>NC_066611.1:13170000-14493750 GCF_025231255.1 Drosophila biarmipes | reverse complement strand
GAAATGTGAATTGACATAAAACCATGAGTTTTTAAGGGTTATATTTAGGAACTTGTAGTTTATTAATAAAAATTAAAATTTTCAACTAAAGTTATAGTATTTTTTGTTTAATAATTTTGTTTTTTCTAATTTTTTTTTTTAGAGATTTTTCTTATAGACCCTGTCTTAGCCCACATGTTGAATTTTGGCTTCGGCCGCATGTTGAGTTGAGCCCACCGAGTTGAGTTTCTTGGGCCCCGTGGTGGGTTTTGGCCGCGTTTTTGGGGCTTGCCTCAGTGGCTCGCTTTCTCCCCGTCTCTGTCTCGCCCACTGGCAGCCGTCTCGCTCAGGTGGTGCTGCTTTTATGGTTTCAGTTACGAAAGGTTCTTAGATTCACGGCAAGCCCGAAGTGATCTTTGTGTTATCAGACATGTTTGATCTAACTGCGGGTTGGTTTGCCATGGGTTAAGGGTGAAAACGAGGCACATTTCTTTGTTGGCTTTGCTGCGCAGTTCTTGGCTGTTTTTTTGTTGTTTTTATTTATTATTTTACGTTGTTGATTAGGCGGCGAGAAGAGATCTTGTTTGGAATTGTACGGACAAGCGTGCTTTGTTCTGCTGTGCTGCTGCTTTGCTGTTGCTTTGCTTTGCTGCTTTGCTCATTGTTTGCCTGTCGCCGTCTCTTTCTGTCCGTCCGTCCGTCTGTCCGTCGGTCTGCTTGTCTCTGCTCTCCGCCCGACTGTTTGCCTGTGTTTGCTCGCCGCTCTCGCTCTCTCCCGCAGCAGATTGGGTTACACAAGAGTCGCTCGCTCTCCCTCTTACCGGCTAGTTCCCCCTTTAAAGGCCTTTTCTGGAGCGGACTAACCGAATGTATCACTAGCGCTGGGTTTACCTTATTAAGAACCCCAAGTGGTTCAAATATAATCCAATCTTTAACAAATATCATGTGGGGAATACTAGTTACACTTGGTAAACTAAGGGTCTCAAACTTAAGCATATTTCTAGCTTTCTTTCTTATATATTATATTATTTTTATATAATATATTTATTTTTGTTTCGAAGAACACTAAAATTCGGTTATGTTGGCATGTTATCTCCACAAATATTTAAAAAGCTGGCACTACAAACTTGATAAGCATTGAAAACGCAATAAGAGCCATATAATATTACCTTGAAAATGTTGTTTTTCTCAAATTTAAAGGTATTATTATTTGGTTCTGTACAAAAATTGGGATACAGACAATATTCAGATTATACTATTGACTTAAGATATTTATTCTGTGTTTTTCTTTTACGTTTATAATCATATTTTCGTGTTACATCCTTTTATAGGAAGTGTGCCTGCGAAAACTGGTTTCGTGGCTGGGAAAGTGGTCTTACACAGATAGAGAGAGTCGGGCCACCACCACTGGCAACAGCTCACATCACCTGCCTTCGCATTTCCTCCCGCTTCATCTGTGCTCCACCCTTTCCTTTTCCCTTGACCTCCCCACACCCCTGCACCTTTGGCCAATTTCCAAGCCCCACAAGTGCCGCCCCCCTTTTCCGAACGGCCCTTGGCTGCCATTTTGTACCCTTCGTTAGTTGCTGAAACCCCAGACCACCCCCTCCAGCACCCCCAATTTGCTTATGGCCTCAGGCCTTAGCCTTGGCTTTGTTCGGCGCTAGATGGCGCCACGCCTCAATGCTTCTTCTTCATCATCATCAGCAGCGTTTTTCACTGCTGCAGGCGCATTCAATAAATTTTCCCATCACTACTAGTGCAGCTTTGCGCTTTTCCACCCACTGAATTATTAGAATAAACTGAAACTCTTGGTGCAACAAAGTTGCTAGGCATTAAAAATAGAAAGCATCGCAGAATCGGGAGGATGTGTGTTCTGTGCTCGCTGGCTCGTTCGCTCGCTTTTTGCCCTGCCTCGGTTCAGTTCAGTTCGCCTCGGTTTAAATGGTGAATGAATGGGATGGTTTGGCCTATTACACTGCGAGGAAATTGCACTTATTCACAAATAAATCAAAAAAATACGAAGAATATGGCAACAGCAACGCGAATTCTTCAGGAATGAGTAAAGTATTTTATTGGTATATATTTCTAAACCTTTTTTATTTTTGTTCTTTTCTTCGGTATAAATTTAGTCAATTTAGCAGCGCGAATTCTTCAGAAGTGACTTAAAATATTCTTGAGATAATTTTCCAAGTCTATTTTAGTTATGCTCTTTATATCTATGTAAATAGGAAGTATGAAAGCAACGCGAATTCTTAAGCATTGAGTAATTAGTAATGAAAACAAAAGAAAGCCACTAAAATACTTATGAAATCTTCCAACAAACGTTTTTTGCAGTGCATTTTATGGGTTGGTCTGGGCTTTAGTGGGTGGGTTGTGGGTGGTTGGTTGGCTTTGCTCTTCTCCGCGCTGTTTTGGGTGGTTGGTCGCCTTCTTTTAAGTTTATTTAAGGTGCTGCGGCTGTGTGTATCCAATATCTAATGCCTATGCGCCGCCTAGCTGGGTGTGTGTCTGTGCCAGTGTCAGTCGGTATCTGCAAGATACTCGCATAAAACTAAATAGTGGCCAAATCTGAGCTAACGGCACGTTTGCATGTTTGCCAGTTGTGCGGACGGCTGTGTGTTTGCATTTCGCTCCTTGTATCTGGCAGATACTCGCCCTAATTGTGCCAAATTGCATGCCAGCCGCCAAGAAGATCAACGAAACGCCCGAAACATATTCGCCGCCGTCTATTTCTGGCCCAGACCAATGACTTTTTCTTCCTGCTGTTTTCCTCAGTGGTTGGTTGGGCGATGTGTCAATGCACCACCAACCATTCGAGCCAAAAGAAAGGAAGGAAAACCACCAACCACCAAAGTACCACCGGCGAGAAATGAACGCATCAAAAATCATTGTTTACGCCCATAAAAGTGCAAATCGAAATGGCTGGTGATTAACCAAAAGGCTTTAACCTATCCCTTCTTCGGTTCTTCGCTCCTTCGATTTTATATCATCGTTGCCAGCAGTTTCAGCGAAATGTTTCGGCCATTAAAAGAGTGTTCCAAGTGAAAATAGACAAAGAAAAAATTGAAACAACAAAGCAAAGGCAACCGAATATTTTCAAAATGCAAGAGAAACTGCGAAACAATGGCAGGCTAAAATGGTGTAGTACTGCAAAAAATAGTTGTATTCGTTGATTGATTTTTAAATCTAAAAACTAATACTTCATTAAGATATTAAAACGGGGGTATTCATTTTATTATCTAAAAACTTAAAGCTAAAACTGTAAGCTAACAAAGGCTTTATGGCTTAAGATAAATGCGTAAAAATAAGTAACTTTTCAGCAATTAAAAATGTATTTGTGAGCAATTTCACGATTACTTATCATTTATATTTTCAGCAAACTTAGTCACACTCTGGGCAATTTTAAATAATGAGCAACTAAAACTTTTTACATTGAAAAATTCCCATTCTAGCTAGATTTACAATAACAACTTAATTTACTGACACCATAGACGAAATACAAATAATATGATAATTTCATCATTCGTTCGCTGTTAAAATTTGTTCGCCACGTTTTTCTCCCCCTCGCTGCGATTTCATTCAGCAGTCGCTCGATTCTTTGATTCTGGTTTTCATTCACATGCATTTGCTGTCAAATTGAGGGGAATCTAAATAACATCATCATCATCGTCAGCAGCATCCTACACACACTGCAAACACACTCGTTCTAATTTTCAATTACTCACACACTTGTGTAAACTGAATGTTCGTTGCACGAAAAACAAATAGAGATGGGGGATTTTCGTTTTGGGGCACACCATATTATAATAACTCAAACAAAACGCTTTTGTCAGCCTAATTTTTAACCGACAATTATGAAATTCGGTATCGGCGAGGGATATGCAAATCCCTTAGTTCTTAAAACAAATAAGTCTGCAAATTGAAGCTTTATCGATAAATGTTTATGGTTTCGAGGCGAAAGATGAAAGCGGAGGAGCCTGGAAAAAAGATCGTCATCGAATTGCATTTGCTTTCAATGCAAAACGATCGACAGAGAAGAGGAAGAGGGGAGAGACAACAACTTACGGCATCAATAACGTCATCGGAGAGAAGTGCTTGCCCCTCGCTCGCTCTCTCATGACTGCCCACCACCCACTCTTGCCCCATCAACAGCTTTGCTCGGCCGGCCGGCAATTGTTCTCTGTGCTCTTTGTTGCCAAGCTCTTCTCCCTGTGTATCTGTGTGTGCGGGTTTTGTTTGCTTGTGTGCGCGCGCAGCCCCACATACGTAAAAAAAGCTGTTTTTGTTGCCGTTCTGTTATTGCAGTTGCTATCGTTATTGTTGTTGTTGTTGTGCCTGTAGCTAGAGATCCGATGATTGAGTCCCCCTTTCGAATCAATCCATCTATTATCCAGTCACACTGATCACCATTCCCCTCAGACTCACAGGTATTACGTTGTTTTTATAGAATCACCTTTCAAACCAAGGCGTATATCATGCCAATACAGTGATCTATCTCAAAATACTGAGTTATAAACAAATATATCTTGGTTTAAATATGGAATTAAATATGGAATAATAGCTCTGTAATAAATATCTTTAAAATATAGATATCCTATGGATATGTATAAATTATAATAGATGTTTTTAGAGTTCTTAAAGTTCTATCCTATATTTCATTTTTGAATCAGTTATTTATAGTGATTCATCTGAAAATAGTATATAATATGTTTTATTTATGAAATACTAGATCATACTATAGGAACACTCTAAAAAATATCTGTGTAATAACAATATCTTCTAGTATACTTCATAAAGATATTATTTTTAGATCAAATGTATTATATAATAGAAAAATATACTTTTATTATGTGATTTTTTTTATTTAAAGATACCTTTATAAATACTTTCCCTCATTACAATTACGATTCATAAGAATAAGTTTCGTATCCATCTTCTGAGTTATACTGACTTCTTTCATCTTATTCTACATACACACCATAAGTAATCCAATTTGTTGCGACCACTGTGACTTTAGTATTTTACGTGCCTGCCCTTTCGCAAATGTCTTCCGGTGGCTATATTATAGTCGCTATAAGGTATATATCGTACCTCTATAGGGGAAAACCTTTGAATCAATAGTTCAAAATTAGAAGCATTTGCTGATTTCTGAGCAGGGCCAGTGGGTGGATGGAGGAGGTGGCTTTCGCTGCTTTCAATGTGCGGGGGCGTGATGTTATTTTTGCTTTTGCCTTTGCTGCTTTTTGCTATTTTTAGTCGCTTGCTGTGATTTCTCATTGTTGTTTGTTGCTGCCTCCGTCGATGCCCCCCGCCACCGCCCCCTTCTCGCTGGTTCCTTTGTTTAATTTGTCTTTGTTGTGGATGCTGCCCATCCTCCCATCCCCTAGTGCCACGCCCCCACGTCCTCAACGCCCCTCGGCGCATGCAAATGCGACGTGGTGTTGACTCCACGAAGCTGCGATTCAGCTGTTGCCATCGATTTTTCAGGCCTCTCTTCTGGATTTCCCATCGCCATCGCCACCTCACCCCTCCCCCGAATTTCCCTTTTTCCGGGCTGGCTCAACCCTTTTCCGATTTCCCCCCGCGCAGTCTTCGCCCCCCCAAAAGCCAAGCTGAGGTGGGCGTTTTGGGGGCGTGGCCGCAGAGGGTGGGTTTTTTAGCTGGCGAAACTGCAGCTGACAGCCTTGATGAGGCTGCCCACCGCCTCCCACCGTGGGTGGATCTGGGATAGATACTGCGATTAACACAGTATTGGCTTAAGGAAATATGCATTACTCACAATTAGATGCGATTTCATTTGGGGTTCTCGCACTTATTCATCTGTATCTATAAACAAGCCATTGTATTTCTAGCTTTTGCTATGACTATGATGTTGTTATCTCGAGATACTATTCCTACAAAGCAGTGATTTTCTGAGTTTTAAATTTATCAAATAATCTTACTCACAATTATTTGTGTTTTTTGCATTTATTCATATCTATTTATGGCCAATTCATCATATTTCTAGCTTTTGGGGATGATATTTAAATTGGTATGGTAATTCCTACAAAGCTGGGATTATCAGAGTATTAAGTTTAACAAATATTCTTAAAAATAGGTACCTATATTTAACTTGGAATTTTACATTTATTTTATATATTTGTTGAAAGTCATTAATATTATTATTTCCTGATTTTCCCAAAATAGATTATAATTTCTAAGTAATATTGTTCGAGATTATAATATCTAAGTATTATATATATTTTTATCATTAAAAAGTACATAACATTAAGTCAATTTTTGATCAAGAAAAATGTTGACTAAAGGTTTCTTAAGTTATATATTTTATTTAAATTAGAATAGTTCCAAAAATGCTCTATACTACATTGTAGAATCCTGGCGAGGGTCTTTCTCATTCGGACCGGGTCTGGAGCATGTGGTCAGCACCCGCTTCGGTCGAAAGGGGCGTTCTAATCCCACATCCTGCCCCAGCCGCCGGCTTTGCCCCGTGGTGGTGCAGCTTTTCGTCCGGAAATTAATGAAACTCATCAGCAACAGCGGCGGTCGGTGGTTGCAACCCCAAGTTGCCACCATGTGGGTGGTTCGCCTGGGTTCGGCTCGCTTTGGTTCCACTGAAAACTGAAGGAGGAAAAGCTTCTCTCAAGTGAAAGCTGGACTGAAAATTGTGTGTGTTTCTTGTTTTCTGTTCTCTGTTTTCTGTTTTCTGCTTTCAGTATTCCGTTTTCCGTTTTCCCATCTCATCGACCAGCCAGCCAACCAACCAACCAACCGACCACCCACCCACCCACCGTCATCCTTTTTGCCAAAGTGGTGGCTGCTGTGGTTGCTGGTGTTGATGATGGTGCACCAGGCTGTGGCGGCCGCTTTTTTATGGCTATGTGGGTGTTCTCGATTTTTGTGTACTATGTGTACCGACGGAGCGAACCAACGAGCGGTAATCAAAGTTGGGATTAGTTGACTTTAAAGTGGCCTTAGGGGTAGCAAGCGCTGCTGGGAACCACCCCGCCAAAGGAAGCCCCATTCGGTGTGGTGTGGGCCGACAAAAGGGATAGGGATCTAAGTGTTTTAGTATCTCTTAGGTGTCTACACCAAAAATCGAGTGGGAAAGGGAACTACTCATTAATATTTGGTTGAGAGCTAAGGGTAGAAACCATCAAGGGTTCAAGATAATAATTACATTCAAATTAAAAGTTCCCTCATAGAAATTATAATTACTTCCGAATAAAAAGTTCTTTGATTATAGACTATAATTACTTCACAAGTAAAAGTCTCTGCATCTAATTTATATACATTTATGAACTAGAAATGGTACCTAGTAAACAATATTAAAGTCTTATTTTATACATATTTCAGGAAAAATACTGTGTTGTAGATATTTGATAGAGTCACCAAATGAAAGATAGACATCTCCCGGTCAGAAGGGACCCTTTCTCATCGCACCTTTTGCCCGACACCCCCGTAACCAATGGTTAATCCAAGTGTCACTAGCAGTACCTATACGTATCTTCGTATCTTCAACCCTCGCACATGTACAGAGCTACATACGTATCTATGAAAAAGTTGACGGCCCCCACTCTCAATCACATGTAGTTGGCAAAAGCCCAGCCCGCCGAAAACTGTATCTATGTATCCACAACTGGAGCGGCAAAGAAGCCTCTAAAATTCTATTAATTAACACGTTTCCATCTGCAGCTGTGCGGGCTGTATCTGTATCTGTTGCCATATACACTAGACGTAGTCGAGAGCAAATATGAGAAATACTTCCTCATATCTTGGGCAAATAATTCGTCAGCGTCGAAAATTATTCGGGCTCCGATATACTCGTTTAACGCGTTTCTGTTTTTCCGATGGCAAAAGCGCGATATGAGCTATGAAAACGAAGCAGTCGAGTAAATGAAATTCAATATGCGAATGAGAAAACAATAATAAATACAAAATATATCACCATAATAGAAAATGTGAGTAATGCCGGAATTTTGAGGGAGCAGCTTTCAACCCCTGATCTGAGATGATATCTTGATACATTTTTAAAATATTCGCTTCCTTGAATTGCATTTTTTCATTTTTATTCGATTAAAACTTCTTTAAAAATATGGTATACCTAATAATACTCTTCGCATTTCTTTCTAAGAACTTCTTGTATTCTTCTCTATTCACAATATAATATCTTTGATACTTTTATTCTTCTCAGAAATTTAAATTTATATATGGGACTAACTTTTACGAATTGAAATTAATCCAAGGAATTTTTTTTCTGATTTTCTCTACTAAGATATCTATTATAGTTAGATATCTCTTTTGTACTTCCTAAATATTCGTCTTTAAATTAAAAAATGTTATGGAATTTTTCCATCTAAATTGAATTTAAACTTGCATAAAAGTTGGCTATTCAAATTAAACTTTTGCACTTCTTCCAGGGGATTTCTCCCTGGATTTCTCTATTCCCTTGGTCTTCGGTTAAAGTGACGGTGGGTGGCTGTTGGGCGTGCGTACAGTTGCCCTTGACTCCACGAGGGCCGTCTGTCCGTCCGTCAGTCAACACCCCCCGTTTGCTTCGCTTTGTGTTAGCCCCAAAAATGTTGACCAGACATTTAGGTGGCATTTTTTAGATACACACCGAGGCAGACTTTTATTTTCTTTATTTCGTGCCTCGGTTTTTTCCGGCCACACGTTTTCTCTGCTCTGGCGGAAAATCTCGTACTCATTTTCAATTCCCAGTGCAGTTTTCTATGCGACGCTCTCTCTCGGTTTCTCCGCGCTCCTTTCCTCTTTCCCATGTGCGATTTTCTTCTTTTCCAATACTGCCTTCAGTTTTTATACCCTTAAAGAAGGGTATTGAATAGGGTTTCGATTTTCTCAGCAGAATAAAGGATTAATCACATTAAAAGCTATTTTAAATAACCAAGAGGCTTGAACTTTAATATCGGAATAAGTAAATAAAAAAAATTGTTTTCAAGAACATGTTCTTCTTGAAAAGTTTTTGAAAATGTTCAGTTCAGCGAGTATCAAAAATTAAGTAATCTTTCCAAAACAGTCGGTCTTTCAGCTGTAGTATTATTTATGATATTGTCCATAAATTTTATAATAAAATAATAATAATATTATAATAAAAATCTTTTCAAAATGAAAAATAAATGAAATTAGTTTTCAAGAACTTTTTCTTCTTGAAAATCTTTTATGTAGTTTCAGTTCAAGTTTTAAATAAAAATTATTTAGTATTAGTATTATCCATCAAATAAAAGACTGTTCAAAAATAGAAATAAATGATATTAGTTTTTAAGAACATTTTCTTCTTGAAATTTTCAAAGTAGTGTCAGTTGAGCAAGGGTAAAAGGGTGTCAAATCTTCGTTAGGACAGGGCAGACTACCCTTCCTGGTTATTTTTTGATTTCTTGTTTAGGCTTTTACCCTTGTGCACTGACTACAAAAACCATCGGTGTCAAGGAGCGAGTGAGAGGGGCGACCGAGTGAGCGAGATGGCCGGAGAGTCCTTGTGCGATGCTCTCTCGCTTCAATCCCCGAACCTTCTTTTTCTTCCCCTGCCCCAACCTCCTCCGAAGGCAGTAAACATGATAATTTACGCAGCATGCCCAGTACACACACACGCACACACGCACACACGCACACCACGTTTGCAATACACTGAATACACGGCAAGGTGGTGGAATTTTATGACAACAAAGGGCAATTCACTTGGTTCCCCGGTTTGAAATTACATAGCTGGAAAACGCCGACCGCCGCATGTCGAATGCCGTATACTGAATACCGAATACCGAACTCCGAATGCCCCCACCGAAGGCCTATTAAAGTACATGTACGTATATCCCTATATCCCGGGGACGGGGTCGGCATTACAGGAAAGGAACGAGGGAAGAGATCGTGTGAAGAGCGTGGAGGTAGCGTAGGATGGCTGCCATGCCACACCGAACCATGTACCACCACACCACATAGCCCCTGATCTCTGCGGGTGTCACGCTTCCACCTTCTTATCGGCTACGCTTCGCTTGCAACAGGGGTATTTCAGGTTTTGCCGGAAAGGAAGCAGCTCTTTGAACATATTTCGGGATATCCTTAATGTAGCTCTAGGGTACATTGTAAAATATAAATACAAATCTGGAATAGAAATCTGTTATAATACTTCCTATATCATATAAAACTATGTGAATCCCAACTTCTTATAAAGGTTAAGGTGATAATAAGAGAAAGTATGAGTTATATAGGGTCTTATATAGCCTATTCTCAAATGATTTAAACTGAAATCAAAATCTTTTATATTTCTTACACCATTACCTATATAAGCCTTTATGCATCCTAACTTCTTAAAAAGATGATGGCGATAATAAGAGATAGAAAGAGTTATATAGGATCTTATTTATCATATTGTCAGATAAATGCAAAATAAAAAATATCTGTATTAATATTTTATATCCCTTTAGCTATATGAAACTATTTTAATCCAAACTTCTTATAAAGGTTGAGTTGATATCAAGAGAGAAAAAGAGTTTTCGACCTTAAAGCGTATTTTAAAGATTTATAACTCCTTACAATCTCATAGTTTTTTTTTTCTTATATTCCATAGATATATGTTATATAATGGAACCCAATGTCTACCGTAAATACTGCTTTTTCTAATTGCTTTACTGTGTAGAGCGTTCAACTTTTAACACTGGTTGTACAGTTTGATGTCTGCATTTGCCATGCCTGAGTTTTCCCGTCTGTCTGTCTGTCTGGGTCAGGCCTCCTCTGACCCCACTCCCCGCTTTTCCGACCGCCCCACCACCCAACCGCCCAACCGCCGAGCCAACTCGTTTGGCCTTCGTTGTGTTGCTGTTGTTTCTGTCGCGTCATATTGCGTCGCTTTTGTCGTCGGCGTCATCTGCTGCTGCCTATTGCGTAAAGGCAGCGACACACAGATACAGATACAGATACAGATACAGATACGGGTACGGATACAGATACAAATACACAGTCACTCGGCCGCACAGAAACCGTGAGGCACAGACACCCCCGCAGACAAAAAGCCTAAGCAGCAACGCACAGTCACACACACGCGGCCAAGCACAGCCACACCTCAGCGAAACCGAGGCACACACACCCCAGCTTTGGAAAACCGAACTCTATCTAATAATTTAAAAAAACTACAAAGTTTGAATGTTAAATAAAAGATATTTACAATAGATTAATCTAAATCTAAATTCATACAATCTTAAGAAGTAATAATAATATTTTACATGCTCTTTACTTTTCATAGAAATATCATTTTGTGTTTGGACCAAATAGGATCTCAAAGATTAATATTATTTTATATCATATCTTTTTGTATTTAGACAAAATAGAATCTCAAGGATTTTATATGACGTTTTATAACAAAACTTTTATATTAATGATAGTTATTCTATTTTCCCAATTCACATTTAAGCCTTAAGCCATTTTCAAACTTTAAATCCAACATTTTTTTTGAATTTTTTTTTTTTTTATAGTGAAAATTTAAACAAAATTATGGCAGGATAAAAAGTTAACCTCTTTAATAGGATATCTCTCTTACATTTGCTCTCTGGCATCTCTCTCACTCCTTTCGTTACGTTACTGTTACACGCCGCTGTGGTGAGTTTCTTTCGCCTTGGCACCTGCAGCAGCTGCAACATGTTGCTGCTGGGTGAGGTGAAAATCACAGACACGTTACGCTATGCGCGGCCTTACGTAACGTAGCGCGTTTGAAAATGTTGGTTAAATAACTAAAAAGATTTCTTATAAAGCTTTAACTAAACTTTAGTTTTTCTAACCTCTCTAATATTTTTACCAGCTCAAATACAATAATTTATATAATTTTGTAATAAATAAATAATTGTATTTTTATTGTTTTTATTTAATTTTCTTTTAAATGTTATTATTTTTAACCAGTTTTTAAAAAACCTATATTTTCTAGCAGATAGGTTACATATTTGGAGTAAAATGCTCCCATTGTACCGCAGTTTTGCGGACAAACTTACAAAAAATGGGGAAAACAATAAATTTCGTTAAACCTGCAATAAATTCAAATTGTATTCGATTCGAGGGGGTTTCTGTTTTTTCGGTTATGGTTTTTATTTATTTATGTTGTTTTTTTGTTGGTATCCATGTGAGCGTGTGCGTGAGTGTTGAAAGTTGAGCGTTGCGTGCAACCGCGGCAGTGGTTGTTGTTGCTGTTGCTGTAGTCGTTGCTGTTGCTGCCGCCGCCGACGTGCCACGCCCCTTTCGCTGACCCAAATTCGCTTTTCGTGCCAGCCAACTAACCAAATCTTATCAATTCATCAATCATGCATGCAGTCATTAAACGCTCGCCTCGTTTGATGGCCTTTGTTGTTGCTGTGGTTGTTGTTTCTGCCTGAATTCGTTTGCTCTTGTTACCGTTGTCGCTGTGGTTGTTGTTGCTGTTGCCGGGGCTACCGCATCGCCACTGAATTCGCCGCAACTAGCGGGCTCTCTCTCGCTCTGCCTTCCCTCTCTGTCAGTCTCCTTCGATTTTAAAATGAAAATCTTAATATAACTTAATATAATTCACATTTTTTTATAACGAAATATTAAAAAAAAACAATATTTAGAAACATTTGTCATGGTAAAATTGGTTTAAAAGTTAAAAAATACCTATGCACCAGTGTGACCCTAAAGTAGAACCCAAAAAGGAAGTTTCTGCTATTATAAGTATATGGACACACTGGACACACTTTTGGCATAATGAGTGAGATTATCCATTGAATGTCAAGTTTAAATATGTTTGGTAATTGAATTAATTTGATATGGATAATCTCAAAGTCTTACTTTGGTTATATACACAAAATCCAGTCAAAGTTTTTTCTTTTTTTTTCTGTAATTCCTTCTTTTTCTTTTTGTGTTTAACCAACTCTCTCATGACGATATATGAAACCCCTCTATCTCTCCGTGATGGAGCATAAAGTTAGGTAATTTTAAACAACCGATCCCCTTTCTTCGTCTGGCTTTGAGCTTCCCCCACCACCTGTCGACAAGCTATTTTCCCCCGCCCTTTGTCTGTACATATTTATTTACATACCTCCCACCGCCCTCTGCTCGAATTATGTTTCGGATCAGCGTTTTATTCGTTTCTGTTGTGGCTCTATCGCTTTGCGTTGCTAGCCAAAACAAATGCATCGCCGTCTATATATAGGCCCGACATTGATTATACCTAAATATCTAAACACACGTAATTATATACCTATGTAGGTATGGTGCACGAAAGACTTGCTTCAGGGCCGAAAAAGCTGCGGGGGCAACTGTACTTTGTGGTTGGGGCAAGACTCAAATGCAAGTGGATATTAAAGATGTAATCACCAGTTTTCAGATGTACATACATTTTTATAATTTAATTTAATAAAAGATACAAAATCTTATTAAATATACAAAATGATAGAAAACATTTAAAACGTTTAAAAGGGTACACATTTTTATTGTAAAAGATGCAACATTTCAAGAAAAGATACAAAGTGTTAAAAAAAGATACAAAAGCTTGGTGTGCCTTTTTGCACATATGAATTAAAATAATGGAAGAACAATTCTTGCGGCAGTTAATTCTCATGTCAAGACCCACTCGATTTCGGTTTCCCCTACATTATCTGTATTATTGTCCATGTAAACGAAATTAAGCAAATAAGAGGCAGCCGTATGGCTCGATTGTTTATTTGCTTGTCGGTCTGTTGGCATTTTGTTAAGGCAGCCAGCTACCGCTGTTGTTGTCTCTCTTAACACCTGCAAAATGCAATGCCCAAAAATTACACAAAACTCCAACAACAAGAATTAAACAATTGAAATTCAGCAACTGAAAAGTGTCAACAGCGTTTAACTTTTGACTTTGTTTCGCTCCACCGTCAGGCGACAACGACAAAAAGTCAGCAATTACAGTGAAAAGAGTAAGACAAAAATGAAATAAAATATAAAATAAAATAAGGCGAACAGAAAACAGCACAAAAATGGAATGGAAATCAACTGGCACCAATGCTCTTGATCAAAAAGCAGCGGAGAGGGAAGAAAAAACCTGTAAAGTGCTTGAACTTTTAATTTCTTACCTGTGCGCCTTTAAATTCTCATTTAGTAAAAGGGTAGGTTGCATATAAAGGGGGCAACAAAAATATTCGTATTTTATAGACGAACCACAGGCTTCCACGTGTTTGAATTAATTTTAGTAGATCACTTGAATTTTTAATTTAAATTACAGTTGAATAGTAAGATCAGAGTTGACTAATAGCTTATCGATTCACATTTCAGTATCGGAAACTTATCGATTGCAATGCTTTCATCGATTTATTGTTATTTTCGAAACTTTTGTTTAGTCTTCGGAAAGAACTGACTCGAATGTCGCTAAAAATTAAATTACGCATGCAAAAGTGCTGACAGCAGCAAATCAACGCCTTGGAAAAGGTCCCCCGCCCCTCTTTTTGGCAATTGTATACATTTTGTTTGTTTTTGGCTTGGTAAAAATACCCGCAAAACGCTTTCGTTGGAGCAAAGAAGGAAAAAACGGAGAGAGCTTGTCACAAAGCAAACAAACCAAATGCCAAATTAATTATTTTATCCATTAAAATGCCGATATAATCCCCAATTGTGTGAATTTGTTTGTGTGACTGTACTGTTGAGTGGAGAATCGAGAGAGGTTCGAAAACAACAACCATTATCACAAAAAGAAGCACGGTGCACGCCTCTTGTTGGATTTCGTTGAATCGACTTGAAATTCGTTGCTCTCCATTTATATTTTAAATTCCCCTTTTTTTTTTAAATTGTTTTAACATATCAAGCTTTTTTCTATATTCTATATTCCTATACCACTTATCGATTGTATTTTCTAACCGATATCATTGTTTTTTCTCCATCTTGCAGGGAACTTCAGGATGGCACGCTCAGGGATCACAACTTAATGGACGGGTCCAAGATCATTTTGATACCAAACGTGGAAACTGGTTTATTGGTAAGTCAAGCGCATCCAATAAAAAAGACTAATAACTAAGTGAACTTAGAATAGAGAGGCTATAAAACGCTACGTTTTTGGATAGAGATTAAATGGTTAATTCTGGGATAAAGACTAAAAACGTGGAATATTTTTTTGTATATTACAAAAAATATGGTTTCCTTATATATTTGGGATCACTTGAGTTCTAATGAAAACCAAGCTCAAATTCGGGAATTTTAAAAGTCAAGCTGTAACCCTGACCCCGTATTGTAGCCAAATTCAAAACCGCTTTCCAAATAAACTCTCTAATATACAAACGTTTTTTTTTTTTATTAATTCCATGTGCGATTAGATATTGTTTACCTGAGGAATTTTAATCGATTCGCCCCCAGCCTCTGGGGACTGTGACTAATTCGACTAATTCCGTTTCTCATTCGAATTCTGGTGATTATTGTTCATCGCTTTCTTGTTGGTCGGCGGCTGGTCGTCATTTGTCGTTGCCAAAGTTGTTTGACACTAATGGATTATAATTTATTTACATATTTATTTTATTACACACATTTTTTCGATTGCCTGCCCGTCCGGCCCGCAGGCTAACTGGTTTGCCTTTCACGGGGGTGTTTTACTTAAAGGGGGTCATCCTACATTTTTACTCAAGTCATAAAATTAATAATTTAGAGAGCATTAAAAGGATCGGATCCCCATTGAAACAAGCTCGATTTTAGCTTCACTTTGGATTCAATTTATGTTTGGACTTTTGGAGTTACTGATCGATTGACAATCACCATATGTTTCTTTCTCTTTTTGAGCGCCCTCTACCCTTCCTTATTTTGTCTTCAAGCTTTTGAAGGTTTTTGTCCAGTGCGTGTTTTAAATGAGAAAGTTTTGAGCCATTTTAATTTAACTGCCAGCTCAATCTAAGGTCAAGTTTGCATTTGTATGCGCTGCTGAGTTTTGTGAGCCGCTTGGTAACAACAAATTGGAAATTCAACGTGCAGGCTTGTGTTAACAAAGGGAATGGCCCTATCTACAGTGCTGGTCAGGCAAATAGTTGCAGTAACAATTTGGTTATAAATCATTGTATCTCTGTCTTTATATAAAATTTAATATTAGGCAGAGAAACAGCTAAAGTATAGTGATGGTTTTGTAATAAGTTCCCAGTATTTTTTTTTCTAAGATTGAATAGTATATTGGAACTTTAGTTCCTGAAAAGTATCTGAGTTTAGTTTTATATTTTTTTCCGATTTTCTAACCATATTTCCTATCTGCCTTTACTGTTTGCTCTTTAAGATACAAGCCGGTATTTTTTGTAGACTTGGCTACTCTAAGCTGGCCTCTCCGTATTACCAATCTCTTTGTTTGCAAATCCCGCAACAAGTTGCTTGTCCAGCCAACATTTGCAACATAGTACGACAAACTACACTCATAAAGGAAATAGGCTTCTCTTTAATAACACGAATTAAGTTTTCATTAAATCAATATTAAATACTCTTAAGCATATTTAAATATTTATTTTAAATCTTAAAAACCCTGTTGAAATAGTGTACTAATATTTTTAAAACCAAAATCTGTTTTCTCTTAAAGCTTTGATATTCCGAATGCCAACAAACACTATTTATTTATTCCGCATACCATTTTTTGTATTTGGCATACCATATTTTGGTATTTGGATACCTTATTTTGGTATTTGGATACCATATTTTGGTATTCGGATACCATATTTTGGTATTTGGATACCTTATTTTGGTATTTGGATACCATATTTTGGTATTTGGATACCATATTTTGCGGTTTTGATAGTTTTTCTTGTTCCATTGTTGATTTTATTAACTGTTTGTCTGTTTTAGTTTGCAATGGCTTCTCCGCTTTTCCCCGCTTTTCCCGCTTTTCCCGCTTTGGGGTGACACCGATTCGCCAGGTGAGGCAATCAGTGCCATCTGGCAACAGTGCCACGTAACGTTTATCAATATTGGCCTGCATTACCACCTCTTGTCTGCACTTTAAGTCTATTTTTTTTAAATAACTTTTATGCATTTTATGTCGTAGTGCTGGCTCTTCACTTCTACTCCATTGTCTCAATTGCTTTTCACATGAAATTGGTTCAAGTTGCGCATACGGGATGGTAAGAAACGAGATGATGACAAAGAGTGGTTGTAAACTTGTTAAAGTCTCAACTTCAGTTTTGTCACATGGGTGCGAGAAAAGAGATACAAATTGAATTTACAAGAGGTTGACACCTTGCAGGCTGTGGAAAAAATATGGGTTAACAAAGTTAGAGCACCACAAAAAATATAAGTAAATTTTATAGGTTTTGTAAATACCCGGCTCTTTTTAAATCTCTGGCAAGTGTTGAGAAATCCGCTTTTATGTGCTCTCTACCCGGGTGAATATGCGCGAAACTTTGTTACTTTGACGGACATTTGTTAGCCATATTTATTGCATTTCGCGTTGCATTCAAAACACACACGTATATAAAAGTTCATGCAATTTTTTGTGATGCGAACAAAGAAATATTTTGGCGTGCTCGAGAAATCCATAAAATTCCCAAAAAGACGAGCGCAAAACACAACAGCTAAATTTGCATATACTTAAATGCGAACATTTGTCCATGCATATAAGCATGTGCACATATTCCAGATACTCACACCCATATATTTCATCAATAACATTTTGTTATTGTTCAAATAGGTTTAATAGATTTTCAGCTGAAATAATTTTTAAGCAAATCATTAAATGATGCAATAACCCGCTTGCATGTGCACATAAAGCTTTATAATGATATAAATTTATCTAATTATCTACAAGTACTACAAAAGCGAGAATATTACATTTCCTTTACTAGAATAAATTCTTCTTAGAATGCCGAAATTAAAATTCCCTGCTATTCTTGCGCCTCGCTTCTTTGTCTCTCGTTGAAAAGAGTCAATAAAAAATGCTGATTAAAATTTATTTACAAAACAGAATGAAATTGCAATGTACGAAAATAAAAAAATGTTTAAATAGCCAATTAACAATTTGCGTCTCTTTAGCATTTAAATTTTATTTACTTTTGTTTTTTCGGGAATTGCTATTGTTGTTTGTCGTGCAAATTTACGAAATAAATCAGATGGTGAGAGAGGGCTAGGGGAGGGGATTTGATATGTCTGCCAATTGCCAGAACTCCAGAAAGGTGTGAGACCTTTACACTGAGCGGAAAATAATGATGATTTTGGGATTCCAAAATATACTGCATTTTATATTACATATCTGTTTTGTTTCATAAGAAAGTATTTGAGATATAATCTAAAATCTAATGATTTATCCAATTCATATCGTAATATAGGTTTTATATTTTTTTCTAGTATTTTTAAAAATTTTTTTTCTAGTATTTTTTAAATTCTTTTTCTAGTATTTTTTTTTCCTCTTTGTTAAGAAATTTTGCTCCAAGCGAAAGGAGTGCCTGGAGCATTGTCTTTCCTTCTATTCTCCCCTGAGGAGGTCTAGATCTTTGTATCGTTTTCTCCTCTGAGTCACGATGCTTCAGTATTTTATATTATTCTTTTCCTTTTTGCCACCTCATGCCGTTGCCTCCTAATTAGCAGCGCAGAGTAGCCGAAAGCAGCGGGCAAAGTAAACCGAAACATTGCAACTCGGTGGCGACTGCTTGTCAACCTGGACAGGTGTTGTTGGCCCTCCTGGGCCCCTGCTCCCCCTGCTCCCCCTGGTGCCCCGCCCACACTCCGCTCTTAAATGTGTGTTAACAAGTGACAGGTTGATTTGATGGAGACATCTCGGGATTTATTGACACCTCGCCGAGTGGACGACGGAATGGTTAAATGTTGAATGGCTAAATGGTTAAATGGTTAAATGGCCGAGGAGTGAGTAAGCGGCAAGGTGACCGATCTCGCTTGTGGGTCACAGAAGTCGCCCATGTTCCACCCCAAAAAAAAAAAGAAAAGTATTTGCCAATTATCTTGTATCAACGGGATACAGCCAGCATGCAGCCTAAATATACACTCATTTGTCTGCCGCGACATTTGCATATTGCTCCAATTTTATCTTGACACATCGCAGACAGCCAAAAATTGTCGGCAAAAAAGAAAGCAGAAGGAGGGCGAATTATTTCAGCTGCTATTAGCAGTAATAATATTTTGTAAAGTTTATTATAGCCGCGAGTGAGAAGAAAGGAATATTGTGTACGTGGGCATACAGCCCATAAGTCTGCGAGTGGAGATGAGTGGTCTGCTCCTCGACGATACTTTCGATTTTCATAGTTGGCCCCGCCTGGGACTCACATGTTTGGGATTTGGGAATTTGAAAACACAGAGCATATATTATTAGAATTATTCGGAAAAATAATTAGAACGTCTAAGAAGAAGGCAAAATTATTAATTTTAGAAGGAATCATGCTGAGACTTAAAAGATACTTGACAACTACAATTGTTTTTAATGAGAAAAAATAATACTTTTATTTTATATTCTAAATGTGCAATATTCCTTGAGATATTCCCAGTGGAATGGAGCACCTTGCAAGTTGTTTTTTCGACAGCTCAATTATAATCCCCGCAGACTTCTGTCATTCCTTTATTCTTCGTATGTCTTTTGCCCCCTGGGGCCACCTTTTGTGGTTTTTGTCATGATTTTCGATTCCGTTGCCAAGAGACATGGGCAACAAACACAAGTCAGATGCAGAAAGTGCACTGCAAAAAATTGTACAAATTGATTCGTACTACATTTAAGCCTTTACTCTACTCCAATAAAAAATTAAATACCATATTATAAACAACGTAAAATAAATGAATTTAAAATCGAACCGAAAAAAAAAATATAAATTGTAAATATAAATAAAGAAATATATAAATAAATAAAGAAAGTAAATAAATAAATAAAGAAAGTAAATAAATGAAAATTGATAAATAAAGAAAATAAAGAAATAAACATAAAAATATATAAATAAAGGAAATAAATATAAAAATATATAAATAAAGAAAATAAATAAATAAAGAAAATAAATAAATAAAGAAAATAAATAAATAAAGAAAATAAATAAATAAAGATAATAAATAAATAAAGATAATAAATAAATAAAGAAAATAAATAAATAAGTAAAATAAATAAAATATATAAATAAATAAAAAATATATTAAAATAAAAATTAGATAAATTAAAAAAATAAAATAAATGGATAAAAAAGTAAAAAAATTAATAAATAAAAATTTTAAAATATCAAAAAATCATTAAAGAATAAAATAAAAGAAAAAAAATAATGAATAAAATAAAAGAAAAAAATTAAAGAACAAAATATATAAAAAATAAGTAAGTAAAAGAAAAAGAAGTAAATTAATAAAAGATAAAGTAACATAGGCAATATTCCAAAGAGAACCATTTGTTAAAAATGTGAACTCTTTTCTGTTCGATGTGCAAGAACGGAACTGACGGCTCTGACAATCAAGTGGGTGGGCGTTGTCAGTCGCCCCATTCACCATTCACCATTCCCCGTGCACCATGACCGACTGTGACGGAGAAGGAGAGATCAGGGGGCTCACCACCCCCAACGCCCGGCGGAAAACACAAACCACCCACCAAAGGCGACTCATCTCGAGTGGTTTCGTTTCGTTTCGTTTCGATTCGTTTTATTATTTATGTCGCTTAAATGATGCGCTGGCGTTCTCCTGTCAAATTAATTGCTTTTGCTTTCTTTTTTCGGACGCGGGACTTCTTTTTGGTCAGCTGCAGCGGAGGCTGCATAGATTTATGAAAATGATTTTAATTGCAAGAGGACCTGGCATAACAACGGAGGCCAAGACAAAAGCGAGCGGCAGACAAAGGGCCGGCGGTGATAACACGACGGGTAGTGAAGGACGGAGGATCTCGGGAATGGTGATGGTGATGCTCATGGTAATGGTGATGGGGATTGCGATGGAGATGGGACTGCAAGAGGCAGCGGCGCGGAGACAAAGCAACAAAGATCTGGTGGGATGTGCTCGTAAAAAGCCAAAAATGATATGGTTATATATCAGCGATATGGTGGCGCCCAAAACGATGACAACAATATGAACTGGTGGTGGCCACCAGTGTGGCGCACGGGGGTGTGCATGGGTGTGCCCGAGCGACCAGTCGAATTTATGCATCCTTTGTATGTTTGGCCGGCAGAGAAAGAAACGGAAAACGGCCAAAGGAAGTGGCCAAGAACGAGCAACAGATGCCGAAGATGCCGCAGCCGCAGCCGCAGCCGCAGCCAAAGCCACGGGGACAGGTTATTAACCAGTTCTATGTGTCTTTGTCTGGGGAACTTCATCGAGCATCTCCCCTTCTCTCTCTCCAGCCGCATCGCTATCTCTGTCTATCTGTGTTTCCTCAATGAATTCGTAGAACTTATCTCGAAACTCACTCGACTATGGAATGCCAAGTGCTATCGGGAATGCTGGGGCCGGCCCAAGTTGGATGCCGCACTGTCGAGACGCTACCATTTATCAGCTTTCTTATATAGATCTTCATTAAAAGTGGCGTCTTTGTGCAGGTTTCTCTTTCGATTTCAGCAATAGCTCATCTTTGAGCTCGATAGAATCAGAGTTGAGGTTCCTAGGAACTCCAGTTTGTACTAACTTCAACCACCTATGTTTTGATCCATACCATCGATATGGGGGTCCGAGTATCTCTATCAACTGCTCTGACATTTCATCTCGTCAAGATTACTTTCACGTCTTTCGCCATCCCAGTTCTGTACACATCTTGTGTGTACTCAAACCTCGCAATGTGTCAACAAGTGGTACATTCTGGTTCATAACTTAACGGGGCGAACGGAAGAACTTAACTTAACTCACTTAACTTCCGCGAATCCGGGTTATCTTCGGGTTGAGAGAACAGCGCACTGCAAAGTGGGGAACGGAAGTGAGAGATACAAGTATCTTTAAAACGAAATCATCCATCGATTAGCTACGATTCGAATTCCGATCTCTACTCGAAATGCCATCGATAAAGTTCCAAGAGTGTATTACCTTTTTGCACTCGCGGAGAGGTATACTATTCGCATGCGCATATTCATTTATATTTATTATTTCTGTGAATCGATTGGTAATTCCAGATCTGCGTTTTGCCATTTACAAATTGCTATTATTAGTTTCGTTTTAATTGCCGTTGGGCATGAGTAATAATTGGCTAAGGAAATCACCTGCTGTTGCTGTTTTTGCCTTTGCTGATTTCTTTATTGCAATTTGCTCTAATCAAACTACAGAAATACTTCAACTGGCGCCTGAAGTTGTTGCTTACAGTGGGCAATTGATATGATAACAAATCAATGGGGAAAATATATTGTTTTCTTGTGAGTAAGCTTGGGGTACAGAAATGCTACTAATTCAGGGGAAAAAATTAGTAATACTAAAAAATACTATAATACTACTAATAAAAGATACTACTAGTACTAGAAAATACTACTACTACTATTTAAAGATACTACTAGTACTAGAAAATGCTCCTAGTATTAAAAAAACTACTAGTATTAAAAAAACTACTAGTATTAAAAAAACTACTAGTATTAAAAAAACTACTAGTATTAAAAATACTACTAGTATTTAAAATACTACTAGTATTTAAAATACTACTTGTATTAAAAATTGTATCTTGTATAAAAATTACTTATGGTATAAAAAATACTTATAGTATTAAGAATACTAATAATACTTCAAAAATACTACTAATATTAAAAATACTAGTTATACCACAAAAATACTTAATCAGGTAATTATTAATATAAAAATTATTTTACTGAGAGATGCGATTTTTCTGTAGAAAATCAAAGCAAATAATTTTCGATTTCTGGCCCCGAAACGTTTGCGCATGAAAGTTTCCCACAATTAAGCCGATAAGGGGAATCCCCAAAGCAAGACAAAGGAACACTATGTATGATTCCCCCCACATTACTGCAAATACCCACGTATTTTGTAGGGTAAAACAGAAATGCGACCAATAACTATTGTACTTTTTATGCGCCCTGCGAGATAGCTCGACTTTAAAGCCAAACCAATACCAATTGGCCGATTGCCGTAAAAACGGGTTACGTGGTCAAGTCCAGTGCCTCGCAAACTGCAGCCTGATAATGGAGGCAAACAGGGCGTCATCGCTGGCGCCGGTCTTTGTCTTTGTCTTTGTCCCGCCTGGCACTATAAAAAAAAGTGCCACTAATGTACCCACAAGTGGGTGGAAAAGGGCGAGGCAGGGGGTTCCTCTCTTATCGAAGAGCCGGCAGCGCGCCGTTTGGCCAATTTAATTTGTTACACATTGTCAAGTGTTTTTAGCCCGCCCATGGCGAGGGGTCGGTCCACTCACATGCGAAACTTCCATTGAAAACGCTACGCAATAGAAATAATTTCATGGTCAACAAACAAGCGCACACACTCACGCCAAGATAGCCTAACCAGCTGAAAACTAACGCAAAAAATTGCTTTGTCCCCAAAATGTACAAATATTTGATGTATTTTTGTTGCTGTTTTTCTTTGTAGTACGTACTTGGTTTTTTCAAGTGCGCACTGCTCCCGACTGGAAAAAATTAAGATGAGCCTGTAGCCGTGGGAAATAATCTATAACACATTTTTTTTGCTTGAATGGTACGCAAAATATTCGAAAAAAAAAGATGTTGTGTAAGCCTAAAAACAGTCTATCGATCTGTGAATTAGTTATGCAACTTTTCACTTTACATTTAGTTTGATTTGAAGACCCTCTAACATCTTTTCACTTTTTAATACTAGAAAAATACTAAGATCAGATTTTACATTATAACTCTTAATTGGGGGAAAAAAACAAACCTAAGTAAATCAAATATAAGATAAAATACGAATTTGGGTTACTTAGTTGGGTAGTGATCACACCTTAAAGGTAAGGTATGAAAAATATATATGCTATAGACTCATAGCTACTCCTATAAATATATAGTTCGTTAGAGTTGCAATGACATCAGTTTTGTTTAAAAAAGAAACTGAAGCTTCTGCATTTCGTGTTTAAACGAAATCTAGGGCTTCGATTATGATGTCTTAGTTACTTGCATTGCAAGCCACCGAAACCGGTTGACCAAAAAGCGTTTTCCCTCAGAGTCAAAGGAAAAAAATGTGTAAAAAAAAGAGTCAATTTGCACAAAGCTAATAAATTACAGCATTGACTGCCTTTGTTGCGGTTGTTGTTGCTGCCACTGCTTTTTGGTGTTTTTTGTACCTTTTTTTTTTGTTTTTTTTTTTTTTTTTGGTGTTGCTCTTGGGTTAAATTTTAAAATTTCGATTTCGCTGTGACTGTCGGCCGATGACGTAAGTTGCGTGCGACGTCAGTTGACCTTGGTACACTTAACAGCGGCAACATCAGCCATGAGTAACAACAACGTCAACAAATAGGCTCGTCTTTAGTTTTTGGTTTGCCTCCATTTCTTTTATAAATTTCGATTTGGTTGCTAGGCTGAGCTCTTTTTTTTTCTTTTTTTGGGAGGGAAACTTGACGAGGTTGCATAAGGTCCATGGTACGTCAAATGGCAAAGGGAAAGTGGTGATGATCATCATCATCATCGTCGTTGTGATCTCTGTGGCATCCATCCACAACTCGGTTTCCTCAAATTGAGGCTGAAACTGAAGCTAAGGCGAGCTTTTGTCGCCGACTTCATTTGAATATTATTGGGTCACTGTGTCAGAGCAGCGGAGTCAATAAAAATTAAAACATGACCCCCTGTAACGCCCCCCTCATTCGCACATGTCGTCACTCACTTGCTGGATACGAACAGTGGCTGTCGAAAAAATAGCAATCTACTAACAGAAATTGCAACGTCATTACATAATTTGGTAATTTTTCAAATACCAAAAATACTAGTGCGAATCATTTTTCGGTATACTAGGTATATTTTGAAAGTATTTTAATACCATATTCATTTTTCTTTTCTGCATAACTTTGATTTCCCCTTAAATAAAGCAACGCTAATGGCTTGACCGCCACTGTACGTGCATATGCAATGGAAATGATTAATTAACCCAGACCCAGACCTCTAAAAACAAAAATCAAACTTCGAACCGAGTCGCAGTATATATAGTATGCTTTTATGTGGGCATATATACCTGGTATATACTGCCTTTTGCTTGCTGCTCTCAATTTTGTACAATTACTTTTCATTTCACTCGTTTTCATAACAGTTTGATAGTTAATTCTTCGGAAAGCCATACTTTTTATCCCTTTATTTTCGCCCTGTGACGCAACTCGAGGCGTAACTCTAGCGCCTGGTTTTTTGCAAATATTTGAGCGGAACACAAAGGCGTCGCATTGAATCACGTAGAATAACAACACAGCGCCAGAAATAATACGTTCTGGAGGGAGAGGGGCTTGCAAATAGTTGGTCTAGGTCTCGATAGGGGCAGGGAATCGCGGGGCGTAATTCATCTGGCTGGAATGCGGTGTGTCTTTATGTAACTCTGATTAGGAAGGGGGCTGTAAGGTTGGAAAACCCTGTAGTAAATACTAGAGGAAATGAGTTAATTAAATTACTAAACATATTCACAATGTTCGCAGAGAATAGATCGATTTGCTTGTTGATAAAAAATAATAATACCGAAAAAATACCAAAATACAAGTAATCAAACTTTTTTTGTATTCAGTATTATTTATTAAATATTATTTATTGGTATTTTTATTTAGTTTTCCAAATAATTTGTGTCTATTATATATGTTTTTTATTTTTTGTATTTATTATGGTTTTGGGTTTTTTTTGTGTTATATTACCTTTTTATTTTTTATTAAATTTATTATAATTTTTTTAAAATAAAAAATGCTTTTTTTTATATTAATTATATATTTATTTATTCATTTTAGTTACACGTTTGTTGTTAGAACTAATAAAAATAGAGCAAAGATATTTTAAATATGATAATGGTAATAATATTTCCTCCTTTTCTCTTTGCAGGCTCAGCGTCCCGAGAACACGGTTATGCAAGCGCTGGAATCGCTTAACGACTCGCAGGTTAATGACTTTCTTAGCGGCAAGACCCCGCTCAACCTGAGCATGCGCCTCGGCGACCACATGATGCTCATCCAGCTGCAGCTGAGCACGGTGAATCCGGCGGGCGGTGGCGCCACAGTGGCCACCGGCGGTGCTGGCACCACAGCTGCTGCTGCCGCCTCTACAACGTCGTCGGCGTCTGCAATGCCAGCTGGCACTGGCTGCTCCAACGCCACATCCTCCTCTTCATCCTCCTCCTCATCGTCGTCGGCGTCGGCTGGAGGCAGTGGTGGTGCCACCAGCTCATCCACATCCTCGTCGTCGAGAACCCGCTCCTCTGGCCAGCGATCGAGCGGAAGAATCGGCCATGGCCATGTGCACAGCCACCAGCATCCGAGCCTGCATGCTGTCAACATGCATGACATGAGCCACAGACACGGCCATGGCCATGGGCACAGCCACGGCCACGGACATGGGCACAGCCATCACCATCATCACCACCACCATCACCATCATTACCACAACGCTTCGGCCGTGGCCGCAGGCAGCGGCGGGGGCATGTCCTCGCTGCGCAAGATGTACGGCGACTTGCCCAGCTCGTCCGGAGCAGCTGGTTCGGGGGCATCTGGAACGGGCACTGGCCAGGCACAAGGTTCGTCCACGCTCAATGGACCCGATCTCACCAAGCTGCTGATCAAGGGCGGCATTCAGAACATCATGCAGAAGAGCTTCGCTCTGAAGGAGGCCAGTGGTGGGGCTGCAGCTCGTCCCGTGGCCAATGGTGGATCCGGTTCGAGTCCGGGCAAACCCGTGCTGGAGCAGTCGCCCATCAAATCGCTGTCGAATCTCGTGTCCAGCCCCATCAAGATGACGGCCATCAAAAACATTCCCCTGCCCGCAACGGCTGCCGCCAGTTCCTCCAGTTCCAGTTCCAGTTCGAGTTGCAGCTGCAGCTCCAGCTCTTCGGCCGCCGCCTCAACGTCGTCGTCGTCGTCGTCGTCATCCTCTTCCAGTGGAGCCTGCACCACCATTGGCGGCTGCCAGCAGGATCCCATCGCCGCCAAGCTGACCTCGTGCCTGTGCACACGTCTACCCACGCCGTCAGTGGCTCCGCCGGTGGCCTCCCTGGTCTCACCCAGTGCTCCGCTGACCAGATCCGGTTCCACCAGCTCGGCCGGCAAGTGCCAGGACTCGAGTTGCGGTGGACCGAATGCCGGATACGCTGTACGCTCGACTGCCTCGGGCGCAGGCGTCACCTTCTCGGGCAACTCGATGCTGCACAAGACGGGCAACAATCGCATCACCAGAACCAAGCATCGTCACTACCATAGCCACAGTCACGGACATGGACATGGACACAGCAACAGTAGCAGCAGCAGCAGCAACAGCAGCAGTAGCCACTTTTACCATCAAGGCTGTGGCAGCAACCAGTCATCGGTTAACGCAGCCGCCATAGCCTCGTCTTCCTCATCCGCATCCTCTTCCTCGTCGACCTCGTCGTCGCGTCGCAAGCTGGAGCAGGCCATGGCAGCCGGAGCAGGAGTAGGAGCCGGATCAGCAGCCACAACCGCAACGGCAGCGGCAACGGTGGCCCTGCCGGCCAGCGGCACAGCCACCGAGGCCGAGGACTCCCTGCTGGGTGTGTCGGACACCAGGACTCTGGCCGAGGCATCGCGAAATCTCACCCAGACATTGCGCAAACTCTCCAAGGAGGTGTTCACCCACAAGATCGATCTGTCCGGGGCCGGTGTGGTGACCAGCAGCCGCAGCTCCAGCAGTGGTGCCGCCTCCAGTGGATCGGCCAGTGGCGAGGAGGCACCGCGCAAGGGCGGATCGGGAGCCGTCATCGAGTCGATGAAGAACCATGGCAAGGGCATCTATTCGGGCACCTTTTCGGGCACGCTCAATCCGGCGCTGCAGGATCGCTATGGGCGACCCAAGCGGGACATCTCCACGGTGATTCACATTCTCAACGACCTGCTGAGTGCCACACCGCAGTACGGACGTGGCGCCCGCATCAGCTTCGAGGCCCCCACCACGGGCTCGGTATCGGGATCCAGTTCGGGATCGGGCAGCAGTGGCTCCTCCTCGACGACGTCCTCTAGCAGCGGCATGCATCACGGATCGCGCAGCAAAATGGTAAGTATATATCTAACTAACTTATAATGCTCAATGTACTAATGGCTTGCCATATTTGCAGTACTCTTCCAAGCACCACAACTGCGCCAAGTGCAACAGTCGCGCCCAGCAGCAGCAGCAACAGCAGCAGCAGCAGCAGTCGGCGGCTTTGGCCAACGGAGGCAGCTGCTCCTTCCGTGACTGCCCCAGCTATCACTCCTCCTCCGCCGCCGCCTCCAAGGCGTCCGGCAGCTCCAAGTCTTCGTCTCACAGTTGCTGCCAGGCAGAGTCACCGAGCTCCCTGGCCAGCCAAGCCAACGGCTGCAGCTGTCGCTATCGCCGGGACGATGGACAGGGACAGGGACAGGGAGAGCGGGAGCGCGAGCACACGTGCCAGAAGTGCACCGTGGAACTGGCCAACATGAAGACGCGCTCGAAGATGGACCAGCTGCGCCTGGTGATGCAGCAGCACAAGCAGAAGCGAGAGGCACGCAAGCTGAAGAGCGGCCCCTATGCCACGCCCGCCACAGCCTCGGCGGGAGACAGCCTCTCCGCGACGGCAGCCGGTGGAGCTGCAGCCGTTTCAATGGGCGGGGCGGCGGGCCAGTACAGTGCCGTGAGCGCCCTGGTGGCCACGCCCCTGCAACAAGCCGCTGTGCCCGTCCAGGCGGGGAAAGCAGCACCCACAAGCAACAGCAGCAGCAGCAGCAACACCAATGCCAACAGCAACAGCAACACATCGACGGCACCCGCAACAGCAGCAACGGCGGCCGCAGCAGCAGCAACGGCAGCACCACCCAGCGAAGTCTCGCCCAACCACATTGTGGAGGAGGTGGACACGGCGGCCTAAAGGCAGCGGCACCATCATCGGCTAGAGCAACCACCAGCCCCGCTGACATTATCCTATTTTGTAGCATTTACTAGTTTACGCAGCAGCAGCAAAGAGAGAAGATCTGACGAGAGATGAAGGAGATCTGAGGAAGGAGATGCGAAGATGAAGATGCAGGACCAGCAGAAGCAGATGGGCAAACAAGAGAAACTAGAACCACAACTAAAGCTTACATTAATCTAGAGTTAGTGCATAACAACACCAATTCTTATGTTCGAACCCCCGCTCGTTCAATGTTCCCACCTTCGCGACGAGGCAAGAAATGGGAATGGGACCGCCCGGAAAGTCGATAAGCTGTTAAATTAATTTTAAGACCCTTTAATAACAACACACACAACACCACCTCTTCAGTCCAGGCCAACACTTGGAGTGAATGAATCAGCTTCTGGAGGCGAAATCCTTTAATGTTTTGTAAATTAAATTTAGTGAAATTTTTTGTGTGCATCCCAGGCAAACGCCAAGTTGAGTAATTGACAAGATCAATTGCAAAAAACCTGCAAGAGCGGAAAATAGCTTAAAAAAGCGAGAAAATTCATAAGAAAAAGGATGGGAAAAACCTAATAATGGAAATGATTAATATAGATTTACATGTAAAACGTATACACCCACACACAGACTATGCTGAATGAATTGTAAGCCAAAGCGGTGGCAAATTTTGGTAGAACTAAAGCGAAATCTAGATGTAATTTTAGACACACCAAATCTAACAAGACACACACACACACAAGATCACACACACACACCTGGCTTTGGCAGCTTTATGTTATGTTTAACTTCAATCAAGCAAATGCAAATGCAAATGCGACTGCAAAGTGGCGCTTTAACCTAATTTGCCTTAATAGAAAATCGTTTTTCACCTATTACTATATTTTATATTTTTTTTGTATACTTTATCACCAAGAATGTGTTTCGAAACGCGCCGGGGAAAAACGAGCGACGAATTGAATTTTGTTCACCTACACCTATGCTATTGAATTAGTTAGTAAGACTATGTTTTCTATTCATTTTACAATTACCATTACACGCATAATTACCGATTGGATTAGTTTCATAAGTTGCGCAACAGCAGCGCCTAAGGAGCTAAGGAGCAGCAAGTAACGCTAACTTAGCTGTAGAGTTATAATTTAAACACAAGCAATTACTATTTTTTTGTCCTACACTTACCACTATTATCCAATTCAAATAATGCAATTAGTTCTAGGCGAGTTTTACTTTTGAGTTGGTTTCATTTGTCTTTGCCTTGAGTGCACCACAACTACTTGATTTCAATAAATGTTTAGTAAATGGTTTAGTTAACTAACTTACTCTTTGTTTATTATCTTCGTTGGACTTTGGTTGCCTTATTTTTGTATCATTATTATTATTATTTTCAGCTTATTTTCGGGCTGCATCTTGTGCAATACAACCATACACCTAGACAAAAACACACCTTGTAAACGAATAAGCGAACGAATGAGCAAGTGAACAGCAAGTACTTTGATTTGATTGACTCTTTTTAGAAATGATGTGCCAATTGCAAATCCAAATACATGTGCGTATTCATGTGGAACCCTAGTAAGAATTGTAAATTATATATACATATGAATATATACCCAAACGTATAGCTATATATAACCTCCCCACACACACACACTCGCGAGGCAAGGAGCGTCGAACTAATTGAAACTTTTTATCAAAGGAAAGAAAGCCCAACTTAAAGGCATCAAGAAGTACGTTTGTAAGTCGTAGTCATTAAGAGCTAAGTAAAAGTTATGTGCAATTTATACAAAACATCCGTTTCTGTTCTATAGTTTTCCTTCTATACCCCTAATGATACATCTATATTCGTAAAGCTTTCCATCTATCTCTACATAACGAATTCGGTAGTTATATTAGCGTTAGGAGACACGATAACAAATCTAGAGTTAGGCTTAGACGAAGGGCACCAAAGGCAGGATATATCGATAAGGATGGAGAAGAAGGAGTAAAGGATGTATGAGAAGAAGCATTAAGAGAGAGACATGAAAGGAGGCATGAAAAGAAGCATGAAAAAAGGACAAAAGGAAGGAGTAAAAGAAGGCATCGGAATGTGGGAATCGGAAGGCGGTGGAACGCTGAGACAGGAACACCGATCATATTGGGTGGCTTTGCAAGGGCATTACTTTGGTTCAGATGGGATTTCGGTTAGATTGATTGATTGATTCGGACTCGGTTGGATAATTTCAGCATATCTGCGCGATTTTCTAACAAGTACAAACACACAAACGATGAGATTTTTTACATATATAACATAGTTCAAATATTTACACACCTCCCCCTTAATTCACTCGATAAGAAATTTAGCCCCCAACATATGCGCAACATTTGCTGAAAACGAAAATGAAACACTCTAACAATTATGAATTCTATGTGAAAAAAAAACAAATTTTGAATTGTAAACTAAATTAAATTTTTGTCGCATTTATTTTGAATAGTTAAAATTTATCCAAAAGAAGTCCCAAGCCCAAAAAAATCTTATATATATATATATTCAACCATATATATAAAGATATATATACACATATATTTTTGAATTGACATTTTGCGTCTTTTTTGTTGACATCTTCTTAATCATAAAAAATGATTATTATCAAAGCATAATTAACGAAATTAGCTAAATTATTACAGGCCCTCGAGCTGAGTAACAGTTGAGAACATCCAACTGCGAATCGAAGATGTTCTCCACTCACGTTCCCCACAAACTTAAAAACTTAAAAATGTATAAAAACGATGTAGAAGATCCAGGATATTGGATCACAGTTTATATGGTAACCCATAGGTGTTAAGTGGGTTCGCTTCTGGCGAACTTAGATAAATTTTACGCAAGTTTCTCGAGAGCTTGTGGGTAAACAGAACACAATTGTCTCAATGAATTCAGAAATGGAAGTTCCAAGATCTGACTAAGTTTCATCACCAAATGTTCGAAATCAACAGAGTTCCATTGAATCCTTTTCGATGGCTTTGTGGTCTTTGAAATGAAATGTAGAAATGGCTTCGCCATTCTTTTTTTTTTTTTTGGAAAGTGCACATCAACACACGCATATAGAGAGAAAAGTTACGAATAAGATGCAAAATTAATGGTAAACTTGTTTGTCATGAAAAATCCAATTTTGATTGTTGTGTGTGCTGATTAAATGACCGTGAACATATTACTTATATACACAAAAAAATATATATATAGATGCATATACATATAGATATACACACTTTGCCATAGCCAAAACCGGAAGAATGAACTTGAAACAAAAGTTGGGAATCAATTTCATACAATTGCATGTATAAATGATACAAAGTAAGCAAATGAAACAATGCAAGTAAAAGTATTCGTCAATAAACATTATTTCCAAACACAGTAACCGAAACGGATCAGGCGTGTTAATGGGGACGGCAAATGTTTTTGGGCTTGATTCCACTTGAATCTAAATTTTTAAAAAAATTATCTTTTAAATGTGGTAAGTATGCAATGGCAACTAAATAAAGTATAACGTCTGTCTTGTGAAAATTGGTCCAAAAAATAAATCTCTCTTGAAGTATTGAGGAACGTTAGCATATTAAGCAAGCTGCTCAAAACAGTCGGTCTTTTAGCTCTACGGCTTGATTTGGCCGAAATACGACTGAAAACCCGGAAAGCAAAATCGCGTTTTTGACAAAAATCTGAATCTCGTATTTTTGGCAAAAATGCGAATCCCATTTTTCGCCATAAATATTCAGTTTTTTGGCTGCTGTAACGAAAATAAACGTCAGAATCAGGAATGCCATACCGCGTTGAGCTCGGTGTTTAATTTCCAATCCATTGGCGTTCAAAACTAAACATTTTTTTATTTTTAGATTTTTTGCAAAAAATCCTGATGCTACCCCTTACAAAAAATGAAAAAATCTGAAATAAAATAAATTTTCCTAAAAGTGATGGGGATCGTTAGCATATTAAGCAAGCTGCCGAAAACAGTCGGTCTTTTAGCTCTACGGCTTGATTTGGCCAAAAAAAAAATGGGACTCGCATTTTTGCCAAAAATACTTTTATATATATATATTAAATATTTTTGTAAGTGTAAAGTAAGATTAAAAACTGTTATGGTTTTTTTTTCTTTTTTTTCGCAAAGAACATCTGAAAATATGACTTTGGTTTGCAGTAAAATATACAGTACAGTACCACGAAACAATTCGATAACCAACTATTAAAAGAAACTCATGATAACCTTTTTTTCAATTTTCTGTTTATTATGCCCAATTGTTGGTTTTATATTTTTGTTATGCATGTGATTATATATTCTTTTAGTTATTCATTCGGTTTTTGGTTTTTTTTTTTGGGTTTAGTTTGCCTTTACAAATAATCATCGTTTATGATCGATCTTATATAATTTCTATGCAATTAGCCAGTTTTAATAAATATTTAATATATTCATTAAATTTGTTATGCAATTTCACATTTCATATAAATAATGTACACCAAAAAAAAAAAACAATTCATTAAATATTAGTTGTTGTATGCATTTGTTTCGGTTTCCTGTCATCTCATTGGTTTGCTGAAGCAGTTTTTATGATCTGTGTTAAATGTTTTGTTTTTTTGTATAATTATTTTTTTTTTAGATTTTGGTGGGCGTGGGCGTGGCCCTGCCAAGCAGTGAAAATGAGGCCGAAAAGTCGTTCAATTCACAAACATCAAGCAAATGCCCCGTTGCCGTTACATAATTAAATCGTACTCGTAGTTAATAATAGTTCTCTTAGTGACTGCTGATGCCTGTTGCTTGTGGATTGCAATGGGGCCAATAGCGAGTATTTTACACATACATATACACACAAAGAAATGCAGTTCTCCCTCTCTGTCTGTTTATATTTCTGTTCCTGTTGCCGTCTCATTCTGTTCGAGTCTGGTCTACGTGGGTAGCACTAAAACGCGGATCTAGGTTCACATACATACATATGTTGTTGTAAGCTTTCCTGGTTTTGGCCCGTGTCTTTCTAATTATTATTATTATAGGGGGTCTATCTCTGTCTTATTTTCGCCGGCCTTCTATCTCTCTGCCCTCCCCTGCCCTCCTGTTATCTCTTTCTAATCTGTCTCTATATCTATCAACTTGTTTAACGAGTAGTAGCACAATTTTTGGACGAAGATGGTTGAAATCGAAGCGTCTAAGTGAGTGTGAGTGTAGGTGTCTGCTAAACTAAATCCTCTATGGGGGGAATATGTATGTATCTTTGTGGGGGGTGTAAAGCGCTCCTCAATTTACACTTTGCATACATTACGATCTGGCTATATCCGTTAAATAACTATCAAAATTCTCGGCTATGGGTGCGAGTAGAAAACGAAACGCTGCAGTTACAATATCAATTTCCATTTCCATATCCATTTCCTATCTGCCTCAAGCTTTCTATTCTTCCGCCCTCTGTTCTGTTATATAAATATATTTTTGAGTGGTGCTATATAGTGTGTGGATTATATATACTATATCAAAAGAGCTGCCTGCCTCCTGTCTGGTTTCGAATCTCGTTTGGGCATGTTGGTTGTTGGATTCCGGTTTTCTTTTTTTTTTGTTTTGCTTTTTGGTTTTTACAATAAGTATGGGTAAGCATATATATCGGGGTCGTTACTAGCTTCAGTATTCCTTGACTAATGTCGCCGTTCAACTAAGCTAAGGACGTTTTCGCAAAAAGGTCATTGTGTTCATATATATATATATATTTATGTATATATGTATGTACTGGCCGATGGCCCGATGCCACACACATTATTAACTATTATTACTAAGCTTTGCAAAAAGGCGTGCCATGTGTGTTAGTTATCGCTTCCTCTTATTTGTCGTAGTAGCTGCTCTTAACTTGCCTCCGATCGCACTTTGACTAGTTTACTCACAAAAAAAAATCGATACACTCGTGTGTAGTATATGTTTAGCATATATCAATATATATATATATATAGGTACACACGCATATACATACATATATTTACTTTCTCTCTCTCTCTCCATCTGTCTATCAATCTTTCTATATGAATAGTATATATACTTAATATCGTAATATCCTTGTAAGGTTTGTTTTTTATAGTTAACAATAATCGCCGCTTATTATTCTCCCGCAGGCTTAAATATAAATGGGATTCTCCTGACCAGTGAGCAGGCGGAACATGGACGTGGGCATCGTCTTCATGAGGATCTGCAAGGGATGGGTAGTTAGTTTCGAGTGTCAGGTTTAGTAGTATCTATAGTACCTCTCCCACGGATGTGGCCAGCAAGTTGACGATCTTCTCGTGGGGCACAGCCACCACGCTCTGGTTGTTTATCTCGATAATGCGATGGCCCACACGAACACCACCCCTTTCAGCAATGCCACCCCGCAGGAGACTGCAGATCTGCAAGATAATAGATAGATAGATATAGACAGTTTGGGGCAGATCTTTAGATTGTTTCTCCCCATTTGTTGTACAATTTCATGCTCCCAAAGGTAACCCATTAGACTTGTAACACTTGGCTTAACCCCCACCCAACTCACCACTCCATTCTGAACGCTGAATCCCAGCTGGTACTTGGTCTCCGGCCGCTTGATCTTCACCTCGACAACGGGGGCACAGGGCACCACCGTGAACTTGACCACCGTCTGGTTCTTGGTGTTCTTGATGTACGTCTGGCAGGTGGAGAGCGGCAGGCCCACGAGGCTCAGCCCATTGATGGCTATCAGCTGGTCGCCGATGTTCAGCTGACCACAACGCGCCGCTGCTCCCGAGCTCATCAGATTGGCAATCACCACGGTGGGCAGCATGGAGCCCCAGCCGCTCTCCACGATCACCACCCCGAGGATTTCGCCCTTGGCCTTCGGCACCACCACCTCCTTCTGCAGCTCCTTCTTGGCAAAGATCTCCAGCTCATCGCCGAAGATCTCCTGGCTGTTGAGCACCTCCTGGTAGTCCATCTCCTTGACAAAGCGATGGTCCTCGATGCCGTTGGCCTTGAGGAACTCCATGTAGGCCACCTGGAAGGCCTGGCCAATCGACTGGGCAATGAACTGGGCCTCGTCGCTCTCGAACACATGGCATATCATCTTGGGCGTGCGATTCGGCTTGGGGGCATCGTCGATGTCCTGCGGGACGAAGCGACGTCGGGCCATCAGGACCACCAGGTCACCGATGTCCGCAATGTAGGAGATGGTGCGCAGGGCATGGTCCATCATGATCTCCTTGAGGTCCGTGTTCAGGACCATGATCTTCTCCGTCGAAATAAACAGATCCACCTCGGTGCTGGGCTGCACATCGCCATCGGGTGCCTGAAATGTGGTTATTACTCAGATTACTCACTAGTCACTTAACAAGTTGGGTGGCATAAGGTTCTGGAACTGGGATTTGGCGGGATCTTCAGGGGAACAAGCTTCGCTTTTGGGGTAACACAAGAATTACAGCGGGCCAAATGACTTCGATCCAATTTATTTCAAGGCAAATCAGGCAAACCAGAGGTGGGTGGTCGGGTGGTTCCGGGGGTAAGTGGGTCAGTGGGTCAGTGGATATCGGGTTTTGCTAGTGTTTCCATTACTTACCAGCGCCTATTATGCGAATTTTTGGTTTGGTTGTGTTTGTTTTATTATTTTAATTCGATATAGATTTGTTTTTTGTTTTTTTTTATCATTTGCATGGCGATACGTGGTTTAGTTAGCGTGGTTGGTCGTCGCGGATGCGGAGCATTTGATGTGGAGGAGGTGATGCATGAAAATATAACAGTAAACAGTTAATGAGTTTCTCTTTTTTATGCCCTCGAGGTCGAGGTCGAGGTCCTTCAATCAGCTTAGCAGCACAGGGTCGCTTACGGGGGGGATCTAGTGGGTGGCGGGTGGTGTGGGGAAAATGGGAGTCAAGTGCGGGTTTGAAATCAAAATCCGGAGATCGGAGGCATCAAAATAGCTGATAATTTTGGTCACTTGTGCAAGAGGCAACTGGGGGGCAGCTCAGGACATTGTCACAATCTAAGCTTACTCAAAATGTTTAAGCCTTATGTTTTTATGTTAATCTTAATTAAGAACTAGGTACTAGAGCATCAGGAAATGAAGAATTTCTTGGAATATTGGGAAACAACTTTTTGATAAGGTAATTAAAGGTTATTTAGAGACTTGCTTTAGGATGTTTATAATGAAACTAAGTTGTGGCAATCTCTGATCTAGATTTCTACCCACTACAATACAGAACCAATTGCGGCGCAAATGAAACTCAAGCTGATCGAAGCAATCGATCGAGTCGGGCGAGCAATATATATTTTGCAGAAGGAAGGAACTTAAAGAAACTTTACCTTGATCCTGGAAACGGCCTCCTCCGCCTGCATCATGCGCGTCGATTTCGTGGGCTGACCTTCGCAGACCAGCTGCGTGGAGCCCAAGTACTTGGCCCTGAAGAGAACGCCCTCGATGAGCACTGCGCCGCCTGAGAAGATGGAGAATCCGGTTAGAAGTTCGGTTTTCGAAAGGTCAGGGATCACAGAGTACATGTGGAGTATAAGTTGACTAGTGTACGTGCAAGTGTTTGTCAGCGGTATATCAAAGTCACGTCTTTGTATAACCCTCCTATTATAGGGTTCTAAAAGATTCAGTTTATCTTAAAGTAAAACTCTTGCATTTAGTACTGAAATGTATTATACTTGGTATAAAATATGCAATTTTGTTGATTTTCAAGTCACTAAAATTCTTAAAAATAATTTAAGATGTATTTGTTCTTGAACAGTATTTTTATTTTTATAAATTTAAAGTCATGACAGCTGCTTAAAATGTTCGAGATATATATGTTCTTGAGCAGTATATTATAAAATTCAAGTCAAGAAAATTCTTTAAAATAATTTGAGATATTATTGTTTTGAACAGTAACTTACTTTATCTTTTTAAATTTCAAGTCATGAAAACTCTTAAAAATAATTTAAGATATATATGTTCTTGAACAGTATCTTTATCTTTATAAATTTCAAGTCACTAAAATTCTTTAAAATAATTTAAGATGTATTTGTTCTTGAACATTATCTTTATCTTTATCAATGTCAAGTCATGACAACTCTAAAAAATAATTTAAGATATATTTGTTCTTGTACAGTGTCTATATCTTCATAAATTTCAAGTCATGAATTTAGGATATATTTGTTCTTGAACATCTTTATCGCGTATCTATTACTGTCCGGGGTCTTTGATGTCATTGTTTCGTGTTATCTTGTTAGTGTTGGATCTTAGGCACTAGTACATAATGGAATTTTATCTTACAAAGTATTGTACACACACACAGACACAGTAAAATGAAGAGTAGAGTTTGGTTTTGATTTGGTTGAACGAACGAACGACGCATGCAAAAATACGCAAATAAATATGCGAAAGAATACAGAGAAATGATAGGTAAATATATATATACGATTAATACGGATTATCTGGATCTGGATCAAGAATATTTGCATATAGGATAATCAAAAATTTTACACATTGTACAATTTCGTATTTACGCAGCCAGGATTGATTTTGATTTTGAATTTGCTCTGCTGCGCTTTTTCGAGAAATCGTAATCGTAATCGTGATCGCAATTTTAGCGCAACGACAACACATCAATGCACATCGACAACATGGCAGGCCACAAGAATATATAAGTATATATATAGCTAATCATATATACTATATGGGTATATGCATATACGATTATATGGTTAAAATGGTTATACATAGGAACAATCGAACGAAGGATAAACCCAACGCATTTACCTTCTTTGCTCTTACTCTTTTTCACTTTTTTCTCGCCGCTGTTGCTGCCGCTGCTGTTGTTGTTGCTGCCGCCGCCGTTGTTGTTGTTGTTGTTGCTGCCGCCGCTGTTGGCCACGGCGGTGCCATTGGCCACCGCTCCAGAGCCCGATCCCGAGCCAGATCCCGTCCCTGATCCTCCTCCGGCCGATCCAGCTGCCGATCCTGCCAGCGGAGGCGCCGCCAGTGTGCCCCCATTGAGTGCTCCATTCTCCGGCTCTCCTCCGACTATCTTCACTGCTCCCCCGGGATTGGTCAATCCCCCGCCGGACGATCTCTCCGAGCCGCCTCCATTCCCAGGGCTACCCAGCGCCGGTGTGCCGGCCACCGCTGCCGAGGCGGCCGCCACCGCTGAGGCCACCACATCCACGCTGCCGGCCGCGCACAGATCCCCGCCAGAAATGGGCATGGCCAGCTTGCTGGGCGACTTGTCGCTGTGCTCCGAGGACGAGCGTGATAGGCTTCGCTGCACCATGCCACCGACCAGGTCCAACAGCTTGCCACCATTGCCGGAGCCCAGGGTTAGGCCCAATCCCAGGCCGGACTGCCCTTTGGGCGGAATTGGGGGCGGCAACTCCGGCGTGGAGCTGAGCAGGGCATTGTAGCCGTTGCGCGTCTTGGTGCTCGGCATCTGCTGCTTGGGCGAGATCTTCGAGAGCAGCGAGCGCGGCTTGCGGTCCCAGCTCTTGTTCTCATCGTAGTAGCCCTGATCGTCCAGCCGCTGGTGGCCCAGCAGCCGGTCCGTCTCCAGGTCGGTGTCCACGTCCTCCTCGTCGGCACTGTGGTTCTTTGAGTGATTATCCGAGCCGGACTCCAGCAGCTCCTTGCCGGCGCCGCCGTCCAGATGTCGAGATAGCCACACCGGTGAGTTTAGGCCGGGCGAGGGTGATCTCTGCGAGGCCGAGACGAGGTTCGACCTCTCCGGAATGGGCGGTGGCATGCCGCCGTTGCCACCGCTGCTGCTGCAATTGCTTCCGGCGCTGCGGGGCTTGCTTCCGCTGCCGCCAGCCATTCCGATGCCATTTCCGGTGACCGTCGAGGTGGGTGAGCTGCGCTGCAGCGTGGAACTGATGGCCGCCGCCAGTGGAGTGTGCTTGCTGCTCGGCTGCAGCAGATCCACATCGTTGTTGCCGCCGCCCAGGCTGCCATTGGTGTTGACAACGACGCTGCCATTGTTGTTGGGCTTGCGGTGCGGCGCCGGAGCAGGCGGCGGCGGGGTCATCTGCACCGTGTCCGGGCGGTGGAATACTCCTGGAAAACGAATCAGATGAAAAATTAGTTTTATACTTAACGACTGTTACTTAAGAACTTCAAAGAAATGAAATAACGTTTTCTCGACCTTAAAATTGAGTTGAAATCGATTAAATCTCGAAATTTAGAAGAAGTGTTTTTGATTTTCAAGACTTTTTTATTCTTGATAAACGATTGCTTTTTCTTAAAAAAAAACACTCTTAAGAATACTTTCATCTCTATTTGAAAAACACTTATTTTCAAAAAACCAACTTAAGATTAATTTCATGTTTATTTCAAGAACGATTCTTCTTTAATAGTGAGAAGGACGTTTTGTAAAATTTAATGTTTTTTTTTTTAATTTTTCTGGAAGCAATTTTCAAACAAAATGAAGTGTTCCGGTTTCCTATGGACTATTAAGTCTTGAAAAACAAGATCAAGATTACATTTATCTCCATTTCAAGATTGCATTTCCTTAAAAACACTACTAAGAACACATTCCTCTCCAATTTAAGAAGGCTACTTTTCAAGAAAAAAACTAAGAGTAATTTCTTCTCGATTTCATGAACATCTCTTCTCTATAAAGTAAGAAGACTTTTATAAAACTTTTATCATGTTTTTTCGGTTCTCAAATTTTGTGGGAGAAGTTGTCATATATAGTTGTGTCCTATAATTTAACCTCTAATCAAATATTTATTTTTGTTTACATATATTTCTTTGGCAAGACTTACCAATCGAGTAGAGCGAATCCAACTCCGGATCAATGTTCTTGAACACTTTGTTGTGGTTGCTGGGACTCTGGTCCAGAGCCAGGGTCTTCGGCTGTGATTGCGCCTGACTGGCGAGCGGGCCCTTCGACTGCCCGTTGCTGGGACTGGGCGTGGCGCCCAGGTGGTGACCCGCCACACCCCCGTTGCTGTCCGTGGTGGAGGCAGTGGTGGTCAGGTTGTGCATACTGTTTAGGCTGTTGTTCGTCGAGACGCGCTTCATGTCCATCAGCATGGAGATGCCGCCGCTGCCGCCGATGCTGGTGCTGCCGCTCATGCTGGTGGGGCACTGCTGGCCCTGGCCGAGCACCGCCTGCTGCAGGTTCTTCTGGTTCTTGTTGTTGTTCTCGGTGTCGCTGGTGTGGCCCGAGGAGAGCCCGTCCTCCAGCACCGGCATGGCCGAGGCGTAGTACTTGGCGTAGTTCGAGCAGGAGGTCGACACGCCGCCGTTCATCTCACCCGAGAGACCTGGGGATGAAAAGGGGATTAGAATCGTTGGGAAAATGAATGGAGTTTGCTCCACTCACTGTCCAGATCGCCGCAGTTGGAGTCGTAGTCGGTGGTCTCCGGCGAGTAGCGGTAGTTGTGTCCTCCGCCCGGGCCCACGCCCACGCCCACGCCCACGCCGCCGCCGCCGCCATGGCCGCTGCCCGTGCTCAGCAGCTGGTTGTGATTGAGCCCATCCTGGTCGCCGTCCCGCTCGCCGCTGCTCCGACTGGTGGAGTCCAGGAAGAAATCGAAGTCCCGCATCAGCGGACTGCCGCTGTAGTGCCGCCGAGCAACGCCCATACCCATCGGCTGGGCGCTCAGTTGGGGCTGCGACTGCTGGCCATAGCCCACGCCCCCGTAAACGAGGCGCTCGGAGGCGTGGCCGGCGGTGGGAGGCACCGGCTGGCGGTAGTTCTGGCCGCCATCCTGCCCCAAGGGATCGTCCTCATCCTCGGCCTCGTCGTTCTCCTCGTCGGCATCGTCGTCGCCCTCGTCGTCGTCCTCGGCCTCCTCCTCCTCGGCCAGATCCTCCTCGTCGCGCTCGAAGTTGCTGTGGAACTCGTACTGGATATCCTGCAGATGATATTAATTTCAATTTGAATATCCTGTATTATTTAAGAAACAAAAACCATCATCATCTGCCTACTCACAATGCTGTCCACATCGCTGCCGTTCTCCATGATGGGCTGCTCGTCGGTGGAGGGGCACTTGAAGAACTCCTCCAGCACCTTGCGCGTCTCCGAGAACTCGTACAGGTAGTCGAAGGTCGACGACTTCGTGTGCAGGCTCAGTGGACCCGCCGCTGTTGCATTTCCGGTTGCGGTGCCGTTCCCATTTCCGGTTCCATTGGCAGTGCTGCCCGCCCCTGCGGTCGGTGGTGCCAATGCCAATGCCAATGCCGGTGCCTGAGGTGGCGTGGCCGCCCGACTGGCTATCTCGCCGGCAGCGGCTCCAATGGCCAGCTGCAGACCCACTGCCTCCGGAGTGGTCAGGTCGGATATGGTGCCAATCTCGGACACATCGTTGCTGGTGTCCTCCGCGTTGTTGTCGCTGCTCAGCGGCTGTTTGTTGGTGTTCGAGTTGTTGTTGCTGTGATTGCTCATCAGACTGGCAAAGTGCTGCTGTTGCTGTTGCAGCTGCTGATGTTGCTGCTGCTGCTGATGTTGCTGCTGCTGGTGTTGCTGCTGCTGTTGCAGGGGAGGAGAGCTGCTGCGGGGCTCACGATTCGGCGGCGAGATGATGCGCTGTGATTGAATAAAGAAAATCACGTTAGAATATATTTAATATTATTTTTTTTACTTTCTTAAATAAAATGCATATTTAAGGTGACATCCAAACCAAACTTTACTATCTGGTAGACAAGTTAAGTGCAAAATTTAATAGTAAAATAAGTATAATGCCCAAGAGCCTCTGATTTATAGTTTTCATATATAAATTACATTATTCAGTTATTCTCATATAAATATTTTTAATAATAAAAAGATTTATATGTGTATATGTAGCAAATTTGTTTATAAGAATAATCAAACCAATAATCCTAATCATATTATAGTTTTTCTTTTCTATTTATCTTTATAAATATTTTTAAAAAATATTGAAGTGCACCTATATCTTAAAAGATTTTTATAGGTAGGGTTTGCAATGAATTGAATATATTTTATAAGACTTGGAACATTATACATCATAGTCAACTATAAACGTATATATATTTTTGATGTATTATTCTAATAAACACCAAACTATTTTTCGCACCTCTCCAAATAATATTTTACTAATAAAATCAATATTAAATTATATACATATGTTAGATGGGTTATTCGATAAGAAATTATATTTTAATAATTAAATAAATATTAAATTATACATGTTAAATGGGTTACGGATAGGTTGTTTAATAAAAAATCGCAATATGTATTTCTAATACCCATCCATCCCATAACATCACCCACCTGTGGAAAGCCCGGGCGCACGGGATAGTTCTGCATGGGCTGCTGCGGCGAGTGGATCTGCATCTGGCCGGGATTCAGTGGGCTGGGGTTGCTCGCGTTCGGGAGCAGGGAGCTCAGGATGTTGTGGGGGTTGTGGGGGTGGCCCTGGGCCAGGGCGGCCAGTGCTGCCCGGGCCGCCGTCTTCTGCAGCGAGGTGGCCGTGGAGCCCAGCGGTGGCACGGTGGCCATGGGCACCTGCTGCTGCTGCTGCTGCTGTGGCGGTGGTGTTGCTACTTCTACCGCTGCTGGTGGTTCGCTTTCGTCCGCTGCTGCCCCTGCCGCTGCCGCCGCTGCAGCCGTCACTTGCCCCAAATTGCTGGTGGTCACCCCAATGCGCCGCGGCGAGCCCTCGTATTCTGTGGGAAAAAGCGATTAAAATTCGCGTTCAAGTGCATCGAATGATTCTGAATAAAAACATAAAGGACCACGCTACATGTTGCAAAATGTGTTGCCTACCTAAAAGGGCCGCAAAAAAGCTGAACAAAATAAAGTTACGGTTTTTTTTTATAAAACGCGTTTGATTGGCAAAACTTTTTACAGATTATTTTATGCAATTTTGCCATATTTTATTGGTTAAAAAGGAGGTCAGCCGAAAAGGCATTTACTTTTTCTGTCCCGCTTTAAATTTAATAACGAAATTTGTACAACTGACAGGCGGAAGTAATAAAGGTAGAGGATAATATTTAAAATATTTTTTAAATTTAATGCTCCTTTAGTAACCATAAAAAAGGGTGTTATTATCATAAGGAAATTGAAAAAATAAATTTTTTTCTTATGGTATTATTGGTAAACCTATTAGGGGATTTCTTTTGAGTGAAAACAAAGTCCGCAAAAAGGTAAAGGATACAATTTCAAATATTTTTAAATTTAATTCTCCTTTAGTAACGCCAAAAAAGGTTTAGTATGATAAGAAAATTATGGAATTAGAGATTTTTTTCGGATAAGAAGGAAGTCAGAAAAATAGTAAAATTAACTTTTTTTGTTGTGCCTAAAATTTGATATCTTGATTTTTAAATTCTTAGACAAAGCACTATATTTTCCAAACAGAAAAAATTAAATTTAACATATTTACAAATTTTTTAAAGTAATATATTCCTTTAGGGACTTGAAAATATATGCCAGGAGCACTAACAAATTAAAAAGGAAGTCCTATGTTTTTGCTAAAATTTCCATAAATTAGTTTTGAGTCAGGGAGGGTTTATGCAAAGTAAAAATTATATTTCTTCTGTTAAATATGTGTACCAATGATGCCATGACGCGACTCCACGGCCAGCGTGTAGTTGCGCTCGAGCTTCCAGGCGTCCAGCTTGTGCTCCCTGTAGACATTGACCTCCGGGCTCTGGCCCTGGCTCAGGCCGAGGCCGAGGCCGACGCTCTGCATCTGGTGCTGGCCCTTCTCCGCCAGCTTGCCGCCCTCCTCCGCCAGAGTGTCGGTCGTTACGCGCAGATCTGGATGGGATGAGAGGCCATGAGATGGGGATAGAACCAAGCTCGGATGGGGGGGCAGTGGCAGTGACAAGGGTTGCACAGCAGGGATTCGGGAGGGGAGCCTATACAATACTTGGCATGCCAATTAATTGCAATCAATTAAATTCCACTTTGGCGCGCTTCCTACGCTTTGTTCCCCGGATCTCCGCCCCAGCTCCGGGGTTTCGTTGCCCTGTTTCATACATATTTGCAGTACACTTCATTACGCATGATTTGCAATTCAATTACCCGGCCCATGTCTATCAGTCCGGCCATTCAGCCGCTCGGAAATTGGTTTCGCAGGCTGCCCCAAAACGGCCCGGTCTTTCCAGGAGGCAGTCGGTCCCTCTAGCCGCAAACTGCTGCAGGCACGTGCAACCGCAGAGGTTGCTGCTCGGACAGGGGTCACACTTCGGCTGGACTGGGGTTAGCCGGAAAAGGGTTTGCGTACTCTGGCAGTGCATTCCCACCGGGGATGCGGCTAAGCCCCTGTTTAAAAAGCGCAAATGCTATGGCTTCTACCTTACAATTACAACAAAATATAGGAGTCTTCAACATATGCCTTAAATATTTATGTAGCCAGGCTCATTTGTCCACTATAGCCATGTGACTCTGGTTAAGTTATTGGGAACATGACTTAAGTGATTGTGTAATATTTAAAATATGAAATATTTAAAATTTTGTAATAATTATAAGTTTTTACAAATATGTCAATATTGATCTGATTTTATTAATTTGGAAAAGATCTTGTTACCTTACAAAAAATATATCACAAAAAATGTGAAAATGTATTTGAGCTGTAAAATATTTTTTTCTCTTTTCTCTATATATTTAAACTTAAAAAAAGTGTATTAAAATTTACTAAACAGCTTACTTTTCCATTATAGCCCTTTGACACTGACTTAATTAATTTAGAAAGTCTTGGTAACTTACTAAGCAAGACCATTCCTTTATTTTCTCTATATATTTTACCGTGCGATTATTAATAATGTAAAATTTAATATATTTTGTTGAAAACACCCTCTAATTCTTAGAATTTTGCTGTCATCATAATTTTTAAATGCGGAAAATTTGAAAACGGAATTTTTTTCTGAAGCTCTAATGTCAACTAATTGTTTTTTGAAAGAAAATCTGTATTTGGGATATTCATTCCAATCAAAAACAGGAATGTTTTCTAAAATCCTTATGGCATCTAGTTGTCATTGAGCTGAAGATTAAATTTTAAAGAAACCGAAATTAAAGCAAGTGTCATACTGCCTTAAGAAGGTCTTATGAATAAGGTTGTCAAGTGGATTTTTAGTAAATCATTCAATATATATTTTCCACTTACGCTGCCAGCTCTCGTTCGGATCTGCGTTCCCGTTGACCAGGCGGTGATCCCGCTCCGTGTCCCGCTCCTCGCCGTAGACATGCCGCTTGCGCTGCTGTTGCTGCTGCTGCTGTCCCGCCAGGTGACTGAGGTGGTTGTCCCTGGCCGCCTGCACCTCCTGCAGCTGCAACTGCTGCTGCTGCTCCAGCAACAGGTGCTCCCGGTCCCTGTCCCGGTCCCGCTCCCTTTCCCGTTCCCTCTCCCTTTCGCGCTCCTCGCGCAGCCTCAGCTTGCGCTGCTCCCGAGGCTCCCAGTCGCCTGGCTGCTGATCCAGGGATGACTTGCTGCCATAGAGATAGTGACTGGCCAGCGGAGTCAGCCCGTCGGCGCAGGGATTGTTCCTGGGCGCGGCAACCTGCTGCTGTTGTTGCTGTTGTTGCTGTTGCTGCTGGGAGAAGCTGCGGTTCACCGGACTTCTTCCCACCCGCAGGATGTGCGACTGTTGTTGTTGCTGCTGCTGCTGTTGCTGTTGCTGTTGCTGTTGCTGTTGCTGATGCTGGTGCTGCTGCTGTCGCTGACTGATTCCATAGACCTGTTCCCGCTGCTGGTGGTAAGCTCGTCTGGCTGAGGCATGCATATGTTGCTGCTGCTGCTGTTGCTGCTGCTGCTGCTGTTGCTGCTGCTGCTGCTGCTGCTGTTGCTGCTCCTCAGAGTACTCCGTGGGCGAGTGGAGCAGCAAGCTGGCCCTGGTGGGCGGCGCCTCCCAGTAGTTCTCCTTGATGAAGGGATTCTGACTGCCATTGCCGTTGTGCAACTGTTGCTGCTGCTGCTGCTGCCTGTTGCTGGCGGGCAAGGCGCCGCTGCGTTTCCTCGGCATTTCCGCGTAGCCGCCGGGGCCACGCCTGCTCTCGCCCACCGTGTGGTAGTAGAAGGAGGCGGGATAGTCGGGCTCCTCGCCGGCCGCTCCGCTCCTGCTCCGCTCCACAGCTGACTCGCCCGTGGTGTCCTGTTGCTGCTGCTGCTGCTGCTGCTGCTGGTGCGGCGGTGTGGGCGGCGTGAGCGGTGCGCACAGAAAGGGATTGGTGGAGATGCGCGGCGTCACCGAGGACAGCGACTCGGAGGAGTGCGACGAGGCCGAGTGCGGCGGCGGCGATTGCGTGATGATGTTCACGCTCTTGTAGTAGCTGGGCGTGCTGGTGGGCGTGGCCTTGGGCGGCGGCGGACTAACACTGGCCAGCGGCTCCGCAACTAGGGCTGCCGTGGGGCTGCTGCTCCGGTGGCTGCTGCTGTTGCTGTTGGGATTCACCACGTCTACGAGCAGGGCATGTGCATGTTGCTGCTGTGCTGGCTGATGTTGCTGCTGCTGTTGCTGTTGCTGCTGCTGCTGCTGCTGCTGCGGCTGCTGCTGCGGCTGCTGCTTGGGTCGGCACTTGGGGAAAAGCAAGCTGATCTGATCGTTGAGCGGCGGCGAGGGCGACAGCAGAGCCTGCGACAGGATCAAGGGCGGTTGCTGCTGCTGCTGCTGCTGGTAGCCGACGTTGCTGCTGCTGGTGTTGCCGTTGCCGTTGCTGTTGCCGTTGCTGTTGCCGCTGTCGCAGTCTAGCTCCAAGCTGCCGTTGAGGGCGTAGAAGCCGCGCTGCTGGCCAACCGCTGCTGCCGCTGCCGCGGCGTGTGGCTGCAGTCGCTGGTAGGGCAACTGATGCAACTGCTCCTGCTGCTGCTGCTGCGGATTGTGCTGGTGCTGCTGATGCTGCTGATGGTGCTGCTGCTGCTGGTGGTGATGGTGGTGGTGATGGTGATTACTGCTACTAGTTGTTTGTCCAGCAGCCAGTGTTGTCAATGTGGTGCTGACCATTATTGTTGCCAATAAACTGCAAGTAGAGATGTTGGAGCCACATTAGAATGGTTCGGGGCACAGAAAGCCACTCGGAGAGCACACCTCCCCCCAACCCTGGCGGGTCCTGGCTACACCCAATATACCACGCTTCACGTCCCACTGGCAGTTGTTTTAATAAATGCAGGCGCTATGTCAACCTTTGTCATGTCCGAACGGCACCGGGGCGTGACAGTAACGAGTTCTGTCGCCGCTCTCGGCTCGCCTGGGTCACGTTTCAAGGGGTGGCTTCCCTGCCCCTGCTGCTCCTGCTCCTGCTACTCCTGTTCCTGTTCCTGTTCCTGCTCCTGCTGCTGCTGCTGCTCCTGGCCAAAACAAATGGCTGCCATAAGACAGGCAAATATTTAATTGTCCCCCCCGGCCATGAAAAATGCAAAATGCGTAACACTCGCACAGCAGCAGCCAATCAATGTCATTGAGCGATTGCCGTCGCTTTGTCGAGCTTAAATTTTAAAATAATAAAATGACCGCCTGCGTTTAAGTTGGCTTCAATTTGCATGTGCACCACGAGCCTTTTGTCATGCGGCATGCAAATGAGGCGCACTGCTGGCTTTTTCGGCTCCGGAGAGCGTGCGGAGCTTTGCAAAAGTCGGGCCAACGCAAAAAACAAGTAATTCTGCACAGAGAGATTCACATTTTTGTTTAACTTTAGCATTTCTTTAGTTTTTTTGCCTAGGTGATATGCAAATAACCGAAAGCCATTGGAAGTGTGGAAAATCAATTGAATAGAATTTTAATTCCTTTCGTTAGGTTTGGTTTTTCCAGCTTTTCACATCGCTTTTAAAGTCCAGTGGGGAAATTGGCAGTCGAAATTTATTGGAGAAACTCTTGTGGCATCTTTAAGCCCACCTACCAGCTGGCTTGCCCCAAAAAGGCGCCACTTAAAGCGTTTAAGGCTGCAGCCCACATCCCCTCCTGGGACCCCAAACACTCCACTTTCGCATTCCGGGCCGCAGTCCATCCCAAAACCCCGCCCACAAGTTATGCTAATGCGTGCGGTGTTCAGGGCGTGTGTGTGTACGTACACCCGTGCATGTTTTGTGTTTGTGCCCGGGGTCTAAAATATTTTCCAACAATCAAACTAAAAATTTCGAAAAGGATTAACAACAACAGCAGCAGGAGCCGGGGGCAAGACGTGACAAACACACCCGGAGAAATGGGGTTAAGTTGGATTAAGAAGGTTGTTTACGTTTATATAAGTGCATATTTTTAAAGAATATATATTAAAAATATTTTCTTTCTATTTTGCCACAAGTAGAAACCTGACTTTAGATTTGATTTGCTTGATATTTAGTCCCATTTAAAATTATTACAAAATATTTATGGATCAGTCTTATACTTGTCCCAGTTTAGAGATACAAATTAATGAGATCCTTTTAATAAGATTATTTTTCAATATAATCTATTAAAAAAAATTTATATGCTTTTATTTTTTACATTTATATATTAGTTTAAATATAACACAAAGTTAATATACGATACAGTATCATATCATAGTATGATATTATATGATGTGATATGATATGATATATGATGTAAGATGTTTTACTTAATATATGATTATTTTTTTAAATGATTTTACATAAAAAATAAATATATTTCTACATTTATATTTTAAACTAAATACCATTTAATAGCATATCACATCTATATATTACCATACCATAAGATAAGATACTATATGATATGATGTGATATGATATGAAACGATATACTATCCTACGATAAGATAATATGATATATTTATAATAACATTTTTAATCTGTGATTTGGAATCCATCCTACAAATGATTTGATATTTTTAATTCGAAATTATTTTATGGAATCAAATCTATTTTTTGAATGAAAGAAAAATCTTGTTCAAAGAATCCCTTTAACTCGAAATCATTTTATTAAGACAAAAATATATTTTCAGTTAAAAACTATTAAAAAATATTTAAAAATAACCCCAAGCAAGGCCAATATTCATTTCTCTCAGTGGCAATCCCACATACTGCACAGTGGGGATAACCGAGGCGAGCGGCGAGATATGCGAGCCGGATCCTGCCGGAGTTGCTTCTCCGGCTGCTCCTGTTGCTGTGCGTCTCGCTTCGCTTTGTGCACTCGCATGGAAAATATGTTTTCGTTTTCTGGAATACCACACACACGGCCGGGGCTGCGAAAAGGGCAAGGAGCTGGCGGAGCGGGCGGACTTTTGGATGCCACCAAGACGGAGGGGTCTTTCATAACCGAAATCCACACAACAGCTAACAAGGTATAACAGCAGCAACGACAGCCAGCGGAGTCCCTGGCTTTCCGCTTGAGGAGGGACACCACCAGAACCAGAACCAGAACCAGGACGAGAACGAGAACGAGAACCACAAACAGCACAGAGCTCGAACCATCCCCGGAACGAGAGCAACATTTTCTTTAAGGCTTCACACGACACGAACACGGCTAGATGGGCAAACATTTTCACTGCTTCCCCCTGGGAGCTGGGTTCGAGATAGTCTCTTGTCGGAGGAATTGGTGACAATAAAACATGGTCGCCACTTGGTTTGGTTTTTGAGATAAAGAAACTACTGGCTGGGGGTTTAAGTAAAACTCTGGTACAATTTGTAAATTTAAATTTTAATTTAACTCGGCTCCTGAAAGTTCAAGAAATCTCTAGTAAAATTTGCAAATTTAAATTTTCATTTAACTTAGTTTTCCTAGCTCTCATAAAATCCTATCTTATGGAAAAAAGAATGTCGCCTCACTATGAATTGTTTGAAGATCTAGCCGGGTTAGCATTAACAAGACTTATATTTAAGGGCCTTGCAAAATTATTTACCATTTAAATAACACTTAAACATATAATTACTAAGTAATATTCTATTCGCTTTAACATCAACTAGATTTTAACCATCTAACTCGGAAAATATATAAATTTAAATAATTATACAATTTCTGGATTGTAAAAGACAATTTATAATGTATCAATTTTATTTGGTGAATAACTTTTTATTTTAAAATTCAATCGAATTTTACTTTTATCAACATTTTAAATGAAAATTGCATAGCATTTTAATATTTATATTTATTTTATTACAAATTTGCAAAATTCCAATAAAATAGCTCTTATTAATCCTCGGGAATGAATGGAAATTCCAGAAGATGACACAAAAAGCAACGTATCATAAATCATTTATCGTATATTTTTATGAAGAAAAACATTTTTTTCTGATAAATAAATATTTATTTTCAAGCAAACTTGTGTATTTTAGGTACATATATTCTAACAAATCTTTAACATTTTAAAATGTATTTATTTTCTTATAAAAAAGTGGCAAAATTCCAACGGTTTGGCTAATGAAATAATACTTAATTATCATATAAAGCTGGCTGCATTCGCTCGGCCCCCTGCCTCCAGGTGATGTTAAGTGCGAGCCATAAAAATTTCATAAATTCCTCAGCCGTGTGGCACACATGCACATCCTGGGCATCCTGACGTCCTCACATCCCGCCATCCTGCCATCCTCCCATCCTCCCATCCTGACACCCCCAACCCCATCCTCATCCCCATCCCCATCTCCATCCGCATCCACAGCGAGACTCCAGCCTTGTCCTAGACCTGTCAGGTGCATAATTAAGTTATCAGGACGAGGAGCACTTCGTCGCCTGGCGATGGCGGGCCGCGTCCTTGGAGTTTTATTAACTTAATGTCTGCTTAAACGCTGCGTCGCCCCCGCTGCTCTTTAAATATTTAAAATTAATTCAGTCGCTCGTTGCTGCCCAATGAATCAAAATCGAAATCAATTGCCAGTGGCCGCCGTTTGCCGCCGTTGCAGTGGGTGGCAGGGGGTGCTCTAATGCGGTCCTGGGGCCCGGGTCCTGATACCGTCATTACGGCCACATTGCGGCAGAGGCCCGGCAGCACACAGGCAGCCGGCCAGGCGACCAGGCGGCCAGCTAACGACGTGGGCAACGGGTTAGATGCAATTACCTCTGCCTATGATGGCATTAATTATGCAAAACAACTAACGCTGCAGGAGGCGGTGGGTGGGTGGTTGGCTGCCGGCCTGCCCCTCTGTGGCTGGCCGGTGTCAGTGGGTGGTTGGGTGGCGCAGGAAAATCCCCGACTCGACTTCCTGGCGATTGCATGCAGTACGGCCTGCTGGCGTAAATGAAACATGCAATTTATTTTAACCCAAATCGTTGGCGGGCTTTTTTGTTCTTCTCCGCGTTATGCAATTACTTGCCATAAGTACAGCTTTGTCTGGCGATTGAATGCTCAGCTCACGAATGGAAAGCCCCCCGCCTTTCGCCATTTTCCTCGCATTTCACTTTTTGCAGCACACTTCTCGGGGCGTCCACGTTTAGTCTAGAGTTTAGTTAATATTTTGCAGATTTTCACCTAGATGTGGGCATTCCAGTGTTTGTGTGCAATTAAGCCTGCCTTTGGCCCGCACACCAGCACACCAGCACACCAGCACACACGGAGTGCTCAAGGATTAATTCAATTATGGGGGGAAAATTGTCGCTAAGCGGATTTTCATGCAGTGCATGCAAAACTCTTGCAATTTGGGTTAAAAACCATTTTGGCTAAGAAAAAACCCGCACAGACAACGAAAAAATAGGAGAAAAAAGAGGGGAGAGAGTGGGGAGGTGAAAACGCCGCACGACAAAAGCACACAGCGATAAAAGAAATGGAAAATGGAAAAGCGGGGGCGAGAGGGGGAAAAAACGAAAGCGAAAAACGTAATGAAAAGTGAAAGTGACTAAGATGTTTTTCCGAGCCGTTGATGACGTGGGCGAGTAGTAATGTTGACAAAAGCAACAACAATAATGGCGGAATTGTAACGTTTGCCAAATGAAAATGGCAGCACGCAAAATGGCGAGAACTGAATTTAGGCTGAGAGGCGGAAAATGCGGAAAAGCCGTTGGAAAAAGGGGCGAAAAGCAGAGAGACGATGACGCTGCCGATGAAGATGGCGAACGAGGCGAAAACAAACATGACGAACGGAACAACAGGCGGTAGCAAACAATGAAAAGCGAGCGGCAGAAGGTTGCCACCAAAGTAGTCTCCTGGGAAAGGGAAATGGAAAATGGAAGAGCGTATCGTAAGTCCTGGCAAAATACTCTAAAAAAAACTCCATAAAAATTAAAGACCAAATACGAGACCAACTAAGCGAGATTTTAAGTATCAACACAGAAAAAAACAAAGGATCTATTTGATATTGGCATGTTAGAGTGAAAGTGAAAAATGTAAATTTTTATTCCACAAGATTTAAAGACCAAATACTACACGCATTAAGAAAGATTTTAGATATCAACACGGAAAAATACCCCTAAGGATCAATGATATTTGATCAAATTGATATTGCCATGTTAGAGTGAAAGTGAAAAATGTAAATTTTATATTATGGAATGGAACGCTTCTTGGAACGCTTCTTGGAACGCTCCTTGGAATTTATCTTTTTGTACTTTTTTTTAAATAATAGTAATTTTTTTTAATATTATCATCTTATCTCGTACATATTTTTCTCTCTGCAGGATTAGTTTTAAAGCAGCTTATCTCCTGCGGCTGTAATCCTTTTCACAAGAAAAATAATTGGTCTTAAAACAACTTCGCTTACTTATTCCCTTTTCAAGCAGAGGAAAACCCATTTAATAATTGCCATAAATTTTCAAAGCTTAAGTCTGTGATTATGCCCAGTTACTCAACTTTTAATTAAATTTTATTTCCCATCAGAAACCGAACTAAAAGTGCGCAATAATCGGTTCACTGCCCGAAAGAAGCCAGAACTGCTCGGTCCACCCACCCCGAGTAAGCACACACAAATCAAATTTGTTGTAAGCCTCGTAACACTCGAGGGTTGAGTGACTGTCTGATGTGTTTTCGACTAACTGACTAACTGACTGACTGCAAAGGTGAGTGTAGGTGTACGGGTATATAAAGCATACAGAGCCACACTTCTGGGTTAAGCAATGGGGACGGTTTCCTGGAGGCGCAGAGTGTGTTGAATGGGTGTCATTGTCGCCGCTGGCAAGTGTGTTGCTTACGGGCCTAAGGATCCATTAATAAAATGAGTGGGGCATAAATTTCGAACTGGCAGCGGTGTCCCGAGCTTCCGAGCTCCCGAGCTCCCGAGGAGAGCTCCTTGCCGGGGAATCCTAATCGATTGAAATGCCCCCTCATCTCTTTTTCCCCCGCACAATGCAAACACCTTTAAGCGGCTTAGGAGGACCCATCATCCGATTTCTTCGCCACGTCCTCCTAAATGGATCGTAAAATTTAGCTCTCGACTTAATGCTAATATTATTTGGCCAATTTTTCGTGTGTGCATGTGACGATAAAGTGTTTGGGCTATCACCTGCACAGTCTCCTGCACAGTCACCTGGCTTCCTCTGGTCGTCTGGTCCTCTGTTTTTCCTGCCAATTCCTATCCGGCTCTTTGACATATCTCGGTGCGTGCTGAGCGGGTTTTATGGCACAAGTTTTCATTGGCTTGATGCATATTTAAAATTGGATACATTCCACATGTACGCATCGCCCCACCCCACCCAAAATTTCCCCCATTTTCGAGCCAGCATAATGCCGCTTTGAGCTTGCAGTATTTAAACTGATAGCGATGAAAGTTTTAGCACAACGTGCCAGTGTGGGCCCTGCACTTGAAGAAAAAATGCTGTTTTTACAAAAAATAAAACGGGAGATTTACAGATTAAAATATAATGTTGCATACTTTTGGACACCTCTTAAATCGCGCTATTCATTTTTCAACCATTCCTACTTATGTGGGCATACATATTTGTGTTTGAACAATTTTAATTTATCACATTCAATGTGCTCACACTTATTTTCAACCGCATTGTGTATTGACACACTTTGGAGCAAAAACACGCGGTGGAAAAGAGTAAATATTGCTTTAAGCCTTAAGTGTGATTTTTTCTCACTGTGGGAATGCTGTTTTTTTTCAGCTGGGTAGCTGCATTCGGTGGGTGGCGTACGGATGGTATATGTTAGTCCATTATCAGTGGCGCTGCAGCTGCGGAGAAGCGAGAACTCGGCTTTGGCCGAAGCACATGCAATCCATAAACTTCCTTGGACGGGAGCTCGGACTAATGTGTTTTTAAGGTGCCCATCATCGAAGGAGCCCCCACTGACACACATATCGTAGAGCGTAGGTTGTACTTTATAGATGCCATACTTCATGTTGGGCTTTAATTCGACGTCTTCGCCTGTCGGCGCTGCCTTCAATTATTGGAATACTATTCCAGTCACGTCCCTGCGTTCGTGTCTGCCCCGCCTCCGATTGTTGCTATATTGCTGTACGTTGGTATACATGGCCCCATTCCCCCTATAACTCTCCGTAACGATTTTTCTCGCCGACCAGGCCAAATATAAAACAAAAGTTACAAAAATAGCTGGCGAAATTTACAACAATTGCACGCCTCCTACGAACACACCCCTTTTTCACTTATATTTTTTTTTGCTTTTTTGCTTTTTCATGGCCCCATTGCAATTTGTGGGAAATTTCCACCCACTTTTTTTCTGCCCACACCCACAAACAAACGTAGTTCCAGTTTTAGTTTTGCAAAAACATTTTTGCTTGTTTTTCGAGGGCAATAAAACGTTTCGAATTAACGTTTGTTGCTAGACAATTGGGACACCAAAGGGAGCCAGGGGGGGCTTTAATGGGAGCCTTGAGAATGCTTTATTGGCCAGATAAACTTTATTAAAGCCTGAGTTTCGTCGGTGAATTCCAATGATGCTTCAAATGAGTCGTTCTAGGGGGATTCACTGTCACTTTGTTGGAGTTTGGCTGACTATTAGGTATATTTGCTTATATTTGCTTTTTTTGAAAGAATATAAGTGTGACCAGGGCTCAATTTGGTGCGTGTGTCTGCTTGGTTTTCCATTTCGCATAGATGCATAAACACATTTGCTTATTTAGCAAATCAAATTGGGGAAAAAATTACGAAAAAGCAGTTGACAAGTAAAATGAAATTAAATTTCCATTTTTTGTTGGCTTGGAGAAAATATTAGTTATTATATAAATAAAATTTTAGTGTGACCAAAGTTCAATTAGGTGAGTTCTACTGCTTCCTTTATAAAATGTTTTCTAAAATAATAAAATTTATAAAAATTATTAAAAATGTAAACAGTAGTATTTGGCATAAGTAAATAAGAGTCATATATTTTATAAAATAAATGGTAACTGCCAATTTAAATGAAAAAATGAGGAAAATACCCGGTCAAAGATATTTCACCTTGCTTTTACCTCAAAAATATTATTTCTTAAGGCAGTCCTTTCACGTAAAGTTTTGTCAAAATAAATGCAAGTCAAAGACAAGTTGTCAAAGTACTTTCCATGCCTTTTTGCTGTAAAGAGGCGACTTCTTTGGCAGCTCAATGAATCAGCTAGCCATTAACTCTTCCCATCTTCATTAGCAGCTTCCCCCTCGCTTCCTGGAGCCCCAAGGCGCTGATGGATAGAGGCAGAGCGCTAATGCTGGCACTTTCTCCCCAAAATCCCGCCCCTTTCGCACACACACACAGTTGGCGGGACAATTAACCCAAGTGAAGGCCAAAGAACGCGGAGAAAGTGCTGACAGACCAGCAATGGACGGCCAGTCCGAGCTAATGAAATGCTAGCGACGTCGACGACAATTGGAATAAATTGCCGGCTGGCCGTGGAAAGCCTCGAGAATCGAGGAAAACCACAAGCGAGTTATGAGAGGGGCCGTGGCAGTGGGGGTGGTGTGGTGTGGTGTGGTGTGGTGTGGTGTGGTGTGGTGTGGTGTGGCGTGGCATGGGCCATGCGGCATGTGGCGTGTGGCATGAGAGCCAGCGACTCATCAGCCAGAAAGCCACTTTATTCTATTTCCGTTTCCGGCTGTTGTCGCCAGGCGCTAGCTCTGGCTCCCCACCCACTCCACGGCGTCCCTTGTTGTTCTAGTCAAGCTGCCGAGTATGTAATGTGTTTCCGCTGGCCACAAACTGAGGCTCCAAGTGCGTGCAGCTCCGGCACAGAGGGAGTCTTGAAACCTAGAACCCGGATGCAGAGTTCTAGAGGGGAGTCGGTCTCTAGAAAGTCTGGAAATCCAGTTAAACAACTAAGGCCTGCCTGGTGCTTTGTATAATTAATAGAATTTCTATTGAATATTTAAATAAATTTAATATTCTATAGCTCGAGCTCTGCTTGTTATTTGCCGCCACACAGTCAGTGTACAATAAAGTTATAAGTCATAAGATGGATTCTCATCCGAACTCTGTAAATTTTTGCAATCTCTAACATAAAAGTATCGATTGCTGTGAGGTTTTACACATTTTTAAGGACTGAGCATATTGACTTTGAGTTTATGTAAAGGAACCTTACCTTAAATGCAAGCAACTCTCTTGATCATAAAAAACCCTCAAGATAAGCACGTATTTCCGTGCTTATAGGATATCCAACACACGGCTAATCCCTGCGATTCCAGGGTATTCATGGCAGGAGAAAGAGGATGTAAAGCGGGAGTTTGGGTGTTGCAAGTGGCTGTGGCAGCCACGCCAGGCCCAAGCCAACAAAATGACACTCAAAATGTCAACGTCACCGCCACCGAGAAGACGAGAAGGAAGCGGGCAAAACGGGGCCAGGACATAGTATATGCACAATATCCATCTCCCTTAAAAGTCGTAGAGCTGCCGCACACTACACTACACTCTATATATACATGTAGTTGCTAGTCAATCCCGGGGCACGCATTTTTATATTACAGCTGGAATGAAGACGTTGACGGAGGCGGCGACAAGATATATGAGCGTTGCATGAGGCGGCAGCCAAAGTTCCTCTTGCAAACTCCCCACAGTTGACACACTTGGAAAAACATGTCTGGCGAAGAATGACTCACTTTGCGGATCTCCGGCATTTGGCAATGGGAAAAGAAGTTGATAAAAATTTAGAAACATTTTTTAGTTGAATAAAAAAGCAAGTAGCTTGAAAATTAAATGTCAGCTGTCTAAAAGTATGCAACAATATGTTTAAAACTTAGAAGAATTCAGTAAGGCGAATATAATTTATTTACTGCCTACTTCAAGGCTCTTAAAAAAATCTAATTGTAAACCCCTGGTATTTGTGATCCAGTAAAATATTCTTAGCAATCTTTTGGTTGGAAGAGCACCCAGAACTGAAGATTCCCTGATTACTTAGAATTGCTGAGATTTATGCAGCTGAAGTCGTTGGGTGAAGACAAAGACAAAGAGTGATGGAGACTCGAGAGGATTTGGAGCTCCATTAGACATCCCCCACACACACACACGCTCTGTAATTTTCCAGATTTCCCTATGTAGGGTTAGCAGTCAAGTCAAGTCAATTGGACGCAATCTGGCCAAGTATTTTCCAATCTACCACTAAATGCCCTTAATAACTTAAGACCCTGTCCGTGTTTTGGAATAAAGCCCCCTGTCCCCCACCCACCTAATAGGCAACTCCCGCTGTGCGAGTCCACCCGTTGCATACTTTATGAGCTGGGATTATGGTCATTAAGGTGGCCAGCGACCACCTCACATATGGCGAGCCATTCACTAGCAACAGTTGGCGCTCATTTCGAGGGGGCTTCGCCTGAGTTTGGGTGGGAGTTGCATTTTTGGACGGCTGGGTTGGGGGTGTTCGGACCACAAAACGTTTAGCGTTAAGCCGGCAACAACAACGACGAGCTCAATTATGTTTTCGGGGCCCCGAGCCGAGAGTCAAGTGGTGTGTCCGGCACTGGGAGGGACCGAAATCTGGCAATGGGTTGGTATGGGGCTTTCGTGGAACGTCATCGATGAGTCACTGGCGCTCCAAGGGTTGAAGGTTGCTCTCTTGTTTTGGATTCGGTTTCGCTTACAGCTTTAGTTTTAGTTTTTGGCTTGTTTGCCAAATTAGTTTCGGGGGCGGAACTTTTATTTTTAGACCACCCTCATTTTCATTTTTCGTTTCTCCTGCCGCCCACTGCCACCCCTTGCCACCCTTTGGCCACCCACAAGAAAGTGACAGGACCACCCCAAAAGTTATCTGACAAAGACACCCCGAGGGGCTGAGGACGAGTTCAATGACACGACAACGAGGAGATGGCTGCCTATTTAAGTGTTAAGAGCAGAGGGTTGGGCCGAGTGAGTGTCTTTCTCTTGGCTTTCTCTCTGCCAATCTCTCGCTCTCACTCTCTCCCGCCGCGCTTTCCATCTCAGTCTGCCCCCCCGCACAACTTTCCCATTTTCCTGAGGGGTGCTCGTTCCGCCCCCACGTTGATTGAGCTCCACAAATCGATTTCCATTGATTGATAAAGCTACCAAGGCGGACGGGGGAGAAAAAGGAAAGTAGTTATTTCATAAAGGATTTGCCGTATGATTTTGTCGTTGCATACTTTTGGGGTTCAATTTAAGCGAGTTGAAACCACCAGGAAATGCGAGATTTTCATTTACAACGGGTATTTCCCTTGTTTGATTATTATTCAATGAGTTTCTAGTTTTTAACTTCGTTTTCAGTGAGATTGAAAAGTTAGGAGGCACTTCAAAAACTTTTGAACCAAAGAAGTTTAATGGGAAAATACTCAGAAATATGAAATGATGTGCGATGTTGTTGCTCATCTATACGAAGATTGTAAGCCTCTAGCATAATTCGGATAAAAGTAAGTGGATGAGGTCCCCGTAAACCCCGGGTTAAGGTCAAATACCGCGGTTAACAATGCGCAATACCGATAAATCAATATCAAAAACAAAACGACAAATAAAAGGCCACGCGTAGTCCGCAATTGGGATTGTGATGAAAGATACGCAGCACTTTCAGAAGGCCCAGGGAACACCAGAGGAATGGTAAGCAGGGAAAATAAGTGGGAGAGCTAAGGAAAAACATTGTACAAATATTCAGAGCACTTTCCACATTCATTTGTTAAGCAAACAAATGGGCAGACGGCGGGGTGGAAATGGGAGAGGGGGCAGAAGGTCGCCTGGGGAGCGGATGGCAGTGGGTGGTGGGTGTTAGGTGGGCGGGTTTCGGCTAGCGACAGGCGTCAAAGGTCGGGCCCCTTATTTATTTCCAATTCCAATACAATGTCGGCCAGTGTTTCCACGCCCCCCATCGAGCGAGGGAAGGATGGCAAGTTGTCACAAAGGTTAATAGATACAATGTTTAGGAATTATCTCAAGATGCTGGTACACGACAGTGGTTTTCACACCAAATCCGAGTGATACAAAAATAAACAAGTGCTTAGGGTTATGTAAGGGTGGGCGATATTGTTTTGTAACAATATCATAGCTTGATCTAACACAAAACAACTTTACTACAACAAAGTTTTTATATCATTATCTTAATATCAAAAAAATGTATTTAATTGGAGCTCTTTCTTTAAGTATTGTCTAGTTCCAATAGGATAACGAGAGGATAAAGCTCAAAGCATGAAGGTTTTAAGACTCTTTTGGGGATGTGAACCTTTCCTTTAACGTTGTCTAGATTCCATGAATGAAATAATGATTGTACCATTAAATATTTTTCTTTCGGGACCTAATCCCAGTGATGGAGCTGTCATATTTCTAGTTAGCCCCCGTTCATCCGGTCTTTCGCTACGAATTCGCCTCCCTTTTTCTGCCGTCAAATGCCGCTGGCGTTTTCAGTGAGCCAGCGATTTAAAGAATCGCCCAAAGACACGTACGCTCTGCTGGATGGGGGAAAGCGGGGAAAATCAATGGAAATTTATGTGACTCAAATATCAAACAATTTTATTTCGCCCAGGTCCAACGGTCCTGGCCGTCTGCCGCAGCATACATTGCGATATTTTTGCACAATTTTTGTACATTTATTTGGCTGTCCAACGCGAATGCAGCGAGCATTGGAAATTCCCCAGGAGAGCCAGATAGCCGGTTTAAATTCGTGTGCATTGTGCATGCTTAATTGAGTTGTCCCCGTCCTCGGGGCTTTTCTTTTTCTGCTTTCTCCGCTCTCCTTTCTCCGCTCTCCTTTCTCCACTTTCCTTTTCCTTTTAGTTTTCCCCCCATGTTTTGGCCCCTGCCAGCCACATGTGTGCCCCAAAACAGTTTATCGAGGCAAACAGCCCCGAAAAGCCAGCCATCTATAGCCATCCACATCCAACTACCAACTACCCCATCCGAAATCCAGCCATCCGAAGCCATTCACTCTGTTGATTTAGCCCTGCGAAATGTCCTCGGCCCGTAAATCGCGCACATCGCTTCAGTTGATTTCCATGTCACTGGCAAAACACAATTTGCCTTCGTCTTTTGTGTACATAGCTAAATTCTAGATGGGCCATTGCATACGGCATGCCACATGCCACATGACACACGGTACATGCAACATACAACGTGCAACATCCACCCATCGTTGGGGGCTTCGATGGGAAGGATTAAAGGCGGGCCGACAGGACAGGCCGGCAAATAACATGGCCAAGATGACATCTAATCTCGAGAAGTCCAAGGGGGTGTTCACCGACGGTCGATAGGGATGTTGTATATTAATATGAAATATGGCATATGAAAGCCCTGCTGCACACAGGGGTTAAAAGGGGGGAGCCTGCATTCTTCGGCCAAAGCCTGCTTTCACCCCTAAGAAATCGAGCAATAAAATCCTTTTCACTGGAAAACCTTTTTTAAATGAAATTGCTTCCCTTCCAGGCCAGTGGTTTCATTTGTTGGTTTAACAATGAGCGGGAAAGTAAAGTCAATTAAACAAAGTATCAACCTGAAACTGTGTTTAGTTCGCCAAATCAAACAGCACAAAAAATAAATAAGCTTCTTAGTTGACTAACGAGACCACAAAATACCTGGTACTCCTGTATCGAATAACAACATATATATCAACCCAAACAGCAATTCAATATACACTCCGTGCACCAGGTATTAAAATCCATTTACTTTACCTTTTCAATGCAATTATTTGCTTTCATTGTTAATAATTTGATTCAATTTTAAATCAATTGTTTATGGGATTTGCGCAGGCAAGCGCGAGCCATAAAGCAAACAAAAAACCCAAGGGATTTTAGGTCATTTGATAGATACGATAGATACATATCGCAAAAACCAGAGATAGGCAACAAAATATTGCAACTAAATTTAAGCCTAGATGAAACACAACCGCAAAATGAAACGAAAGTAAGCTGGGGAAGTCCTTTGATCGATGAAAGCCCATTCCGGAGCCATTGGTTTCGCAACTTGTGGGCACTTTCATCCATATTCATTAGGCCCCCTGACAAGCAACAGTTTCTCGAGTTGAGCCCGGCCGAAAGCGGATGGGAAACTATTTTTATTAATTTTACAAACGAACGCTTTGCTCTCCAATTCGACCGCAATAAGCCTGGGATCCAGCTCCTCCGTTGACGGGAAGTTCCGCCCACTATAACCATAACCACCACCACCACCCTCATACTCATCATCCTCATCATCATCATCATCATCATTTTCCTCGTTTGGCATCGTTAGGAGAAAGTTTTCCCAAGCCGCAGAAATGATTGCTGTCACCGATAAGGCGACTGACAATGGTCGAAAGCAGTTTGGTCGAGGGCCGGGCCGGGCCGGGGCGGGGCGGGGCGGGGGGCAAAAGTTTTCACTACTTTCGGTTTTAATTTCGCAAATTGCATTTGCCAATGTTATTTATTCAATCCACTGGCTGCCTGCTGCTGCTGCTGCTGCTGCTGGTGCCTTCTCCTCAAGGGACAACGAACAGGTGCCTCCCTGGATTGTCACAGCCCGGCGATGAAGCTCGTTTATTAACACGCTTCTCGGTGTTCGCAGCGTGTTTCCATATAAAATATATACTTGGCTGCCACTCGAATCCTCGAGGTGCTGCTCCTGGGTTCTCCCCCATCGCTGCCAGCTCTAATCGATTTTTGATGAGATTTTTGTATTCAATTTTGGTTTTGATAGGTAACGAGCAAGGCATCGCGGAAGGGCTGGGGCTACTGAGGGGCTTGGAAGGGAATGGGAAGGGATTCGGAGGGGAATGCGAAGGGAATGGGAAGGTAATTGGAAGGGGTTTTCAGGAGGTTTTCAGGAGGTTTTCAGGAGGTTTTCAGGAGGTCTTCAGGAGGTCTTCAGGAGGTTTGCCGGGGGTTCTCAGAGGGTTGAACGCGGCTTCTAGTGCTTGGATTTTATTCAACTGGGGAGTAGCAACTCCTGGCGACAATGGCATCAGCGGAGGAGCAGCTCCCGGTGGAAGATGAGTTCGGAAAGATGAGACGGCGAACCTGCTTACGATGGCGGGACTTATGCAGCAGTGGCCATGACAACGACGATGCCATTGACATAATTTTGCACCACTTTTGTTTGTATTGCCGATGGCGACGGGGGGCGGGGGAGGGGGGTCGTTAAAAAGAAAGGGGGTTTTTTATGGCTGGTGCACCCGAGGGCGGAGAATCTTGGATGGCTAAGTAAAAGCAAACGACTCGCTTTTTGTTTGGCTTTCATTCGCTTGAGCTCGAGTTGATTTACGCAGTTGCTCTCATAACTGGGCTAAGGTTTCCCTGCAATTGACTTTCAACAGCATTATTATTTTTAAGGGTTCTCCTTTCGAATTGGCCACCAAGTTTCCTTTTGAGCTTTGGCTAGTCTCAAGGCGGGATTTACTCGATGGCATAATTAGTTTTTTGCAGCGAACGACTATGTATTTTGTTGGGCTTAGCGAATGTAGTAGTTGGGGGAAATGGGTCACCAGTTAGTTAGTTATCCTATAACCATCGATTTCTGCTCCTCTTTCGACCATCTCTCAGTCCCATCTCGTTATCTTCCTTTGCATTTTTTTGCCAATTTCTCGCATCTTACGTCAGTGTGTCGCAGTCTTAGTTTCGCATTCGTGCAAATCACATTAGTCGGCGTGAGTTCTCGCAAAAAATCACCGACCAGTGAATGACTGATTGAGCCTGAACGCGTCCTGGTCGATGTGTGTGAGTCCCCTTTTTCGTTCTTCCTACTTTCCCCCTGAACTCCCTAAAGGATCCGCCACTCTTCATTCGCCCGCTCTCCTTATCGTCATTGAAATTGGCAATTTCGTTTTCATTTAACGCTGACGAAATGCATTTCCTGAAATGAACGGCGAGCATGCCGGAGATGGAGTCAGGGTTCGGAGGTTGGAGGACAGAGGACGGAGGACGGAGGATGCAGGATGTGCCTGGCTGGTTGCCTGGCAGCGAAGGACTCCTCTGGCTTTGTGCAATGTCAAATGTTGCCGCAAGGACGACAGCCGGAAGTGCAGCACGGCCAATGGGCAGGCAGTGCCCGAGGGGCAGGAGAATGGCTGGAGGTCACCTGCCAGGCACAATAAGTTTAATATATTGGCATGGACTTAAGTCCGGCCAGGTGGTCCGTCCAGGTGCTCGACTGCAGTTGAAGCACTGTTTTTCCTCTACTTTTTTGCAGCCACATAGGACGGGCAACATATGTGTGTCCAGGATTCCGGACTCCGGATTGCGGTGCCTCCGAGGGGTGGACTGACTGTCAGGCCTTGTAAACGTACCTTGGCAACTGATTCGAACTGATTAAGTCATTCTGGCTAATTCCTTTGCACCTGTAAAACGATGCTGAATGCAGCTTCTTTGGCCTTCAATAGGCAGGGAATAAGTTAAAGTTAAAGAGTTAGTTAAACAGTAACTAGAACTCGATTTTCTTAATCAAATTTGACAGTTTATGAGTTGACAATAAGGTTTTGTATCATTTTAGGTAATAATAAGTGGATTTAACAATGTCAGGTTTTCATAACCAGTTTACTCAATGGGATTATAATTTAGAGGCCTTACTTTAACACTCTCTAGTCCCCAAGGTATGTAACCAATATAATGTCTAGTTTACCTAAGCCCCTTACCATATTTAGGGGGACAAGTGTTTGATAAACCCTAAAAATCAGGAATCGCTTGTAAGCGATTCCCTCAAATGCACCTCTTTCCACAGCACAACTTTGGGATTGCATTTAAAGTCCTGTGATCCCGCCATTAGCCAGGGGAAACCTGCTCCGCAGATGGTTTCCATTGCAGCCCCTCGTTGTATTTTATTTCGAGTGGACTTAAGTTCCCACCTGACTTCTGCGAGTGCGAGCTTTAATGCCCCGCTCGCTGGGAGCTGCACAAGTTGGTTCGCCTTATTTGCAACATTGTCCGCTTATCTAGTGCAAAATGGTTGGGCGAGGGAGATTTGTGTGGCTCAACTGGAACTGTGACCCGTAGTCCCTATATATTCCTCATCCTAGCACCGCCCCCTCCCCTGGCTATCTGACCTCAAAACTAAATCGAAACTTGCAGTTGCAGGACGACAATCTCGGCATTATCCTTCCGCTGTTGTTGCTCCGAAAGTTTACCGACTCGTGGAATGTGCAACAATTCAAATAGAAAACCAAAGCAAATACTTTTCAGTTTACAGACCCATTCCCTTTTATTTAGTACCGGTTCGATTATCATTGTTGTCATTCGTTGTTTATCTTGAGGGGGGGCCAAATAACTTACCGAAAGTCCTCGAGTTACAACATGAAACAAGTCGATGCCGGAGACACCTGCAAGTAGAAGAGGCGGGGAGTGGAAGAAATCCATTAGTTAAGTTTCTGACGAGGCTGGCAGTTCATTACAATCGACTACCCACGGTATTCCAAACACCGCCCCCAATACCCTAAAATGTGCTGTATTAATGATGCAACTGTCAAAGTTTTCGGTCCGGGACTGTACCTGCTAATGAGGCAGCGCCAGGGTTGCCAGACTCTTCGCATTCCCATCTTTGGGGGAGATTAAAAAGAAGTAGACAGCAAAGAGAGTGGCCACCACGTCAAAGACATGCCAAACATATCACGTAAAACATTAAAACAAGAAGATGGGCAAACAATGTTTGCCGTTGCCAAATGGAAATGTTGTTGAAGAAAATGCAAAAAAAAAATATAAGGAAAGCTGGAAGTGGGGAGAAGCAGGAATGAATTAATGAAATAAAGTGTGGTGCCGGGGTGGCAAAGAAAACAATTAAAAGAATTTATTGCTTCAGTTTAATGAATTTTCAGCTTGTTTGCACGCACACACATGCCGAAAGTGGGTGGGCGCAGCAGTTTCATTCAACCATCTGATGCATGGTGGGTGGTGCGAGGTTGGAAGGTTTTGGGGCTCAAGGCCTAAAAAGGCGCCACAGGTGTAAAATGCTTATAAATCTCTGCGAGTTCGTGTGTGAGAGAATGAGAATAAATGCTATTGTTGAACATTGTTTAATGAAGTTTTTTTTGTTTAGAAGCAGCTGCTTAGACAGCAATTGATGGGTAGCCAGGATCTGATGAGCCAGCTGAGGCTGCCAGAGGGCTCTCGAAAATCATTTTAAATGGCCCTGATAAAATGCTTTTGTTTCGCACTCACCCACCCCTACCTTCGCCTTACCTTGGCTCTTTTTGGTGGGAATTTATTTGCGTTGAGGCAATTAACAACGCTGTTTAAAAAGTCTTTGAGGAAGCGGTGAATAATTTTAAGAATTCCAGCAGATAATCAGAGGACTTTAGTGCCTGGGGAACTGCAGAACCAAGATGTCTTATATTTTTGCTATAAAAATTAGTTTCAGAGCTAGAATGTCATTTTAATAGATTGAGATACTCTTAAATAAAGCCTTTTAGTCCAAGTTTCCACAGCAATCTCAACTTATCCCTCCTTTGAAAACAAAACCATGATGATAAATACAGATTTTCATGCCGTTGCATAAGCATTATTATCGAGGGCTAAGGAGGGTAGTTGGAAAAACCTGTGAACTATAATTCACCTGGCAATCGGACACCATCTATGCAACGGTTTTCACCGGCTCCCCTGCGTTCCTGGGTGAAAAATGGAGGTAAGTAAGCGGATAGTGGACGTCGCATTAGGTGAGGTCCTGGCTGCTTTTGGCATCAATTATGGAACAATAAACAATTTGCTTGGCCTTTCCTGTCATCCCTTCCAGTGTCCTGCCCAGTCCTTCCAGTGTCCTGCCCTCCGGCGGCTCCTTCGGCGCTGCAAATTGGCTGCGACACTTGCCCACTGCCTTGCTGTCAACGCCATTTCGCCCGAAGCAGATATTTGATAAATTTTTTGTGTCATCTTGTGTTTTACTTCATTTTTTGTTTTAGTTTTTTTTTTTGTTTATTATTTTGCCATGTTTTTTGGCCCTGAACTCGGGAACCCTGCCAGCATTTCCATGATAACTGTTGATAACAGGCGTCGCTCTCCTCCGGGCTCAGGGAAACAATTTTAATTCAGTTTGGTTTTCGTTTCTCTTTGTTCGGCTTTTCTTTTCTGCGGCTGGCAGCAGATCTCAATTCTGCGCACTTTTCCCTCCACTTTTCCTCGCTTTCCCTCGACCGGCAGCTTGTTAATTTATTGCCAGGCCCAGCTTCGGGGAGTCCCCTCCTGCCTTCACGTCGTCCAATTCGAGCCTGGCAACTGTTCGTGTTCAACCTGCCAGCAAGTTATTGATTCGGACTTCCCAGATTGCAGTTGCCAGTAAAAATAGGCCCGCTGGAATTTGATTTCGTCGAGTTCGAGTTTCTCAAAAGAGCATAATGTCTACTTAAAAAAAAAAAACAAAAAAAAAAGACAGAAGCAAATGAAATAAAACCCATACTTTGTCGTAGTTTTTCAAAAGAAGTTAAGTCAAATCAAGGCGTACAGCTGAAAAACCGACTGTTTGGAATAGCATGCTAAAATTGAAAAAACACTCAAAAATCAAAAAAAAATTTCACGTTTTATGCCAATAGATTGGAAATTAAACGAGGTATGACATTCGCCGATCTGACGTTTAGTTTTTGTACAGCAGCCAAAAAACGGATTTTTCAGGGCGGAAAAATACGAGATTCAGATTTTGGCCAAAAATACGATTTTCCTTTCCCGTTTTTCGACCGTAGTTTCGTCGAATTAAGGCGTACACATCAAATACCGACTGTTTTGAGCAGCTTTCTTCATATGCTGTCGATCGCAACCACTTTCAGGGAAATTTATTTTTTGACCCATTTTCGCATTTTTTGTAAGGGGGTACATCATGTTTTTTTTGCAAAAAATCCAAAAATCAAAAAATTTCAGGTTTTAATGCCAATATATTGGAAATTAAACAACGAGCTCAAAGAGGTATGACATTCTGACGTTTAGTTTTTGTACAGCAGCCAAAAAACAGATTTTTTGGGGGCGGAACTCATCCCAATCGATCCCAATCATTTTCAGGAATAATTTCATTTCATTCATTTTGGAATAATTCTAAAAAATATCCAGGTTTTAATGCTATTTGATGGGAAATCAATCGACGAGCTCAACGAGGTTCCTCATTCTGACCCTTATTGGCTATGACAGCCAAAACACTGAGTCGTTAAGCCGAAAAATTGGGATACAGATTTAGTAGGAATTTCTTTTTTAGATTTGTATCTCATGCCTGTGAAAATAATTGGCCTACGGGTGTTTTTCTTAAAGACGTTTACGCATTAAGATCCAGGCCAAAGGCAAAAGTCAATTTGCCAAGGTTGTCTGAGTTTGGCACAAAAAAAAAAGAAGAAGAAGGGAGCACAGCTTGTAAATCTTGGCACTGACCACTGGCTTCCTCCCACTTTTGTGGCCTCAAGCATTCATTTGTCGGAGTTGAAAAATCGAACGAGTCTCGATTTGGATCCCGATTCGTACATTTTTTTTTGGATTTTTGGTATGAGCTAAAAGTCGCAATCTGCTGACAGGGCCGAGTAATCGCTGGTGGGCGGGGCTGCGGATACATACATTTACTTTCTATAGTCGCCGATATCGCCGTTGGCACAGGCACCGATGAGGTCAGGATATTAAGCCTTAATTTATGCAACGATTTCTTTGCGCAACGTGTTTATCGAGCGCCTCTCACAACATTGCCGCACAAAGTTGGTCCAAGAAGTGGTAAAAAAAAAAAGAAAAGTGGGGATGAGAAAGAAAAATGCAGGAGGAAAATGCAGGGCAGGGCACTGCAGGACAATGCAGGACAATGTCCCTGCCTGCAAGGAAGCCTCCATTAGCATGACCAAGGGGTTTTCATTTGGCTGCCAGCTGCCCAGTGATTTCATCTCACTGAGCCACTTTAGGCCCAAAGTAAACGTTACTGGCTTAAAGCTACAAACATTTACCTTTAGCTTTCATTTCGGTCAAATTAACTCAAAAGCTGTTTCGTGTAACTGTCATGTTGGGCAGCATGGCAGATTTTTCATTTAAAGTTTTCCCTTTATGAGGCAAAAAAATACATGTATCTCTAAATTACGTCCTATTTTAATTAATTACTTTAGATTAATGAAATTAGATTACTTTTCATATAGAATTCTATCACATTTTTCTATTAAAAAATGCACTGGATGTTGTAGGAAAGAAGTGGGAAGTTAATAGGTTAGGAAGGTATCTCTTGTAGATATAAAATAAAAATAGGGGAAAATTTAAACCAAATTTTTACAGAATATTCTAGGCTTGCACTTCTAAGATACATGCCCCCAGTGACCCAAAAAAAGCTCCAAAAAATATAATAACTAGCTAAAGTAAATATTATTGTACGCCCCACAAATCGGAAATTCCTTATAAAATTTGTTTTTCTCTATTTTAAATTCGTTTAGTTATACATTTCTAAAATCCATTATTATGCGGGAGCTAAATTTGATGCAAACCTTTTCATTTAACGAATTTAAACCGCTACTCGTATCACAAGGATGGGGAAAATGTCGCGGGTTGCATCTAGGATACATATATAGATGCAGTTGCCATATGGCACACATGGCATATGGCTGAATGCGTGGATGGCTCGGTGGCCTGGTTGGTTGGCTGCTCCCATGAGTGCCGAATGCTGGGAGTTGGGAGCTGAGAGCTGAGAGCTAAGAGCCAAGAGCTAAGAGCCATGAGCCACAGCCACGAGCCGAAAGCCAGCAGTGGTAGATTGCATTTTACTCAAGTAAACTGGGGCGCAGATAGAGAGTTGGTCTGAAAACCGAGGAGGCTGTTGTTGTGGCGGCCTGTGTGTGGAAGTTGCAACATGGCAGTGTTGCACTGTGGCAGTGCTGCCTGTGAGAATGCATCATTAGTGCAGGAAAGCCACGTGTTGCTGGCGGAAACAGCAGAGCACTCGGGCTGCCAGAACTCACTGGGAAATGGGTGTGCGGTATATGCTATTTGGTATTTTGTATATGGTATGGGGGCATACCACTCTCGCGGGAGGGGAAGCGAAGCCATGTGGCAAATGAGGCTAAAACACAAGTGAAGCCAGGCACAACCAGAGAAGATGTCCTCGTCTCCGATTCTCCATGGCTGTCTCCCCGGCCAAGTGGCAGTGATGGATATGTGCCGGCAATGGATGGAACAGGGCAGGACAGCACACGACAGGACAGCAGTCAACGTTCATTTCCTTGCCGGAAAACTGGAAACTAATATTCAGGCAGCAGCAGCGGAAAAGCAAGAAAGATGCACAGGAAAATAAATAAAATAGTCGAAATCAATACAAGAAAAAATACATCAATAATATGTAATTAATATATAAATAATATAGAATAATGTAGAAGTAGTATAGAAATAATATAGAAGTAATATAAAAATAATATATAAATACTAAAGAAAATTAATTGAAAAATTGGATATTTAATAAAAAAATTAATTTCCCTTTATATGTAAATACTTGCATCGAGGTTTTAAATATTATATATAAAGTTAGAAACATATACTTTAAAAATTTTACATCACTAAAAAAATTACTAAACCAACGTTTAAAATCATAAAAAAAAAACAATTAAAAAAAATCATAAAACTATACAAATGAAAGTTTAAAATTAAAGACACCTTGATAGTAATATTTACTCTGAATATTTTACTTAATTTAAAAAGAATATAATATTAAAAAGAAATTTTAAAATTATAAAATAAATTGTAAATGCTAAATTTATATGTTTAGATATTAAAAAATAATACAATAAATTGTAAGTGCTAAATGTATATGTTTATATTTTAAAAATGAATAAAAAAATATTTAAATTAATTCGGAAACATTTGAATTTACTTCGTTTTTTGTCAGTGTATACACGCTGGTATCTGTGCGCTTGACTGAATTCGCCCGGATAGGGAGATTGAGTTATCAATCGGATATTTCAGGCAGAACCTCAATGGCATTATTTCTATCCAATTTCCACTCGCCTAAAGAGTAGTTTTGCAATTATTTCCAAAGCTTTTGTTACAATGCTTTACCATTTATGCCTTTTTAAATGTGGAAAATACAAATTCCACTCTTTAACTGTCTAAAAAATAACGATGATTTAATTACATACATAATTCGTTAAATTTAAACAGTGCTGTACTTAAATTGCCTTCCTGAAACCCAAAGCCATTTAAACAGTTTACAATTCTCTAAGTGAATTACTCTCGTAAACTGGCAAATTGGCCTAACTTTTGCAGACAAAACAAAAACGAGCCTAACTTTGTTGAAAGTGACTTTTCGATTGATTCGCATTAGGAGAATAACATCATAAATTTGCTAATTAAACGGGCTTAAGGCCATGGCCAAAAAGTCTGTTGATACAACCCGGGGCCTGAGTAAACATGGAAAATTAGTGCCTAGAATATATTTTTAGCATGTTTAGACAAAGTCTGACACCTGTGTGATTTCTCAGGCGCATTGGGTGACTTTCGACTCCTAGGAAAAACAAGTCAAGTTAAATTCCAGTCTCTGAAAATAGTCAAATCTCTGTTAAAATTTGCAGTAACTATCTAAACATCGCCTTTCTGCCATGCCGAAGCGCGCTCCCTACACTTGGCGCCAGCCGGACTTCCCCGGCGACGGCAGCGACCTGTCCTGGCAGGAGCCCACCCTGCTGGTCATCTGCCAGGCGGCCGACATCCAGGCGGCCATCCAGCCGCTCCTGGGCTCCCTCAAGCAGCCCTTCGCCCCCGCCCAGGTGGCCAGCGTCTTCGTGCACGAGACCATGCGCGAGGCCTTCTGCAACCAGGTGCGCAGCTCCATGGAGCCCATGCACCGCCAGGCGGCCAGCCACGCCCACTATCTGCGGGCCGTCAAGATGATCGATTGCCTCCGGGCGGAAGTGGTCTGCCTGCTCACGCCGGACGACATCCGTTTCCGGTTCAAAATGTCCCCCGGCTCGCCGGTGATTGTGTGCGAATTCGATCAGAGTTTCTTCGGAGGATCACGGCCCACGTCGGTGGTCACGCTGCATACCTTCCGCCACGCCTCCGAGCTGCCCCGCCTGCTGGCCACCGAGCGGCTGCCCTTCGTGAGCGCCGCCATCTGGGGCGCCAAGATGGCCACCGTCTACGAGGCGGCCCTGCACCTGGACCTGGTCATCGTCTACATCAATTGCCAGGGCATCTCGCTCGCTCCCATTCGGGAGTACCTCGAGGAGAAGCAGCCGCACGTGGTGCTGGCCAGGTACCATCACTTCGAGGTCATTTCGCACAGGGGCCGGCACCGGGTCATTGTCTTTCCGGCCAAGGTCATCTGGGAGCCGGAGGCACCCATCCGCCCCTCGGGGGGAGGCTCAAGGGAACTGCCGCCGCCGGCGGAGGGCAAGACGGTGGCCAGGAGGGGCTAGGAGCAACCCACCGGATCTCATCTTAAATACTTGTTAAATTCACAGTACTTGTAAAGAGTTATCAGTAGGTTTTCTAGAAGTATGTTTGAACAAGACATTATGTGTAGTCCAAGCACTTAATACATATTTTTTTTTAAGTACACTCATTTGGGGATAATAATTACAGATTAAATTTGTATAAAGTGGTTGTGTGTTAAGTCCAGAAATTATCTAAGCCTTAGGCATATTTTCTTTTTAAGCGGATTACCTTGTTTAGCTTCTTAAAAAATACAAGAAGAGTGTTGATATAAATCATACTTTCATTTTATATTATTGCATTATAGTATATATATTTCTGGGGTATGATGGGGTATATAAATATAAAATAATATACTTAACATAAATACTTATAAGTATTTCATTAATGATGCATCTAAACAAAGCTGTTTTATTATTATTTCTATTTTTACCACTTACGTGGGACCTAAATATGGACTTCACCCTGGCAGGTTGAGCTTTTGTATCTAGTATCTGTTTTAAGTCCCTCAAATTTGTATCGCTTGGCTTGCCCCCACTATAAATCCGCGTTCGGGGCCTTCGGAGGCATCCCCGGGCCATAAACAACTACCGACGCGTATGTAAGTGGGCGAGAACACAGAAATAGTTCAAGTGCCTACTTTCGGCAAGCCAAAGCACTTAGTCGTGTTGCACCGCCCACTCCTCGCCCACTTGCCACCCACTTTGCTACCCCTTGCCACCCTTTTTCCACCCACCACCACCCACTCCACATTCAGTCATGCCACATTGCATCTATCCGCGATTTTCGCAATGAGTTTCACTTAACTTTTGCGTCACTTAAATGTAATTTGTGGAACTTTTTGGCTCAGCCTTAGGGCCTCGTGTGTGTGTGTGTGTGTGCCTCCGTGTGTGTGTGTGTGTGTGTGTGAGTGGGCGTGGCATTTTCGAGGGGGGTTTTTGGGGGCCCTTGTTGCCCATTCGATTGCATTCGCTGGCGGCATCGCTTCGTTCGCCACTTTTGAGTGCATTTCAGTGTAATCAAGCGCCCACTTCAGGAGTCCCTCCACCCTTCCCCCCTTTCGGCACACCCCCGCACACCCACACCCTTGGAAAACCCCTTTTCTGTTGCCGTTCCATGCTTTTTAGCATTTCATCATTTGTTGCCAGCTTTTGCCTGCCAACAACAGAATTTGCTCCATCTCTCTCTCTCCATTTTGTATTCAGCATTTCGATTTCGTGAGCCTACATGCACTGAGAGAAAAGCGCAGCAAGTGCAAGGATTGCAAATTACATTTAAATATTTTACACTGCGGATTTTAGTTATTTAAATAAAGAAAATATTTTACATAAAGATTTGAAGCTCTTTTTAAAATAACTCATTTTGTTAAATGACGATATTTCAAATGTAAATTAATAGAAAAAATTTTTCAATGATATGCAATCAATATTTTCAATATTAAGTTACACATTTTGAATTAATTTATTACAATTTAATATATTTTGCATTGAATATTTATATTGAATATTTAATACAATTTTGCATTGAATATTATGGTTTTGTATAAGCAATTTTCCAATATTTATTTTCCTATACCATTTTTTGTATCAGTGTCGTAGGGAAAGGGGTGGGGGCTTGGAGAAAGTGGAGCAGGGGCGGCAGCCCTATGCATTGTTTTTTTTATCCTCGCCACCCCCTTTTTGGCGCCTCGCTGTGTGTTGGAGTGGCCTTTTAATGCAGCCGCTTAGCGCGCGTGTTGCAACTCAAGAGTCGAGTTGTTGCTGCCACTGTTGTTTGCTGTTTGCCCTGCTGTTGGCAGCGATATTCATTATTTATTTCACTGACCCCGTTGGCGTGCCGCCTGGTCCATGCCCTGACCCAATTTCCCGCCTCCAGATGCAGTCCAGCCCAAAAAAAACACAAGAAACAGAAGCCGGGGAACCCCCTCACGTCGGATAATTATTTCTATTGAGCTGAAATAATTATAAATTTTTATACTTTTCAGATCGAAATTTAGGAACCACCTTATTACTATCTTAAAAAATCTGTATTTAACCTATAAAACTGCGTAGAAATTGTAGGAACCTAAAAAATAAATAATAAAATAATAATAAAATAATACTAAAAAATAATATAATAATGGGGAAACGTTAAATGGATACCCTAATTTTTATAAGAAAGGTTTTTTCTAATTATTACAAGGAATACTGAATATTTTAAATATTCGTCAAATCCGAATGATATTTCAAATATATTCCTATTAAAAAAAAATTACTCCAATGTGTTAAAAAGGACTAAATGAAATGATTAAGGGAAGGGTTGCAATAGAAGCGAGGCACGAAAAGAGTTTAAAACCCATTGAAAAGGCAGTAAAATCTAGTGGCCATAGAGGACCTCCAAGTTCCAAGGAGTCATTCAGCGGGAATTAACGGAAGTAGAGAGTGGATGGAGAAAATTGGATTGGATGGACAGCATCAAATTGAGTGGAAGATATTGTATTAGGCGGGATAACACGAGGGCGGGACATGTTGCTGCTGGGTTTATGGGTGATTACAATGGGAGGAGGAGCACCAGCAGGAGGAGGACTTAGCAGTGCTCCAGGACAGCCGAAGTCAGAAATGAGCTGAATGAATCCAACTGAACTCAGCCATCCTTCCCGCCCTTTGTCCTCCGCCGCCCGGGGCCAACGAGGTCCTTCCTGGGACAATTACAAAATTTAGATTATGTTTTCGTTTTTTTTTGCCCCTCCACTCTTGTTCTGTTCTTGCCACAAACAATGCAGCTTAAATGCTGGGGCAGGCACAGAGGCGTCGGCGCGGGGGTGGACGGCGCCTCTGATTGACAGGAAACAACGCCAACAAGTTGTTGACTGCCACAAAAAGGGGCGTCGGGGGCGGCCGGGGCGGTGGAGAGGGCGTGGCAGGCGCAGCTGTTGCCCGACAGTTGGTGCTGAATTAACTTGCATTGTATAGGGGCAGACAAAGCCCTGGACGTTGGCAAAAGTTGGTGGCAAGAGACAGTGAAATATACGTATATATGGCGGTGGGTAGGGTAATTCAGGGGTCGGCAACTTATGCAGCGAAATGTTTGCCATTGTGCGACGGCGTTTAAAGCAATCCCTCTGCAGGCCCCCGCTCGAAAGATCCCAACTTTTCGACGACCCTGCCTTCCTGCTGCCTGGCACCACATATACTGCACTGCATCTCGGAAGTTCGCTCACTTCTGCTTACAAGGCACACACAATTCACTGCTTCTTCGCAGCCTGCACTGCGAGAAAAGTTTAGCGGTGAAAGCTCATTTCATTCGATAAATATATTATTTAAGTATTATGACCTACACCCAAACTACTAGCTCTTATTTTAAAATATTTTCGGTGTGTCGAACTTCCATGTTGTTAAAATTAAAAACCCTATTTTTAACTCAATATTGAAGATGCATTAAAGGTTACTTCTTTTATGTAATAATCTATGGTGCATAGCAATTTTATTATTCTATGCTAAATTTTCACAATAATTTTTCAGGTTAGTAAACTTTAAAATAATTTTACTCGAAAACATGATTTATAGGTTATGTCACTCTTCTATTAATAGATCGATCTTTTATATCATTTATCGATATTTTTTCAGAATATTCGCGCAAAGAATACGAATAAAATATGAAATAACATTTTTTGTCTAATAAAAATAAAATTTAAGAAGTTCATTTTATAAAAAAAAAATCTAAGTTCGTTAAAATAAATTGAAAATAAAATGCGAATGAAAGTTCATTTAAATACACTGGTCAGTGACTCTCCTTTTCCCTCAGTGTGGCCAGATTGCTGCTCGGATGCAGGATGCAGTGCAGCCTGGCAGCTTGGCAGCCCAGCCGCCTGGAGATAGCCGGCCAATCCGCCGTCCTCGACGACGGGGCCACCCCTCCTCCAAGGACTCTTCTTTCAATAGCCTCTCACTCGGATGGAGGAGGAGGCTGGCTGAGGAGGAGGTGGGTCGGTGGGCCGGTGGCCAGGTGGAAAACTCCTGCTCCCGCTCCCTTGGCCAGGTGCTGTTGCCACTGTTGTGCGGAAACACTACAAGGATAATGGCAGCGGCAACAACAACAGGATCCGTGCAACAATGAGTGGCTGCCATGTTGCAAAAGTAATTCAATTTGACTTTTTGTTTTGAAGCTGTCGAGTGGCCCGGGGGACGGGGTGTGGGCTGAGCCCCGTAGGGGATGCAGGATGCAGGATGCACGAGGCAGGCTGCAGGATGGGATGTGGCAGGGCCCAAGGATTGCCAAGAACAACGCCAGCTGGCCGAGAAAGTTTTCGGGGCGGCAGAGTAAGGTAAGGTGGTGCTGGGGGGGGCGTGGCACGTCGGCCATGACGGTGTATAAGCTGCTGCACTCTCGACGGCTGCCAGAGTGGTCGAGGGCGTCAATTGATTTAGCCATTGAGTTATTGCCGAGTTGCTTTCCCACCTCCACTTCCGTTTCCTCCCCCAAGGACAGCTGGGCTGGCTGAGGAGACCCTGAAACATCCTGCGATATCCTAAACAAATACTGCCAAGCGAGTGGAGGCGGAGGCATGGCCAAATGTTTTCATAATTTTGGGTCAAGTTATTATAGCCCACAAAGGCTCTAAAAAAGGCATAAATTAAGGTGGAAAATAACAGATTTTTTAAGGTTGTTTAAGAAATAAATAAGTTATATGAAATATATTTTAAAATTGATTTAGATTTAGATATTTGATTTAAATATTTGACCTCAAGGTAATATCCCTAAAGGTTATTAATTGATGTATAATTTTATCTACATTTGCTTTCCTTTATCAACTTTAAAAATCTGTGATATTCAATTTATACATCATAAATATTTTGCCCTACATTATTATTTATTTAGTAGAATGCCAATTATCTTTAGGCCCATCAATCGTGGCATTTCTCATTACCTCGTAAGAGAATGCTGGCCAATGTAGCATAAATTATTAATTTGAGCTCCCAAAACATTTGCCGAGAACCCAGGCTTAAAACTATTCAATTAATGCTCGTTTCGCTTGCACTTGGCCATTTCAATAAGGCATTTTGCTCTAATCGCCTGGTCTGCCCAGAGCAAAGGCACAATCAGAGCCGAGACCAAGAGCAGCAACAAAGAGCTGCCATATGGCGCCGCAGTCTATCATTGGCGAAGCCAAATCACAGCTGGCCCCATATTAATTAAATAATAATTTCAGCAATTTGGTTTTGATTACATTTGCCCAGCCCCCAGAGCCGCAAAACGACTGCGCCAAATGGGAGCCGAAGACACCTTAAGTGAGTCCTCCCCTGTCGACGGCTCCGGAGCCACTCCCCTGGGGCAAAATATGATTTGTGGTCAAGGCGGGCGACGACAATGAAGAAGCCATAAGCCAAATTAACAATTAAAGTAAGCCAGACCAGATACCAGGGACAAGGGAACAGGGAACGCAGAACGGAGAACTGGGAGCCCGGAGCCAAGGCCCAAAAGCGGAGGTGCGGACAAACAAACTGGGAACTGGGAACTGGGAACTGTGAGATGGGAGATGGGAGTTGGCAAATGGGACTGAAGACCCAGTGGATAAGCCCGGAGTGAGTGACGTACCAAGCAAACAATGGCCCAAGATACAATATACATGTTTCGGGATTGTTTGTGGAAGAGGATATACATCTACCACACTGAAAGGAACAACAAGTAAGAATCAATTTGATATTCTGATGGTTACTTCACTAAGTAGCATATTTACCAATGAATAATGTTATATTAATATTAAGAATTGGTATTTCTTAGAACTGCCTTTCTTGAAAACCCCTCTCAAATCAAGAAGGGGAGAAGAGCGAGACAGCTGTGTTCAAAACTCTCCAAGATGGCAGATTTTTCCACTAACATTTTTACCAATGAATAAAGTAAACTTGATATTGAGAAATTATACTTCTTAAATTTCCTCTCTTAGAAAATTCTCTCAAACCAAAAAAAAAAGAGAGAAAAAAGAGAGAGATGGCACTTACATTTACTTGGAATTGGAGAGAGATAGCCATATTCGAAACTCTCTGAAATGGAAAAAGAGAGCAAAAAGCAAGATGGCGGACATTTCGATGAGTTATACCCCCTATCTATATAGAAATTATATTGAATATCATTAAAATTATCATTGTATCTTATTAAATTTAATTTTTTATAAAATGATCCTATTTTGTTTGTGTGTACTCCATATATCTTCCCTGGCCGAGGGCAGTACAACTTTTGGGCCCTGATTGCTGAAGTTTGGAGTTCCGTGTTTCGTGTTTGGTGTGGCGGGAAGCGCATAATAGTATCTGGGATTCCGGCAGGACACGCCACACTTTCGGATCTCAGAGTCAGCCTTGAGCACTCGAGTTTTGAGTTCCGAGCACCGAGCGCCGAGTGCCGAGTTCACTGCCTGCAGAGGCAGTAAATTGCATTTAAAATGCCATAAATTAAGAGACAACAACTGACGATGCTGGGGTTTCCACTTTTCGTGCGAGCGGCTATTAAAATGCATTAAAATTGTTTTTAATGTCAGCTGCATAGAGGCACAACACACTCGCGCACAGACACATGTAAGCGACACCGGATAAAGGTCACGCACACACACACATACACACACTGGCACACGTGCTATAAAAAATGAATTTTGAAAAAATAAGCACAAAGAGCTGCGACCTCGCCCCCCGCCCGCCTGCCCCCATCCCCTGCTAATCCAATTTGTCATAATTAAATTACTTTAAGCCACTTTCCACTTGCCAGGACGCTTTTTCCTACCGCCCACCACCGCCCGCCTGGCTTTCCACTCTTGAAAAGTTTTGGAGGCCGCACTTAGCGCGCGCATAAACCTCAATTAAATGCTCGCCCCGAACAAAGGCGAAGCGGAGCGGGAAAATGCGGAAATTGTGGGAAATATGGAGAGAGCAAAAAAAAAAATGGGGTAAATCGCGGAGGTTGGGTAGAAAAGTGCAGCATGCTCTCAGGCGCATTAATATCGAATGAGAAATAATTACAAGTGCTTAACCAGGCGATTTCGATGCTCATTACACTGCACTTGCTGGCCGGTCATAGTCAGCCCCCTGCCCCCCTCTCCGTTTTGCGACCACGCCTCTGCCACACCCCCTTTTCACGCCCACAGCAGCCACATAGAGAGATAAACGCAGACACACACACATAAACATTTATTAATACGACAAGCCGTTAACAGACACCGGCAATAAAATGCAAAGTGCCACCCCCTTAGACAAGCGAGAGGGCTGGAAAATTGGCGGGGGGAGGTGCGGAAAACGGTGGGCAGGTGGAAAAGTGGCAGGCAGGCAGGCGAGGTGATGCAAGTCACTCAGCGCCATCAATATGGGATTTGGGGAAGGATTTCAAGCCAGTAGATCAATATTTCATTTAATAAACTACAAAGAGCATATATTTCTATAAAAATAAATATAAATAATCTAAAATTTTCTGAACACAAGAACATGAAGATCCTAAAGGAAACTAAGCATTTATATGCCTTTCTTTAGAAATAAAATATTAGTCTACAAATTCTCAGACACCAAAAAAAAAGAAATTTTGAAAAAAAAAAATAAACGAAACATATGTCTTTCTGCAAAAATATTTATTAACAATATTAGTCTAAAATTCTTAGACCCCAAAAACATGACGATCCTAAAAGAAACTAAGCCTTTCTTATAAAATATATAAAAATATACATTTTCTAAAATTCACAGACCCCTAAATTATGATGATCCTAAAAGAAACTAAGCATTTATATACCTTTCTTATAAAATATACACAAATATACATTCTCTAAAATTCTCAGACCCCAAAAACTTGTCATAAAAGACACTTATCTTCTAAATGCTTTTTACTAATTTCGTTTTTTATTTTTCTATTTATTATATTTATTTTTACCGCAAGTTACACAACTTATTTAAAATTCAAACTGTAAGATAAGGTAGGGTTTAAGTAGGAATTTATCCATTACCTATATTTTAAGGAACATATTTGTATATCAACTTTATTTAGTGCTTTGTAATGCCTTAATGCAGCTGTTGCTTAAGTTTATCACCCATACGCAGTGTTGGCCACTTTATTACTCATACGCCACGTTGGCTTCGCCCACTCGTACAGCTTGTCAAGTCATTAAAATCAATGAGAAACCGACATCCATTAAAAACATATCAAGCTGGCGAACATTTTTGGCTTTTAATGCATTTCCTAATTTTGGCTTTTGAACGATACTATTTTAGTGAATCAGAATTTAATTGTCGAACATGGCTGAAGAAATTAGATTTTAATTGGACAAAATATTGGGATGATTAATTCACTCGTCAGTGGAAAATGAAAATGTTTTTGACCCGCAGACATGTATGCAACGTGGCTTTATGTTGCAGCTAAGGGAAAATGACTCGAATGTAATGATGATTGACTAATTGGTCGATGACAAATGACCGAGCATAATTTGAGAGTATTTTTGTGCAATTATGACGTTGACTTTTGATGAACACTCGTTGAATTTCGGGCACAAACCGCCATCTAAAGTCGGGAAATTGGCAAAACAAAATAAAAAAAAAAAAGTTCGGGAAAAATACAGCGAGCTTGAAACGAAATGCAATTAAATTGCAATTTTCCCCATTTGCCAAGGAAAAACAGCTTAATGAGCCTGGCGAAATTTTGCAAAACATATTGTGTTTGCCAAAATATCATGCTCTGTATGCCAACTTAAATGTGCAGCGAGCGTAAAAATTCAAGCGCCATCAGCTTAGCGCTTAGTGCGGTCATTTACCCGGAAAATCTCTGGTAATTGGGGGAGCAAAAAAAAAAATCAATTAATTGGAATCGTGTATAATGAATGCTGGGCAAACGTGCCGAAAAGGCAAACAAACCGATTTCCGATGACAAAATTACTCATTTACAATGCAATTTTGAGGCTGCATATGCCCAAGAATCTGGGTTGTACATGGCCCTATATACATCATATGTGCATATATATATTACATAGTTTGCCCGCTGCCTTTGTTTCAATGGGCCGTAAATCATTGACCGAAATTGGTGCGCTTCAGTGGAGAGCTGGCCAAACACGACGTAAATTAATAAATATTAAAATGTCCAGCCATGTCCTGCAACCCCAGCCCATCATGCTCCGCTTTTCCCCCGTGCTGACTTACTCGACTGGCACTTGAAAATGAACAAAGCGATAAAAAGCACAAAACACTCAGCCGCAGAGGAGCGGAGCAATGGGTAGATAGAGCAAACAAACTTCTGAGCCATTACACAACAAAATGGCGTTAACAGTGCAGCAAAAATGGCGAAAAACCGGATGGTATCGCCCGCCTGATATCCTTGTGGGATTTACCATTTAGTTGCGAGTCCCCCGTCCACAGCGGTGCCGAAAATGCCCGGCATGAATGCCGAGCGAAACAATATATAAACAACAATTCAAATGCAGAAAACACTCGCCAACCCAAACACACACACACTCGCTGCACGTATTGAAATAATATTTTTACATTTCATGTTGCCAAAAGCTGGATAAACATCCAGCCAGCAGACGGAAGTGAAAACTCTCTGGCGGGCGGCGGATGATGTACATGAAAAAATAAAAGTGCAGAGAAAGCAAGTGCAACCGCAGATGGACAGCAAAAGCAAAGGCAAAGCACCACGGGGAACCGCCCAGAAATATGCAATGATAATCAGAAAGGCAAACAAGAAGTGGGGGCGACGACGACGACGACGACGACGGCTCCATGAGGGCCATCAGGATCAGGATCAGCATTTGCATCCGCTTCCACATCTATGTCCACATCCACGTCCAAGTCCACATCGTATACTCACACCCACATCCACATCGGGAGGTGGAAAGCTGTTGGTTTTCCCATTGGCTGCTGATGTTCCCGATTTCCGAGCTCATCCGCTTCTGTTTGCCAGTCAATCAATGCGCAGGGGAGCACTGTGGCAGCACCACCGAACCACTGAACCACCATATGTGTGGCTTTTGGCCCGCCCAGAACCACACGGGCAGTGCTAATTGTGACGCATTAATTGGCCAGGCCAAGCACAGCTACATTATTTAGATGCATTTTTAAAGCCACTTGTGCTGACTAGATTTTGGGCCAAGTCTGAAGCTGCTGGCATGTCAACAGGTCCATTTGGAGGGGAAGAGATTAAAGGGCAGAAAACGGTCAAGTGGAAATACTCCATAAATTAAAGTAGCTGATTAACCGAATTGGACAAACAGTCGATGTCACTATCGATAGTATCGATGGTTTTACAATTTCACACCCATGGTTGATTTTCGCTCGATAAAATATTTAAAATATTCAAATATTCTACAAATATGTAATTATACTTATGTTCTTATTAGTCAAATAGGATCTTTCACCTTAGAGCATTTTTGATATTATAGATTATATCGATGGGGACCACTATCGATAACCAAAATCATTGAGAGAACTCCCAGCGATGTTTTCCCAACTCTACTCAATATTAAGCATTACTAGATAAACTGAACGCTAGCTACATTACCACAATTTTCTGCCAATAAATGCGTAGTTACCTAATTAGAGCTGAGGAATCTACTAATTATTCCCAAAAAAAAAAATAGTACAATCAAATTAGCTGCTGCTGCGCTTTTATTTCCTTGACCTGCATTATTTATGGGCTTCTCGCTTACCACTTCACTTCACTATTTATTTATTTATTTACATGCAACATTTCAATTAAATTTCAATTTATTTCTGCAAGCTCATTGATTATGCATGACAATTAATTTTATGCAATTTTCAGTACGCAATATTTTCAATTAGTCCGTGAGTCGGGCGGGAGGTGGTGGCCTGACCTGGAGGACTAGACAGCATAATATGCTAACTACGTGCCGCACCCACTCGTTGTAATTGATACAGGGCCCAGAGATTGGATGGCTTCCGTTCCATGGAAAAGGATTATATGCAAATATATACCCATATATATAGAGGGAGAGAGAGAGGGAGCGAGGGATAATACCCAAACAGAGGCAGGCATATATCGAATGTCCGAGGAGCAGACAATTAGTTGCTCATGTGACAAATGCAAGGCCAGGCAAAATAAAGTGGCAGTGGGCCCACAAACAAAGCAGGGAAAACATCGAGCGAGGGATGCCATCTAAAATTGCATTTAAATAATGAAAAAGGCTTAAACAAAAGGCCGCTCGGACAATGGCAGACTGCAGCCAAATGGCCAGCAAAATGCCAAGGAAGGAAGCGGACGAAGGTTGAATGTGGCCAAGGTAGCGGCGAGCAGGGCAGGAAGGAAGGAAGGAAGGAAGCAACTTGGCTCAAATCAAGAACATGTAAATACCAGGCCAGGCCAGCGTTTGACGCTTGGCTGGCTAGCCACTGTCCAAACTACCGAGCCCTGACCTCTGACCCCTCTATTCTATTTCAATAAGAGAATTGTAAATTACACTTGCATTCAAATTCTTCTCCTCTCCTATCCTCTTCACCCTTTTTTTTGTCGGCCGCCTGGGGATGCATGAATAAATGATAGCTCAACTCTACGCCCACACTCTGTCATCGGATATGCCATGTACCAATATGTATACTGTGTGTGTTGCGGGGGCAATTCGAGACTCACCTCATTAGCACTTTGTTTGCGCCGGCTCCGCGCGGCGTTTGCGTAATATGCGACACCACAGCGCCGAGCGCCGAGCACCGAAAGCGATGCAAATAAGAAGCTAATTAGGCGCTGATTGATGCCTCCACATGGCCTTTGGCCAGCTCGCCACCGCCCACACGATATGGTAATGAGTGTACTGGACTCAGGCCAGAAATGTCCCGAAAAGATGGCCAAACGCTGTCACGGGGAGTTGCATAACCACTCCGGCGATCCTACTGGCGCGGGGGAGGAGGCGAGCGGTAAACCGCAGGGAGCAGGCGACTGGAACTAAGCGCCTTAAGGGGCAGCTCCTGCCCCTCCCCCAGCGATTTTCCAACTGCCAGCTTTCCTCAGCTGCCAGCTGTCAATTGTCAGTTGTCACTTGGCTGCCTCATGTGGCCTGCTAATGCGATGCGTTGCGTTGCGACGCGCATCTGAATGATGCAGCAACTGTAAATGCCAACCATGTTGCAAGCTGGGAACTGGGAACTGCAAAACTGCGAAACTGCCAGGGCCAGATAGGCAGATTCGGATTTGGATGCGGGCAGAGAGCGGGGCCAGAGGCAGGGGCATCCCACTAATTGCCAGCGAACGGAAGGCAGACGGAGTCGCCACCCATGAGATCGCGTTAGTTATGTTGCTGGGCGGAGAGGAGCTTAGAGCCCATGGTGCCTGGGTCTTGAATAACGAAGGTCTTTAAGCGAAGTGCTAAAAACGCACTCTGGGATTTATGGAAGACGGTTCAATCAATATCTAAAAAAGAATTATCAGAATTAAGGCTTGTAATGCTTGGAGATATCCTTTCACTTTCCTAAAAAAAGCTATTAAAATAGCCGTATATAAAATAATATTAGGATCACAACTTTTTATGGGTTTCTAAAAATAACCCATTTAAAAACCTCACCTACTTTTGAACTTTTTAAAATCAGGCAACCTACTTTAACTCTTTTTCATTATATATATCCTTTCCATGTGTTTACCCTTTTGTAATTATTAGCTTAAGTTTTCAGCTTTTAGTTAAAGTGTTCAAATATTAAATAAATAAATAATCAACTGTTTTATAATATTTGCGATTATATACTGATAAATTAGATATTTAAACGTTTTTTAACAACCGAATTAGTTTTATTAACACGCTCTATTACTTTGGTTCAATGAAAGTTACCCAAATGTGGATATTGGATTATTTTAGAGACAGTTAAAACAAGAAAACATTTCTGGTTAGGACTTTAGTGATTGAATTTGGTAATTAAAATATATTACTCTTGGAAAACTCCATTTCGGACTACTCAATCCTCTTCCTTTTATATTTCCCTCTTAGCTCTCCCGACCTTTCCACAGGATAATGTCCCGGATGGCCTTCAGCATGGCGCGGAACTTGGTGCGCTGCCAGTGGATGTTGTCGCTGCCCCGCTCCAGAAGGATCCGGATCATCTGGTCCATGCCGTGCATATCCTGCAGGATCTCCTTGAAGTAGTTGGTGAAAAAGTCCAGCTCCTTGGCATTGGACAGTCGCTCGACCAGCGGCCGCAGGAGGTTCACAATCTTGTTGGTGGAGTTGCTGCAGCTTTGGGTTCGAATAATGGACTCAATATCCTTAATATTTTTCTGCCTCCCAAGCACTTACTAGTTGCGTATGTACTGCATGTTGGTGGCCACATACTTCATGGCCAGGCTGTAGCCCACGCTGTTGGAGACCACCGCCATGAAGGTCTTCCTGGCGTTGTGCCTGCGAATGCCCACACTCTCGAACGTCCACTTGAGCACCCGTTCCAGGGCGAAGGCGTTGCGGGAGCAGGCCAGGGCGGTCAGCAGGGACTCCTGCTCGGCGGCAAAGTTCGAGTTATGGTACATGGACTCCACGGCCTCCCGTTCCGCCTCGGTGCCGAACTTGACCGCCGTGCAGAAGACCGTCTCGCGCTCCCGGATGGTCATCCAGCCGGCCTTCGCCGGCGTGCCCTTCTCGAACTCCCGACGGGCCAGGCTCACGCATGCGGGCACCTCGTACTGGCAGGCCAGCTGGAGGATCAGCGGACGGTGGGTCATGTTCCCCGAGGAGTTGGACAGGTACAGGGAGAGCACTCGCTGGAACTGGCGCTCCAGCAGGAGGCGCATGTAGCTCTGGGAAAGGGGGAATTGAGTGAAGAACCACATCGATATGGTAACTCATGATATCCATGGATTTTTCCGAGGATCTCTGATCTCATGGAGACCACCGAACCCACCTTGTAAACCCGGTAGTTGTGATCCCTCTTGGCCACATTGTCGATCCGCTCGAAGTTGACCAGCGTGGCATCCCACACCACGTTCTCGTCCTCGTGCTCGAGGTAGCCCAGAATGCCCAGCGCCATGGGGTACTCCATGACGCCACTCCAGGCCAGGTTGAACAAGTCATCCACCAGCTGTGCTCGGTTCACGCGGTGGATCTGTCGGAATTTCACCGGATCGGAGAGCGTTTCGTTGAGCAGCTGCCAGTTGCGCAGGTCGTAGTCCACGCGGAACGGAGCCGAGTGCTGGACATTGAGCAGCAGCCACTCCCCGGCACTCTCCACCACCTTCTCCAGCCGCACAGTTGGCACTTGAATTTCCCGGCTGGGGTAGAGCGGACAGGTGAGCCAGCGACTGGCGGTGGAGCTGTCCAGCTCCTGGCAACTCGGACAGGTGTAGGTGAGTGGGACCCACCAGCAGGGATTCTTGGCCGCCCGGTGCTTGAACTGCGGACTGATGAAGAAGCGATCCTGGCGCACCACCGCCGAGTGGTCATCGTAGTTCCTGGTGACCCTGAGCAGGGGATAGCCCGGCTGCATCAGCCAGGACTCCATGGTACGGGTGATGTTCAGGCCCTTGCCCAAACGGCCATTGCGATCCACCTGCATCTGCAGGATGTCCCAGAAGTCCGAGGCGGTGGCACTGCGATTGGCATAGATCACCAGGTAGCGACGCACCGCCGCCCGCCACGCCTCGTCGCCCATGATGCGGTGCAGCATGTCGAAGAGCACGGCCGCCTTGCGCTCCCCGATCTCATTGTAGGCCGACCAAATGTCCGTTTCATCGGCCACCAGCTGGGCCACCAGGTCGGTGTTCACATGGGCATCGTGGTCCAGCACCTCCAGATAGAGCTGCAGGGCATGGCGCTCCTTGTAGTCCCACTCCGGACGCAGGGCGTGCACCCCGAAGCGGGAGAGGTACAGGGCGAAGGCGTTCTTCAGCCAGATCTGGTGCCACCAGACCACGGACACCAGGTTGCCGAACCACTGGTGGACCACCATCACCGCCACCGCCCGGGCCACGCCCTGCTGGTCGGCCATCGAACTCAGCTCGCTGTCGAACAGGATGGCCTCCTCGGCGAAGGTGGGCAGGCCCCAGTTCTCGTTCGCCCGGTAGGCGAAGCTCGGCAAGGCCTGCAGGTCGATCTTCTTGAGCTTCAGGCTGCTGTTGAAGAGCTGCTCAAATTAGCTGCTGCTGCGCTTTTATTTCCTTGACCTGCATTATTTATGGGCTTCTCGCTTACCACTTCACTTCACTATTTATTTATTTATTTACATGCAACATTTCAATTAAATTTCAATTTATTTCTGCAAGCTCATTGATTATGCATGACAATTAATTTTATGCAATTTTCAGTACGCAATATTTTCAATTAGTCCGTGAGTCGGGCGGGAGGTGGTGGCCTGACCTGGAGGACTAGACAGCATAATATGCTAACTACGTGCCGCACCCACTCGTTGTAATTGATACAGGGCCCAGAGATTGGATGGCTTCCGTTCCATGGAAAAGGATTATATGCAAATATATACCCATATATATAGAGGGAGAGAGAGAGGGAGCGAGGGATAATACCCAAACAGAGGCAGGCATATATCGAATGTCCGAGGAGCAGACAATTAGTTGCTCATGTGACAAATGCAAGGCCAGGCAAAATAAAGTGGCAGTGGGCCCACAAACAAAGCAGGGAAAACATCGAGCGAGGGATGCCATCTAAAATTGCATTTAAATAATGAAAAAGGCTTAAACAAAAGGCCGCTCGGACAATGGCAGACTGCAGCCAAATGGCCAGCAAAATGCCAAGGAAGGAAGCGGACGAAGGTTGAATGTGGCCAAGGTAGCGGCGAGCAGGGCAGGAAGGAAGGAAGGAAGGAAGCAACTTGGCTCAAATCAAGAACATGTAAATACCAGGCCAGGCCAGCGTTTGACGCTTGGCTGGCTAGCCACTGTCCAAACTACCGAGCCCTGACCTCTGACCCCTCTATTCTATTTCAATAAGAGAATTGTAAATTACACTTGCATTCAAATTCTTCTCCTCTCCTATCCTCTTCACCCTTTTTTTTGTCGGCCGCCTGGGGATGCATGAATAAATGATAGCTCAACTCTACGCCCACACTCTGTCATCGGATATGCCATGTACCAATATGTATACTGTGTGTGTTGCGGGGGCAATTCGAGACTCACCTCATTAGCACTTTGTTTGCGCCGGCTCCGCGCGGCGTTTGCGTAATATGCGACACCACAGCGCCGAGCGCCGAGCACCGAAAGCGATGCAAATAAGAAGCTAATTAGGCGCTGATTGATGCCTCCACATGGCCTTTGGCCAGCTCGCCACCGCCCACACGATATGGTAATGAGTGTACTGGACTCAGGCCAGAAATGTCCCGAAAAGATGGCCAAACGCTGTCACGGGGAGTTGCATAACCACTCCGGCGATCCTACTGGCGCGGGGGAGGAGGCGAGCGGTAAACCGCAGGGAGCAGGCGACTGGAACTAAGCGCCTTAAGGGGCAGCTCCTGCCCCTCCCCCAGCGATTTTCCAACTGCCAGCTTTCCTCAGCTGCCAGCTGTCAATTGTCAGTTGTCACTTGGCTGCCTCATGTGGCCTGCTAATGCGATGCGTTGCGTTGCGACGCGCATCTGAATGATGCAGCAACTGTAAATGCCAACCATGTTGCAAGCTGGGAACTGGGAACTGCAAAACTGCGAAACTGCCAGGGCCAGATAGGCAGATTCGGATTTGGATGCGGGCAGAGAGCGGGGCCAGAGGCAGGGGCATCCCACTAATTGCCAGCGAACGGAAGGCAGACGGAGTCGCCACCCATGAGATCGCGTTAGTTATGTTGCTGGGCGGAGAGGAGCTTAGAGCCCATGGTGCCTGGGTCTTGAATAACGAAGGTCTTTAAGCGAAGTGCTAAAAACGCACTCTGGGATTTATGGAAGACGGTTCAATCAATATCTAAAAAAGAATTATCAGAATTAAGGCTTGTAATGCTTGGAGATATCCTTTCACTTTCCTAAAAAAAGCTATTAAAATAGCCGTATATAAAATAATATTAGGATCACAACTTTTTATGGGTTTCTAAAAATAACCCATTTAAAAACCTCACCTACTTTTGAACTTTTTAAAATCAGGCAACCTACTTTAACTCTTTTTCATTATATATATCCTTTCCATGTGTTTACCCTTTTGTAATTATTAGCTTAAGTTTTCAGCTTTTAGTTAAAGTGTTCAAATATTAAATAAATAAATAATCAACTGTTTTATAATATTTGCGATTATATACTGATAAATTAGATATTTAAACGTTTTTTAACAACCGAATTAGTTTTATTAACACGCTCTATTACTTTGGTTCAATGAAAGTTACCCAAATGTGGATATTGGATTATTTTAGAGACAGTTAAAACAAGAAAACATTTCTGGTTAGGACTTTAGTGATTGAATTTGGTAATTAAAATATATTACTCTTGGAAAACTCCATTTCGGACTACTCAATCCTCTTCCTTTTATATTTCCCTCTTAGCTCTCCCGACCTTTCCACAGGATAATGTCCCGGATGGCCTTCAGCATGGCGCGGAACTTGGTGCGCTGCCAGTGGATGTTGTCGCTGCCCCGCTCCAGAAGGATCCGGATCATCTGGTCCATGCCGTGCATATCCTGCAGGATCTCCTTGAAGTAGTTGGTGAAAAAGTCCAGCTCCTTGGCATTGGACAGTCGCTCGACCAGCGGCCGCAGGAGGTTCACAATCTTGTTGGTGGAGTTGCTGCAGCTTTGGGTTCGAATAATGGACTCAATATCCTTAATATTTTTCTGCCTCCCAAGCACTTACTAGTTGCGTATGTACTGCATGTTGGTGGCCACATACTTCATGGCCAGGCTGTAGCCCACGCTGTTGGAGACCACCGCCATGAAGGTCTTCCTGGCGTTGTGCCTGCGAATGCCCACACTCTCGAACGTCCACTTGAGCACCCGTTCCAGGGCGAAGGCGTTGCGGGAGCAGGCCAGGGCGGTCAGCAGGGACTCCTGCTCGGCGGCAAAGTTCGAGTTATGGTACATGGACTCCACGGCCTCCCGTTCCGCCTCGGTGCCGAACTTGACCGCCGTGCAGAAGACCGTCTCGCGCTCCCGGATGGTCATCCAGCCGGCCTTCGCCGGCGTGCCCTTCTCGAACTCCCGACGGGCCAGGCTCACGCATGCGGGCACCTCGTACTGGCAGGCCAGCTGGAGGATCAGCGGACGGTGGGTCATGTTCCCCGAGGAGTTGGACAGGTACAGGGAGAGCACTCGCTGGAACTGGCGCTCCAGCAGGAGGCGCATGTAGCTCTGGGAAAGGGGGAATTGAGTGAAGAACCACATCGATATGGTAACTCATGATATCCATGGATTTTTCCGAGGATCTCTGATCTCATGGAGACCACCGAACCCACCTTGTAAACCCGGTAGTTGTGATCCCTCTTGGCCACATTGTCGATCCGCTCGAAGTTGACCAGCGTGGCATCCCACACCACGTTCTCGTCCTCGTGCTCGAGGTAGCCCAGAATGCCCAGCGCCATGGGGTACTCCATGACGCCACTCCAGGCCAGGTTGAACAAGTCATCCACCAGCTGTGCTCGGTTCACGCGGTGGATCTGTCGGAATTTCACCGGATCGGAGAGCGTTTCGTTGAGCAGCTGCCAGTTGCGCAGGTCGTAGTCCACGCGGAACGGAGCCGAGTGCTGGACATTGAGCAGCAGCCACTCCCCGGCACTCTCCACCACCTTCTCCAGCCGCACAGTTGGCACTTGAATTTCCCGGCTGGGGTAGAGCGGACAGGTGAGCCAGCGACTGGCGGTGGAGCTGTCCAGCTCCTGGCAACTCGGACAGGTGTAGGTGAGTGGGACCCACCAGCAGGGATTCTTGGCCGCCCGGTGCTTGAACTGCGGACTGATGAAGAAGCGATCCTGGCGCACCACCGCCGAGTGGTCATCGTAGTTCCTGGTGACCCTGAGCAGGGGATAGCCCGGCTGCATCAGCCAGGACTCCATGGTACGGGTGATGTTCAGGCCCTTGCCCAAACGGCCATTGCGATCCACCTGCATCTGCAGGATGTCCCAGAAGTCCGAGGCGGTGGCACTGCGATTGGCATAGATCACCAGGTAGCGACGCACCGCCGCCCGCCACGCCTCGTCGCCCATGATGCGGTGCAGCATGTCGAAGAGCACGGCCGCCTTGCGCTCCCCGATCTCATTGTAGGCCGACCAAATGTCCGTTTCATCGGCCACCAGCTGGGCCACCAGGTCGGTGTTCACATGGGCATCGTGGTCCAGCACCTCCAGATAGAGCTGCAGGGCATGGCGCTCCTTGTAGTCCCACTCCGGACGCAGGGCGTGCACCCCGAAGCGGGAGAGGTACAGGGCGAAGGCGTTCTTCAGCCAGATCTGGTGCCACCAGACCACGGACACCAGGTTGCCGAACCACTGGTGGACCACCATCACCGCCACCGCCCGGGCCACGCCCTGCTGGTCGGCCATCGAACTCAGCTCGCTGTCGAACAGGATGGCCTCCTCGGCGAAGGTGGGCAGGCCCCAGTTCTCGTTCGCCCGGTAGGCGAAGCTCGGCAAGGCCTGCAGGTCGATCTTCTTGAGCTTCAGGCTGCTGTTGAAGAGCTGCTCGTAGAAGGAGAGTAGCGGCGCCACCAGCTGGTTGGCGAACTCCGTCTGCGACAGGGCATCTGGGCGCGCCCATGTGCTGATGGGACAGCCTGGACGCTCCTTGGACGTAAAGCCCGGCTTCTCGAACTTGCTGATCGAGAAGGCCACCAGGTACGTCTGGATGGGATGGCTCTCCACGAACTGCGTCCACACGAAGTGGGCTAGGCTGGAGCTGAGGTGGGTTTCAAGGCATTTGATTCGATTTGTTGAACTAATTTAACTTTAGTAGTACGTATAGAAAAAGTTCTGAACAAAAACTAACTTTTAACGAAACGCAAATTCTTTAGATCTTTCACTGGTTCCACTTTAGTATCCTAGGAATTTAACCTTTACTAAAATAATGTTTTTGAAAAGACCCTCACTTTTAGAAACGATTGATGTTGCAGAACTAGCTTTTCATAGCAAAGAGACCGCGAATTCTTCAGAACTTGGAACAATTCTGTTGGAAAAATCTCAAATCTACCTGCCGCGTATTCTTCACAACTTGGATATGTTAAGAAACGGTAGGGCCCATCCCAAAACCTGAACCACTACTCACTGGCGAATGGTCCGCTTGACGGGCATGTTGGACAGGGCTCGATACTCATGCGGATGGGCCAGGTTGATCTCGAACGGAGTCCTGAAAATGGGATCGTCGAAGCAGGGGAATGCCTCGCGGGCGTGATTGGGCTCGAATTGGGTGGCCGCCAGCCACTGGGCGAGCGTGGTGTTCTGGTCCACGTAGCTGCTGCCGTAGAAGCCATTGTTGTCGTTCCTCAAAACACTTGTGTACGATATCTTCAGTGAGTATGTGGCGTTGACCGTGAGGGCACTCTTCAAATAGACAGACAGCCGACTGAGAGGCGCATTCAACCTAAAGTGGCTGACGGCCACGGGTTTGCCACCCTTCGCCAACAAGCTCACGCCCTTCTTCTTGCGAATCTCCAGGTCGCGCGAGTTGAGCACCAGTTTCTTGGTGGGCCGCTCCGATCGCAGCTCAATGACAACCGTTCCGCCGAAGGGCTGATAGGGCTGGTTGATCCGCGTCACGATGTCCAGGCGGTACCGCAGCGGCACCACCCACCGCGCGAGGCGGCTGCGGCTGACATCGGAGAGACCTTCCACCGGCGGAAAGAGGGCGGTGAGTACTGCCAGGTAGCCCCAGTGCATGACTTCGCAGACTTTTCTCTTTTTTCGTTTATTTCGATTTGAAACAGCGGTGTGTCCAATTGGCCATTCGTTACGCGAGGCCCTTGAAAGCAGACCACTTCGCCATATTGATACCCCTTACTTATTGAATACTACCTCTTTGATGGGTACTCAAAAATATTATTCCATAAAATGCACTCAAAGTGGTTAATTGGTTTTCATAATAACATGTTGAAAAAAGGTAACGTTATTCATTACTGCTATAAAAGAAATGACTTTCACAAGGTTTGTTATGTCCAATAACATTTAAGGTAAGGAAATGAATTTTTGAAACATTTGTTCACTTTCCATTGAAGCAATATTCATACAAAAGCTGTAATAATTCGAAATGTACAAGACTCCTCGATGAAATCAGAATCAGAATTTGTGGTTTTCATTTGTTTCCCAGCAAAAGGAGCGGGAATCCAATCGAATTCGCACACATAAAGCGCTGGGCTGGCGGGAAGAAAAGGGGCGACAAACCACAGCACAATGTCATTAGCGCATGTTGGTCTTCTCTTTCACTCGTTATCTTTGCGTGAGCGTGTGTGAGGTGTGCGAGGTGTGTGTGGTTGTGTGGGCCTGGCAATAAATTTCCAATTTTCGTGCAATTTTCGCAGAACAGGCGGCACACACATACCTATGGAGGTGACTGGGGCTGTCCGTGGGCCGGAGAGTTGGGTTTTAGGGACCAGGCTGGCGTACTCATAAATACATTGACCAATAACATAATTTTTGTTTGTGTTGGTGTATTGCCAAATGACCTCGTTACCCCGGTGGGAAAACGTGGAGAAATCGAGGGGAATGGCAGGAAAATCACTGCCACAACACGACACAAAAAGGCGACAAAGGCGCACCGAACGTGCGGCATATGTTGCTCTGTGGGTGGGCAGGCAAAGTGGGCGGTGGAGGCAGGGGAGGCGTGTCCCTGGCTCTAGCGGAAGTCGGCTGAGGCCCCTCAACGTTCGCTTTGCTCGCAGTGCGGCATTATAATTAATGGGCATGTTGGGGCATGCGACCCCGCGTTTCCCTACTACCGACCTTTCGTACGCCTCGCTCCCTGCGATTTGGGATATTAAATGTAACGAGGCGAGCGGCAAGGCGAGGCGAGGCGAGGCGAGGCGAGGCGCGGCGGGACAGTTGGCTATGAATACGACATGTAGTTTGTGACGAACCAAACGGTCCAAAAAGTCCAAACGCTCCCACTGCCCACAAGGTAGGGCTCGTGCGGCTGCTGCTGATGATGATGATCACATGCTATTAAACCGCAATACAATAGCAATTTTCAAATAAATGATTTATGGCCCTGGACATGACACACACAGCTGTCGTGTGTGTGCGGACTGCTGGCAAATGCCAAAACTGCCGCAGTCCGTTGCTGCCATAAACCAAATGCCATAGTCCGGCCCAAAAAAATGAAAAAAAAAAAAAAACGTTTGGGAAAAGAGAGAGGAAAAAGCAAAGCATGAAAGCCAGAAAAACTGGGAGCCAAATGCCCAGCGGAGGGGTCAGAGGTGCTGACTGAGATGCTGAAAGTGGGTGCTGGTGGGGTTTGATGCATGGCCCAGGGTTCAGTAAGTCGTTTTCGTCCGGCCAATTGTTCGAACTGCAGTCAGTGAATTAAGCCAGGGCAATTGCCACATGGCCACAATGCCAAGAATTCACTTCGATTTCCTTGCACTTTTCAGAAGCCATCGCAGCCATTCAATGGGGACCACTCTACTTTCGATGAGCTACGATGGTAGAGCCTTCATTTTCCAGTCTATTCAATTTGATCACCGGTTTATGGTTCTAGATAAGAGAGCTCATAGGTCATAACCACCCTTTAGGGTGTATTCATTACGTTAATCCTCTAAGATGTTGATCAATTTGAGGAGGGAAATCTAGACGTCATAATGTCACTTCTGCTTTCCTTGTCCAAAATGCTTTCTCCGATTGATGAAGCTTATGTGAGATTGTTGCCCAGGTGCTCTACCGGCGTGTGCTTGTCGACTTCGTGAGTTGGCATGCCCATCAACTCACATCTTACGTGAATGGCATGTGTACGAAGTGTATGTGAGGGATGGCAATCTGTTGATTTGGGCACTTGGCGTGGCACACTTTACCGCCTCCGTGGAGAAAACTGAAAGCTGGGAGCCGAGAAAATGATGCCAGCCTCCTGCCTTTGGCCGCTATTAAGTCATAACATTTATATTTCCCTTTTTATACCCTGACAAATCAGCGCACAGAAGTGGAAGGAAAAGTTGAAATGCGGAAAGGGGCACTGGCATGGGATTGGCAATGGGAATGGCAACGGAAACGGGAACTGTCATTGCCAAGAAGGCAACGGGTACATTCACCTGTCCCAAACACACAGCTACCCAGCCATACACCCATCCACGCTGATGTCTCCATTTAGTGGGCGATATGCTGCTGCTGTTGTACATTTTAATGCAAAACTCGTTTATAAACACACACAACGGGCACAAAGGAAGGCAAACGAGGAGAGGGGCAAACGACATTGTCATTTTCTGCTCAAACGTTTGCGTGACAGCACCACCCACTAAGTCGACCGCCCCATCTCGCACCACCCAGCACCCAGCACCCCACTGAAAGAGCCATCATTTTACCACCCCCGGAGCCACCCGCCAAGTTGGCTGCCATTTTGACAGATGCCAAACGCAAAGCGAGCAGCAAAGCCCCACATTTTTTATTTGTCTTTTTGCCGTTTTGCTTGGCTGGAAGGCAAATGGCCGAAAAGCTTACCGAATCATCGAAAGGAACAGATACCCTGTACATTTATGTTTGTAAAAGGTCACGTGGAGCTTTTGAAAGAAAATCATATGAGATACAACAGAGGATCTTTAAAGGTGACTTATGGAAAGTAAGTTTATAAGGATCTATAGCTATATTAGAATTGGTATTATAAACAGATACCTTACAAATATATATGTTTGTAAAGAATCGTGTGGAGCATAGCAGAGGATCTTTACGATACATCTTTTAATATAATACAATCAGCTGGTGAGTTTATTAGCAACTAGTATTATATTATGAAATTCAATTTGTCACGTCGGTACTATAAATTCCACGTAAAGATTTACAGATCCCTCCCTCATAAATAACATTCTGTATTAATTTCTTTTGGGTTGTTAGAATGCACTTCCTAAACATCATCAACTTAACTGTTTAATAAATTGCTTTTCATTTTATTACCTCTTTAGTCGCCTAGGTAGCTGGTATTTAAAATAAACATGGCTGTGCGAAGCAAATGAATTATTTTCCAAAACAAAAATGGCCATATTCCCGGCGTTATAGGGTGCCAAAAATAACAACAACGGCAACGGCGAGGAAGTAACCTGCGGGGCGAAGTTTACGGCTCTGCCTCGGACCATCGTTAGTTGGCTTTTACGAGTCGTAACGCTCCTGACCAACGACCCCCGACCCCCGACCACCGAGCCCCGTTCTCCGGTAACCATAAAGATTAATACCAAAGACCCAAACGCCATCCGGAGCGATAACAGTTGTGAGGTCATTGCAATGGCTCGCAGACCGTGGCCATCGCTATTATTGCAATTTCATTAGATGAAAGCCACAAAAATGAAATAATTAATGGCAGACTGAAACTGAAATAATTGCCAGCGAATTGCGGGGGGTGGGGGCGGGCTGATGTTGTGCGGGCGAGCGGGGGTTAATGATTTATAATTTATCGAATTGAACAAAAATTATAACAATTAAACGGCGAATTTCGATTGCAGTGCCAATCTAAACGGTCAATTAATTACTAATGGGATTAACAATGGGAGGCGAAAGAGCTACTCAAATTGAGGGGGGAAAATGGGAGAGTTGTTGGAGGGAATTTATGCGAAATGTGAGCATATTGTCGGGCCAACAATTGAAGTTCTGATAAGGGAATAATACAGAATATCTTTTTATAAATTCTCTTCCTTTTCATTTCATATACTGTATGATAATATTTTCTGTTGGCACTTGATACCTCTGCTTAATTCTACACCTTAACGACAATGTGAGCCAAAAGTTGCTTCGCATTTCTCGTTTGATCCACTGCCAAAGTCTGAAAATCTGACCCAACACCAACTGCTGGCCATGGACTACGAAATAGGAAACAAAAAACCCCATAAAAAGTTTTGCAATTGCTTAAACGTGCCGTTTGGGCTGCATCATAAACCAGGAGCAAAACTTGCCCGCCCACTCGCTTCGACCTGGCCAGTTGGCGACTTTAAAGGCTTTAAGTTCGAATTGCATTTGCCAAATTCCAGGGAATTCCTGGGGTTTTGGTGGTGGGGCTAAGCGGCCAGGGGCCAGGGGTCAGGGGTTAGGCTGGGAATTTGTGAGCTGGGTGGCTCAGGTGTGCCACATTAGCCGCATGCGGGGCTTCTGCATTTTGAATTGCCTACTTTTCGGGCCAGTCACTTGGGGGCCCTAATAACTCACGGCTCAGTGGCGAGGGCAACAACAGAAAAGTTAGCTGCATTGTTCAAGATTTGTTTCAATTTCCACATGCAAAACTCGGGCTTCCTTCAGTCCCTCAGTCCTCTGCCCTGGAAAATGGCTACATATATGCACATTCTCCATTCCAAGTGCTTGGATATGCTGGCCCCGTGCATGTATGCAAATATGCAACAACAGGCAACAACTGCTCGGCATACAATTTCAAATGATCTAATGAAACAACAACGGAATGGCCAACAACAAAGACACATCAAAATGCCACACGAAAGGGGGCGAGAGGGGGAAAATGGCAGGAAAGCCCAAGGAAAACTCCTTTTCGTGAGCGGGAAAACGAAGAAAAGCAGAGCATACGAAAAGGAGTGAGTGGGAACAGAAAAAGTGGAAAATTCGCTGAAGGTAGTAGAGAACCAGGCAAAAATACAATGGGAAACTGGGATGAAAAACCAATGGAAGAGGAAAAGCCGGAATGCAATTGAAGGGGAAAATAATACCCGGTACTTTTTAGATTGGTATACTTTTTGAGTATTTGAAGAGCATTTCAGTAAGTAGAAATGAACAAAAAAAACGATGTTAATTTGATGATTCTATTCCCTTACAACTTTATAGAACTTAAGGTAATAACTTTAGAATTTTAAGGAACTTTTCTCTTTCTCGTTAGATATTTATAATGAATGAATTATAACGATATTTACCCTCTAATGGTAAAATATATGAACATCCTGTAAGGATTAAAATATTTTAATAATATATTCTCATTTTTAGGATGGAAAGTAGTTCGAATTACTAAGTTCCCAAGTTCTTTCCCGGGGAGTCACAATATTATTTGGCCAATAAAATGTTTTACAAAGTAAAACCCCCAACGAGGACCCACAGAAAAATGGAGTCGAAATGGAAACATGGTTCCCCACTCATCCCCCAAGATAAATTTAATCAAATTTGTTGTCCCTTAACAAAACTGTGGAAATCTTGTTAAATTTTGCATCGGTGGCCGGGCTCCCCTTGCAGTATCTGTTTCTGTTTCCGTTTCAGCAGCAAGTGCAACTGAGGCAGGCCCCTTAACCCATGCCCCAGCCCCAGCCCCGGCGCCAGCCCCCTTAACCCCTTAAGCCCCCGGGGGGAGTTTTATCAATGCAGCGTCAGGCGACGCCAAAGGCGACGACCAAAAGCAGTTTGCGGCTGGGTGCGAAGGAGATGGGGGATGCCAGGGAAAGGGAGAGCGAGGGAGCGAGGGAGCGAGGGGTCAGAGGAAGCTGCCTTGCGGCTGCCGGAAACCGCAGAAACCGCTTTAGCCGCAATGACTGCGCTTGCCATGTGCACTGCCACGGCCCCTTGCCCCCCTTGCCCCCTTGCCCCTCATCGCCCGCCCAAACCGCTCGACAATCCGTCCGCGAGCCCTTTTCAACATGCATTAAAAGAAAAAAGAAGAAAAACTCTTCTCACTGTGCGGAAAAAAAAGGCTCGACCAATCCAACAAAATGCAATGCGGGAATAAATCATATCAAAAGTTGCAGAGGGCAGCTGGAATTTAAAGTCAGAAATGCGCATTTCACTCGCCAATTTATCTGAAAAATTCCCCATAATCTTCTTTGGCCATCTTAATTCGAGTGCGAATATTTATACGTTCACAATCAGGGGCATTTCCATTCCACATAATTTATTTGATGCAATGCGATAAAAATTGCTTTTCATTTAATTGTTTGTTTAAATGATGAATTATGACGGGATTTTATATTGAACAAGGCATAATGAACTCATTGTATAAGCTTAATAATATTTGCAGCTAATTTTTATGGATTTATGAATGTATTTTGAATTTTGCATAGAATAAAGTAAGGTATGTATGCCATAGGTAATCCATATTAGTGTGACCAAAGTTTCAGGTTTTACAAAATCTACGGTTTTGAAAATTTTCTATTAAGTCTTAACTATGTAGAGAGAAAATATCAAAGCAATTAAAAAGTATTTGATTTAATAAATTTAAGGTATATATTAAATATTTTGTAGTATTCAAATATGTAAATGTTTTTTTACTTAAAAAAAAATTATTTTTGATAATGCAATATATCAGGTTATACCTGATGAAGATAAATATATTTTTTTAACATCTCAGACGTTTTTTTTCAGTGTAAAAACGACAAGCACGCATGCGATTTCCTCGATTCGCAATTGTGCAAATGCTGTTTTGGTCGGGACAGCTTCTTGCGCGTGGTTTTGCCACACTGCGGATTGAGAAAGGGGTTCAAACTTTGGCAACGGGACCACTCACCACTCGGCAGTTGCACCCATATTTCTACCTCACTTTCCCATCGACCTTTGCCCCTTTGCTCGCACCAAGTTTCGATTGTTTAAGCCACTTAATTAACTCGTTTGCGGTTCCTTTTTTGCAGCCATTGTTCTTTGACGACTTTTTGGCCGTTCCATATGAATTATACTTAATAAGTTGGAGTGTTTTGGGGGCTTGGGGAGTGGGCGCCATTCACTGCGCCCATCCGCGAAAATGCTGCCCAATTTTCCAGTCGCGTAACTGGAGCAGAAATCAGCACAGAAAAGCGTACCATGAAAATGGGGTAACGTAACGGGGTTGGGGGGATACGACACTCATTTTCCCATTTTCCATCACTGCCTCATGCGGCCAACTCAACGCGAAATTCACGGTTTTCCTGCAACGTGAAAACAGCCGGAAAATTATACCAAAAAAGGGGGGGTGTTGGCGGCACACGGGGAGGGGGCGTGGCATTTCCGTCCGGACGTCGACGGCCAATTGCCACTGACCGAAAAATCGAGTAAAGAGAAGCCAAAGACAAAGTGCAGCCGGCGAATTGGGGGTAGGCCAAAGGCGTACTGTAAGATAGATAGAAGGCAGAAATAATATTGGTTTAGCTTCTGCAGTTACATGGTGGCAGGAAGCAGCCAGCAGGGGTTTTTCCCAAGAAGGTGGGGTTCATAAATTCTCCAGCCGACAGCAGAACCCCTTTTTCCCGCCTCATTCCCCCCATAAAAAACAACAGGGAAACTCCCCCCCAAAAGCAGTCATAGATAACAGATTCCTTACCATATCTTAGCATACACTGGATTTACGATATATCGCCCTTGTATAAATTGCACAAAAGTGCTGCACTCACCTGAAAAGAAACAAAAGGCAGGGGGATTTCGATTAGTTCAAGTAGAAATGTTCTTATTTTCTCAGTAAACACAGAGAAAGGGGTTAAAGTAAATGTCATGCAGAATGAGGAGAAGTAAGTCAGTGAATTATAGAGTAATTTAATTGAAATGGATTGAATACCAAGGGCAAAATGGCAACTTGAAAGCAGCAAAATTCTAAATAACCATAAATTGCTGTCACTACATGTTCTAGTAATACGTTTATGCCAAATACTTTTCGTGTAATTCATATTTGTAAAATAGGCAAAAAGTACTAGATTCGTTTGGTCAAATAAAGTTAACTGTTACTATTTGTATTTTATTTTCTTCACTTTTATTGCTGATTGGGCCTTAAAAAACTCCATATTTTAATTTCACGTTTCCTGCAGTTCATGAAACTCACCGCATAAACTCCATAGAACAAAATTGTGTTTGTGTATGATTAGTTTATTTGGTTTGAAGCCATGCAAATGAGACTCCAACTGAGGCACGCACAACATACTGAACTTTTGACTTTTGTGTGTGTGTGTGTGGGGGGGGGGGGGCTACATTTCTAATTATTTTGCATTTTTCAGCTGGGGACTGGAGAGGGGGTGGGGCAGTCAACGGCAGACAGGAAATTAAAATTAGAATGAGCAACAAAAATAATCAAAAGCGGGCACGATTTAATAGAGGCAAAAGTTTATGTTTATAAAGTTTACCCCAGCATTTAGAACGGGGTTGCAATGACCCAATTTCTTTTTAGCACCCCCCAGAAGGAAGAGAGATATATCGTTTTTTACGGGCTCTTTTTTTATTAATGCCGAGACCTCTACTTTTATAGAGCAATATTTAACGATTGTCATATATTTTTGTGGCCGAAGAAGCAAATTTATGAACATAGTTATTCAAAATTTCAAAGGTTCTCTGGCCTTTATTTATTTTTTGGTAGCTACACATGTTTACAAGTCTGAATGGGACACATCTCTAAACGATCTGGGCCATTAGCCTGATTTGGCTGCCATTGCAGCCAGCAGCTGGTGCCCAACCTCATTATAGCTTCTGGTCATGTGAGTCTAATGAAATCTTATGACCGAAAAATGTGTCTAGGAATTTGTAAAGCTGTTTGCGCCACTGATGATGCCACAAAAACAGTAAGCGCCTGAAAAGAATAAGGGGGGGGCAAAAAAAATAGGGACATTCTATGATATATGAGACGGAGATACATGCACGCACACATTTGTATTTGTATTTGTATTTATATTTATATTTGTACATACATCCATAGAGCCAAACTCATCCTGCTTGTGTGCGCTTTCTGTGCGTTATGATTATATCTTAATGAATGTTTTGGAGGCAACACATAAATCAAATTGCGAAAGCGCCACAAGCAGTCGGACAGACAAGAGGACAAAGGACACTCTGCGTCGCCCGACAAGGAGCCTACAAAGAGGAGCGGAGTGGCGAGTGGAAAGCCAGGGAAAATACTTGCTCCAATGTTCGCGACGAGGAATGCAAAATCATAAAAGGATCCCTTCACTCTGCCAGCTCCATTTTCACTTCTCTTTGAGCTCTTCTAACGCACTTAGTAACACGACAGCTTGACAAATGTTTGGCTTTCTGGTTTGATTTCCATTATGGCTCTTGATGTTGGTCACTCATCTTTTGCCCACCCAGTTCCCTCGAGGCACCGAAAAAGAAAAACTGAGTACACAACACAGGACAGGGAAACTTTCAGCATAATCTTATTTACTGAGAAGACGGGCCAAGCACAAACTGTCTGTTTTCTTGCCTTTTAATAAAGCTGTCAACTTTTGCTCTGCCGTTGAAAGCGTTGATCTCAAGGATCTCGACGATCTCTGTGGAGCTCAGCGTAACTGTCTACCACTTAACCCGGTTAAATCCGGCTCTTCCACTCTAGAAATTCCCTTTGCCTTCCGGCCCAAAAGTGACAGGAGACCTCCCACCCCCTTCAAGTGCCGATTTCCATGTCCATGTCCAGCAAAAGGGGGGCTAAGCTTCAGTCTAAATTATGCACAGCTGTGAGTTATTTAAGCGTAAACTATACTCACAGCAGGTGGCGATGACACCTCCCATTGCCTTTCAGTACTTCCCCCCTTCCCCCTCCCCCATTTTCCTCGCTTCCCTATTTTCCATTTCCCATTTTCTATTTCCCATTTCGAATGCCTCTCAGCAAATGCAGCTACAAATAGAAATAAATGTCATTGTCCGCACATACAAACCCATGGATACTTATGCATCTGTATCTGTATTTCCCTGTTTTCAGTTTCTGCCTCTGTTCCTGAGTGCGTGTGTGCATCCACTGGATAAAAGTCTGGCATGGTCCGTGTTGTTCTTGCTGTTCTTGCCGCCGAACAAATGACAACAAGTGCACAGAAACTACACGTTGGGCGACAAAAAAAGGAAAACTTACGGGAAAGAATCAAATAAATGAAATAAAATAAAATAAAATCAACAAAAAGTCTGCGGCAAAAAAGGGCAAAAACCAGAGACGTAGCCAAGGGGGCGGGAGGGGGTAAGGGGAGAGGCGGCACACTGCGCGTGCAGTGTGGCAAAAAAATGGCAACAACTTTTAAAACTCATTAAAATTAATGAAAGCCACGCACTTCAGGCCCAGGCCCAGAAACAAGAGGCGCCGTGAAAGGGGGCCGACTCAAGAGGGGCCTTTTCCGGGGGGTGGGGGGTGGTGTGGTTCTGCTGGAGATGCACATGCAATGGCGCCTGTAATTATACAAGTGAGCTGGCATATTGCAACTGAATCTCGCCGAGCCGAAACCCAAACCCACCCCTGGAAATACGTAGCTTGAAAGTTCATTAAAACAAATTAAAAAGCAAGAGAGCAGAAGGCAAAAATGGGAAAATTGTCGGGGCAAACGTGCCGGAAACTAGGCAATACTGCGGGGTCACCACGTGAAGGGGTGACGCGGTGACGGGGTCACCGGCGGGGCGAAATGGTAGCGTGTCAAATGATAATGGCGAAGAAATGGCTGATGCTGTGGTCAGGGGCGGCAGCGGGTGCTAGGGGGTGAAAGGCGAAAGAAAAGCCAACCTTGAAGGCCAATGTGTCAGGAGGTTATCCGGAATGATGGCCGTACCTCGACATTAACTACAAGAAACTGGAGCCGAAATGGGCAAACTTTAAGGTGAGACATGCCATCCCCCATCCGGAAAATTCGAAGGGGGGAGAGGGGGGGGGGACACAAAGCGGAAAAGATGGCGCGGGCAAATGGGGGAAAAGGCGAAAAGAAAATGAGAAAGTGTAAAAAGTAATGGGAGCGTATAAAATACCTTGAAGCAACACTTTCTCAATTAGTTGGAACTGCACTTGCAGATGTGTAACAAGAGAGCAGAGCACTAAAAAACATAAAAGATGCACAGCAGGCGGCAAAAGTTCAATTACTTGCGAATATACAGTACATGTAATTTAAATTCTTAATGAATTTAACAAGGGAAAATGAGAAAATAATGAAGAGCAAAAAAATGAAGAAAGATAAACAAGCTCGCAGCGAAAAATATCTAAGTAAAGTAAAGGGAAAGGAAAAGAAAAGAAAAGAAAAGAAAGCTGCGCAGCGGAAGGAAAATGTCTTTAAATAAGACTTTGCTAATTGATTTTAAAATGCATTTCATTTCAGCATTTAATTAGAAGAATGAAGAAGGGCAAAAATCAACCAAGCAAGAGGCAACAACTTGGGGCACTGCTTTCTCCCAATTAGTTAAAAACTACTTAATTGATACCCAGAAGGCAGCGCAGGGCCGATGTGAAATCTCGACACGAGATTTACATAACAATTCCCTAGCGGATTTACGTATACGCTGCGTGGCCGCACACACAAATACATGGCGATGTCTTGCACGTGGCACCAACACAATGGCAACAACAAGGACGAGCACGAGTACGAGTACAACCAAAAATCAATCGCATAAACTAACCAAGGGGCAGGGTCACACCCAGACACCCAAAACACGCAGGCCACTTCCCATTTTCACTGCACAGAGAGAAAAGCATGCTGGGATTTGGTGATCATTTCGATAGATTTCATTATCACTTTGATAAGTCCGCTATCTTGCTTTTTTCTCTCTTTTTCCGTTGCTGTCTCGTTCTTACCCATATTAGGTATAAAGCCTATCTCGCTTTTTTATCTTTTTTTAAAATTTGAGAGAGTTTTTAAAATGAAGAAATTTAAAAAAAATGCATTTTTCACTTTCACTCTAACATGGTTTAATACCCTATCCTATCGTTTTTTTTCTATTTGGGTAAGTTTTTAAAGATAGGAAATCTAAAAAATTGTATGTTTCAATATCATTCTGACATGATTTAATAAACTGTCTTGCTCTTTTCTCTCTTTTTCAATTTGAGAGAGTTTTTAAAGAGAGGAAATCGAATTTTTCAGTATGATTCAATAACCTATTTCGCTATTTTCTCTCTTTTTATTTTTAAAGAGAGTTTTTATAGATCGGAAATCAAGAAAATTGAATTTATCCGTATCACTCTAACATGATTCAATACCATAATTCCATTCAATTTGAGAGAGTTTCTTAGAAGAGTAAATCTAAAAATTCCATTTTTCAGTATCACTCCAACATAATTTTAAAACCTATCTCGCTCTTTTCTCTCTTTTTTAATGTGAGAGAGATTTCAAATAGAGGAAATTGCATTTTTCATTATCATTCTAACTTGATTCAATGGTTATACTTAGTAAGGGTATTATGCTTACTTCAAAAGGAACCTTGTGTGTTTTTCTTTCTGTGCACCCATTTTCACCACCCATTTTCACTTCCCATGCATAATCGAGCAACGTCAAACAAAATTTCACTTGCCAGACAAACAGAGACGTTGTCCAAAACTGACAATCAAAGGCGCCGTCAGGAAGGGGGCGGCGATCTGGGGGGCTAGCTACGTTTTGGGGGCCTACAACATTTTGACAGCAATCTCGCAAACACGCACACTGGCCCGGGAAAATTCTCAGCTCAAAGCCGGCCACAATTACAGCGCCCAGGCGATGGGGGGGCCAAGGGGCTGTAGGGTTGTAATGGGAACTATAATGTGTGCACTGCTTACCTCATTCACCACCCCACACACACCCCACTATATGTGTGTGTGGCACAACCTAAATCCAGCCCACAGCAAACCCCCTTCAGTGTTTGCTGCTGCTGCTGCTGCTGCTGCTGCTGCAGGGGCAAAGTCAACAAAGCGCGTAATTTACATTTAAGAACTGCTGCAAAAAGAACAGGAAGCAACAACAACGGCCAACTAACACGAACAATGGATATGAATCGTTGTTGCCGTTGTTGCACTTGCCACTTGGGAAGCGGAGCAAAGTGCAACAAATGGGAGGCCAGCACTTGAAACTAAATTGTTTAATTATGATAATCAAGAGGGGGAATTAGGCGAAGGAGCATCGACTGGGAGTCTGGGAAGGGGAGAGGGAAGGGGGAAAATGACTGCGAAAATGCAGGGGAATGCGGCGAAACACCTCCGCAAATCGATTTATCCCACAAGTGTTCAATCCGAAATTATCCACATTTTCCATTGTCTTATTTGTTTCTCCCATTTTGGTTAATAGAATATTTAATTGTAAATTCTCTACTGGGGGATATATATATATTATGTGTACTCCATAAAGAAGAGGGTCCTTTGAGTTTTGGCTGGGAATACAAAAATGCAAGGAAAAAGTTAAAATATGTTTTTTTTAATGTAATTTTTAACACTTAAATATACTGCCTTTTATTCAATTTATTGTTGTCTAGCTAGCTAAAAAAAAATAATACAAAGCTGCACTATCTATTACGGATTTACTAAGATTAAAAAATGCAAATATTAATTACAACTATGATAGGAATAGTAGGGATTTTAAACATTGATTAGCATAAAAAATGAAATTCTTTCAAACACGTAACAATGTGAAATAAATAAATTTATCTATTGCTATTTGAATTTATTTAAATAAATAAATTTATCTATTGTTATTTGAATTAATTTGAAATGTGAAAATATATAGTTTATCAATTATAGGTCATTAAGGGATGTTTAAGTTTGATTTTAATATAAAATTTAAGTTCTTCAGCAATGTAAAAAATGTATAATAAATGTGACTTTTGCGTCTTATATTTTTTGCCTTTAAATAATTTAAAAATAAATCATGCGTTGTGTTTAATATTTTTTACTTTAAATTCAATATGTCTGAATTTACTTCCTATTTACTATTCATTTTCTACATAATGAAATTAAGCACTTCAATCAATTTAAATTGCTTTAAATTCTGCCATTACAGGCAAGAGATGCACCGAAACAGCTGAAAATAATGGCCTTATGAGCAGGGAAAAGAATCGCACGATTAGGATATAATGGAATGCAAATGTCATGATGCAGAAATGGCACAGGGACGTTTCAGGGGTTGGCGGAGTGATTTGGCCTCCGTAAGAATGCCGAGTGCATGGGGGGATTATGGTTAGCCAACGAAATGCGAAATGCAATTTTAAAGCACACTTTGGGGGCAACGAGCAGAAGAGAATACTGGCGCACACACTTGTGCCACTACTGGCACTACTTGTTCTACCTCTTGTTTTTTTCTAGTTTGTTGCTGCTTTGTGGTGCGGCAGACGAGCGTGAATTTCAGCTTAGTAATTAAAGTCTAATGGTTAACTGAAGCCGCCGCAGGCCCTCACACACGCGCGCCACACTCGCAAATGAGCAGAGTTGCAACTTGCCGTCGCATGCAACGCTGGGCTTTAATTAATGTCAATGCTTGTTGACAACTCTGTGTGCTCCGGCATGTACTAGCAGGCGAGGGATTCGAGCCCAGGACCCGGGGCCCTGGGCCGCAGGCGAGTGTGAGCGCTGGCATCTCAGCCTCGGAATGGCAAACTTTTTGCAAAAAATCATGCGAAATCTAAACACTGTACACACTCGCACACACATGAGATGAGTTCAAAAAGATCATGGCCATGGAGCATAGACAGCAAACAAAATGGGGAAAAAAGCGTACTGACCATAGACTACATATGTTTCGCAGGACACAGGATATTTTTGCGGTATTTAGAAATTTTCACAACTTCGCCTGGTGACTCGGAAGGGAAAAAGCCGACAATTTGCGGTCCATATGCAGTTTTGTTGAACTTTGAGCAAAGGACCTTCAGCATTTCCAGTTTGGATTAATAAAGTTGGAAATACAGTATAAATAAAATATGTTCCCTGCCTTGAAAGCCATCGAACTCTTCAAAAATCTATTAATATAATATCTTTAATATTTTACCTATTAAGATTTTTTATTCTTCCTGCCTTGCAAACCTTTAATCTCTTTAAAAATCGTTAAATATATTTGATATTTTATTTATTGAGATCTTATATTTTCCCTGCCTTCCAAGCCATCAACCTCTTTAACATTCTTGTTATATCTTTAATATTTTAACTATTAGTAACTTATATTTCTCCTGCCTTGCAAGCCTTCAATCTCTCTAAAAATATTTAATATTTTAACTATTGATATCTTATATTTTCCCTGCCTTCCAAGCCATCAATCTCCTTTAAACACCTGTAATAACTTTAGTACTTTAATTATTAAGATCTTAATTATGGGAGTCGCCGGCAAAGAGGGCACATTAACTTGCTGATGTGTCTGCACCTCCGAGGATCCATCAATTATTGAGCCCACCTCATGAGCTCTTAATAAGCAATCTGTGCGTCCCCTCGGCTGTCTGTGTGTAAATGTCGGGACCCGCACTCCACTTCAATCAATCAAAATGCCCCTCAATCCCGACATAATCCACACGGGCGGGCTGCAGTTTTTGCGAGGGAGCTATCGGGGAGATGGGGGCCACAAGGGGGTCCCTTCTGGGCCGTAAGCCATTCATTATGCAGCCCCACAGTGGGTAGCTGCAGCTGCAGTGGCTCAGCGGCTCATCGGCTCAGTGGCTCAGTGGCTCGGTGAATAGTGAATAGTGAGTAGAGAGTAGTGAGTAGTGAGTAGTGAATAGTGCCACTGCCGCCTTTTGCAGCTCTGATTTATGCGCGAACACGTCGACAAGTCGATGGAGCACCCACATAGACGGCACAGGCCAAATTACAAGAGACGCTGCAGACGGCGGACGGTGGAAGGCAGTTGTTGTCATGTTGTCGACTTTGCTAAGACAGAGCTTAGCTAATTGTGAAGACAGCAGCGCAGATAGAGATAGAGATAGAGAGAGAGAGAGAGGGAGAGGGAGAGGGAGAGGGAGAGTGCGGCAGAGACTGGGCAGAAATCAAAGGCAAAGCCGGCAAAGTTGGCCAACAAAAACTCATTAATAAGCCGACAGCTGGAGGAGCAGAGAAATGGGTCACAGACACAGGATGTGGCGCTCGGGCTGTTGCCAAGGATGAGAGGCCGCTCAAGAGCCTGGCAAACAGTTGCATTCTAATGAAGACACAAACTCGCACACACACACACACAGCGCCAGAGACACAGAAGGCGAATCAGTCGGGCTAATTAGGCCTGGACCTGGCCAAATCCCCATTCCCCATCCCCATCACAGCTAATTTGGCATATTTTTTGTCTCTCAGCCCGCCTCGCGCTGGCTAAAATGAATTTAAATGCCTGGCAAAAATTATGCTGAGCGAAAAGTTTCGAGTGAACTTCAGGTTAAGCTGCCGAGTGGAGGCCACTCCAAGGTGGATTGGCTGGCCAGTGGCCTCTTCAGAGCGGCAGTGACAATTGCGATGGAATTGCTCGCTGGAATCTCCTAAATTGTACGTTGAAATTAATGAAAAATGTATAAGGGTATACCTATCCGAGCAATCTTGAACAATATGTTTTTTAAAAATATATAACTAGCATTGTATATTACTACTGCCTTGCTTTGACATAGCAGAAATATTTTTGAAAACGTATATAAAAAAAATTGTTCTTTATACTTAATTTCAAATGATATTTGATTGGTTACAAATAAGATCTTTAATTTCACAAGATCAAAGCTAATTTTAGACAAGAGAAAACTGAAGTTTAAGGAGTTCTTTTACATATAATCTTGTGATAGATAATATCATAAACTGGAAGAGCTTACAAATGATCTTCTTAAATAGTTTTTAGTTTATTGAAATTTAAGTTACAATTTTATATACAAATTTGTAATAATATTATAAGTTTTTTAATGATATCTCACCGATTTCAAATAAAGATGTATAGTGTGATTATATTAGACATTGATATTAAATGATAAAAGATATTTTTATAAGGAACTTTTTAATATTACATATAAATTTAACTTTATACGCCTTGTTCAATAACCAATTAGATCTAGACATTGATATTAAATTACAAGTATTAGTATTCGTTTTTCAAAAATTTATATTCACTTCAAATTAAAAATAGGGTATTACAATAATATAGAAATCGATATTAATTCAAAAAGACATTTTATATATTACTGTTTGTTTTCCAATGATTTGCAATATAGGTTAGGGGGATTTCTTTTTTTTCACATATTATTACTGTTTGTTTTCCAATGATCTCCAATAAAGGCTATAATAATACAGGCATCGATATTAAAGAACAACAAAATATCGATTCCGATTCCCAAATCCCCTGGAGGATTGCGCAAGGCTCTCCAAACATCGGCCTGAGCGCCGGAGTTCCTGCAGGGTATAATGAATTTAAATGTCGCACGAAAGTATGCTACACCGAAATGACATTACGTATGCGCCCCGTTCCACGTGCCACGTTCCGCTTCGCCATCACCCATCCGCCCCGTTGGCCGAGGGCAAAGTTTACAGTTACCAGTTTTCGCCTGCTCCTGCCTCCACTGCTGCCCCTCTCCCCCCCCCCTGTTATGCCCTGCAACTGTGTCTCTTTCGCCTGCTTTGGTACATTCAAATTCATGGCGACGGCCGCCAGGTGGCGCTGCATGTGTCAAACGGCGCGCGGCTCATTTCGGGAAAATTGTGTGGGCGTGTCCAGGGGCGGGGCGGCTCGTGGGCGGAGGCAGGGGGTGTGCCAGGGGTCAGAGGTTCCAGGGGCGTAGCGCGTACAAACAACTTGCAACAACTTTGTGCAAAAGTTTTTCCCTTCTCCGCGCTCGCCCTCCGCACAATTTGGTTTTTCTTTTTCTTTTCTTTTCTTTTTTTGGTTGCTTGCGCACTTTTTGGCATTACTTCAGTGCCACGGCGGCCAGGACACGCCCCTCCGCCTCCGCCCGCGCCCCCACCCCCGCCATTCCCCATGCAAATAAATTCAAATATGCGCTCTGCGCCCGCAGGTTAAATAAATTTGCGTCGTCCTTTCGCGCTGGCTAGCAGCCCCATCCCCGAAAGCCATCTCCATGCCCATCCCCGAAAGCCATCTCCATGCCCATCCCCATCCCCGAAAACCCATCCACATTCTCATCGCCAGTCACATTCCCATCTCCATTCCCCATTCCCTGCCTCCACCATCATCATCCATCCGCTGGAGGAGTCCTTGCCAGGTCCCAGCTCGGGTTTCGCTCTGGCTCAGGCTCGCGGCTCTCGCGAGGCCTCCCGCTCTCCTTCCCCCCTGCTGAGCCCAATCCCGCCCAGAAATTTATGTGGAATAGAATTAAATTTACACTGCTAACCTCGCCGCCACCTTGCCCTTTGAGCGGCAAACGAAGCTAGTTAGGCTGGCGGCGCGTGTGGCGCAACGCAAGAAGGACCTGCCAAGGACATGCGAAACAAACTGGACACGGCCCAGGAGCCGCTTCCTTCGAACAATGGAAAAGTTGTCCCGACAACAAGCCAAACAAGCCAGTCAGCCAGTCAACATTAGGCGAAAGTTAATAGAGCTCATTAAAAAAGGTATTTGACACGCATAAATTTGACATATCTAATCAAATTTTTTGAGGCAAAACTAATTTCAATATTTAAAAACAAGAAAATGGTTGCAACATTTGAAGTTCAAGCTGCATTTATAGCATACAAATAAGCCATGAAACGGAACTAATGGATTTGTTTTACTAGTTGGAAACTACACTTATCTCCCTTGGCCAACTTTTGCGCACTCAGCTCTCCACAACTATCCCTTCCGATGCTCAAAAGGACTTTTAAATTAGTTTACTTATGCCCCCCGCTGCTTCGCCTGCCGATTCCTGCCCACTTGCAATTGATATCCGTGAGCCGGGGATAACTTATTCTAATTTATGGTGACCCCGCCGCCGCGCCTCGGGCATCTCTCACCTGTTTGATATCGCACATTTACATATAAAACGGGCTGCAAAGGCAGCGTCCCGGGCATTTTCCCGCCCCGCCCACTGGGCATGTATATACATAATAAACATCTCATCAACTTCTAAGCGAGAGCAGGAAAAAAGGGGAGTGTGCGAGTGCTGAGGCGAGCCGAAATTCGGGGTTCCGTCAGCTGAAATGGTATGTGCGCTGGTGGGCTGGTGGGATGGTGGGATGGTGCGAGGGTGGGCGGTGAAATTAGGCAAACGTTGAGAGTTCGAAAACCAGGCAAACATTTCACAAAATTAAACACAAAACACTAACACACACAGAGCGGGCCAAATGGATGGGAGGATGAACACAGAGAAAATGGGAAGGGAAGCATGTTCTCTGCACTTTTTCTGGGCACAACTCAAACACAATCCATCGCGAATCCACTGGATGCTCTTCCCACACACACAGAAAAAAAAACGAACTCTTTAAGCTTCGGTTTCTCATTAAGAGGTTAATTTTTATCATAAAGTTAAAGTTCCGAATTATCTTTCCAAACAGTTCATGTTTAAATTAACCCTCTCGCACAGTTAATTAACTGGTACTTTAACCAGACATTGAGAAATCGACCGTAAATGGTTTATTGTATAAAAAAGTAAGCGATTTCTGAGTGTATTGTTAACTTTTGTCATAGCTGATTCGTCTTCCCAATCATTTACGGCTCATGCCAACTTTTTGTAACCGATAATTAACTGAAACCTTAACATGACATTGAGAAATCGACCGTAAATGTTTTAATATATAACAAAGTATGCAATTTCTGAATGTCATGTTTACTTTTGCCCCTAATGACTTATCTTTCCCATTGATCAAGGTTCATGCCAACTTTTTTTGACCTACACTTAACTGGAACCTTAACATGACATTGAGAAATTGGCCGTAAGTGGCGATTTCTAAATGCTTTAGTGAATTTTATTATTGCTGAATTGTCTTTGGGAGCATTTTAACGTATTCCGACAGATAATATCGAGCCCAAAAATGTTATTATAAGGAATAAACCATGGCAATCCATAAAGCCCCCTTATAAACAAAGCGGTTTGGAATCGGAATACCATTACAGTCTAAATGGATGATGACAGATGACGTAAAGCAGATAGCACTCGTCTTTTCGCTGTGCATTTACCAAAAAGAACTGCAGTCATATGAGCTTTATTCAATAATCTGAAAAAGGGATGTGCGGGGCTCGGGGGAGATGGCATAAATCCCCCTAAGCGCAAATGGACACATGCGATATGGTGATCGATGCGAAAGCGGACGCCAAATCGCATCTCTGCCGTCGGACGCGCATTTTGCCAGCGTTTGCGGAATAAATCGATTAAAGTGTCTTAAAATTTTCGCACACATGCCATACGGCCAGGCCAGGCCGCCCCCCCCCCCCCTCGTCATTTCCATTTCCCAACGCAAAAGCCCAAACCCCAAATCCAATACCCAGTCCCAGGCCCAGGCCCATGCCCATAGAAATGGCCATTGCAAAAATGGAAGAATTTCCTTTGCAATTTCCATAACGAAAATGAAATGCCCCGAATATTGACCCGCACCCACCAAGTCGCCTTGGCAACTCTTCCTTTCCGCTGACCCAAAAGCCTGATTTTTTCTTTTTTGGCGGTGGGGCAGCTGTTTGCATTTTTGCTCATTTGATGAGCCAAGCGGGAAAATGATTTCGCTCTTTTCGAAATGAAATGGCTCGCATACATATATGTATGATTAATTTCCCCCCAGAAAATCCAGCCACTTGAGCAATCAAACATGTCAGTCGAACGATTTCCCAGCCGAAAGTTGCTAATTTCACCCACTGTGCCGGAGGGGGGAAAAGTGGGGGAGGAGGTGGAAAGGCGGCTGAGTCAATCGAATTTGCCACCTTTCGATATTTGCCCACTTGCAGCTGTCACAAATCTCCAAAAATATGCCAAAAATGTTGCCCGGACAATGCAATTAAGTTGCTGCCGAGCTCCGGCCTCGACCACGTCCTGCAGAGTGACACAGATACGGATACGGCTTCTGAATCGGTATCGGTATCCGTATCTGCAGCTGTAGCTGTAGCTGACTCCGGCAGCTGCATCTGCATCTGCATCAATGTATACGGATGCGGCTCAATCATGTAATGGCATTTCTGCTGGGAATACAATCCACTGAATGATTTATGGCTCCACACGGACACACACTCTCACCCAGATTCGCAGGCTCGGAAGCAATTGAGTTTTTGATTTCCCAATTTTTCCGATTCCTGTTTGCCGTTTGATTGCCGGCCAGCGAATATTACGGATTGGCATACCTAATAGCCAGGCAAAGAGACTTACATTTTCACTTTCCGTTCGCCTTTTAAATGCCATCTACTGTTGGTATTCAATTTGCATTTTTCCTGCCTGAGTTTGTATTTGACATACGCAATATGGCAGACTTTTCGGAATTCACCGAGGGTATTTGAAAAGAAGAACTCCAAGGAGGTTATGAAGACGTGACAACACATTATCTACCCACAAGTAATCCAATCGTTACATTAACTTACTTAAAAAACAGTATCTTATTATTGATTGTATGTCAATGTATTAGTAAATTTTCAACATAAATACTAAGATTTTTGTCTACTGTAATAAAAGTAAAAGTCCGAATGAGGAGTGTCGCACCTTGTAAAGCTCGTTGGCTAATTTCCAATCTTTTGTCATTAAAAACCGAAAATTTTTGATATTCGAGATTTTTTGAAAAAAAAAAAACCTTAAAAAAAAGCGAAATGGGTCAAAAAATAAATTTTCCTAAAAGTGATAGGGATCAATAGAAAAGGAAGCAAGCTGCTCGGACCAGTCGGTCTTACGCCTTAATGTGACGAAACTACGACCGAAAAACGGCAAAGAAAAATCGTGTTTTTGGTCAAAATCCGATCTCGAATTTTTCTGCTCAAAAAGCAAGTTTTTCGGGTGTTGTAAGGAAAATAAACGTCAGATCGGCGAATGTCATACATCGTTGAGCTCGTGGTTTAATTTCCAATATATTAGCATTAAAACCTGAAAAAAAAACCCTTAAAAAAAATGCGAAAATGGGTCAAAAAATAAATGTTCCTGAAAATGGCTAGGATCGACAGAGTTTGAAGCCAGCTGCTCAAAACAGTCGTTCTTTTAGTTGTTAGTCTTGTTTCGGCGAAACTACGGTCGAAAAACGGGAAAGAAACATCGTATTTTTTACCAAAATCTGAATCCCGTATTTTTTCACTCAAAAATTTAGTTTTTTGGCTGTTATTCAGAAAATTAACTTTAGAACGATGAGTGTCATACCTCGTTTAACTCGTTTTTCAATTTCCAATCTTTTGGCATCAAAACCTAAAAATTTTGATTTTTGAGGTTTTTTTCGAAAAAAAAAAATGAAACGGGAAAGAATAATCGTATTTTTGACCAAAATCTGAATCTCGTATTTTTCTGCCTTAAAAATGCAGTTTTTTGGCTGTTATTCAAAAAATAAACTTCAGAATGATGAGTGTCATACCTCGGTGAACTCGTTTTTTAATTTCCAATCTTTTGGCATTAAAACCTGAAAAATTTTAATTTTTGAGATTTTTTGCAAAAAAAAACATGGTACAAAAAATGCGAAAATGGGTCAAAAAATTAATTTCCCTGAAAATGGTTGGAATCGATAGCACTGGAAGCTAGCTGCTCAAAACAGTCGCTCTTTTCGCTGTACGCCTTCGTCAGAATCGAAATCCTAAAAAATCCTGATGGACTTCCTTAAAAAACCTGTTTGAAACATTCGGTTTTTTATCTGTACGCCTTGATTTGGCTAAACAAAGACTGAAACCGGATATATGTATATATAATAAATAATGAATCTACAAATAGGCTTCAATATTTGAATAATTACGTAGGTCTTAAGGTAAAAATCCTTATAAGAGAAGCGTGTCAAAAACTGACTACTAATCAGCAATGCAACTAATAAAACAAAAATGTGCTCACTTTTTCTGTGCTCCGGATTAACTGGAAACTTTCCTCATTGTCTCCATGGTCTAAAAACCGAGCATAAGCCGGGAAACAAGATGGTTTGCACTGGAGAAACTTAGTCCTCAAGGCGGCATCCTTTTATTGGCGTTCTTTTAACATTCCAAGGTAAGTTCAGTCACTCAACATTTGATCAGCTTGGCGTCAGGCAGTGGTTTTCCCCGAAAAGCCGCTCCCCCAGCTTGTGGCTATATAAAGAACAGGGATGCGGATGAGGATGCCGAGGAGGATGGAGGATGGAGGCCAACGGATTGTCACCGGTGGACGTTTCCTTGGTTATTAAACTGCTCGGCACGTTGTGGTTAGCCAACAGCGCTGCCAACGACGACGACGACGACGACGAGGACTAAGCCAAATAAGCAATTTAAAAGCCACAATGTCAGAGGCAAAGCCGAGGCTGTGGCCGAGTGGCAACTTGGCTGGAGATGCTGAGCAAGTGCCTCTGGAAGCGTAACCAAATGCAGCTAAATGCCGCACAGCCAACTGCCTTGGATTCGTCAAGAAGCGAGGGCGGTACAGGACAATAAAATACAGGAGGCAATAAAAAGGAGGCGGAACATTTCTTAACAGGCTTTTATTTTATATCTCTAAGGTTCATATGAAGAACCTATTAGTGATATACCTAGAGAAATTAATCTAAATATATTTTATCCTGATTAAAGAAAACACATTTTCAAAATTTAATTTAATATTTTGAATCTTTGATAAGAAGATTTTTGTTATTCTCAGAATTCTACTGATTCTTAAAATTTGTTGTTTCTAAACTTGATTACTGATTAATTTAAAGAAAATTAATAAACATATATTTTATGCTGTATACAGAAAATTCATTTGGAATATTTTATTTGACATATTATTATAATAAGTAGAGTTTTGTAATCCTCCGATTTTTTCTGTTGGTTAAATGGTTACAACATTTTGTATAGAACCAAAATTGCATAGGGCTCTGCATTGATCCTTAAAATTTAAATTAGTATTTTAATTATTTAGATATCTATATTTTGACAAAATTACACACACTTTCAAAAACCAAATAAAAAAAAACGTGTAACTCAAGTAAATCAAATTAGTATACTTGTTTAAAATATAACTACATTCTAGGGAAACAGTTAACTAATTTCTCCTAAAAAAAACTCGTTGTTCAACCTCTTTAACGACCAAAATGATCATTGTTGCGAAATTCAATACCGGGTAAATTTGATAACTGAAGAAAACTTATTTTCGCGGAATCTGGCCTAGCCCAACCCCACGCTCTGCGACCCCTGACCCCTGCTCACCGGTTGGCCGGGGTTTTTCGGTGACTAAAGTTCAGCCAGCCTTTTTGGCGGTGGGGGAAAAATCAATAAACGAAAATTGCTGAAAATAAAAAGGAGACGCATAAATATCATAAAAGGAAGAGGGCTTCGCTCCACTCCAAATCCAAGTAGCTCCGCCGTCTCGTTCCCTCAATAATTCGAGGACTCTGGAGGAGAAAAGAAGCAAAGGACGAGGCAACTTTGCCTTTTGTTTTTGACGCCGTTTTTTCGCTTTTTATGGCCACCTTGCAGCGCAGTCCATGGAGATAATGTGGGTTTGGGGGCGGGCGGAGGAGAAAGGATCGGTGGCCAGGACACAAAGAGCTCAAAGTTTTGCTTTATTGTTTCTAAAATGTGCTAAAGCAAAATAAACAAAAGAGCCGCCAAAGACAGATGCTCAAAGGTTCGACGGACGGGGGGCAGAGGGCGATTCCCGAAAAGTGGGCGGATTCTAGAGGATTCTGCTGGATTCCTGGGCTCCAGCCTCTGAGGCTGGCTTCGGCATGTGTTCAGCCATAAAAAGTTGGCCTACAACGGTGGGTGTGGGTGTGGGTGTGCGGGTGTGGGTGTGCGGGTGTGTGTGCTTCAAGGCTCCAAGGGCGAAATGAAAACATCAGCGGACCCCAAAGTCAACCCGATACCTTAAATCCACCCCATGTTTCCAGGGCATTTTTGTTGACTTTTTTGTACCCTGTTGTTCTTGGGGTTTTTTCTGTTGTTTTTTTTTTTTTGGGGGACATTCTAATGAAAACATTGCGTGAAAGTAAAAACTAAACATTAGGCAAACAATAAGCCGACACTCTCTTCCCACACACACACACACACACACCGAGATGCACACAATAAAAAAAAAGAAGTGAAGGCAAAAAGGGGTCATCTCTTTGGGGGCAAACAAAAACCCAGCCACGTGTTGTCATATGCAAAACAAAGTGAAGGGAAGCCCAGCAAAAAAAAAAGTGAGGGAAAAATGAGGAAAAATGGGGAGTCTTAAGCGAGTGGCAAGTGAAGCGAAGACAGTAAAGTTCCGCCAGGATACTCGGATCCTTTGAGGCGGTCGACCAGTTTTTTGCCACTCCAAAAAGCAGCTTTGGTTTAAAACCCCAACAGAAGGAAAATACGGCAAATATTTAAGTAAGGGCCAATTTGCGCAACCTTCGTTTTCATCTGGGTTCTGATCAGTTCTCAATGTCAAAGCGCAGGTGAGGCAGGGTTTCAAATGTAATTTGTGTGGAATTGAAAACAAATATTATAAAGGTTGTTGAAGTCGAAGTATTCATAAAAAGGAGAATGGAGAAGGTAAGCAGCTTTACAGATGTCACAAGTGTACACATATTCTGCTATCAAATATTCCTTAATTACGAATATGGTATCTAATTTATATTCAAGATATATATAGAAAGAAATTGAAAAAAAAATCCTCAAAAATGAATAAATAACAGAGATACTATATATCAATAAATAACTCAAAAATGAACAATATAAAAGATATATCTTGCTTTTCTGAAAGAAAGTTTCTATCAATAAATGGCTCATAAATAAATAACAGAAAAAGATGCTTTGATTCCCTGATAAAATAAAATTACTCTTATGCCAATAAATCATTTTTAAATAATTTAAACATTTTATTACTTGATTTTAAGTCTCAAAAATATGCCTTCCTTGGCAAGTAAACCATTTCTAAATAACTAAAACATTTTGTTAACAGATTTTAAATCTCAAAAATATGCCTTCCTTGGCAAATAAACCAATTTTAAATAATTAAAACATTTTATTACTTGATTTTAAGTCTCAAAAATGTCTTATACTTGATGCAAAGAATAATAGTAATGCAAAAAATAATAGTTATATATACTATTCATTGAGGACTCTCTCAACTCTTCGAATAAATTATGAATATTTGATATGAAAATGAGTCAGCTGCATTGGTTCCCAATTATTTTGGCCCAACTTGCATCACTTAGGGTAACAAAACCGCAGAAACTTTAGCCATTTTTTTGCCCGCCTCGAAGTGATTGCCAGGCAGGCATTCAGGGCATATCCTGCGAATGCAAATCGAGGCACATCCTGGCAGGTGGTCGCTGTTTTTCTGGGTTCAGCTGGTGGTGCAATGGCAGTATTCCGGTTTGGGTCTCGGTTTCGGTTTCGGGACTTGCGTGCTCGAGTGTGGGTGAGTCACACCGCAAGGACCGGTGGTCACTCCCACTCCCATTCCCACTTCCATTGCCCCTTCCGAAATCCCATCCCAATCCTGGCCAGCCCTTTGTCCCGTGTCTCCTGGCGCTGTCATGTGTGACGCGTGGCTAAAAATTTGATATCCTTGAGCGCCTCAGGAAAAACAATACCTATTCCAATAGCTTCTATCTGGCCTACGAGACGGCCAAACAATGTGGGGAGTGTAGAATAAAAAGTAATTCGAGCGTAATGCCAGGCAGAGGACGTAACTCGAAGGACGACGGGCCAGTCAATTGAGAGCCCCGAAAAATCAATGACTTGTGTGGGTCAGGGAAGGATACAAAGATATATATATAGATATATAGGAAAACATATATGTACGCAAACGAAACTTTACTTTCGGCCATGTAATATAATTGTGGGTCCCAACTTGGACGAAGGAGAGCCATCGGCCAGAACTGATTGGAAATCATAAATGAAAGGCCGGGCCTAGGCAGAACTCGATTTAAAGATCCCCGTACCGGGGTTTACCTAACTTTTTGTGTGCCCGAATTGTTCTCAAATTGATTTAAGGGGCGGCGGGGATAACGCGCCATTTCTATCTAATTTCACAACTTGCCAAAGTCGCATAAACTTTTATTCCCCCTTCGGTGGCAAGCGGCCATTGTGGCCATGAATATGCCGCACGGTGCACGGGGCATGGGGCATGGGGCATGGTGCACGGTGCTCAATTTGAGCGATTTATATGCGTGGCGCGTTGCAAGCGGAACAGACACACTGCAAGTGGTGAAGGCACTGCGAAAAAATATACTCGGTTCTTAATATTTATCCTAATTTATTTTATATATTATAATATGTTGCATTTGTTCTTTGTATTTCAAAAGAAGTTTAAATTGGGGGAGTAGATGCCGATTTCAAACTAGCAAAGCTACAACCTCCAAAACTCAGAAATATTGCTACTTATTTTCAATTTATGCCAAGAACAAGAAAAGTATGCTACATTATATATTTTAGCTCGGAAGTACAATAACATGGAAGACTATCAAGAATTCATTGCATAATTTTAGACTAAGACCAAATATTGCTACTCTATTTAGGATTTATGCAAGGAACTGACATTGGTTTTAAATTTATGTAAATTACACAAATTAAGACCAATTATTTTATTATTAGTTTTTGCTTATTCTAAACACTCAAAATATTGTTTAAATATTTTTAAAATGTTTAAACTCTCTAATCATTTCTCTCAGTGCCAGAACGAGCTGGCGAAATGGCAAACCAAATGACCAAAGTGCAGTGGAAATGGGGATAATGCAGCCGGGCGAGCGCAGCCAGGTAGGCAGAGGATTCGCCTCAATAAATAATATTTCTGGCTCGCCTCGGCTGCGAACGTTGAAAGTTTTGTGTGACCAGGCCAGCAAGGAGGCGACACTGCAGCCAGGATGTGGCAGGATGTGCGAGGATGTGCGAGGATGTTCGCAGCCCTGGGGCACAGCTCCTTATTTGCTCTGGCTGTGCTCCCGTCGCTGTTGTTGCTTCTGTCACGTTTTTATGGCCAGATGCAGTGGCATGTTTCGCATAGCGTGTGCAACATAAATTCACTTACCTGTCGCACAAGCACACACACTCACATGCACAGGCATACGCACAGGACGGAGGACACAAAAAGGCGCAGGTTTGGTAGCCGTTGCCTGGTTTAGCAGGACCTTTATCCTCGCATACGGGTTGAATGCCTCTGCGATCGCAAATGCAGCAATACAGCTGCGGACTCATTTCAGGCACTATTCGCAGAGTCGGCCATTCGGAATTATAACCAAACCAAGATTACAGCAAAGGTTTACGAAGCATTAACAATTCGTAATAAATTATATAAATAGGAGTTCAGAGTTGCAAGTATTTAAGGTAAAATGATTATTTGTATTAATATAGGTTAAATTTAAATTTTAAAAAATATTTACAATTTTGAGGTAGCTTTAAATCTGTATTTATATATGAATTTATATCAACATTCTTTTTCAAATTAAATAAATAGGAGTTGCAAGTTTAAAGTTTTCTACAAATGATATGAATCCAATAAAATATGTGTCCCTTTAAAGTAGTTTGAAATATTTATAGATATATATATATATATACATATAGAAATTCATTATTAAATTAAATAAATAGGAGTTGCATTACGTAATTATTTGTATTAAAAAGGGTTCAATTTTAATCATATAATATATATTGAAGTGTGTTATTAAATTAAATGAATTCAAAATTTTAGAAAGTGGAAAATTGTATGATTATCTGATTGAAAATGGCCCACTAATTTAATCCAATAAAATATCTACACCCTTTTTAGCTAGCTTTAAATATTTTCCTTAATATTTCGAGCTTGAAACACCCACTCAAATGCAATTCCCAGCTTTTATCGCATCGAATTGATGGCCCTCCTTGAGTGTATGTTCCACTTCGGCGCTTCCGATGCACAGGATGTCCCATTTCTTTTCCTGTATTTGCCATTTGCCGAGCACAAGGCCAGCATCGGCCCGGCATCTAGCCCAATATTTGGCCACAGCAAACATTTATTGCGCCAGGCCATTCTGGAGTGCAAGTTGTGGAAATCGCCATACAAATGTGGCGAACAATAAGGACAACAATGGCAGGAACAGGACCAAAACACAAACACAACACAACGCAGGAACAGGAACAGGAACAACAACGATGAGGGGCGACAATTGCAACGTGTCGAAGCGACGTTCATAGCATATTAGTTAAGCACACACACACACACACACACACAGGCACAGCGATGCATCTGGGCGCACGGGGCGTATGCGCAACGTTTTTCCACTCACAGATGCGTCGAGCCATATGCCAACATCCGGATTTCGCACGCACACTCACACAGGCCGGGGCAAAAAAAAACGAGAAAACGTTAGACGGAAGCGAACAAAGTGATTCGAGCCCAAACACAGCAAAAAGCTCGGAGTTTTTGCACCAAAAATAGGCCCTTATCTGGCGAATTTCTACTTGACATTTCGGTGCTTCAAAGGGATTTTATAAACTAAAAATGTTAATAATACAGCTCTTAAGAGGGCAGTACAAAAGCTGGTTTTTATGATGGTAAAAGGTTAAGCTGTGCATAATTATAATCATATTGAGGCTTGAAATTATTTTAAAAAACGTATTTTTAGGTACCAAAAAGTATGCTTCAATACCATTATGCAATGAATTCATTCATATGCATGACTAGCATTAATTCGCAGCATACTTTTAGGCACAACAATTAATATTTTTATGTAAATTGAAAACTCTAATGAATTTTTGTGGCACTCCCCATCATTTCAGTTTCTGGCTGCATACGACATCATTCATTCCCCTGCTCTGCTGACACACGTTAAGTAGTAAGTAATAAACCCAAACTGTCATTAATTTCTTTCTGTGCACCATGACAAAACCGAAGACCCCAGCAAATGGAGCGTTCGTCCTTCCCAGCCATAATTCGAATACCCCGCTCCTTGGATTGTAACAACGGAGGCTTCCACAGTCGAGTGCCGAGCAGCGAGTGCAGAATGGCAATGGAGACGGCAGCTGGAGCAGCAGAAGAAGTGCTCCAATTGCCAGGGAAACTCAACCTCAGCCCGGCAGCTGTTGTGGTCAATTAATGAGGAGGACTGCGACTCCCGAAATGGAGACGCTCCGGGCGCATCAGATTGGCTCGAGCTGCTCGGCCACTTTGAATTGCTTTGGGACATCGCCTGGGAATCGCTCGGTTGCTAAACAACCGGAATTATCGGATAGTGAGCAAGCCAATTCCGACACTCGAAACTATCAAAAGCCTTTGATAAAGCTGGGAATTGCAGTCGTTGAAGGGAAATCTTGATGGCCAGGACTGACAGGTCAAAGGGAACGGAATTTATTCCACAGAATTAGCATTTGTCCACAGCTGCAGTGCTGTTCGTTAAAGTACTCGGTCGGAGTCACAAAGGAGTTGAATTTGTAGTTATTCATTGACACCACAATCGGATTTTAGATGAATGAGAATTTTATAACATTTACATAAGAGCACTAACTTTCTAGTGACAGCTTTTTAAAGTAAAAAAAAAATATCTATAAATTTATTCAATAATATTTGCAATTCCAAAAGAAATCTTACCTATTCATGATCAGTTATCAGATTCAAATATGGCTTACTTGTGAGTGAAAGAGTTTTCAAATCTCCTAGATATGAATTTATCTTCTTTTTTCAGGTTGTTTGCACTTGTCAATCTGTCAATCGCTCGGTTACTAATAGAGACATGTGCCCATGAAATAGTTTTCTAAATCACCATTTTTCCTCACTTCTTTTTGGGGGCCAATGACTTCCGGTTAGTTGTAACCCCAATAAGTCATTTACTGTCAAGTCAAAGAAAAGAAATGGGTTGGTTGCATTTCCCCCCCGTTTTCTTTCATGCCCTGGTGTTGGAAGATCGGGAATGAAGTTGAGGGATTGAAAAGTAATTAGTGACAAGCCAGTGCCGCCTTGCAGCTAATGCAATCAGAGTGGAGTTCGGGATGGCAGGGTGAGCAGAGCGGAAGGCTAGTGTAAATAAACTTCGATTAACGCTAAATTAGCTCTCGCCAAAGTGAATGGATCGAACAAAAGCCAGCGAAGTCGGGGGAGGCAGGATGTCAGGGATGGCCAGGAAGGCCGGGACAGGATGATGACGCCAATGATGATGAGAGCGAGCGATGACGACAGCAGCCGGGCTCGGTGCTGGGTGGTGCTGGGTGGTTCTGGGCAGACACCCACTTATCTTTGCTCCGGCACTTTGTGCATTGTCAGCCCCATTGGCCGTGGCGTCGAATGCATTTGGCTATGATTCACAATACAAAGGATGCAGCTGAGAATGGGGATGAAAAACTTGTGGGTAGCGGATAAATAGATGTATAAGCGGGTTCTATCTATACAGAGCGCGCCCATCCCCCGGCTCAATTTCGTGGGCATGTGTGCGTCTGGCAATTTGCTAGGCGCTCTCGCCTCGCTCAAGCTGACAAAACAAGTCCCTGACCCCAAAAAGTAGGCAACAAAAAGCGTTGGCTGCTTTGTCAGCTTCCAGTGAAGACCCCGAGTCCCCCCTACAAGCCCGTAGAATAGCCCCATACATGTGTACACCCCCCCCGACTATGCTAATAACCAATATTTTAGAGCCAAGCCGCCGTCTGCCGTTGAATTTGTCGCCAGCGACAAAGGCAGGGGGTGGCGAAAAAACAAACTTTTCACAGATAGCTGAATCATGCCGCAGACAAAGGATATGTGGGGATGCGCTGGCAGAGGCTGCTCAGGCTGCCAAGGAAGTCGAGCATGGGGCAGACGAGTACAAGGCATTAATTTAACAGGATAATTGAAAATGAATAGTTGCATGTGGCAAGATGCGGGGGCAGGCCATCCAACAACATCCGGACATACGACAAATCAATGCGCCACCAGGAAGGGGCCGAAGATAATAATTTAGAGGGAATTTCCCATGGGGCCATCCGAGTCGATGGATTTCCCAAACCGACTGCGGCACCAGTATAATGACAAGCTTTAAGGGTTTATTTATGCCACAGGGAGGACATATTCATGGCTTATTCACAGCAGTTCGGTTCATTATGCAGGCACAATAAAAAGTCTGGTTACTGGGATTTTGTTCAACAGAGGTTCGGGATAATAAAGAACATACCAAACTTAATTTATCTTACTAATGTGATATGTTCCCTATAGTAGCTCCTTCAATATATAAATTTCCTGTTTATAAATAGGTGAAAGATAAGAACATTTAATAAAATACTAAAGTTTCATTGATGAAAAAAGGAATAACTGTTTTAATTTTCGATAACAATATGATATTTTCCCTAAAGTAACTCGCTCGATTTTTAAGTTTCTGTGTATGAAAATATTAAAAATACAAAATATCCTAAGACTCTTAAGGTTCCTTGGTAAAAAAAAAAAAACGAATACCTATCTTACCTCTTCGATTACTCAGTAAAATCACAAACATTTCCCCCTATTTAGATATGGCTTACAAAGTAAGCTAAACACTTTATTTGTGCATTGTATCTGCATAAGCTGCACACACCGAATTGAAAGTGCTAATCTCTCTCTATTTTCCGGATTTCCGTTCACAAATAAACATTAAAATATTGACTATTCATAGCTTACCTTTAGCCACAAGCTCATATGCTTGGTGGTCAATGCGAGTTTTGCCTGGGTCTGCGATTTCGATTTCGATTTCAATTTCGATTCGATTCGATTATTTGGTTTAGATTTTGGTTTTTGGTTTTGTGTGATTCGTGTTTGGATTATTTAGTTTAAAGAGAATTTTACATTAAGAATTGGTGATTAGACACACTTTAGGCTTTAGATGTAGGTATACATATATATATATTTAGATTGGGTTAAGGTTTCGATTTATTTTGCTATTAGCTATTTTGTTTGTTTGTTTGTTTGTCTGGTAGCTGTTGTTTTGTTGTTGTTGCTGTTTGGTTTCTGGTTTCTGTTTCTGTTCAGTTTTGGCTTCTGCTGGCTTGCCAATTGCGAATTCCGGCTATCTGGTGCTTGGCCAGTTGGGAATTCGAGTACAACAAAATTGAACTTGGCAAACACAACGAACGAACGAAGGAACGGAACGCATCAAACGAACTGGGGAACTACGAGAAACGAACGAGGAACGAAACGGAACGGAACGGAAATTATGCAACTTTACTAGATATAGAGTGGGTGTGTGTGTGTGGCTTTTGTTTTCTTTTTTAATATATATATATAGACTTCTGATCCCATCCGATCGAACCAATCGACAGCGTCTGTGTGTGGATGTGTGGCATTCTCAAATGATAAATCGATAACCAGTAGAAGAAGCTGATGATTTCTCGAGCATGCAGTTTGTTTTTAGAAGAAGCAGGCAATGCGAAAGGTTAAAAGTGTTGTGGGGTTTCGAGTTTGGGGAAATTGTTTTCAAGGGGTTCGAGGTCTTATTTACAATATCGGAACTCCAGCCAATCAGTGGGTAAGTTTGTACGAGAACCTTCTTGAGAACTTCACTTTTCAGCTGCTTTTCTCAGTCGGTCTTCGCAATTTCCAAAGACTTGGAGTGGGAAAGTTTCTCGTTGTTTGGCAGGAGAAGTTAACAGAGTGGGTGAAAGTTCAAGGCATGTTAACTAGACAGAACAAGAAAGACAGACAGAGAGAGAGATAGTAAGAGTGAAAGAGAGAGAGGCAGACCGATACTTAGTATTGTATTTGGTATGATGGAAACGAAACAGAAAAGAGTGGAATGTGGTTTCTGGTTTATTAGGTTGTTGTAGTCAAGAGTCTAGATCTAAAGTGGCAAACATGGCAAGACAAATCGGGGTGGGTGTTCGGGTGGATAGCTAGTTAGTGTTACTTATTTTGGGGATAGAGAAAGAGGGCGCTACGAATTTGGAGGTTCTTCGAGGGGGTAGAGCTAGAGCTAGAGGTTCTAGGGGGGGATGCTATATGTAGGCACATATTACGGGAACGAACATCTAGTAATGCATTTCTTTTTCATGGTGGAGCTCACATTTTTCAACTGACGACATTTTGGACAAGTGGAGTCGGAATCTGGGCTCTGTCTTTCTTTCTTTTCAGATTACTTTCTTATCTTTTTTTTTTGTTTTGATATTTATTGCGAAGTGGTTCAGGTCGAGGCTGGTAGTTGGTGGTTGTGGTTCATGGTTCTTGGCTGTTGGTTCTTAATTCTTGGTTGTGGTGGTACTAGTGGTTGTGGTGGAAGTAGTAGTAGTAGTAGTTCTAGTGGTGGTGGGCGGTGGCATTAGCTTTAAATTAGCGGGCGAGCGGTGAGGCGGTGAGCGTGAGGCGGTGGTGGGTGCAACGTTTTTCAGCGGTTCGCAATACTCGGTTCTCGGTTCTCAGTTCTTAGCTCTTAGTTCTTAGTTCACTTATGTGTGTCTTATTGTCTTGGTGTGCTGCTTTGGCTTTCTATGTTTTGGTTCTTGTCTTTCTATTTTGGCAAAAGCATTTACAATTATCGTCAACTGATTTGCCAAGCCCCATTGGATGGGTTTGGTGCCATCTTAAATGTTTTCGTTTTCCTTAGTCTCTCTTTTTACGCAGAAAACGCACAACTTAAAGGCAAACTGAATAAAACTGTGGGCGAGTGCCAATGACACTGAGGGGTGGTATGGGGGATGGGAAAGGGGATGGGTACGGGAACGGGAATGGTTAGAGAAAGTGGGCCTGGGGGGGTGGTGATGTCTCGGTGGTTTGTTGTATGGCTGCGATGACGTCGACGGCGACGGCAAGTGGTTGAAGTGAAGTTGCGAAGGGATGGCGGGGTGGGGAGCGGAGCGGAGCGGAGCGGCAGGACAGGAAAAAAACAACCCTCCGCTTGACAGGCGCTGCTGACTCAGAGCGGGAGCGCACTAGAACTTGCCAGGCAAAACCAAATAAAATTAAATTTAAAAAAAACAAGAAAAAAACTTCACGAGAAATTAACCAAAAAAAAAAATAAACACACACACACTCACAGCTACTGTCAAAGTGACAGGCACACAGGACGGCAAATCGGTTAACGGTTAACAATCAACGGTTAGCGGTTCAAAGGGGCAACTCCAAACCGGAAACGGAGATCGCGCAGAGTTGCTATCGAACAGCTGTAAGCAGTTCGCTTCGCAGCACATGCAAATGGCCAGTAGTTGTCGTTGTTGCTGCAGAGTACTCTATCGAATATTGAGCGTGTGTTTGTGTTATTTCTTCTTCCTCTTCCTCCTGTTTCCACGCTCATCAAACACACACACACACACACAGTCAAACACACGCAGAGAAGCAGGCACACACTCGCAAACTCACACACGCTCTCAACTGGGAGCAAGAAACACTGGAAAAAAAAGTATGTGACTGGGAGAGTGGGAAATCGGATTCCCTGCGTACGTCTTGCGAACTCGTGACTCGTCGGCAGCGCGTTCGAAGAAGGACTAAACACTGAAACTAAACCAAGCCAAACAGGACGAGCACGCGTTGGCCGAGCAACTGAGCGCGGCCAACAAGAGAGCGAGAGCAACAGGGAGAGAGAGGCGGTCCCGTTATGCGCTGTTAATCAGCAGTTATGTTGGCGCCATGTTACGCTTAACCCTTTACTGACTAACATTGTTTTTTTGTCTTTGTCTGATCAAGGTAGATTTCCATATAACAAACATAAAACTATATTTTAAAAATCGGAAATATATTGAAAAACAGAATTTAAAAAGGAATTAAACTAAAATTTAAAATTAAATTAAGTATTTTTCAAAGCTTATTTTAAACTAAAACTCAAATAAAAAACTATATTTTTTAACATTTTTAATGCTTGCGATGGGGAATAAAAATCAGAAAGGAAAATATTTTTATACAAAAAAACGCCAAGTTTAAGAAATATAAATAAAATAAGAAATTAGTTTTTCTCATTTCTCATTTTATGCTTACTATTGCCAATATAAAATAATAAGAAGCTAGTTTTAAACGCCAAAAAGCCATTTAGAAAATTAAAATAAATTATTTTCAAAGCTTACTATTGGAAAAATAAATTCATAAATAATATAATACCAAAATATCCCCTTTGAATGTTTAAATAATTCCTATTTTAAATTAAACTAATAAAATAATAATGAAAATACCTTGGTCGTAGAAGTGGTTTGGATGTTGTTCTTGAATGGAAATCACTTTATATCCTCCCCAATTGGATGGTTCAATTATGACAGGAAATAGGTGTTAAGCTGTCGGGGTTAACAGGAGTTACACATGTTAACTGCCAAGAGAGTCAGCAGGGGTCCTTTCCCTGCGAGAGAGATGGAGAGAGTGGCGCATGTGGGCAACGCGACAAGTGGCGGTCAATTTGAATTGCCTTTCAAATTGAGCCTGGCAATGTCCACTGGGCGGAAGAACCTAAATAAAGTGTATACAATTAATTTGCGGATGGCTAAGTCACCGGGCTCCGTGAATTTCTTCCTGAAAAATGTAGATATTTTTATTAGAAGAGCATTCAATACCTCAGCGCTTTCTCTCCGCGCTCTGCAAGCTGTCAGGGAAAACATGTGACTAACGAGGGAAATGTGTATTTCGGACTGGCAATGTTGTGGGGAGCAGACAAAAGTCTGCAATATTTTGACATTTCGAAGGGCAAAAGAGCGATTGGGCGGGCACCAGGGCGACGGCGGGGAGGGGAGTCAAAATAATATAAATTTATAAGTTGTCAGTGCTCCAGCTCTCTCGCGCTCTCCTCGCCTCTCTCGCTCTCTTTCCAGCTCTCTGATGGCAGGGAAAAAGTGCGACTGGCAAAGACATGTTGCTACACGACACGACATGCTCGTGCAAGAGTGTGCGTGCGCTAAACTGTGGAGCATACTTAAGTGCGGACGCACTCGATTAATTAGCAAATTGAAGCTCGCCAGCTTTTGGCCAGTTGGTCAAAGGCAATCGCTGCGGAAATCAGCGCCACTGGCCCACTGTCAACTGTCAATAAGACGGGCACTTTACATAATAAGCACTCTCTCAGTCCCACACACACACACACGGGGCGGGGGGGCAGCACACACTCGCACAGGCATACGCACCAACACACTGGCAAATCAGGCGAACACGCGCGCGTTTATGGGCCGCAGACCTCTTTTATTTTTGGGCAAATTCAATGTGTCGCAGATAATATGCGTAAAAAAACAATGAAAGAAAGCCCTAATGGCCCTGGCCACACTCGCGAAAGCAACACAATTCTGGCACAATTCCTTTTGAGTTCCGACTTCCAGCCTTGTTTATTATCGTCTAACTGTATTCATGCCGTTATGGCGTGCCTGTGTGCGCACCGTAAGGGGGTGACGAAGTGCCAAAGTCGAAAAACACACTGAAACTGAATTCGGAGCCCACTCTGAAGTCATGCCTTGACATTTGCAACGTGTGAGCGTAACAGCGCACGAGAGAGGGAGAGCGCGAAAACGAGCGGGAGCAGAGAGAGAGAGAGAGAGCGCAGGCGCAGCTATCGGTATCGGAAGCCACCCCCACGAGCCGCTCAGCTGGCTGGCAGGGTGCAGCGCCAGCCTCCCTCTGTGGCGGACAGGGGGCGCCAGCAGAGCTTTTCATATTTCTTTACAAAGTCAAAGCTTAATGTAAAATATTAAACCATTATTTAAACGTTAATTTATTTAAAAAAAAATATATGTAAAATTATAATAAAATCGTCTTTAATTGCGCCCAAAAATTAGAGATAAATTCACCACGATTTTCTTGCAATCCTTACCATTTCGAGCCATTTATAAGGAAACTAAAGGTTAATTAAACGTATATTACTAACCTTAAGAATCCCCAAAATCCCTTGATTTTTCTACCCTTTATTAACATTAGGATGAGGCTATCCACACTTTTGTAAAGTCAAAGCTTAGTATAACATATTTAACCATTATTTAAACGTTAAATTATTTGAAAAAAATATATTTAAAATTAAAATAAATATTAAAGCTGAATTCACCACGATGTTCTTACAACCCTACCCATTTCGGGCCTTTTATAAGAAAACTAAAGGTTAATTATAGGTGCATTACTAACCTTAAGCATCCCAAAAATCCTTTGATTTTTCTACTTTTTATTGATTTTTAATAGAGCTTTCTTTATTGATTAACACAACTCGATCATAGATTGCTGGGGGCACTTAAGTAACAATCAACTATATTATGCCTGAAACGAGATCGGGATTAGGACGAGGCCATCCATATTTTTGTGGCATCCCCAAACTCACCCTGCAACTTGGCCAACTGCTCGGTGGTCATTACAATGGGCATCAGGTGGTCGGGGCTGGTGGGGGCTATCAAGCTGGGATCGGCAATGGGGCCCATGTAGCACTTGCGCATCTTGAGGTACTGCATCCAGACGTTCAGTCCCTTCTCGGGGGCCTCCACCGGGCTGAGATCCTGGTCCTCGCCGCCGGCATTGCGAGTATTGAGGTCGACATGGGCGTCGTTAATGAAGACCTGACGGGTCAGGTGGTAGTAGCTGTTGGTGATGTAGATGTTCGGCTGGACGGGCTGTTGCTTCTGAAATAAATTGATTTAAATAATATAAAAAATTATATAGTGTAATATAAACTTATATAAAATAAAATAAAATACACATTAAAGATAGATAAATAAAATTAAAACAAAATATTTAGGTATCACTGGATATGGTATGATTACTATTATTAATATTATTAAACCTGTATTATGATTTCTAAAAAATTTAATAAATTATAGATATAAATGTATGAGATATATGAACTCTATGAAAAACCTATTTAAGTATCACTGAAAATTTAACGATTAAAATTATTTTCAACAAGTATTAGGACGTCTAAAAAAGATATAAAAAATTATATAAATTATAGATATATATAAGAAATTTATAAAACATCACTTTAAGTATCACTGAAAATTGAATGATTACAATAATAATTATTACAATATATTATGAAGTCTAAAAAAATGATGGAATGCAATTGTATAAATAATAGATATTTATGTGTATTATAGATATCAAATCGATAAAAAAAACCTTACTGAAAATTGAGTGATAAGAACATTATTTAACTATATTATGAAGTTTAAAAAATTTTTAACAAATTATATTAATTATAAATATAAACATATGTATATAATATTATAGATATATGAAATCTATAAAAAATCCCTAAGTATCAACGAAAACTGATATGATTACAATGTTTCTTAACAAGTAAATGATGGAGTACAATTGTTTAAATTATAGATATATGTATATGTATATAATCACTAAAAATTAAACTTTTTTTAACAATTGTTATGAGGTCAAAAAAATGACATATGCATAATGTTCATAAGGCTTTCACAGACCTGTTCCATCAGCACGGAGCGCATGAAGTTCTCGCTGATCAGATGGATGTTGCAGTCGCGCAGGTCCTTGATCATCAGCTCCAGGTGCAGGTTCTTCTCGGTGAGCTGCTGCACCTCCTCGCCCAGCTGCCGCTTGTCCTGCTCGTGCAGCTGCAGGGTCTGCTCCCACTCGCGGTTCAGGGTGCTGACGTTGCAGTGGTCCTTGCGCCTCAGCAGGCGCTGGCTGAAGTACCACTCGGAGAACTGGGTCAGCTTGGACAGGGCCAGGATCAGGAAGAAGGTCCACAGGATGTCGATGTAGTCGTCGAAGGAGCGCTCCTTGTGGCAGCCCTCCTCCCTGCACTCGACCACCGTGGTCGAGCCATCCCACACCATTCCGGCTATGGTAGTATTTTCCATTGGTAGAATCAGTGTGTGTACTTTCCAATAGAGAGTTTTGGTTTTCGAATATGTGGCAGGGGTATGTGGCAGTGAAGGCAGAATATTCACAATGACATTCGAACAGTCTGCCGGGCTACTCTACTCTCCCAGCCTACTTGGGACGGGGTACTTACTCCGTTTTCGCCCCCTTTGCCTCACCAGGGCTACGAACTGCAGGCTCAGGCAGGTCAGCAGGATCAGGCACAGGGCAATGCCCACATCAGTCAGCCGCTCCAAGGATATCACTTTCATGTCGTTACCACACACGGACCTGCAATACTTGTCAATTTTGTACTAGGGCTCAGGAAGTTGGCTCAGGTGTGAGGCCGAGTGAATTTCAGTGTTTGACAAGGTCCTCATGGACTCCGGAATTCGTTTTTAACTGGGAAAAACAGAAAAATAAATTTAAAAAAAAATCAAAAAATAAATTATTAAATTTTTGTTTTTAAAACTTACCGATAAGATTTTTTAAATAAAATGTTATTAACAGTAAATTTGAAAATATGTTAATAAAAAATGGTTATAAATGTTAAATATTTATGGTAATATTTTTCAAAATTCCTGTTACTTAATATATTTATTCATTAAACTAGGAGACAGACATAATCAAATAAATGAATATGTAGTTTCCTATAGTTTTCTATAACATCCCATTTTTTTTAACTTTTATAAACGTTAAGAAATAAATTACAATATGTTAAAGGGTGTCTTTCTTTATAGAATTTTGAAATAAATTAAACTTTTTTTATTTTTAAATAAATAGTTATATTGATAGTTATATTAAGTTTATAGGCTCTGTTAATAAGTCTACTTCTTTAATGAACTAAGAAACAACAAATTTTATAAAAAATAAAGTGTAAAAAATATGTAAGCTAAATGCGTTTTTATCAGCTAGTTTTTTATACTCATCCTGTTTTTTAAAGGTTTATAAATGGTAATATTTAAATACTTAGTTATGTGGAATACTACATTTATTTTTAAAACTTTGGAAAAGGAATTATAAAATAAATTAAATAAATTTTTAAAATAAATTTAAGAACTGGTTTTGCCAGTTTTCTATAATTTTTAATATTTAAAATGATCATGAAACTTAAAAATAAAATGATATTCTACTGATTTTATTCATTTTTTAATTTTTAACTTGGAAATATAAATAAAAATTAATTTGAAACCTACGGGTTCTTATATTTTCTTTTATACTTTTCCATTTTTTAAATAGTTTTAGATGGTAATAACTTTCTGTTAACGAGTGTACTTCGAGAGAGCATTCGTCAGGCCCATCAACGCGATCAGCTGCATCGAATCTCAGACATACGCCCCGCAGCACCTTCAATAATGCCGAGGCTACCCTGGCTCCTGGTTGTTTTATTTTGGCCACCAGTTCCACGAGGAGCTCTTGGCCACCGGGCGAGGCCGCGGTATCCGCACATCGAGCTGCGCAGCCACTCGGTGGACAGCTCAGCGGTGCGTCCGCTGCACTACAACATCAGTCTGCTGACCGAGGTGGACCGGGTCAGGCTGGCCGGCACCTTCAGCGGCGAGGTGACCATCCAGGTGCGCGTGTGGCGAGAGACGCGGACCATCGTCCTCAGCTCCAACGGACTGCGAGTGGGCCCCAAGGTGTGGCTAATCCGCAAGAGCACCGGCGGCCGGGTGACGGTGCGCAAGGTGTGGCAGGTGGTCCGCCTCCACCGGCTGGGCATCGACTTCAACAGCATGCTCTGGCTGGGCGAGGAGTACACCCTGGTGCTCGAGTTCAGTGGCCAGATGTCCCGCTCCGGGGGCTACTTCCTCGGCGGCTACCAGGACGCGTCCAGCCACCATCCGCAGTGGGTGGCGGTCACCCAGCTCTTGCCCGACCTGGCCAACACCGTCTTCCCCTGCTTCGAGGACACCACCCACCTCAGCCCCCTCGTCCTCAATCTGGCCCACCCCAGGACCACCGGGGCCGTGAGCATCACGCGGGTGCGGCAGACCTCCGAGTGAGTAAACCCTGATTGTGATCACACAGAAAGCCCCCAGTAGTAGCATTACCAATTACCAATAAAAATTCAAGAATTGGTCAAAAAATAAATGTTACCAAGTAATGGAGATCGTTAGCGTAGGAAGCAAGCTGCTCAAAACAGTCGGTTTTTTAGCTTTACGCCTTGATTTGACGAAGCTAGGTGAGTCTTGATTTGTCGAAATTACGGGTGAAAAACGATAAAGAAAAATCGTATTTTTGACCAAAATCTGAATCTCGTATTTTCTTCCTAAGAAATCAGCTTTTGGCTGCTATTCAGAAAATAAACGTCCGATCGTTGAGTGTCATATCTCGTTGAGCTCGTTATTTAATTTCCAATCTTTTGACATTAAAATCTCTAACTGTGTAATTTTTCGGATTTTTTGCAAAAAAACATGATGTACCCTCTTCAAAAAATGCGAAAATGGGTCAAAAAATAAATTTCCCTACAAATGATTGGTATCGATAGCATTTGAAGCAAGCTGCTCAAAACAGTCGGTCTTTTAGTTGTACGCTTTGATTTGACGAAACTACTAGTGAAAAACGAGAAGGAAAATCGTATTTTTGACCAAAATCTGAATCTCGTATTTTTTTCCTAAGAAATCAGCTTTTGGCTGCTATTCAGAAAATAAACGTCCGATCGTTGAGTGTCATATCTTGTTGAGCTTGTTATTTAATTTCCAATCTTTTGACATTCAAATCTAAAAATGTGTAATTTTTGGGTTTTTTTGCAAAAAAACATGATGTACCCCCTTCAAAAAATGCAAAAATGGGTCAAAAAATAAATTTCGCTAAAAATGATTGGGATCGATAGCATTTGAAGCAAGCTGCTCAAAACAGTCGGTCTTTTAGTTGTACGCTTTGATTTGACGAAACTACGGGTGAAAAACGGGAAGGAAAATCGTATTTTTGACCAAAATCTGAATCTCGTATTTTCTTCCTAAGAAATCAGCTTTTTGGCTGCTATTCAGAAAATAAACGTTTGATCGGTGAGTGTCATATCTCGTTGAGCTCGTTTTTTAATTTCCAATCTTTTGACATTCAAATCTAAAAATGTGTACTTTTTGGGATTTTTTGCAATAAAACATGATGTACCCCCTTCAAAAAATGCGAAAATGGGTCAAAAAATAAATTCTCCTTAAATTGATGGGGATCGTTAGGATTTTAAGCAAGCTGCTCAAAACAGTCTTTTAGTTGTACGCTTTGATTTGACGAAACTACGGGTAAAAAACGGGAAGGAAAATCGTATTTTTGACCAAAATCTGAATCTCGTATTTTCTTCCTAAGAAATCAGCTTTTTGGCTGCTATTTAATTTTCAATCTTTTGGCATTAAAATCTCTAAATGTGTAATTTTTGGCATTTTTTGCAAAAAAAGATGGTGTAACCCCTTATAAATATGTTTTTGGGTTTTTTTTTACTAAAAACGAATTTTGCAATTTTTACTATATCGAAATAAGATAAATTTCTCTTTCTAAACATTTAAAAAAATACTTTTATTTTCCTGAATGGGACTTATGACTTTTGAATGACTTATGTTTGTCGATTTTTCACATTTTACCTGGCAGCCATGAAAGGGACGACTACATGTGGACCAGCTTCCACCAGACACCGCCGACGTCCGTCCAGAAGCTGGCGTTCTCCATCAACCGCTTCACGAGTCGCAAGTCCCCTCCCCTAGCCAAGTGCCCGGTGGTGATCAGCTGGTTGCGACCGAGGATCGCCGATCAGGGGGAGTACGCCATTCGCATCACGCCCCAGATCATCGTGTACTTTGTGGGACTGTTTGGAAAGCCGTACGCCTCGGATAAGATCGACCAGCTGGTCTTGCCAGACACAGCATATCAGGTAGGGAATCAAACTGGAAATTGTTAGAGCCTGTGGAGGTTAGTTACCCCGTTTCCTATTTTCATTGATCCAAGAGTCATGAGCACTTGGGTTTGGTAAGCCATCCGGAGAGGTTGTTCCTCTACAGCGAGGAGCAGTCGACGGCGAGGGCCAAGCAGGAGGTGGCCAGTAACCTGGCCCACGAGTTCGCCCACCACTGGTTCTCCGACCTGGAGAATCCCGCCCTCTACTGGCTGCACTACGGCCTGTCCAACTATCTGGGTGGCTTCGCCGTGGACAATGTGGAGCCCAGCTGGCGGCTCCACGAGCTCTCCATGTTGCGGCAGGCCTTCGACGTCCTCGGCGAGGACTCCAAGGCCAGTGCCCAGCCCGTGAGCCTCGCTCACTCCTCCCATCAGACGGACATCCAGGCCCACCAGAAGTCAGCCCTGCTGTTCCGCATGCTGCACTCCCTCATTGGCACCCAGGTTGGTCCTGTAGGTTGTCCGGTTGTTCACAAAGACTTAGAAGGTCACATTTAAATGGACTAACTATAAATATCTGCTTTAATATGTATAACAAAACACTTTGAATTAAAAAAAAAACTACCATAAAAAAACCGCAAAAAAGAAAGGGGTTAAAATTCACTTTAAAATGTATCTAAAAGTATGCAACAAAATAGTTTATGCCCGCAGCAAACTTTTCAAAACTTATAAAAAATAAATTACAGTTCTATTGGTAATCATCTCATACTTCTATGATTCTAAAATAATTTAATAAGACGCGATATCATGTACCTACACAAATTCAGTCTTTAAATCACTTAAAAAGGCGACGAAAAGTATGCAACAAAATATTTTTTAAATCATCTTTTGTTTACTGAATACTTTTACATAAACTCCCATCTAAAACACATGTGTTACTAAACTATTTCGATATGCCATGATGTGGCTATACAAATTCTGGCTTTGAATAACTATTAAAGGTGTGGAAAAGTATGCAACATTAATTAATTTATAAATGAATAATTAACTACCTTTCAAATTAGTTATTATCCATGTTAATTGTTTCCCTTTTCTTGTTTATAACCATTTAGTTGGTTGATCAACGTAAATAAATATTTATATGTTATATATTAATATTATAGATAATATTCTGATATGATATGATAATCTTACCACCATACATCCAGGTGTTCGTCAACGCATTGCGCACGTACCTGCGGCGCTCGCAGAAGGGATCCTCAAACCAGACGCTCCTGTGGAGGGCCTTCCAGGAGGAATCGGACCGCCACATGAGCCTGCGCCAGGACGTCCTGGTGAGCCGGCTGATGGACTCGTGGACCCTGCAGCCGGGCTATCCGCTGGTCACGGTAGAGCGCGACTATGCCACCAACCAGGTGACCGTCACCCAGCAGCGCTTCCTGCGCAATCCGAGTGCCGGCAATGGAAGGCGTCCGATGCACCGCCACCAGTGCTGGTGGGTCCCGCTGACCTTCACCTCGGCGGGCCGCGGAAGCTTTGCGTCGACGCTGCCCAGCGAGTGGCTGACCTGCCGCCCCCACCAGGCGCCCAGTCCGCTGATCCTCGACGACGTGGCCCAGCCGGACGAGTGGGTGGTCTTCAACCTGCGGGTGACCACTCCCTGCCGCATCACCTACGACGAGCGCAACTGGCGGCTGATTGGGAAGGCTCTGGCGGCCGAGAACGGCAGCAGCATTGACCGCTTCACCCGGGCCCAGCTGATCGGGGACGCCCTCAACCTGGCCGGCGCCGGCATCGTCACCTACGACCTGGCCCTGAACCTGGTGGGAAACCTGCGCCACGAGAGCGAGTTCATCGTGTGGCAAGTGGCGGCCGGCTGCCTGGAGTGGCTCTACCAATCCCTGCGCAACACCCAACTGTTCTCCGTTTTCAAGGTGAGAAGTGGGGGCATGGAAATTAGGTGATATGGCCTAGGAGTCGGGAGTCCTTAAGAAGAGTTTTAAAATTAGTTTTAAAATTAATTAGAATTATTTGTTGCCCTAAAACAACCAGAAGTCATGGTGCAAAAATACTTAATAATCCTTAATGATAATAATTTTCCAAGGAAAATTTTCTTTTAAGATTTCAATTTAAATTTAAAAAACTTTTGGAGGCATTTATTTGATTGCTTAAATATATTTTAAAAGCTTTTTGGAGCATTGTCTAAAAATCTGACTGTTCTTACGGCTTGGGCTGTGCTGTTTAGCCCTATTTTGTCCCATTTCTTTGATATACATTTTTAGATATTATAGATGAATTTTTAAAATTCTACACATAGGTTTTCAAAATTACAGATTTCAAAGCTTAAACAGAACTAGTTTCAAAACCCTTTTTACAGAAAAAGCTTTTTTGAGGGGTTGGAAAATCCAGTCATCTATAATATGTGCTGTAGGTGGAGCCAAAATAGCTTTTAGAAACTTTTTAAGGCCAAGCTCTAGTGACCAAACTCAGAAAGCAGTTGGATTTAAAATAAGTTATGAATATTTATAAAGATTTTATAGTTATAAAACCTATCCTACCTGCAGATCTTTATGAGATCCGTGCTGCAGCCCAAGTTCGACGAGCTGTTCAACCCAAAGGCCCCGGGCAACCACTCAGACCTGATGGGTATCATCCTGCAGCTGTCCTGCCAGATGGATCTGAGCTCCTGTGCGAACCTGGCGCTCAAGGAGTTCGCTGGCCTGAGCCTGCAGAGCAACAGCATTCCGGTGGATCGGCGCGGGACCATCTATTGCACAGCCATTCAGTTCGGAACGGAGGCGGATTGGACGCTTCTGAGGCGGCTGTACAAGAGGTCGAATGTGGCCGAGGAGCGAAGGATCATACTGGGTGCCCTGGCCTGCAGTCGCGAAAACTGGGCTCTGGAGAAATTGCTGGGCCTGGCCTTCGGCAGTCGCTACATGCCCAAGGACGATGTCCTCCTGATCTTCACCGCCGTGGCGCAGAATCCCTTGGGCTACGTACTGGCCAAGAAATACCTGATGGACAACATCAAGGCAATCAGGAAATTGTGGGGGGTTCTCTAGATCTGAAACACACATAGATCTAATACCCTACTTTCCATCTTTCAGTTACGAAAACAGCACCGATGATATCGCACAACTCATTATGGTCCTGGTGGACGAGATCCACACGGCGGCTGAGCTCGAGCATTTACAAACGTTCATGAAGACAGAGCTCAAGGATCTGCCCGGCATCGAGGCCAGCTCCCGACGCATCCTGGAGGTGGGAAACGACCACATAGCCTGGCACACCAAGCAGTACCTGCAGGTGGTCTCCGCCGCCTGCAACATCACCGGATCCGTGGAGCCGCAGTGCATCTACTAGGTCAAGTTGGATTGACTTAGGTCAGCTACAGAAAAAATAAAAATTGATTTAAAAAAAAATTTAAACAAAGAAAAAACTAATTAAAAACATTTACTTTACTTGAAAAAATGTAGAAATGATGTTTGTATTTCTGTGTTTGAATAGGTAAATAAATTGTTTGTTTAAAACAATGCTGATGTTTTTAGCAAACGGTCACACTGTTAAAACTTTTTCAAATTCAAAAAAAATGTATAGTTAAAAGTTTCTGAGATGCATCGATATTACCCATTTCAATTTTAGAAATATTTTAAATAAGTATCAATTGGATTTTAAAGAAATTTAAATATTTTTTTTGTTAAAGACCATACTCGTGATTTACATATGTGAACGGTCACACTGTTAAAACTTTATTATGACTTTCCAACCTTTATCATGTATAAATTAATGAAATAAAAAACTTACAATTTAGAAGTTCCTGAAAAGCTGCATTGAGAATAACAATTTTATTTTTTAGAAATATTATAAATAAATATATTTTGGATTTCAAATCACCAGCGAGTGGCGAGCTTAGACCAACGAGTCTCAAGTCCATGATTTGTATTGTGCCAGGTGTCACAATACGCAGGTCTGAAGCTTTGTATTCTCTCTAGCAGGGAGTCGCTCAAGGAGCAACAGTGGCACATCCATAGCCGCGAAATATTTAAAATATATTTAAGGGTTAATAAATATAATATAATAAAATATTATTGACTAAGAATTTCTAGTCAACAATTTTCCATTATTATACATTCCATTATCCTTATTAACCTATTCGGGTTTGGCATATTTATGCAAAGCTTTATAATAACCTCATAACATTTGCTTAGAATAAATTTTTAATTTTTAAATCAGAGCCCGATTTTTATTTTTTTTAAATTGTTCATTAAAAACAATTGTAAATAATGATAAGATTACATTTTAAATGACCTATAAGAAGTGTTGTCGTTCATTATTGTAATCTTATACAGTGATAATGATATATGTAAAATCTTTCCTTAAGATTTATGTATTTACAAATATAATTTATTCACAAAGTTTTATGTTTTTGAGGACTGAGGAATGATCCATTGATAATGATATATGCAAAATCTTTACTGAATGCATTTAATTAATTAATTACAATTTCTTTTTGTTGTGAAATTTTATAAATTTATTTATTTTTTTCCCCTTTTTATTTTCTTTTTAATTTCTGTATGGCCTGTACTTTGGAGAGTTCACTGTACTCGCCTGCTGCATCCCTGGTACTGTTGTTTTTGCACTGCAGCCCTGCTCCTGCCACCAGTGACGTCACAGCCGCGCACTTTGTCCATTCGCTTCGCACACAGACACACCGCTCACACACACACGCCGACTTCCACATGGGCGGGGAAGGAGGATGGGGGTCACAAGGAATTTCAACCCCCAGCGAGAAGAATAACAACAACGCAGCACGGAAAAAATCGCTGCATACGCTCAGGCTGAGCGTGTCACTTTTGTGGGCGGGGAAGGTGTGCGAGGAGGGAGGGGGGAGAAAAAGGGGGAGCAGCGAGAAGTGAGGCAGAGCAGAGCAGGCGCAAAGAGAGTGGCAGAGAGTGTGAGAGAGAGCTCAGAGAGGAGGTTCGAGAGCGACGCAGGCGCCTGTCCGCCAAGGCAGCGACGCCGACAGCGGCAGCGACGTCGCGGCCGGCAGAACCACCACCCGCACGGCGAAGGAAAACAAGGAGCTGCATCCAAGGCGCCCGGCCACCACCCACCACCCCCTGCTGCCGCCACTGCCACTGCCACTGCTGCTGGTGGCACCGAAACACAACAAACCGTAAACCATGGGCGCTGGCAGCGACGTCGGCGTCCGCGACTGTTGGAATGACAGGATGTTGGCTGCAGACTCAGCGGGGTGCGACTGTGGGCGGCAGCAGGCGGGGGTGGGCGGGGGCTGCGACTGCTTCGCAGCAGCCTTACCACCACATAAACAAAAATTCGATTTATGACCACTGTGGGAGTGGGAGTGGCAGTGGCAGTGGAACGAACGGGCGGCCTCGCATGGATTTTTGGGGGTGGCGCCAATTCGCTCTGCTCCTGCCACTCGCTCCGGAGTCCTGTCACACTGAGCGAAAGAAGACAGCGATCTGTAAGATGAGAAATATTTAATATAAACAAATTTAAAAAATATAATAAGTAAAAACTAATTAATTACTCAAAACGTATACAAAATATGTATGTATACATTTTTAATACCAGAATTAACTACAGTAAGAATCCAATTTTATTTGTAAACTTTTTAAAAATGCAAATATAAAATTCAAGAAAATCTAATTAATTTATTTATTTAATTTTTAAACAAAAACCTGAAGAATAAGATTTTGCATCTCCAAGTAAAAAGCTAAAGTAAAATATTACACTCATACAAAAAGTAAAAGAAAAATTGTTATACAGAAATTTAATCTAAGAAATAATAAAATAATACAACATTTTAAACAAACTTTATGAATATTTATTTTTTTAACTTAACTTATTTAACAAGTGTATTTTTTTTTATGAGTTTCAGATAGCTGCCAAAAAATATCTAGCGATTTTTAATTTATAAGTTGAATTAAATTTTCTTCATATTAGGCGAAATTAAAAAAAAAAAAAGTGGTATAAATATTTTAAAACCCCATGAGTATGGACTGACGATCATTCCCCGTGAAATTTCTCTCAGTGAGCTGGCTGTGACGGCCGTCGTGGCACTAACGACAACGATAACGCCGACAGTGACTCGCGGGGAGGCGGCGGGGCGAAATACGTGCCTATCTGAGTGTCCGTGTGTGTGCGCGCGCGTGTATGTGTGTGAGGGGGCGGGGCAGGACGAAAGAGAACGGGTGCGAGGCTGAGAACGGAACTTGGCGCAGATGTCGATGTGTAGCAATGGCAGCGGCAAAAGTCATACACTGAGACAATTTACATATTATTTCAATTGAGTAAATATTACTCTAAGAACTTAAGAAAAATAATGGTATTTTCAATTTGAAAATATATATATGTATATTAGTTAACCCAGTTAATTTTGTTAAACATATTTTAATTGGTTTTATATTTCTAACTTGTATTATTATTTTTTTACATTATTCTATTTTTATTCTATTATATTATTATATTATTGTATTCTTGTATTATTTTATTATATTATTGAATTATTTTATTATTATATTATTTTACTATTATCATCATATCATATTATTATATTATCATATTTCTGGCTGAAAGGAATGTTACAATTTTGTTTTTTTAGATAAAAAATTTTAAATTTAAAATGAATTGAAGAGAATGTTGCCCTGTTAAAAACTTGCTTTAAATATTCTACTATTATTATTTTTAATACCAATAGTTCTGGAACACAAAATTGTTTAAAACTCAACTGAGAAAAGGAAAGCCCTCAAAAGTATGCAACAGTAGAAGATTTATTCATCAGTTTCGCCATAACGCTTTGTTACACCTTGTAAGTGAGCACATTTTTTTGCCAGTGCAATCGCGACTAGTATCCACCAGCAGAGTTCTGTTATCCCGTTGTTGTTGTTGTTGTTGCTGCTGCTGCTGTCGTCGTCATCTCAATTCGCGAGTACACACACACATGCAAGCGCGACTGGCAGGGACACCCGCATACACACGCACACAGCCAAGGAATCGCGACATCAAAAACAGCGACAGGACACGACGTCGGCGTCGCGACTTCAGCGAGCTTTCGAGAGAGAGAGAGGGAGGGGGAGATTGAGAGCGAGCGAGAGAGAGCAGGCGAGTGTGTAAGCGAGAGCGAGAGCAAGAGGGCGAAAGGCTCTCCGTAATCCAAACGCCTGAGTGGGACCAGGGAGCAGGGGTGGCAGAGGGGCGGTGGGGGGGACCTTTGGCGGCGGCCGCTTCGCAGGACTTTTTCGCAACGAAGAGCGCAGGAGGAAGTGGCGCTGCCGCCGCCGCCGTCGCCGTCGCCGTCGCCGCCGACGTCGCTGCCCTCGCTGGCGACTGCGGCGAGGACATACACATAAATAAAAAGTCCTTCATTCCGTCGCGACCAGCGAGTAACGGCATATGAGCGCTCGCAGAGAAATCGCTAATCACGCACGGCGGACGACAAAAGCCCAAAGAAGAACAGAGGCAGAGGAGGAAAAAATAGCAGAAAAATAGCAGAAAAAGAGCAGAAATCAAGCCAGATTGCCAAAAAGTTGGGCAGTTAAATTAATAAAAAAAAAATTGCCGAGTGCCAGATCGCCGCAAAGTGGGCTACGTTTATTTTTTTGACCAGTTATTTTCGAGTGAACAGTGAAAAGACGTGGAAAACTGTGTAAGAAGGCTCGAGGAGCAGAAGAAGGCGGGGCGAGGCGAGGCGAGGCGTCTAGCTGAACCCACCACCCCCAGGCCGCCCACAGAAACCACCCAGTCCCCCTGACCGCCCCCCCCCCCCCCCTTTTAGCCTGACCCCCCTTGGGCGAAAACCGCCACCGCCTCGCGCGCTCTCTCTCTCTCCCACTCTCTCTTTTCCCTTGGCTGCCCCACCACACACACACACACGCACACCCTTGTCCTCCAAATAAAAAATGAAATAGTAACGAAATTATCGAAACAGCGAACACAACAATAACAACAAAATATCTGAACAGCCTGTAAGGTGGAACAGCACAAGGAAAGCTGAAGAATCAGCATCCATTCCCGAATTTTTTGTTTATTTTTTTGACTGTAAGTGATTGGTGAAAGTCTTTCGGAAAAATCTGCAACCTTATGTTCGCCCTGTCTGTGTGTGCGTGCGTGTGTGTGTGTGAGTGTGCGTGCTACTTGGGGCAGCAGGAGCCATCATAACAAGACGGGCTGGCCTGACCGCAAGAACCCGAAACCGCAAGCCAAGGATGTGCCACGAAAACACACGTTTGGCAGGAGCCCCCCAAATTTAACTGATACATTAATAATAGCAAATAACTGAACAAATTCCAGCTGTAAGAATGCCACAAAGTGCGCAAAAGTAAACATTCGCCGCCCGATACGAGTATATATAGAAAAAAGTGTAAGAGGCGCCTTGGAAAATAGGAAAAACGCAGAAAATAACACGAGAAAAGGGAAAAAGTCCTTTGGCAGCGTTGCCACCCGGCGCCAAGCCGAGTGGCTTTCGGCGAACGGTATTTTTTTTTCTTACTGCTTTTTCGCGTTTCCCCTACGTCGCCGTCGCCGTCGGCGTCGGCGTCGACGTGGACCGAAGCAGCGGCGGCGCTGCTGATAGATATTCAGTTTTTCCTTTTCCTCCCAATGGATCCTTAACGTTTCCCGTAAAAACAACACGCAAATATTAAAAAACAATAAATAATAATAACAGAAAAACAGAATCCTAAAGGAAAAGCTGTGGAAAAGCAATGCAACAACAGGCAGAGCAACAACAACAGCAACCAGAGCAGCAGCAGCAACAACAAAGAGTGTAGTGGGTCGCACGCGCGACTTGTGTGTGTGAATAATGAAGAAGAAGCAGAAACAACAACAGCAGCAGCAGCAGCAGCAGCAGCAGAGGCAGAGCAAGGCGCCATCTGAGGCGGAATCGGAGGCAGACCGCCCCGCCAGCAACAGCAGCAACAACCATTCGCGTCGCAGCAGCGCCAGCAACAACAACAAATAGCAAAAACTGAGCAGCGTTCGGCAAAGCGCAGCAACAGCAACAAAGGCAACACTGAAAATAACAACGGCAGCAGCAGCAGCAGCAGCAACAACACAAATTGCAACTGCAACGGCAGCAACAACCAAGCGGCGACAGGCGGTAAACAGCAGCAGCAGCAGCGGCAGCAGCGGCGGTAGCAACAACAACAACAACAACAATAGCAACAGCGGCAGGCACAGCAACAGCAACAGCAACAAGCGCTGCAGTCGCAGTCGCAGCAGCAGCTGCAGTAGCAGCAGCAGCAGCAGCAGCAGCAGCAGCAACGCTAGCGTCGGCAGCGACGCCAGCAGCATGTCCAAGACCAGCAGCGGTATTCCAAATGCAGCAGCAACACAAGCAGCAGCAGTAGCTGCCGCAGCCGCCGCCGCCGCCGCAGCAGCAGCAGCAGCAGCAAGTGCAACAAATGCCGCCAATGCCACCGATTTTAGTGCGTTCGACTTTAACGATAGTTCCGATAACTCCGACACGCCCCTGGTGCCACGCCCACCCTTCCTGAGCCGCGCCGCTGCAGCGGCCGCAGCCGCAGCCGCCCTCACCAACATCAGCAACAATTCGGCGGGCTCGGCGGTCACCCCCAGTCCCAACGCCTCCGTGGGGGTAAGTGTGGCCCCCAATAGGGTTAGCCGCCCAAACTAAGTTAGCCGCCCAAACTAAGTTAGCTAAACTACTCAAAACTAGATCAAACGGTCCTAGCATCCCTTCAAAATCATTCCAAACTCATTTCTACTAATTCGGCCTTGTAACACTTTCTAGACTTTCGACGTACTCACTAGATTTAGTTTAAAAAGTTAAGGAAACATGGAAGAAAAAACTAAGCTAGTCACCAGGTTCCTTAAAACATGATCATACACTTCTAGCATTTCATTACAATCATTATAACCTGATTATAACTTTTATGATCTTATGATCTTCGATCTACTTACTGAATTTAAAAAGTCATGGAAACCTTAAGAAAACCACATTTATCAACATTTCATTTTCGTTTTTAAAATATATATCATTTTGTTTTTAAAATATATTCAGTCGTATCATATGGTATTTAATATGAGAGCGCACTGTAAATTAAGAATAAACTTAGGTAGGTAGGTAATTAAAAAAAGTATTTACAATCCTGCTTATACTAAAGTAAATCACATTTTCTACAAGAAAATTGAATAAATATAAAATAATAATCAATTCTTTTTAAATTTAAAAATTCAATTTGTCTTTTTTTTAAGTGTAAAAAGTTTTTTGGAGAATTTTAAACGAAAAAGGCCTTTTAAAGGGAAAACCGGAGCATAGAAAATGATTATAGAAAATTTAATACATATGAAACAATCAATTTTTTTTTAATTTTCAATTCAATTTAGCTTTCTTTAAATTGTAAAATTTTTTTTTTTTAATTTAAAAACAAAAACACTTTTAAAAGTGAAAACCGGAGCATAGCTTTTTCTTACTTTTCCACCTTACAGTTCCTAATTTACAAATCAAATTCCTGTTTTTAAGAACAAATAAATTTAGTCTATTAGAAAAACTTTCTAAAAATTAAATTTTTTTTAAGTAATAATATTCTAGGGTATTTGATAATGATTGAAGTGACCTAAAAAAACCCATGGTCTACTAACAAAGTTCCTAGTTCGTGATAGGATAACGAATAAGTTTAGTCTTAATGTTTAAATATACATAAAAAAATATATTATATAAGGATCATATTGATAAAAGATAGGTAATTCCCTTTATTACTATATAAGAGAATTTTTAAAGAGAAGTAAATCTAAAAAAATACCTAAATTTATGCATTGGTAACAAAATACTTAATACTTTTACCATGCGAAAATCAAATAGATCCTTGTGTGTATTTTTTTCAGTGTAATCATAGCTTAGACCGCTTAGTTTTTCGCATTCTTTGGCTAAAATTATAATTTGTCCCCCTCTATTTCTTATTTTTTCCCATGAAACACTCCAACTTCACTATCTTGGTGCCACCACAGACATTCCGCTCATCGCCAGCCGGGGGCGAGGAGGAGGACGAGGACGAGGAGGATGACGACGAGGAGGACGAGGAGGAGGAGGAGGAGCACCAGCAGCAGCAGCAGCAGCAGCAACAACAGCAGCAGCAGCAACAGCAGCAACTTGCGGCCGAGCAGCAGCAGCGAGCGGCGGCAGCGGCGGCCGTAGTGGCAGCGGCGGTCAGTGCGCTGCACAACGGCAACAAGCAGCAGCACTACAACAACAACAACAACAATAACAATGGCAACAGCAAGTCGAGGGATCGCGACGATCACCTGCAGGCACAGCAGCAGTCGCAGCAGTCGCAGCAGCCGCAGGACGACGAGGACGAGGACGAGGACTACGACGAGGACGAGGAGGAGGACGAGGAGGAGCAGCACCAGCAGCAGCAGCAGCAGCAGCATCAGCAGGGCAACGGGCATGACCTCACGCCCACGGACCTGCGACATGTGCTGCCCAGCAGCAACCACGATCAGCAGCAGCAGCAACATCAGCAGCAGCAGCAGCAGCAGCAGCAACAGGAGCCCGCTGCCTACGATGACGAGGACGAGGAGGAGGACGAGGACGACGAGGATGAGGACGAGGTGGCCAGCAGCCACCTGGACAGCCGCGCCACCCTCTCCTCCGCCCACCTGAACAGCAGCGCTGCCGCCGAGAGCAGCGGCCTCCATATGGCAGCGGCAGCGGCGGCAGCAGCAGCGGCGGCGGCGGCAGCGGCTGCCTCGGCGGCCAAGCTCAGTGCCCAGCTGGAGCAGCAGCAGCAGCAGCAGCAGAGTGCCAGTGCCCTGGACATGGCCACGCCCATTGCCCCGCCCCCGCCCAGTAGCCTGCTGGGCGGCAACAGCAACACCAGCTTCTCCACCAACAACAACAGCAACCACGCCCTCAGCTCCACGCACGGCAGCCTGGGGGCGGGCGGTCAGGGCACGAATTGCAGCAACGATCTGCTGGCCGGCGGCGGCGGCAACTCCCGCGGAGGTTCCTCCCTGGGCATGGCCATGAACGCTGCCTCGCTGCAGCAGCAGCAGCAGCAACATCAGCAACAGCAGCAGCAGCAGCAACAGCAGCAACATGGCGGCGGCAGCGGGGCAAGCGGCGGCAGCAGCAGCGCGGCCAGCGAGCGGCGGAAGTACCGCCACCAGAACTACAGCAAGAACATCTACATCGGCACCAAGAACGCCGAGAAGTGGGAGCACATGCGCACCCGGCTGCAGTTCAAGAACGACGTGGAGTTCGTCGCCTACCTGCTCAACCTGGCGGACAACGACACGGATCGGCTGAACAAGTGAGTAGTCCCCCTATAAGGGGGTTAACTTCTTCAAAAATTTATTTTTTGTTTAGATATAAGAAGGGTTTTATCAGGGTTTACTATGTTTCTAGCTTGGTTTCTTTATAACCACAAAAGAAATGCATAAAAAATCCTTAAAAAAATAAGAACATGCTATTAGTAATCCATACTGTTTCAAAATCATCCATACTAATTCGTAACATAGTTACTTTCTTTTTACATAAGTTATTATTTTCTTATGAATCATTTTGTTTAAATACTCTTTTAAATTGGAGATTTTCGAATACCAACGGTTTTAAAAAATAGTATTTTCTAAATACCATTTTTTAGAGAGCTCCAAGTGGTGGTATTTTTGGTGGTATTTTTTAAGTAAACCCTCTTAAAAAACAACAACCCCTCCATTTTAAGTACAACACAAAACAAAATCCAACAATTTGTCCTAAAATTTGATTATATTGTCCACAATAACCCATAATGCCTCAGAAAAAAAGTATTTTCAGTATATTTTCAATGACACTTAAAATTTTGAGGTTAGTAAAGCTAAATGCAACAGGTATTTACATGTTGGTTTGGCTAATACCAAACGCCATGGGAACTCTTTAATGTGAGTCCATAAAATGTATAGGTAATACACATTTAGACAAAAAATTGGGTTAAATATTGAATAATTTTCAAACTGCGTTTCCAATATTGGCAACCATTTGCCATAAATCAAAATGAGTTAAACCTTTAAAAGATTCAACTTATAGTATTTTATGCTTCATAAGTTTGCCCCCATATAATACATTTTTTTTCCAAAATCTCCTACGAAAACTACAAATCGTTGGAAACGGAATGCTAGAGGTAATAAAAGTTGGTTGCCAACAGTGAGGGGGTTCTATAAAGTCGGCTTTGGGAAGATATCCCCCATTTCTTGTATGATATCTTGCTCTGTTAATTAAGCCCGTCCCCGGGGAGGAGACAAAGGAATGGAATCGGCTGCAAGTGGGAGATCTGGCAACGCTCCGCTGGCCATCATTGTTGATAGTGGTTCGCAGATACGAGCTCACACACACACCGAGAGCTTTTTGGGCTGGTTTTTGCCTTTTCTTTTTTTTGGGATGGTGCACCATGGCTCAAGTGCCACGGGAGGGGAGGGGAAGCACAAGCAGCGAGCGGTACAAAAGCGATCCATGTAAAAGCGATTCATGCCCGAATGCATCCCGGGCGCACCACCACCCCCAGAGCAACCCTGCAACAACATCGCACCACCCGTTCGGCCGTCCGCCCGTCCGCCACCCCCTTGTTGGCCGCGCGATACAAAGGCACAAATGCGGTACTCGTGCGGTTGCATGCAACGGAGCTTTCATGTTGCTGCCGCCTCTTTGGGCGCCTCTGCCGCCTCTGCGGCACATATACATATATGCCGTACGTACATATATGCCGCACACTCCGAGCATATTCCGTATTTTCCGCACTTGCCGTAGTCGAAATCGGAACCGTAGTCTCGGAACCGTAGCAGTCGCAGTTGCAGTCGCTGCCGCCATGTCAGCGGAAGCGGAAAAAGCAACACACTCACAGGCGCAAACTCAAGCCAAATGGCCAGGGGGGGGGGGGGGGGGGTTGATGGGTGGCAGTGGGTTAAGGCGGGCGGTTGGGGGTTAAGGGTTGGGGCATGTGGTTGCTGCTGCTGATGACTGCTGCCTGCCGCCTGCCGCCTGCATTTGCATGCCATGTTGCCAATCGCCCACTTACACGCACACACACACACACCCACACACCCACATACACCGCACGAAATGGGGGGTGCGCAGGGGCAATCATTTGGAAACAAAGCTGCATTGTTCGGCAATCGCAGAGTGTCGGGCCATCAGATACGCTCGATGGGCGCCAGCAGCCGACAATGTAATTACACCAGCCACCAGCTTACAGAAAAGCAATTATTAAATAACTCTTAGGTCGCATATTATCAACATTAATTGATAGGAAAAAGGTGGATACTGGACTTTTCAACTCATTTTCCTATACAGCAAGACTATATATTTATAAAAGATTTAAGTTTTTATATAGATATGCCATTATAATATATTTTTTAATTAATTTTATAAAAAGCATTAAGTAAATGAAAAATAAAATTACAAATATGGGTATAGACCTAGAATATATCCTAGAATTCGAATTTGTTATATTAGATTTTTTATATATATATAGAAAAATCTGTCTTTAAGGTTTTAAAACATTTTATATATAGAGAGAGGGTTGTAGAGATGAAATTTCATCTAACCAACAATAGGTAAAATTAAAAACAGAAATAGATATTTAACTTTGAAGAGTGTGTTATTACCAGTAATATGTTAGAATATTAAAAAATAAGTACTATACACTCACCAACACAAACACGTTCGTTCGCAAAGATTTTCAATCCATAGTTCTTGACTTATGAGTTTGGAGCTCGAACCAATGGGTCCGAATGATGATAGTATCATTAATTTTAAAAAAGGGTAAACTGTAATAAAATTAGGCATAATATACTTAATTTTTTTTTAATTTTGAGAGAATAGAATAGACTTAAATGGAAATTAAATATTTTTAGTGGGATAGAATTTAAGCATCAAAAAATAAAATGTGAGTGTATTCGTATTGATATAGAAAACAGGCTATTACACCTTTTTTGATTTTATATATAACTATTAAAAACTAATCTTAACTCCTACATATATCTTCATCTTTATAAAATATATATATTTTTTTGTAATAAAATGATATTGGAGAATAATGGAAGTCACTAACCTAATGAAACCCAATAGCCAGTAGTTGAGAAGAACTTTCCTTGTTGCAAAATAAATTTTTAAAATTTTTCTCTGTGTAGAGAAGCGAGCGAGGAAGAGGGCTACACGCACACATTCATGTGACTGGGAGGTTCCTTCGGATCCCTGCAACGTGAATGCGTCGCGAATTTACCATCTCCCTCCCCCAGCTTGCCACTCCCCCTTTGGTACACCTTCAACCTCCTCCGCCCACCGCCCACCGCCCACCACCCCCGGCCCCTGCCACGCCTCGCTCTTTTTGTTGCTGCTGTTGCATTGCAGTCGAGCGCGCCATTTGGCGCTTTGAATATGAAGGCGGCCTAGGGGGAGGGTGCCCGTCCTTAACCAAATGCAAAATTCCAATGCAGAAATGTCTGAATCTCAGTTGTGTTCCGCTCCTGCCCCCGCCTCCTGCTCTTTATCGGCCACTTCCTTTGGCATTGGCTGGGCTTCCAAGGGGGGTTTCGAGTTTCGCAGGGGTTTCCAGGAGGGATTCGAAGGGGCTTACCAGGCGGAGCAGGTTGTTGCCTGGCTAGCACACATAGCCGAGTCCTTTTGGGCCCGGCAGAGGAGCCTCGGTTCGATCATTAGCGAACACGTTGCACCACATGTGAGTGCGGCAGCGACTAGTGTTACCTAGCTTTGAACAGCATTCCATTTCGATGAGCCATGTTCCTAATAACTTCAAAACTAAAACCAAAACTCTCTGGTATAATATTTCTTGAACATTGCTCCTTATACTGAAAAATCAGGCTTTAAATTACATATCATTTCATCCATCTTTAAAAATTTTTATATTTTCTATAATTATTTAATAGAATATCTTGAAAATCATGAAAACAGAATGGTACATTATTTTTTAAATAAAGCAAAGATGATATATCATTTTATATGGAAAAAGCAGCCCTTAAATTTACTTCTCAATAAAAGCGATCCCAAAAAAATATTTATATGTTTTTACTTTTTAAGAAAAGGTCTCTGAAAATAATAAATCAAAAAATATTAGATCTTGTTGATTATTGAAGAACTTTACAAGATCTATAAAACGAAAATGCAATGAGATAATATTTTTTAGACATTACAAAAAAAATGAAAGAACTAGTTAATAGAAAATCTAGAGGGATTATTATTATATAGAAATTCAGAATATCTATAGTTTGCTTTATTGCAAGCTCTTAACTGCCTTTATCAAAGTAATAAGCATTATCTTTTATATTTTGGAAAAAAAGGTTTAAGTTTGATATCCAATAATAATTATAGAATGGTACATGGGGAGTTATTATATTTAATATATATTTCTACGCATTCTGACATAAAAATCGCGAATTTTATTGGAACAGAAGAAACATATCATAAATTTATTATTTTTGAACTCAGAAATCTAAGAAGAAGTTCGGCTTTAGGGTGATTTCGAGTGAAATAGATGATATCACATAGGATCGAAGAACCTTGCATCGGCATTCGCCCACTCGTGGCATTCACCCACTAATCAGCAGCCTCGTTTTCCCATCTCCCTGGGCCAGTGCGAGTTTCCACAGCCTCAGCAGACGCACACACACTCACACTCGCACACAATAGATAACATGCCAGCCCCAGCCACCCCATATCCTTCGCTGCCTTCGCTGCCTTCGCCGCCTTTTGCCAATTCGCATTTCGTATACGCCATGTCGCCAATTTCTGCGAATTTTCGCCAAAAAGCACAAAACTGTTGTGCGATTGTCTTTGTGCGAGTGTGTGTGTGTGGGTGTGTGTATCTGTGTGATATGTATCTGTGTGAGCGCCTCGTTTGTGCCGCTGACTGTGTGTGCTTAATGCGCCAACGAGCACCGCACACGAAACACAGAATCCCAAAACTCCCCAGCCTCGAACATCGGAAAAGCCACCGGGCTGAGTCTGAGACCCTGGACCACCCCCTGGACCACCCCGTGGACCACCCACTGGCGCACCCCCCGCTGGGCCCTCGAGCAGCACATTAATGGCGGAGACACTCGCAGTCACCAGAATAGGAGCCCCCTAGAACTGGAACCAGAGCCAGGAATATGCTCGCTCCCTGCGGTCAAAGAAGCGCGATGATGGGTTGGTTGGGCCTGGAACAGGGCTTGGCACTGGGGTTTGGGTGGAAGGTTGAGACAAAGTGGAGCAGGGTAAGTGGATACCGAGGGGGTGGTGGGATGGCGGGATGGTGGGCTGATAGGATGGCTGGCTGGATGGCTGGATGGCTGGATGGCTAGATGGAATGGTATCGCTTGCTGTTGCCGCTGTTTTCGATATTGTTGTTATGCTTCCAAGGTGGAGGATTTAATGAACGATAGCACAGGGGCGGGCATTAGAAGGGGCGGGCTGATGGAGGGGTTGCCATGTGGCATGTGCAGCATCTAGAGTTCGGCGCCAACATCGTATCGCACTCAAAGCGACCGTTGATGAACGATGGCAACTCAAAGATTGCCGCTTCACCTCCGTGTTTGGGTGTCCAAGGGGGTCGAAAAGTACGTTTTAACCATTTGTTTCAAGTAGTTGATTCTCTAAAAAATTTTAACAACTACTAGTTGTTGAGAAATATAATAACAGAGCTGAAAAATGTCTAGGAAATTAAAAAAAAAAGACGAAAATATATGTTAAAATACCATTTACGTGGATTATAACTATGGCTTCTTTTAGGAATGCTTCTTTTAAGAAGGCTTCTTTTAGGAAGGCTTATTTTAAGAAGGCTTTTTTTAAGAAGAATTCTTTTAGGAAGGCTTCTTTGAAGAAGGCTTGTTTTAAGAATGCTTCTTTTAGGAAGGCTTCTTTCAAGAATGCTTCTTTTAAAAAGGCTTCTTTTAGGAAGGCTTCTTTAAAGAAGGTTTGTTTTAAGAATGCTTCTTTTAGGAAGGCTTCTTTCAAGAATGCTTCTTTTAGGAAGGCTTCTTTTAAGAAGAATTCTTTTAGGAAGTCTTCTTTGAAGAAGGCTTGTTTTAAGAATGCTTCTTTTAAGAAGGCATCTTTTAAGAATGCTTCCATTAAGAAGGTGTCTTTTGAGAAGAAGCCTTTTTTTAAGAAGCCTGTTTAGTAAAACTATTTCAACAGTACTTCTACAAACTCGGAACTGTTTCCAAAACTTTTTGGTATACAGGCAGATTAAGACATTAAAAAATAATTTCCCCGCCAATTTAACAAATAAGTCAAACCATAGTGACATTCCTAGGGTATTTGGGTATTCGTACCCATTCTATTTTTTATTCTGACGTTGGTCCAGACTTTTCCTATAGCGATTCCTGCCTTTTCCTCCCTTTGACCCCTCGAGCGGCACGCGAAACAGCAGGCAGAGTAGTAAGCAAAATTAATTAAACGCAAAGGCGACAACAACATGGAAGGACAGTCCGCGATGGAAAGAGGGGAGGGTAGGGGGATGTCCTGGTCCTGGCAGCAGGATAAGGGATTGGGCCGTAAGCCAGAAATAAATATATTCCATCGACCCACTTTCACAGACCGCGCCAACTATCGTAGCCACACAATTTTTTTGTATTATATTACACCAAAAAATATTAAGCTTAAATATTATGTTAATAAATAAAAAATGTTTATAAAATTCATAAAAAATTAATTTTTCTTTATCTATGATTTCATATTTCGAATTTATATGAATCATAAAGATTAGTTGGAGGCAGAATATTTTTACAATTTCCTTTCCTTTAAATTTCCCTTCCTAAACAATTTAATAATTCTCGTTAGATTCACTCGGAATTGTTTTCAGTGCCACTGCAACTTAGATGCTAAGTCACCCAACCACTCCCTTCTTTTTTTTTGCAATTCGTTGCCTCCATATTTGTTGTCAAAGCTTCTGGGAATTGTTTGCAGTGTCCCCTCCACTACTGAATCCACCCACTCATCCTCTTCTCTCTTTTTTCCTTTCAGCCTGCCCCCGCCCTCGCCGGCGAACACGCCCACGAAAGGCTTCGACGGCAACTTCAAGCTGGAGCCCAATCTCAGCGCCAAGGACTTTGCCGCCCCGCCCGAGTCCTCGATCAATGGCAACGCCAGCGGAAATGGCAACACGAGCGGAAACGGAAACGGCGACTCCACCTCGGCCGCCTCCATGCCCATGGCCACGCCCACAGCGCCGCAGCGCAAGCGCTACAAAAAGCGAGTGCAGTTCAGCTCCGAGGCGCTGAACGGCTTCGCCGGCAAGGGCAAGGGATCGGCAGCGGGCTCCGGAGGAGCAAGTGCAGCGGGACCTGGTTTCAGCTATGCCAAGTCCAAGAAGCAGGAGGCCAAGGCGGCGACGGCGGCCCTGAAGGCCGGAGCAGCTGCAGCAGCGGCAGCGGCGGCCGCCGCCTCCAGCGCCCTGCCCGAGGTCCTGGACTGCCGCATCGCGGAGAAGATCAAGAGCGAACTGGAGGCCAACAGCAAGGAGTCCCTGCCCAATGCCCTGTGCCTCAAGAAGGCAGCGGCGGCCGCGGCTGCGGCGGCGGCAGCAGCAGCCGCGGCCAATGGCAGCGAGGAGGAGGACGAGGACGAGGATCAGCCGCCCCATCCCCACCTGCTGCCCGTGCTGGCGCCCTCCGATGCCGTCGACGGCATCACCGCCAGCAATGGCCAGGCGGGCAACTTCCATGTGCGCTCCAAGTCGCAGGGCTCCAAGAAATCCCAGGCGGCCAAGGCGGCGGCAGCGGCGGCGGCTGCGGCAGCGGCAGCGGCGGCCATGATGCCGCCCAACTCCTACGACGAGCACGAGGATGAGCCCGGCGGCGTCGGCGGCGGTGGCCTCGGTGGACCCGAGGAGGACGACGAGGAGGACGAGGAACTGGACGAGGAGGCGCTGGCCCGCGAAATGAAGATGGAGCAGAACTTCGTGGAGGAGGAGGACGAGCACGACATCGCCTTCCGGTCGCATCAATCCTGCCGCGAATGCTCCATTGCCCACGACCACAAGCTGTGCCCGCTGCGCAATGCCTGCGGCAACGTGACGGACGCAGTGGATCTGGGCGAGTGGATCGAGCGACGCAACCTGGAGGCCCTGGCCAAGCTGAAGGCCGATGCCCAGCGGCAGGCGAAGCGGGCCAGCGGCCGGCAGCGGCACGAGGACGACGACATGGAGGATATGGAGGACATGGACATGGACATGGACGAGTCGTCGCAGCTGTCGGAGCTGGAGACCAAGCCGCTGATCACCTTCGCCGAGGCCTCGGTGCCGGCGGAGTTCGAGCTGCACAACGTGGAGCCCAATGTGACGGGGGTCTTCGCCCGCACCGAGGTGCGGGCCTTCACCAAGCTGGGACCGCTCATTGGCCAGCCGGTGCAGACCGGCGAGGTGCGCGAGGGCAGCGACATGAAGTGGATCTTCGAGATGTGCGAGGCCGGGGCGGACAAGTCGTATCTGCTGTGCTGCGACAACCCCAACGCCTCGAACTGGCTGAGGTTCGTCCGACCCGCTCCCAGCTACGAGGATCGCAACGTCAACCTGGTGTCCATCGACCGGCAGGCGTACTTCGTCAGCTGCCGCGACCTGAGGAACGGCATGGAGCTTCTCTACTGGAGCGACGACTGCAACACCATGTGGCGCAAGAAGCACACGGAGAAGACGAGTGAGTAGATGGGCATCACTTTGTTTTATCCTGAAGAATTCGCGTTCATTTTATTTCTTGTCATAAAAAGATCTATGAATATGATACTCTTTTAGTTGAAATCCATTCAATTCATCTTTTGTAATGTTTCCAATAAATATATATGGCCTCCAATTATTTCACAATTTTTTTTTTTCGATATCCTAAAGAATTCGCGTTTTTTTAATTACAACTTATTGCTATAATTTAGTCATGGGCAATCCCAGATTTGTGAATTTGAGTTATTCTGTTGTATCAAATTCCAACAAATTCAAATGATTAAAATCCTAAAGAAGTCGCGTTTTTTTTAGATTTTACTTTACAGTTGTGATCTATAGATCCTAAAGAATTCGCCAAACTTTAATTATAATTTTTGACATAATTTGGACATGGGCTATAACAAATTTATAAATTGGAGTACTATTAAGATCCTGAAGAATTCGCGTTTTTTAAGATTTCATTTTGCAGTTCGATTCTAAAGAATTCGCGTTTCCTTAATTATAACTCCTTGTAATACTTCCGCTATGGGCTTTACAGACTTGTGAATATTAGTTATTCTTATGTTTAAAATTCAAGTAAATTGAAATTGTTAAGATCCTGAAGAATTCGCGTTTTTTAAGATTTCATTTTGCAGTTCCGCAGTCCATTGTTTCAATCGGAAAAAATAATTCTAAAGAATTCGCTTTTCTTTATATTTATTTTAACTTCTTGCAATAATTTGGTCATGACCTATCACAGACTTGTGAATTTGAATACTATTAAGATCCTGAAGAATTCGCGTTTTTTAAGACTTCATTTTGCAGTTCCGTGGGCCCTTGTTCCGCCACAGATTTTTCACCAACCTCCTTTAACTAACCACTCCTTTCTCCCCTCGACCACAGACTGCGGCGGCTGCAACCTGAAGTTCGAGCACCCCCTGTACTACCGCACCCACTGCTCCGTCTTCCACGACCCCTCGATGAGCCTGACCATCCGCAAGTACCACTGCAAGGTGTGCGGCGAGCCGGTGCTGGGCAAGGACAACATCATGAAGCACGCGGCGGAGAAGCACGACGGCAAGGGGGCGTACCAGTGCCAGTTCTGCAGCAAGTTCTTCCTGCGGCTCAACTACCTGGAGATGCACCGCACCTACGGCTGCGCCTCGAATCCGAATCGATCGCGGCCCGTCTGCGACTTCTGCGGCCGCAAGTTCTGCCAGCCGCAGAAGCTGAAGGCGCACATCAAGCGCATGCACAGCGGTAAGTTGCGGCTGCCACAAATCCAGATCGTAACTGTGATCGTACACCCATGCGTATGCGCAACCCCCTATATTACGTAGCCGCATCGTAGGCCCACCGACTGCCATGTCGTGTGTCGTAAGCTCGTGTCTAGAGTGTCGTAAACATTTTATAGCAAATAGCAAATAGCATTTAGCATAGACACCGAATGTCGTATGTATCGTAAGCTTCTGCATAAACCAAACTACTTGCGTATGATTGTACTAACACCGAGTAGAGATCACAGTTTCCACAGAAAAGCAAAGGCTTTGCTTCTATTTACCTTTCCAAATTTTTAAAATATTTTTTAATACCTTTTTATCCTGACTACCTTTATTTGCTGTATTTAAAACTACATTCTAATTTTATGAACTTCATTATAATATTATTTTTTGTATCTCAAATTAGGGTAAAGAAAACTTCTTTTGGTTGTCTCCATTTATCTAATTTAACTTTTAGCAATACTTTTTTGAAGATTTGCATATTTTTAATATATTTTTTAGTAACTCCTAATGCTAATAAACTTAATTTTCTGCATTTAATACAAGATTATAATTTTCATAATAATTTTTTGTAATATAAACATACAAAAATCTTAAATTCATGTAAGGAAAAATTTCTAAAAATTTTGTTTGACTCCATTTATCTAATCTAAGTTTTAGCAATATGTTTTTTAAAGAATTGCAAATTTTCAAAATATTTTTCTTTATTCTGACAATTTTTATTTGCTGAATTTAAAACATAATTTGAATAATTTTATAATAATACTTATTATGCTATTATAAACATACAAAAATCTCAAATTAATGCAAAGAAAATTTAAAAATATTTAGTTCAATATTGTATCTATTTTTTAAGTTTTGTATAATTTACTTGTACATTATCATATAAAAATGTATTTCTTTATAATCTAAAAGGTTTTATAACACAATTTTTTTAAGTGGCAACTGTGATCTTGAGCCGCCAATATCTACACACTAACAACCACTATAGATCTACACTACAATGTCCTATGAACTAATCGTAAACCGTAAAGAGTCGCTTAGCTGTAAAACTAGCTTTAATATCTAAGCCACCACACCCAAAGTCACCATCACAGCAAAACTAGCGATATGTGTAACACTAAAAGCATCTGCGATCGCTCATCTCTCCTAAGTTGCAAACTCTTTAGTTACACACCGCCTAAATTGGTTGATATGTATACTTTACGATCCTTTGCTAGTTACTTGGAGTTTGTATTTCGTTTGTATATGCTATTATTCATTATTGAAATATCGTATGATAATCACACATTTAGCTACGCACTGAAGTGACTGCAAATTGTTGATTAGATGAGGTGTTTGTTAAAATAATGTATTGATCAACTTTTTGAAAGGAAGAACATGGATATTTCTTTAAAAAAGGCTCTCCACTTTTTTTTTTAACGAATTAGAAGAAATGTAAAAGTTCCATTTCGTTTTAGAATAATTTTTTTTTTCTAAAAGTAAACAAATTTGCGAAGTTAGTGGAAATTTCTTAAGGAAGGGTTCTGTTTTTTTTTTATGAGGAAATTAAAAAAAATAATCACTTAGAAAATTTTTTTTGAAAAAGGTATTTTATCCTTTACAGGTCAAAATATTTGCGAAGGGATTTCTTGGGAATTTCTTAAGAATAGGTTCTGTATTTTTTTGATACATTTTTAAAACGCTTTAAAAAACATTTTAAAAAAGTTTTTTATCTAAAAATTCATCCTAGTAATTTTTTTCATTAGGATCCTAAACGTTCAAACTATTTTTTGAAAGTTTTAACAGATTTTAGGCTTTAAATATTATATACCAACTCAGTTTTATAAGAATATTAAAAGCGTAAAATCATTTTTCAATGATTTAGTATTCAATATGTAAATCGTAGATGTGGAATTTTAGATAAAAAGCAGCAATACTTGATTGGCTAATAATGTTTGCTAAAAATTCAGAAGAGTTTTGAACTCTAATATTTTTTTGGTTCTATATAAACCATTTTAACAAGGCAAGGATTGCAATAATGTATGGATATTGTATAATCAGATGTTTAGTTTTAGTATGAAACCCTAAGAATTTTGTCTAGAATTTGATATCCATAGTTATAAAAAATAACTGACAGTCCTTCAGTCGCCGTGCATTTTGAGTGCTAGCCCGAGAAAAGTAGCCTGCCTTGTGTAACCGCTTTTAGTGAATGATTTGCCTTGGTTCGATTATGGTTTTGTCGATCATTGGTTTCATAGAGTACGGCCCGAACCCCAGACCTTATGATTGCCAGCCCCAAGAGCTGGGGATCCGTGCCTTTTGTGATTCGGCTTTTCGGTTTTATGTTCGTTGTTCGTTCGTTGGTTCGTTGGTTCGTTCGTTGTTGGGTTGGTTTCTGGTTATGGATTATCACTAAGTTGTTCTTTCAAAATCACCACAATCCGAAATTTCATTTTCTTCATACAATTTCATTTTAGATATGGCTGAAGTTTTACGAGATTTTCAGTGTAAATTATGTTCAAAACTTCTAGGATCGCGAGCGGCACTGCAGCGCCACTCGAAGGAGGTGCACAGCCGCAACTCGACGGTGGTGAGCTGTCCGCGGTGCCAGAAACTCTTCCAGAATCGCAGCAATCTCAAGATCCACATGCTGACCCACTCGGGCGTGAGGCCGTTCAAGTGGGTGGACCCCCCCCAATGCCATTCAATAGAGTCGTTATAATCTTACACTCCTTTCGTATCCCATAGATGCGCCGAACCGGAGTGCAATGCGGCGTTCACCACCAAGCAGTGCCTGCAGTTCCACTACAAGAAGGTGCACAACTACACCCAGGAGCAGATGCCCAAGATCGAGCGGAGCGTGGCCTATACCTTCGATGCCTACTCGGGCGGCATGAAGGTGGACTTTCTGGGTAAGCAGACGGCGACGGCGACGGCCACGGCCACGCAGCCACGCCCTAATGCGGCCGTCGTCTCCCCCTCCTCGTTCACAGAGCAAGCCCCGCGCCGGCGGCGCAAGAGCCTCGAGGACCAGAGCTCCATGCTCAGCGGCTCGCTGCAGAGCGACGCGGAGTTCAGCGACGACAACCTGTTCGAGGCGATCAAGAAGAGCGGCAAGTCGATCAAGGACCTGTGTCGCAACGAGCCGAATCTCTCGCTGCTCAGCTCCAAGATCTCCAGCATTTTCGGCGACAAGGTGCCCTCGGCGGCGGCCTCGCTGTCCGCCTCCGTTTCCGGTGCCGCCGCCGCCGCCTCCGGCGGTCGCAAGCGGAAGCGCAAGAAGGAGCTCAGCGCGGCGGCCCAGCAGCAGCAGCAGCAGCACCATCATCATCACCACAGCCACCAGCAGCAGCAGCAACACCAGCAACAGCAGCAACAACAGCAGCAGCAGCAACAGCAGCAGCACCAGCAGCAGCAACACGCCCAGCAGCTGCAGCACCAGCAGCTGCAGCAGCAGCACGTGCAGCAGCAGCAACACCAGCAGCAGCAACACCACCACCACCAGCAACACCAGCAGCTGCATCACGATCCGCAGCAACAGCATCCGCAGTACCACCCGCACCAGCTGCACGCCCACGCCCTGCCCCACCAGCAGCAGCAGCAACAGCAGCAGCAACAGCAGCAGCAGCAACAGCAACAGCAGCAGCTCCACGGCGATCCCGACGACGAGGAGGTGGAGAACGCGCGGCTGGAGCAGGTGCGGCGCAAGCAGAACGCCCAGCTGAGCCTGGTGGAGTCCTTCCTGACCACCACCGCCCAGCGGCTGAGTGCCCAGCAGCAGGTGCAACAAGTGGTGGCCGCGGCGGCAGCCGTCTCGGCCATGGCCGGCGCTGGCGAGGATCCCGCCAAGCTGGGCCACATGATGGGTCACATGGGCGTGGGCGTGGGCATGGACGAGGAGGAGGACGATGACGAGGACGACGAGGATGGCGGCGGAGGCGGCGGCGCTGGCGGTGGCGGCGGCGGCTCTTCGGTGCACTCGCATGTCCATGCCCACCAGGCGGCCCACCACTCCCATGTCCATGCGCACGCCCACCCGCACCACGCCCACTCGCACTCGCACGCCCACCCGCACCAGCATCCCGCCGCCCAGGGGGCGGGGCAGCAGGACTACCGCCATGCGGCCGCCATGAACGCGGCCCTCGGCCAGAATCTGGTGGTCAGCAAGGGCAGCAAGAAGTGGATCCAGGAGGTGCAGGACTCCAGCGAGGTCGGCGGCGAGGGAGCGGGCGGCGGCGGCGGCGGCAGTGGTGGACCCGGTGACAGCGGCGCCTGCAGTCAGCTGGTGGCCGGCGGCTCCGGTCCAGGCTCGGATCTGGGTTTCGCCGTGCCGCCCAGTGCCGTGGATGAGCACAGCAAGCTGCTCGGCCAGAATCGCGACTTCCTGGCGCGGCTCATGAGCAGTGCCAGCGCCAGCCATGCCCATGCCCACGCCCATGCTCACGCCCACGCCCATGCCCATGCGCACGCCCACCAGACGCATCAGCCGCTGCAGCAGCACCAGCACAGCGCCCACAGTCGCGAGGAGGACGAGAACAGCTCCTTCCTGGACGTCGTCGAGTCCAACAACAATGCGGCCGCCGCCGCCGCTGCAGCCGCCGCAGCTGCAGCGGCCATGTCGCACTATGGCGGCGGTGCGGGCGGCGGCGGCGGAGGTGGAGGCGGCGGCAGCGGTGGCAGTGGGGGCGGCGGCAGTGGCGGACAAACGCCCACGGGCCCGGCGACGGGCGGCACCGTTTCCGGCGCCGACGAGCCCCAGATGCAGATGAACTCCCTGGCCCACTCGCAGTCCTTCATGAGCTCCTTCTACAACAACGCCAACGCCCGCGTGGGCGGAGTGGGCGGCGTGGGCGTGGGCGGCGGCTCCTCCTCGGCCAGCATGCTCGTGGAGGCGGCCCTCAACTCCGTGGGCAACATGATCGACAGCGAGAGCAGCGACCTCAAGGTGAGTGGTTACAGATTTAGAGCATCATTTCACTGAACGTCATTGCACGCATCCACATGTAAAACTCAAGCGGGAAATTCTAGGTATTTCCAAAAACATTTGGGAAATTTATTTTTTGACCCATTTTCTCATTTTTTGTTTGCAAAAAATCTCAAAAATCAAACATTTTTAGATTTTAATGCCAAAAGATTGGAAATTAAACAGTTCCTTTACAGCAGCGAAAAAACTGATTTTTTAGGGCAAAAAATACGAGATTCAGATTTTGGTCAAAAATAAGATTTTTCCGTCCAGTTTTTCGACCGTAGTTTCGTCGAATCAAGTCTTAATCATAAAAGACCGACTGTTTTGAGCAGCTAGCTTCCAGTGCTATCAATCCCAATCATTTTCAAAAAAATTTATTTTTTACCCATTTTTGCTTTTTTTTGTATTTTTTTTTTTGCAAAAAATCTCAAAAATCAAAAATTTTGAGGTTTTAATGCCAATAGATTGGAAATTAAACAATAAGTTCAACGAGGTATGAAACTCCTCGTTTTGACACTTATTTTCAGTATTCCAGACGAAATCCTATTTTGTAGGTCGAGAAAATGAGATTTAAATTTTGGTCAAAAATGCTCGTTTTAACCTGTTTTCCAAGAAAACAATCCGTATCAACTAAATGTTAGAACAATTATTATAATTTTTCGTAATTTCCTTATTAATAAGGAGAAATCGCTACCTCACTAAACACATTTTTACCCCCCTTAGGTTCCCACCGACAACCACATAAACAGCGACAGTCCGATGAGCGCCCACGTGGACCCCGAGTCGCAGCGCTTTGGAGCGGGCAGTGCCGGCGGAGCGGGAGGAGGAGGAGGTGGCGGCGGAGGAGGTGGCTCCAGCGGAGGATCCTCGGGCGGGGCGAACGGAGCGGGGATCGGCGGGGCCATGGACAACCTGGAGAACGAGCTGAAGATGATGAAGAACCTGGGCAGCTTCCCGATGCAGATTCCACCGCTGCCCATGTTCCAGGGCGCCTGCAACATATCGCCCAGCGCCTCGACGCCGACGAATCCGCAGAGCAACCAGAACCAGAACGACGTGGATGTGGATGCGGGCAGCACGCCGCGTCCACAGCATCCGGACTCCGATGGCTTCTCCTCGTCGCACCATCGAACTCCGCCCTCGCCGCCGCCCATTTCGCCGGGTCGCGACTACGGCGGCATGTTTGGCGCGGGCAATGGAGGAGGCGCTGGCCCCGGATCGAACAGCACACCGGCGGGCAGCTCCAGCGGCGGCGGCGGAGGAGGCGGTGGCCCCGGTGGCGGCGGGGCGAACAGCATGTCCGCCTCGTCGCCGCTGCCCGCCCTCCAGCCGCAGCGGAGGAACGCGTCCAGCGTGGGCAGCACCTATCCGGAGCACGAGCTCATCTCGCCCGCCTCCTCGCCGAGCATTCCGCGCTACAACTTCAACGGCGACATGATGCGCCACAAGCGGGCCGTCCAGGAGCAGGAGCACCAGGAGCGCCAGCGGCAGAACATCTCGCGCCACAACCAGATGTCCAGCGACGAGGAGAACAGCATCATGCCCCAGAACAGGTGATGATTGCTGACTTATCCATTAGGATATTTTCAATTTTTGATCTCATTTTGATTAAGTTTATTTCAAAATAGTATTATAATATATTATTTTAAAATAATTCTTATTTTATAGTATTTGTTAGCTTGATTGTTTGTATTTTATTAAATTATAAGTTATTTTATTATCATTTAAATTTGTTTATATTAAATGTTTATTTACAAATAAAAAAAAACACTGTAAATATAAATCTTACAGTGTTTTTGAAAAGCAAACATTCCAAACTTTTGAACACTTTTTTCCAAAAAAGGAATTGATTTTTTTACTAAACTCATGGCTAATAAACTTTAAAAATGATTTGTAAATTGCTAAATAGTTGGTATGATTTTAATTAATTTTAATTGTATTAAAATTTGTAATACCTATTTGCTTATTTTGATTTTCCATTCTATTAGATCATTTTAAACTGAAGTTGATATTTTAAGACTTTTGGTTTCAGACATTATTTTTTACAAAACTAGAATAGATTTTTAAAAGCTTCGCTTAAAATCATTTATAATAAATATCGTCAAAGGATTTATTTGTAAATATTTATAGAGTTAGTTTCTTTATTTTATACAAATTTATGAATAAATTTATGAATGAATACCTTCGTTTAAATTATATTTGATTTTATATATAAAATATTTAATATAAAATATTCAGCTTTACATTTTGAAATACTTTAGTGTCAAATATTATATTTATAGCAATAAAAATAAATAAATACGTTATTTGTAATCATAAACAATTAATTTATCTGATTTTTTACTTAAATTTCATTGAATTATAGTTTTAATTTTAAGGTTTTATTTATTTCTCTTTTAAATAAAAATTATTTATTTAAAGAAAAACCTATAAAACCTATGCCTGTATATAAACCACATTATTTAACGATCCCCATCCTCTTTGACCGCAGCAGCGCCGGCCAGGACATGCGCATGAAGTTCCCCCAGTCGCAGATCGACCTCATGTACTCCAAGTACGAGAGCATGGCCAGCAACCTGAAGTACAACAGCCAGGAGCTGGACTCGCCGGCGGAGTACCGCCAGGCGGGCGGCGGCAACGGCGGCAATGCGGCGGTCAGCGCGGCGGCGGCGGCGGCAGCGGCGGCCAGTGCCGCCAACGACCTATCCGACCTGCAGGGCCTGGACATGAGCTCCAGATCGAATGCGGCCAGCAGCAACTACCACCACAACTTCCAGTTGCCGAGCAGCCGGTACCACCATCACATCTACGACATCCTCTCGGATCGCGAGCAGCAGAGCCAGCAGGCCCAGCAGACGGGTGGCTCCGTTGTGGGTGGTGGCGGCGGAGGCGGTGGCGGCGGTCCCGGAGGGGCCTCCTCGGTGGTGCACCAGCAGGAGCACGGCCATGGGCAGCACCATGCGATGCAGCAGCACCAGCAGTCGGCGGCCGCCATGCACAACATGCTTAGCGAGCAGCTGGGCGAGCAGGAGCACGACCAGACCACCTCGGTGGACCTCAGCCGGACGGCCAACTATGTGGTCTCGTCGCCGCCCCAGCTGCCCTACAACCATCCCACGCACCACGACATGCTGCGCATGGCCTCGCTGGATCTCACGCCCAACACGGCCAACATGGCGGTGGGCAACAACCGATCCTTCCTCTCCTCGCAGATGCAGCACCAGAGCCGCGAGAGCCTGGAGCACCATCGCCTGCTGTCCACGGTGGAGCAGCACCGCATCCTGGCGGCCTCGAATGCAGCGGATCAGCATCGCCTCCTGGTGGATCCCACCGCCCATCTGCTGATGGAGCAGAACAACCGGCTGCTGGGCACGGCGGATCAGTCGCGTCTCCTGGGCGAATCGGCGGCGGCGGCTGCCCAGAATCGCCACATGGCCCGCAGCTTTGGGGCCTATCACCAGGTGGCCTCCAGCAACTACCATCCGGGCGTGAGACCACCGCCCGTCCTGCCCTCCGCCAACCACCACGCCTCCAATCCGTCGAACTACCACCCCTTTCCCGCCTACTACTAAGGGGTTGGGGGGAGGAGGAGGGGATGCGGATGCAGTCGGGATAAAGTGCACTTTGTGGGTTCCAACTGGAGGACAACCAGAATCGAGTAGCCTAATTTAATTTAAAGTTTAGTTTCCCCGAGATATCCCCTTCAGTTGATGCAGATTCCAAAGAATATCCATTCATAATTTTCACTAAAAAATATTAAAGGGCTCGTTAAATAACATTTTAAAAATTAAACTAAAAAAAAAACAATTAAAAAAGTAAAATTAAAGCTTACTTAGATTTTTAATGCAAATTTTAAAAATTCTTAGTTGGCGAATATACATTTTTTAAATATTTTAAGAGTTATGTAAATGTTTAAAATTTGTCAATCTTGAAAATCATTTGAAAAAGTGACATTCGTAGTTGATATTTTTCAAATTGATGATCATTTTTACATAAAAATATTTGGAAATATTGAAATTTTTAAAATCTATATTATTTCTCATATTTAATATTTCCCAGTTTCAGCACTCCAAAACATTTTTTAAAAATATACAAATGAAAACATTTGGAAATATGAAAATTATAAAATATCAATATTTCATTTTAAAAACATTTATTTTTAAGTTAAAAATTTTTCAGTATTTCAAAAATTTTAAGAATATTTAAAAACGTACAACAAACTGCGATTCTTTGGAAAACTGCACTCAATTTTTTTTTTTGGAATCCCACACGACCTACTGAACCCTCTGAAACTAAATTAAAATTTCGAATTTTGATTTCGAAATGTGTGCCAATACGTCTAAGTGTAAATTTTGATTTGCTTCTCTGACATTCGACGGCTGGCAGATCGGCAGATCGATTTTGTATTTGTACACAATAATATTAAATATGTATAGTTGTATAGGAAGCATAATTATAATAAATCTATATATATATATAAAAAGAGATGTGCGAGAAACCCGGAAATGAGTGCGACAGAAGACATAGAGAACGATAAAAACATAAGCCTGATGCGAACATTTTTTTAAACGCGAATTCGCCGCTGAGTTTGGATAGAAAAAGGTAAATGATATAGGGAACGATGTTGATAATAATATTTTTACACCAAGTGAAAATAAATGCATATAAACGAGTACAAAGTGTTAGAAGAGGATGAAAATTCCAAACAAAAAAATCACCCAGATTCGGCTTTCCCATGAAACCAGATCCCAACTTCTACAACTTCTTCGGCTTTTCCCCGATCCCCCAGATGCAAAATGCAAACTCAGCGATCCCAAAGAGAAGAGTACAGGCACAACAAGATGCACACTACATATATGTAAAGCAGATATAGATATATGAACGCGACCGATCAGGAACTTAGCTCAAGCATCTTAACACTTAGCGGAACGAGTCCGAAACTTCGAAGTCTTTTTTTTATACCATTTAATTATAAATAATGCGTATCCAGTATGGTATAGGGGCTATATATCGATATAAACTACCCGCAACTGTACTAAATGGTATCTGTATAACTAAGTTATGGTTTAATGTAAATTATTAAATTTATATAAGAGTGCAGAGGGCGATAAAGGAGAGGAAATACCGCATAATGAAACGAGATAAACACCACATACCAAAAAAAAAATATATATATAATACAAAAATAAGTATAAAAAAAAAACAAAAACATGATAATAAATAATAACACACACACACACACACCCACACACTGAGAGAAAAGGGGAGAGAGATCGCTGATCCACATGATATGTATACATCTATATATATGCATATGGCGTAATCAAATTATCGATTATTAATAAACCGTAAATCGAACAATTATTTGAAAGGAAACCAAACTGCCCGGCTTTTCATTAAACATCGCAAGCACACAAAAAAAATAGGAAAAACACACGAAAAAATTCCGTTTTCCCCCGGAAATCGCTCGCCTAGGGTCAGAGAGGGACAGCACGAGCGACCGTTTCAGCGCCCCATCCCTTTCTCGTTCCCGTTCCCATGCGCGAGAGCGAGCGGGACACCGCCAGCGCTGCAGCGCCAAAAAACAACAACATAGGATATCGACAGCATCATCAACAACAACAACAGCAACGAAGATAATGGAGAAGCCCGCAGACCGACAGAAATCGTACCGCCTCGGTCCATCTTTGGAGGCGGTCAGGCAGCGCCGCCCGAAGAGTCCGCCGCCGGCGGCCGAAGCGCCACCCGGCGAACCGCCCACCGATGACCAGCCGCAGACCCCGCCCATGCCGCCCCCGCCCCCGCGGATCGGCAGCAGTCAGGCGGGCAGCAGCGTGCTGATAATGACGCCCGCCCAAATCATCGAGGCCTACGAACGCGCCCTGCAGGTAGAGTTGCCAAACCCGAAAAAATATCGATATTTTCAGTTCGATCAAGTTATCGTAGTGAAAGTAACAGTAGGGTATACTGATCAATTAATAGATTCATTTTTTTAAAGTTCTCTAAACCGAAGGAGAATAGTAAATGAATTTCATTTCAATGATATTCGTGATCTTTAGATTTTCAAAAATCAAGTTTATCGAATACCACAAACGATAATTTCGATATTTTTAGTCCGACCAAGTTATCGTAGTGAAAGGAACAGTAGGGTATACTGATCAATTAATCGATTTTAGTTCTCTACACCGAAGGAAAATTGTAAATGAATTTCATTTCAATGATATTCGTGATCTTTAGATTTTCAAAAATCAAGTTTATCGAACACCACAAACGATAATTTCGATATTATCAGTCCAATCAAGTTATCGTAGTGAAAGTAACAGTAAAGCTTACTGATCAATTAATCGATTCAAAATCAAGTTTATCGGACACCACCAACGATAGTTTCGATATTTTTTTGGATGGATCATGTTTATCAAATTTTTTTTATACATTGTTTAATATACATACTTTAAAGGAAAATGTATAAAATAGTTGAAAACTAATATGTTATCCAAATTTAAATTATATTTTTGGAACTATTGGTGATCCCAATGTTAAAATCTGCCAACTGATCGTTAATTCAGTCAAATTTTTAAAGTTTAAAAATCTTAACAAAAAATAGATTAAAAAAAAATTTAAAAATAGCTGGTAACTAACTGATTAACGTAATGAAAAATATTGTTTTTCGACCGTTTGAGGTCCCAATTTCGCCAGAGATATGGAGGGGAAATGGGAACACGGTCGCGGTCGTTGAGTAACCGAACCCTGACAACCCTAACGTACCGCTCACCAAACGCCCCCCTTTCCCCCACCCCTCAGGAGGGGCCAGCCGACGGAGAGGCCGACGGAGAGAAGCCGGGCAAGTCGAAGCGCTGGCTGAGCAGGCCGATCAGTGTGAAATCGACGCTGAGAGCCGTTCGCGACGGCCTGCTGTTCGTGGTCGGCGGTTTCCTGCGCTTCCTTCGACGACTAGACATGCACGGCGGCGGTACCGGCAACAATATCAACTTCGTCGAGGGGCTGATCGACTTCATGGCCGGCTCCCTGGGCGGAGCGGCCCAGGTGTACGTGTCGCAGCCCCTCGACACGGTCAAGGTCAAGCTGCAGACCTTCCCGGAGGTGTATCGCGGCATGTGGGACTGCTTTGTGAGCACCTATCGCAAGGACGGCATCCTGCGCGGCCTGTACGCCGGCTCCGTTCCGGCCGTGTTCGCCAACGTGGCCGAGAACTCGGTCCTGTTCGCCGCCTACGGGGGCTGCCAGAAGTTCGTGGCCTTCGTCGTCGGCAAGGAGACCTCGGGAGAGCTGTCCACCGTTCAGAACGCCTGCGCCGGCTCCCTGGCCGCCTGCTTCTCCACCCTCACGCTCTGCCCCACGGAGCTGATCAAGTGCAAGCTGCAGGCGCTGCGCGAGATGAAGCACTTCGTCGAGCCGGCCCATCCGGAGGACATGCGCACGCCCTGGACGCTCACGCGGTACATCTGGCGGACCGAGGGTGAGTACTATTAAAGCGAAGGAAGTCCTCCATGATTTTTATCTCACAAATATACAACATTGAGTTTGGTTATGATAACATTTCCGTAGAATTGGTTGAACTATAAGTATTTCATTATAATAGAACCCTATTTCACATGATCGAAACCCCTAACAAAAATTATTACATTTATTCCATTATAATAGAATAATGTATCAGTATATCAATTCTTACTATCTAAACCCACAAAAAATTATCATATTTATCCCATTCTAATATAACCATATATGATGGAGTCTAAGCTTAAAGAAGCACAATTATTTATCTTATTATAATAGAAGCAAATTTCATAGTCTCAAAATTATCATAATCTCAAAAAGCAACATGCTCTTAAATAAAATTTAAAAATTACATTTAATGTGCAAAATAACCGAGTTATACAAGTTTGAACTTCAGCTACAGTGAAAAAAAATAAAGTTGATTTTCCTATTTTTTTCTGATAATGGTCTTAGGGGCATGTATGTTTGACATACATATATCAAAACTATATAAAAAAAATTTAATTAAATTTGTAAACCATTTTTTTTAACAAAAACTTAAGTGTGTTTGCAAACTGTAATATTTTTGATTGAAATTGATGATTTTCTTTTGTTCAACATTTCGAATGCCCACTGTAGTTAGTAACATGTAAATGCCCAACATAATTTAACATATTGACACTTTAATGTCCATTATGATCGCCTTTATCCCTAATTAATTTGGGGGCGTAGCCTTGGGGAAAGCTTTCGTTGCTCTCGACTCTTGAGTGCTGCGATTAGATTATCTCCGCGCGGCTTTCGGCGATCTTTTTCTTCTAATAATTCACAATTATCGCATCGCAGTGCGCGATATAAACACAGATACGCAGGGCACCCATACACAGGCCCGGGTCCACATGGTTGGGGATGGGATCACTTGGGGTTGCCGGATCTTTTTGGGGGACTGCCAGCGATCTCTGGCTATAAGGCGGTTGAATTCGATTTTAAATTTAAATATTTTTGATAAAATGTTGATAATACTAATGAACAAAAAGGGTATTCTAGTTATTTTATAATGTTTTGGTACCCATCCCAAATTTTGATAAGATATGGCTGAGATTAGGGTGAAAAATCACTCCATCGCTAAAGAAATAAATACCTTATCACATAGATGATTGTGTGGCTAAAAATTATGTGAAACCTTTTCTTAACAATTAAAATGGCATATTCAAAGCATACATAATTTCTTCACTCGCTGATTAAATTACAAAGCTATTATTATCAGCAGCAACTTTAACATGGGATGACTTAAATTACTTGCTGAATGCCAGGGTAATATAATGCGTTGGTAAAAAAAAAACATTGCAAAAGCTGCAGTTTCCAAAAAGAAATGTTGGGGAGACAACGTTTGAATACCCTAGAAAATATAACTCAAATGGGAACCTTTTGAAATATACCATTTGTTATTTAAACTAAAAATGTAGGGGTCATAAAAACTGATGAAATTCTGTATATTAGTTTGCCGGGAACTATAAACTTTTTATGAGCGAAACTGTCTGAAACTTAATCTTTGTCCATAAAATAAGTCATTTTGGAATGTTTTTTGCTTGTATAAAGATTTTACAAATATTTTCCAAATGCTGCTATTATATTTTTTTATAAATCCCTTTTTAATAGACCCATAGTAATCATGTACCTTAAGCATGTTTGCAGCTTTATGCTGACACTTAGAAATATTTTTTAGCAACAATAACAGGAAGGCTATAAAACGCTCGTCAAGTGAGGGATTTTGTAATGCCTCGCGGCTAATCAAATCTAATCGAACCTGAGAAGGCTGCCGCTACTCTCGCTCCATGCTGAAACATAAATAATGAGTATTTACTACGCAGATTGCGAAAAGCGAATTAGGGATTTCTGCGGGGAAACTGATAAGACTATTCATAGCCCAATGGCCTCGCGGTTGGGAACATGCCACGCATCTTGGTGACGTAGTGCGGCAGAGACTAGGGCCCCTTGGGGATGGGGAAGTGCATTGTGGATAGTGCACATGCTGGGGCCACTATCAGTCAAGTGGAAAGTTACTGAAACGCTACGCGATTGACGGCCTCAAGTCGGCAGATCATGAGCACGTTTCCGTTTCGTTTTATTATAGATAGATAGTCCCGTCCTCACGTGCCAATCTCCAGCCAATGTTAATTTTTGTACTCTACAACGACCTGACCCTTTAACCCATTCTCTGCGCAGGCATTCGAGGATTCTATCGGGGATTGAGCTCCACGTTTCTGAGAGAGATGCCCGGCTACTTCTTCTTCTTCGGCAGCTACGAGGGCACCCGGGAAATTCTCCGACGGTGAGTGAAGAAGACTTCCTTGAGAGGATGCTTAAAAATATCCTAAAACTATTTAAAATACAACTATAAACTATTACATACTTTCCTAATTCCTTTATAATTTTTAAACTGCCAGCAAAATTTTATAAGCATCAAATTTGATATTTGATAAGCTAGTTCAACATTTTTTTGTAATTTAAAAAATATATAATTTGAACTGTTCGATGTTAAAAACCTTTCTTTAAAATTTTCCAAAACGTTAACAATCGTCAAAAAAATATTTATTCATTTCAAGAATTAGTTAAACAATTATTTATCAAAATCCTCAAATAACAATCGAGAAAACACAAACACTAAGCAAAGGCCATTCTAAAATTCATATAATAACAATTGTTTACAACCTATTCACTTGAACTTTCTACTTAACTCTAAAGGCAATGGGTTAGCATCAAACTACAGTCGATCCTTCAGAACGCCAACTTCTTTGGATCAAAGTCTACAGAGTTATGGCAGATCGACTTTATACATTTATTAGTTTATCCGGCATGCATCTACCTTGAATTATCTCTGCTTTCTCCCGGCAGCGACGACCAAACTAAGGATGAAATCGGACCACTGCGCACGATGATCGCCGGCGCCATTGGCGGCGTCTGCCTGTGGACGTCCACGTTTCCAGCGGACGTGATCAAGAGCCGCATCCAGGTGAAGAACCTCAACGAGAGCATGTTCGCCGTGGGAGCGGACATAGTGCGGCGCGAGGGTGTCCTGGCTCTGTACCGCGGCCTGCTGCCATCTGTCCTGCGCACCATTCCTGCCACGGCCACCCTGTTCGTGGTCTACGAGTACACCAAGCGGGCGATGAGCGCCACCCTCTGACCGACCACCAGCTGACCACCATCCTCCAAGAACGGGTCCCAGGGAGCGAGACGCTGTGCTAGTTGTTGTGGGCTTTTGGCGCGTGGCCGCGGGCGGTCATCATAAAATATTCGATAATTATTCCTTTTTTTTCTAGATAATTAATAGATCGTAGTGTTGTGCCTGTACAATGTTCAGATAATGCTAATGACTGACTAATATCCAACTTGTAGCCGTCTTTCATTCCCCTGGGTGTTGGCAGTAGGGTTTTCCAGTCTATCTCGTCTAATTCCTGCTAGAATTTTATTGGCACCTGCTGAAGATCATGATTGTGATGGACTAGATCTTGGCCACTTGGCTGAGACGGCGTCTAAGAAAGTCCTGGCGGTCCGCTGCGGTTTCCAGCTCCCGCCATTCATGCCAGTAGATCTTAACGACGATTGTATAGAATATTATTCTCGTTTTGGATAACATTGCTCATGAGGAATCACTTACCACCACAGGCTGGTGTCCCAACTGCTGCAGCTGCCTTAGCTTCATTTGCATTTGCCCTGTGAAACGTTCCTTGTCGCGGATCACGTTGTTCCAGCCGGCGATAACGATGGCCACAGTGGCCACCTGGTCATCCGCCGCCTTGGCCTCGCCCAGCAAGTGCCTGCGGGTGAGAATCTCACCGCTGTAGTCCTGACAGGCCTCCGCGTCCAGGGGCACTGCCTTCTGCTGGCCGTGGTCGTAGCAGAGCACCAAATCGCATCGATCGTACTGCGGCAGGATGTGCTTGAAGGTCACAGGTCGGTGGATCAGGGAGAGAGCCTCCCTTATCTCCACCAGGATGCGATCAGTGCTGCTCAGCTTGTAGCGTTCGTCCCGCTTAGGGATGTACTGCGTGTAGAGGCGTCCCATCTGCTGGCGCTGCCGATCGGTGAGCAGTGCTCCCTTGTACTCCTCCGGACCCAGGAGACGAGCGAAGCCGTCCAGGTGGAAGTACTCCCGTCCAGGCAATCCGCTGCGGTAGGCGTGCTGCACGAGGCGCGGCTCCAGCGCCACGCCCAGCAGCTCCACGTCGTAAACGCCACGCATGGTGAGGAACTGCAGGCAGTTGCTGAAGCAGCGAGGATGGCGCAGTATCTCCTCCATCCGCTGGCGCAGTAGATCGGGCAGTCTGTCGGCTAAACGGCGATCCACGCCAGACGCGGTGGTAATATTGAACAGGGCCATTACCAGGCAGATGCGCTCCACATCCTTTAAGCGGGCGCTGTCCAATTCGCGCTCGAATCTCAGCAGGATGCGTTCCACCAGGGAGTCATTGCAGGTCTGCAGTTCGCAGCCCAGCAGCGCCATGTGCAAGCATGTGAGCAGCGAAACGCGCTGCACTTGCGACTCCAGGGCGCTGAGCAGCTCCTTCAGCGGCTCCACTTGGGGCAGTTTGCTGCTGTAGCGCAGCACCTTGAGCAGCGCCACCAGGGGAATGTCCTCCACGGTGTCCAGCTCGCTGCCCAGCCTCTGGTAGATTTGCGCCAGCAACTCTGGGTTTCTGATGGGCGTCTGCGTCTTGAAGAAGCCCATGGCCATGACGCCCAGCTCGGACAGGGTCATCTGGTCCACACAGCGGGCCAGATTAAGCTCAAAGTCGAACATCTCGAAGACGGGTCGGCGCAGCAGGTTGCACAGGAACATGGCCTGGACCAGCTGCTCGGGCGGCAGTTTGCGCACCTTGCGGCCCAGCTTCTTGAGGGCCAGCCACACGTACTCCCCGATCCTGACCAGACCCAGGCGATACCAGGCATCGCTGGCGAGCAGCAGCTGCCCGCTGGACCAACGCTCGATGCGCCGACAGCACTCGATGTCCAGGGTGTTCCACAGCTCCATGTAGTTGTGGGTTTTCGTCGACTCCGGTGTGGGTAGCTCGGCCAAGGCGCTGAGCGATCCCACGAGCTGCTCGTCCGAGAGGCGATGCAGCTGGTCGCAAAAGCAGCGGATGAAGTCGTCGTAGCGGGCATCGCTAATCTGCAGCTCCAGCCGGATGCAGTGCCTCACCAGGCCGAGAAAATCGGCGTACAGATCGGCGGGATTGGCTTCTCCCTGTGACGGCCGCAGGAAGCCCTCCGTGACGGGCAGATCCTGCCAGGCGGAGTCCCGGGGACGCAGTATGGCGTAGGGTTTCAGGGAATCCATGAGGATCCCGTGGGCGAACTGGTTCTCGCGATCCGCGAAAATCCGCGCCTGCGCAACACTCGAGGCGCACAGCTGGCGGCCCACGCGCCCCACACTGCGCCAGAGGCAGTGCGTCCTTGTCCACATGGCTGGGATCTGATCTTCACTCGATTAAATCAAAACTCAAGCGAAGCCGCGTTATGAAAACATTCGCCGAAAAGCAGGCCGGCAAATCAGCTGATTTCGTGCTGCGCTGCCAGAGCGACGAAAAAATGTGCTCGCATGCAGGGGAAAAAGCAAAGCAGAAGTACTCTGCCCACTGTGCACGCCCGCTGTCGATAACGATATCAAACAAAACGTGGGCAGCGTTGGACTGATCAGTGTGATCAGTGATCGAGATTTTAAATAACATGTTCAAGGTGAGTCAACGGTTAACAATTAAACAACAATTACAGCAAAAGTATACAACATAAATAAAAAATGATCTTTATCAGCTCCCTAGTGCTACAATCAACTTCCCTTGATGAAAAAATCACAAAAACAAATGTATAACTAGTCATCTATACATTATAGATTATACATTGGTATACCCCTTACTCGAAAAGTTAAATCAAATGAATTCGAAGGATAGAATGTAATTGGTAGAAGGACCTCACAAAGTGTATATATCTATATCGACCTAGCAACGTCTGTCTATCAGTCCGTCTGTCCGTTTCTTAGCAAACAAGTCTCTCGGCTTCAAGACTCTCGGGATAAAGCTCTTTTAAACGTCTTCTTTCTATAGTAAGTAGTATATAAGTGGGAACGAGCTATCACGGATAATACATCCTTAGCGCCCATATAAATGATCGATTTGAAAAGTATTAGAAATCATGGTTGCCCTCAGAAGTCTGACTGGGCAATACGTTTAATCCAAGCATCTTTGATGCTTCCATCAATTCAACTCACCCACCTTTGGACTTTGGAATCACTTAAGAAGGGACTAGTCTCAATGGAAAGATGGCCTCGAGAGCTGCACCGACCATTTGCGTAATGTAAGGCGGCTGCTCATTGCTTTTTGGTTAGTTCTGATAGAAAAGGGTAAGAACAAGGTTGTTCCGATTAGCTCTGCTATGATATTTATATCGGACTATCTGAAACAGCTTTTTCTTGCGCTCTGATGTCGGGGTAGAGTCTTTAATTTGCAATATGAATCATATGGACATCAAAATGGTCATACCACCTTCATAAATAGGGCTAGAAATTAAACAGAGATCGTTAGTTCGAAGTTAAAATGGCCTCTGTTTTTGGAACCAATTTGGATCTGAAGTCCAAAGTATTGCCTAGGGTAATGAATATGGTAGTAATATTTTGATCCGTATATTGTGGAGACATACCCTAGACCTCTACATTCATTTAATAGGTTTTGTAGTACTTCCATGTTAATGGTTTGGTCCTTCGCTCAAAGAAATCTTTGTTCTGCCTAAGTAAGGCTAACTGCCAACGAAATAACAACGGAATGCTAAACACATTCCGTAGGGGTCTTTCGTCGAAAGTGTCATTTCTTTTTACCATGAATGCTGATACCAAAAGTTTGTTTGATGAAAGTGTATTACCTATCGTCGTAGACTTGCATGTCCAAGGAACGGTTCTGCGTTTCTAAGCAAGACTTTCGTTAATCTATATACTGGATTGAAGATCGTTAAGTCACCATAAACTGAACTTCCCTACCTAGAAATCCAGGCGGGTGTGGATGATTTGAGTGATTAGTACTTCCTTCCATAAGCACAGAGAAGACAATGGAACGATTTTCACATATGAGATTAGGCTTTCTGTTTGTTTAATAACCAAAATAAGTAATGAGGTTAACGTTGTTGCAGTTTTGAACGAAATGAACTTGGTTTTGGCATTGCAAGAAGTCAACTGCTCCCCCACCGTGTCAGGGACAGATTAGTCGTTTTGGTGTTATCTTGACTGTAATCGATACACGTGCTGGTGCCATCTCCAATATTTTAAGCAAGTCACAGCTGTTTGACATTCACACGTCATCGAAGACCGCCATTGTGGTCGAGCAATGGGCGTTGCTGCCACTTTGCTTAAAACCTATCGGCTTACGAGTGTTAGGGTTGCAGCGCTTGTATAGTAGTTTCACTTTTTAGGCTTTCTTCAATTTTTTATGTTTCCTTATCTTCAATTTGTTTTATTTGGAGCACGTTCTTTAGCTGTTTGCCATTCAGCTGTCGGCGAAAGCGGCCATTGTTGCTTTTTCCCAATAACAGGGCTGCCAGACCGCCGCAAAACAGTCAACTGACGCCCAGGCGGTCTGGCAGCGCTGGCTTGTAGTGGCCTGCAAGCAATTTGCGTTTGGCAAACGCCGACTTTTTGGCGTCGCAAAAAACGCGCTTCTCGGGAAACCTGTCAACTTTTCATTGGCCAGGCAGTGACTCCCGCACCCCTAGGTATATTCCGCAGCCGGTATTGTGCGTAAGGAGTGCAGATCTAGCGGCTAACCCGGCGGTTTGACCACCGGATTGTCCTTATCGGGGATTCTTCGCGTCTTTTGTGCCGGAAAGCGCGGCTTACTTTGGGTCGGCGATCCGTTAGTACACAGGCATCCGGGACATGGAGGAGGAGGTCATGGCCATCGGCGGTGGTCCGCCGGATCCGCTGTCGATCAATGGTGAGTCCGCCAGTCAGTCGCCCCTGTCCTTCAACTTCTCACCCCTTTTCTCCTGCCCGACAGCCGATAAAATCATCACCAAGGCGGCCAGTGTGGACGTGTTCGCCAATCCCTTCATCCAAATCACCCTTCCGGGACCGGAATCGGCCTCGGGACGTGCGGAAGCCGACATCCTTCAGCGGGCCGAGGCGGAGAGGCGTCTCATCGCCTTGGTGCGCCGCCAGCCGGCCTTGTACGATTCGCGACATCCAAAGTTCCATGACGACGTGCATCGCGAGAAACTTTGGCAGGGCGTCGCCTGCCGCCTGGCCATGGATCTGACCAACTGCCTGGCGGCCTGGGCGGAGCTGCGGTACCGCTACCAACGCCATGTGCGCCGCCTGAGGGCCTTCCAGCGCAAGCGCAGCGGCAACCGTGGCCAACGACCTTGCATGCGGCACGAGGAGGAGCTGCTCTTCCTCTATCCCCATGTGGCCCGGTTCCCGCTGACGGTGGAGAAGGTCCAGCCGGCCGAGGTGGTCGATACCAAGGCGGCCAGCGACGAGACTGAGGCGCTGCCTGATGTGGAGTTCGTGGAACCACCGCCCGTGGACATCATCGATGTGGATCTCGAAGATGAGGCCGCCTTCCGCTGCACCAAGGATCAGCGCCGCCTCATCGAGGCCGTGCAGGCCTATCCCCAGCTCTACGACAGCCTGGCTCCCGGCTATGACAATACACGCCATCGCGGCCTCATCTGGGGTGCGATCGCCAACGAGCTGCATGACAAGGCCACCAAGCTGATGAAGAGCTGGCTGAATCTGCAGACACGCTACGAATGGGAGCTGACCCAGCGGCCCGAGCAGTGCGGCAACTCGGAGCTGTGTAAGTTGATGGAATTTCTGCGACCGCATGTACAGCGCCTGCGCGGCACCGTCTGCAAGGCCTCCAAGTACCTGCAGAAGGGCTGGCACGAGCCCATCGAGCACTTCCGCAGCGTGATGTCGCTGATCAATACGATGCGCAACATGCCCGATCTGGTGCAGCTGACGGACGAATCGCTGACCTACAAGGTGAAGCCGGCGCGCTACGATGAGTTCTGGCAGAAGGTCGGCCTCGAGGTGATGGCCAGCTTCGAACGCTGCGAGGTCACCTGGCTGGTGCTGCGCTCCTTCCACCACGAATTGCAGGCCATGCGCCTGGCGGGCTACCAGCTGCAGGACAAGTGGTACTTCGAGAACGCGCTGAGCAGCATCTTCAAGCAGGTGAACGCCCGCACGACGGCCCGTCAGAGCTATAAGCGTAAGCACAACGGGGCCGTGTCGATGCCGGGCGAGCCGTCGTCCAAGATGTCGCTGCCAACGCTACAGACACCGCCGCGCCTGCCACTGGCCATTGTCTATCCGCCCGCCACGAAAACTAGCAGCAGCACTACGAGTAGCAGCAGCAACAGCAACAGCGTCGTTGGAACCAACACGGCCATGCTGCCCACCATCACGAATGTACGGAGCTGCTCGGGCCCCGCCATCACGAACTCCAACTCAAATGCGGCCCCAACCAGCGTTAGCTCAACGGCAGCCTCTGATCCATCTGCTCCCACGTTTATGATACCCAAAATCACCTCCGCCATGAGCGTGGCATCGGGCAATATAGTGCCCATCAAGCTGCCGCCCACGCTGCGAATTGCACCCAAGCCGGTGTCCGCCATGGGCATGGGTGTGCCCTCCATCCCGGCCAATATTCAGCTTTCAGGCGCGAGTATCACGCCAGTGCGTCCAACGTTACCGCAGCGTCCTGGCCTGCAGGTGTCCATTCAGACCAAGCCGACCATACCCAATTCCCCGCAGATGCCACCGGCAGCAGCCTCTAGGAGTTTGATTAGGCCAAAAATGCCGCCGCAAATGGCTGTTGGAATATCCGTTCAGCGCTATCCGCCAGCCTCGGCTCTGGGAGCGCTGCTTAGCGAACCGCCGCTTACGAAACCGATTCCGCCGCCAGTATTGCAATCAGCTCCGCCGGCGCCGGCCCCGGCCCAGCAACTGCCCACTTTGGTGCCCAAAAAGCCAACGAATATGGTGGGCAGCAGTGGGCCAGTTTTGGGAACCGGAGCTCCGATGGTGCGTATTCACCAGCCGGGAGTGCACAGCGGTTGGGATGCCAACAAACCGATGGGATCACTACCAACGCCTTCTGTGCCTGCACCAGCAGCAGCAACCACTAATGCTACAATAAGCGCCAATGCCTCGGCGGCAACATCGAAATGGAATTCACTAATCAGAGTAAATGCCAAGCCTGTGGCAGAATCAGCACCTTTGCCTTCAGCTCCTGCAGCCACAAGCATGAGTACGGGGCCTAGAATAAGTACGGGAGCAACAGTAAGCAAAGCAGCTGGCATAAGTACAACGGCAACGCTGAGCACAGGAGCAGCGATTAGTAAAGGAGCTGCAGCAGCAACACTAAGCTCAGGGGCAACCATCAGCCCAGTTCGAGGAGCAGCCGCCTCAGCCTCGCCTTTAGTACAAGCTAAAGCCAACACACCGGTTGCAACAGCAACAGCAACACCGCCCAGAGCTGCAGCATTAGCTGCCACTGCAACAGTGGACATAACGAATGCAGACGATGTGCCAGAGACAACACCTACGGTAGCCACATCAGCTGCAGGTTCCACGCCAGCCACTGCAAAACCAGTGGCTAATGCACAGCCCAAAGCTAATGAGAAGACCGTATATAATGCGGTCAATGCCGTAGCAACAGCGGCTTGCCAGCCAGACAAGGAAGCAAACAGTAGCTTAGAGATTTCATCAAAGGATATTCACGTGGTGTTGCTGGAGAATCCCGCCACCGGCAACATGCTGCACATTTTGTGCGACAACCAGACCACTCGCTACAATCTAAATATGGTTAGGACGGCGACGCTGATACGCGAGGTGATGGCTGTGCCCCAGCTGCACAAGAAGGATCCCCAGCTGGCGGCCAAGTGTGATGAGTTCTGGAAGATCATCGGCAAGAAGTTTCACATGCCAGGTGGGTAGTCGGTCAGCCTCTAAAGTAGCGAAAACTAATCATGCATCATGTTGCCCTTACAGAGGACGCTTTGCGGGCAGTTTGGAAGTTCCTGGCGGAGAACATCAGTGTGTTCCCGACTATTGCGCCCATGTCGGAGCTGATGCGTCCGTTCAAGGCCAGCGTGAAGGTGTGGGAGAAGTCGCACCGCTTGTTCAGCAAATTTGACGAAATAGCTCGCAAGTACCTATGGATGGATCACAAGGAGGTGCTGCCCGATGTGATCCGCCACTTTCGGCACCATGAGCACCTGTACTGGGAGATGCGCAAGCCGCGGCCTGGCGAAGAGGCTGTAACTCCGCGCCAGTACACGGATCAGGAACGGCAGGAGGTGTGGCGCGAGGCCCGCATCAAGTTCCCCAATCGTAGGTTTCAATTGTGAAATCTTTTGTCCTTCGTTTTTCACTCACGCTCTAACACCTTGCAGTCAACCATCGGGACGTTTGGTCCATGTTTAAGTTCGCCTTCCGCACGTACATGGAGGATCTGGAGCGCGGCATTGAGAATCCCTGGCCGCAGAACTGGTGGCAGGCCCTGGAGCAGCTCAGGTTCCTGGCCGACGTGCGCTACCATCCGCTCGAGCCCTACTACTACATTGTGCACAACAAGATCGCCGAGGAGGTGAAGCGCTGCAGCATGTACGAGGCTCTCATGTCCGCCGATCCCGCCGATAAGAAGAAGCCCACGCCTGCGGCCCTTTTGGCCCGTCTAAGCAAGGAGCCCATGCCCTGGGAGACGGAGGAGGCCAAGCGCTTGCTTACGGGCAAGTTGAGTGTACCGAAGAGCGTGTTTGCGATGAATTACATCCCCGCAGCCCGACACTTGAATCCCGCTGCCCCTCCCATTCCCGTACCTGATGACACGCCCCTGGTTGCAAAGGCACCCGCCGCGGAGAAAGCACCAAGCGACGGCGCCATAGTGCAGCAGCGAAACGGCAGCGCCAAAGCCCAGAAACGATTGCTTGTAATGCAACGCGTCGCCGGCAACCTGCCCACCATCGAGGCCTTCGAGCTGACCCATGTGCTGCGCCGCCATCCGCACACCTTCGAGCGGGCCAGCACCATCGACAAGCGGACCGCCTGGGTGCGCGTCTCCAAGGAGCTAAATGCCACAGGTAAGCAAACATGGAAATGGATTTGAAATATGGCATTTATAATCTACATTTTGCGCACCTTGTTTGCAGTAACGGAATGCCGCTTGGGTCTGCAGTATGCCCTGCGCGAGATGCGCGTCCTGAAGATCACGGACCCAATGCATCGCTGCACCATGGGCCACAAGTACTTCCGGCACATGTCCGAGATCTACAAGCAGGTCAAGCCCAACGGCACGCTCACCGTGCGCACGCCGCAGCAGGTCAACCAATCGCTGGCGGAGCCAACTCAGGAAGTGGATCCGCAGCGATTCGTGCCCGAGATCAACCTGACCACCTGCAGCCCGGGCCTGGTGCTGAAGAACTGGGCCAGTGCCGTGGGCGACCTGTCCCACGACAGCCAGAATATGCTGCTAGGCAAGCTGACACAGCTGTTCGCCAGGTATGCCGAGGAGGCCAACGTCAATTGGGATTACCGGGCACCGCCTTAGCTCTCCAAACTTCTCACACGCCGCACCTAATCTTAGATATCTCTTAAGAACTTTCACCGCTCCATCGACAACCCCATCTCGCTCTCAATTGTCATTCGATACTTATTATTTATTTTATGCTTGCATGTAGTTGCAAGGGACGTTTTTTTTTTGTAAAAGAATTATTTTACGATAAGTAAACACCTTAATATTTGAGTTTGAGTGATTAGGAAACAATAAACTAGACTCAAATAAAAATACAAAAAAATGCAAAGAAATTACATTCCTTATTCACTTTTAATGGAATTTCCATATCTCGAGTGTCCTTGAAATGTAAAACTGGTTTTTCATAATGATTTAGTACCTATGATAGTCCTTAGAGTTGATTGATGCAATTACAACTTACGCAATTTGTAATAACAATATTATTCACCCATAGAAAAATGGTGATGAGGGCGAGGCCTTTTGATTAGGTGGACACATTTGACGGCCAGCGGGACCCGCCCACTTGTTTGGCCTCTGCGAAGACATGAAAGTAAGCCCGGGTAAATTGAGGCCGGACAATTGCGAAACGATTTGATTGCTCTGCTCGTGGAGGAGGGAGATAATAGGACATACGTAAAACACTGGGGGATGATTGCCCTGGACTAAGGGGTGGGGCAGGAACTCAACAAAGAAAACTATTTTATGGCTTTTGAAAATATACATTTCGAAAGCCAGGTTTAATGAGAAAACTAACACAAACAAAAATGAAGAAAAATATATTTTATTTTTCACAAAATGTCATTCATTTTTATGACATTTAGCCATTTTTTGGTAATAATGCTTTGTATCCAAAGATAAAATTTAAACAAATACATACTTCTTAGAAATCGTCACGGTTTTAAATCACCAAAACCAATTTTGTATGCGTCTAAAAGTATGCAATTACTAAAGAATAATTCACTTTTTAAATGAGTTCATTGTACTTGTGAGTTGAATATATATTGTTGCATACTTTTTGACACCTAAAAAATGGTATACCAAAAATTCTGCTGATTTCTGTAGTACCCCTGATTTTTTTGTTAGCACAAAAATGGAATTTTAAAGCGTTTTCTAATTTTGAAAAAAAACCTAACCTGCAACTTACGCAGTAAACATTTTTTCTTTAAAAGGGACGACATCTTAAGGTTATTTTGTGAATTTTTCCCAGTACCTTCATATGTATTTAATCTAAAATTACGTTGCCTATTCTGAAAATATTTAATGATATAACGAATATTAGGGTCCGAGTCCTTTGCGAATGAAAAATTGAGTTAAAGAAAATATATAAGAAGCCGATTGCTCAACAGCAAGATGCCATCTCTTTGGAGCGCAGGCGATGAGCGCCCACCAGCCGAATTCTGGGAGCTGCTAGAGATGAAGGCTTCTCTTTGTCCACCGACCCCTCTTCGTCCCTTGCATCCTGCCCGCCCAGCAACCGGTCGGGAGATGAGGGCTTGGCCACCAGCCGATTGTAGATATTGACCGCCAGGGCGGCGAATATATGATTCACATTGGCGCCACTCTTGGCGGAGGCCTCGCGAAAGGCGATGTCCCGGTGATCTGCGTAGTGCGCCGCCTGCTGCTGGCTCACCTGGCGGCACTCCAGGTCGTCGCACTTGTTGCCCACCAGCAGGACGTTGACCCTGTCCGTACAATTGCGCCTGATCTCCTCCAGCCAGCCATCGATGCTCTGGAAGCTGCTGGCCGACGTGGTGTCGTAGACGAGCAGGATGCCATGGGCACCCCGGTAGTATGCCGGCAGCACCGACTTGAAGCGCTCCTCGCCGGCGGTGTCCCAGATCTGGAGCTTCACCACCTTGCCGGCCACCTCCACGGTGCGCACCTTGAAGTCCACGCCCACCGTGCACAGGTACTTCCCGGTGAACCGGCCGTCCGAGAAGCGCATCAACAGACAGGACTTCCCCACGCCACAGTCGCCCAGAATGAGGATCTTGAACATGTACTTGTACTCGCTCATTATCAGTCGGGGTCGTCAGATATCTCAAAGGGGATAGATTGAAGTGACGTACTTTTCCCGGGTTTTTCAGGGTTTCATTTGGGGAGGCGTTTCAGTCAATCAATCTATTTTGGATTTAATCGAGGACTTTCGCTTGGGTTTCGTTCACTGACATTGTAACATTTGAGTCCAACAATTTTCGGGTTACGCAAAAATGGAGCACGAAAAGCGAAAAAATGTCATCCCCCTTTAAAAAAATTTTCGAATGTAGATTGTAAGAGAATTCAACCACAAACTCATTAAGGAATCCCACTTCAAAATCAGAGTAAAATTACTCATGTTATGGATTTTAGAAGTGTGGTTTTGGGTCACCATTCTGAAGACCATCGGTTTTGCTGAAAAACCGAACATGAAAATGGGTCAAAATTTCGACCCTCTTTAAAAATAAATATTTGAATGTAGATTGAAAGAAAATTCAACCACAAACTCATAAAGGTATCCCACTTCAAAATCGGACTAAAATTACTCAAGTTATGGATTTTAGAAGTGTGGTTTTGGGTCACCATTCTGAAGACCATCGGTTTTACTGAAAAACCGAACATGAAAATGGGTCAATATTTCGACCCTCTTTAAAAATAAATATTTGAATGTAGATTGAAAGAAAATTCAACCACAAACTCATAAAGGTATCCCACTTCAAAATCAGAGTAAAATTACTCATGTTATGGATTTTAGAAGTGTGGTTTTGGGTCACCATTCTGAAGACCATCGGTTTTACTGAAAAACCGAACATGAAAATGGGTCAAAATTTAGACCCTCTTTGAAAATAAATATTTGAATGTAGATTGTAAGAAAATTCAACCACAAACTTATTAAGGTATCCCACTTCAAAATCGGACTAAAATTACTCAAGTTATGGATTTTAGAAGTGTGGTTTTGGGTCACCATTCTGAAGACCATGGGTTTTACTGAAAAATCGAACATGAAAATGGGTCAAAATTTCGACCCTCTTTAAAAATAAATATTTGAATGTAGATTATAAGAAAATTTAACCAAAAACTCATAAAGGTATCCCACTTCAAAATCGGACTAAAATTACTCAAGTTATGGATTTTAGAAGTGTGGTTTTGGGTCACCATTCTGAAGACCATCGGTTTTACTGAAAAACCGAACATGAAAACGGGTTAAAATTTTCACCGTATTTGAAAATAAATATTTGAATGTAGATTTTTAGAGAATTCACCCACCAACTTAAAGAGGTATCCCACTTCAAAATTTAAATTCAATTACCAATATAAAGGATTTTAGAAGATCCCACTAAAAAATAAGTGTAATACTTAGGATTCGTTTTAGTGCTCATATTAAAGCGAACTTCTTGGCGGCCTTTTTAAGCTAGTTCAGCTTATACTTCTTCTAAAGAGAAACAAAGACACTTCCATCCAGCTGCGTCCAGGAGAAAGTCCATAAAAATTAGCATTACTCCGGCCCCTAGAGGGGGTCCAAAGGTCGAAGTGCTGAGGGCGCCAACGCGCGGTAATCAGGGTCCAGGGATGAGGAGCCCCCGTCATAATCATCCCGACATCTGATGGCGTTGGCAATAATGTTTGCTCCTGGTGATTAACGCAATTAAACAGGTGCTCAAAATGATGTTTCCAGTGGATTAGCCGGGGACACAGGATGCAGGACACACGGGGTCTTAGGATAAGGACGAGGAATGGGGATGCGTACGTCCGCTAATAAGAGATACATTAGCAGCGTGCGCCCCATGTTCGCATTAATTCTGGTCGTTGGGTGCGGGTTTCTGTGGGCGGAAAGGTGGCTTGTTACACTTTTGTAACGTTAAAATTCCATTAGCCCGGTGGGTGAGGGTTGGTGTTTTTATAACAGGTGCTCTCTTCCACCTCGGACTCCTTGGGCCTTTGTGGATAGCCGTGTCTATTCGCCATTGTCCGTCGCCGGGAAGACAACACTTGAGTGGATCGCTTATGCAATTTCCCTAAATGATTCACATGACCTCCTCCGCGCCTAATGAGCCACTTAATCGGACGATTGTACGGCCATTCATTCTCCGTCGAGAGTGAATGGGAAAAATAAAACTCACCATTTCCAAGCCATTGTAAAGGCTCTATGGGGGAGCAGAGCTGAGAGACTTCTGTTACCTAGTTATTAAAATAAGAAAATTTAAAAAAAAATACTCCATATTGGATAAAAATTGTTGATTTTATACGGACGAAAAAGTTATCAACTGTTTTTAAATTTAATAACCAAATAATAAATAATTAAAGAAAAAAATGGTAATTTAAAATTTTGAATATTAGATAGGTTATGTTAAAAAAAAAAATCATATTCCTCCAGTTAAAAATTGTTTTAAAATGTATTTATCATTAAAGAGAAAATATTTTCCATCATAAAACTTTTTAGAATATATTCTTTCTAGGTAAGGTTAATAAAGAGGTATCACCACCAAAAACATACCCCTTCCAAAACCATTTCTATGATAATCCTATGCTACCCTGTAGCTAAACTCCACGGCTCGAGCTTTTTCGGTGACCACAAAAACTGTTAATTGAACGCTTTTTGTTGCCGTTTTCTCTTTCATGTGTTTCATTTGTTGTTCACCCATCTTTTATTGTTAGGAAAACAAATACATAAAAGAAAACATAAAAACAATAGCAGAAAAGTAGTAATCATAAAAAAAAGCGAAAAGCAAACTATTTAATGACAGTCCCAGCGGCGGCAATCCACAATCCGCAACCCACACAAAACCCAGAATCGAAATCGGAATCTGACGCTCAGACGCGGCTTAGGTTAATGTTTTGCCACTGGGACACAGTCCAGAAATAAGTACTGGGATAGAGTAGGCCTAGGTCCGTGGGTTGCGAAGATCCGCGAGTTTTTACTGGGTTTTTTAAAGATATCTTTTAGGAGGTGTTGGGTGGGTTTGATGCATACCATCACTAGAGATCATAAATCATGTATGGAGGTATCAAAAAGCAGGTGGGCTTCATAAGGCATGACAAAGAGTAATATAGTAGCATACTAGCACACAACTTTTGAAGTTTTTTCTAACTTATTTAAACCTTTTACAAACTTATACTCACAACCATATACCTAACATACATAATACACAAATATAAAAATGTTTTCCAATTTTAAACTAAAATATTGCAAAGTATTTTCGAAAAAACTCTAGTTCCTCGGTCGTCCCATGCAAAAATCTGCTCAAAATGTAAATGCCCTGTGTTCGTCAAGGTATAATAAAAATAATACAACAGCAACAAATAGCTAAGCAGCTCCACAAAAACTATTAACAAAACAAAAGTACAAAGCAGCGAACACGCCCCGCTTTTGGGGACGAGCAAAAAGTAAACAGAAAAGCCATTATCGAGTACAACAATAACAATAGTAGAGCTGCTGCTGTTCAGCACTCCGGTTGCACTGGCAAAAAATAGCACAACAAAGGCCATTTTTACTATACATATTATTTATATAATGTTTTTAACTTAATGTGTCCATACTTTTCCTACAACCTGCTTTGTCTTTACACAATAATGTTTCTTTAAAAGTACTTATAATTATGAAATGATTGTATTTTTCCTAGTGCTTTAAGGTGTTTTTTACATACTGTAATTGAGGGTATTATAATATCAGAAAAAGTTTTCAAGGCATTAAGAATTTATACCATAAAACCTTAATATATTTTTGATCTATGTAACCTAAAAACTAACTTTTTTTATAACTTCCTTTTACAGCTTTGTAAAATTGCAGCTTAAACTAGAAAAAAAAATATTCCGATAACCATTTTCGATTTTTTAACGATATTATATTAGATTTTAAAATCGATATTTGTTTTTTTTTTAGAAGCAAGGGTATTTCACCTTCGGCCCTTGGGACTAGCCCTATTTTCCTGGTTCTCTTGCTGAGTTGTGCATGGCAAAAACAATTACAATTTCGCAAACAAAGATAATTTGCGAATGAGATCGACGACACGATACAATGGCACACCACCGGCAGCACTGCAATATGGGGTGGGAATGGCAAGAAAACCTGAAATTCGCAGTGGAAGGGCCCGACAGAGAAACGAAAACAGAAGCTTCTTTTATTTGAACAAGCCAAAATGCAGTGGGTGATCGCTAATCGGTTATCGGTAAGTGTCGATCGTTAATCGGCGAGTTTTGAGTTTCAAAAGTTTGAGGGTGTTGCGGTGGGGGTTCAAATATAAAGGTTTAAAAAAAGGTAAGAGGGAGCACAGAATTGGATCACTTGGCAAATGAAGCCAGAAGTCAAGCGAGGCAAACAAGTCGCACTTCGAGCAAGATATAATGGGTTCTATTCTTTTAGCCAAGATAACGTTCCTCGGAGTATTTGTGTGTGTAGATATATCTACCTTGACATTGATTTCCCCCGATGAGGTATCTTCTGGTTAAAATATATACCATATTTAAACCTAGTAAAGCTAAAATGTCAAATTCAAAGTAAACCTATTATAATATCTTATATTTTTTTTTAAATTTACCATAGGTTTTCTCATTTCGCAAAAATTGAAATATATATTAAAAAATAAATTAATTGGGCGATCCATACCACTTACTGATATCAAAACAAAAGACCAGACGCACGGTAACTTTTTTAAAGCCCCAAAGAGACAGTTCATGCGATTTCCAGCTCAAGTAAATTACGAAAGACAGAAGAACAGCTTGCCAATTAAAATTTGTAGGTGTCATAATTTTCCGACAATTTAAAGTCTCATTTTACAAACATAAATATTGATTTGGTCAGCATTACCATGTGAAAAAATATCACTGTTATTGGGAAATAATATAAGTTGATTTCCATATGCCTTAGCATGATTTTACCAACCAATGCCCACAAAAAACAAAAACAGAAAAAAGTCAGAAATATATACATTTCACTTAAGGTAACTAATGTATTTGGGGCAGCCTACATTTATGAAAATTACATGCACCTTTTCTGATTTGCAAAATGTGTAAGTCAGCACCCATCGCAAAATATTTAACTACTGTTAGCATTTTCATTTTTCTGTCAACACAGCAAAAATATGTCGCAGCTTTTAAACTGCAACTTAACGATCCGTTGGGTCAAAGTTTTAGACCAATTTCATGTTCGATTTTTTCGACATTCCAATGAATGAGGAATGAGATTACATAACTTGAGTTGTTGAATCCCGATTTTGACGTGGGATACCTCTAGGAGTTTGTGGTTGAATTCTCTGATAAACTACATCAAAATTATTCTTATTAACGAAGGTCAAAATTTTAGCCCCTTTTCATGATCGATTTTTTAAAATTGGAGTAATTGGAAAAACAATTATTAAAAAAAGACCTTACACCAATGAATTTTCAAATAGGTTTTTTGACAAAGGAAAATTCAGGGAAAATATTTTGAAATTCTAGAATCAAAATGGATTCCCCTGGTATATCTTCTCTCATTTTGTATTACAAATGTATTACAAAACTGTGGTGGTAAAGCTGATTTGATATTTCTTAAATTCAGGATCCAGATACATATGCCGATTCTCGTATAAATATACTGTATTGTTAATTTTTTCCAGTACACCCAATACCTTAAAAAAATATTCTTATAGCTACAGAAGAAAACGTATGCATAACAGTGTTGGGTTTTTGAGTATTTCACCTCAGAGTAGCTGAGACTTTTCATATACCAGATAGAGTTTTTGTTCTACTGATATTTATAAGAGCACAAAAACCCAAAGGTGGTTTCTTAATATCTCAAGGATTTTTTAAAATTCTATACTTTTCTCTAGTTATATTTTATTAATTTTTGTTTTTCATAGATCTGTGACCACAAATAGCACACTACCAAACAGTAATATTTCAAAAGCAAAAGATGATAAACCAGGTTGATTTTTTGATAGCTTCCCCAAGTTTAACTGATATTTTTAAATTCTAGATCGAGTTTGGATTCTCCAGGTATATCGTATGGACGGTTATATTCCAGATTGTTCCATAACTTTTAAAAATAAAAGGTATTACATTACTTAACCTCCAGTTAACTGAGAATTGGGTTCTTCTGGTGGTGCTATTTCGTAGATCTCTGACCACAGTGCGCAATCGTTTCGCATCTCGTAATGTTGCTGTTGTGTCGATGTTGCTGTGGTTCTTGTTGCTGCTGCCGCTGCTGTTGCTGTTGCTGCTGCTGCTGTTGCTGTTGTTGCTGTTGCCGCTGCTATTATCGCAGAGAGTGCTTGTTGTTGCTGGTGCGCCGCCGGCGTCGCCGTCTGGCGGCGATCTTCGTTTTGTCGGCGGCTTCAGTTCAGTTCGAGTTCGCACTCGGCCACAGACAGTCGGTTGGTATCGGTGGTTTCGGTGGTTCCGTCGCTCTCGGTGGGTCCGGTGGATCGTCGCGTTCGCAGCGCCAAAGGAGGAGAGAAGAAAGACCGTAGTACCGCACAATACCGGGGCTCCAGGTCCGAAGAGCCGGAGTTTCGTCGCTAGACAATCGCGAGAATCGCTGCAGCTAGAAGGAAAATAAATTATGTGTCGCACCAGATCGCTGCGTGTCGCGCTCAATTAAATACACATATTTTTTTCACTTCCCCCTGGTCTTAGTTTATTTTCTGTTTTTTTTTTTTCCGCCCCCTCCCCCCTTTGCACCGCATCGCTGTTATTTATATTTAATTGTTTAATAACAACAGCAGCAGCAACAGCAAAGTAAAGTGCGAAAAGTGAAGTGGAGTTTGCCGCCGACGACGAGTGAGTGCGAGTGATCGCGAGTGCGCACAAAAAAATTGGAGCAGGTTCCAGAGATCCCGAGATCCCATCTAGAGTTCTGGACTTCCAGTGCTTCGATCTGGGTGGCGTTGGCGTTCCCCTGGTAATTTTATTGAAAGTGATGATCGTATTCTACTTCCCATCATTTCGCAAGTTCAAGTTCAGCGACCACGCGGACTCCTCTTCGCGTTTTCTCTTTATCTCTGGCCCTTGTTGCACTCAAAGAAAATACGGGGCATTCTTAGAACGGTTAAATAATAGGAACTAAAGCTCAATATAGATACAAAATTGTACTATTGGATATATATTTTAAGGAAATATCCAAGAATTAATTTAGATTATTTTGCTTATATCTAGAAGAATTTATTCAAATATTCTACAACTTTATTGTACTATATATTTATGTAATTCAACTTCACAAAGATGGAATTTTTGTTATCATATTTAAAATTACAATCTAAACAAAGCCGCATTAAAGGGTTTCGACTCAGAGTTGCATCAAAGAAATTATAAACAAAAGTATTATATGGTCTTTAAAATCCTATCTTAAATGCTTTTAAATGTGTAATATTTATATTTAATATTTATTTCAGTGTAGGGAAATTTTAGCAAGCAAGTAAAATGATATTTTCATATAAATTTATGAAATTATTCGGTTATATATGGCAAATTACAATACAAACTTTGGCAAAGAAGTGCATAAATTTTGAGTTATAGATCCCTAGATTGTCTTCACTTTTACATAGCCTGATTTTTCTTCGAGTGCAGGGCTTCTCCCCCTTTCTGGCCGAAAGTGCGTTGGATTCCTGGCTCGTTCTCTCCACGTTGCCCACTCGGTACATTGCACCTTTTGGGCCGCCTTTCCTTTGGCGTCGTCTTTCGCTTTCAATGCATTTTGACAGCGGATTGCTAATCGGCCAGGTATTCGCCAGGTAGTCCACCTTATAGCACCTACCATACAGCAGATATCCCGTCTTTCGCCTGCGAATTCGCATTCCTGGCGCAGTTGTCATTTGCTCGCGTCGGGCAGCGCCCTCTCGCTATCACACACACACACCTGATGATGATAAACAGCTGAAATTTTGATAATTTCTGGGATTGCTGCGACTTGCTCAAATGGCTAATCAGCTGCTGTTAGCACCTCCACTCAATTTCCCCACTAACCCCTTGAAAATCAGCCGTACAAATTGGCTTTGTAGCGGGCCTTATCGCATGCCAAAACCGACAAACCAAGAATACAAAAGCCAAATCCGAGCCCGAAACCAAAACCATAACCAAAACCGCAGAATCGGCTCTATATTACCTCATTGCGGCGGTACCCAGTGCACAGAGAAAACATTTTGTGGAGCTCTAAGGTTACAATCTTGAAGCAATAAATTACATTTTAATTAAATCACTTGCATTGTCTTAATGTTTTGAATGCTATCTCAGAAATTATAAAATAGGGTAATAATTCTCATTTTGATGCTTTAGAATGTATATATATTTTTAATCTTTTTTCCAAGAAAATCTTTGTATATGATTTGATAAGAAAATATTTTATTTTGATTAAAGACTTGACCATTCTTAAAGTTTCTTATATTATTTCTCTAGGAAATTTTTGAAAGCAAATTCAAAGCTTAAACTATACTATTTACAATGCATTCAAAATAGTTTGCAAGGTGTTAATCTGTAATTTTACTCCCTATAAAATGTTTTAGTAATCAATATTTAAGATCACAAGATATCGGTGCCATTTCTACAAACTAACCCACATTCTAGCCCTAATGAGGGTCTTAAAAACATAATTCCGCACTGAATTACTTAACGATATCGTATATTTCTCGACCGTTAAGCACTCTTTATTTCGTTCTCTGTGCGTGCATCATCAGATTGCTGATAAGTGGAGAATGTTTACTGTCATTACCTGTGTCTCACTACCTGTACTTCGGCTCTGCCCCAGCTGATATGGTATTTCTCATGCAATTTGCGGCTGTCGCAGCTATTAGCTTTAGATAGTCTTGTTCTTATCAATGGGTTGCTTTCGCTGGCCACTTCCACAGGTAGAGTTGCCCGACTCTTTGTATCTGTATTTGCCGTCCCAGTTTGTAGATATCAATCGTCGCTAATGATCTTCCCTCGGCAGAGGAACATCGCATATAAGTATGTGCGCTTACTAATCCACCCATATATCTTGGCATTTTCGCTTATCTCGATGGCCATTTAAATGAATGTTGGGAACCCATCATGTAAGACCCCCTATGTGCCCAGTTCGCCTTGGCTTTCTTGGGGCGCTTTCCACTAAATTTCTTTTGGGCAACTCTTATAACTAATGTTCGGGTTGTAGTTATTAGGATTTTTGGGTCTCCTTGGTTGATGCTTTCATCGATTAAACGCTTATTATTCCCATCAATCATTTCACACCTTAATAAAAATAAAATGTTCAGTAATAAATAGATCATATTAATATATCTTAAATTCCTTCTGGATATGGATACATAATAAGACAAAGTAAGGGAAAATATATTCCTTAGTGCCTCATAATAAATATATAAATATTTATTAAAAATGTTTTGCTATAAAAGAGTATTTTTTATGTTTACTGATGATGATCTACTGATAATAATTTCTTGAAAAACGAAATATTATATTTCAACATATATACAAATTTTCCATGATTTCATGATTTTCAAATTGATCTTAAATTATTTGTAAATATGAATAAATATTAAGCCAAAGTAAGGAAAAATCTGTTCCTCAGTATATTACAAATAATAAAATAATAATGAGGAAAAATCTGTCACTTAACATTTATTGAAAATATTTGGCTAAAAATGATTTCTTAATTTAGTAAATATTTAATTATATAATAATAATGATTTAAAAAAAAAACGATATATAATATATGATATAAAAAAACATTAAACATTTTCAAACATTTTTGAATTTGTATCTTTTGTTAAAAATGAATGATTCTTGATTTGATTTTGGTATTACACATTTACATATTAATAATTCTATGTTAAAGATAAATTACGCAGGAATATTTCTGCATTTATAAGTGATTCGTCCTAATAAAAACCATCTCTGGCTTGGACCTAATGAAATTCCACCCGATTATTGCTTCATTCGGAAGCCCTTATGATCTCAGCTGAGTTCCCCAATAATATTTCTCACCCACACACCAAATGCCGCAATCGCGTCACAATTATTCGCATCAGTTTAGCTGGCCAAGTAAATAGCACAGGAAAAAACCGAAAAAAATTGCCAAAAAAGTCAGCTTTGACTAATGCGCTGCAGTGGCTGTGTGCGATCGGTTTTTGGCGATCGCTTTTTAGCACCAGTTGAGATACATGTGGGCGCAGCAGCCAAAATAGTTGGCCAAGTATCTCGAAGTCTCGCCGTATCTCACTCTTGTTTTTGTTTCGGCTTTGTTTTGCTTTCGGCTATCTACGCCAACCGCTGGGCCCAACTGTTCCAATAGAAAGCCAGTTAACAGCGATCCGCTCCGGTTTTGGATAGGTTTTTATGGATAGCTAGATAGGGAGCAGACGATCGAGGATGGGAACTGTGGAATCGTGGATCGCAGATCGCGGATCGCGGATCGCGGAAAGCGGATCGATCGGCGGCCTGTCGATCAGTCGATTGTCGAATCGTCAGCGTCTAAATATAGATTTCGACCATATTTGCGGGCAAATATTGGCCATGAGTGTGCGCGACGCTCGAACCTGCCTCAATGCGAGTGGGCATGGCCCAGCTCTCTGTATCTGGGCCTTTGTAAATATATACACATATAAAGTGTATCTGCGACTGCACGTGTTTTTTTGCGGCAGACGGCAGATCGGGCAACATGTCACCCCACGCGACATGCCACACACTACATGCAACGTGCAACATGCAACATGCCACATTTCTCCATCTCAGCATTCCCAGCGATCTGATGTCGACTACCGAGCTCCAGCTCCCTTAATAAGTCTTAATCTATATGTCAATATTTGCTTGTTTAGTTTCCAAACACACACACACACACACGGCCCATGGTATCTCATGCGGTATCCGTATCTGTATCCGTATTTGTATCTGTGCGCGCAGAAGTATCTATATTTGCTGTGTATCTTTTTGGCCAGCCAATTCTCCTGCGCGCATCCACATCCACCTCTTCCTGGTTGTGCCTTGTCGGCATCTCCATCTCGCATTCAGACAATGCCCGCGTATTCATAAACAAGGCCTTCGCATTCGTAGTCGTACTCGCACTCGCACTCGCACTCGCATTCGTATTCCTATAAGTATTCGCCTTCGTATTCGTCCGCCTACTGTCCCTCATCTAGTTCGCATCCTCCTGCGGACGCCACGGGCTTTCAGCAAGTTGGTGCCACTTCTTGGTTGCCATGCGCTGCAAACAAAATGTTTCCTCCATACCCAGTGATCCGAGCGTAAATGATGTATGGCCCTCGCGATCCAACGTGCAGTGCAATGAAGATCGCGGCGAATAAATGAAAGAAGTTGGGAGATATAATCAATTTCTTAAATAGCTTTAGTCACAAAACAAACACTTTTTTTTGGGAGGTTCCCTGAATATTTTTTTTTTGGATTTACAGCATCCTAAACCAATAGTTTTTAAAATAAATTGTAAAATAAAATATTTCTTTTCTAAATTTGAAATATTCTTATAGTCTATAATGAGCGCATAAAATATAACAAAATTCTACACCTAACAAACATTTTTTTTGTTTCAAATGAGGCAAGTATATTAATTAAAAGAAGTTTTCTAAAGTTAAAAAAAAGTTAGAAAATGTATAAAATTCAAGGACTATTTTTTGTTTTTTGGGTGTAGACATTATTGCAGACTTTATAAAATGGATATAATCTTTATAAGCATTGCCTAAATCCTAAAGAAACCATTTTTAATTCCGATATTTTTTTTTAATATCTGGCAATGGGTATCTTGTAGTCGGTATGGTCGATCATCCTACCCAAAGATACCATAAAATATAGCCACTAGCAAGATTGGTTGATTTCCAGTCTTCAAATAATTTTGTAATACTTTGTAATGGGTATCTGGTAGTCGCTACGTTCGACCCCACCATCCCGTCTTGTTTTTTGGTGCGTTCTGTTTGCCCACGGCTGCTGATATGATATGGTGCGAGTTTGGTTGGCTGTCCTGGTCGAGACTGTTGTCCGTGCAAACTGTCGTCATTGTACTGTCTCTCCTTCACTTGGAACTCGGATTGTTTGTTTGCTTGCTGTTTTTCTCGGCTGGCTGTGGCCTGGCAGTAGTAGTTCCATCTCCGTCTGGTGGAAAGTAAAAGTCGGCTCTTTTGTCTGGCCAGGCCAGGCAGCAAGCCATCGGTAAGCGATGAAAGCTATCCGTCAGATATGCAGATACTCACAAAACCGAACTTATCCGAAGCTGGTCTAACCACTCGCCAACTGACCTTGCTCAACGCGATCCCCATTGCCCCTAGCTGTAGGTACAGATATAGATAGAGCTATATAGATACGCTTTATTCGGCAGATAGACGACGGCATATCGCATGTCGATTGCAGTGACGCCAATGCAATTGTGCAGATTAATTAAAGGGACACTTGTTGTTCGCTGATTGGAACCATTGGATGCATGACCCACATGCATTTCAATTGGCGAGTGCCACTCTGAAAGTGCACGTTGAGAAAATGTGGAAAAAACTCTTGAAAAAAGGGAATGTGTACTATAAACATTCTTAGAAGCTGTCAGAAGAAGTGCTTAGAAGTTTTCAAGTTGATTAGCTGGAAATAAGGGACTTGGACGGTATCAAAAAAAGAACACATACTATAAGCATTCTAAGAAGCTGTCAGTGGAAGTACTTTCTAGTTTTCAAGTTAATTAGCTGAAAATAACATTAGCTGAAAAAAAAGAACGCATACTATAAGCATTCTATTCTATAAGCATAAAAGTTTTCAAGTTAATTAGCCGAAAATAAGGGAAATGGAAGGTATTGAAAAAAAAGAACGCATGCTATAAGCATTATAGGAAGCTGTCAGTGGAAGTACTTTCTAGTTTTCAAGTTGATTGGCTGGTTTAAAGGAAAATGGCTGACTGCAAACATGAATTGCTGCCCATTTTCTCTCTGTGCAGCCTTACTTACTCCAGAACTCAATTGATAGGCCACAAAATGCGATCGATTTCGCCTTGGCGATGAAATCACCTTCGGCCCAATTGTAACTGAGAGGCCATCCAGCCCATCATCGTCGACATCATTAAGGCAATCACCATCGGGAGAGCAAAGTTTGTGGCTCTGATTCTGAGGCTCGAGGCCCCCTGATGGGGCTTATCATTCAATTTACACTTGAGCAGCGCTGGTTTATCGGCCAGCCGGCACAAAGGCCAGAAGAATCGAGCGATAAAGACTCTCTACTCTTCCGAGAAGATTAGACGTAGGCCCGCCGAAATCTCTGGTCGTTCGCTTGAGACTCTCGTTTATCCGCATCTCGGACGGGCCACGCTATAATATCACACAATTCATTTCAATTTCACGCTGCTATTTAACCTTAACACAAATTCAATAAATAACCGAAGCGAAACCGAAATATTCACATGGCAGCGAAATTGATAAGCCCCAATGAGATCGATCCCATCGACAGCCTCGTTAGCCGAGCGCCTTGTCTCTCAGCGTCGCATTGATATTGTTATTGATATTTCATGCCTCAAATATTTCTTGGTCATGATGTTTGGGCAAAGCTCGTCTGTCGACTCTTGTTTCGCCTTTGGTTAATGAGCTCCTAAAGAGTGTGGTAAACAAAGCGGCTCAAAACAAACCGTAGACCTGTTTGGTTTGGCAAGACATTTGGGATGGTAATATGTAGGTAATCTTGGATTCGGATTTTATCTAATGATATGATATGTATAATAAAATAATTAACGTGTAATGTAATAAATATTTATAGTTTTTGCTATATAAACCTAAAAGAAACCCAACCCCTGTTGGGATCTGCAAGATATTTAAAAAGAAGAAATATATATAAAAATATTATAAAATAATATACTCAATATATATATATATCTCTAGTTTTGACTTTGTAAGCCTCAAACCATTTAAAGAGCTTTTTGAGATCTTCAAGATATTTGGGATGTTTATAATACTGGGGTAGTAAAATGTTATCTGGCGTTTTGTTTTGATTTAGTAAAAGAACTATAAATATTCCATGTTTTTTTTCTCCTAAACAAACCAAATCCTTTTTGGATCTGTTAGATTTTTGGGATGGTAATCAAACTGGGTTAGTAAACGGTAAATTTGACTTGGTAAAATATAAATATATATTTTTTCGAGAATATACCATTCAAAATAATAATCTTAGTCAACTTCCTTATTAAATAAATTTTGTGTATGACTTTCTTATTGCCAGCCAAATGGATTCAGATGTCAGAATGTATTATCCCATTCCCAAATATTTATTATATCATAATAAGATTTTAAACACAATATTACCCATTTCTTTGTTACCTTCCGAGAGATACAATTTATGGGTTAATTCCAATGCACAAATGGCACTTTCATGTTTATAAGTTCGTTTAAAGATTAATAAACAAAAGCGAAAGCGAGCGAGTTAATAAAAAAGCAATGCTTCCACAGAAACATTGTGTCACAGGTTGGTTGCTCGGAATTGAATTTCGTTTTTTCGCCAGAAGCAATTCTATCTGCTAATTTTGTGTGCCATGCCACTTCGAGCCTGAGTTGGCCATTACCCCATCGATATATCTGATCGGCAATTTATGCAGCCCGAGTGGGGAGGTGTGAGGAAGCTAAATAAACAACAGCTCGGAGACGAAACACTCATTTTGTATGCATTCAAAGCTATTGTAATGAGCTGCGCACACCGCTCGTTTTGAAGATCGCCGGAGATCGTTGACTTGTATTTACTTCACGCTCCTCATTTGATTGCCAGCGATTTTGGATTCAGATTCGGATACGGAGCTTGGCAAATGTTGCGCAGCAATGCGACAGCGAATGCATTTCGGATGGAGTCAAAACTTCTGGTTGTCACCGCTGATATTCGTCAGATACACTCTTGTATCTGGTATCTCTCTGAACTGGTGGAAAATTTCATTTGCAATTCAACTTCCGTCAACTGGCCGAGGAATTTCGTGGCTTTTTGAGCCAGTTCAGCAAAAGAAAAAAAAGAAAACATTAAAAAAACGAGAGGGACAAGTTAAGCGGACAGATGGAATGAAATGGTTATGTAAATGCAGAAATTGAAATGAAAATGTAATTAATGAGCATATAAATGCGGAAAATTGTGGAAAAATACGTGAAACGAGTTTTTCATTTTATTTCGGTTTTCAGTCTCGGTTTCGCTCGCAACTTCGGTTTCTGTTTAAGTTTCTGTTGCTATTTCTTTTTCAGCATTATCACCAGCCATCGCAGTACCCGTGAAATGCGTGGCGGGGCTAGGGCAATGGGGTTTTTGGATTCGGATTCGGATTTGAATTTAAGTAGGGGTACGGGCTCGGGCTCAGGCTCGGGCTCGGACATTGTCAAACAAACTTCGGGCCAGTGTTTGGACAGGGGCAGAGCAATCGCTCGTGCACGGGTTTTAATTAAAAACGTATGAATGTATCTTGCAGATATGTACATTCACTTTTGGCCAGTCGCGTAGAGTCGTTTTTTTTTTTAAATATTTTTAATACTTTATTTGCCAGTAGATGTTGTCTGCCGTCTGTCTGCTGGACTCGCGGGGATGCCATTAATGACTGTCCCTGAAAGCATCTAGGAAATATTCGTCCCTTGTTCTCTCGCGAAATTTCACTGCAGTAGGTCTTACTAAAAATTAATTCAAATGATTGAATGTATGCTTACAAAATTAATTATACCCTTTCCCCCAATATTTTGATTTTACAATCCTTAATATAAAAAAATTAGAAAAAAATTTTAAAAGTTTAAATAAAATAAGTTGATAGTGAAACACTTCCTATTCATTTATTTACTTTTATAATCAAGTATACTTTTGCATACTTTCAGAGATATTTTTAGGAGTTTTCATTTTGAGGAGATTTCTTTTGGTTCCTTGTCTTCTTTCCGAACTTTTTGTTAAATAAGCTTTTTAAATAAGCCCTAATATCACTTCTTGATTTGCAATTTTTAAAAGATTAAAAACAATAGATGAACATAAATTCCTTATACTTTTTGCTACTTATAAAATGTTGCATACTTTTAGATGTATTTCTAGGAGATTTGGAATTTTTTAGTCTTGTAGTTCATATTTAAACTTTTCAAATGTTATAAAGAACAAGCTTTATATTCCTTTATCAAACTGTTAAAAATTATTTCCATTAACTATTAAAAAAATTAACAAAGGTGATTACTCTTTTTAATTTGTTGCTTTTTGAATGAAATATAGTGTTGCATACTTTCAGGTGTGTTAAAAAAAGTTTTTAATTTTTTACAGATTTTCAGTTAATTTCTAAGCCCATCAAACATTATATTGAAAAAGCTTTTTATTTCCCAATTTAAAATTGAAAATTATTAAAAGAGCAGAATAATTGATTACCATAGGTACAGAGATCTGTGAAAAATGGCAATCATGTACTTGCTATAAGTCGTACACCCACTCACCAAACCCTACATCATTTCCTACCTTATTGCTTTATTATTTATTATTTCTCTCGCTGTTGAGCATGAAATCCATGCGAACCAAGCTGGAACGCCTTCTCCAGAGCCCACCTTCAGACTTGCCACTCAAAGCCATAACTCTTTCTAAATTCTCTGCCCACAGGTAAAGGAGCACGTACAACTGCCGGTCCCTGCTCGCGGATCAGGGTCCACCACCTGTCGTTAATTAAATGTCAACAAATCCGCGAGGAGCGGAGCAGGAAGATCCAGCCGAAGAGTCCGCGGAGCCAAATGAATTGGATTCCAAACTGGAGACGGAGTATCCAGTATTTAACCCAAACGAAATTGTGCAAAATGTTTGCCCGTCCGTCGGATAAATCATAAGAAGCAAGAATCATCAGAACAAGACCGAAGAATCGACAAGGAGAAGGAGATATCTGGATAAAAAGAAAGAAATCTCAACGAAATCAAGGAAAATGGTTAATGCGGTGATGGATGCCATAGCGGTGAGTGAGGGAGGGTTGAAACAGATTGATCACCGGCAGCTTGTTTAATTTAATTTGCAATATTATGCAGAATAATTTGCGACTCTCCGTTTCGTTTTTATGATGCCTAAATTGAAATTGCCGACTGAAAGGCCCCCCTGGCCGCCCCCCCTTTTAGTTCCCCAATACCCCGCCAGCCAATTGAAGTTTTGTTTGTACTTCAAACAAGAGACTCTGCGGTTGAGTTTCATTTCGTTTCGTCTCGTTTTATTTTATTTCCTTTTTTTGTTGTATCTGCTTGTTTTGCCCACATTTTCAATTTGAATTTGCTGGCTGTGGCAATTGCTCAATTGGCTGGCCTGTCTATGTCTTTGTCTCAATCGTAGTCTGTGTGCCAGTGTGGCATATTACATGCTAATCCATATGTTTAAGTTGATTTCTCGTTTCGCTCTTTTCCTGCTGCGAAATTGAGGAGTGGCACGGGGCGTATGCGCGATGCGGATTAGGAAAATCCTAGGAGCAAGGCAAACAAATCCTTGAATTGGGGAAAAATATTATTTGTTTTAAGAGGTTTAAATTGCTTAGGCAAATTAAAGAGATTTAAAATTGGGCGGAATTTGCAGATTTCATGAATTAAGCCCTTGTGACACTCGCTTATTATTTGACTAACTGTATAGATTTAAAATTAAGAACAGCCTGGAGAAAGAAAGAGATAGCCTAAACAACATTTTATACATTTATAATTAAAAATGTTATAGTAAATTATATTAAGATTGCTATGATTTTCTTAATAAATTCCAGTTAGTCAATCAAGAAAGGGTCATAAAGGCTTAAAAATGTTTGAAAACGCTTGTTGAACATTTTTAATTTATTTTCTAATGAGTTTGTTATTTTTTAGTGATATTAAATCTTGTTTAGATTGCCAGGAATTTTTTTTAATTACAATCTGTTCAGTCATAAATAAAGCAAGTGTAATAAGAGCTTAGAAATTTTGGAAATGCTTGTTGCACCATTTACATTTTTTTTAACGAGTTTGCTACATTTTTTGGTAAGAAGTAAAATCAATATTTTTTATATAAATATGCAAGCTTGTTAAAAATAATATTTAGTTAAATGTGCTTAGTTTTTAATAAAAGTTAGACTTAATAGACTTATGATTTTTTAAACGATTTGAAGAGGCATGCTAGGATTTCATATTCATCTTCGATAGATGATTTCGAAAGCCACCTTATATGGCCACTTTGGCAGACATCTCAGCTTGCAGTTCTTGTGCAGCGATCATCGGGTTGTTTCATATCAACAATTCATTCCCCGATTTTTTCCATTTCTTTGGCCAGCATTTGCATACAACTCGCCAACCTCAGGCCATCAGAAAAAACCTCAGAAAAATAACAAAAAACCATAGAAATATTTATAAATACCAAAAAAAAAAAAGAAACAGAAGTGGAGATCAAATTAGCACAGAGCGTGGGAGCCGGTTTGCTTTTCGGTTGACGTTGCCTTGCTGCTTTTTGGCACTCGGGACATGGTTAGCGTTAACCATGTTGCACATGGGGCACCGCAGACATGGGTGGTGGCCCAATTGGGGGGTGAGGGGGGGGGGGTCACTGAGGCCTTGGGGGGTCTGGGGCAAGTCGACGGGACACCGGCGAAAAACCCGTTATTATTGCATTAGCCGCGACAGTGGCGCGTAATTATTGGAGATCGACACACAAGCACGGCCTCGCCACAGACCGCCGGAAGTGGAGACCAGTTGGACAGGTACCCAAGGCACCCAGCCTCGCCTTCCGATCCCCGGAAACCTCCCTGCCACTCCGACTCCAACTCCATCTCCATCTCGAGTTCCCAAGCCCAGACCAACCCACTGTTTGTATTGCGAAAATTCCTCACGGACCCAGTTCCGAAGGCTAAGTCCAAGTGCCACCGATGTGTGCACTAAGAAAAATGAAAAACCTATCGGTATCTTCATTTTATAGATCATAAATTCTAATTTAAAATTGTTTTTATCATTTTAGTGGCATAAAAAATGTTCTTACTGGTGATCATCACCATGATTATCAGAAAGAACATATATATAGGAGTATATTTCTAAGTCAATCTATGATTTCAATAGGCGCTGACTAGTCGCAAGTCGAAGTATTACATTTCGTAAGACAGTAAAAAATCTTTATTTAGCTTGGCTATAAAACTGACTTAATTAAATCAATACCAAACGACTGTAATTATTTTAAAGACAAACGTTGGTTTTTATGCGATTTCTAAAAAACAGTACAGGTTTTGCATCATATAGCAACGGAAAAGGTGTGATAGTGTTTGGGTCATAAAAACACCAAAGAGGAAGTGTTTTTAACTACGCAATAAATGTATCTATAGCTTGAAATCAAACAAGCTATAGATTTTTCTTTAGGTTAGAAAAGTGCATAAGAATTTTGAGATTTGAGATGGCAGAGATGATCTCATTATAAAGCAAACCCAACTTAAAAAATATATATTTTCTATTAATCCTTGTAAAGGTGCCCATTTCTTTAGCAGGACTAACTTTAAAAATATAAAAAAAAATATATTATTTCTTTTAATGGTTCCCATTTTCTAAGCAAAACACTAGCTTTTGAAATACAATTTTTTTTCTAATCCTTTTAAAATCATGAAAACTGAGTGGCTAAGACATAAGTGTTAGCCAAGTGGTTCCACATCTTCAAATGAATAGCTCCATAATGATCTTCAACTGTTGGTCAATTTCCACGATTGTATTGGGGCTAGTCGATTGTGGGGCTTCATTAGGTTGTTACATTGATTTGGGGGCTTGTCGAGCGAACTCTGCGTTAACCCCAGCGATTGCCATATCATTGCAGCTGCTCAGCTCGCTGGCCAGCGATCTGGACATAATGCTAAACGATCTTCGTTCGGCGCCGAGTCATGCAGCAACGGCAACAGCAACGCCAACAGCAACAACAGCAGCAGCAACAGCAACACACCAGCAGCAACACCAACTGCCACATCAGCAACAGCATCTCCATAATCAGCATCAAATGCAATCAAGGCAATTGCAGGCCCATCATTGGCAGGGCATTAGCAACAACAAGCACAACAACATCAGTAACAACAACAATAACAATAATATTGTTAATAACAATAACAATAATCTGCCACACCCACCCTGCCTGATCGACATCAAGCTGAAGTCAAGCCGAGCGGCAGCAACCACTGCCACAACAGCCGCCGCCAATCAGCTGCAACAACATCAGCAACAGCGACGTCGTGTGGCCCCCAAGCCCTTGCCACGCCCCCCGCGACGCGGCCGCCCTTCGGGGCAGAAGGAGGCGGGGCCGGCGGAGGAGGAGGACGGCGACACGGATGCCAGCGACCTGGCCAACATGACGTCACCGCTGAGCGCCACGGCAGCGGCCACTCGGATCACCGGCCTCTCGCCGGAGGTGAAGAAGGTCCAGCGGCTGCCGCTGTGGAACGCCCGCCACGGCGGAAACGGAAGCACCACCCACACCCACAGCCACGCCCACCCCACGAACGCCTCCGTGCAACGCCGCCTGCCAGTCCAGAGCCACCAGCAGCGAGTTCTGACCCACCGGGTGCACCATCTTCGAAGTCAGCATGGGTAAGTACCCTTTATAAAAAAAATCTCTACAAAATGTTTACTTATATTCTGGATAATATAATAATATCTAGAAGATATGAGCTCTAAATACTGGTCAATAAATACTGATCAATACTGGATAATATAATAATATCTAGAAGATATGACACTATCACACTAAGATCGTAAACGATCACACTATCTAAATAAGATAGTAAATGATCAATACTGGATAATAGAAGATACGACCTCTAAAAAAGATAGTAAATGATAAATACTAGATATTATAATGGTTTATAATATGAATGTGAATTTGTTATGTTAAGGAAGGAACAAATGATCATTAATATATCATATAAAACAAAGATATTATCATAATTTTGTAATTATAATGTTTATATCTTTTTTTCTTTAAATTTTTTGGATAGGCATCTGGAGATTTTTATTTATCAGTGCTTTAAAAATTTTGATAAGAACTATGTTCTATATCATTTTGTCTTTAAATGTTCTAAATATAACATTTTTATCAGTGTTTTAAAAATGTATTATCAGAACTATGTTTTTATTTTTGGGTATTTTATTAGAGTTAAATAAATGTATTATTATATATTTTAAAACCTTTCTTCCTTTACAATTTGTTTACATAATTTTTTTTTTTAACTTTTTTCTTCAAATATTTCATTTTATATCTTTTTTATTTAACTTTTCTTCTTTTTAAATTTTTTTACCTTTTTTATTTTATCATAGTTTTAATAAAAATATGATAGAAATTGGCTTAAAATATTTTCTTCCGTTTTTTTTTGTTTTCTACTTTATTTAAAAGAATAGACCTGTTTTCTTTATCCATTGGATAAGGTCAATGTAAAAATGTTTTAATTATATTTTTAACCTATAGAAAGATTTTTAAATATAAACTTAAATCAGAAAAAGTTAAATATCCATGGTTACATTCAATATTATTTAGTGAATGTTTCCCTTTAAAATAAACAGCAACTAGCTTCGGATTAATGTTTTTATTGCACTTGTGAATTGAACGAAGCGCAAAAAAATCGCAAGTTAAGGGGAAACGGAATATAAAAAAAATCGTGAGATCTGTGGGCCCATTAAAAGCGAAAGTGGTCGGCGCAGCGCCCGATTTTGGGTCAAAACAATATTTAGAGAGGCAACCGTGCCTGCCGCTGTTGTTCTTGGCCATAAGGAAGGCAGTTGTGCATTCCCGGAAGCCGGCCAGCTGACCAGGCGAAGAGGCAGAGCTGGAGGCCTTGGGCCTTGGCTCTGGGGTCTTGTAGCTCCCTTGGCCCCCGGGGAAGGGTTAGCCATGCTGGCAATGGGCTGTGAACGGTTCATGCTCCGCCGAGCGCTTCGTGGGAATCGCCGGCATGCTTCGGTGGCATCGCCAAGAGCGCCCAAATGGGTTAAGCCAGGTCAGTTCGGCCGGCTGGTGGGTGTGACAGCTGAATCATCAACGTCACGGTCACCAGCGAAGAACTGCGGATCACTTCGGGGTCACCACCGGATGAGCTGGGCAAAATGCAGATGGTTAAACGAGAAATACTTCTGCAAGGGGTTGAACCTTGGGTTATTAATCTTTTAGGTTTGTGTGGCATGGCACTTCTTTGGAAGTAAGAAACTATAATTACTAAATTTAAATATATGGTAATTCTCTTTATTTTAATATATGTAAATTGTAGACAATTTGATTGATAGCGTCTGCAAACTGTTGCAAATTTCGGTTTTCCAATTTTTTATGATCATCTTATATTATGATCATTTTATAAAGATTCCTTGAATGTATCAATTTCATTATATTCAATTTTATTGTATTTAGTGTATTATTTGGGATAGACAAGATGATTCTAGCATATATCTAATAATAATTTTATTAGAAAATAGTTTATAGATTTCTTAAATGTATACATTTTTTCATAAAGTTTATTATATCTACAGATATTCAAATTATATCATTCTAGATAGTTGTTTATAGATTCTTTTCCAAATTTTTTGATCATCTCATATTTGATTTTATTTTAAAGATTGTTTGGGTGTATGAATTTTATTCCATTAGATATATGGATATTATAGATATTTATGATTATAATAGGTAGTTGTTTATAGATTTCATGAGCAAATTAGTTTAAATTATGTCCTAATTCCTCTATTCAAAATTTTCTGATCATCACATATTAGATTTTAGTTTAAAGATTCCTTGTGTGTATCAATTTTCATTTATTAAACTTATACATTGTTTAGGAAATTCCAAACTTAGGATCATCATAAATAGTTGATTATAAATCCCTTTTTAAGTGTTTTTGATAATCATTTCTTAATGCAGCATCTGAGATACTTCGCCTTTCAATACGTGGCGACAGCTTGACGAGGGTTTGGGTCGGGGTCACCACTCCGGTTGACACCAGCCGCAGCCCCGGTCTTAACCTTTTCATTAGCCCCGCACCCAAGGAGCCACTCCTCCGGCCAAAAGTTTCGGTTGTAAGCGGCCCGAAAGCCAACTAACTTGGGGCCCACAAAATGTATATCGATATTTTTGTAATCCATGTAAGCGCAATATGTTTAGCATATAAATTATGAGGCCTGTCCAGGCCTTTCGACTGGTAGCCCCCTGCCCTTCCCCAAAAGCCCACCCATTCCTTGGACCCTCTAAGTGGTACATGGGCGGCGAAAGAATGCCACTTGAGGAATGAAAAGAGGAGAGGAGGCACACAACGAGGGTCTGCAAATGAAGTGTTATATTTTATGTGGCAATCCGCAATGTCGCCGATGACAAAAACCAAAGACAAATACCAGGCCCCATAAACTTGAGTAAATATGAATATGTCTAACTGCGTGGGTGGTGAGTGGGCGAAGGACCTTCTTTCTGGCTGGGCGAGAGGGTTTCTCGCCTGTTGACAGGCGGAAGAACCATTTCATTCCATTTCACTCCCTTCCCATTCACTGCCACATCCCCCTTTTTTCTGCTGGTACAAAGGGTTGTGACTTTTGTGTGTTTAGCTATTTATTAAATTTGTTTGCCAACACATCGGCGGATGGGTGGGTTTTCGGTTCCGGCTCTTCCAGGGGCGAGACCATAAGGACCCACACGAACATGAGCTGCGTAACTAATTTGCTTAAAGTGCACGATGCCTCATCAACATCAGTTACCACGCACTGTGGCACCAACTCCTTTCAAAAGTCAACTAATATATATACAAAATAATAATGGCAGCAAGAATTTTTAAAAGAAATAGGCCAAAAAAAATTGATATAATAGATTTTTATCAAAGTGCTAAGAATATTCCGGAAAAAGATATGTAATAGATTATTTTAAAATTAATTTATAATTTAGAAGAACTATCAAATAAAAAAATATATATGTATTGAATATTATTATATTTTAATATTTAAAAATCATTTCTTTTTTAACAAAAAAAACCAACATATTGAGTTAATATTAAGAAATGATTTGTTACTATATTAGCATTATTAAATCTATAAATTTATACAAAAACTTTATAAGTTAATCTTTTATTCCAAAAATTTTAGGAATTCTTTAAAATACTAGTCCTAAAATCGATTTTCAAAATGGTTATAGATAGATATAGATATTTAGCTACTATACTTACACTTATTTTTAAGGAATCTTGGAATCATATAGTGGTAGCAATGGTATTACTATTATTAAATCTATAGATTTATACAAGATCTCTATAAGATTATCTTTCAGCCATAAGATTTTATGAGATCCTTTGAGAGAGACTAGTCACAAATATTATTTCCTTTGATGATGATAGATGAATATTTATCTACTATATTTAGGATTATATTTTTAGGAATCCTGTATTACTCTTCTTAAATATATACATTTATAACACATATCTATGAAGAAAAACCTTTTACTCATAATTTTTTTTTACTAGTCCCAAGAATCTGTCTCCAAAAATATATCAGAACGATGTCTATAACAAAACTTTTTACCCATCATTTCTTTTACTAGTTCCGAAAATCCTTTCATAAAAAAATACAACTGATACTGCAATTTCGTCCCACTGTGCACCGCTGAACCGCAGAAACTTTCTGTTCGGCTTCCCAAGTGTTTTGTGGTCTTTATCCCCAGCCCTGCCCTCTGACTCCGAGAATTGATGATGTCTAGGACCGTCTATATATTTTCTGCGAGTATCCCTCGACCCGACCATCAGCATCATCGTCGTCATCATCATGATGGCCTTGATGATTGTCAAAAGTTTGTGCAATTTGAGCGTTTTAAGTTTGACACTGCCAACGATGCGTATGCGTGTCCACGGGAGACAGAACGGCATCAAGTGCGACAGGTGTTTGCTTTATTAACTAAAACAACACAGATATGCACGGAACCCGAGACATCCCCGAAAAAGTGGCGTTTGGGAAGGCTCTAATGCGGCTGACATGTAAACAGATTAACATAATTAATTTATTTGCCTCGTGCTCGCTGCTGTCGTCGTCTGATGCTCAAGACGTTGTACTCTATCTAAGGAGTAAACCCTATTCGAAGAAACAAAATAAAATATTATAACCAAATAAACTTTTAAAAAATATAAGCGTTTGCCAGTTTGTTAGAGAAATCTGGGGAGAATAGATCTTCTAAGTGGTGTATAATGCTCGTTAAAAGGATAATTCATTGAATAGGTAGAAAACATTTGGTTTTAGAATACAATTTATATCATAATTCTATCATAACAAATAGGAAAATCTAATAATATAAAATTCATAAAATATATATATGTTGTTTTACTTAAATTATTTTTAATAAATACGCTGAAAGTATTAACTAGGGTTTTAGAATAATAGGTTTGTAAGGGGTGTCCAATATTTATTTTTATAAAATATTTTAAAACATAAAAAAAACCTAGCAGTCACATAAAATTCTTAATATATCTAGGGTTTTTTTTCTAGTTGTTAAACATTAACTAATTTTTTTTTTAATAAAGTCTTTTAAAATCTAAGAAATACCTATTTAAAGGGTATATTTTATACCATAATTCCTCCATAAGCAAAATAGGAACATGTATTCATTTAATATTTATTACATATTCAGGGTATTTTAGGCATCACTCAGAACCTTTCCCCCATTTTCCCCCGCATTTGACCAAACTAATTTGAGGTTTTTGTCAAAGAGAGGCAATTAACTTAATTAAGCTGTTCGAATTAGTCAAAGTCAAATACGAAGCGGTGAAATGTGTGATTAGCAGTCCGTGGGGAAAAGTATCTTAAATCCGAACTGAATGTTGCTTGTTTATTGAACAGATGCTAAAACTGAGATGATTGTTCACCTTTTCTTTTGCACACCTCTTTGAATATTCAATCCAAAGAAATCATGAGCTGATCTCGCAAGATATCTCGCTCTTTGTGTGGATATCAATCATATTTAGCATACAACTGTCTATCTATCATGGAGTGAATAAAAGAGTGAGTGAGTGAGTGTTTTGAGTGCCTTCGCATTTCAATTTCAATGGCAGCCAAGAGGGACGTCAATCGAGATGCCCGATTTGGCAATTATGCAACTCCCCCGCATTTTATTTCATATTTATCACGCCTTGGCCACAGCTCGGCTCTAAATTTCCCCAGACAATAGCAATGACCAGAGACATAAAATACCGAGAAAAATAAAAAAAAACCCTGAAAAAGAAAGTCCACTAAACAAAAGTGTAAAACATTAAGAAGAACAACAAAGCAGCAGGGAACTCGGGAAATATGCAAATTGAAAGGATCTAAGAAGAAAAAAAAGAAGAAAACAAAAAACCAAGAAACCAAGCAACGACTTTCGAGTGACGTAAATTGCATATTAAATTTTACATTTTTCATATTTATGCAGCTTCACCGGGGCAGTCGTAAAGTGAAAGTGACTCGCAGGAAGTTCGGGGGTGGGGCATCCCACTGCGCCTACAGTGGGGTCAGTGGAAGCTCAAGTGGAGCTCCCCCTTGGCAAGGACAAACAACATTTCAATTTGGCAAAATATTCATTATGCTCGAGTGTAAGCAAGGCAGACTAAACGGAAGCGGAAACGTGCCAAAGCAAGAGAAGGTGACTCCAAGCCACCCACAATTTTCCCCCCCAAATTTTCCTCCCATACTTCGGCCACTCATTTGGCCATTGTCAGGCGGCTGCTTCTTCATTGTCGTCGCTGGCGTTGTGCAAAGTTTTATAAAGTTATGAAAAGTCATTCAAGTTCAGCCCACCTCGCCAACCAGCCACCCCAGCCAGCATTTTCCCCAGACGAATCAACGACTTGGCGACTTTCGAGCACTTTCTGCTCATTTTCCCCTGGAAAATTCTCAGTTTTCCCGGGGGCAGGGTGTCGCTGCGCTGTTGTTGTTGTTGTTGTTGGTGCCCAAGCTAAACAATAAAGCCGTCAAAAACGTGCATCGTCTGCGAGGACACTTTCGGGCTCCTTGGGTCCACCTGCTCCTCTCCGGCACTCAACATTGTCATCTAAGCTGCAATGACAAGTTGCTCCTGCCACACGGAGCAGGAGTCGACGGCAATCCGGGGCACTCTAAAACGATTTTCTCAAGCGTGCGGCATGCGAATTATCGAGGAATAACCATGGTCCAACATAAACTTGAGGAATTCGAGTGCGACATTGCGTTCGCCGTGTAAACCGATTTGTTTTTCCCATTTCAATCACTTTAAACACTTTTTTTCTAGGAATAAGTTAGCCTTGAAACTTCTCAATAGAAACTCACTCACCCTTATTGCACAAATTTACGGGTATTTTGTCCAAAAAAGCTGTGTTTTGGCTGACATAAGACGAAAAATGTCAAAAAAAAGGTTTTAATCAGTTTTTTGGCTGCCATAAAAAAACTAAACGTCAGAATGATGAGTGTCATACCTCGTTGAGCTCGTTGTTTAATTTTCTATCTATTGGCATTCAATCTATTGGCATTTTTGACTTTTCAGATTTTTGGCAAAAAATCATGATGCACCCCCTTACAAAAATGGCAAAAATGGGTCAAATAATAAATTTTTCTTAAAATGATCGGGATTGATAGCATTGGAAACAAGCTTTTTAAAACAGTCGGTCTTTTATCTGTACGCTTGGATTTGACGAAACTACGGGTGAAAAACTGGAAAGAAAAATCCAAATTTTGACCAAAATATGAATACCATTTTTCATCACTAAAAAACATTTTTTTTCGACTGATTAAAGAGAAAAATCAGTCGGCTTGAGGAATGTCATGCTAAAAAATTGAACATCTTATTATTTTGAAAAAATTGGTCAAAAATAAATGTTCCTAAAAGTGATTCGGATTTTTAGGTTTGAATTTAAGCTGTTCAGGACAGTGGTTCTTTCATCTGTACCTCTTGATTCGTCGAAGCTACGATCACGAACCTTCTAAAATGAAGGGTATTTGTAACTTAAATTTTAATTCTTATATTTTACATAACAATAAATAAATTATAGTGGGTCGTATAAAACTTCAAGATGCCAAACATTTACTTTAAACGCTACCTCACTAAACGCCTTCTTGTTGCCAAAACTTAAGAGCTCCCTTTTCCATTAGCATTCGTTGTGGGACAGCTGCTCCTCCTTTTGGCCACGCTAAAAGTGCACCTTTAAAGCTCATTAACTGCCCAAAGTTGCCACATTGTAGCCAGCCCACGACTTTAATGCCACTCCGTGCAGGGGCACCGAGAGTCTGGTCATTTTGCCCCCTCGACTTGGGTGCGTATCTATACCCACCTACATGCCACACTATATGTGCGTATGCCCGAGTGTCGCCCGTTTCCAGGGGCTGCAGTAAATAATTTTTGGCAGAAAGGTTGTTGAAACATTTAATAAAACCAATATAAATCATAACAAACACTTAGCCTGACAACAACCACAAAAACGGAGACGAGTGGCAGGGGGGCGTAGGTCGTGGGGGGAGACTGGGGAGGAGGGGGCTGTTCACAAAGCGAAACTAAAATTCCGAAAACGTTGCCCATTTTCGGCCGCAAAAACTTCAGGCAATGCGGACGGAACTGAACTGCGGAGAATTCCGCACCGTGGCCGAGACTGTGCCGTCCCTCCGTCCGGAGAATGACAAAACAGGGGCGGAGGGGGTTTCTTTTTTTTTTTTTTGAATGGGGAGGGAGTCTGGAGGGGTGTGAATCCCGTGCATTGCTACGCGTGAACGCACCTTTTGCAGGCACTGTGCGCCAGTGTGTGTCTGCGTGCCCAGTCGCACTGTGGTTTTCAGTTCTCTGAGAAGTGAAAATGGGAAAAAGATGGGGCGAAACCGACCCACCTAATGCTTTGAAAGCAAAGGAAAAAAAAAAACCAAGTAAAGCAACTTGATCTTTGGGTTTCAATTAAAAATGAATACTAGTTTGTAAGCTTACAACACTTAAAATGTAGTTTAAAGCTTGAACATTTTTTAGTATATCCCCAGGTGACTATTATATATATACAAAATAAACATTTAAAAATGCAAAATCCCTTTACTACCTATAGTTTGTTCAAAAATAAAAAATACATTTTAATAATCTCTTCAAATCTATATTTAAATTCTAAACCAAGATTATAAGCTAACAATAGTTTTAATATGGGTTTATGTTTTTTTTAGTATTATTATATTGCTTCAGTAAATTTTTAATAAAATTGTTTCTAAATTGCAAGTCACTATAAGTAAGAACAAAACTAAACAATAAATTACGATGGTTTTTGTTTTTTTTTAAAGAATTATTCATTGAACTTTTAGCTTTTCTTGTATCCATAGTTTTTTTTTGTTATTTTTATGGATCAGTTGCAAAAATAAAATAAACAAAATTGCTTAAAAATTTGAAAGCCCAATTAATAAAGAATAAACCTTAGGGGCTTAAAGACCGTTATAAAAAATTTGTTATTTTTACATTATTACAGTTTTCACAGAACTTCTACCTGTTGTGTATCCATAGTATTTTTTCTAGTATTTTTTTTTTAAAGATTAATTTTAAATAAAAATAAATATCAAGTACTTGTTATAACTTTGAAAAACATATAAATACCAAATATATGCCTAAACAATTAAGTTTTTCATAGGCTCCATGAAAGTTCCATATTTTTCCCCCTTTTTGAGAGTACTGAGGCCACTGTGCCCCTCATGCTTTGTCGCCTGTTACATAGTTCCGTGTCCGTGTCGCCAGCAGCAGCGGCAGCAACACCAGAATCATCCGCACAGCGTCAGGGGCAGCCCCATCGGCTTCCCCATGGCAACATCCATGCCAGCAGCAGTAGCAGCGGCAAAAATGTGCAAAAAATTAATTGCTGCGCATAAATCAAAAGACTTTGCTCCTGTATTTTCCCCCAGCAGCCCCTCCCCACTGCCCCGAAACACGCCCCTGTCTTTCGGCCCCCCGTCTGGCGGTTCTGCCCCTCGCCATGGTCACTTGTTACTATTTCTGATTTCCATCGGCACTCTTGTTATTCCAAAGCAGCGATACTCGGAGATGTAGCCCATATCTCAAGATGCAATTTGAAGGCTCATTGTTTTTGGTGTTCCGCTGCTGTGTTGAATGGCATCAAGGCCACTTTTGGACGGGGTCCAATGCACCGCCCGCCCATGCCTCCCTTTATTTTTGTATTTTTTTTTTTGCTTTTTTTTTATTTTTGCGAAGGTGTTTCAATGGAACTGCGAGGGCAAAAGACAAACAACAGCTGTTCTCAGCGCCTTGATTACCGGAAGTTTTGCCATAAAATCGCGAGCCAGAGAGAAAGAGGCGATGCAGACGCATAAAGAAGATATAGTTGCAATCCCCTGGGGAGGCCACCCCCTCGATTTGCCAGCAGCAGCAACATCATCATCATCGTCGTCGTCGTCGTTAATGGCAATCGTTTAAACACGCCTGATGGATGTGTTTTTTATGACTGACAAGCTCCTCGCATCTTTATTTACCGACTGACTGATGCGCACTGGGCCAATATTTCAGTGCATTGTTGCCGCACTTCCAAACGACCATATCGATGAAGTTCACTTTATGCATTGACCGCCAATAATTCATTCGATTAGTGCTTAAACATGTTGCCAATCTAAAATAAATCGTTTGTTGGAAAACAATTACGACTGGGGTATTTATTAACCCACGCAGTTCAGTTAGTAATTTATTCGTTCTTTACTGAATCGCATCAAAATAATCTGTGGAGTTTGTATCATATTCTTTGGATACCTGATAAAATTCGTTAGTTTTGTATACATTTATTTAATGGCAATATTTACTGACCCAATGATTGACATATTTTATTTATATTAACCAAACTAGTTAAGAAAAATAAAATACAAAATATATTTTAGAATTTCTTCTTCCTTGATATTTTCGGTCATATTAACAAAACATGCTTTAAAAAAAAGTAAAATGCAAACTATATATTTTAGATTTTTTTTTTGTAATTTTTACCTTATTTCAGCCAATATTCTTTGGATAATTACTTAATATTTTTTGTATTATTCGTTACCAAAATAATGATAATATTGTAACTTGTAAGTAATTTTTGCTATATTAAATTTATTGTACCCATTTATTTTAAAGTTTTGTATTTCTTATCCCAATCGTTGATAATTTCCATCTTAAAACAATATTTTGTATTTTTTATTATTTTACAAATCATTTTTTGGCCACCTTTAACATATTCTTGTCATTATTTGCTCTTCCAATTGAAGCGACAATCTCCTGTCGATTTCTTTTTTATTTCACACTATGTTCTTTAAATACTTTCTACATATTTTTGCCACTATTTATTCAGCCGATTGAGGCGCCTTTCTATTGATAATTGTAATCAAGCGGGATAATTGCCAAGACAAATACTACGAGAAAGGCAGTGGAAAACTTTTGCTGGCCACAATTTGACCTTCTTTCTCAACATTTCAACTCCATCTCGACTGGCGGGCCATAAAAAGCAGGCCCCCTTCGCATCGATTTGTCGCTACCATGCACTAAACATTTTTATGCGGATCATAATTCCCGGCCCTCTTGGCACTTGGCAAGGCCATTTGCAGCTGGCTTCTCTGATTGCTGTTTGTCGAGTGCGGTTTCTGTTGGCCCCCTGTTGCCCACTAAGTTCGAGAATAAACAATGTCTCGCTGGCCCCATGTCGCATACTGAATGCCGCATACCGAATATCACGTATACGTCATAGGTGCCGCTGCCGGCCCATAAAAAGTAACCATGCATAGCTGAAAAAGCAGAGCGGACCGTAGGTAATGCACCGGCGATTTATCAGCCCAGAGAGACAGTTTTCAGTTTTCAGTTCCAGTTTCGGTTTCGGTTTCAGTTGCATTCGTGGAGGCAAGAGCCAGACACCAGAATACCCAAATGCCGCCACAATTCAAATGCCATTTCGAAATAGTTGTTAAGCCAGGTCCCAGGGTGTCAGAAAAAAAACCAAATATAAATAAACAGCAGCCATAAAATACACAACATTAAAAAAAAAAAGAAACAAAACTTTAGGTGGGCTACTTGAATTTAGGGCTAAAAACAATTTTGAAATTTAATTTTATTCTATAATATTTAAAAAACAAATGGAAATAAATATATTAAATAAGGAAATTGGCTCCAAAAATAATCCAATATATGGTTTTTTAAATATATTTTAAAACGTATTTCAGAAATGCTGGAAAAAACGTAGGAATAATTAATAAAAATAATATTTCATTTTCCAAACAAATTTAGCTTAATTTTTCTCTACAAAAGTCTAAACATTTCTTCTAAAAAATGGTGAAAAGGCTAGACTTTTATTCATTATTCTTCTCCAAAAAAATACCATAATAGGTATTATCTAAGTCATAAGTGCCAGTAGTGTTTTACAAATAATTCTTACATACTCTTGGAGAAACTTGCGAACCCTGGGTCTTCAAAACTCTAGAGATATATATCATATAGAATGGGAAAATGGAGGCTGCATTCCAGACTGCCCAGAGTTTCAGCATTTTTTTGTTTGATTTTTTGTGCACTCTGTTTCAAAACCCAACCCAAAGCACTATGTGGTTGTCGGCTTAGCCCCGTTAAGCCCCACACTAATTACACTTGCGCTTTTTGCGGATCCACACACATAAACTCTGCTCACATGACTACCACATTTTTCTTGGCCCCGGCCACAAAAAACTCTAACATATTTTCATTTTCATGGTCAAAGTGTCAGTCGAATGGGTTTTTCGTTTGGGCTAAAAACCAGACCACGGGAATGAATGTACAAATTTTAAATGAGAGTTAGTAGCCCGTGTGTGCACAAATGGCGGGGCAAAATATGCAAATAAAAGCCTGGCGTCTCCGTAGCCGTTTCCGTTTTTCGGACAGCCCCAAAAGTTAAGCCCGCAAATCTTGATTTAATTTCCGGCTATTAAGCGGGCGGGAAAAATTCTGGGCTTGCAAATAGTTGTGGGCGGAAAAAAGGGAAAGTAGTTGGGAAGTGGAGAAGCTCATTAGGATCACAAAAGGGTCACGTTTTTGGTTGAAGATTTTTTTTTTCACCGAATCTAGAAACTTTATTTCAACCGGAAATTTAATGCAAATCTCGATGACAATTCCGAAGATTCTTTCGGAGCCCATCAGAACATGAAATAGACAGCCTAAAGTTTAATTGGAGAAGAAAAGTTGTGGTTTTTCTTTTTCTCTTTTCTTTCCTTCCTTCCAAATTAGTCCTAAAATTAATGAAGATTATATAAACCTTATTAAGGTATTAAAAAAAAAACTTTATAACAAACATTTGCTAATAAGATTTAACCAATATTTCTAGTCTCTCCACCTTTAACTTAAATATCCCAAGGATACCTTGCCGCATATTCCTTATCTAGCACGTGTAAGGCAGATTTCACTACGTTATCTTCCGTCCAATAAAGGCACGAGAAAAGTGATGTTTTTAGAGGCCTTAACCCATGCTGCCGGCAATTCCACGCCTTGCACCTCGGCCACGCAGGACCCATCTATTGCCGGCTTTATGGCCCTGCCAATGAATGGACACATCCTGCCTGGCCAAGGACCCTCGGCCACCTTTCCGCCCACTCTATTATTTATTTATAGAAAGTTGCCAGACTCACGCCTGGGGCCAAGAATTTGGTCCTTTGCTGCTTGGCCACCTCCATTCTGTGACAAATGAATTTGGGTCAAAAGTTGTGCAAATTAAAAAAGAACCAAACCAAACCAAAAAAGAAAACATCCTGTGGCTGGTGTCAAAGTTCCTTCAAACAGGACCTAAAGATTCGACTCGCCTTTGACTCGCCTGAGTGACATTCAACTGGTCCAAGTGCTGAACCGAATTGCAGTTTTATTTCCATTCACGTAGTCCCACACACGGAATGTCGTGCTTTCCCAAAAAAAAGAAAAAGAGTATAAAAGAGGTATAGTCGTGTGTATCGACTAACTGATACTTCTTAGTCTACTTCATCTTTAAGTTTTGGTGTACACCAATATACAATCAACAATATTATAAAGTTGTATTATTTAAACTATTATCATAAAAAAAAGAAGAAAAAGTTAAGAAAATTCATAGTACCGACTAACTGATACTTATAATCCTACCACCTCCTATTTTGTTGGTTTATACCAATAGAAAATCTACAATCTTCAATATTATACAGCTTTAAAGTTTAAATATAAAACAGTTGATTTCATATTATATGAAAAATCTAGAAGTACAGAAAACCTATAGTGCCGACTAACCGATACTTATTATTCAAAGGGAATCTTCAATATTTGTAAGTTTTATAGTCAGAAGAAAAACCATTTATTTTCAAACATATTTGATTGGATTACAGTCATTGACCCAAAAACAACATACCCTTTTTCTTTCACAATAAAAGGGTAGAAAAAACACATCAAAAAAGGGGGACACCAAAACGTTACAAAAGATTTACACCATCCAAACCTCAACGCCTTCTCCTGCATTGTGGGCAATACCATTACTTTTTCAGTTTGCTGGTTTGAGTAATGGATTAGATTTTTACTCACTTGTTTTGGGCTTCTGCGCTTCTCCATTGGATGATAGTGTTCGTTTTTTATAGCCCCCAAAAAAGGCTATCACGCCATTGATGAAGGGATGCAGGGAGGAAACTTGAAAGAACTTACAACTCCTGTTTTACCTAAAAACTTTAGCTAATGTGTTTGAAAAGGGGGCAACGGAAAGCATCCCTTCAGGCTTTAAAAATTAGTTTCAAGAACTTGATTTTTATTCTGAACTATTAAAAACTTTCTATATTTTCCTCAACGAGCAGAAGTTTAACCTTGCCATCGATTGCTTATGATTAGATGCCCAACTTTATTTGAGTCAATTATGGAACCTTTTACTTTTTTGATAAGCTACAAACTTTATATAACAAATCGAAAAAAAAAATTTTTTAGCTTAGATTACTATAGTTTTCTGCTTATTAATTGTTATCCTAACATTTTTAAATAAACCATTTGGATGAGCTAAAGATCTAGCATCTAAGTCAATTTAATTTTGAATGTTCTACATTTTTTAGAGACTTACATGAAGATATTACACATATATGGGACCTGACTTCTTTTTATGATTGTTTTTATTTCATAAAGTAAGCCTTTTAGTTCCTATCATCATCTTAGTGGATGTAGAACTTTCTTTCAATAAGTAAAATTGTAAAAAGCTGAAACGTGTTTGGTGTGAGTAAGAAAATCAAGTGTTTTACTATAAAGTTCTTGATTTCTGTTGTTCTGGCTTAAATTTCCCAGATTCTTTCGAGCAATTGTACTTATTCTGAATAGTAGTGATCCGGAACTGAGGCGACAATGATCACCACACTGATGGCACGAACGGCGGTGGTCTCCATCGCGGTCTACATGACGAACCGCGTGGGAGTTTGGGGCAAGACAGAGGAGACGGACCGCCTGCTCCAGCAGATCACCAGGGGTCTTAACCCATTATTCGGACTGCTGGGTCGTGCGCTACACCTGGAACCGACCAATCTGAGTGTGGGCGAACTGGCCCGGGAATACTACAACCAGGGTGTCAAGGGGACCTTCCACGTAATCCGGAACCTACCCAACTACTCCGAAGATCTGGCCGACGGGGCCAAGATGGCCTGTCTCGACTTGGTGGATAAGGCCAAGGAGCTGCGCCAACAAGATGCAGGATGGTGGAATATTGCCAGAGATAATGCCGAGCTGGAGAATCTAGCTAAACCCACAAATCCTGCTGCCGGAGATGGACCCTCCCACGAAGTAATCCTTATCGAGAGGCCGGGGGATAGAGATGGCTTTGCTGGGGATGGCGAAGTTGCCCTCAAGCCAAGGACAAAGTGAGGGTCTGAATACCACAAGACAAAAGATAAACTTCACCATGACTGGCCATCTGCTAAATCTAATTGTTCAATTTTTGGGTACAGTACAACTATTTAAATCAGGTCTTGAATGTAACTCACCAGTGTTGATACTCTGAAACTAATTTTCCTACAAGTAAAAGAAATAAATTGCAAAATTGCATTTCGTAACCTCAAAGATTGCTAAAGAATTCGCGTTCTTAAGCTTCAAAGGCAATTTTTGTTTAAGGTGTGCTTAAGAAATCGCTTTTTTAATCATTAAAGGACATTGCATATAAGGGAATCTAAAGAATTTGCTTTCTTAGGTATTAAAGATGCTCTAAAGAGTTTGCGTTCTCAAGCCCTGAATAACAGTAAGCCCATTTTGGTTCTCATAAGAGCATCAGTAGTCGTAGTTACCATCTTTTCTTTCGTATTTTTTTTGTATCTTTAACTGCTCCTACGCCCAGACACTCGGTAAACAGTGAGAACAGTCAACAGTCTATTAAAATGCCAGTCGAGCCGCATTGCCAACCGAAGTCAAGCCGTGCGAAAAAGGATTTTCCAACCCTTTCCTCAACCCCTGCCCAAGAAGGAAAACAGAAGCCAGTCGAACCAAACCAAATCAATCCAACCGAACAAACACCGAACCCTTTTCCCACTTCCTTTATCCAGTTGTTCTGCGTGTTGCTTAACATGCGTTTTAATGTGACCCTTGCGGGCCCATAAAAATGGGCTTTTTTACCTATGAAAATCCCCGTCATCCCTTTCTCTCAGGCACAATGTTTTTGTTTTGATATCCGTTACTTGTAGATTAAAGGGGATATATTTACAAAAAAAAAAGAAGTATTTTCTTGATACTTCCACTCTGCTTAGTATTTTTTCAAATATTTTCCATAATCAATAGGTTGAATCCAAATATTTTGATTTCGTTAAACACCTAACATATCCATAAGTAAAATACCCTATATACCATCATAATTCTCAAAAATGTTACCATATATTTGAAATAACGCCAAACACCTTTAGGTATGCAACATATTTTCAAACAGAACAGTTTCTTCCCTGACTTCGATTGATTTTCGCTTTTATTGTTGAATTGTAAACAGGTTGGTGGGTCATAAAAACGGGGACTACAGGTGGAGGATATGGTGGTCCTGGCAGGGTAGTAAATCCCTTCCTCAAGTGGAGGGAAATAAACTTTATGAACAGCCTCAGGCAATTGACACACAGGAGATTAAAAAACTAGCTTCAGGTCTATTTAACATAAATTTTAATAAGTTTGAGTTTCTCAACAAATTAAACTTTAAATTGCACTGCTTTTCAGTTGGTATACAAAAGTAATTTGGGTTTTCTTTAACTGCTTAAGCTTAATCTTAAATAAAATCTTAAATTTATTCTCTCCAGCTCTACCATCCAATATTTAAAGAATATCCATTGCATTGTTGTCCCAAGCATAATCCGCGTTGTATCTATTTACATATTTATCTGCGTTCTGCGGGATTCATTTCTCTGACTCCTGATGGAGGCTGCTGAAAAGGTTAGGTTAGGGAGGCCAAGGATAAGGATAAAGGCTACGTGCCGCGTCTTTTGGCTGACTCTTTAACCGCTTATGCCTTAGATTTATAGTCACGGATTTTATTTATGTCACTTTGCCCATCCTCACCGCTGGCACCATTTTTCTTTGCGGTTTAGCATACAAAACGTCTGGTCCTCGGGTTTTTCCGGTCCCAGCCCTTTTATTCTGCCACATTCTATTTCCTCGCTGCTCCTCTAAACGTTGCATAAAATCAATTTCCCTAAGTTCAAGTCCTTGATGATGAGGTAAAAGTGTTGTAAGTTTATGCCGCTCTAAAGCGTGGGCTCTGAAGTGGTGCACTGAACAAAAAGGGGGACATTTCAAAATGGCAGAGGGTCTAACATTAAAAAAGAACCATTTTTTATAAAGATATTATTATTCAAAAACAAATATTAACTTTACTCTTTCTCTATTTAAAGTAAGTCAAGAAAAATATTATTCAACTCTAGAAAACTCTAGAGTAATTTCTTCTTGAAAAACCGCATCAAGTTTACTTTCATCTCTTTTTTAAGTTCGCTGCTTCTCAAAAACAAACTGAAAAGCACTTTCGTCTTGATTTCTAGAATTCTCAATTTTAAGAGCATTTTTTCTTGGCTTGTTTTCGGTGTACATTTTTAAAGATAACTTTCATCTCTTTTTTAAGTTCGCTGCTTCTCGAAAAACTTACTTAAGAACATTTTCGTCTTGATTTCCTGAACGCTCTGTCTCAAATAAGTGAGAAGAAAATTTCTTCGCGGCATCTTAAAAAACAAACTCAAGAGTGCCAACGTCTTATTTCAAGAACGTTTTCTTTTAAAAAATTGAGTATACAATTTCTCGATTTTACAAAATTTTCGTTTTGCTTTTTGTCCAATTATTCTGATTGTGATGTTTATTTCTTTTCGCTCAGTGTGTGTTCCGTGTATGTTAGTCAGTTCTTGGCGGTGTTGTCGGCACAGCTGGCGCTGAAGTTCTCGGGGGTTTGGGGGTTTCTGTTTTGGGGGTTGGGGCTGGCATCGAGGGCTGGTGGGGGGTGGCACATTTGGCGCCCAGCCGAGAGCTGTCTTGCATATTTAAGTTGGCCGAACCCCCCTTTGTCTTGGGGCTTGGGGCGGGGGCTAGCCGAAAACTCCCACCCCCCACGTCCGGTCGGCCCGATGTTTCCGTTCACTTCTACTCCCAACTACCTGGAATATGCCAGAGTGTTCGCAGCGAAGCCAGCTTCATTAGTAGTCACTCTAGATGAAGAACCCTCGTCGCCATATTTTCATACATTCATTTGGCCACTGCATTCATTTCCGTTCACTTTCAATTCCGTTTATTAATGAACCGTCTTGATGCCGGATCCCTTTTCCGGATCTGCTACACTTCAGTCTCATCCGTGAATATTTTGTGCTAATTTCCGTTTAATTGTTTAATATGTTGTTTGCATTTTCTATTAGCCAAAGTTTCCGGCGCTCATTGTTCTGGCAATTATTATTTTCCGGCTTGCCACTTCGAAGTGACCTGTCTGCCAAATGAGAGTTGGGCCGGAGGTGCAGACTCAAAGGGATCTAATCGAGTTAATTGCCAAAATTAACTGAGAGCTTGTTGAAGAGTCTTTGGGTTGGGCATAGAAGTGGAGGTTTAAATAAGTGGGTCTTAAAGTTGAGTTCTACTCTGGGCGTGTTAATAGAATTTGTAATGGAGATACTTCTACTTAGCAAAATAAATGCATTAAAAGATATTTACATACTTCATCAAAGTAGATATAATGTAATTTTTAATAACCTTTATAATTTTACGCTAAACAACCCTTTAAAGTTTATCCATTCTTGAGAAGCATAACACAGCAGTCGATTTAGTCATGTCCCCATATTGAATATTAAAGCTATCGAGACGTAATTCTTCAAAAAGTATATTGATATATTCGAAAATAACTATTTGATATGTTGAATATACCAAATTGATATGTTTGATAATACCAAATTGGTTTTTAAAAATACCACATTGATATGTTAAAATATACCAAATTGATATGTTTGAAAATACCAAGTTGATATGTTTGAAAATATCAATTCGATATATTCGAAAATAACTATTTGATATGTTTGATAATCGCAAATTCATTTTTAAAAATACCACATTGATATGTTTAAAAATACCAAATTGATATGTTTGAAAATATCAATTTGAATTTGATATGTTTGAAAGTACCATATTGATTTATTTAAGAACATCTTTTTGATATGTACTAAAACACCAACTTGATATGATTGAAAATACCATATTAATATTTTTAAAAATATTAAATTAATATGCTTAAAGATTAAATGGCATACATCTACTTAGATTCTATAAGTTCTAATAATGTCAAAATCCATCTTTACACTCCTTTTTTATTTTCCGGAGACAAAGACTGTTATCATTATTCAAACTTCCCCCAAACAAAGCTTATAAATTTTAAAGATTTAATTTGAAAATTCATCAAAGGGGCAGGGAATTGATTGAAAACAAGTTAACTTCTGCCACAACCGAGAGTAAATCGAGCATTTCGCCCAGATCCCTTGGGATTTTGGCACCCCACCGGCAGCTGTTGTTTAACCAACTCCCGTGGCATTGGGTCTTAGCCACAGTTAAGACTTCATTTACATACGAGCCCCCCACTCCAGCGATAATTTAAATCATTTTAATGGCCCAGAAGCGAAGGCATCTCAGCTAATTCTCTCACAACTCCTAAGCCCGGCGAAATCCCAGTGCCATAAATGTTGGTGCGCTGGATTAGCGTAGTCGGAAAATGTTTTGGGGAAAATGGGCCAGGGGAAAAGCAAGAATCGTATGGTCTCAGCTGGCTGGAAAAAGTCGCCGGAGAAAGCCGCAGCCTCCTCTTTCTGCAGGCTCCAACTTGGTAGCTCCAGTCCTCACTTTCAATTATTCGCTTTCGCTGTTCTTGTTTCGGTTTTCCCGCTCCACCGATTTTCCGGGCTCTTGTTCTCTGGCAGTCGTAATAGAATAAAGTTTGCACCATGGGAATTTCAACTGTTGTTTTTCACCATTTCCCACCTGACCGGCTCCCCCCGTGCTCGAGGTCCCCATCCATTCCCAGCTGGAAAAGCGCTTTTCCACCCACGGAGACCGAGGACATAAAAAGTACATAGATCTCCGCCTGCCGGGGAGCGTCTTTAGCTTGTTGCGAACTTGTAATCCACTCAGACCCCCGCCTTTTTCCCCCACCTGTCTATTTTTCTGTTTTAAGTGTGTAATTCTTGTCGGTTGGATAATACACAAAATTCAGTCTAACTAATAAAAAAAAGAGAAGGAAAATAAATAATGAGAATGTAGTATTTTTCAGCTTGGGAAATTCACAACTAAATACAGTACGAACTACAAAAATAGTCTATGATTCTTTTAACAAGTTTTAGGTAGAATGTAATACTAAAATAAATGTTTCTACAAGAGCGGAAAGCTAAAATACTTTGGCCCAAAAATGACTTTAAAAATAATAGGTCATTATATTTTTTACAATAATATTAATTAGTGTTGTCTTGGTTTTTTGAAGTTTTTGAATCCTTTTTCCTGAGTATGTGGAAATTTCGTTAGCATTGTAGGCCAGCTACTCAAAACAGTCTTACTTTTCGCTGTACGCCTTGATTTGCGGAAACTACGTGCAAAAAATACCAAAAAAGGAGTATTCTTAACCAAAAAACTGAATGCCAAATAAATCTAGTCCTACCCCTTGAAAAAAATGAACAAAATTTTCAAAAAATACATTTTTCTGAAAGTGATTTGGGTTGTTAGCATTGTAAGCCAGCTACTCAAAACAGTCTTCCTTTTCGCTGTACGCCTTGATTTGTGGAAACTGCGAGCAAAAAACTACCAAAAATTGGGTATTTTTAACCAAAAAACTGAAATCCATAAAAAACTGATCATACCCCTTGAAAAAAGTGAAAAAATTTTCAAAAAATAAATTTTTCAGAAAGTGATTTGGATCGTTAGCATTGTAATCCAGCTACTCAAAACAGTCTCCCTTTTTGCTGTATGTCTTGATTTGGGGAATCTACGAGCAAAAATCTACCAAAAAAGGATTATTTTTAACCAAAAACTGAAATCCAAAAAAATCGGATCTTAAAAAATTACTTTTAAAAATACATAAAACTCCAAAGCTATTTAAAAATATAACATTTACTTAACTTAATTTCCCAACCAGAGCCCAAGTGTATTCACCTAACCCTCTATTTCTCATATTTATGCAAGCTTAACATTTATTTCTGAGGAATCTTGCCTGTTCGTTCTGCCGTTTCTCCCCCTATATGGTTTAAAATTTAACACTAAACTAGGGAAAGGCCTCGCCTCCGAGGGGGGTGTATAACTGCCTTTTAGTAGCGCTGCTTACCTACTTACGATGCCGTCTGCCGTCGTCTGTCTGCTGTCTCCTGTCGCCTGCTGTCTGCTTATTGCTTTTATTTATTTACTAGACATAACTCCAAACATCTCCAAGTCCCCCTGAATACCCCAACACCCGAAGCCCCTTCCCCCGAACTCGAACTTTGGGTAGTCATGTTTTTGATTTGTTGTGGCCCGACGGCGTTTTAGCAGTCGCAGGTGTTGCGGCCCTTCATTTCAGTGGTGTTTATGACACGAAGTTGAATTTTATGCCGGCAACCGAAAGTATGCAAAAATATATTTATGCCCCTGCATATATTTCAATACCCTAGCTAGGGGTACTTTGAATGTCTTCTTCTATAATTTCAGGCATTTTTTTAAAATAGATATTGTAATAATTTCTAATCTTAACTCAAATGTTTTTTTTTAACTTAACATTTGAATATTGACATTTCTCTTACAAAACATTTATTTACAATTTTAACTTATATTTAAATTTATTTAAGTACAATTTTAATGTCTAGGCCTGACTTTAGGTTTATACAAGACCTTTACTTAACTTTTGTTATTAAAAAACATTTATTTAAACTTTGAAATTATATTTAAATTAGTTAAGGTACAATTTTCATTTCCAGACCTGAGTTTGGGATTATATAAAAACTTTACTTAACTTTTCCTATATGCCTTTTGGCTAAGATATAAACAATAAGTTATTTTTTTGATATGTATAATACGTTTGTGGCATAAATGAAAGCTACCATTTGTTATAAATAAATTTTAACATATTATCCACCTATTATCTCTCAATTTCATATTCATCTAAAATCCTTTAATAATGTTTTTTCTCCTCCTTTAAAGCACATATTAGTAACTATTAGAAGTCCTAAACGGGTCTCCAAAATAATTCCCTATATAAGGGTATTTGTATGTTTGCTCTGTTTATTTTTCACAACCGTACCCTCCGGTGCAAGTATCCGTAGATACAGATGTATCTGTATCTGCATTAGTACACGCTTCTGTATCTGCGCTCGCATAAAAAACATGGCCTGAAAGTAGGCAACACAACGTTTTTATTCGCCCATAATGTTTTATATTATTTTGTGGGGGGGGCGGCAGTCGAATCACCATTGGAATGTTCGAATTTAGGGGATAAATCGAATGGAAATCGCTGGTCTGCCCGGGGCGACTGGTCAATTAAATTGCTGACCGGCCATTGATGTGCTTTTGATTTGCCTGCGCTGGACACAGATACAGATAGTCCGGATAAGATTGGAGCCATGGATCTTGGGCCGTAAAACTAATCAACCTTAAATACGTTTTCGGGCCATCGGAGTTAAGCTGCTCAAATGGCGCATGCGACATGGTCTGGCCGGCAAAATACGGGCAGCAACTAATTAAGTAATTACTTTTCGCTAATTAAACGCAGGCGGCAGAGAAATTCAACTTCAATTTGACTTGATGGCCGTCGCCGTGGCCGTGACTCTCTGTCCATCAGCCTCGCACTTTTTTCGCCCCAGAACTTTGGCCATTTTGCTCATTTCATGTGGATCGATTGAATCGACGATGCTTAAATATTAATGATGAAACGGGGCGAACTACGAGTAGTTCTCTGGCTGTTCTGGTCCTTTCATAAGCGAACGAGATGGGCAAAAGTTTGCCACAGCTTCTGCAACTCGGTGACTCATGATTTCGGGGGGCCAAAGGTCGCAGGGTCTTAGTTGGCCAGCAGCATAGGCCACACCTGCTGGCTTGACCAGGCCTCGTCCCTAGCCATTTAGACTAAAATGATTTTAAATTATTCAAGGCGTACGCCCAGGTGTTCCTTTAGATTTGCCCTGTCCATAATGTCGCCAAAAAGCTTGTTAACCATATTTAATATATATTAATGTTGTGTTTGCACATGCAGACTTCACCCAAACCCTTCGAAAAAGAACGTCTGAATTTGAAGTGAAGCGAATAAATTCCTTCAGGCTTTTCTTAAATGATTATATTTTAGGGCATCTTACTTATTGGAATCCATTTTTCTTCTTTTAAGTATCTTTTTATTTTTAAAATATAAACTCACGAAAAAGTACTCTGGCTTTATTTGGAATTTTTGTTTACATTTTCTAAACAAAATTCTTTTTTTATACCATTTCTCTTTTCTTTTTAAAAAATTTCTAAATGATTATATTTATTGCATATTTTAATGAAAAAGATACCATTGCCTAAAAGTCTTAAAAAACGAATTATTTATTATACTTTAGTATTGTTTTGACATAATCATAAATCATAAGTAATTTGTACTTTAAATATATATTTTTTAATAATAATAAACATAACAAAAATCAGTTGTAAATTTTATGAAAATTAAAAAATTAAATATCAAAAAAATATATATATAAAAATAATAAAATACACTCCAGAAATGTCATCCAATTCCATTTAGTAATATGGAACTTTAAAAACCATTGAAAATAGTATGATACCATAAAAAAAGATTTAAAAATAAAATAAATAATCTTACAAAAATAGTTTTGAGCCCATTAAATATTAACATTTAAGTTAATAAATATAAATAAATGTAGACAACTAAAACCCCTTATAAAAACGTTGGTAGAGCCCTTCGAAGCGACAAAATTCAGAAGCTGGTAACTTAAGAGCCGGCAAATCCGAAGAAAAGAGTGTCGGCAAAATATCAGACACCATAATTAACTTGCTCATAACGCGGCAACAAAGGACGACAGCTCGTCGCGGCGAAAAGTGGGCGGAAGTGGGTGGAAAATGGGTGAAAGGGGGGGTTTTCGGGGTGGCAAGGACGAGCAAGGGAAGAAGCAGACGCCAGATGCTGCCCGCTGGAGAGCAACAACAACGTGGCAAACAAAAAGGGGGCAGCGTTGCGTGCGGAAGAGGCGTGGCACTAACATTGGATAATTTTTTTCCGCCGCACATTATTTTTTCCCCATTCAGCCAGCAGACATTTGCCATTTTCGCTGGAAAAGCCGTGCAGCGAAGTGCTTTAAAAAGATAAAAGCCATTTATCACGCATGCACACTCAAAGCTTCTAAGAAAACCGGGGAAAGGGGCGGATTTTAACCCCGAAATACAGAAATACAGGTGCAGGAATCGAAATATATGGCGGGTTTGAAAATATTGAGAGGGGAATCCCTCCATTGAACTGGCTAATCCCTAAATGGAAGTTTAGAGAGGCGGAAGATATTATATTATTTGCAAATATATTATATAAATAATATAAAGCCACACATTAATTAATTGCATTTTTAATAGGTTCAGGTTCAGACCAGATTTTGAAGTAAATATAGAAAAATTAAAAGACTTTCAAGTATTATTTTGGTTACTATACTTTAAATTCTGAATAAACTTAAAGTAAAATAACCTCTCAAGATCATATAATTTACAAGGCAATTTAATCAGAAATTTAGGTTAGCAAAATCCTAAAAAAATATTTTTAAGCCATTTCCAAGGCCCTCGAACACAGATTTTGTAGATTCTAGACCCAAGGGGAACCATTTTATAGGGGTATACATATGGAGGAATATATTTCCCACAACCTCCGACCTCTTGACTAACGGTCACATCGTGCATATAATTTCCGGCCTAAAAGCATGCAACAGTTTTCCGCCTTTTCCGCCCGGCTTTCGGCCACTTTTCAGTTTGGCTTTTCAATGCACGTAGCAAAAGTTAGCCAAAGTCATAAAGCACTTTTTTTTTGCCTTCATCTCCTTTTTGCTGCCAATTCAATTTGTTACCATTTTTTTCCTCCATCTGCGGTTGCTCCTGAGTGTGTAAAAGTGTTGCGGTGTAAGTCGGAAAATCGTAAATAAACAGGAGAGGAAAATTGGAAATTTCTAGGAATCAGCTTCACTTTCTATTTATAGCTTCCACTTTGATTAAAAAACAATTTTATCAATATAATGTATGAAAAATATGATTTATAAAAAAAATAATTTATAAACAAAATAATTTATAAAAAATATAATGTATAAAAAGTATGATATATAAACAAATGTAATATATAAAAAATATAATAAAATATAATAACAATATATAAAAATGCAATCTATATTGTGGTATTCAAAGGAACATTATAGGTATAGTTTTATTTTGCTAAGAAAATAACTATCTATGCTCTTTTATAAATATATAAAAATGCTATAATGTTTAGAAATTTACTTAAAAATATATTTTCATCCTGATAACCAAAGATCTTGGTAAGTTTTAGATAAACTTCAGCGATAAATTGAAATGGACCCACTAAATATGCGGCATCGCCGTTAATTTTTATCGCATTCGCGTGTCTGGCATGCATGCCTCACTACCAAACCGCCCACCGCCCACTCCCCGCCCACTGCCACCCACTGCCGCCCCCTGCCACCCACTTCCACCCACATAGACAACAGGCAGCACGCAACTGAGCTGAAAATTGCTACTTTGTCTGCCGCTCTGCGAATCCAGCATTCAGCAGCAATGTGGACTAGTGGGTTAATATGTCTATCACTTTTATATGGCTAGTTGACGCTGCTAATATGCGTCTACCACTTGCAATTGAAATGGCTGAAAGTCCCGAAGGTTTTCCATAGACGGCTTTCGATTCCGCGGATTGCGCAAGTTGCCGGAAAAGGTAAAAGAGAAAAAATGTAGAAAAACATTGATGGGTTTTGCCTTGATATGACAGTGAAAAAGGGAATTCTTCGTAGAATTATGCATGGTTTTTAAAAAAGATCTTACAAAATGATAAGGACTTTATTTAAAAATATATTAAAAACCTTTTAAAAGTTTTTGGTTTTAAAGATTTATTTTAAAATATATTAAAAACCTTTTTAAAGTTTTTGGTTTTAAAAATTTTCTTAGAAAATAAGAAACATTTTGTAAATTTAAATATTACTTAGATCTAAATTTTTTTCAGTGCAAATCAACTCCATAGAATTTGGTACTGAATGTCAAAGGGATCCTGAGATATTTGAGATATTTTTTTTTAATTCTATGAAAAACAATTTCAAAATGTTAAATTTTATAAGTTTTTTAAACCTAGCTGAAGAATTTTGTGCACTTAAATATAATTTAATTCTTACATTTTTTCAGTGCATATTTACCTTTATAAGTAAAAATATCTTCAATGATTATTCTAAACTATTCTTTTGAAGTTAAAAATATTTTTTTAGGTTTTTTTTAAAGGTTTTAAATGGCAAAAAAAATATGTAAATTTAAATAAATTAAAACGGAAATGGTTAAGATACTTTTTTTATTTTTCCCCCCCTTTTCATGAATTTCTCTGCAACTTTTACTCGCCGCAACTTTTCCTCCACTTGCCACAATTTGCATTGCGAATTTGCGGTTGCACTTGTTACTCGTTGCCCAGCGCCCACTTTTCCGCCCACCGCCCACCTCCCACCGTTTTCCCTAACCCTCTGCCGCCCCTCGCTTATTGGATTATGCGCTTTCTCTTTCACACACTTCCGCATTTGCCGCGCGAAAAAACTGGAAAAGGCCATTGGACAGTGGAAAAACCAGACGCACCGATGGAAAATCTCCGAAGACATCAAGAAAAGCCGGTCAAGCCGGCCTGAAAGCTCTGAAATAGTTTAGCTCAATTGGATTGCACTTTTCCGAGGCGGCCGGGAAAAGTGGCAGCGGCAGCAAAGTTGTCTAATTAATTTGCATTCGCCGATGTTTGTGGCCTCGCTTATCGATTTAATTGCCCGTCCTCCAATTTAAGTTGATTGAACTTCCAGGAGAGCAGTGGCAAGAGAGAGTGTGCAGATCGGCGGGAGAGCAAGCGGTAATTCGAGACCGGGGAGAGCGAGTCCTTAGCCCACTCTCATTTCCTGGCCAACTCTTTCCGCTCGCTGGAAAATTCGCACAGTGGCTGCGATCGATGGTCAAAGTGATCAAAAACTATAGTCCCGGGAAAAAAATTCAGCTGAACAGAAAATTTTTACAATATTTGAAAAAGTAAAAGAAAACTGCAAGAAAGGGTTTCTTTTGTTTTTGCAATTTGTTGAAAGAAAAAATTGCTATCAAAGACGAGATTAATATTCGGGAGAATAAGTCTGACTCATAAGGTTCCAGTCAAATGGTATTTTTTTGCATATGCACAGTGGGTCATTAAAAGCAGAATTAAGAACAAAAAAAGTATACTAAAATATACAAATTTGTGAGGAAATTATTAATACATGCTAATATTTGTGAATAATTAGCTATGTTATATTTTATATATATAGTATGAGGCATATTTGATATTCGAACTTTTTCGTTTGATAAACACACCCATTTGTTTCTAATAGAATAAACTACAAAATGTATAAAAAATTACTAAGATTAATACTTAAGAGAAATAGTCTTAGTCATTTGCTTTTAGTCACACACTTTAAAACTTTTTTTTCTATGCACAGTGGTACCAAAAAAAAACAAGTTTTAAATATAAATAAAAATATAAAAATTCATAAAGTATTAAACATTTTTTGGTAGATACTACCCTATATTAAGCAATATTGCTTTGAAATATTTTTATTATTTATGATAACTATATGATCTCAGAACTTTTTTTTTCCTGTTAAACGTTCCCATATTGTTTTAGTTTTTTTCGGTTTCTTTTTCTTCTCTTCAAGGACATACTAAGCTTGATTTATTTAAGATAATTTCATTTTTTAAGATAATTATATGATCTCAGAACTTTTTTTTCCATTTTAATATGATATGTTCTGTGTGGTTCCTAAGTTTGATTTTTGGTCTTTCGAATTGTTTCCTTCTCCTGGAAGACATATTAAGCTGTATTTATTTAAGATAATTTAATTTTTTAAGATATTTATGTGATCTCAGAACTTTTTTCCATCATAATATGATATGTTATGTGTGGTTCCTAAGTTTTAAGTTGGTTTTTGGTCTTTCGAGTTGTTCCCTTCTCCTCGAAGACGCAGTTCGCCCGCCTTGAATGTGGATCTTCCGCCGAGGCTTCTATTTATAACGCCCGCCACTTGTGAGTGCTGCGGGGCGATCCGACACCACGGTGCCTCTTGGGGCCCCGACGCCTGTGCCGCTGCCCAAGTCGATGCCGCAGTTGCCTCAGACCCGTCAGTCACAAGAAAACTTTCGATGCGAACGCGCCGCGCATCTCCACGGTCTCCGTCGTCGTCGCTCCGTTTTCTGTGCCTCTCGGGGGGCACAAGGTGTACGAATACGATTGCGATTAGCATTACGACTGCGGGTACACGAGTTCGAGCCCCTCGATCGCGATCCACAGAGGTGTGACCACTGCCCCTGGGAATCCTCCTACCTGACCCCAGCCCACAAAGCGAATCCCCAGTGATTCAGCGCGATTCGCTTGAAGTTCGCCAAATCGGATGCTTCTTTTTCGCCTGGGAGAAAACAATGTCACACCGAAAAGAATTTGGGGCGATAAGGGAATGACGTTGACTAATAGGGATTTTAAAAGATTTTGTATATTGAAGTAGAAAGTCTTTAGAATATTCAAATCATTTTGGTGAAGTTTTAGATCAATGAGAAGGCGGAATATATTATGACAAAATATGTAATATATTATGACAAAACTAGATATTATTTTGTATAAAGATACTTGGTTTACAGTTGTTATAATACATTTTTAATATATTTTTATATTGAAGTAGAAATTCTTTGAAATATTCATATCATTTTGAGTTCGTGTTGATCACTCTCATTAAGTTTTAGATCAGTGAGAAAATGGGTTATATTTTTAGAAAAAATCCATGAATATATTATCCCAAAACTATATATTATTTTGTATACCTTACGTACTAAGATACTTGGTTTACAATTGTTAAAATAGATTTGTAATAGATTTTTATATTGATGTAGAACTTCTTTAGATCACTCTGGTGAAATTTTAGATCAATGAGAACGTGGGGTATCTATGTAATATAATATCCCAAAACTAGATATTATTCTGCATAACTAACGTATTAAGATACTTTGTTTACAATTGAAATAATAGATTTTTTATAGATTTTTATATTGAAATATAAATTCTTTAAAATATTCATATCATTTTGAGTTTATGTTAATCACTCTGATGAAGTTTTAGATCTATGAGAAAGAGGGGTGTATTATAAAAACGATCTATTAGTAAGTATATTACCCCCAAACTAGATATTATTTTGTATAATTAACGTATAAAGATACTTGTTTCACAATTGTTATAATAGTTTTTTAATAGATTTTTATATTGAAGTAGAAATTCTATCATTTTGAGTTTGTGATAATCACTCTAATACACTCTAGATCATTGAGAAAGTGGGTTATATTATTACAAAATATCTATAAAATATATATTATTTCAAAACTAGACATTATTTTGTATCATATAAGTATTAAGATACTTTATTTAGATTTTTAAACTCGTTTTGATGGCCCTTTTTTGGCATGCACAAATTAAAATCAACATATTTGCAACCCTCTTTATGTTTATTGTTGCCAGGGGTGATAGTTAGGTAAAAAAGGGCAAAAATAATATAATATAGACCTTTTCTGTAACCGAATAAATTAAATTAAAGCGTATAAACTAAGGAACGAAATCAAGGAAACATGTATCTTCTATTACCGCACTTGTTCCCATTGCAAAATAGGCCCGAAAGTCCCCCACTTCGGGGTCACCTTTTCTTCGTGTGTGAGTGTTTTAACGCTTTTATGATTGTGCTGTAACTTGGCTAACGGTTAACGGTAAACCGAGCTGGCTAACAAAAAAAAAAGTGATGATCATGACGATTATAGCAAAGGAAAGACACAGAAAAAACACTTTTATTTTTTTGACAAACGACACAGCGAAGCGTAAAAGAAACAAAACAAACGAAATAAAAAGAGAAACAGCAATGGTAACAACAAACGAGGCAAATTAAATTGCAATTTATGTAATTTTTGTTGCCAATGTGGCCGGGTCATTGGCATCTTGGCCCCCAAGTACGAGATCAAATTGAGCTGGCAAAAAAAGGGGGAAAAGCCGAGAGAGAGAGCAGGAAAGATTAGATCGCCATGCAGATATGAAGACCAAATTGGGGCTCTTAAGAGCCTCAAGACTGCAGAATTCTGCGAATCGGTCGGTTCATTAATCACATGCCAAACGATCGGCAGACTTTAATCGCTAACAACCGACAAATGACAGATCCCGGCTTCTGGGCTGCTCTTAATGGATATATCTGTGGAGAATCTGCGCAGTGTCCATCAAAGGGGGTCTCTCGCAGCTCACTGAGTTCCTTTGTTCAGATCAAATAAGAAAACATGAATCAACTAGTAATCACTATTAGTAAGCTTCATAAAAAATCCTTAGATATTATGTATATATAGATAGGTTTTAGGTTCATGTTAAATTATGAAAATATAACAATTTAAATATATATTTTATGAATTTAGAAAGATCCCTAATATTAATATCCCAGTACTTCTCACAGTAGCACAGTTTAGGAAGATTTTTATAACCAACTTTAAAGGCATTTTTAAAATATATTCACCTCAAATCAATAATATCATATCATATCATATCATATAATATCATATAATATCATATCATATCATATCATATCATATCATATCATATCATATCATATCATATCATATTATATCATATCATACCATATCATATATCATATCATTTTATATAATTTTATATCATATCATATCATTTTATAACATTTCATATCATATTATATCGAATCCTCTGAAAATATCAATATCTCTGTTTTTTTCATATATTTTAATAATTTGTTGTTGGTTGTTATAACCAAATTCAAAAGAATTTCTTCATACTATGTCATATAATATCATATTATATCATATCATATTATAACATATCATATTATAACATATCATATAATATCATATCATATTCTGTTAAGATATCAATTATGAAAATCTTTGTGTTTTTATTATATATTCTAATAATCCAATTAGATTTAATCATACCCCTAAAATAATTTATAGTTAGATCATTACATCTGTGTATTTAAATTTCTGAAGCATTCCCTAACATTTCATTTTCTCTATTTTAATAATCTAATTACATCTAATCACACCTTTAAAATGGTTTTTTATAACCAATTAATAAAGAATTCTTCGAACATTCACATCATATCAGACGAGTACATCATCACATCATATCATGTCCTCTGCGTACTTCGAAAATTCTCAAACCATTTCCACTTTCCGATGAACTCCATGTTAGTCACGGCTTATTAATTTGCTAATTTACAAGAGATAGTACGACATCGGGCGTATATAGTGTGTATATTCCCGATGAATCAGGCCGAAAAGAGCGTGACAAAGGCGGACCGGCGAATCGCGTCGCGTTTTCCCTATCGCAGCGCATTGAAAAGTGTTGATCGCAGTTCCATCTTTTTGTTTCTGTTCAATCTTACATTATTTTGTGTGTTGTGCCCCAAGTGAAACGAGCCCATGAAAATATAGTATAAATATCCATAAACGAGCAGTTGTTCGGCACTCGCCGGGTTTGTGTATTTTCCCGCGGCAGCCCCAAGATCTTTGAGGCGACTCCCTGTGTGTGGGCGTCTGCTCAGTATCGCGCCCCTCTATATATGGTGTATATATCTTCTGATTAGTTTAATTAAAGCGTATTTCAATTGGCCAGTGCGCAGTTGCTGTTAATGCCACCGCCGCCGTCTTTGTTGCACCACATTTCCTGCGGTTTAAAAATTGAAAACAAAAAAAAAAAAGAAAATAAAAGTAACAGAGGATCCACCATTGCGGAGGCCAAGAAAATCGGGAAAACATGACAACGACCAGCCTGGGCAGACAAATACTGGAAAAGTTCTTTCCGTTTCGGTAAGTGTTCGAGGAGCATGTACTTCTGTGTCGACGGGGCCCAAAGTCGGCGAGCCTATCAAGTGAAAAATGCCAAAGTGCCAAAAATAAATATGGGTCAGGCGACGACGACGTTGCGTCGGGACGGGAAGCGCCAAACTCATAAGATAGACAATAACGCGCCCCCCATTCGCTTCAGTTTTATATTTCACTCCCGATCTCCTACGCAATCTCCCACTTTTGGCAATATTGCTATTTCTCTGGCACCCATAAAAACCGATTTATAGATGGGATCGCGACCAAAATGTACGCCCAAACTCCCAGTTGTAATGTTTATACCCACAGTTAGAGAACTCATTTGATATCATTGTATATTCATGTTTATACAATCTCCAGAATCCATAAAACCCGATTTATAGATGGGGTCAACAGCCTAAAAATATACCCCAATATTTCCAACAATACCTTATATAAGAAGATTTCGTAACTAACTTTAGATCATCGTAATCAAAAACCTCTTAAAGGATTTTAACCCGGAGTTTTGGTTTTAACATTAAACAACTCCTTACGTTTTTTTAACAAAGAAATATTTTAATCATTTTTATAATGATTCTTTTTATCCCCAATGTTTTTTAACACAATCTTATTTGTAAAATATTTTTTAACACACATATTTAAGGGATATTACCAATCAAAGGACTATCCTTACTAAACCCATTTAATTGGTATGATGATTACTTTCAGATTTTTGTATATTATAGTTTTCTTAACAAAAATAATTTGTATAATTATGTTTTCATTTTATTATGTAAACATTTTTGTATTTATAAAATGTTTTTAAAATACTGTTCTCTGTTAATATACAATCTCATGCTTTTTTTAACAAAAATACTAGCCTAGTTAGATAGTTAAATTGATGATATATCGATAATACGAATATTTTTGCATCCATAAAATAATTTTTAAAATATCTTTATAAGGAAAGTACCAACCTTATATGCTCTGAAATCAATTAACTTGTATAATCACGGTTAGATTTATGATTTTCTGAATTCCCAACTAGTAGTTAATGCATAAAATATTTCCATTTAATTTTAATAGCCATCTTTTCTGTTAATATCAAATCTCAAGTTAGCTTACAAGCCTTATATGCACTAAAACCAATTAATTTGTATAATGATTGTTAGATTTATGATTTTCGAAATTGCCTTCCTAACGTTCGCGTTTTGCATACAAACTGAGTTTAATGCGAAGCATGGCCATAACTTGCGCCCCATGGAGTACCGGGTAAGAGGAAAATCGTTTTCCCCAACGATCATCAAAGAGTGGCCCACAAGTTTTCACATTTGTCATGGGCAATTAAAGTCAGATGCCTGATGGATGCCACACATCGGACATCCCTGATTTGTCTCTAGTGATCTCACTTTCTCTCCGCGAGCCAACATTGTTTACTTAGGCCTGCAGCTGTTTTTGGGGGCCACGATGGGTAAACACTCTTGATGACCAGAACGATCGCAGCTGCCTCTTGGGTTTTCCACGATTTTCCACGATTTTCCACCACTTTCCAGCACCCCCTATTATCCTGACAGCCTGCCTGACTGGTAACCCTAATAAACATATTTTCTCATTTGCAAAAGTCTCATTATTTCGCCCCCGACGCGAACTCATCATCGCAGACCATTTTCCCAAGCATTTTCATCGCATGCCATAATTGTCTGCATAACAATAACACTTTTGACATTAACAACAACCAGCGGAAAATGGCCAGCATTAAGGCCAACAACAATGTCATAATTTTGCACAATAAAAAGTGTTTTTGTTGATTAAATGGCGCAGAAGAGTGAGGCCGAAATATGATGGCAAAAAAGGGTGGGCGCCCTGCTAATTTGCCATATCTGGAGTAAAGCAAAGAAAAAACCGAAAAGGGAAAACTTTTGCTCACTTTTCCATTTTCTCACTCTCTCCGAAAGTTTTCGCCAAGCGTTTTTTGCTTCCCAAATTGTATTTCTTTTTTTCTTCTTGTTGTTGTTGTTGTGGTGTGAAGAGCCAAAAATGGAATTGGCCCTAATTTTATTGCTTTCGTTTTATGTTGTGGGGATTTCGGGGCGGGAGCATGTGAAAGGGTGCGAACTTAAGTTCTTCAAAAGACTCAAAAGTGGGGGGATGGCGATGGTCGTCAGTTTGAAGGAGCCAGGAAGTGGCATCATCTTGTGTTTTTGCCATGCATGTTTATTAGGGGAAGAGGGGATGGGAGTAATAAAGCGCTAAGGATAGAGCATAATGTAACGCATACGATATCCCATACTTTCTACGGATTGCAGGAAAATGCGTACAGTAACGCTTAAGATAACTCCATGTCAAAGCGTAGGATAACGCTTAATGGAATGCTTAAAAGAACGCTTAAAAGAATGCTTATTGGAACGCCTATTGGAACGCTTTAGAGAACGCTTCATAGAACGCTTCAAAGAACGCTTCATAGAACGCTTCATAGAACGCTTCATAGAACGCTTCATAGAACGCTTCATAGAACGCTTCATAGAACGCTTCATAGAACGCTTTATAGAACGCTTCATAGAACGCTTCATAGAACTCTTCAGAGAACGCTTCATAGAACTCTTCAAAGAACGCTTCATAGAATGCCTAAAAGAACGCCTTCTGAAACGCTTATTGGAACGCTTCATAGAACGCTTCACAGAACGCTTCAAAAGAACGCTTATTAGAAAACTTATTAGAATGTTTATTAGAAGGCTTAATATAACTCTTTATAGAACTTTTTATAGTACGCTTTATAGAACGCTTCATAGAACGCTTCATAGAACGCTTCATAGAACGCTTCAAAAGAACGCTTATTAGAATGCTTACTAGAACGCATAATATATTTCTTTATAGAACTCTTTATAGTACGCTCAATAGAACGCCTATTAAGAACGCTTAATAGAACTTATTTTAGAACGCCTAATGGAACGCTTACTAGAAGGCTTACGATATCCATTAAAACGAGCCAGATTACACGTTATAGAACGCGTACGATATGCATTATACCCCAACGCGAACTGTATTGTGCAAAAAAAAACGTGTAACATATCGGCTACCATATCCCATTCTTTATATACTAAATACTAAGATATATGCTAGGATAAAGCGTTACAAAATATGTGCAATATCAATTAAAGAAAGTATGATATAATAATATATAAGATTATTCGGGATAGTCACTACTTTCCTACCTTGTTAGGGGGTTTTTTTTCGTTGAGCGATAGTTTATTTGTCAGATACATCCTCTTGATCTCCATCTCCATCCATCCCTGACATCTGCGAATTCTGCCAAATGAAGAGAGAAAGTTGCAGTTTTTTCCATCCACTTTTGTTTGCCATTTTGCAATCTGCTTAAATGCATTTGCCATAAATGGCGTACACGTATGTAAGAGTACATTGTACACTAATGTCTATACATACCCGTTCACATACATTTTACAATGTTGCATATGGCCATATGCCATACGATTTTGCCTGCATCATTGGCAAAGTCAACTTCAACTTCATTATCCTCATCATTATTTATACTGTCATTTTCAACCTCAACGTTGATTGGCGTATAAATGCTGAAAATTCCTATTAAACTTATTTGCTTTGGGCAGGCAATTTCATTAGTTGATTAAATAAAAGGTGGGGAATCCTCAGTATAGAATTTGCAATTAATAAGTATTAAATTCACATGTGAAATAAATAGGTAAAACCAAAGAAACCCATTAAAATTAGGAAAGAAATCGCTAAAAAAAAAGGAAGTACTTTTATGCAGTATTTCATTTGCCCCCCTTGCTGTTGTGGCAACTTTCAGCGGGGAAATTTATTAATTTATCCTAGGGGAGCAATAGTTCGATGCGTGTGTTTGTGTGCTTTGCCAGCCCCTGACCCCTGACCCCCGGAACTCCGCCCCTTCCCCCAGTCCTCTCCTCTGGGGGTCAGCAGACAGTAAACACGGATATAACTCCTGTCCACCGCAGGACCTTGGCTCCTTCAACTTCAAATGCTGTGCTAAGATACTTTTTGTTTGTGCTTTCCTTGTCGTAAAGTGGGCGTGTAAAGGGGGCGGGTCGGTCGGGGGGCCAAAAGGGGGCGGGGCACCGGCAAGGGCATTATTTAATTACTGGACTACACAGTTGTCCTGGCCATTCCTTTGGCACGAATTTTTTCACTTTTCCGCACTTATTTCGCCTCGAAAGTCGTAAAAATATTTTCAAGTTCGGGGGTTTTAAAATGAAATGCTTGGCGTTTGGGGAAAATGGGACCCTTCCAATAGCTTGACCCCATCAATGGCCTCTGGGAGCCTCAAAACAATTTTGGGAAAAATGTTTTGACAAAAAACAGCACAAGTTTTTAATTAATTTAAGAATTATCTCCGAGTCTTATTATACTCCTATCAAGAACAAAACGCTCTTAAAATTATATTGAAAAACGATTAAATAAAGAATTATTAAAATTATTTGTTGCTACAAATGTTATTATCCATACCAAAAATATTAAACTAATTTCCTTCTTTTGTTCTGTTTTTTCCAGGTGAGTTTTGAAATTTCTACTTCTTTTTCAAATACTTAAAAGTAAAGTTAAGAACTTCCTTTAAGCATTATCGAGTAAGTAAAAATGGAAATTACGTGTTGTATATGATATTTATTAAGATTTATTATCCTATATATTTAAAGTTAATAAACGAAGTGAATAATAAATATTCCCAAATTGATTTAAAGTTGCTATAAAACATAAAAAGTGCGCAAAAAGGCGAAAATTCGTTTGACAAGCCTTATCCCTCCTTGAATCAAAACTCCCCCAAGCCTCGGCCCCGCCAACCCGCTTGGCAAATGTCTTTCAGCTTCGAAACACACCATGTTGCACACATCATCTTGCCCGACAACTGCAGTCGGATTTCTGGATTTGCTTCGAGATTTTCCACAACAATTTCTCCGCCCCCGCGAACACATATATCTTGCCATTGTGCTCCCCCCACGCCGCTTTCCAAACATTTCCCGATGTGACAGTTTGTTTACAATATGTTTCTCAGGGCGAGGTGGTCTCCTCTGTGTCTGGCAGCTCCATGCCCCGTCTTTCCCCACTTTTCCACCGGCTTGGTGGCTCTTGTCATCACCGGAGAACTGCCCAATTATGTCAGAAAAGGCAAGTGCAGATGTGAACTTTGCCCAGACAGCTGCATCCGCATTTAATTTGATTTCATATCATTGAAATCTTATCTGGTTTGTCAATTACAGAAAGTAATAAATGGTTTTATGGAGGAATTTAAATCATTGAACTGAATGCGTAAAAGTATGCTGCAAAAAATAAATTCTTCACCCTGTAACATATATTGTTGCATTCTTTTAGGCGCATTTATAAGAGATATCCCTAAAATCTCATTAAAAACCAGTAAATCAAGAGACTTGTGTACAAATGCCCTTTGATATATTTGGGCAAATTTGAAAATGTAAAATCTTGCTTTTTGGAATCTCAAAACATCGAAACCACAACCATTTACAAAGTCTAGCCCATGCCAAACCATCTTTTTCACCCATTGTGACCATTTTGAGGGCCATTAGAATTTCTTTGTGGCCATCGCGAATTGTTCTCAACATCGTGGTCGTTGTTGTTTTAAATAATTAATCATTTGGCCTGAAAACCAAAAACGCAGAGAACCCAAAAATATGCACATTATGTGGCCATAGTCTAAAGAATGAAGTTTGCTGGAGAGCAGGAGGGCACCAAGGGATAATAAGAGATGGATAGTGGGCTACACGGAGCAAAAATATAGTTTGGACATATAACAAATTAAGTATTTAATTTAATTATATTAAATAAATACTTCCATAACAATATACTACAAAATTGTGTCATACAATACTTTTATAGGATATTTATCTTATGGGAAATTTTTTTATTTTCCACAATTTCTATAGTTTTTGTAATAAATATCAAAACTTTTTTTTATTTTTTTTACTTATATTCTACTATTTTTTTTAAATTTAAAAGTATTTTGAATAATATTGCTAGAATACGGATTGTATTCCCCAAAACTAATAAAAAAAATTGGCTTCCCCGATTTTTTTCCAATAATCTTGAAAATTTTTTTAAAAATATCAACGATTTTTTCCAGTGCAGGGCAATCTGAGAACGGAAAGCAAACCGATATAAATTGCATTATAGGCAAATTAATTGTTTTCACCGGCCACAGGGGCGGGGGCCAGGGGGATGGCATTAATGGCCAACCCCTAAAAACCCCGCCCCCGGGCAGGACACGCACACACTCGGAGCGGGCGTCCAAGGACATTAATAAGGCCCAAAGGATGTGGTGACATTAATTGCTCGAGGAAGGCCGAGCCATTTTATGGAAGGCAGGGGTGGGGGAGGGTGTCTGCCGAGGGGGCGGACAGTCATTACATTTCCATATAAATATTTATCGCATGTGATAATGCCCGCCTTGGGTCGCGGCAACCGGTGGGGTTGGCAATAGTTTTTCAATTTATGTTGTAAATGCTCCCCATTTTGGGCGGTAGCAAGCGTCTACAGGGGTAACCCGAAAAGGAGGACCGCTCTTTAATGTAATTTTAATTAGTCAAAGACATAAATTTGAACAAAATAATTTTTAAAATATTTGTAAAAGACATTATCGTGCGTCGCCAAAAAAAGGATCTTATAGAAAATTCCAAAAGTATGCAACAATATATTTTTTCTTTTAGTCACCTTAGTAAGTTAGGATCAAACAACTCAAATAACCCCTGTAGGACCACTTTTGAACAAATATATTATAAAAGTGTAAAAATCGAACGAATAAATATATGTATAATAATAATAATAATAATAATAAATTAATGTATATTTTTACATTTATAAAACCATAATTTATAAATAGGTTCAAACATATTACAAAAGGAAGTGTAAAAATCGAACGAATAAATATGTATTATTTTACATTTATAAAATCATAATTTTTATATAGGTTTAAATTTTTTTTATTTTTTATCCGTCCGTTTTGAATGTTGAGTACCCACTGTACCTTGCTCCTAAGCCCTGTAGCTGTAACGGTAACTGCAATTTGAGCCACATGCTGTCCCGCTCGCACCGCTGCATTGCCCCTGCCTGTCTCGCTCGCACGCCCAGTGGAGCCTGGCTTTGCATGTGTAATTAAGGCGAAATGGTCAAGAAATCATAATCATAATTTAAGTAGGGCCCATTGTGCGACCCTCTTTATGCCCAATCCTCCTTTTTCGGCCGTTGGCAACATCTGTCTAAGCAAATAGCACATTCATTACATTAATTAATAATTGTATGGCATTAATTTTGATTTATTTGTCTTGCTCTCGTCTCGTCTCGCTCCCCCTCCCTCTCACCCACTGTCGCATTCTGGAATGTCAAAGCCAATTTGTCAAGTTGGTCAAATGGAAATGGAAATGGGAAGTAAAGTAAAAGCGGCATTCCTCCTGGAATTGGAATATACCCTCCTCTCTGTTGCTCCTCTTGGAGCCGGTTTGGGATAACAAAAACAAAAGCTTCGCTGGCAACAGCTGGCCGATCTCTCTCTGCCTCTCCCCCTACTCTCTACTCTCTCCTACTCCCACTCCCACTTCCACCTCCAGGCTTCCCATCTCCTGCTTCCCCCTCTTCCCCTCTTCCAATTCCCGTTCAACTTGCTCGATCGGTCGAGGCCATTCAAAATGTAAAAGAATGTAAAAGAACAGGCCGAACAACAATGAAAACAAAGCGAATAACACAGCAGAACGAATAAGAGGGCAACAAAAGCAATAGGAACAAAACTTTGGCGCAGTTTTTGACGATTTGATTTGAACGAAGGGCTCTCCCACGTTCGAGTTGTGTGCGTGTGCGTATTCCACATCACATGCATACATACGTTCCACTTCCTTGGAAGTCGAGCGAACAAAATGATCGCTCTCTTTCTCACTTCGTTGGTTTTACAGTGGGCCAAAAAAGCTCAGAAATATTTTAAACGAAGTTTCGGTAAAAATGCACTGCAATAAGAACATTGCACAAGGTAATTAATATACAAAAAAAAAATATTATAGGTACAAATTACTTTTAGCGGAGAGTACTTTTGTGATTTTTAGAAAAAAAAATAGTTTAACAGAAAAGAAGTTGTTATGTGTTTTGCCACAACTTACATTTTAGTATTGAGTAAACAAGTAGGTTACCCTTATGCGAGTTTACACTGTATTTAAAAACGAGGAAAGGCAAATACTGAAGTTGCAGCATTCGCGACCTCGCCCAGTTTCCCTCGGCCGCCCTCTGCCACGCCCCCGCACGCAACCGCCTTCGGTTTTTGGCCTTCTCGCCTCTCGATTTGCTAGATGAGTTTGCCAGGGCGTCTTTAAATAGTCGCCGGCGTTCATTTCAGTATTTGATGCGGTGCACAGAGAGAAAAAAAAATCATAGGAGTCACACAAAACATGTTTTACCAATTCCGATTAACATTTTAAACGTTCAATTGCAAATGAATTTCGAGAAGACTTTTGTAATACCCCGACTTGTGAAAATGTTGCTGTTATAAACAGAGTTAAATATATTCAAAGAAATAAGCAATTATCAGCGGTGGGACTCGAACCCGTACCATTTTTTTTTTATAAAAATGTGCATATATATGTATGTATACACATGTAATTTGAAAATTCCACTAACCTTTCGATGATCCACGTGGTTTGTGTAACGGTTTTCTCCCTTTGATATGTGAACCTCCATCTTTAATTCAGACCGGTGCAATTTCGGGCATGCTCCTTTTTCTTCCTGTGCATCAGTGGATGTTGTTCATTTTTGTGGCTGTGTGGATGCCGCGCTGCGGTCTGCAATGCAGTTGACCAAAAACAATGCAAGCGCTTTTATGGCGGTTTTTCGTGATTTCGATCGCAGCGGCGGCGGCGGCGGCAACAACAAAACGGTGGTTAAAGAAGAGGAAAAAACACATGCGATTTGCGCAATTTACCAGCGGTCCTTGTGCCGGTGTGCGTGAGCGAGCGTGTGCGTGTGTGGGCAGCCTCCACTGCAGTTCATCAGCTTTTCATCAACGTCCGCAGCCGGCGCTCCCTCAAATTTGCTCTCCCCAATCGCACAGTTGATAAGAGTTCGATGATTGAGTGATGGAAAGTGTTTAAGAATTATTGATGATTTTTCCTCCATGTTCTGTGCGGCAATCCAGCGATGATAATGAATGGCAGTGCACTGAGCCAACTCGTTCCACACAGGCACACAAGCACTCACCCACACACACACACACACACACACACACACGGGAAATGTGCCGCAAAAGCGCGCTCTCTGGCGCCCTCTTGCGCTCTCACCGCTTCGAGCGCTCTTCGGCTGCGCTTCGGCTTGGCGCTCGCGCGCTCTCTCGCAGCGGCGAACTACTGTTGTTTTTCATTCTGATTGGAATGCTCGACGCTAACGGTTCGACATCGCGGTTGCTGGAAAAACGTTAAAAACGCCGACAAAATGTTGTTTGTCATTTTCACACGCGAATAATTGGGAGTTGCGAATTTCTGTTTTGTAAGTGCGCGGCTTTTTTTGCGGTGTGTGCGTGTAATTAAGCAACATTCCAGTGTCATATGTACGAAAGCGAGAGAAAAGCCGATCAAAAAAAAAAAAAACACTTGCATTTATTTTATGCTTTACCGTTCTTTTTGTTTGTGTGTGCACGTGTGTGGGTGTGTTTGTGCTTGTGTCTCATTTATTTATTTCAATTCTTAGCAATGCAAATACAAATAATCAAAGAAAAACAAAGAACAAGAAAAACAAAGAGAAAGACCGAAAACAAAAATGTTGCTGCCGCTGCTGCTTCTTCTTCTTGCTCGCACTTTACAGGCTGTTTTGTTTGTTTTTGTTTCCGCGTGCGAGTGTGTGTGTGTGTGTGTATGTGTGTTTTTTGTTTTCTTTTTTTTTTTTTGCACATAAGTTTTTGCCATAAATGCAAATTGCGCTAAAAATTTTCGTAGAGTTTGGAACAAGTTTTCATGGGTTTGCGTTTTTTTTTCATGATTTGGCAAGGCCTGCAGTTTAATGGAAATCTATGTCGTACATTGATCTTCGTGGGTGACTCATGTTGCCCTCTCTTTCGCCCCCCGTTCGCCCTCTCTTTCTGACTCAGTCGCAGATTCTTTGGAATTATCGCGATTATCACAAGTTTAAATAAAAATAAGCGAAAAATACCCCCAAGAGTGGTGGATTGCCTAATACGGTCTCTTGAATTTACCATAAAAAGCGGGGAATATTACCATCTAAACTTATGACTTTTGGGCATTTGTTAGGCTTTGGGTAACCACCTTAAAAACTTAATATAATATGCCAGTTTCTAACATTTTTCAAAATAACTAACTTTCTGGAAACCAAAAACCCATTATAATCATTAAAAATATGAAATACTATAATATATCTCTAAAAGTTTTTCTTAAAGATGTGAAGAAAGTCTTCTTAATCCCAAAAGATGGTAGGAAAATATATTAGTATCATAAAAAATATTTAATACAATGAAATATCTCTAAAAGTTCTGCCAAAAGATTTAAAGAAAGTCTTCTTAATCCTAAAAGTTGGTTCGAAAAAATATTATTATCATTAAAAATATGTAATACAATGAAATATCTTTAAAATTTCTGCTTAAAGATTTAAAGAAAGTCTTCTTCATCCTAAAATATGGTTCGAAAAGATATTATTATCATTAAAATTATGTAATACTGTGAAGTATCTTTAAAAGTTCTGCTAAAAGATTCGAAAAAGTCTTCTTAATCCCAAAAAATTGTTCGAAAAAATATTTTTATCATTAAAAATATAAAGTACTATAAAATATCTTAAAAAATGTTGCCAAAAGATTTAAAGAAAGTCTTCTTAACCCCAAAAGGTGATTCCAAATAAAAAAAATAATTATATTAAAAATATAAAATATTATGATATATCTTTAAAAGTTTTGCTAAAAGATTTAAAAAGAAGTCTTCTTAATCCTAAAATATGGTTCGAAAAATATAAACATCATTAAAAATATGAAACACCATAACATATTTCTAAAAATTCTGCTAAAGAATCCTAAAAGATGTTTTGAAATATAGTAAAAACGTTCTTAGACATACAAATTTCTAAGGCAAACACCCAAATACATATGTTCCCCAGGTACTCGATCACCTGTTCATATTTATTTTAAGTGCCTAGAACATCAACCATTTGTTTTTCTCGTTAACTCCAAAAGTTTTCTTGGCTATTTGGTGTAAACTAAAAATACCAGTTCCCCGGCTTCATATTCATATTCGGGTTGTAGTCCCAAAATAGCTTGTGGAAATCATAATTTCCTCTGGCTGCACTTTTGGATGGGTTTTCCCCTCGCTTTTCCTCAATCCTTTTCGGTTTCTCCATCATTAATGTCATACGAGACCATCGGCAAATCAATTTGACAACAAATGTGACGACACTTGAGTTTTCCGAAGGGGGGAAGAATGGCCAGAAGAATCGCTGGGCCCTCGAGAGGCGATTCTCCTCGCAGTCGGCGTTCCAATATGTGTTAAATGTTTTATGTTTAATGGACTCAGCGGTTAACGTTTATTAACTGTAAATGTGGAAAAGCACTCAGCGAAAACTAAACAAAATGCAGATTGCAGTTGGGCGCGAAAAGCCGCAGGGAAAATCGCCCAAGAGTTTTCTTTTATACAGCTTTTTTATCAGCCTTTTTGTATTGCTTTATATTTGGGTATTTAAACAATTTTTGCCTTATGTTAAATAACATTTTTTATATCTTAAAGTGGTCTTGAACTTTTGCTTTATATATTTTTAAATTACCCTAAAAAATTAAACACTTAATATAGCCTGAAATGTAAGCTATTTTCCCCTGTTTGGTCAGGATTGCCATTTTCGTTGCCATTTAGTTTTTCACCATGAAAATTGTTCAGGTTTTTCCAGCATTTCTTTTTTCCATTAACGTGCATTGTACGCCCGAGTGAATTTCCCATTTTATTTACATATCAAGAGCGATGGTCAGCAGTGGGGTTTTGTTTTTTTCGGCTTATATTGTCATGACAACCACTCGAATGAAGTGAGCGAATGACTGGTTAAACGATTCTTCGGCGGAAAACATAGTAATTAATTCTCGAATATTCTTCATTTCATCCATTGCCATCGAATGAACAAATATCGAACAAAGTGCAAACTGTGAAAATGCCATCGAAGCTACGGAAAATAGTGCAAGAAGTTGCATTCTAAACAATACCAGAACGAAACTCTTTTCAACAGTCAACGAACTTGTGGTCGCCCACAGCAGAGCGAAAGAGACGGTGGCGGCGGTGCGAGAAAGAGACAGAGTCTCTTCTCCCCTCGGAAAAATTTGCATAGAGAAACACGACACAGAAAGCAGCAACATGTAAGTAATGCAAAATTGCGAAATCCGACGAAAAAAAGATTGTAAAATGAAAAATTGTTTCGCTACCAACACAAAAACTGCACTCAATAATGGGGATAGAAGAATTCTTTATGCTTCTTTCTTTTTTAGCGGAGATTACTTGCGTAGAATTGCTAAAAAGAGCTCGGGGTCTACGCTCTGTAAAGTATTTTCAAGGCAAATAAAGCTAGTGATTAATGTTTAAAGGAAACAAATTCCCAAAAATTTCAAATACCTATTGTTAAAAAAGAAAATTTAGCTTTCTTCTAAGATAAGAATAGGCGAAGAAGAATCGATAAAAGTTATCTAAAAAATCGATAATTTTATAATAGGAACACAACATATCATATTCTAAATGCCCTTCTAATAATATAGCTTTCTTCAAAGATAAGAATAGGCGAAGAATCTAAAGTCTTTTACAATCGGTAGAACTAAATGAAAATTAAAACACCTGCTATGCTTTAATCAATTGATAATGCTGCCTCGGCGTATACTGATAAACTAAGCATGAGTAATCATTTGTGTAAGATGTATTTTAATATCAAACTATTCCTATCGGCTTGATAATGTATCGATAAAAATTATCTAAAAAATCGATAAATTTTCAAATAGGAACACAACAGAAATATCATATTCTAAAAGCCCTTACAAACATTGAACTACGCCTAGGGCAAAGTTAATAAAATAACTTTACTGTTCAATAAAGTTTAAAAGATACAATACAACCTACCCTAGGCAATTAATGTCTGGCATAGAGATTACATGCAGAGTTCAAAGTGCCCCGAGCGGTTGACTTAATGACAATTCTCACCCCTCGATTTGAAGGCGACTCCCCCTCCAAATAGGCTTCCCCCATCCAAAACTCCACATGTGCAACAAATATGCCGGCTTTTCGTTATCACTTGTCTTGCGCTGCGCAAAACACAAACAATCGGGAGGGGTTCGGTCTGAGTTTTGGTCAGATAGATGTGACAAAACACGACGGAACGTTTAAGACTCTTACAACCACTGACCCCCAACATGCCGACATCATCCCACCCAATCAAAGTTGCCACCTGAAGGCGATAAGGGGAAAACATTTTGTTAGCAAAGTTCCTCGATGGGGGAAGGGGATTTGGCTGGGGGCGGTCATGGGGGGAGGAAGGCGCCTCAGATATCGACGGTCAATCGATGATGTCCCCAAAAACAACAAGCGACGACGACAATTTCTTTGTAATTTGTTTGTCTGCCTCCCGAAACCGTGGTTTCCTCCCTTTCCAACACAACTATTATATCTACACTGAAAATAGAAAAACAGAAATGAAATAAAATCGAAGAGCTCATAAAGAGTAGTCGCATATTACAATTTTTCTATTAATTTTTATCTATCAATCACTATTAATAAAAAACATTTGGAATATCTGCTTTCTTAACAAGAACCTGAGTTCGATACCCACCGCTGCCTTATGAATTTTAAGAATTTTTTTTTTCAGATTTTCACATTTATTATGTAAAACTTATATTTTGGTCTAAAATTAAAATGTTTGAAGGTTTTAATTTTAAATTTGTATAATTAAAAGGCTTAAATTGATCACATTTCTTGCTTTGTCGGCAGATTTTTTTTCTCCTCCCAAAAAGTTTTTTTTTTTATGGTGCAATCCATGTTGTACTTTCTTCTTATTTATTTTATTAATATTAACTGTTCAAAAATTTAAAAAAAATAATGGCTTAAATTATTAACACAATTTGGGCTCTTATTTTCCCACTGTGTACCCGCTGGACAAACATTCCAATAGATTTTAAAAAGCAAACTGAAGTCAAATCTAGATTTCAACCGCAGGCAAACTGAAGAGTCAACAACAACAAATTGCATTCTATAAGTAGAAGATAGAGTGAACTCCCCATTTCCTCTGTTTTCTTGTAACCGATTTGTTATCAGCTTCGGGCCAATTTGAACTTTCGTTTTCTTTCTTCACTTTGCTTTGCCAAGAGCAAAGGTAAGGGCACCTGCCTTATCAACGTCTCCGATGGAGGCGATTCATAACCCATTGCCTTTTCATTTTCACATTACAAAACTCCTCGAATTGAGTAATTTTCAGAGAAATAAGGGGATTTTCGTTGCGTAGCGCAATTGTAACAGTCGCCGGTCACTACATAATTGTTCAAGAATTCGATGGGGGAACCAAGGGGATTTGTTCAGCTTAAATTGATTTCAATAGTGGCTCACAATTTTGATTGACAGATTTCCAAAGAGTTGTGCTTGCTTTGGCAATCGAAGATAAAATGTTGTGAAATAAAAATGCTTTTTAAATTATCCAATAGCATAATACTAGTTGTTATTATGCTCAGTAAGATACTTTATCTTTTAAATGTATCTTTCGAGATGAAGCCATCTCATTTGGCAATTAATTTGATTCGAATTCACTGGCTAAATTGAAATCCCTGAACCTCTTGTGAGGAGCATTAAGCTTTTTTCAGGGTCCCCGGCAGTCAGACGAAGTACAAATAATTGCGATCTTTAGCAGCACTCAATTGAAGCTGGTTGCAGAACCCCAGGGGCGGGGGGCTGTGACGAGCAACTCAATTCAGTTTTTTGGTATTTTTCTGGCTTCTTTTTTTCCCCCCATTTTTGCCTGACTTCCGCGAGCTCTTTGTACTGCGGCCCGGCATCTTCTTTGCTTTTTGTTCAAGATACTTCAGACGTTGACGACGCACCACTGCAAATTGTGGGTTGTCAGGCGGCCAAAAAGGGGGTTTCTTCGCGGTTGGGTGGGTGGGGGGTTGCTAAAAACTAAACACCAGGGAGAATGGGCAAAGATTGGAGCTAAAAAGGCGGCCTCAGACGATGAGGAGGTTCTCCGCCAGCTCTGCCATATTTCCCCATCTCTCCCACTCGAGATTCGGCCTCCGCCGTTGTCGTTGGCAATATTTAATCAAGCCAAGAAGCCAACTGGAAGCACAGCCGCCCACCCGCCTTCAGGGGAAATCAGCGAAGACAAAGCCAACTTCTGGTTGCCGATGCTATTGATAGTTGGCCGTTGGTTGTTGCTCGTCTATCTGAGAGATACGCAGATATGCGCAATCTGCGCGCGTGGGCCAAAACCAAGCCCGAACTTAAGCCAAAAACCCCGAGCGGATCCCCAGCCCTCGAAATAAGTATCTCTTGCCACAACTCTGGCACCCCACGTTCAAAACAGGTGACCACATGAGGCGATATGCGTTCTTTTACACACCTATGGTAGAAATAGTATCTAGAAACTCAAGAGGTTTTACATAAAGATAGTTATTATAAGGGGACTTGCCAAAAAGCCATATAAATAGCTTGAAAATAATTAAATATAAATTATGGTCACTAAAATATTTATATAAATAATATAAATGGTCACTAGAAATCTATTTATACTAATACATATATGTTAAAAATATATTTAATTAGTAAAATTTACTTGAAAATATTAATATTTTTACTAAGATACAAATAACATAAATATAAATGAAGCCCCTAAAACATTTTGTAATTTTTATTTATTTTAAAATCGTTCATTTCATTGAGATATTTATTTAAATTTACCAATATTTTGCACACATCCGTTTAGCGATTTACCGGATTCGCGGTTTATGAAAATCTGGCCAAAAACCCACGGAGCAAAGCAAAAATAAAGGAGAAGAGGAAAGATTTATGATTGAAGTTTTGTGTGGTTGAATCAGGCACTGTTCAAAAAAATAACTAAACTCCAAAAATATATTAGCAAATATTCCTAAATATTACTAAAAAAAAAAGGAAGGAAAACTGCAAATATTTTCTATGTATTTTATATATTAATGTTTATTTGTTTAAACATAATACAACTCAATATTATTATTTATTTATGCGGTCTTTTAAAAAACCCTCAATAAAACTACTAATATTTTCTATGTATATTATATATATTCATTTTTATTTATTGTTATTATGTATTTTATCAACTAATTTTTATTATAAATTTAACAATCCTTTTTGCTTTGCCTGGGAAAACTTGTTTAAGTTAATTTCCTCCTTCGTTTCCCATTCAAACTAGTTATTATGATGCTGATATCGCAAACCAGAGAAGCGGATGTCTTCGTTTTTTGCCAACAGCAACTTTTATGACTCTTTTTGGTGTCTTTTTTGGGGCATTTTCAATAAAGTGGATGTCACTCAAATGATGAAATCGAAAAGCGTTAAGCTTTTAGTGGCACTTTTTTATGGAAAACCAAACCGCAGTTGCTGCAACGCAAGTCTGTGGGTTTGGAAAAGGGAACTAAAACTGAGCGAGATAAAAAGGTTGTGTGTTTTTATGGTGACTGCAATCAAATGGTGGTGCTGCACTTGACAGGTCTCTAAAAAATAGAGTAGTTTTTTTTGTTGTTAAATAGAAACCATTAACAATTTAGCCGCAATTTACAGCCAGGCATTACGCCTAAGTTACAGACCGAATTTATAAGATATATCTCAATCTGTATACCGGCTGAGATTTAAGAGTTTCCCCCAGACACAGATGTTTGCTGTGCGCCCAGAGCAACTTTCTATGCCACAAAAGCGGCAGTAAATTGCATTTAATGATCCTTTTGCGGATTTCCCTCAGGTAATGGGATAATGAGCTTTGGCTAAATGTTAATTTCTTTATGATATTTGCGCCCAGGACTAAATGAAGCGCTTAGTAATGCGCATAAAAAATGCTTAATAAAATATAAAAATGGATTATCTGGCAGCCGAAAATTGAAAGTTAAACTGCCGGTGGAAAATGGTGGGAAATCTCTGCCAAGGAAATGTCAACGAGCGTGAAAGTGACGGGCGAAAGAGGGTGGGGCTTTGTGTTTTTTTTCTCTCTCTATTTTTCTGGAGGGTGTGTCAGCAATCAAAGTTGAAAATTAGGCAATAAAATTAAACGAACGGTGGAATTAAGGGGGCGGGGGCGGGCATAACCTTTTGCTTGTGCCTGCTCACAATAAACACAAATAAAAAATAAGAGTCTGGAAAAAAGAAAAGGAGAAAAACGGCCAGAAAACGAAAAGAAATTGCCGCAAATGGTGGAAAAATTGACATGCCACATGGCCGAGCGGCGTTGCCGCACTTCTCTGCCCGAATTTTCCCCCGCTTTTCCGCCTTTCCTTGGGGGAGTGTATTATGCTGCCATAAACTATATAGACCGCAACACACACACACTCCACACACCAGGTTAACTTGGCCGGGCGATTGATTTGCCTGCAAGTTGGCCTGACAACAGTTGGTTTTGGCCAACATTTCGTGGCTCTGTTTTGGCCTCTTCATGTGAAAGTGGCATGTCGTGGAGTGTTGTGGCCCGTAAATGAAGCGATTTGTAGCTGCCCCACTTAACCGGTGGCGAGGGGTTGAGCGCAGCATAAATAATGGCGGTTTTCAAGGCCTCGAAGGCAGGGTTTCCACCTTGGCGTAGCCCGGAAAATCACAAAATTAACCTATATTCATCTTTGCTTTGGGATACTGATTTACATTTTATTAACTCATAGAAAAATCAAGCTAAGTAGATCATTAAAATGAATTTATTAATCCTAATCTATATTTTCTGTTATGTTAGCATTTGGAAAACTTGTTTATAAGACTGGTTATCCTTCAATTCTAGCTTTTTTTACAGTACTTAATTTTGTTTAAAGTTGACTACTTGGTAATGAAATCTTATAACATAATGCCAAGTTGTAAAATTAGATTCTGAATGTTTAAAAGTCTGTCAAAAGAAATGTTTCATAATTTACCTGATTGAACGTAAAATATATTACATAGAAGCCTTATACCTAAATTTTTTTTAAATAACAAACATATTTAATGCAAAAACATAGTTGCCAAGTAGTAAAAACATTTCTGAATGTTGTCAGGAATAACTTAGTTCAAATAACTTATTGAAAAACCTTTTCATCGAGCGTTTTTCTTTCTTTTTCCCTAAACAGGGGACAAAAATAGCAATTACCAGACGTCGACTGATTGTCAAAGCAAATTTCTGTTACTCCCAACTAACCATGTCCTGCCGCACGTTCTGAATCAGCTCGAAAAAGAAATCCCCCAGCGATGGATGCAGTTTTCCGCATTTTCCAAATGACCACAAAATTCCGGGCTGCGTTTGCAATTTAGTGATTTGCAGCTCTGTTTCTTCTCCGGCTGCTCCAATTCGACCCGGGAGCTGAGCTCATAATCTGCTAAACGCATCATTACGGTGGCGGTGCCTGTGGATGCTGTGCTGCTCCGGGTGAAGTAAAGTATCTGATGGATATGGAGTGAATGCACCGCATGATGTGGGGCGAAAAGTGTGGCAGCAGTTTTTGCAATTGCGAGGGCGTGTTGCTCATTAAATTTCCGCTCTCTTTGCAAAATGAAGTGGCCAAGCGATGTGGATGTGGATGTGGATGTGGATGCGGATTGGGACTGGGATTGGGATTCGGACTCGGATTCGGATGCCGATGTTCTCGTCTGATGTTGGTTATGCTCTGCAAACTCATAAAATAACTGTAATTGTCGTAGCATCTCGGCGCGGAGCGTTGCCGCACTTCACTCGGCCATTCGAGCCTCAGGTTTTCGCCTCAGTTTCGCCTTAGTTTCGGCCTCAACTTGTTGCCAGTCACGTTTTGTGTCCGTTTCACCTCGTCCAAAGTGACCAAGGAAAGTGGTAAGAGAGGGGAGAATGCTGGCTTGCGACAGCCAGCAAAAAAATGTGGGCAAAATAGTGGGTTCTTGAAAATATACCTATCGATATTACTTTTAAGAGTAACATGTTCTTGAAAAAAGTTATCGAGAATATATGGCATAGGAACATGACATCATATGTTTGTAAAAAATTTTCAATATTTGCAATCAGTCAAGATCATACATCAAAATATACTTTTTGATATTGCTTTTAAGAGTAACATGTTCTTGAAAAAAAGTAATCGATAATTTATTAGCTAGGAACATGTCATCATATGTTTTTAAAAAAATATGCAATATCTGGAATCAGTCAAGATCAAATATAAAAATACACTTCTTGATATTACTTTTAGGAGTAACATGTTCTTGAAAAAAGTGACCGATAATCGATAATTTATTAGTTAGGAACATGTCATTATATTTTTTATATGCAATATATGGAATCAGTCAAGATCACTTATAAAAAAAGTATACTTCTTGATATTACTTTTAAGAGTAACATGTTCTTGAAAATAAAAGTAATCGATATTATATTCGGTTTTTTTTTAAATATGCAAAATCAATACCTCATTCAGGTTCCCTATATTGTATTATAAGATAAATTATTTTATTTTTTAATATTATCTAAAGAAAAGTTTTTCTCACATTGCGAAATTATAAGATCACATATGTAGGTATATGTATCGGCTATTTCTTTATCGATAACTTTGGTTATTTCTTGTTTGCAGTATTCTAAGCTAACTACACTTTCCTTACACCCTTCAAACGACCATAAAATGTTGAGATTTTTTCTAAATTCTAATTTTTTGCATCCTTCTTGGTAGTATGACTGCAGAACCCATCGACTTTCTTGCTGTGCAGCACCTGCACCTGCTTCTTTGTTAGGTGGCTCCCTCCTCGCGCCGTTCCCCTAACTTTCCGCCACCACCTGCGGCTAAAAAGTACCAGTATCTGGGCAAGAACACTCACAAGCACCGAGGAAAGGTAACCAGAGCATACAAAAGCAAATTTTCTGGTTCATTGCAACCATTCAAACTGTAATCAGATACTAGCCCAGCCGCCATCCCCCTTGCCTTCGGTTTTCCTTGGGTTTTTTGTGTGTTATTTTTTATCTGTGAGTGGGGACGGGCGCATTCCGGCAGAGCAGGTTGCCCAGGTCTTCGACGGCAGCTTTTTTTCTCTTTTATTTTTTTCATTTTTTCAATCGAGTGTGGGTGAGGGATTTACTGAGGATCGATAGAAAACGGGTACGTAAATAAGAAGTATCTCAAACATACGGGCGGTTACTGACCAATAAAAAATCAGATGAAAATCATTGCCAAGTTCAACAAATATTCAATTCTTTATTACATTATAGTATATAATATTAAAATTAATAGAATATATAATAATATTCTTAATAAGTGCTTATACTTTTTGTTAAGATATTTCGAAAATGTTTTTTTAAACTAGTTATTTTCCTTGAGTACATCAACATTTTGGAAATACATAGCCCATTTATGTAAACCATTTCATTTATCTCCCGGAACTGCACTTGCTGCCACAGCGAAATCATCTGTTAAGTCTTCAAAACTCCCCTTTCTTCAAAAGCAATTAAGATTGACCCAACGACACCCTTTTCGCACTTGTTCATTCCCCAGCTCGTGGCAGTAACCAACGATCGTGCCACTCTTTCGCTTTTTTCCAGGCATAAGTATTTCTTTCTATTCCCACATTCTGCTCATAGCACGGAAAGAAAATATTATATTTTATAATATGGTTTCCATATTGTGATAAAAATTCTAAAAAAATAGGATAAACTATCTTTTATGAGATGGGTTCCCCATAATACCTACCCAAATGGTATTGATATCATTAAAATATCTGCAATATTAGTTTCTATAAACTATTTGAAGTCTAGTTCTTTATAGAACCAATCTTCAAAACTATCTTTTATGAGATGGATTCCCCACTATACCCTTCAAAATGCCATTGATTTTAATAAAATATCTGCAATATTAGTATCTAGAAACTATTTAAAGTCTAAATATGTGTAGAGAATCTGAATATTAACGTTATGATAAAGTGTGTTGCATATTTTAATGACTTTTGAAGCTTACAAAAAAGGGGTGCGGTAGGTCTTGTCGTCGTTTGGTGTTAAGTAAGCTTGCATTTGATAATTATTGCCATATCTCTGTACATGCATGTGTATATATTACTGGTGGATGGTATCTCGTGCAATGTGGAGTGTATCTCTAAGTTTCTCCCGACCCACGTTTGTTTTGTTTTGTGCGGCTCTCTGCGCCCATCGTATTTCTTTCAAATGGCGTTTTATGCTCGCCTGTCAAATGATTCAACAAGTCGAAGGCGTAAAAATAACAACTCGTAAAAACAAAACGAAAATCAACTTAATTCGATGTAAAACAGTTGGCAAACAAAACACGCCAACGAATATGAAAGTATTGTAATAAAAAATATATTTATAATCCCAGCGATAGAACCAGGGAATACAAACAGAATAGAGAAATATAAAGAAATTCAGAGATATGTAGAGAGAAAGATACATTAAAAGCTTTTCTAGAGCAGATACTAACGGCACCACTGGCTTGACCCAGAGACAAGAAAACAAAACGATACTCGTATTATCGAGACAAGAACGCCGCACAAAAGATCAATGAATTTCCGATCGATCGGTCGCCTATGCTAATTTCCAACATCCCATTTCATTTCAATTCATTTGACTCTCGGTCTCTGTGGCGTTCCTATCCAAATCGAAAACGCGAAAGTGTCAACTTTTGTATCTTGTGTCGTCATAAATCAGCATTTCGTGTGTGAATTCAATTGCCAAATGGCTTGGCCTGGGCCCATTCATCGATCGATCTTTGGGAACACGACTCCAAGATGACACATTTCGCTGTCCATTTCATCTGTGATTTCCGCATTTCAGTTTGAAGATCCGTGGGCCGCGAGACGATCGATCGAGCATGATTTTCTCGTCTTTTGGAGGACTAATTTGGAATACGTGCGTGCTTAGCATACATATTTGGCATGATTATTGGCTAACGACTTGATTGACTATACACTTTCAGCAGTTTGGTAAGGGGGCTTTAAATTAAATTAAGTATCCACAGTAAATACTTAATTATTATAATTAGTTCTATCACATCTTGAAGATAAGCTTATTATTATTATAACTAGTTCTATCATATCTTGAAGATAAGCTAGTATATATTTCTTAATTATCTATTATATCCTATGAAAGATCTAAGAAAACTTTTTTAGAACTCATGCTTTTCTCTAAAATCCTATATGAAAGTCCCATCTGGATTATGGAGTATCAAATCTTGATGATAATCTTGTGAATTTCATTTTAGATCTTAGAAAGACCAAAGAAAACTAGCTGATGTCAAAAAAATCTTAGGAAGATCTTTTTTAAAGCCCAGTTCTGTCTCTAAAATCCTATATGAAAGTACCATCTGGATTATGTAGTATCAAATCTTGATGATAATCTTGTGAATTTCCCTTTAGATTTGATTATGTCTTAGAAAGACCAAAGAAAACTAGCTGATGTCAAAAAAATCTTAGGAAGATCTTTTCTAAAACCCAGTTCTATCTCTAAAATCCTATATGAAAGTCCCATCTGGATTATGGAGTGACAAATCTTGATAATAATCTTATGAGTTTTTCTTCAGTTTCCATCATATCTTATGAAAAACCAAAGAAAACTAGCTGATCTCAAAGTACTTCTCAAGACCCCCTTTTAAAACCCAGTCCTGTCTCTAAAGTCCCACATGAAAGCCCCCGCTAGATTACAGACTTTCGTAATAATAAAGCACATCCAATTGATTCCGAAGATGTTTACAACTCTGGCAACGAATCGTTAACCATTCGACATTTCATTTCGTTTCGTTAAGTGATCTTTATGGATTATGACCGATGGACTGCTGTGCGCATATTTCTCTTTAATTAGAGCCCCACACGCCCAGTCTGAAATTCGTTGTGCTTTTCACTCGACTTTCTGGATTCTGGATTCTCGATCCCTTGGTCTCCCCATTCGACATCGAAATCGTAGGTCAGCTGAGCTCTCGTCTCTTCAATTAGAACCTATATAACCATGTGTATATGACGTCAGCTGGTGGGAAGTCATTTCCCGACGATCTCCGATGGGGAAATAATAATAGTTCGACCCCTTTTACTGGGGTACATGTTAATTTTCCCGCTGGACAGCGATGCCCCAGCTTTTTTTTTTTTTTTTTTGATTTTTATGGTTTTGTAGAGACTGGGATCCTAAGTTTCAAGAGGATTTATATGTGTTTACTAAGGGAAGTTATATAGAATTTTTTAGGAGATATCATGATTAAAATTTCTGTATGTAATAAAAAATACCTATATTATTACAACTATCATAATAAAACTTTCCCTATATATTATACAATACTTACTGTATTAATACAATTATTATAGATAGATTACATATAGTAAGGAAATTCCACATAGAAGTACTTTTATTATTAAACTATTATGGGTATATAATCTTTTACTTTTGCAAGTACCTTTAGTTCTAGAGTTATCAAAGGATATATTTTACTTTCTTAAGTTCTAGTGTTATTATAAGATATTTTACCAAGATATTTTAAAAGATACATTATAGAGATATTTTTACTATTGAACTACTAGATGCAAGGGTGTATCATCTTCGACTTTCCGCGTTATCTTTCATACTCGGGGTTTTTTGAATTATCTGCATTTTTGCTGGGGCCGCTGCGGAGTTACCGTTGTTGTATCTTTTGCTGCTGTTGGTTTTGTTGGGTTTTTGCCTTTATTTTTGTATTTTTCAGACTGCCAATGGCATACACTTGCGTTCCACGAGGGCGCAGCGTAAAAGTTGCTGAGCAGGTTTTTATTGTCGAATGTTGTTGTTGCTCAAAATCTGCTGCTCTTTTCATGCTTCTGTCTTTGTTGCTGCTGCTGCTGCAGTTGTTGCACTTTCATATTTTTGTGTGCTGTTTGTGCTGTGCCTCTATTGTATGGTCAAGTTTTGCAACTACAAACCGTAAGATACAAATGGAGCAACATCGGATGGAGCTTCAGCGGCGGGAAACGGCAGCCCCAAAAGTAGTTTAGTTGCACAGTGGAAAATTAGATTAATTAATCATATCAGCCATGCTCCGATTACTACACCAAATTGCCATAATGCTTTAACACAATTCGTATTTTGAAGATACTTTTATGGGGAGAGACAGGTCGTCTCTGGAGGAAGAGTTGGAAAATAATATTTTATAAAAATGCAGAACATTCAATAAATATCTTTTACATTTTCCGAGGATATTTCATTGCCAGTAAGTTTAAATAAAGGGTGTTTTTAGAGTATTTCTATAGAGTATTTTCTACGCAATCTGTTACACTTCATTTGTAATCGACATCGAACTGCATTTCTTGCCGTGTGCATTATTTAGCTGAGCCCCCCGTATCATAAATATTTCAACGCCTCTATTGGCTGCGCGTGTTTTGCCTCTCTGGCGATATATTTTTTAGCGGCGCCTTTCACCATCAGCATCTTTGGCTACCAAGCAAATTAAGTTTGGCGCGCTATCTGATAGATACAAATTGTGTAAGCGGCGAATTTCGTTTCCTTTTCGACTGCGTGAGGCAACCCATTAGTCACTGGTTTAGCTTTTGGCCCACAAAAATAAAATAAGACGGGAAACACACAAAAAAAAAAACAAAAACAATCTCACAGATAAATGGGAGTTCAATGTGTTATGAGAGCGATGGGGTTTGTGGGTTGGGAAAATCACAGCAGTATCGAAAATATGCTTACGATAAGTACTTGGTGTCGATATTAAAGTAGAGGCCCCCATGGTTAAAATGTTTATCTATTCTATGGTTCTTAACTATGAACTTCTAAAGATTTCTAGGAAAATATTTATAAACGACATCATTTAAGATTGGTATTTCTTTTTCAATTTCAATCTAAAACGAAGTTAATTAGATCAAATGGAAAAACTACAAATAGCGCTATAAGCTTATCAAAGATACAAAATAATAAATAAAATAGCTGTGGAACAAAGCTGATTAAATGTAAATACATAGATGGGGTACAAAAGTCTGATAGGAACCGAAATACCCTCAGCCAAGCGTTTCACTACTACACCCACGAAAGTATCTCAGAGATAAACTTTCCTCATTTGCATTTGCATTACCACGTTACAGCGATACACTTAAAGTTCGATCCGCCCACCATGTCGAATGCATCCCACATTTATCAGATAGCTTCAGCGCTGAAATTTCATTGATGCCCGGCGGTGTTTTTAGTTCACAAATCACACAAATTGCTCTTGGGCAAAAGTGTGAAATTTTCATTCAACCGAAACGCGGCGAGCAAATTAAAAATTCATAAAAACCTCGAATGAAAAACGAAAATAAAATTTACGAAAATTTCCAAACACCCAAACAAATTATGGGCCAACGGAGGGGGAACATTAAAATAAACGAAACTTACATTTACATAATTTATAGACTCATGTCGCAGGCCACCGATACACAAACACAAATGTATATATTTATTTAGATAACATTGCCAAGTGGTGTGTGTTATTGTTTTTGTCGCTAGTTTCTAGTTTTTTATTTTTTCCTCTTGTTTGATTCTCGAGCTCTAAATGCCACAACGTCTGGCATTCCACAACGCATTTTGGGGGACAAGATGTGGGCGTGGATTTCTTGTAGGTGGCACTGCTAAGGCCTTGAGCCCCATTGAGTTGGGAAAATATGCACCAAAGTAGAGTGGAATGGGTCTTACGGATGGAGAGAGGGAAACCTCAATGACCAGCGAATGCTGTCGAAATCAATTTGGCTAATGTTGTCGCCATGGCCTGACGGACCTGACGACCCTGTTCTGATTTACACACTTTTTGGCGTTTTCAAAACGGTTCGGAGATTTATAAAAATATTTGCTAGGGAAATGCAATAAATAGAAAAATAAAATTATTTAAAAGTTTTGATAAAGCAACAACCGAATTTTTGTCTTTAGTTAGTTATGAACCTATGACACTGTCTTAAAATTTGCTTAGCTAAAGGAATTAATAGAAAAAAGAACAGAAAAATGAAATCCCAAATGTAAATATTAAAATTCAAATAAAATTTATATAAAATCTTGTTTTTCTTAAGGCTGCCATCACAAATTTTTTTTAAATAATGCAGTCTATTTGAAATTAAGTAAGTGTCATATGGCCATAATTAACTTAATAAACGCTTTGCCTTAGCATATTCGTAAAGCGGAAATACATTGTTTTTTATATTTCTAGTATTAATTACACGTTCTTGAGCGAAATTTGAAGTATTTTTGGGGACGGGAACGCAGGACCGAAAACAAAAGTCAAAAGCCATCAAAGAGCTCAAATCGTTGAGCCGGGCACGCAGCAAACGCATTCATTGCAATGCGAAATCAATTACACTAAAACCCATGGCTGGGGAGTGTGGAAAGGAAAGTCCCATACCCCCTTTTCCATTTCCCATTTCCCACCCCCCCCTCGGTGGAAACACGTCGCGCACGTGCCGAGCGTACCGCCGATAATTTGTAGTAACAAGGCAGACAAAAAGCAACCACCGGGGGCAGATACATATCTCACCCTCCAGTCTCCGGTCGCCGAAAGAATCAACCCAAAACCAAACCACATCACCCCCGTCCAGGGCAAAACACAAAAAAAAAGGAGAAAAGAATTGAAAAATTACTAAACAAAAGAGCGCGGAACGTGTTTTCGGAACTGCCCACCCAAAAGGCACCCAAGAAACCCACACACTTCGCCACATATGAATGGGAAATAAATATAAAAAATAATAATTTTGACTTTTTAACAGGCACCCAGCGCGGGGAGGGGGGTGGGGCAAGCCCCAAGTTTATTGCATTCCACTTACGGAATCCCCAGAGCTTGGGAGCATTTCTAATTTTTCGCCGTTGAGCAAGAGCGATAAGCACTCATTCATTATTCACTCACACACTCACTCCACTAGCACATGAATCACATTTATGGGATGGTTTTAATTGCATTCCGGTTGATAGATGCACTTAGAGCACAACATGGGTATTGCACATTTGTGTTTGACTCATGAGTAAAGATGATAATTACTAGGATTTGTTAAAAAAAGAGTCAGTGTTTACCAAATTCCCAATCCATTCATAGATACATAATACATTTTCTTTAGAATCCGATTTCTCAAAGTCATGTTAACTTTTATCGTTCAGTTAAATAGCTGTTAAAGAAAAAATCCTGTTTCTCAATATCATGTTAGCGTTTATCTAACTAAACACTCTCAACTAGAGGTTAAATTTAATACATTAGTTCTACAAAACGAATTACAAAAGGAATAAACATTATTAAGATCTTTCGTTCCTTAAATTAACATCACATTGAGAAAACGAATTAATTTTTCGGAGTAATGCAACTTTATGTTAACTTTCTAGGAGAGTCAACAAACTAGAACTTTAGCACGACATTCGGAAATCGGTGTCTTATCATATTTAGCTAACTTCAACTTATATTTTGCAAATCGATTCAAAATATAAAATAACCGGGGGTTAAAGTCGGCTATGTAATTCCAAAGAAATCATAATTTGCGCAGTTTAATATGCCATTTAAAAACTCACTGATGGCCAAACTTTTGACCATTAAATGTGCCAAATATGCCTCTTTGGCCTTGAAATCAATCGCTATCCATCGGATAGCGCTCAAAACGTTGGTTAACCATAAAAAAAAGCGGAAAATCGCAAAGACAGACAGCAGGCTCTATTGCACGCGACATTCAAAGCGCGTCAAGCTTCGCCTGGCAGCCAGCCCAAATCGAAGCGACTGACTCCAAGTTGGGTACCGTGCCCTCCTCCTTTTGAGAATTCAAAAAAAGGAAAGATATATATATGAAATAAACCGCTCAACTAGCCCAAGTTTGGTTGGCAATTTGTTGACAATTGCGTTTCACACTTTGCATAATAATCAGAAATGGCGAATCGAGCAGCCAGCGGCATAAAGTTTGCATAGTTCATAAAAGCAATGTTTGCGAATGAAGAGGAGGTTGCCCATTCCGAGGCAAGACAATTTATGGTAATATATTTACAAGGAAATTCTGTCGGCGAAATGAATCAGAATCCCAATCAAAAAGTAATGAAAAGCCGTGCCGCGAAAAAAAACGCTCAAATGTAATCGAATCGCTTCGAATATGTCGAACACGAAACGCAACGCGGTTGCCTCTATTAAAGTGTAATTGTTGTCATTGTTGGCTCGTCAAGTGATTCAGGTAATTGCGAAATGCGGCAATGTTTATAGGGTGCATTATATGTATTTGTTGTCCCATGCATTCTGCATTCGAAATCCAACCAGAGCACGACTGAGTCGGCGAAATCGTGAAAGTTACTACAATGACTATCTGCGACGACGACCGCTGCATGCGGAAAAGTGCAGGGCAAAACGGGCTGAAACCGATGAGTTACTGGGGGGATTGGAATTGGAATTGGAATTCGGAGAGGTGCAGCCAAGGGAGACCAGACAGGGAAAAATCAAAACATCGATGGCAACACACCGGAGCACTTAGCATTCAAACGGCGGATCAAAATTCGTGGGAAAAGCGGGTGGAAATCGGCAAAATAAATAAAGATATTTCAAAAAAACCATATGATACCAAATGGTGGGAATTACATTTTTTTTTTCTAAATTTGTATGTGATTTAAACAATAAGGCTGCTTAGAAAAATCCAAGAAATATAAACAAACAAATATATTATTCATTAAGCTAACATCTCTGATAAAAAAAAAAGAAAATGCTATGTTTCATTCAAGGTTTAAATTGAACTTTTTTAAGAATTACCCTTTCACTTTATTTTATTTTGAATTACTATCTTAGAAAAATTTTAAAAATATAAACAAATACATATAATATTTATTAAACTACCATCCCTGATAAAAAAAAAGAAAATGCTATATTTCATTCAATTGAACTTCTCTAAGAACTATTTTATAAATTACTATCTTAGAAAAATCCAGGAACTATAAACAAATAAATATATAAGTTATCAAACTATCATCTCTGATAAAAAAGGAAAATGCTATATTTCATTGAAGGTTTAAATTTAATTTTTTTAAGAATTACCCTCTAAATTTATTATATTATAAATTACTATCTTTGTAATATTTTATACCCTGAATCGAATATTTTTAAAATAATTCATGCATATAAATATGTTTTGTATTTCATTCAAGTTTTTAATAATTTTTTTTGAATATGTTATGCAGATATTTATTTTATTCGTATATGATTAAAAATCGGAATTAAACATAAATTGTTAGAGGTACATTAAAGAGCATTAAAATTCTATATATATTTTTTTTATATTCTGAAATTCGAGTTAAATCGTATAAACCGGAAATGACTAAAGATTGTGTTCCAAGAAAAGAAACCGAACATATTACACCTATACGAATACATAAATCCATGATAAATGATTCGTTTGATGATTGTTTAAAAAAATATTTAGGAAAGCGCAAAATCTTGGCGGCTTGCCTTTTCAAGTGGTTCTCTTAGCGATAAACGGAAACTGCGACAAGTCTCCAAGAATTTGACAATATTTGCTTGACCGAATGACGAAAGATCCAGAGACATAAACCCAGGCCCATGTACTATATGCGATTGTGGCATACTCCATGCGGATGATGTGAACCGAGGCCGAGCACAACAAAATAAATAAATTGAGAATTTACTCGACCGCAACGGAGGAAAGCGAAACCCACTTTGGTTTTTGGTCTCTCCGATCTGGATCGCCTCGTTTCTGGTTCTCGTAAATGTATTTTCTCTTGAATGTTTCTTTTTCGCTTATTAATATTACGCTTTTTTTCTGGGGGGGTTTCTTTCAATTTCTTTTGATGTCAAAACAAAGCCAGCGAATGTTTGTAATTGCTTATCGCCACAAACACAAAATGTTGTTTACAAAAAAACCCCCGGCCTTCTAATGGGATCCCATTCCCACAAATATGGGCCATTCATCTGCAGCCAGCGGTCACCTTTTGCCTTCCGTTCGGCGTACTTATACTAAATGTATATAATGTTTTTTTGTGGTTTCTTCCCCCCGAAGAAAGCCCCTCTTATGCCAAGAAATGCTTAATAATGTTTTCCACAAAATGAAATGGATACGTGCAGACCGAAAAAAAAAAGCTACAGAGTCGAGCACTCAAACACTGGCGTTCTGACAGAGGAATTATTGTCGAAAGTTCATGAAAACCATAAAAGTCTGGTTGTCAATCGGTCGAATGTTGTATGCTCTAATGGACAGGGTTCTAAACCGCATAATTCTAGAGTTTCAACCATATCGATAGGGAAAATGGGGTGATAACAAAGGAAATATTCCTATCGTTCGTTGATCTTAAAAACAATAATACTTCAGTAATAGTAGTATAAAATGCGAGAGTGATTAAAAGCTTTCTAAAAATAACTTGAATCTTAAATGGTTTTATTTATAATTCATCAAGCTAGGATCCTTCTTAAGTATTTAGTCCTATCTTTTAGTTGATTTAAGAATTAACTTTAAATAATATTAGTAACACTGAAAGTTTTCCTAACATTGCTAGAAAAGTAATGGTTACATTTATAGTTCCTTGGGTTAGGAACCCTCTTGAGTGCCCAGTCTTAACTACCCCTAAGCTGGGCAGTCAAAAATTGTCTCCGACTTCCATTGGGTTGGCAGGTGTTCCTCCTTTTTTTTTTTTTACTGCACTTACATAACACCACCGCAGACTGCGAATGTGTTTGTCTTGGCATTTTTATTAGTAATAACATTTTGAAAGCCACAGCATGGCGGGGTCGTATTAAAATTCATGTTTTGAGTGGCTCATCGGATGTGTTATATATCCGATATCCGATATGGCATGCCACCTCGGGTATTTAATGTCGGAATCAATAAAAAAGATTGACACATGTGTGTGTGTGGGGGAGTCTTCATTTATGAGTGTTGCATGAGTTGGTAGCATCAATTTTCCATTTTCCCCCCCCTGAAGTCATTTCGAATTGCCAGTATCTCTAAATTGAAGCGACTTTGCAGCAGGATGTCGCACGAAACAGCAGTTCCAGGAGGAGTAGGAGGAGGAGCAGCCGTGTCCTGTGTGGACAACTCGTCGTCGAAGGTGGAGGTCATCGTGTACACCACCAAGTCGGACAAGACGCTAAAACAGAATATGAATGCCAAGGATGATACGCTAAGGAAGCGTACTTCCCTGATCATAGTGCCACAGCAGGTGGTCGATGTGGACGTGGATTTGGAGACCAAGGTGGACCAGACAAAGGCCAGGGAGAATGGGAATGGCAACTCCACGAATCGCAACTCCACGGCCAGCATGGATAGCTGTGTCTCGAACACCACCAGTCAGAGCAACCAGTCGTCGAGCGGAAGCCACAGTGGCTCCTCCTCGACGACCAGCAGTGGCAGTAGCAGTGGCTCCGAGGATGCCCATGCCGCCTACCAGGATCTACAGAACGGCAATGCTGGCCAGGATCACCTGGACCATCATTCACCATCGCCGGTGCCCAGGTGCCATTCATCCAGCTCGTCATCCTCCGTCTCGGAGTCCACCTCGTGCTCCAGTTCGGCGGACTACTCGCTGCGGGAGCAGCTCAAGAACTTTGCCAATAGAAATGTGGAGGATCCCAAGATCCTGAGATCCTCAGCAGGATCAGGGGTCACAGATCCCACGGTTCGCCTGCTCAAGGGCATGAGTCTGCCGGTCGGCGATCAGCAGTCGCCGGTGAGCCCTGCCCTCTGCGATTCCCTGCTCAGTCCCCAGGAGGTTCCCCTGGGCCGCCGCTACGCCGAGGTGTCTCAGTTCAAAGGTCACCCCAAGGCCAGGTGAGTTAAAACGATTCCATTTGCGACTGCTTGGAGTGGGATTATTGATCACTAGATTCACTAGTGATTTTATTTTTGGTTTAAAATAAATAATTCTTATCTTTAAAAGCCTGTAATTCATTATTATTTTACTTATTTTAAGTAATATATAACATATAAAATGTACATGTGAGGTGTCAATCGACTATTCTGAAAGCCATTGAAAATATAGCAAAATTCAAAATGAAAATGGGTTAAAATTTCGACCTTTTTAGAAAGGAAATATTTGAATGAAGATTATTAGAGAATACAACCACAAACTCATAGAGGTATCCCACTTCAAAATCGGAGGCCTATTACTAAAGTTCTGAATTTTAGAAGTGTGGTTTTGGGTCACCACTCTGAAGACCGTTGGAAATAGAGAAAAAATCGAACATGAAAATGGGTAAAAATTTCGACCCTCTTAGAAAGAAAATATTTAAATGCAGAGCATTAGAGAATTCAACCACAAATTCATAGAGGTATCCCACATCAAAATCGGAGGCCTATTACTAAAGTTATGGATTATTGAAGAGCAGTTTTGGGTCACTATTCTGAAAGTCATTGGAAATATGGAAAAATCGAACAAGAAAATGGGTAAAAATTTCGACCCTATTAGAAAGGAAATATTTGAATGCAGAACATTAGAGAATTCAACCACAAACTCATAGAGGTATCCCACATCAAAATCGGAGGCCTATTACTAAAGTTATGGATTATTGAAGAGCAGTTTTGGGTCACTATTCTGAAAGTCATTGGAAATATGGAAAAATCGAACAAGAAAATGGGTAATATTTCGACCCTATTAGAAAGGAAATATTTGAATGCAGAACATTAGAGAATTCAACCACAAACTCATAGAGGTATCCCACATCAAAATCGGAGGCCTATTACTAAAGTTATGGATTATTGAAGAGCAGTTTTGGGTCACTATTCTGAAAGTCATTGGAAATATGGAAAAATCGAACAAGAAAATGGGTAATATTTCGACCCTATTAGAAAGGAAATATTTAAATGCAGAACATTAGAGAATTCAGCGACAAACTCATAGAGGTATCCCTATTCAAAAGCAGAGGCCTATTACGGAAGTTGTGGAACCTTGAAGTGCAGTTTTGGGTTACTATTCTATGAATTCCCACACATTATTTACTTAAGGTCAAGCAAGAGTTTAAAATGTTACAATTTTCAATCTTAATTTATTGATTAAAAACAGTAGAGTTATTATAATATTGGTACCATTCCTTCATTTCTTACCTAACAAATTCTTTATAATCTGAAGTTAAGTTAAAGCCAATCTGATTCACAATGTGAATTTAAAACCGTTTCACATGGTTCTCCTTCAAAAAATTGATTTCATTTCCTGTGCCTTGCCCCATCAACCGTCCCCTTCAATATCACCGTGTGGCAACAAAAAGTGACCTAGTCTCCGGGCCTCAACCAGCACTCAGTTCGATGAGGTCCTCCAGGTTATCTAACCACATCCACTTGGCAGTCACTCCTCCAGCAATCCCCTACTGGATCGCCATTGTTCGCCGAGTGCTCAACTAAACGATGTCAACCGGCTGCTCGAGTCGAGGGCCCGACCACAGGCATCCCACCGAGCTGTCTGGGACTCGGATGTCCCATTCCCATGCCCAAGCCGAATCGTAGAACGCCGTTCCCCAACTGCAGCTGCACATGCATAATACACAACTTAATTAGTATTACTACTTTATGGCACTCTCGGCGATGTTTGCCCCTTTTCCGTCGCCTCCCCTTCCTCTGGAACTTCAAGCTTAGACTGGGGAAAAATCTAATAATGGAGCATTCCACACACGCACTGCCATTGCCACATTACCATATCAAAAACGGTCGGGTTGCCGGGCCCGTGGGGCATAGACAGGGGGTTAAACTCCTTGCCGCTCGCCTGTGATGTACTATACGTACTTCTTTTCTGTTTCGGTTTCTGTTTTGGCCAGATCAGAAATGCACTGCAGTGCACTGGGAGAAAAGAGTGGTGGAAATAATGGTATATATTACCTTTAAATTGTTTTCTATATTTGTAAGATAGACATCTCGGGATCATACATATTACTCTAATATCTACAAGATTAAATAAGGTCGGTGGTTTGTTTATCAACTTTTTATTAATAAATATTTATAAAAGGCTTGTAGATCTATTAATTAATAAATAGAAAATGTTCAGAGATCCTTAATTTATACTTGCTGTTTCGAGTGCACAAATGTATGAACTTTGAACTTTTATGCATTCGCCATCTCCTCACATCGATGTGTCAGTTTGAGCTGTCAGGCGAAGAGGACGAAACTCACAACTCCGGGTTACCATCGACAACTATGTTGAACTTTTTGAAAGCTGTCACAACTAATTTGCATGCCCCACCCGAACTCCCTCTCTATCGCCTAGGACCAGGACCAACTCCAATTCAATCCCATGCCACCCGCATCCTTCGCCAGCCGTAAGCCCAGTTTCTGCACCTCGATGGCACTACATATGCTTACTTTTTGTTTTATTTTCCACACTTTGATTTCATCTGGTCCCCGAGCACAAAGAGTAAATATTCATGGCGACTCTTTGCAGAGCGAAAACTTTTCACAATTTTCGGGGCCAACTGTGATTGTGCTGGCGAGGGCAATACTACGGATTGCCATTGCGAACGAAACTTCCGATTGACGGAATACCACGGATGGGATTTCCGGTAAAACTTTTCGAATTTCTGCAGACCAATAATTGAGTTAGCTCTGGCACTGCGCCTGATTGTGAATAAAGTATTGAGATGAAAGGGAAATCTTGAAATACTCATGGTTTTGAGGAGCTCTTTTGTGATTAAAAGGGGTAAATTGAGGGGTTTTCTGTTGCTTTATTATATGGGATTATAAAAAATTATTTTGAATTATACAAAATTATAGAATAGTGGCGATTGTGTAAGATAGCTTTATTTATTGCTATATGTACTTTAAATAATTAATGAATAATATTTTATTATATTATATTAAACTAATGCCAAATATTAACTTTATATTACAAAAAACCCTTTCTAGTTAATGTTTTTATATGCCATTTTTAACAGGCTTTTATTCCTATGTTATTATTCCTTTCTATAAAAATTTATTCAGCTTTTTGGCATTGTGATGAAGTGACTTTCAAGGTCTCTTACCATTGACCCCCCACAACTAGGATATTGTTATATATTTAATGGCTCGAATTGACCTTCGTTTCGCAGGATGGCCAAAACCCTCAAGGTGCCCCGCCGCAGGACACCCCACTCTCGGCCGTTTGTATAGCCGAACAACAAATCCACTGCCACTTAATCTTAATTGCCATGAGTGGGCGCCTTGCCATTTCCATACGGTGGCTCCATAGACTCCATAGGAGGGAGGGCTCCTACTTCTCCGCCTACCCAGCTGTCAATTTGCCTGTTTTGTTTATCGCTCGCCCTTGTTTATTCTATAAATCCCCATAAATTCGAGCGTGTTTTCTTTGGCGGCTTGCCGTGTCCTTGAGCCTGCCGCCTAATTCCTTGAGAGTGTTTTATTATCCACCCAACCCAGACCAAGTGGGCCAACCCCACGCCAAGTTGACATCCTGTTTGTTCCGTGTTAATTTGACATGATTATGTCAGAGTGTTTGACAACTTTCAACATGTATGTGGGCGAAGGCGGGCTCCCGTTTTCCCGTTTTTTCCTTTCGCCTTCGTCTTGTTTATGACAAGAGGTCCTTTCTGGGACCGCTGATCCATCAACAGCCAGGCTGTCCTGCGGTTGCGAGTCCTTGAAGTTGAAGGCTCTCATATACTGTTTTCTTCCTTCTTTTCTATTTTTTCCTTTCTTTTCTATTCTCTAGCCATTCATTAATAACATTTGTGCCCTATCCTAGAAATATTGTTAAAATGGCGTAAAATTGCCCGCTTTGAGGCGTCATGACGATGCGAGTCCTGTGCGTTCTTCATCCTTGTCTTGAATTTGGCCACTTTGGGGGGCGCAAAAAAAAATGTGTCGCAAATTAACCTTTTGACAGCTGACTGAGGGTAGACCCATTGACAAATGGGCACAAACACTGGATGGGGTTCCTCTTCATAAGAAGGAACTTTAAGACACCCCAAAAGTCAAAAGATCGAGGACCACATCATTCAGCCTTGTCTTTAATATTATTTTATTACCTTACTGTCTTATATTTTTCAAAAGATCTTGAATATAAAGTGATCTAATGTAATTAAACTAAAAATGGTCGTCTGAAATCGTCATAATTTATATATTTATGTTTATTCTATAAATTTATATAAAAACTTTCCTTAAAAGTTCTTCTAAAAGCTCTTCAGCTTTGCCTGTAAAAATCCACCTTGTGAATTTTTAAATAATTATTTTCTTTATTTTTTATTTTTAGGACAAGTGAGCCACTTCCCGCTGCCGGAGCCACGCCCTCCTCCTTGGAGGCGACCTCTGTGGATGCCGGCAACAATATCAACAACAATCACAATGGGCAGCAGTCACAAAAATCTCAGCAACAGGCGAGTCTCAGCGCCATCAGCAGCAAGCTGAATAACCTGGCGCAGTCCAATCTGAACAACAATAATACGAGCAGTCAGCCAGGATCGATGACATCGGCCTCGACTCACAATCAGAATCTAAAACAGAACCAAAATCAAAACCAGAACGCAGACAGCCGCCGGAGTAGCAGCCTGGATGCGGATGGGGATGTGGATGATGTCGTGGATGCGGTCCATGGCGGCGCCTTCGAGGATGACATGCAGGCCCTGTTGCCCAAGTGTTCGCGACGCTCCAGGGATGAGCTCAGTCAGGTGAGTTTTCCAATGAATTATTTCAAGTAAGAAGTGAATACCTACCAAATAGGGCTTTTTAATGGAAAACATTCAGTAGTCAGGGAGATTTTGTGTTAATTTATCTATCGAATTGAAAATAAGTTGTGATTTTACACAATGTCATATATATATTATTACTTATCAAGATATGTGTTTTAAATTTAAAACTATATTAGGGAAGAGTACTTTTTTATATTAGACCTTTTGAAATCATTTAAAAAGGACGTCTAAAAGTATGCTACATAACATTTCCTCGTTTCATTGCATGCTTTTCGACACCTTTAAGGTCATTACAAACCTCTAGTGATGTTCTAAAACATTTAGGGTATATTTTCTTAGATAAAGTAAACATTACGAGCAACACTACTACTCCTACTGACCAATCCCAAGGAAGAAAACCAAGACGAGCAACCATATTATTCAGTGCTTCTCATTTCAATGCAGACTCCTGGGGCTTCCATCTCGGGCTGCACATGTAATTTGCCACCGTTCATTGCGCAATTTACTCAGTTTGCAACTCCTTGGAGGACGAAGCACTGAAATTTGTCGCCTCCATTCGAAGGACTTGCCACATGTGGCATTTGCCACGGCAAAGTGGCAATTACGGGGCCAGCTCCACAGTGCCGCCCGGCTTTCATTCCACTCATTCATTCATAATTTGCTACGTGTTGCCTTGTTGATGGGGCGAACGGAAAAAGGGTCTTAGTTCCTATAACAATGATAATGATAATGCTGTGTCGGGTCCATAAAATGATGAAATCAAATGATTTCGCTTTGGCGTAGAAATAAAAATTACAATACACGTTCCTCCGTTTCCCCTTGCCGGTTTCCTCATTATTGTGAGCTGGTCGTGCGTGCTTTTCCCTGCGATTTCTTCATTAATAACTGAGAATCCTTTGTGTGTGCTTGCCGTTTTCCATTTTCATTTGCCATTTCCCTCTGTCTCGTCCTGTGTGTGCCTAATGGTTTGTAATTTCCTTTGGGGGGCGTTGCCGTGGGCCAGAAAAGAGTTTGACAACTCAATTTGTTAGTTAATTTGAAATGCGTTGCTATGCCACATCAATTCCTCAACCATTTGAGATGCCAGAAAGTCAGTCATGCCTACTAATTGCTAAATAATTTATCCACAAAATTTAAGGGGGCCCCTGCAAATATATATATTCATCGCTTGCATCGTTTGCCAAAATTCAATATTATTATGCCTTAGAGAAGAGCTCTTAAAATTAGGCAATAAAATTGCATGCCAACTATATACTCAAAGGCGAAATGGGGCGTGGCAACCGCAATTGAGCTGGCCGAAGCCAAATCGTCTGGGGCGTGGCTCAATCAGACATGTGTGTGCTCACATTTTAATTTGTGGCCAGCACATCCTGTTGCACTTGCAGGCTCTCTATGGTACACTACAAAAAATATTTTAATTTTATTTGAAATATATGTAGATATAGATATATAAATAAAAGTGGGTTTGTTAAACACCAATCTTTTTAACAATTTTTAATAAGGTTGATCTAGTATGTATACTTTATGTACTGTAAGTACCTAAAAGTATGCAGTGAATAATGGGCAGTAGTTTATCTGACTACTTAGGAGCTTAAAATAAATTGTAGCATACTTTCAGACACTAAATATTGGTGTGAAAAGTATTTCTACATTTTTTAATTTAAATATGGTCTTTTCTCAGTGAACTTTTCTGTGAGGCATTCCATTCTCGTGTGCGGTTGGTAGCATCTTCCTTCTGACCAGCAGCTGGGCATAAAATATTGATTCCATTGCCAGACAGAAGGGCTCGAAAACAGCTGAGGCCGACAGGCGACCATTTTAGTTGCAGCCTTCCTTTGGTCTTTTTTGGCCATTTATGAATATTCAATAAAAACAACAGCAAGCGAACATCGGCGATGGCGATAAAAGTGTCTGCCCCGGTGGCAAGTCCCTTGTACCCAATCCAATGGCCAATATTTTCCGGTGCAGGAGGAATGTTGGCATGACCGCAGAGCGATGCAAAAAACACATGCAACACATGGAAGGATGCCGAAGGACTCTTACTCTCTGGATCCTGTTTTCCTGTCTGGCATACACAAGTTTTTATCGCCAGGCGCCAATCAAAAGTGCGGGGCAGCAGGCTGAGTTTGGAGTTGGAGTCCTGAAACTGTGGAACTTTATTACTTTCATTATGCTTTATCCCTGCCGGCGGTGACCAGCTTCCAACTTCCACTTTCCACCTTCCTTGGCCATAAACAACTTTGGCTCTAATCTCCTGGCTGCGGGCCATGTCGAGTGGACATCTCTTCGTCCTCGCCTTCGACCCCCTGATCCTGGGCTTTTGGGGGCAGCTGTTTGCTCAGGTGCACAGGTTTGCTAATTGCAGCGGTATTAGAGGAGCTTTGTCAGCGGCTTAAAGCATCCGCCCCCAGGACTCTTTTTCCTTCAAATGGATGTGGATGTACCACCGGGGGGCTTTTCTTGTTTTGCGATGCCCTGCGAAGGGGTATTTTAGATAGAACTAACCCAAAGTGAAATTGATTTCTTAGTACCTAAGGCCATAAATGTCTTGTTTTTACATTACAAGTGAATTTTAAATTTTAAATACTAGACAAATCTATATTATTTGCAAATATAGAAAAGGTCTGCGATTTTAATTTAACATTTTTAAAAATTTGCCACACAAACCGCTAAAGTTTTTAATACACCATCAAATAATATTTTTAGGTACCTAGAAGTATGCAGTAATAGTTCATTTTTTTTTAAATGAGTAAAATATTTGGAAGTATACTTTTAGACACCTTAAATGATATTTCAAAGTGAATTCAAAACTCTGGTGAATTGTGTAGTAACCTTGTATATTTAAGCAATAGTGATAATGAAATGATGGAACCCCTTGACTTTATAGGGTATACCGAACATGGGTTCCTGTTTTCTAGTGCTTTTTTGTTCGGTTTTGCGTTCGCTTCTTGTTGCTTGTCAGGCGAGAGATGTTTGCTGATATTGTCAGGTGGGCAGGACGAGGGGACGAGGGACCAGGGGCGAAAGGACGCCGGACACGCGACAGACGACCGCAGCAATCAGGCTCGGAGGGATGCAAAGGTTGGAGTTTGTTGTGTCCTGTCAAAGCCAATGAGGCGTCTGTGCTGTGCATGTCCTGCGGTCGCCCCCTTTCACCCATTTCCCCGCTCGGGCTCCTTTTTAAAGTCCATCTAATGAAGTGAATGCTTGAATTTCGTTGTTCATTTGCGTTAGTTTTTTGGTGTCAAAAGTGGTCAGCACTTGGACTTTTCCATTTTGCCCTCCCTGTTTTCACAGGGCCATCTCCCGTTTCAATTTTGTCGCCGCTGGACGCATCTTCTTTGGTGTGTGCCTAATGGCTTTGACTTTTTGACAGCATCCCCAGCGTTTCCATCCAGGGTTTCCTTCCAACTCGTGCCCCCAACCCCAACCCATGACCCCCATCCTCCGGCAGACTGGTCATTTGAGCGTCTCGTCTTCGCTTTGGCCATCGGCCATTTAATGGCGTATTTTATGTGTTGGCTTATTACTTGAGCTGAATGTTTATTGCATTTCCCATTTTGCCGTTTTGCCATTTCGCCATTTGGCATTTAGAATTCGGAAGCTGTGGAATTTCCACTTACTCTTCGGCTTTGGCCCCGGCAATTTTCACTTTTCCCAGCCGGCTTGTTAATTATGCAAGCCCTTTCGTTTTGTATGCAATCGCTTGTGCAGTGCTGCCGAATTTTGCATTTTTTAATTATGCATTCATAGTGCATCCTCTGGCAAATAGATTTAAACTCTTACAGCTGGCAAGAGCAGCTATTTTTGTAAAAAAAAGCTCCAGTTTTTTGAAGTGTAATGTAATGATACCAAGTTAGCATTTCATTTTTTAAACTAGTTAGACCATATTTCTTTCCATTGGCTTAAAATAAATTGATCCTAAATAATCTCAAATTAAATTTAACACTTTGGGATTGAAAAAATACTAAGAAAACTTTTATTTAAGGTGACACTAGCTTAAATTCCGACTTATTGGAATTATTATAATTCTTTAGAAAAGTCTTAGCTTATTAAGAGAAAAATGGATAAAACATAGACCATCCTCGTCTTAAACCTTATTCGTATTTTCTTTACTATGACGTTTTTTAAAAATATCCGGATGGTAGGACCAAATTTAAGCAAGTGTTATACATACGTAATTAATAAAGTATGTTAACCGAAAAAGAAGGATTTAAACGTGTCTAATTAGGATTCCTATTATTTTTGGCCTTTTAAGCTCGACACATACACTTACTTAATTCCCCCTATGGGTGCATATTTTTCGAGGGGACTGTGTGCTCAAAGGACAACCAAATATGTGACCTGTGAGGATGCACACTAGAGGTCTACATGGAGATACACCATATATGTGTACACATCAGTCAGTCTGTGTGATGTCTAGCTGCTGTTGTTCCCATTGCGGTTATCCCCACCATTTGGGGCCCCGTTTGGGGCATCCTGCTGCTGCTGCTGCTGTTGCTGCCATTAAATGTAATTCTCTGTGGTTTTTATGGTTTTTTAAAACATTCAACAACATTTTACGTGGCTGCTATTTATCTTTTATTTCCACGGCTGCTGCACCCTTGCCCTCTCTGTCACCCGAGAGCCAGCCATCCCTCTCTGTCCTCCCCTGTGTCCTGCGCACGTATTGTGTTGCTGTTTTTGCTAGTTTTCAGTCGGTACACTGAGATGAAAATTTGCCTTATTTTTATTTGAAATTTTTAGATTTTTCAACGAAATTTTACGACTGAGAAAGAAGGAAAATACCATATTTATAAGTTATAATAAGCATTTTTCATTAGTTTTTAGTGCTATCAATAATTAAGGATTTATTTTTTCAAGAAAAATTATTTGTTTTAACATGAGACAACGTTTTGCATTTATTTTCACCATTAAATGTAAGTGTTTTACTATAAATTGTTTTTAAAAAGGTTAACACTTAGTCTATTTAATAATAGTTTTTTTTCTAGTATTATTCTAGGTTTAGAAAGTTAGTTAGAAATGTTTATTTTTAGTTTATACATTAAATTATTGGTACAGATGATTTAATAATAAAGACGGAGGGTTTTTCAGGTATTGAATTTGACAACATTTTTCGAAAGTAAAGATCAGAACAGTTTATTTTTATTATATTCAATGAAATTATATAATAATACTATTTATTTTCTCTCTGTGCATTGCTCTTGCACTGCGTCGGGCAATAATTCAGTCTCGAGTGCAATTTGCCGCACGAGACAGCCACCGTGGGTGTTGTGGGGCGGTTCCCCCCATAGAGACACGTGCACGGCAGCTTATCGCTCTCACCTTTTGTCAAACTATTAGTTGAAAGCGGAAATTCTGTTGGCCAGGGACTGGGACCTCCACCGTGCACAGTGGGACTCTTAATCAGCTTTATGCGAACAATGGCGAAAAATCACTCGCTCGTTCTGTATGATTTTTATGAAATTAATTTCACGCCGGGACCTGCGAGTCCGATAAGAGAGAAGCTTTATGCGGGGATTTCGCTCCCACACCCCCGACTCATATGAACTCATATTATCTTGATCGGACGGAAAATGCCGGCAGCAAAATAGGAAAGTGAATGTCTGGGGGTGTGTGAAATCATTGCAAATTAACCCTGAAATGCCAATATTCCAAAAAAAAAGGGAATATTTAAATTGCTAATTTAGGCTTTTTAAAGAAGAGAAACATTTTATTTTGATGTGAGAAGTAGCTAAAGTTGAGATAATATTCCAATTCATTTTTTTGGAAAACAAACAGCCAATTTAAAATTTTTATCAACAAATTTAAAAATATTATGAATCGACGCTAATTTTATCTCGAACCCTTAGAAAAAAACTTTTAGGTAATTTTCTATCTGTTTATTCTATAAAGATAAATATATTTAAATGCTTATTGTGTTTTGAATCCCTAAAAAATCTTCCCTGTAATTTTCTATCTATTTATTCTATTAAATTAAATTCCTTTTAAATTTATCCAGAGCTTGTCCTCTAACTTAAGCGCTTCAGTTGCCTGATTTCATTTCCGCTGGTCTCCAATGCAGCTTCCGCTCTTACTTGCAGTTTTCCCTCTGGAAACTTCCCCCTCATTTGTCGCATTTGAACAATTTTCATTGCCAGTTTTCGGGCGGCGTAAAATAAATAGTTTTCCCCCTTGCCCTTGACTTTTCTTTTTTATTTTTTCCCTTTGCTGCTTGTTGTGTAATTTATTAAATGGCAGTTGGTTGCAAGAGGTGGCGGAAAAAAAATGGAAAACCCCCCAAGTATTTTGTCAATGGCGGGGAATTTTTATATTGCCATTGAATTTTGGCCAAAAGTATTTCACCAATATTGGCAAGATAGAGAGATACAGGATGCGAGTTCAGAGCCAGACAATTGTTTGCCAATATTTTAGCCAAATAGTTGGGATGGCGAGGGGGGAGGATGTGAACTTTCCCGGGCGTGGAAATGAGATTGGGTCCTGAGAATGATTCTCGTTTTCGACATCTGCCAGAACGGAACCCGGAATACTTTCTTCGTCTGTCGTCGCAGTCTGGCCCGCTCCGCCTCCCTGGCCAAGATGGCAACTTCCGGTGCTTTCCCATGACCGTGAAAGTGTTGGCCCTGGCACAACAGGCCGCGCCGGCTCCATCTGCTCGCTTGGCTACCCATTGTTGCACTGTCAGATTCAGATACTCTCCGAGGAAGCCACACATAGAACATGGAGCACATCTGTAGAATGGGCGCAGCGGACTTAAAGTCGCGACTGTTGTTTGCCCAGCATAACGAGTTTCCTTTGGGAAAGCCAAAATCAAACAAACTCATACACGAAAACCCAGAGCCAAAGCAACGAAGCTAAAGGTGCACATGAAGAAATTACATGTATGTTTTGCTAAGATGTTTAGAAGTTTAAAATTTGATTGCTAACTTAAATTGCATCTTTTTTTGAAGAGTCTTATTTTCTGTGTGGAGGTTTCATAAATTGAAAATTAAATAAATATATAATTTGCTGTCTATGGTTCCAGAAATTTAAAATTTAAATAGATATGATAATATAAATATGTCGAGAGTGATTTGCTGAAATTTTAAATTAAAAGAAATAGAATAGAATTTTCTGAAGAGGGTAAATTAATGTCCGGAAGTTACACATAGAAAAAGAATTTTAAGTTATTTTTTATTTTAGATTTTTATACGTATAAAATTTAGTGATAAATAATTATATACTGACAGGTAGATTTTTCAAAGTTCCTAAATAAATTAACCACGAAATAGTGGTATGTTTAATTTGTCTTTAAAAAATTGTTATCATAAGAATAATATGAATAATACATACTTATTTTGGTAGTATAAAATAGATATAGGACTACACTTTTTCTTTTTTTCTTTTATTATATATTCAATATATTTATTTAATATTCCTTATATATAAAATCGAAGTGTACTTCAAGGTCTTTATAAAATAGATCTAAGACTATATTTTTCTTTTTTTTCTTTTATAATATATTCAACATTTTATTTTAATATTTCTTATATATAATATCTGCGTGTATTTCAGTAGCTTTATAAATTACATATAAGGCTATAATATTTTTTTCTTTTATAGTATATTCAATAATTTATTTTTATATTCAATAATTTATTTTAATATTCTTATAATATCTGAGTGTATTTAAAGGCGGAACGGAGCTGGAGAAATGGGCAGTGGGGGATTGGCAGCTTCAACCCTCGGCTTAGATTTCCACTCCCTCCACTGTGCGCCACTCAAAAATGCAGCCGGGCTACTCAGAAGTCGATTCTGGGCACGGTTATGCTCCTTTTTTTTGTTCGGGGTGGCTGCCTGCACCCGGCAAGGAGGAATCCAGCCTTATCCAGCATAAAGCTATTAGATAGCCTTGCAGGCGTGTATGTGGCTGTGTGCCTGTGTGCTTTTTTTTATGTGTTTTTGGTAATTCTGTAAACAAATGAGTGGGATCTGGGCAGATAGCTATAATATTCGAACTGGGGGAACTCTGGGCTAACTTAATAAGTATCGCATTAGAGCGCAGGAAGCGGGAGAGGGCATATCAAAATACGTTGTTTGAAATAGAAGATGCTCGTGTTTGCCTTCGATGCGACCAATTTACGTTGCCCTGTCGATGGGGAATGTGTCTGGGGGCTTTATTTCTAGTATAAGTAATGTGCTCTTAAAGATGTTGGTAAAAAGATGTGATGAATAATATAATAATGAGTACTTTACTATGGATTTTTCCCATCAATTTATCTTAGTTTCTTCTCAGAGTTTAAATAATCTAAAAATTTAAATATAAGGTTATATTTAAAAACAAAATTCGGAATACATAAGCATAAGCCTCGTCCTTAATAATCTCAATATATGTTTTATATGAAACTAGAAAATTCCGAATGGATGCATTGAAGTTTCCCCTTTAAGTTGCTCAACATTTTTGCCCCGCCTGAGCTGTCCCTTAAATGAGCATCATTAGGTGGCGCCCACATTAACCCCCTCGTAAGCTCGACCACTTTCAAATAGTTTGGGCTCCCGGGCGAGCGAATAAAAACCGAAAAAGGGACCCAGCCGCTGACGTAATAAGCAATACTTAAGACCTAATGCAGGGTATAAAATATGCGCAGCATTCGCAGTCACCTCGCCCCGCCTCCGCGGATATGGCCGGGATGCCCAGGATACGGCCGGGACAGCCAGGACAGCCAGGACAGCCAGGACAGCCAGGATACACAAGGGTTGCCCGAGCTCAGTCGTCCCTTTTTCGCTTTTTCTGGTCGCCTGCAGTGCACGCGCTTCTTTTGCCGCTGCTGTGATTTTTGATTTAAGCATAATTTTGCAACAATTTCGCCGGGTTCTTTTGGGGCTGCCCGCTGTGAGCAGTGAAAAATTTCAAACATTTCTTCAAGGGATTTGCGCAATTTTCCATTTTTTTTTCTCCCTCCTTTCCTCGCAGCCATCATCTGTCTGATGTTCCCTTGTTTTTTTTTTTTTTTATAAGGCTCCCCCTCTCAATATTACTCGCATTTAAATGGTTGGCAAATAAACAGACGAACATTTTGCATTTCCATTTCATTGCGTTTGTCTTAAGACCTCTGTCTGAATGTCTGTGGCAGCTTCTAGGTTTTATTTCCTGCTGCCATTGTCAACTCGGCGTATGATTAATGCGTCAAAGAAGGGACAACGGAGTGAAACCTGATCTCTCACGCCCACAGCGGCAACCCGTTTAATAAATGACATCAAAAAATTAAAATTCGCCGCCGGAGCGTTATTCAAATTCAAATATACTAAAGCAATAGAGAGATATGCATCTGGCTGGCGATGATGAATATCTGGGGAAAAGGTGAGCCGGGCAACCTAATTTGACACTTGCCGCCACTCGAGCAAGTTTCCCTGAATCAGAAAATCAGAAAAAAATGGCTGAAGAACAGAAAAAGGCAACATGGATCCATGACGTTGTTAGTGGTAACGAGTCGCATTTGAAGGGGTGACAACCACTCGACTTTTTTCCAAAGCCAAAACACGCTTCGATGGCCTGGCTCGCCGGTTCCATCCTCTAATGAAGGGATTATTAAGCATTTTAACATTTTAAATTAAACGCAGCCAGCAGTGCGAATATCAGGGGGCACTTTAATGGATTTCCAAAAATGAATGCAACGTTTTAGAAATCATTTTAATTACGAAAATGCCAGTAAGTAAGGGAAATACTTTTTAAGGGTAAATAAACTATGCTTTGGAACAGGGCAATAAATCAAGGAAATATATTTTTTAAAGGAATACAAACATAGCTCTAAGTATGTTTAATAAAATGTTATATTAGGTGACTTCAATTTGACAGTAAATAAGGGAAATTCATTTTTAAGGAATATAAATTATGCTTAGCAACATGGCAGTAAATCAGGGAAATATATATCGTTAAAGTTGTATAAACTTTGCTTTAAGTATATTTATAAAACATTTTACCAGATAACTTTATTTTATTAATTTTGAACAAAACAAAAATACCAATGTAAAATGTTTCAATTTATTAAACATAAAGATTTTTTAAACTATCTTTTATTTATTTTTTAAAATTAAAAATACATCAAATTGGCTTAGATTTATTAGATTTTCCCAGGACTTTCCACGTACTGGTCTCCATTTTGCCCCAACCTACCCTACCTACATTTTCGTATAATTTCCAAATGCATAAGGATTCGCTTTGGGATCAATTTGGGCATAGCTAACAGTTGGTAAACATCGTCATCGTCATTCTGACAGAGGGTGACACACTCGTGTACTTACTTAGCATGCACAAACCCCCGAACAGCCTCCACAGCCCGGTGCTGAAAAGTATGCTACACACACAAGCCCTCACTCGCTCGCTGGTGGAAAATACAGAGAAGGAACTTCAAAGCCAGCCCTTGGCAATTTTCAATTAAAAACGCCTACAACGCGACTGCTTTCGCATACTTCTGCTGCCATAGAATTTTTGTGTGTGTTTTGTTTCGCTTTGTTTGCCCTGAAAACCCTGCCTGCGGGGAAAATTCCCTTAAAAATCTCTTTCTCTCTCTCTCTGGCACTCGGTTTTCAGTGCTCTGGAAAATTCTCGATAGGCGTAGCACAGCACAGCACAGCATAGCTTTAATGTTGAGCTTGGAGCCATTCTACAAAAATATCACGACATGGAATTGCACTCGCACTGATGGAGATTACAGAATTATGGCCGCAGGCAATGTGTCAAGTGTCGGAGATTCATCTCTGAGTTCTGCCAGTTTTCCAGTTTTTCAGTTTTCCATCTGCGGAGAACGGGGTCCTTCTGAACTTGGTCAAGTGTGGGCTGCTCCGTGTGTTCCAGCAGCTGCTCAGGAAGTTTTCTTCTCACTGGGCCCTCTTTTGTTGGCTCTAATGTTGGGCATTAGCCTAAATTGAAGCTTCATATCTAGGAAGAGGTTTAGTAAATTAGGGTAGTAAGAAAATATAACAATCTTTGAAATTGGAGGCATTGACCAAATATATATAATATATTTTAGTGGCTTTAATGTTGTAGTTTAGACAGGATTAAAGGTGCACGAAATTTGGGAGTATCTTAAAGTATAAAAAAAAAAATATTCAGTGTACTTAGCAGTAATTTAATTAAGACAAATCACTGGCTGTGAGTGGTTCGTTAGCGGCCAAACGCTTCACAATGACCTAAACCTGAGTCTTGTTGAAGACCAAATATCGTTCTTCTCAAGCAGGTACAACGACCGTCTAACTGCCCACCGTAATCGTCTAGCCCGGAGATTACAGGGGGCTATCCCAATTCGCAGGCTCAAAAGAAGACATTTTGGGCTGCTCCTAAGAGACTAATATGAATATATTATTTACTTGAAACTAGTCGTAATTTGATCTACTCCTATATACCAAGTTGAAAACTAATTATAATTTATAATTAAGAGATTATTTACTTAAGAAAACATTTAGGTTAAAGGCTTTAATTAGATCTGTTCCTGGATTATATTAAATAAAGATGTTAATTAAATAAATAAAAAAAAAAAGCAGTAATTTCAAATTGGCGATATATTGTTGCATACTTTTAGACACATTGTTCATAATTTTTGTAGTGCCTACTTTTTGAAATACTGATAAATATGCAAAAATGTCGCTAAAGACTAATTTATTGGTTTGCTTATATCTTTGTTAAAAAAATTACAAAATTGTTGGGAATTAAAATTTTGAAAGGTGAACTTGTAAAGTTCATTTAACCTTATTTTTCTTTCAAGTTAAAAAGTTCTTAAAATCATATTTACTTAGATTTTCTTGATAAAAACGGACTGTTCCATGGAATTTATATTATATTATTATATTAATGGTAGACAAGACTATAGTTGTAGAGCTGAAGGTGCAAATTCTTAGTAATAAAGTTCCAGTATAGATATATATTCCTATGTGTAGATAAATATTAAGTATACGAAACCACAGATAAATTCAAAAAACAGTTGAGTTTTGAAAAAGTCTCCACACTTTTGGTTAACTGTTTCAATTGGAACCTTACTAATGTTTTCCCATCTTTCTGCCCTTTGCAGTCGCGCACATCCCTGGTGTCCAGTTCGGAGGGCGGCATCCTGGCCGAGGGCGAGACGTCCAGCGAGGACGACGAGGAGGAGCCCGTGGAGGCGGAGGACGAGGACGAGGGCGAGGAGAGCAGCCGCGACTCCAGCGACAATTCGCCGCCCTGCGACCTGGGGCTCATGGAGCGCCTCCTGGTCACCCATCCGATGTGGTTCCTGCCCGGCATCCAGCGATCCGGGGCCGTGCATCTGCTCCAGGGCAAGGAGGAGGGGGTGAGTGTCGCGGCGATAATTATTAATTTATTGATTTAGCTTAATAAGGCAATTTGGTGAATCGCGCAACGCACGAGGGTGCGGTAAATTAACAAACACATGTGACCGCACAAATTTGCACAACAATGAGGGCAGAAAACACAAACGAAAACGAACCAAAAAAAAAAATGATACGAGGGAAAAAAACAATTGGGGACTCATTCATTCGGTGCAAAATTTACATATACAAATTGCAATCAATTAACGAGCAGCGGGTCCTGCGACGTCCTGCGTGGCCAGCAGAAACACATTCGCACACGTGGCAGGGGAAGATTCATTAATATTACGACAGGACAACAATGCCAAGCCCTTTTAATTGTAAATGTATAAAGATAAACAAAGAAATGTAGCCAGGAACAGGGCCAGGAACAGGGCCAGGACCACAGGACGAAAACGAGCACTAGATACAGGACTCTGCTGCGTTAGCAAATTCATTGAAATTTATCTGACTCGAGCAGCAAATGGTAGACAATGGGGCCGTAGAAAAGAGCGATGGGAATGGATGAAGAACCCCTGGACATAACTAGTATGAGGAACGAGAAACGAGCACCCATTCACAAAAGGCGACAAAAACAAAAGCCAAGCCGGCAATGGTCAGCAGGCAGGGATTGATAAAAAGGAGCACAGGCCGGACTGTAGATGATCCAGGACCTGGAGTCTGCACTGCGGGAAATAAAACTATCTAAAAATAAGGGATTAAAGAATGAAATTCTAGGCTTGGGCTCCTTTTTTTTTTTTTTTTTTTTTTTTTTTTTTTTTTTAATTAACATCTTTATTTAATATAATCCAGGAACAGATCTAATTAAAGCCTTTAACCTAAATGTTTTCTTAAGTAAATAATCTCTTAATTATAAATTATAATTAGTTTTCAACTTGGTATATAGGAGTAGATCAAATTACGACTAGTTTCAAGTAAATAATATATTCATATTAGTCTCTTAGGAGCAGCCCAAAATGTCTTCTTTTGAGCCTGCGAATTGGGATAGCCCCCTGTAATCTCCGGGCTAGACGATTACGGTGGGCAGTTAGACGGTCGTTGTACCTGCTTGAGAAGAACGATATTTGGTCTTCAACAAGACTCAGGTTTAGGTCATTGTGAAGCGTTTGGCCGCTAACGAACCACTCACAGCCAGTGATTTGTCTTAATGTTTTGTTCTGGACGGTTTGGAAACGTTTTCGGTGGGACGCAGCCGCCACTCCCCAAATTTGGATTCCATATCTCCAAGTTGGTGCGATGATTTGTTGATAAATGTGCCGCTTGCATCTTAGAGATAGTTTGCTTTTCTTGTTTAGCATCCAGAATAATTGGTTCCGCTTTAGGTTGCACATTTTGACGACTCTGGCAATATGTTCTCGGAAGGTTAGGCGTTTGTCCAGTGTGAGGCCTAGGTATTTCGCCTTAGTCGCTTGCTCTATGTCCACATTATTAATGTGGACCACCGGAGTTGTTTTTCGGCGTAACGTAAAGCAAACGTTTACGCATTTGCTTTCGTTGATTTTGATATTGTTCGCCGTGGCCCATTTCTCGAATTCGTTGAGGTAGGTTTGCAGCGTTTGTGAAGACTCGGTCTCACTGTTCGAGGAGCTGAGAAAGCAGACGTCGTCAGCGAAGCTGGCCAGCAGCATTTTGCTGTTGTCGTAGGTCATTTCTTCATAGCTTGGCTTGGGGATGTCTGCTGTAAAGATGGAGTACAGTACCGGTCCTAAGACGCTTCCTTGGGGAACGCCAGCTGTAATGGCAACATTTGCAGAGATTGCGTCTCTGGACTGGACGCAAAAATCTCTGTTTGTGAGAAACGATCTGATGAGCTCAAACAGGTTGGCTGGCAGCGCTGTTTTGACTTTGGCTAGTAGTCCCGGGATCCAAACTCTATCAAATGCCTGTTGTATGTCAAGAAAGATGCCGTTGCAGTATTCTTTATTGTCGTAGGCCTTCAGGATGTGATTGACTACACGGTGCAATTGCTCAATCGTACTGTGGCCGGCTCTGAATCCGAATTGGTGCATTGGGATAGTATCATTGTCTTCTAGGTGTATTATAAGTCGGGAAGCTATCAGCCTTTCCATTACCTTCGATAAAGAGGGCAGGAGGCTGATAGGCCGGTAGCTTGGGCTCCTAAAATCACTTTAAAATGTAGACAAAGGTGTCTGAAAGTATGCAGCGGATAAATTCATTGCTCAGTTAAATATAAAATATATCATTGCATACTTTTAGGCGCCAAGAAAGGTGAATTGAAAACTAATATTTTATGATATAACCCCGAAATAAATTATATCAATCAATACTATATAATTTCTCGCAGTGCAGTAAGAGTGGGCTGACCATTTGCGATTCAAAGCCCTTTGCATAGACAATTGAAATTACGAGAAGCCGGTGGAACTGGCAGATAGAGTAGAACAGGTAATGGTCAAAAGCCAGGACGGAGGATAACAGAGAACATAATGGAATGTCCAACAAATTGTACAGATTCAATAAGGCCAAGTCCCGCTCCAACTTCAACTTGCAGACTGAGCCAGCAATTATCACGTGTTCGCCGATTGGCAGGAAACTCATTAAGGTCGCAAAATATTTGCCTCCCTCTTTCAGGTTTTTTCTCACATTGTTCAATCTGTACTCTCAACTCTTGTAGAAAAGCGACAGTATTTTTAATTACCAAGAATTATCAAAAAAGTTGGGGCTACCTTTACAAAACTTCTAAATGACAAATCAATTAATTACTTCCTTTATTGAGAAATTGTTTACAAGTTCAAAAGGGGAAATTTTCAAAAACAATACGTGAAGTATGGTACTTTGTGGAACCTACAATAGTAGGGAAATCGGAAACGGCACGCACATTCTTTATTTCCATGAATGTGGAGCATTTTCCCTGGTTCCCTTGATTTTTACTGCCAGCTTAGCAATTTTCAATCGTCGAACGCGCCGTAACAATGGCTCATTGATTGCAACGTCGGCCCGTTTTCCTCTTGCAAAAGACCACTTCAATTTGCAACCTCTCCCTCTGCGACACTGAAAAAAACATGCAGTAATTTACGACTTAAATTATGCGGGTAACAACTCTGATTTCGAGTCATGCTCAATTTCTCAATGTCATGTTAAAGTTTTAGTTTGTTATTTGACAGATAAAGTTAGCTTTAAATGTTTGTAAACTTAAAGTCGTTTTCTCAATCTGTAGTTTCTGTTTTCAGGTGATTGACAAACCTTAAAAATAAAAAGATTGCAATTTTTTTATTAACCGACCGTTAAATTTAACCAGAACATTGACTTTAGTTGAGGGTTTTGAGCTAAATAAGGCCCAAAATGATGTTCAGAAAATACTTTTTTTTCAAATAAGCAATTTTAATCATTAAAAAGAAGGTCCCTAAATGGTATGACATCTAATCTTTATAGATATGATATAAATATAAGTTATCTATCTAAAATAGTATTATATATTTGCAAGTACAAACTACCCAATAGGTTTATCAAGTTCAAATATTTTTTTAAAAGTAGTATTATATATCTGAAAGTGAGAAGATTTCCAATAGGTTTATCAAATTAAAAATTTTTTTTCATCAATGAATATTTCTCTTTGAAGAAATTTAAATTATTTGGGTGTTCTCTACCTAATTTCTTGCAGTGTAAAGGGCTCTTGCGGGGTGTACAAAGTTTTTCGCCAACTTTTGCATTTTGCTGCCTGCTCTTTCAGTGCCGTCGTGCCTCGGAAATTGTCTGCAGTTCCACCTGCCACATGCCCCGCCCCCCTTTTCCAGCGTGCCTCTGCCCCACTCCGGCCCCTTTCCGCCCCTTTCCCACCCGCTGGATGCTCCTTTTTCCATCGATTGCTAATTGCATGCGTCAACGGCAGCAAAAGTACGTCGTTGGTAGCATCGGTGTGCTGCCTCAATTATACGGCGAACGCTTCGGAAAAGTCCTTAAATCCCCATTAGGATGCAGGACCTCGCCGACGCACTCCTCCCTGGCCATTGTTTATGCGTTTAATAAAAAGCCATTTAATTGAAATTGAAGTAGTCCCCCAGCCCCCAGCCATTGGGTTTGCAATCGGATTCGCTGGCCGTACGTATGTATGCGTAGTTTGTAATTAAAAATCAATCAATATGCTCGAACTGGACACAGTGCATTGTGGCGCCATGTGGCTGTGAAGGAAGTGCCATCCATTTTGCCTGCCTGGTATTTTAATTACTCGCCTCGTATCGCATCCAAAGTTTAACAGATTTTTTCCCCGCTTTGTTTGCACATCTCTCGTGATTTTTTTTCTTCTACCACCCGCCACCCCGTGGATACCTTTCACCTCCGACTGCCCCCATCAATCATAAATCTGCGTGGTGGGTCACATGTGCGGCGTATGTCTCGCATTTCCATTGCCATTTCCCCCGCACCCGGATCGCATATACCCATTTTTTTCCACCGATTTTGCCCCGGGATTTGTTATGCCGACCACAGAATGTAATTAGCAGCAAATGTCGATGCTTTATGGACCGAACGATGAGTGGGAGTTGGTCAACAGCTGGGGCAAGCATTTAATGTCTGGGTAATCGGCCGAGGAGGGAGGTGATTGGATTGGGCTGGGGGCCAGTGGCTCAGTCGCGACATCATTAGCGCTCGTCACCTGTACAGTGAGCGATGGCTATTTGATGACCCTCTGGCCCAAGGTTGGGCTGCCTCATCAGCTCCAAAGGCCTAAGATTTAAGGGATTTAGGGCTGTACTTAACGAGTTATAAAGGATATAGTCCAAAGCCTTTAAGATGAGATAACTACACGTTTATTTGTAGATTTAGGGTATAAATTTATAGATTTACATCATATATAAATGGTCTGATTATTATATAAATTGCCAAAATATAAAAGAAAATGTTTGTAAAATTATAGAAATATTATACGTTTATCTCTCTTAGTTCTTCAAAATGGAAACTTCATTTTTGATTCGGTTTTTAAGTAATAATAAATAAATATCCAATTTTTTTATATTTTTAAAATTTATTTATAAATTGGAAAGGTTTTTAAAGTCTTTGTTGATATAAATTTGCCAATTTACATAAAATAAAGGATTTATTTACATCATAAATTAATGGATTTATTTATATCATATAATACTATATTTATTTACACGATAAAATAAAGGATTTAAATACATTCCCAGGCTATAAATAAACTTACATAAATATATTTATATTAATAATTTCTTGAAAAAAAGAACATTTAATTTTTTTTAACAAGAGCATTCTTTAAGAAAGGATTTATTTGCATTTTAAAATAAATAGGTATAAAATATATACAATTATAAGTAATATTTGGGTACTAACTTCCCAAGTATACACATAAACAAGATTTATTTTACTATTATCAATGTTTCCATAAATTTATTTGTATTTCCCATGTTTCTATTTTTCTTTGATGATTTTTTTTACCGCACTCGAATATTTTTTAATCCCTCATGTTGCTGTTTTTCTGGCAATATTAAGCGCGTTTTAAATGCAGAATCCATATGGCGCAAAACTAAGCTTTCCCCGCCGACAGTTGGAATCTCAATTCGCGTAATCTTTTGGCGCCCAAAAAAAAAGTGTGCAACACATCTGAAATTCCCTCCGCATTCATGGTAATCGATTCATTCAGAGCGCACTTTCTCTCTTTTTTTTATTGATTTGGCATTCCAGCGATATGAGTTTGATTTGGGGAAAGGCAAACATCCTTTGATCCCCGCAACGAAGCCTGTGTGTTTGTTTTGCCACGGCTCTTGAACTATTTTTTGGCTGCTTTATTGACGCCTTGCGTTTGATTTATGAATTCATGGCCGAGCGGGCCAAAATGAACATGTTAAGCTGCCACGCCCACTCGCTTTGGGCCAATCCACATTGACATCCTTAAATGGCCAATGCTTTTGGTCAAAAAAAAAATTGACGAAAAATCTGGAAGGAGGGGGAAAGTGGTGTGCAAATGCGGAACACAGTGAAATTGAATTTTTTCGGTTGCAGCCTTTGTTTGGCATGTGTTTCAATGACATTTCATCTGGCTTGGTGGGGGGGGTGGTGTTTATTTTTTGGTCTCAGCTTACATGGCAAAAAGTCAGACAATGTTAAAAAAAAAATCGAGAAAAAAAGACAAGAATGATGGTACATACATTCAAACAGTAGCCACATAGGCGCAGACAGTTTTTATTTATCACCCGGGCACATGGCCATCGAGGCAGGGGCAGGTGGGTGCCATGCCAAGACCAGGAGATGGAGCCGAAGCTGGAGCTGGAGTCCCATTGGGTGGCAAATGGCCATCAACAACAGGCACAGAGGAGAGTCAGTCAGTTAGCCAGCTGATGAGGCGATAAGGGAAAGCAGACAGCCGCAGGATGGGCGGATGTCCAGGACGAGTCCGGCCTCTCCAGTTCGATTTGGGTGCTGCCCCCTCCTTCCCCAGTGCGAGTGTGTCCAAAATTATATTAGCAACCACATGGCAAGCCAAGAGGGAAACGCCACAGCCGCAGTCCAGTCCAGAGATGATGGAGCAGGAGGAGGAGCGGGCGGCAGGAGCCACAGGATGTCGCATTTATTGACGTGTTTATACGCAGCTTGTCGGCCTTAAAGCCACCTTCAATGCCAACTAACCACTGGCTCTCCTCGTATTTAAAACGATTATAAAATGTGCCTTAATTGCACGGATTTAAGATTTTAAATGTTAGATTTTAAAAAATTAGACGCACGAGATGCATTTGAAATAAATAGTATTATTTTTTTTTTAAATAATATAATGTACAGTCCTTTGGAGAACGCCATAAATTTAGGGATAAATCCTTTCTTAATTTTACATTAACCATCTGACCTTCAAAATGATATTCAATAACTTAAAAATAGCTGCCTAAAACTTATCTTATAGATAAGAAAATAAAAAGGTATACAAAACTGGTTAAAATATATTCCAACATTTTATCACACCTTTTTCTTAAATAACTTAAAATTTAATAAAAAATATTTCAAATATATGTTATTTTATATCATTGTAATTAATGTCATTAAATTAGATATATTATACATAATTCAAATATATATATATATAAAATTCTTTAAAAATATATATGTTCAAAATCACTTTTAAATAATAATTGTTTGAGCTTAATATTTTTTTTAATTCAAAATATTAATAAATTTCAATACAATGTAAAATTATCCAAAAATCATTAAAATTGTATAATAATTATAATTTTCTTTGTAAATTTAAGGCCTTACTATTATTTATGGCAACTGCTTCCTAAGCTAAACAGGTGTTAAACACATTTACCTATTATTAACTTGGCAACCCTTTATAAGCAAGTTAAATTTCAACACTTACAGCGACAGCAACCCCGTTTGCACCCGAATATTTTTGGTATATATAAGCCTCATAAAAAGTGAAAACTTTTTTGTGACAGCTGCCCTAACATCCTTTCTCCACTACCTCTGCGTCACTCTTGCGTCGCACATGGCGCATTCGCCCCTCGGGGAGCACCCAAGGATGGTTGCAAGTGTGTCCGACTGCATTTCGGCAACACATTTGCCTAATGAATTATTAACAAAAATTATAATTGAAAGCCGTTTGCCAAATGAGTTTAATGCACTGTGTCCCGCTGGCGACGGGAAAATGAGGAGGGAAATGGTAGGAAAAGCGGGAGGCGCAGCTCCTGTCCGGCGGCCAATGATGAAAAGTCTGGGGCTCATGAGTCGAACGGAAATAAAGGGAAATCAGCTTAAGGCGGCAGTGGAAAGCTCTCACAGAGGAGTGCACGAGTGCGTTGGATTCTGAAGGGAAACCCAAAGCCACGACTCTTGAACTGCAAAGCGAAATCCGCTTACCGAGGCCATTGGCAGGTGAAAAGCGGGAGGAAAAGCGGGGGCAGGGAAAAAGGGAGGAGGAAAAACGCATAAATAAGGCGGCAGAAAATGCCAGCAGATTAGGGTGGCTGGGCTTTGGTGGATGGTCTAGGGTGGCTCCACAGCAGAAAGACCAAAACACTGGACTTTTGCAGCCAAATTCAATTTTCTATGCAAATTTTCACAGAAAAGAAGAAATGTGTATTGTAAAATAAAGCTTTTTAGTTTAGTTTCTTATAAAAAAGTTTTAACAACTAATACTCTTAGCCATTTAATTATCATTTAAAATTATATAAATAATTATAAAATTATTTTGAGATAGGCTTTTAAATACAATTTTTAAAATGATCGTATAAATAACTATAAAATACTGTAATCTCATCAATAAAGGCAATAGGGAAAGGACTCAAACTAGTTTTTACTAATTTGTTTTAGGTAACAAATAATATAAGCTGTTAATTAAGGTTTAATTAATTTATTAATTAGTTATAATAGCCTAAAAAACCATATTTCTACATATAAAATGTTGTGGGATTGACTTGTTTTTTCCTAGATTTCAATTATGATATTAAATCAGTTTCTTGTACTATATATTATAGCTACTAGTATTTATATTAAGAGTAGTTTAAATGCATACCAAGGTATTCCTGGAAAATCTCCAAGTACAATTCCAGAAAAGACAATTGTAGCGTCAAAATGAATATAAACGAGATGCAAATGGGAAATTTGCTGAGAGGGGCGAAAAGGAAGCCACTAGTCCTGTCTCCCTCTGCACTTGTACTCCCCTCTCTTTCTCTCGCACACTCCCCTTCTCTTTCTCGCAGGCCGCGGCGTTGCTCCGGGTTTCACTTTGCATTTCGATGCCAGCTCTCAGAGCTCCTCTCGCATTACCAATTTCAATAAAATATGAGATTTTTATTATGTGATCCGGCTGCCAGAGCGGCCACCACTCCTGGAGACCCCTGTTCCCGGCCCCTTCTAATGAGCAGCGAATGGCAGGATAATGGCAGGTCCAGTTTGGCAGTCCTGCCTTGGCATAATTTGGTTATTTTATGCAAGTTTTTTTCGGCCCACTTCCCTTTTTCTGTTTGCCGGAACCACAGAAACCGCCGACACTCATTAGACGGCGCCCCTGGGGCTTCCACGGGGGTCGAATTTTGATGCGGGGTAAGGTCAAAGGGGATGGGTGTCATTATGCCGTTCCGTATTCAATTTCACTGGCCTCGCTCTTTGGCTTAAAAATTTGCATGCGGCCCTAAAAAGTAGGCAACTGTTTTCTCTGTTTAGAGAATATCAAGTATACGCTGAGTATGAAAGTTAAATTGGGAAAAAGTTATTTAGTTATAACGCAAATTGAAAACTTCGGACAAAGGCAGAAAAAGCTGTAAAGAATTAAAAATAAAATTCATAAAAGATTTCTTAAAAAATGATAAAGTTATCTCAATCTAAGAACATTTTAAGAGTAATATTCCTGTCACTCCTCTCTGTATAGGATTAGTCTAGATGCTTTTTCTTAGAAACCCTTTTACATTTAAATATATTATATATTATATATATTATATATTATTATAATATATTATAGTTATAGAACTAGTTTATTAAATATTTATTTGTAGAGTGAAATAATGCCCTCTTTTAATTGATTTTATATTCCAAAAGAAGTAGTCTTTTAATCAAAAATGTTTTAAAGATGAAAAAGCTGTTCTTTATGAGTACTTTAATTAAATTAGTAGTAAAAATCGTTCCAGTTATTACAGAAAAATACTGTTGAGGGTATAATGCCCCCGGTAAAATATTAATTTTTACTGAGACAAAGAAAATCTCTTTTAAGAGGAGATTTTATGTAGCCGCCCCGAAGCCTTGCACTTGCACTCTAATTGAATAAATCGCTCCGGTCATCCGGGACCTTTGAAGCAGCCTAATCTGCCACTCAAGCACCACATCTAATCCGGCCAATGCACATTGCATTCCGGGGGCTTACACATACCCAGCCCGCCGCCTCCTCTAAGTGCTGGCCATCTGGCACAGGACTCCCGATCCCGAGTCAGATCCCCGGCAGCTGCACTCCATTCCACTCGACTGCAGTTGGCTTGGCAGCCTTTCTGTTCCATTACATTTCGTTGTCCATGACCATTAAGCAGTCAAGATTTGTTGTCAAGCATTTTGATGGCGTCATGATTGATAGACAGCTCCAAGGAGAGGTCAGGGGGCATTGCAATGTACTTGCTGCTGGGCATAGCATTTGTGGCATGATTTGATGATTATAGACTAGACTTGGCGCTTCAGCGAGTCCGACGAGCGACGACGAGTCTATTTGCGGGCCAAAACCTGATTATGCCGACCAGAAACCAGACATCCTGCCACGGCACTGGGAAAAACTATTTTAAATCTGCTAAATCTACAGGAAAAAAACGACCTGGAATTTCTAGAAATTAATTATTTAAAGTTATTATTTATTATTTAAGCATATACATAGTAGTGTTTTGAAAATACTACTATTACTACTACTCTTCTAGTATATATCTATATATATCTATATATATCTACTACTATTTCTACTACTATTATTACTACTACTACTGTTTCTACTACTACTATGAAAAATACTCTTTTTTGTAGTACTTAAATTATTATTTATGGTTTTACTGATAGTAAACCATATTTTCGCCGTGTTTTGGCACTTGGCAACGGCTGCACTTTCGATTCGATGGCCAAAACCACAAACAGACGAGGAGACGGGGCGAAAGCGACAGCGGAGGGGGGCGTCTTGTTGTGGGGTTTCGGTGGCAGACAGTCAGCAGCTGCGACACGTTGCGCATTGTCTGTTCGGGGCCAAAAAAGGGGTGACTTGGCCAAGGATGAAGATGGTGATTGAGCCGAGATCGGAGCAGGAGCTGGGGGAGCAGCTGGAGCGAGGAGGCGGTGGCCGGGACACTGCGGACATTTCGAGAAATGCAGCCCCGAAGGCACGCGGCGAGAAATGGAAACCGGAAATGTTGTTACCTTCGCCGGCGGAGATGGGGCATTGGGCATCGCATCCCGGAAATGGGTGCAAATGCGACGAATCGTTATTTTCGGGAGTGTGTGTTGTGTGTCTGATTTGCAACGCCGCAGGGAATCGAGCGAAACGCTCGAGGGGAATGGGTGGAGAGATTGGACCGGGGGTGGAGGTCAAAGCTGACTAACAAAGAGGGGAGGAGGTGCGAACACTCGGCGCCATGTGCTGCCCAATGCACAATAATTTACATGCAATTAAATGCAAAATAAATGCAAAGAGATAAATGATTACCGGGGGGAATGGGAAAGTGCTGGTGGGAGGGGCTTGTGCAGAGGATATCCATGGCAAAAAGAAAGTGAAAACGTTTAAAGGACATTTTTGAGGTGGCTAGGGATCAATAGATGTTGTATTAATTTATTTAAAATTTAATGGTATATTTACAAAATTAAATAATAGCATAATAAAATAATAATTTTATTAGTGTTTCTTTTCCCTGATATTTAAGCAAATAAGAAAATTAACAAAAAAATTACATAAAGAATATAGAAACCTCTCTCCATCCATCTTCATATTTAATTGTCAAAAACAATTGTATTTATATTCTGAAAATTTACAACACGTTTACATTAATTCAACGTGATTATTTTCGTCATCAGAATATAAATTTAATTCCCTTGTTAGTAGGATTTGTTTTTCAAAAATATTTACATCATCATATAGTTTGAAATATTTAAATAGCCATATGTAGAATAAAGAGACTTCTCCCCCCCTTGACCAAGAAATTAATATCCGACCTTTAGCCCCTTCCCCAATTTTAATGGTCGATAAAAACGTTTAAATTTACGACATTCTGTGACCCAACCACGGGCACCCACAGATATGTTGCTGTGTAATTGAAAATGCAATGGCCAACAAACACGGAAATGAAACCGTTAACTGTCTTTTGCGGTTGGCTAGCAGAACGAATCGAAAAGCAAACCGCATCCATCAGTCTGTTGGCGAGTGGGAAAAGTGCAAGTGAAATGCAATTAGGGAGGAGGAGGACCTGGATTCGAACCTGGACCCGGACCCGTACCCGGACCCGGCCCCTCATGGAGTAATTATCTACGGTGTCCAGACCAAAGGCACTGCCTTTCCTTACTCCTTATGTCATTACACTGAGACAAAAAATACTTTAAAAGAATTTGAATTTAATGCTTAAACTTATTAAAAAAAAGAAAAAAAATTCCAATGTAAACATTTTTTTTTCAAAATCAAAAAACAAAAATGTATATAAAAAAAATCATTTCTTTAATTTTTAAATGTGAAAAATGTATATATACAGCTTTACTACTTTTTATTTTGAAAAAAAAAATTTACTTTGGAAATATTTTCCTTTAAGTCCCAAAAATCAAAAAAAAATGTTGTATTATTTTCTTTTATTAAAAAAGAGTATATATATAGTTTTAAAATTAAAAATAGGGGTCTTTTAACATTAACAAAGGAATACATCCTTTGTATTTCCTAAGCCATGCACTTGCACATTTCTGGCATACTTTTCTCTCGCTTTTTGAGTCAATGAACTGGAGTGTGCATTTCTAGGCCTTCCTTGTTTCGCCAGACGATGGCTAAAAGCCTGCAAAAAGCCATGGCCAGCTTTTTGAGCCTGTGAGTGGGTGTGGAAGTGCAGCAGGAAATGGAAATGGCTGACGAAGAGCCATTGTGACAGGTGAACAAACGCAGTTGAACGAGCATGTGGCATGGCATGATGCACACCCACATACTTACCAGCATATCCAACCGTCTGGCCTGGGTCTTAATCTAATGCATTTCTTTAAATTCCTCCATATAATATATGGTAATAAAATGGAGGATATACGTATATATTTAATACATAACGTACCATTTAACATAGGACCTGTCCGTATATAACTGATCTGTCGTCAATTGCAAATGCCGTTACGCCTTTTTATTGTTCGCCACCCAAATGAAATTTGTCAATGCGAGCCAATAAAATGCAGGCACTGAGGCACACACATGCGGGTACAGTGCGGTAGGAAACTATGCAGAAAAATATGGGGGATTAACAAAGACTATAACTTTTGTTCTATGAAAAATAAAATAACTCTAAAAACATACGATTTTTCTTTAATATTAATATTATAATATTATTATTCGAAAGTCTAAAAAATAGTTATATTTAAGGAAACTAAGAATTGTAAAAAATTAAAGGAAAATATAAAAAATCAAGAGCAATAGTATTAGTATAAAATTACTATATAACTCTTATATCAAGCCTAAAAATAGGTTTTTAAAGAGTAAAATATATTTTTTATTTGTTTTAAAAAAGCTGTTATATTTATTTTTAAACCAAATAATTTATTTATTTATTAGATATTAATTTTTCCCAAAATTTTCAAGTCTTAACCCTCTGAACCGCACTGTACCCTCATTGTAAGGATACTTTCTCCAGCTTTTTCAGCCAGCCTCCTTGGCAACCTTTGTGCATTATCTCCCGGCTTTCCTTGCATTGGCTGTGCTTTCCTTTCGCCATCTCAGAGTTTTATTAAGTTTTCCCTTTGTCCAATTTCGGTTGGCTTTCAGCCTGTTAAGGAACTTTAACGCTCGTTTTCGTCTGGCCAACTGGCTTTTCCAGCCCGTCTGTGCTTCCTATAAATTGCATTTCCTTGATGGTCAAGCCCGGTGGCCACGCCCCCCTGTGACCGCATTATTAAATCAGTATAAAATGCTTGACCCTTGGCCCTCTCCACCTTTTCTTACTGCCGCTTTTTCGGGTAATGGCATCAAAAGCAGATGTAGTAGCTGAAAAGTATGCTTTAAAGCGGATAGAGGGTGCTTGTGGAATGAAAAAACCACCCGATTCATGGGTTTTTATCATCTTGCTTCAACTGCTTATTGAAAAATTGTGCGCCACTCGCACAGAAATCATAAACAACGCCACAGGGTGCACAAAAACTCCCTTCCAGTTGGCATTTATTGAAATCTGAGGAAGAAAAATTATATATCTATATGTGCACGAAGCGTGGGTGTGTGCACAGTGTACATATATAATTGCATGCTCTTAGGGTTGCTACGATGAAATTGAAAATTGAAAAGCAAATACAACAATGCCAGCGCGAAGACAGACGGGGAGAATCTCGGAATCTCTGGGAATCGCAGAAAGTGAATCTCGCAGACTGGGGAAAAACACTTAAGAACTTTTCCCCTCGAAGCCGTTGTCGCTTTTTAATTCCCCTTGAACGACTGGTGGTGGCCAGGTGGGGTTGAGGGGTTTCCCAACTCTATGGAATTGATTGGACAAAGATTATGAATGGGAATTATAATGAAATTGCGTTTAAAGGAATTATAAACGGGGGACAGGTTTAAACAGGAGTAAGGTGATAGGGTCTTCAACTGTTGTTAAGATTTAAAAAGGTTTTATTTCTGGGAAGAAAAACTTGTAATTATATTTATTAAAGCAAACCCGAAGATTATTTATGGGTTTAAAATAATTTAGGGATCATTTTTATAATTTCTTTTTATTCAATTAAAGTTCTATAAGCCTCATGAAAATATCTTTCTTATCAGAGGACTGTGCGTGACTCAAAGTGCCACGCTCATTATGAAAGTTTTCACAGGCGATTAGCAAGCCGGAGTTTTGGCTCTGGTCTTGGCCACACTTGACCAGGTTTTGGCGGCTGGAGAGAGGCATTACCACCCATTGCCCATCTTCCAGGTCCCAATCCATAAGCCCAGAACGCGATTTGTCGCAGCGTCTGCAAAGTTTTTGCCGACAACAAGAAGTGAAAAGGCAGGAGAAAAAAAAAAAGCGCCAGAGTAAAGGCATTGTTGCAAGAATGGAAGAAAGAACCAGGGAGTAGGGACGATTTATCATCCATAAGTGGGAATTCATGGGCGAATTGTGAACGCAACATTTAACGCGCAGTCAGAGGAAAAAGACTCACTTAAGGACTTTTGGAACCACCTCCAAGATGTGGAACGATAAAACGGCATGTTTTTATGATATATTTCATGGGATGCTAGTTGAATCCTGAGCTTGATGTATTTGCCTTTAGTTATGGGTAAAAATTCAAGATTTTAAGAGAAGAAAACATTTAGGTTAAAGGCTTTAATTAGATCTGTTCCTGGATTATATTAAATAAAGATGTTAATTAAAAAAAAAGAGAATGTTATCCATAAATGCAAAGTTGGTAAGGGTGCTATAAAAATCACTATTTCGTTTTAGGTGTCTAAAAGTAGGCAGTGAATATATTATATTTTTTAGTTTAAAAAAGTTTTGTTGCATACTTTCAGACGCCAAGAAAAATGATTTTAAAATTCTGGTGATTTGGGTATTTATATCTATTATATTATAATATTATATTATTATTATTAAAACCCTAAAATATTGTACCTTTTGTTTCTTGTTTACTTATACCATCTGTATGTTCTCCATTTACTTTCAGACCTTCATAGTACGCGGTTCCAGCCAACCGAATACGATGGCTGTTTCGGTGAGACTGCCCCAGGACACGGGACCCTATATCGAGCACTATCTCATCCAGTCGCACGACAATGTCTTGAGTTTGGAGAGCTCGCGGTTCACGTTCGGTTCGATACCCTCGCTGATTGCCCACTATGCCCAGTGTTGCGATGAGCTCCCGGTGCAGCTGATGTTGCCTCGTGTCTTGCGCGAGGCAAACAACCGGAAGAAGCTGAGCTCCCTGGCCCTGCTGGGTCAGGAGTTCTGGAGCTATGCCAGCAGTCCGGCCCTCTTGGGTCCGCCCACGCCAACGGTGGCCCCAGCGAGGGAACAGCAGCACCTGCTGGACGCCAAATCACCGCTCTCGCTGACCGAAACCAGTGGCCTTGGAACGGCCACCTTCTTCAGCGATGCCCTGGCCAAGCCACCGCCCACAGGCGCCCCACCCATTCCGGGCAGCAGTCTTTTCAGCCCGACGGGAAGTGGCCAATTGCTTGGCTTCTTCAGCCAGGCGGGAACTCCCTCGGACACCACGAACTCGAGCCTCAGCTCCTTCACCACCAGCGGAGGTCAGCACCTGCAGCTCCTGAGTCCGAATTCGGTGGATTCGGTGATACTAACCATGTCGCCGGTGGACAATTCAGGGCATTATATGCCCGGCTCGGCGGCGGCTCCTCTGGCACCCATGCCCCTGTGCCCTTCACTGGTGGACCAACAGCAGCTGAGCACCTTTAAGGTGGCCCAAACGGCACCGGAAGTGGCGGATCAAGTGCGTCCACAGCGACCGAAGCCGCCGAACACATTGAATCTCAAGCCGCCGGCACCACCACTCCGCTGGTCAAAGCCACATTCGCCGGATCAGAATGGCAGTGGCAATGGAAACTTTACGGTGACCACCACGGTCACATTTTCGATGGAGAATGGTGGTGCGAGTGGTGCGGCGGCGGCAAATGGTAATGGAAAATTCGTGGAGGTCACCACGCCGGCGTCCAGCAATCCCTTCAACGCGCTGCTCAACGGGCAGGCCAGCACTTTCCAGACCTTCGCCAAGCGATTGTCGCCGGAGGGCGAGTGCAAGGACACGCTGTCCTCGCAGGGATCCTCCTCGAATGATGGCCGCTGGCCACCGACGGCCCGGAAGCTCCTCACCACCTCGCCCATGACACCGCTCACGCCCAGCGGCGGCGGCAGCAGCAGCAGCGGCGGCAAATCCCGGAAGTCGCGAGCCGGCAAGGAGTCGCAGCACTACAAGGAGTCGGACATCCTCGAGAGCCCGCCGCTGCAGTACTGCGCCAGTGCGCTGAGCGACAAGATCAGCGACTACGAGGATGTCTGGTCGCACGATCCCAGCGACAGGGCCAGCCTGCTGACCAGTTTCCGCCCGGCACTGGACTCGGTGGGCGGGGTGATGAACCGGCGACCCGATCTGCTGGCCGAGACTCGTAAGTTTCCCTACTTACTATTCTCCCAAGAGAGATTTTCATCCTTCTAACTATCTCCTTTCTCTTGTTCCCTCCCCAGCGAGCACTCCCACACCCACACAGCAGACGCACCTGACGCCCTGCGAGGAGGAAACAACATCCACTGCCACGCCCAACGAATCCTCGAGCCAATCCCTGCTGCAGTTCTCCGGCGATGTTCCAGCCCGCTCTCGAGCAGGACTGCTGCTGCCCAATCTGGCAGGTCAGGCTCCACCATCCGCCATGACTCAATCTATGACGGCGGGTGGCGAGGACGACGGCGGCGATACAACGCCCACGGCAGAGGGCCAAACTCTCGCTGGCAGTCGCAGCAAGCAGGGCAGTCCCTTCTATGCGGAACCAGCGGATGCACTGCGTCAGGCAGGCCTGACCAGTGCGGCCACCGCCATTCTGCGGCGCCAGCATCGCAGCCAAGGGCTGCTCGCCAGCCAGAGACACTCGGAACCACTGAAAGCGGGCTTCATAGGATCGGGCAATGGGGCCCTGCTGCAGCCCAGCGAGCTGGAGAAGATGGCCGGCAGCCTGGACGAGCTGAAGCCCAAGCCGAAGGTTTCCCAGCAGCAGCAGCAGCAACAGCATTCGCAACAGCAACAGCCCACCAAGCGGGCTCGCAATCTCATCGATCACTGGCAATTGGACAGCAGCTGGGAGTTTATGGCCAAGCAGGATCAGGGTAGCCATGCTGGCGGGGATTACGATGCGGCGGCCATCGATTGGCAGGAAAAGGAGAACTCGCTGGGCAAGAAGCGAACGCTGACCATCCACCAGATCATGGCCAATCGATTGCCCGACCTCAATCTGTTGGAGCTGGTGCGGTGCTCCACGCCGACGCAAACGGCTGCACTGCAGCCGCATGTCCAGGGCCAGGATAAGGTTGGACTCGGCTGCCGGCTCTCCTCCTACGACAATGTCTTCTGCCAGAACTCTTTCGGCGGCATCGATTCGGCCCAGTCGGACGATGGCACCATCTTCTCGGAGCCCTGGGACTCGTCCCAGTGGGACTCCTTCCTGCCCCACGATGGTAGGCACTGCCCAGAGTCCCCATAATCTATTCCTCATTATCTAATTAAATGTATTCCCCGTTTAGACGCCACCATCAACTCGGACACCATCCATCTGTCCAAGTGCCGACCCGCTCTCTCCGAGGACGACACGATCATCGAGGAACTACAAAGCACCAAAGACGGCAGCACAGGCAGCTGCAACCAGGACACACTGAAGGCCAATAGGAATGGTGCTGGACACCAGAAGCTCAGCAATGGCGGCAATGGCAAGGCCAACAGTCGACCCAAAGTGGCCACAATTCTGCGGAACCCCAGCATGCGGGATCGTGAAGTCTTATGTAAGTAGTGAACCGATTACTTTTCCTCAAGTTCGCTAGTTTGTAAGTGGTGTACCGATTACTTTTGCTGAGCCTCTCTAATTTGTAAGTAGTGACCCGATTACTTTTACTGAAATACATATAATTGGTAGATATTATAGCAAGGAATTGACTTGCATAGCAGGCTTCTTTGAAACATAAGTTTATGATAAGGTTTTATGCTTGAAATCCCCTAAAGATTTATTCAGAAATCACACTTCTTTTGTTGTTAATATTAGGTTAAATATCTCTAATAAGTAATTATCATATGAAGGATCGAAACCAAAGTTCGTAATCCCCCAATGGTTCAAAAATCCGACTTCTTTGGCTACCAATTCGCTTTGTAGAACATTGAAAGCGTGCACCTGACAGCACTTCGCCTTCACAAGTCGTCTCGTGTGCTTGGGAAGTGGAGTAATGATGCTGGGGATCACGCTCAATTGCAATCTGTTATGGTTGTTGCATCACAGGCGTTCGTGTGCCCCATGGCCACCATGACTGGTTATCAGTAATCAGCAGCACATCGTCATCGATTGACGGATTGATTGGGCAGCAGAAACCGAAGCAAGTAGAAACTTCAGTACGTTGCGATTTGTTTTTCTAACGAAATCATGGTTTATAAATCAGATTACTATGAAACCTTAAGGGGGTCACATTACTCATACGCAAGTCTTATAATAAACAATAAACGCACGAACCGCAAAAGTAACTACAGCGATAAAGAGCTAATTTCAATCGAAAGCTTCTTTTGTTTGCTTATTTAGTTACTATATTAACTCGGAAAAAAGTAAGTTTATATAAAGATTTTGGAGTTAGTTGTGTTAGAAATATGATTTTTCCTAAGCTACTACCTTTTAGAAAGATATTTGAGCACGAACTCCTTCTCATCATCTGTTGTATTTCGAGTTAGGCCGCCTTCTACTGTGTAGCATTGTGTTGTGAATGACTTGTGTCTGTCGTCGGCGGCGGCGGTTTCAACCGGATTGCAGCGACATCGGCCTATCTGAAACATGAAAAAAAACTTGACTGCGCTTTTTGCCGCTGCCCTGCCGCCGTCGACTGAAGACTACAAAGCCTTGCCGAAACTTATCTGCTGCACAATGCCTTCCAGTCGAACCCAATTCCGAGCCGGGCTAATCCCGCCCTGCGTGGACCCGCCCGCTCCATTATCCGCTGCCCCCTGATTTCTGCGTCGCAGTTGACAACTAAATGCAATTTAGATATATGCTTGCAAGGCAGCCGAGAGTGAGAGTACGAGAGAAATAGGAACGAGGTCTTGAAAGAAACAATTAATTAAAAAAACAATCTCCCTTCCAAGTGCGAATTTCGTTTTTTGATTTTGGATTTTTATTTCAAGCTTTCCAAAAAAAGGGTACACCTTTAAATTTACATTTATAGTGGTACTGTCTTTTCTAAAATCGACCTTTATAGTAAGATGATAGGAACATGTCTCCCTGGATCAGCCAGGGTATATGGCTAACTATACATTTATTTTCCCATATGATCGCGGGGGAGGGTGCTGGCGAGTGTTAGATGAGGGACAGACTTTGGAATGTAAACCGACGTAGCGACGCCGGCAGCGTTTTTATCAGCGAGCGCAAATTTCACCGCGCGGAGTTAGAGAGTCTCTGAATGGGATGCGTAATTAATACATGGGCAAACACAGCACAAACGCTATGGTCAATGTTTGCAGATCGGAATGCTGTTAAAGAGTAGGAAGATCTCGACCTAGACGGTCTATTTTTGGGTCAGTGTGGGCAAAGGCAAACACCAGCGGACAGCCAGACAACAAAGGCCATCTGATGAAAGCCAAACAGATGCGTTGCTATTTTAAAAACGCACTCGCCTGGGCGGGCGCGCGTTTTAAAACGCATTCCGGGCGAAACGAATCGGATTTGAATTTGGTCCAGCCCAATTCACACGTGCTCATTTCTCGCCGCCCTGCCAACTGAATTTGTTTGCCTGCGGGCATTGTAAAAGTTAATGGGAGGGTTGACAACTAGTGGGCTTGATAAGCCAAATCTTTAGCCCAAGACAAAGCCCTCGAGAAAATAAGACAGGTACGTGGGGGTTCAGTGATCCCTAACCCAAGGTTAACACTCGACTTCGAACTTTGAACGAGGAAGATCGAGCGGCGAAAAGGCCTCAACCCTAACCTGGTAACCTCCATTTACCGCCCGGAGGTTTTTCCGAATTGCGCATCAGACCCAACACTCGCAGGCTAATGCTGATGCAATCCGGGCAATCCATTGCGCGAGAACCCGGACGGAGTCGCGGTTCCAGTTTCAAGCTAGCCAGCGTGTCTGTTGATAAGACCGTTAAGAGATAGAGGATTAGAAAAGAAGAGCACTCCAAACACTTCACCCCCAAGGACGAAGAATGAGGCAGCGATGAATGAACGAGCGAATGAACACTGAAATTAACGAAAAGTGAACACTGAACGGAAAAATCAACCATTGAACGAAGCAACGATGAATAAACTGAGAAATGAACACTAGACCGGAAAATGAACTCTAAACCGAAAAACGAACTAGCAAACGAAGAAAGCACGAATGAATGAACACTGAAATGAAGGAAAAATGAATACTAAATAAAATTTATCAATTAAGAAATGAACACTAGAAGGAAAAATTAATCCTAAACCGAACAATTAACCATGAAACGAAGCAACGATGAATGAATGAACACTGAAATGAACGAAAAATGAACACCAAACCTTAAAATGAACTATTTACTTGACGAAACTATTACTCAACATAAAGCATAAATTCACACACAATTATCATTGCATTGATTAACACATTACTGTAATGAACCGAAACCACAGGGTTCGCAGGCCTGATTGTAAAGTTGACTAATATGAGGGGGTTCTGAAAATGATTTCCATGGCACATGGACATTGTACATGCCAACATCTGGGTTTTGTTTTGCAATGGGCTTTCCGACTTTTTCACAAAGACCCTCTATGATTCATGCTCGCAATGGTGATAACTTTGCTGGGCGATTCTCCAGGTAGAGTGTGGGCTGGGCCCAATCAATCCCTGGAATGGGAGTACCTACTTGCAGCCGACCAAGACCAATCCCAACCTGCGCTTGAATCATTGGCTTGCGCAACTGTACCTGAGGATACTCGATAGGTATATGAATCCATAAGGATGCGAGGCTATCGGCCTACCTGTCCGCCAAGATGGCCTGCTTTTTGGGCTGGAAAAGGTCACTCGAATGAGGCCGCCACTTGGCGAGTTGACACATTTAGCGGCGCCGCCGTCGCTATCTTTGTTTTTCGCGGACTGCGACGCCGGCAGCGAGATCGTCGTCGCCGCCGTCGTCGTCGTCGTCGTCTTATAAACTAATGCGTATGAAGTTCAGAATTAGTTTTGCATTGGCCGCGTTTAGAGCAGCAGCTTCTGCGAGAGCAGAGAAGAAAAACTATAGAAAACAAAAATTACACAAACTATTGAGAAAAGCCACGATCGATCCGCGGAGAGAGTGAGAGTTGGACGCGACCGCCATCGCTTATCAATTAGCCGCAGCGTGTGCCGATGAGAAACCTGCGTTTCCGCCAATTCGTTTTAGCTGGCAAGAATCGCTACCGGATATACCATGAGCTGGTTCAGAAGATCGTCGCGTGCACCGTCCGTGAGCCGCCCGCAGTCGCCGTCCGCCCCAGATCACCCTGCCCAGCGGGACATGTCCAAGTCGCTGAGCTGGCTGGACGAGCGGTGCATTGAACGGCAGGAGCCGGAGGAGTTCTTCCACGATCCCGACCATGTGCGGCACTACAAGGAGGAGGCCCAGTTCCTGAGCATCATGTCCGAATGGGAGATTATCGAGCATCCGCCGCAGAGCAACTACTTCTCGGCCGACTTTGAAGAGGAGCTGCTGCAGCAGAGGACACAGCTGCCCAGGAGCTCGCTGGAGGACATCAGCTCCTCGAAGGCGGCGGATAAGGAGACAGAGCCAGAGACGAAAGCGAAGACAAAGCCCAAGCGGAAACGGAAATTCCTGGAGCTGCTCTTCGTGGACAACATACAGACTGGCATTGCCCTGCCGCAAAGCGAGAATGGGGAGAGTCCACAGAGGACTGCCTCCTCCTCTCCGACATCGGCGGTGCTGTGCAAGAAGTCCCGAAAGTCCTCCGGCTCGAGCAGCAGCATGGCCGCCAACCCAGCCACCTGTCCGCAGCAGGTGCTCAAAGACTGCCGCATCGATCGCAAGCAACTGAAGACTGAGGCCCTGGCCGGCTCCATAATGGGCGCCATCGGCAAGTGCCCGGCCGGCGAGGATTCGGCCAGCAGCGGGCCGGACCAGTGCCATCCTGGTGAGCTGAACACCTGTGATCACTACGACATCAAACAGTTCTTTCACCTGGACGAACAGGGCAACATCCTGCTGAGCATGGCGCACATTGTCGAGTGCCAGGCGCTGGGCCTGTGCCTCCAATCCCAGAGTCGCCGTCTCTATCGTCGCTATCGACGTGGCTGTGAGTGTGCCGACGAGGATTACTGCCGGAATCGGGGCTGCTGTCGCATCCTGCGTCGTTTGCTCCGGCTGCTGTGTGAATTAATAGCTGGTAAGGGGAGGGAAAGGGTCCTTTGCGGTATGGGAAATAATAGGGAAGGTCTAGAAAATAATATCATCTTTATATATATAACTGAACCATATCCTTGACATCTGTGAACTAACTAGGTCTTTTTTATTCTGCTCCTTTCCAGGTCACCCCCGCAACAAGATGAGCATCCAGAGCAGCGGCCCCGGCGACTCGCTGCGGGCCTACACCCTGCAGCTGGCCCAGGATCCCAGCTCCACGTTTGCCCGCAACATCGAGAACTTCATCTGCTGCACCAAGGAGTCCCGCGAGGCGGCCCCCCAGGTGGTGATGCGCAACATGCGCCAGTTCATGAGCGGCATGAAGAACTATCTGGTGAAGCATGGCGAGGGCAAGTTCCATGCCGAACTGGAGACGGCCAGGGCGCGCCTGAAGTCCGACGAGTTCCTCAATCTGGACGCCATGCTGGAGACTGTGATGCACCAGCTGGTGGTGCTGCCGCTGCGCGAGCACCTGTACGGCATCTTTGTGGATCACTATCAGCGCAGCGAGGATATCCAATTGCTGGCGCAGAATGTGCGCTATGCCTGCGAACGGGAGGCCGCCGACTTTGGGATCAGGCCAACGGTCACACCGCCATCGCAGGCCGCCCTGCGGCTGATTGCCAATCTGCTGTGGCGCCTGCAGGAGGCCGAGCTGCCGCTGGACAAGCTGGAGCTCTTCCTGTGCGTCATCTCGACGGTGTTCGATGCCACTGGGTGTCCGCGTGGCCAGCAGCTGGGCGCCGACGACTTCCTGCCCGTGCTCGTCTATGTGGTGGCCAAGTGTGGGTTCGTTGGCGCCGAGATCGAGGCGGAGTTCATGTGGGGCCTGCTGCAGCCGACACTGCTCAACGGGGAGCCGGGCTACTACCTGACCGCCCTCTGCAGCGCCGTCCAGGTGCTGAAGACCTTCATGGCCTCCGAGGGGGAGAGCGGCAGCGGATCCCTGGACGTAAGTAGCGGTAGCCAATGAGTTCCCCATAAGCACTTTATCAAACACTTAAACACCTAAATTAGTCGAAAATATTAAAGAGACTAGGATAGACAAAACCACTTGACGCTTAAAATGAGACTTACAACATTAAACTAGAACAAATATTATAGCTTACTAGATGCTTTTAGAAAAATATACTTTTATTACATTAATTTTAGTCTTGAAATCAAAACTAGTTATCAAACATGAATAGTTTTATACTTTAAATTTTAGTAAATAATATAAATAAAACAATAAAAAAAATATAAACATTCAGATTTTTTATTCAATTTTGATCACACTTATTTTTAAAAAATCTATATTTAGAAAGAAAATTAAAATAATCAGTAAAACAATGCAGAATAGTTGCATACTATATATTACAATTTAGATTTCCTTATTGATATTTTTCATTCATTCATTGTATTTGCCTTTTATATATAATAATTTCATTATGAACATTGCAAGTAGTTTACAAGTTCAAAATAATGATGAGTTTTTTATTATTTTATTATTTTTTATGAAGTTCTGATTTTATTTTATAGTAGAGCCATAAATACAAGCTCAAATATAAACATTTTATAATTAAATTATTTTCAAAAACACATCAGCGAAGTGGTTATGAAAAAAATACATGTTTCGTAAGTTTATTTTATTTTATATTTTTTGGAAAAGAAAGAGATATAACAATAAAAAATTGTACAAAAAATCCAATTACTTAAGAAACAGTTGATTATCATATCAGTTAGTTAAACAGAAAGGTTTTTAAAGTCGTTTACAGGGGGAACCCAGATCGAGCTCTAAAAACCCCAAAGTTCTTCAGTGACTAACCATAAATTCTGCTCGCTTTTCCAGTGGCGCTCCAGCTGCCTGCCCGCCTGCTCCAGTGTGCTGCGCGTGATCATCCCCGACGAGTGCAACGGATCCCTGCAGACGCGGACCCTGCCAGTGCGACCGCACACGACCACCCGCGAGGTGTGCCGCATCATTGCGCACAAGGCGCGGATCACGAATCCGCAGGACTACGCCCTCTTCAAGCTGGTCGACGGCGAGGAGACGCTGCTGACGGACGCCGAGTGCCCGCAGGACGCCCGACTGGCGGCCAAGGGGAAACACTGCATGCTGGCCTACAAGAGGATCGATGCCAAGATCGCCTGGCCGACCGCCCAGCTGGCCGGGCACTGATGCAGCTGCCCAGGGGTTAGGCCCCGACCTACACACCTACGACATACCGCCCCGCCCGCCCTGCCCTTCTTGCTCACTAACCAAGCATATTTGATTAATAATTTATTATTATTACATTAAAATATACTTAGTAGCCTGTAAGTAAAGCTAATTAATGCTAATTAGAAAACATCTAATGTGTACTAAACATCAGTATTGAGTTAAGTGTGTTTTTTTTCCTGACCCCGATATGCTCGGGTCAAACCCCCCCTTTTTTTTTGGCTAATAAAATGTACTATGCGAATAATACATATACACACATATACGATATATATCTAACTTTAAGCGCGTAGAGTTCTGCAAAGCCTGCACAAAGAAAGTGAGGAGTCATCGAAACGAATCTACCCTCTAAACATATACGCAAACACGAGGTATGGATCGTGTGCGCCACCCTGGAGACCAAAAGCACAGTTCAACAATCACAGCAACAATCAATCATTCATTCAATCAAACGATCATGCGTTCAGTGCGTACCATCAACCGTCAAACTACACAAAAGGCATTTAGGTGTGATTGGGTTTCGTGTTTTTTTAAGAAGCTAAACCATATTATATATTAAAATATATAAACCACTACATTTTAATATTTATGTTCGACTAAACTCTGATATCAACCCTCGAGATATACATCAAATACATACATATTTTTTTTGTATACTTTGTAAAATATGTGACACGTAATCCAAATAGCAAGCAAATAAATAACCAAAATAAAATAAAAAGGTATTTTTAATAAATTTATTAAATTAGCTTTGGGTTTGATAAAAAGAATTGTGAGTGAATGTTAATCAAAGCTTGCTCGTTGGTTCCTTAAAATAGACCACTTAAAGCCTATCCAACATTGCAGTGCCACATACTTTGTGGCTGATGATTTTATAAAAATTTCATTTAAAATTTGCAAATACACAGAGAACCAGAAATCAAGTGACTCCGCTCTCGCAGGCTGATCCCCGTGATTCTCTAAGTGTTTTTTCTTTCTTAGGGATTAGAAAGGTGGAGGCTATCCCCCGGGTTCACTCCTAAAAGTAGAAAAACCGAGAGCCATCTGGGGACTTAATTGGCCCCACAGACTATTCAAATCGAATCACAACAGACGGCGCGACAGATAACGATAATGGATGGTGATAGATTTGCACAGGCGATTGTCGCCCGGGTCTCAAAATCAAATTGCCTATAGGTGCATATATTATAAGCGGATTTATTGTCGCCAAGAATCGCCACTCTCTTGGGCTCTCCAATGCGAAAATAGCCGAATCGAATGTCGCGATTTAATCTGGTGTATAGTAGAACTATCATCGCTGCTCTGCTCGCTTTGTTTTGATGGAAATTCAAATTCGGTGCGATAAGGACCACACACATTTCAACAGATGACGACGAACGGACAAATCGACGGACAAACGGACACGGGCTGAACTTTAAAAATTCGCAACGTGTGCAAAACGCCGTGAAAACGCCAGCAAGTCTGCACAGGAAAAAACCACAAGTATGTCACTATTGTCTTCATAAAATAAACACTCCCTTATCTTTACAATTAAGTAAAAATAACCAAATTTTTTATTTTTTGACTCAAATCAAATTTTTATTTTCGCCCTGAAATGCCAGTGTTTTGGCTGTCAGATTGCAACTTTGGCATACCTCGTTGAGCTCGTTGCTTAATTTCCTATCTATTGGCATTCAAACCTGAAAATTTTTGACTTTTCAGATTTTTGGCAAAAAATTATGATGTACCCCCCTACAAAAAATGCGAAAATCGGGCAAAAAATAAATTCTCCTTAAATTGATGGGGATCGTTAGGATTTTAAGCAAGCTGCTCAAATCAGTCGGTCTTTTAGCTGTACGACCTAATTTGACGAAACTACGGGTGAAAAACCGGGAAGAAAAATTTTTTTTTTTGACTAAAATCTGAATATCGCATTTTTACAAAAATCAGAATCCAATTTTTCGAAATAAATATTCAGTTTTTTGGCTGCCATAAAGAAACCAAACTTCAGAATGATGAGTGTCATACCTCGTTGATCTCGTTGCTTAATTTCCTATCTATTGGCATTCAAACCTGAAAATTTTTGACTTTTCAGATTTTTGGCAAAAAATCATGATGCACCCCCTTACAAAAAATGCAAAAATCGGGCAAAAAATAAATTCTCCTTAAATTGATGGGGATCGTTAGGATTTTAAGCAAGCTGCTCAAATCAGTCGGTCTTTTAGCTGTACGACCTAATTTGACGAAACTACGGGTGAAAAAAATGCGAAAATCGGGCAAAAAATAAATTCTCCTTAAATTGATGGGGATCGTTAGGATTTTAAGCAAGCTGCTCAAAACAGTCGGTCTTTTAGCTGTACGACCTGATTTGACGAAACTACGAGTGAAAAACCGATAACAAATATCGTTTTTTCTACTAAAATCTGAATATCGCATTTTTACAAAAATCAGAATCCAATTTTTCGAAATAAATATTCAGTTTTTTGGCTGCCGTAAAGAAACTAAACGTCAGAATGATGAGTGCCATACCTCGTTGAGCTCGTTGCTTAATTTCCTATCTATTGGCATTCCAACCTGAAAATTTTTGACTTTTCAGATTTTTGGCAAAAAATCATGATGCACCCCCTTACAAAAAATGCAAAAACCGGTCAAAAAATAAATTCTCCTTAAATTGATGGGGATAGTTAGGATTTTAAGCAAGCTGCTCAAAACAGTCGGTCTTTTAGCTGTACGACCTGATTTGACGAAACTACGAGTGGAAAACCGATAAGAAAAATCGTTTTTTTGACTAAAATCTGAATATCGTATTTTTGACAAAAAATCGGAATCCCATTCAGTTTTTTGGGTGGTTGGTAAAAAAAGGTATAGTAAAGTAAAGCCTGGAAACTTAATTAACAAATTTTTGTTAAGCTGTTAACAAAGTTTCGTCTCTAAATTAATTTCTTGTGCGCATTCGCGATAACCGACAATAGCGCGATAATTATTTATTATAATTGATAGCCAGTCGATTGGCTTTAATCATTTCCTAGGAATACCAAAATGGCAAACCAAAAACGCTTTCAAAATATCAATATGTGCCATGATTGTTCCTTTACAACAATAAATTCAACTATTCTTCCCTTGAAAACCAAGTGCCCAGTCTTGTTTCAAGAATTGGGCAACAAATGTGTATTGTTTTGCGATCGTACGAGTGATTAACTGCGTCAGTGTTAATTATTCCCAGCAATAATTAAATCACGTTACACCAATATTATTATTTACTTTTGAGGAGCTGGTCTGGGAACTTGTTCTTTGTTGTGTTATCGTGCAACAGTTGTAAACTGATACAGATTGGAGTTTGAGCAAGCCATAAATTTTTGGTTTAATTATAAATAGATAGCTGGCCAACGATCGCCATCGCTAGCCAGTGGCGATCGCTGCGGCTCTCGATTTTTTTTTTCTTTTGTAAATTTTGAGTGTGTTCTTATCAGGGCGACACGGCGACAGCAGCAGGAAAAGCAACAAAAAGGTCCAATGACGTGATAATAAACAATTATTGCCACGCCAAACGGTCCCAGCCCCAAAAGCCCCATCCCCCGTGGCGAAGGAGGAGATTAAGGAGCCAAACATCGGTGCACGGTAAGAAATTGGGGTGGGATTTTGTCATTTAAAAATAGGCCTTAAATTGCAAAAGTAACAAAAGTGCAGGTAAAACTCCCAAGAATTCGCGCTTCCCTTGTTCTGGTTTTTTGTAAATTTGTAACATCGCGAATTCTTTAGATCCCATAGATATGTAAAAGTATTTCTTATTTTATAAAATCTAAAGAATTCACGATGCAACATATATAAATATAATTTTAAAGGCTAACTACAAACTCCTAAGAAAACATTATCTAACCGAGTTCTAAGGTTCTTAAGCTCGCAAATTCTTTAGATTCATACGTAACTTTTCCATATTATGCCATTTTATGACCAAATCGATCGCGTAGTTATATCACCTACTCATTTTGCTACTTTGTATTGTTCAAATATAATAGATGTGAAGCCATTTTTCGCGGTGCAGCAAATATTGACTGCAGGGGGTGTAGAAGGGGCGGCTCGATGTTTTGATTAGACGCTTTTAAGTACAGAAAGTCTGGCGGGCAATAAAAACAAAAGATTGACGAGAGTAAATATATTGATTATTGCGCGGATGAAGTGGGCTGTTCGATAACTTTCGCAGAGGTCCCGATCCAACGAGCCTATGGCTGTCGGCGGAGAAGTGGGTTAAGGGGTGGCAGGCGACGGTGAGCCATAAAACAAATTCAAGTCCCGGTGCCCGTGTGATCAATCGATTCGATCTTCAGACGTTGGCGACCCTGTGGCAGTCGAGAAGTTTTTGAAACTCCCTATTTTTGGACCATAAGACTAGGACTAAAATTATCCAACATATTATCGTATAATTTAGACAGCTATTAAGGGTAGAAAACAAGGCCTTAAATTCATGCTAAATTTTTTTCGATATTTGAATATCTATATTTAAAATTAAAAAATCAGATTAGATTTTTTTAAGACCAATATACATTTTTTATTCATTTTTTATAATTTATATTTTTTATATTTGTTTTTCTTACATTTCAAAAACCGTTTTCTTCGAAGAATTTGAGAATTTTTTATTATCAATTTACTCAATTTCCCAACAAAAGATTCTAAGCATCCCCACTTATTTCCAATTACCAAATAATTATTTTAAAAACCTAATCTCCATTCCCGGATGGATCATAAACTCCGCCAGAATGCCATGCAATCAGATCCGGGTTCCCCGGAATTTCTTTCACAACCAGATACGAAAACCCCTCAGCAAAGGACCCCACTTGCGTTAATATTTATATTGTTATATTATAATTGCCGAACGCGAGCCCAAGTGGAGGCCATAAACAATTTCAATAAAATAATTAATGTCAAGTAAATGATAAGGACGAAGGTATGTATATGATTCCCAGAAGTCGGACCAAATCCGGATGGCCCAGCTTTTCCCGCCGCCGATAAGCGCTGGGCCCACCCAACTGTTTGGCCCACCCACGCGAAGTCTCGTACCTTTGGCCCAGTACCAGAGGCAGTACCACCGCTGGTACCAACACCACCAACCGACCAGAATCGCACAGCCAGAACCAAGCCCGTGCCGATAATCGCATTACGCATACGCCTCGTGCGCGGAGAGTGAGCAGGCGCACAGTGGGCCACAAAATGTTGTAAGTAGTAAGACTGTTGTGAGGTGAGGTAAATATTTTTTATTAGCAAAGATTTTAGTTAGTTTTTAAATCGATTTTTTGATATTAAGTCTTTGAACTCTTAAATCAAGATCATCTATATTAAATATTTAAGGAACACAGATAAAGTGTTAAATATAATATATATATTTAACATTTAAAAACACAAATCGAACATTAATTTATTTTAATTTAATTAAACATATTACTTATTATATTTCAATATTTTAAATTGTGTTTAGGAAGCTGATCAAAGCTCGGCGATAGTTAAATTTAAAAAAAAAAATTGTCAAATAAAATATGAATCTTAAGAATGGTAAATACTAGTGCACACATAACTCATAAGCCATGGCTAAAATGTTTTTAAATAATTCCAATTAAATAATGTTAATAAAAAAAGAAGTTTGTTCAAATATACATAATATTTACAACCTATATCATTTTCGGGACGATGTGGCTCATATTTGATTTAAAAAAAGACTTACGATATTGAGTTCTTTGTTTTATTATTTTTCATATCATTTTCTCTTAGGTTAGGACTTATTTTTAATTACACTACACTACACAATATTACATTATTAATTAAACATTAAATAATTTAAATAATATTAATAATTTACCTAATAATATCTAATTTCGCCCCACTGTGCGTAGAGAGCGCCCAGCTGTCGCAGTCGCAATCTGGGGCCCAGCCGAAGATCCAATCGCATGGCGCTGATAGAGTCGCACAGTCGAATAGTCCCAGAGTCGTAGAGTCGGCTTGGGCGATCCGGAAAGCAAAGGCAAACCACTTGGCATTCGCGCTGAACGAGCCGAACAGTGCGAGCGTCGAGTGTCGCGACCTTTTTTTCCACTTCATACCGCTGACACAGAGATTCAGATCCACATCCACCAGATCCACACACATCTGTTTTTTGTTCTCGTTCGTTGCGCGTTGCGTTGCGTTATTTTTTTGTGTGCGAGAGAATCGATCGATCGATCGATCGATCGGCCATCCCAACTCGATCATCAGTGGTAAACAAAGCGATCGCGATCAGCAGATCCAGTGAGGCAGCAGTTCCGCAGGACCGCAGACCGATCCCATAGCCATGGAGGTGTACACGTCGGACAGCTCGGACACGGACTCGCGGGAGCAGAAAACGCTGGACTTTGGGCGCATGAGCCTCGACCTGGTCACGCTGGAGGACCACCTGGCCTCGCCGCAGAAGGCGCTGCTGAAGTCCAGCGGCGACATCGAGACCATGCTGCTCAACCACAACCGGCTGGTGGGGCTGCCTCGCCTGCTGCTGCAGTTCGCCAACCTGAAGGTCCTGGATCTCAGCTCCAATGCCATCACCACGCTGCCCGATGCCGTCTGCCAGCTGCCCCTGGTCACGCTGATTGCCAAGAACAACCTGCTGACCAACGCCTCGCTGCCCAAGTCGCTGCTCTCCAAGCTGGCCAATGGTGGTGCTGGTGCTGGTGCTGGTGGTGGTGGTGGCACCTCCACGCTGAAGGAGCTCAATCTGAGCGGCAACCAGCTGACCCACTTCCCCGAACAGGTCACCGAGCTGCGCCACCTCAAGTACCTCTATCTGGGCGCCAACAAGATCTCCAGCGTCTCCAAGGATATCTGGAAGATGCAAAGGTAGGTTCACGTCTCTTCCGCTTGTTTGCCCAAGTGTTTGGCTTTGTTCTATAAAAAAAGAAAACATTTCAATGTGATAAGGTATGTTTTCAAGTACCCCAAACGTGGGAACATTTATCTATATGGGTACACAGAGAACTATAAAATGTGAAATTTCAGGGACAAAAATTCATTATAAAATTCTAAAGAGTTCTAACATCTATTCTTTCCAAAAAAAATGATATATTCCAACTTTTCTTTTACCATCTATAAAGATATCAACTATTTTACTATTATATACTATTCTCGATTTTTCCAAATTTGACTTAGGGCCTGTGAAGGTCAACACTAAAACTTAGACTGACAAACAATGGTCAAAACACACTAAAGGGCGATAAGTCCGAACAATATTAATAGTATAGATAACGAAAAATAAGCAAATTGTTAGATTTATGAGAGCTTTTCAATTATAGTTCCATCGGCAGCGCCATCATAAAAGGTGGTGTGTTTTGGCGAGGGTTCAAGTTTTACCCCACAAAGAAATCTTCATCAGGATTTATATTATATATTTTCGTAATCATTATTTGAGTTTCGATCGTTTGCTCTACAGTGGTCAAGATCGCTGAGATTGTATAGGATTTTAAGCCTTTTAGAGTCCATTATACTATTTTTAACATACTGTACTATACTATACTTCAAGATCGCTAAGATTGCTATGCAAAACATATTTGTTTATAGGATTTTTAAGCTTTTAAAGTCGATTATAAAATTTATACTATACTTTGTCATGGAAAAGAGTTATACTTTGTTTTTATAATATTTCTTTGGTTCGCATTTTGAAACTTTAAGATTGTCTTATAATATTTTTAAATACTGCACTATACTATACTTCAAAATATGGACAGAACATTTCGGTATATTTATTTTTAAGCTTTTAAAGTCGATTATAATATTTTTCCTATACTATGTCATTCAAAATATTTATACTTTCTTTTACCTGGGACTTTGGCTTTATAAGTAATATCCTTTAATTTTCTTCGGGTGTTAATCATAATCCGCCGTTGAAAAGGATGTGGAACTCCCCATTTCTGCGAGTGTGCTCCCCGCTCACCCCCTGCCGCCTGACATTGGCCACTCGTGGCGAAGGGGCGACGACTGGCGAGCGCTGCCGCTGCTGCTGCTGCTGTTGCTGTTGCCATGTATAAAAGTCCAAGCACAGACGAGATCGTAATATATAGCTGTATAGCCGGGGCGCTGATAAGGCCAGTCTGCCACTTGTCCGGCGGACGGGGATGGATGGGCGGGTTGCTTGGGCTGGTGGATCGATGGATCGCCGGATCGCTGGATCGGCAGCTCGGTCGGGCGGTGGCGGTGGCGATGGCGATGGCGTCGTAAAAGCCAAATCTATCAAAAACACGTACTCGAATCGACCCAACCGATTTGGTCGGCCCATAAAGATACGGCCGTGTATTAATATAATAATAAACAAGAGCGAAAATGGCACAAATAAAAAAAATCGCACAGCACAACTTCAAATATGAGTTGAAAAACAAATTAAACAATAAATAACTCATTGGGCGGCGGGTGTCGACAGCTTGATACCCTATACATAAGATGAAAAAATTCACGAATTTAATAGTAATTTGCAAAAATCATAAAAATCAAACATTAATTTTATAGTTGCTGTGATACTGGGCTATGGTCCAGCATGCCCCAGAGCTCTACAAGCACTGGGTATATAAACGCAAATGGGCCTTAGTTATCAGAGGGCCTGGACTTTGCAACGGCTACGGGGGGAGTTGATTGGTTCGCACTTAAGACCCCAGGAATTTGAAGAGCACCCTAGGGGCCGCAGGGCGTAGGGGGTGTGCACTGTACAGTGTGCGCCATAAACCATGACATAAGCTGGTGATTCACGGGAAGGAAGTACAAACACCTGCAGTGAGGGAGAAATGCAGCAAATAAATGTCTTGAAAATCAAAGGTGTCTATTGTATCAAAAATGGGCAGTTAAATATTTGATATTTATTTAAAGACTTATTTTTAAATGTTCTTCTTTATATCATTAGAACATTTCTGGGAATTAGAAACTAGCAATATTATTATTTCTTGACATAATAGGTAAGAACATTTTAGAAACGTTTAAACTAAATAGGACTTGAAAGTAAAATTGTTGAAATAAGTCCCTATTAAGGTTAATTTAATTTATAAATTTAAAAAAAAACTATTTCATATTATATTCATTTTTGCTATGCCCAAGGCCAAAGTCTCCGAATGAGTTGAACTTTGGGTTTCAATATCTCTAATCAAGTTAATTTAAATATTCACTCTACGTAGACTCTCAATTTCTATTAGATCTGCTCATATGGATTTTTTATAGCTTACTTTTTAGGCAAGAGATTTTCTAAATGTAAATAAAAAAAGTTTCAAGTTAAATTAAAGTTAAAAGGAGATATTATAAACACCTCCTAATGATAATAACGCATTAAAGAATGGGTGTTATAAGATATAAACAAATAAATTATATACTTTAAATGAATTAATTCGATTCTTGTTTTTTAAAAACATATTAATTGATTTATAGATTTTTTCTTGAATACAATATCGATTTCTTATAAAAAATTTCCCCTTTTTTCAGTAAGATAAGTTGCAATATTTTTTACTAATCAAACCTTTGGATCCCTTTCTTTAATCCCTTGCAGCCTGCACGTGCTGTCCCTGGGTGGCAACCTGATCAGCGAGGTGCCCGAGGCAGTGGGCTCCCTGAACCAGCTGCAGGCCCTCGTCCTGTGCGACAACCTGATCGAGATCCTGCCGACGAGCATCGCCCGGCTGAAGAACCTCAAGTCGCTGCTGCTCCACAAGAACCGCCTGCGCCACCTGCCCAAGGACATTGTGGCGCTGAAGAACCTGACCGAGGTAAGCGAACCACCTGCCCAGAACAATATCCCAGTTAGGAGCAGAGTTTCAAGTGAAATATACTAGTCATACGTACCTCTGATGCATTTTCAATGGAGTACCTAGTCCACGCACTTCGTTTCCAACATCTTAAGTGATTCCTCCTGCGCACCTTACTGATCCCGTGCTCCCTCTGCTCCTCCCCATCCACAGCTGAGTCTGCGCGACAATCCGCTGGTGGTGCGCTTCGTGCAGGACATGGCCCTGAAGCCGCCCACCCTGCTGGAGCTGGCCGGGCGCATGGTGAAGGCCAGTGGCCAGCGACCCGGACCCTACGACATCCCCCGGACCCTGGCCGAGTACCTGAACAGCGCCAACTGCTGTGTGAATCCCAACTGCAAGGGCGTCTTCTTCGACAACCGGGTGGAGCACATCAAGTTCGTGGACTTTTGCGGCAAGTATCGGGTGCCGTTGCTGCAGTACCTCTGCTCCTCCAAGTGCATCGAGCCGGAGCAGCCGGCGGCGCGTGGATCCGCCCAGCCGGCGGCCAGCGCCAGCAGCGGCTTCATGATGCGCAAGGTGCTGCTGGGCTAGCCGCATTCCGGCCCCGGCCCACTCCGTCCTCCTGGGCCATATCCATAGACACATATATAGTTGCCGGGAGCGCGATCGGAGCGTCGACCGATCCGGTATCGGATTTGGAGCGGACACAGAGACACGAAATCGATATCGGATTGGGAATCGCACAAGCGGAATCGGAAGCGGCAGCGGCGGCGGGAGACGGAAACGGAAATGAAAGCATTGGCGGTAGCGGTAGCGGAAGCGGAAATGGCGGCGGCGGTTCCACGCGTTCCGAGGAGGATCCGAGGATGCCGTCAGCCACCTGGCCACCACCGATCGATCGCCCAGCCGCTCGCCGGGATTCCCATTGGCCTCTTCACACGTCATCAAATCCAATTTGAACTAGTTTGCTATAAGTGATCACGACCTGTTTGTTTGCTCGCCTTGCGCGCCATTTTCTCTGTTTTCTGTTTGTTTGTTTGTTTGTTTGTTTGTTTGTTTGCCTGTTGTTATCCACACTTACACAATCTATACCAAAAAAAACCCGGCTGGCTTTCACTGGGCAAATGAGAAGGATTCGAGTGGCTGGCGGACCGATGTGGCTGATTGCACTAGTCGAGTGTCGGAGGAAGGTGGTCTAACGCCTTATCGAGCCCCATTAATTGAGTTAGCAACAGAAAACCCAACTGCACACAATAGATATTCCCCCCTAACTTCTTTCACAAACCCATAGAAAAGCCATCCTTATCGATTGGTACTTTCCAAAGCAAACCATTGACTATCTTTAAATCTTATCTTTAAATTACAGTCAGATTTCCCAGTGAAAATATTTAAAAAATAAAAACCCTTCTTCAAGAAAACATAAAAAAGTTTACCCATAGTGAAATGTAGTTAAGAACGGATTGTGGCAAAAACTACTAAAACATCCCTAAAATACCCTCACAATTTTCCTTTAATCCTACTCAACTTTGGCAAATCAAATATAAACACATTAGCAAAGCGGTTTTCCCGAAAATAAAAATGTAACTAACCTACAGCCACAAGCTACGAGGTGGCAAGCTCCTCTCCTTTTATTTCATGCCTTGCAGAAGCCATCATAATACCACATCCATCCATCATCCAGGACTGGAGGACTCCTCCTAAGGCACAACACCGGCGACGTATTCGTATGGATAGTGTTTATTGTGTGTTTAATCGCTCACATCTAACCGAAGCTCGCTTCTGGGACAGCATCTACTACTAGATTTACAAAAAACGGGACACACGGGGCTGGTTGACACACGGGGCTGGTTTGGGTGGGGGGCAGAAGCACTTAAACCTTTAATGGGTCAGTGTTTGGTCTAAAAAATATATATAAATACAAAACTAGGGGAGGAACCAACATGAAGAGACTAAAACTTTGGGAACACAAAACAGCAACAGATTCTCTAGCGATGGAGCTTGTCTCGGCTGCGACGACTTACGGCTACAAAAGGGGAGCTGCCAGCCCGCCTGGCTCGCGGGGATCACAAGAATCCGCTATTCTTCGCTTGGCAACAGCGCGGGCGGGTTTACATCTGCATTACTTTCGGAATGGGGCGCTTACGTCTTAAAATTCTAGTTATATGGAGTAGTAGTTGAATGTAGTTGTATTCGGCGCTTGGATGCGACCGCTTTACTGATCCATCACCTCCTGGCTGGTGTCGTCCACCTCCATGGCGGCCGGTTCATCCTTGGCAGCAGCCTCTTCGGTGGCCATTTCGGCGGCGGGTCCGCTCTCGGCCATGACCTCGTCGACGGCGGCCAGGGGCGAGACGCGTGCCTCCTCATCGGCCGGGGTGTCCTCCATGGGCTGGTCGTTGAGCGCCAGAGTCGGCGGAGTAACGGCGGCCAGCGGTGAGGCCTGCGAGTCATCGGCTGCCGCCTCGGCGGGCGGCGTCTCGGCAGCCGAGTCGGCGGCGCCCAGCGGAGATTGTGGTGTAGTGGCGGCGGCCAGGTCTTCGACAGCGGGACTGGATGCTTCTCCATCCTGCGACTCCTCAACCGGTTCCTTGACTTCAGCTTCGGCCGCAGTCTCGACCTCTTTCTTCTGCTCGGCCTCTGCTGCCGGCTCGTCAGACGACGCTTTGTCCTCCGGCAACGGCTCCTTGGCCGGCTCGGTTTCAGTCTTTTCGGATTGGCTCTCCTTGGTCTCGGCCTCTGGCTTGGCCTCAGACTTGGTCTTCGGTTTCGATTCGGCGGGAGCTGCCTTCTCCTCCTCTGCGGGCTTGTCTGCTGGTGCAGCCTCAGTCTCGGCAGCTTTCTTCTCCTCCTGCTTATCGGCTGCCACTGAAGCAGGTTTTTCCTCATCCTCCTCCTTCTCCTCCTTTTCTGCCTTTGCCTTGGCAGGCTCCTCCTTTTCGGCCTCAGTCGTTGGTGTGGCCTTGTCGCCAGACTGCTTCTCGTCTGGCTGTTCCTTTTCATCCGATTTGTCGGTCTTTTCGGCCACTGTCTTCTTTACGATCTCCTCTGGAGTCTCGGCCGCCTCCTTCTTGTCCAACTCCTCCTTCTCCTTGGCAGCTGGTTCTTTTTCGGCTTCTGGTGATTTACTCAGAATTGGATCCTCCGCCTCCTCATCGGCAGATGCTGGGGAGCCTCCCCCCTGCTCGCTCCTCTTCTTGCTGCCGTTCACAGCCTGCTTGGCGGTCTTGGCCTCTGGGTCGGCCTCCTCCACCTCCTCGTCGGGCTCCTCGATCTCGGCGGCCTCTTGTGGGGAATCAGTCTCATCGTTGTCGCCCTTCTCTTCCTTGTCCTTCTTGGCCTTGGAGGTCACCTCAGCTTCCGGCTCGGCGGGCACATCAGCGCTGGCCTCCGAGGCCTCCTCGCCGCCGATCTCCAGCTTGGCCTTCTTGGCCTTGGGCTGTTCGCTGTCGTCCGATCGCGGGCAGCTGACCTTCTGGGCGCCGCCTGCCGAGCCAGAGCTGGGCGCTGAGCCCTCCTCGGCGTTGCCATTGTTGAACAGGGCCTCGTTCTCCATCTCGATGTCGATGTTGACCTCCAGGGAGAGATCGCCGTTGACCACGGAGTCCAGCGAATCGCCATTCTCGCTCTCGGTACGCTTGCGTCCCGGATCGATGGTGCTGACCACTGTGAAGAGATAATAACTTGAGTGATCCCTAATCATTACAATGGGAGTTCAATATAGGCCTTACCCAGAATGTTCTTCTCCAGAGCTCGCATAAACTTGTCGATGCGCGAGTACTGCTTGCGGGGATCGATCAGCAGCTCGCACAGCCGCTGTATGGTGAAAGGAGCTGCATTGAAGAGGTCCAGGCGCTCGAGCAGCGAGGACTTCATGGTCTCATAGTTGAACGGATCCACGTTCGGGTAGTTGGGGATCTCTGCAAAGGAGTAAAATCCATGTTAGCTTCAGATTCTGGTTTGTATGCTATTATGTAAAGTTAACCTGAAGTTTAGTTCGCCTTATCAATGCTATTCAATTCTTTTCTTTAAAACTAGAAAGGGTAAAATAAAAAGGTTAGTAGGTGCAACTAAAAATATATATGAGTTGTGGCAGAGCTCTCTACCTCTGGTTAATATAAAAGTAAGTTTTTAACTTGGGAAATGTATAAAATTGTTGAAATTTATGTCTGCATTTTGTTAAACTTAAACAAACGTATAAAACTTCAAAGGTGGTTTAGGTGGTTTATAAACCCAATTTTGATTCTTATTAGTATGTTTTATAAATTTTTATATTTTTTCCAAGATTATACGGAAAAGACTATTCCATTATATAAATTCCATATTTCATATATTCCATTTTTATAAATATAATTTACATTTAAAATCCCGAGATACAAAGGAATGGACTATAAATACTTAAAGTTCGTGAAAGTAGTGTTTTTTTATGAATACATGATGATATGTATGATCCTATGCTATATGATCCTATCAAAACATGCAACTTATGAGTTTTTCTCATTTTTCGGTATAGGAAATCCTTAAAGTTTCTGAAAGTATTCTTAGTACAATATTTGTTTGATAAAGACTCTCTAGCAAACGAGTCCTGAATACATGATTTAAGATACCATCAGGTATGATATTATAAGATCCTATCAAAACAAGATATTTATTAGTTATTCGCAATGAAAAAAAAAACAAAAAATTTTAGGTGTAGGGAGTCTTTAAAGTTTCTAAAAGTATTCTTAGTACATTTTTGTATAGACCCCATAAAAGTCGAGTCCTGAAGACATGATGCAAGATACCATAAGGTATGATATTCTAAGATCCTAGCAAAACAAGATATATATGATATTTATAAAGAAAAATACTAGGTATAGGGAGTCTTTAAAGTGTCTGAAAATACTCTTAGTACATTTTTTTTGAAAAGGTTCCGTAGTAGTCGAGTCCTGAATATGTGATGGTATCTTATCTTATCTTAAAAATTTCATAATGATCCCATAAAACCTCGAGCTTGACGAGTTTTTCGACATGAACTATGAAATGCAGTGAGTAATCCTGGGAGAACAGGTGAATGTGCCATCCTCAGGAGCAGGAAACTCACCCTCCAGCCGCGGCGAGTCCTCGTTGAAGTGCTTGATCACGTTGAGCAGCTTCTCGCGGAACAGATACTTGAGGCTGGACCACTTGAAGATGGTGTCCCCGGTCTTGGCCACGTACTGCAGATAGTCCTCCAGCTCCTTGGGTATCTCCTTCTGCTTGAGCCGCGTGAAGCGCTCCAGGATCTGCAGGATCTCGTCGCTGTTCTCCATGGTGACCATTTAGCCGATCGCTGAGCGGAGGGGGGGGAGTGTGTGTGTTGGAAAACTGTGTTCGCGCGGGGGAAAAGCGGAGCAGAGAGATCAGAAAACCGGCCGGCAAGTGGGCAAAATTTTCCTCCTCGAGGTAGACACACAAAAGCCAGGAGAGCGGAGAGAGAGAGCAACAGAGCTGCAGTTGTGTGCAGGTATGCGCGCCACACGGACGTCAAGCATCTTGCATCTGCCAGCTGTCTCCCTCTCTCTCTCTCTTTCCCGCCCGCTCGTTCGGTGGAGGATGCGCCTCGCAGGAGAAAACTAGTTACGCTGCACACGCACACCCATGCAAATTGGCTAAAATTCGCAAAGGCTGCTCTCTGCGCCTCAGCCCAGCCATGTGTGTGTGCGTGTTAGCGGCTGCAACTCTTGTTGCCAGGCCATCGTTGTAGTTGTTGCAGCCGTCTGCGCCAGACGGCCAGCAGAAAAAAAATAGGAGAAAATTATATATGCGACGCCTGGCGAATTTCCCCGGAACCGGCCCAGGCGGAATATTCGCACAGCCGAGCAGCGCTAGGGCTGGAGCTGGGCATAGCATCGCTTACCTGCACTAGCTGCGCTACTGCTTTCTATCACAACAACGCCTTTTAACAACACTAGAGCCGGCCGAGTTGACAATTGGATCGTTCCCTTAGTTTGATTTGGGTTTGTCGATTATTTTCGCAAGTGGTGTGACCGTTCGATGCCGCCAGCGATGAGCGACAAACGATAGGCCGGGCGATTGTCGAACCCAGCTCGGCCTATCGATTGGCTGAACCGCCGTGGGGATGAGAGCGGTAAGTATCGATTGGTGGACTTTAAAAAGTAACGGAATTTGCAAGGACTTTTAAATGATTTATAAAAAAGATCTAAATATTAAATTTAAATACTCCAAAACCAGGGGCTAGCTTAATTTTTCAATATGAATTCCAAATAATAGTGGCACATTTTGGTTTGCTTTTGTAAATGTGCCGATTTCTTGATACTTGGCGGACCAGAAATACCAATAATAGTTATTTGAAACTATTAGAGTAAAAATAAAAGGACTTAAAAATAAGTTTTAATATTGAAGCCATAATTTAAAATGCTGAACGAAGTTTAAAAAAATTCGAATTTCGTGACATACTTTAAAATGTCGGAAAAATAATATATTGCATTTATTGTATGTACCTTGTACCTTTTGTACCTTTTAAATTATTTTTTAAAATAAATATCTAAAATAAAACTAATTTAAGGTCCCTGTTTTCCACTCCCTACAAAATCCCCTTTCATAAAGTTGTTTAAGACATGGTAACAGCTTTGAATATAGGCTCATTTCTGAAATCTTTTTTATTTTGGAATTTCCCAGGGGTAGCCTTGAGTTTCGAACTTAAGAAGGCTTTAAATTCTTAATTTGAAAGCTCCTCTTGTATTCGCAACAAAAAACAACACTATATTGTCTATATATACCTAGTTATCCACTCAAAACTAAGAGTCAACAGCTAAAAGTATTGACATCTAGACTGTGGTAACACTCTAAAGTCCCAAAAAAGTAATATTCCTGACTTGACAGGTCCGAAGGAAATCGAGTTTTGACAAATCATTGCTTTTCAATCAACTCGACCGTTCGGACCTTATTGGGAAGCTGTTTTCAAGGAATTAGAAAAAAAGTTCCCTATTTTCCAGGCCTCGAACCATGCCCAAGAACTTCTACAAGGTGCTGGGCCTTCGTCCCGCAGCCAGTGAGCTCGAGATCCGCAGGGCCTACCTCAGGCTGGCGCTGCGCTACCATCCGGACGGCAACCAGGACTGCCACCCGAGGCGCTTCGCGCAGCTGGCCGAGGCCTTCGAGGTGCTGTCGGACAGGCGGAAGCGCAGCCGGTACGACGCCCTGGGCGAGGAGGGTCTCCGCCGGGCGGGCCACCAGTTCCACGGTGATCCGCACGCCACCTACGCTCGGTTCGTGCGCTCCAGAGGTGTGTCCATCGAGTCCTCCGCGTCCTACGAGTCCTCCGAGAGCACGGTCCAGGTCCCGACCGACGACTTCGCATCGGTCTCGGGGAGGAGCCGGCTTCCCAAGAACAGGACCATAGAGCACGTGCTTCTGATCACTCTGGAGGACATTGCCATGGGGGCCATCCTGAGCCTGAAGATCTTGCAGCGCAGGATGTCCGCCAGCGGGCTGATGACTCGACAGGTCAAAAAGCTCAACGTTGACATCCGCCCGGGGTGGAAGGCAGGCACCCGGATCACCTTCCCCGACGAGGGCGACGAGGAGCCCGACCGGCGGCCCGGCGACGTGGTGTTCGTGCTGCGGGAGAAGCCACACCCCATCTTCCGCCGCCAGGGCTGCGACCTGCGATACACGGCCCGCATCACGCTGAAGCAGGCGCTGAGTGGTGCCCACTTGCAAGTGCCAACGCTGCTGGGCGAGCCACTGCTGCTCTGCACCAAGGGTGAGGTCATCACCCCCGAGTCCACGCGCCGCTTCCCGGACCAGGGACTGCCCCATGAAGTCAACAGTTCGCGCCGCGGCGACCTCGTCGTCGCTTTCTCCATCGAGTTCCCCAAAAAAGTGTCACAGACGTTGATATCCTCGCTCTAGTTGAAATAGGTGTGTAGAGGCATTAAAGCAATCCACCAAAGAGACGGCTGGGTACAGTAAATTAGATGTAGTATATTGGATAGACATATTTGTGCGGGACCCGGACTAGACGTCGCTGGAGCCCGGCTTGAACTGGGGATTGTGCGAGCGCGCCATCTTGGCGCGCAGCCACTCGTCCGCGTGGCGCTGCTTGATGTGGACGTACATGTTGGAGCGGGAGCGGCACTCCTTCGGGCAGTGCGGGCAGTTGTACAGCTGCAGGCCCGTGTGGATGGCCATGTGCTCGTCCAGGTTGCGCTGCTGCTTGAACGTCTTCTCGCAGAACGTGCACTGCAGGCTGGTGGTCAGCTTGTGGGCGTACTTCACGTGGCCGCGCAGCGCTGTGCGCGAGGTGCAGGTCTTGCCGCAGTGCGGGCACACGGTGTCCGTGCTGTCGTGCGTGAAGCGGTGGAGCCGCAGGCTGTGCTCGTTCTTCAGCCACACCCCGCACACGGGGCACTCCACCGCCGGCGCCACCACGCCCTGGTGCTCCAGCAGGTGGCGGTCGAAGGAGGGCTTGAACTTGAACTTCTTGCCGCAGATGTCGCAGACGTGGCGGTGCAGGTCCTCGTGGATGGACTGGATGTGGCGGCGCAGCCTGTGTATGTTGGCAAAGCTGTCGCAGGTAAGCAATTAGAGGAAATTAGTGAAAGTTTAAGTTTAAAGGGAACAGATGGAAACCCTTATATACTGGCTACAATATTTTCTTTAGAAATTTGATCAAAATGATCTTACTTAAACCTTTAAAAGATATACATTTCACCCTCTAACTTATTAATTACTAGTATAATCGCTTAGAAACAGGCAAGTGGAAGTGAAAGTAATTTAGAATATTCATATTTACTTATAGATGCAGCTACTAATATCTTTCAAACTTTCTGAATGCTTAATCTTTCATTTTAGTCATTTGAAAGCCCCTCATGGGGAAAATTATACATCTATCTCGCTTATTTATGTGTGCAAGAACAGCGTTTCAAATGCCTTTTATACACCCAAGTGAATTATGACAAACTTTAGTAGTTAAAGCTGCTATAAAATACAAATTAAGGACCTCAGCTTTTCATAAAATGAATGCTTAAGGCACTAGAAGAATCATAAACTATAAAGTCCTAATCGCTATGTTATCCTATCCTTTTAAACCTTACTTATCCGTCACTTCTCCAAAATTAATACAAAGCTGATAGGTGTGGCTAATAAAGCATAGGTTTGCTGAACTTCTTCAGCTTCAGGACTCATCAGAGCTCTCCACCCTGCTCACCTCTTGCAGCAGATGGCGCAGGTGTGCTCCAACTGGTCGGTGTCGTGCTTGGCCAGGTGGTTGGCCATGCGCCGCTCGCTGCTGAAGGTGCGATCGCACTTGGGGCAGGGGAACTTGAGCACCTTGTCGATCTGGGCGACCTTGTTGTGCACCGTCTCGATGTGGGTGGCCAGGTAGTCCTGCGAGTTGAGCGACTTCTGGCAAATGGTGCAGCTATCGTGGATAAAACTCGGTTAAACATAAAAGACGGACTGCATCTTGGGGTGCACTCACGTGAACAGCTTGGGATTGACATGCTTGCGAATGTGGTCCATAAGCTTGGAGGCGCGCGTGAAGATCTTGCCGCAGCACTTGATGTAATACTCGCGCTGGTGCACCTCCAGGAAGTGGGTCTTCAGCTCGGAGATGTAGGGAGCGCTGAAGTCGCACAGGTCGCAGCTGGCGCTCATGTAGCTGGCGATGGCCTCCTCGTAACTCTTGGCCAGCTGGGCGCGCGAGCAGCCCTTGGGCTTGCGCTCGAGCACGGCCTGCAGCTCGGTCTCCTGCACCTCGGTGGGGGGCCGCTGGTCAGTTGCTCTGCCGCGTCGCCGCTTGCTGCCGTCGTCTAGCAGATCCGATAGCTCGCGGTGCAGGGAGAGTGTGCTCTGGCCAGTGGCGGAACGGGCTGAGGACTTGCGCTTGGCCTTGGGCTTGGGCTTCATCTTGGTCTGCAGCCGGACCAGGGGTTCATCTTCAAGGGAACAGGTAATTAGTAAGGCGGAATCCAGGGGAAAACAAGGGGATAACCACCATCCGAGGAGTCCTCTTCCAGCGGCACCTCGCTGGCCATCAGGCAGGGCTTCTCGTTCTCCTCCTCGGACTCGCCGGGCAGCTGCTCCTTGACCTGCTCCCTGACCTCCACACTGTCCACATTCACGTCCAGCACGCTGCCCAGCAGGCTCAGGTTGTGCAGGTCCAGCGGCTTCTCGTCCATGTCGCCAGTGGCCAGCGGCAGCTCATCGATGTTCACGTCCACGTCCACGCCGCCCGACCACTTCATGCCGCCGCAGTCGACGTCCACGGTGAGGAACTCCTTGTTCAGCGAGCACTGCTTCTGCTCCACCAGCTGCCAGAAGCCGTTGAAGTCCTCCAGGTGCTCGCAGCATTCGGTGCACACGCTGGTCGAGATGCCGTCGTCGGGCAGGATCTGTTTGGGGCAGGAGGACAAGGCATAGGGTTCATTTGTGGCCAGGCCAGTGCCAAGGATGCACTCACCTCCAGCTGCAGAAACTTGGCGATCATCTTCACCAGTCGCGTCTCCGCCAGCGTATCGTTCGTCTCGAAGAGGAAGACGGCGCTGCCGGGACTGAGGCACCGCAGGCACAGGCGACAAATCATCTTGCGCGAATCGAAGACGGCAGCAAAGGCAAAATCACAAGTAAATAATATGTTTAAACATCAATTTTCTGTGCTGCAGCAGCGCTGTTGTAAACAACAACATTTAAATTAGGGATGGCCAAACTGCAGTCAGGTGTGGTGAGTTTCGGCGGGGTGGCAACGCCACCTGCCTATACAGTTGGGGTATTCCCTGCTGTTGCTTGTCATTTCAATATCGACTCGCTCAAAAACGTTGTTTTTTTATTCTTAATTGAGAGTTTAAAGCCTGCTTTATTTAAATAAGTATTAATATGAGATAAAGAAACCCTGCTGTCCAGCCACACCTATCGATAACGATAGACGAGCGCGCGCGGTGGGGCAACGCCGCGGCTCAGCCACTCACATCTGGCAACGGTGGCCGCAAAATGGCAAAAAAATAATACATACGATTTAAAACTAATGACAATTACGTATTACGTGAAAAGAACGCAACGCAAGTAATTAAAACCCAATTGCCAATCAGCCCAGTCGGCGCGTGTGCGTGTGTGCGTAGCTGCAGCGAGAATCCGTGGGAAAAGTGATTCAAACGGGTTTCAGAATCGGAACCGAGCACTTGGGGCCTCCTCATCTCCATCTCATCCGATACCATTTTCCATCTACACTTGCGAAAAGCGACAGCGTGCGAGAGAGACGGCGCGAGTGAGCGGAGAGGCAGAGCGGCGAGAGTTGCGAGTGCGAGGCGAGTGCCAGTGCCAGTGAGTGCGAGCGAGAGCGCTGACAAAGCCAGCGCAACGCAGGCGAAAATCGCAACCAAATCGAAAATCGCAATCGAAATTCAACCGAATCGCAGATTCTGGCGAACAAAGGCGACGGCCCACTAGCAGCCACAGCAACACAACATCCATATCCACAACCCCGTGGCGCTCTCTTTTTGTTTTCGTTCCGCGTTTTCGCAAGCGGCGCTGAGTAAGCGCCAGAAAGAGTGCAAAAAAGAAAAAAAAGAAACGAAATAAGCAACGGAAAGAAAGAAGCCAGGAGCAACGAACTGTGTTTGCGGTGTGTGCTCTGCGTGCGAACGGGTAAGCTATATATGTCCCCCCCCAAGCTCGCTCTCGCTCTGTCCGCTGGCCAAATTCACGGGCCGGAATCGAGATTTTGGCCAACAGGAGTTAGCGAATTGCGTCTATTTCCACTGGGCCTGGCCACATTTATTGACGGTTTTCCCTGGAAATCTGCCTTGAATACAAAATACTTTCGCTGGCTTTTGGTAAAAAAAAAAAACGCGAACTGTGTGCGAGCGGGAGCGAAGAGAGCGCAGCTCGTCCTGTCGTCCTGCTCTCGCCGGCCAGCAGCGTTGCATTTGTCGGCGGCAGGTTTTCGTTTTCCGTTTTCCCTTTTATCGCAACCCCCCTACCCGTCCATAAGCCAAGTGTTTGTGCCAAATTGTGTTCAATCGGCTAGGAAGAGGCGAGCAAAGCGCCGTCTAATTGTTTAATAACTGCCAGGTGTTTTCTGGCCTGCCAGCCCTGCATTAATTGCCGCACCGGTCTGGCTGGATTTCCACGAACCGGTGGCAACGCCGTGCTCCACACCACTCACACGCACGCAATACATGCGAAAAGTGCGAAGTGGAAGAGGAAGAACACGACGACGACGAAGAAGAAGCAGCGGCAAACTTTACGTCGGACGGTGGCAAGCATAATCAAAAGTTAGCAATTTGTGCGAAATAAAACGAACAACCGCAGTCGAATAGCCATTGGACAGGCGGTCGAGTGTGCCAGCAAACCGCGAAACATTCAAAGTAAAGCGTTTTCGGCGTTTTCCATTCAGTTTACCATCGCTGCCTAACAAAAACGAAACGAAACTCCCCGAGTGTGCGGCTGTGTGCGTGTGTGGTGTTCCAACGGTATATTTCACTTTTCTCCTCTCTTTGTTTGCCTCTGCCAGCCACTGCACTCGCATACATACACATGCAAACATAAATAAAAGGATTTGGCTGTGAAACAAAAAGGAAAATTGCATTCGTCGATTAAATAATAACTATCAAAGCCTCTTGCTCTCGGTGCCTATACATGTCAGTGTGTGTGTGTGTGTGTGTGCCTGCCTGCCTGTGCCTGTGCCAGTGTGCGTTGTTCTTGTGAATGGTTGTTATTACAACAAAAAGGAGAGAAAAAAGAGAATTGTTGCCAAGCGTTTAGAGATTGTCTTGTATCCTCACACTTGCATTGCTTACACTTTAAATGCCCTGCACCGGGCATTGTTGTTGCTGGCAGGATTCTACTGTCCCCATTTCGGCTGTGTTTGTTGTTGCGGCCGCTGCCGCTGCAGTTGTCAGCCATTGTTCGGCCGCCCCTCCACGCCCCCCTCCCAGCAATTATTACAAGACGCCACCGCAAAAATTCTTTCAATGCGTTGCCGCTTCTGCCGCTGGTCTACTGTGTGTGTGTGGGCAGATCCGTCTAGCCGTCTCGCTCCCACTACTGGGCGCCCAAGGCAGCCTCTCAGTTGCGTGTGCCGAGTGCCAGTGGCTGTCCCGCTCGCACCAAACATTGGTTGCACCCAGTGGCTGACCGAGGGGGGTCACTGGGGGATAACTGTCCCCCCAAAAGTTTTCGTAATGAACGCAATATCAACAAAATCCAATTGATTATTTCAACAGTTTTTCCAAATTTAAGGGTTTATTTCACTATTTAGCACAATTAGGTGGTGTCCCAGGGTTTTACAAAGAAATTTTGTACTGTTAGTGAACAAAATTTCTTAGTATTTTTTTTTTGGTTCCCCCAGAACTTGTCATTTATTTGAGTATTTTAGAGGTAATGGAAAATTAAGTGGAATGTTAGGAATTTTATAAAGATTTACAACAATTATTTTTAAATAAACTTATCTAAAAAAATTGATTTTTCAGAACTTGTAATTATTTTTTCAGTATTTCCTAGGAAATTCAAACTTTTTAACTCATTTGTTTAATATCTTAAGTAAAATCAACAGAAGAGAATATTCCGAATCGAAACAATTTTTTTCAAATCCCAATAGGTTCAAGTCCCCTTCTGCTGTATTTCAGAGCCACCACTGGTCGCATTAGTGGTGTGGATCGCTCGGGGGTGGCTAAATGGAGGAGTTCCCTAACTCAACCGCACCAAAACACCAAACAAAACCCGCTTTGAAATCAATTTTATCGCTATCTTTGACTTTTACAGCCCACTAGAAAGACTGAAACAAGGAGCTTCGGCCCACAAGCGGTGATCCCAGCACCTTATCCTCATTCTCAACGAGAGCCACAGCCACATCCTAGCCCATCCTCCAGCGCAGCGGGAAGACGAGGAGCGCGGCGGCGGCGTGAAGGAAGCTAACGCTAATGAGGATCTATTGGCAGCATGAGTACACTGGGGGGAAGTAGGGGAGAGCGAAATGCCAAGCCCAAATTCACAGCGTTGGATATAAATCGCATGTACAAGAATAGCCGCGTAAGTAGACACCCTGGTTCGCCAGCTCAAACGATCCCAACCAGCTAACTAATCGGTCCTTCCTTCACCTCAGGGCGAGTCGAGTGAACCATCTGCACAAAAGAATCAAGTGCCACGTAAACATGGAATGCAAATCTTGGGCAAAGTGCCGTCCGCTAGGCGACCACCAGCCAATCTGCCATCCCTGAAGGCCGAGACCCACACCAGCAGCAACAACAATCTCCTAGTCTCAGTCGAAGGTGGGTTGTCCTAGTTGAAGTGCTTTCAAATAAGAATATGTTTAACTAATTGAATTTCTCTGTGCAGGAGCCACATCTGGAGGATCGGGCGCAGGCGGGTCAGCGGGATCAGGCGCGGCAGGAACCAACACTAGCCACAACAACACCACTGCCCACAGCGGAAGTTCAGGAGCAGGAGGCGGAGCGGGATCGGGCGGAGGAGGAGCTGCGTCGTCATCTGCTGGTGGACATCATAGCCAGCAGCAAGCCCACAGCCAGCACCTTCACAACAACAACATCGGTCTCGGCCTGAACGCTGGAAAGTTCGTCAATAGCAACAACAGCAGCAGCAGCAACAACAACGCCGGCATCTCAGGCGGCGGCAACAAGAACTTTAAATTAATCAACAACTCCGTTGGCAGCTCCGGCGGCGGAGGAGCAGGTGGATCGGGCGGCGGCGGCGGATCGTCAGGCTTAGGAGGAGGAGGAGGAGGCGGAGGATCAGGGTCCGGATCGGGCGGACACTCAGTCAACTCGCCCAAGACATGGTCTGCAATCACCACAGGACACGAGCGCGGCTCGGGCGGTCAGCACTTTGGCCGCCAGCAGCAGCAGGTTGTGCCCCACTACCAGAGTCCGCAATTCCAGTACGAGTTCCCCACGCTGGACGGCACAGTTGGCAGCGGCGCAGGCGGCGGTTCGGGAACGGGTGTGGGTTCCGGGGCCGGAGCGGGCAAGAGCCATTATCAGAATCAGGCGCACCATGCCGGCCACCAAAACCACCACCAGCATCAGCAGCACCACCAGCAGCATCAACAGCACCACCACCAGCAGCAACAGCACCATCGGGACTACCACCATGGCCACGGGCGCCAGTATGGACACCACTCGCATCGCGACTACAGAGATGGCAGCGACGACGTCGGCGGCGGGTCCGCGGAGCTTGGCGAGCTCAGCCTTCGTCCGCAGAACGACACGGCCGCCTGGCTGCAGCAGCAGGAGAAGGCGGCCAAGGTGGCAGCTGCTGCGGCAGCGGACCAGGGTCTCAACCTACAGGGCCCGGTCCACCATCAGATGGGCGGTAATGGCGGGGCCGGAGGAGGTACGGGCGGAGCTGTGCCCCTGCCCATCCTCTCGCTGATGCCCTCGTTCATGCGCAGCGGTGCCCCGTTGCCCGCCTCTGGAGCGACCGCGGCCAGCATCTTGGCCGGCGGATCCTTGGACTCGGGCGCCCTGCCCAGCGCTCCCTACCAGAACGGCATCCTCGGTGCTCGTTCCGCCTCGCCAGCGGTGGTGGGCAGCGGCGGCTTCCGGGCGGCCACTGTCATTCCCAAGCGACCACCGAACTCATCCTCGCCCCCGCAATCCGGACTGGGCCTTGGAGGATCACCCACTCCGCCACAATCCCAGCAGCAGCAGGCCAACGGCGGACGCAAGGATAAGGACTATGTGGTGGAGCCGGAGGTGGCACAGATGCAGCGTCCCATCATCCGCGAGGAGGATTTGGAGCGCCTTAACGCCATCGCCAAGGACGATAGCTGGACCAAACAGGACGACATTGACTACACGAAGAAACTAACATTCTCGGACGACGAGTCCACGCCGGAGGAGCATCAGGGGCAGGTCAAGCAGCACGGCTCCGCCCAGCAGCAGGCGCAGGGATCCTCCTCAGTATTGGCTGGAAATGATCAGCGCAAGCTGTCCGCCTCCACAACCAGTTGGCAGCGCGGCAAGGAGAGCACCGAACGCGAACAGCAGTCGGAGCTTAATCAGGATCAGCAGCAGCAGCCGCTGCAACAACAGCAGCAGCAAGAAATTCGCCAGCAGAACGGCCATCGTGGTAGCTCTGGCAATGTGGGAGCGCCAGTGGCCGGTGGCATTGCCCTGGATGCCAGCGTGTATGAGCGAGTGAAGCAGCGCAAGGAGGAGGAGGAGCGTCGCGAGATGGAGCGCAAGCAGGCGGCGGCCAAGAAGTTGCAGGAACTGGAGATGAAGATGAATAGCAAAAAGGCGGCGGCCGCAGCTCTGGCGGGCGCCGAGCCATCTTCGGGCTCCGCATCACTGACCAATGAGGTGGCGCCTCCATCCGCACCACTCGGAAATGTCAGCGAAGACGAGGGTGGAGGCCAAGGCGCCGGACTGCACCGACGACCACGTGGAAGCATCTCCAGTTTGGGCAGCGGCGTCACACCCACGGGAGGAGCTGGCGGCGGCAACGCTGGAGGAGTATCTTCAGCCTCCTCGGCTGGCGGCGACTACGGCCAGAAGACCTTCCTCACCCATTTCCAATCAAATCTACCACCCCGTTTCCAGCGCCAGCAGCAGCAGCAACAGCAGCAGCTGCCGCGCCTGGAGAAGAGCGCATCGGCCAGCAGTGCATTCGATAGCAATTCCCGCTACCTGCAAAAGGGCGGCGTAAGCGGTGGCGTGGGCGCCAGTGGAGGAGCACCCACCACTGCTGGCCAGGGCCGCAGCATTTCCGGCGGCTATGCGCAGCGAGGTGGCAGTGTCGGAGGAAGCGGCGGCGGCGGTGGCGGATACGGACGCAACCGCCACGACAGCAGCAGTGCTCGCGAGGAACAGGAGCTGGAACAGCAACAGCAGCGCTTCACCCGCGGTCAGGACTACCGCCAGGTGCAAGCCCTACCGCGCAGCATATCGGAGAACTCGCACCGCAAGACTAGCGTGTCATCGGCTGGTGATGATGTGCTTGGTGGCGGAAGCGGCTCGTGCTCGTCGTGGGCCGAGCAAACGGATGCCGAGCAGAAGGTGCACCATCGCCACCGCGAGGAGAGCTTCTCCTCCAGCCACAGCCACGATTCGGCGGTGCAAATAAAGATACTGCAGCGCCCGGCCCGTCAGCCGAGTCTCAGCGAGGAGTCTTCGAGCCAGCAGAAGCAGCTGCCCGCTTCGCCGCAACAGCAGAAGTCGCTGGCGAGCGAACCCATGCCCACGCAGATTCTGCGACGCAGCGTGGAGATCGAGAAGCCAGGCGAGGAGAGAGCCGAGGATAAGTCTGCCTTGGATTCGGAGGACAAGTCGAAGGCAGCAGCAGCTGGTGGCAAGGTGGACGATGACAAGTCCGGCAGCAAGCGGCCGAGTCCCAGGAGCGCAGCGGCATGCGGCGGACGAGGTGGCGGCCGCAGCTATACCGGCGGCAGTGGCGGATCAGCTGTCGGATCGGGCAGCAGCTACCGCGGGCAGAGGAGCGCCAGCGACTGGGGCAGCAATCGCAGCAGTGGCAGACGCTACTACGGCAGCGGCGGAGAGCAGTCGGAGCACTCTGAGGACGTGGACGAGGACTGCTACAGCAGCGGCGGAGGCGGAGCTGGAGGAGCAGCGCGTCGCAGCCCCAAGGAAGCGGGCGGCAGTGCTTCGAACTCCGGTCAGGCTGCGGCCAACAAGGCGGGCTTCTCGCCCCGCGGCGAACCCTCGCGACGTGGACGCGGTGGCCTCTCCAGCGGCGGAGGCGGTGGCAGCTCTGCCTCCGGCTATCGTCGCCAGCCCGTGGGCACCGGCTCAGCGGGAGGATCGGGCTCGGGTGGAGCGGGTCGCAGCTATGGCCGACTCGGCTACGAGGAATACGGCAAGCAGCAGCGCACCTCCGAGTCGGACGCGGACCTGGACAAGACCAAGCAGAACCAGCTGGCACTCAGCGCCGGCCTGCACAAACCCAGCAAGGATGACAAGGATTCGTCAGCGCTCAGCGGCGAGGAGAAGGACAAGACTGCCACTCTGGCCCCCGCCCACAACACTGCCCTGCTAGCGAAGGATGAGTTGCAGAAGGACGCAGCGGGCCGCCTGCCGCCGGGTCTCTCGGCAGCGGGCTCTGTAGTGGGATCCGTAACTGCCACGTCGTCGTCGGTCGCAGTACCCGGCTCGGCGGACAAGAAGAAGGGTGAGTCCTGTGCCGTGGTCGGCGGCGAGAAGGTGCCGGGCAGCAAGTTGCCCGCCATCGGCGAGAAGACCTCTCTGGGGGCCGTTGGCTCGGGTCCATCGACCAATCTCCTGCTGGACGCCGGCGCCCCGGTCAACACAATAATCTTTGAGAACTCCACGTACAAGCAGCAGGCAGCGGCCGCTGCCGTGGTGGTGACGAAGCCCGGAGCTCTCTCTGTGTCCAGTGGCGGCGCCACCATGACCGTGGACAGCCTGTCCAGTGCCCTGTCCCAGATGAGTTTCGGTGGCAAGGCGTCAGCGGCGGGAGCCGGTGAGGATTCCCAGGACATGAAACTGGGCTTCAGCTTCGTCGATGACCCCACCGCACCGCTAAAGGTGGTGGACACGATCGATAAGACGGCCAGCCAGCAGCAGCAACAGCAACAACACTCCCAGCAGCAGCAGCAACAACAGCAGCAGCAGCAACAGCAGCAGCAAAACAACTCGACGGCGGATCTCAATATGAAGATAGCCAGCGTAAAGAAGGTGTGGGAGTCGGCCACGCCCATGTCCGACGGCCCGTCGCCGGCGCAAGTGCAGCAGCAGCAGCAACAGCAGCCGCAACAGCAACAGCAGTCGCAGGTGCAGGTGGTTGCCCAGCAGCAGCAACAGCAGCAGGTGGTGGGGCAGCAGCAGACGGGCGACGATGGCAGTGGCCACATGAGCGCCGCCTCCTTTGTGGCCGCCGTCGCTGCCTCACAGCACCAGCAGCAGCACCAGCAAATGCCGCACTACGCGGTGTCGGCGGTGCACATGCAGAGCCACCACCACCAACAGCAGCAACAACAGCAGGCGGCGGCAGCGGTGGCGGCAGCGCAGGCGCAGCACCACCAGCAGCAGCAGGCACAGGCGCACCACCAGCAGCACCATGCACTCTCCTCGCCGGGCCCGGTGCCCGGCGGCCATGGCCATGGATACGGCCATGGCTCGCCGTTCGACGCGGCATCGTTGGAGCAGCAGTTCCAGCAGGAGGACTACCCCAGTCCCCAGCAGCAACAGCAGGCGCACCAGAAGACCAAGCAGCTGCAGCAGCAACAGCACCTGGGCATGTCGCCGCCGCCCAGCCAGCAGCAGCAGCAGCAGCACTCGCAACAACAGCAGCAGCAACAGCAGGCACACCAGCAACAGCAGCAGCAGGCCCACCAGCAGCAGCAGCAACAGCAGCCGTCATTCTACCAGGCGTCACCGCAATTCGGCGTCGGTGGCATTCCCACGATCCCCAGCCCGCCGGCCGTGGTGTTCAACTCGTCGCAGATGCCGCCGCCGCCACCGTCGCAGGGCGGCAATCTGTACGCTCCATTCCATTCGCTCGATCATTCGAGCCGTTCGCCAGCCTACTCGGCGGCGGCGGCCGCCCACAGCTTCCCGAACCATTATGCGGCAGCAGCAGCGGCGGCGGCGGCAGCGGCCGTGGGCGGCGGTCCCTTCAATGTCAACGTGAACGCCTACGCGCCCATGACACCGCACGGCGGCAGCCTGCCGCCCACAGCGCCCACCCCGGACATGTACTCGAACCTCTCCTCGCAGTTCCGTCTGGGCGGCGGTCCGGGCCCGGGTCCGGGTCCCTTTGGCCAGCCCAGCTCGCAGCAGCTGAGCAATCCGAGCAACCACGGCGCCGTGGCCATCATCTCGTCCAGCAGCAACTCCATGATGTCGTCAGGGGCGGCCAAGCCGCCGCCCAGCCAGCAGCCCATCGGCGCCATTGGCTCCAAGTCGGCGGGCAGCGGTGGCGGTCCGGGACCAGGACCTGGCCCGTATGCCACCACGCAGCAGTACATGAATCTTTATGCGGGCCCGCCGCCCCAGCATCCGGGCCAGGGTGGTCCGCCGCCGGGCGCCCATCAGCTGCAGTCGAACAGCTACTACTCGAATTCGGCGCCGGGCGGACCGAGTGGACCGCAGTTCTACGGCGGACCACCGCCGCAGGGCAATGGCGGGGCGCAGAGCTATGGCCTGGCCACGGCCGCGGGCATGTATGGCGGCCACCAGGGCGGTCCGCCGGGCTCCAATGGACCGCCGGGACCGCCGCAGTCGCAGCACACGATGGGCACCTTCAACACGCAGTTCATGAACTCGCAGCTCCTGACGGCGGCCAGCATCAATCAGTACCGCGGCGGACCGACGCCCGGAGCGGCCTATCTCAAGGGCAGCCAGGGACAGGCGCACATGCAAGACTCGGTAAGCAGAGGACGAGGAGGAGGAGGCGACGCCTCCATGCCCACTTTCCCATACCATTAACCATGTTGTCGTTCTCCTAGTTCTTTGTAAGCAAGACAAACAATTCAAGACCGTAGAAAGGTGTGTGGCGGCGCGTTTGAGCCAGATTCGGAGCCCGATAGCCGGGCGATCTTGTGTGTTGGATGATTTATCGTTGATTTCAAGCCGAGAAGGCAAAGCCCTTACAATATTATCGTTTGACTGTTTGTTTTTTGAAGCGAAGCCAAACCAACGCGGTTGGAGTCGAGAGTTGGTCAAGATTCGGAGCCAGAGAAGTGCAGAAGAACATGATCTACTACGATGTATCTATCCTTGTGTTATTCCAATGTTTTTGCCACAGATATGTAATCTTTTTTGCTTTTGTAATGGGCTCTCCCCCGCCATGTACTTTCGAATTCTGCGACCTGGTTCTGCAGTAGAAAACTTTGATTTTGAGCGAGACAATTGTGCTTGAGCCATGTGAAGAATGAATACTCAATAAACGGTTGGCACATTAGCATCAAGTTGTTGTCGTACTTTAAATAATCGAAGGGTCTTGCGTTTGTGGATTATCGGAGGCTTATACTCATTGAAAGCTTCCATGGTTCGCTATAAAATCTAACTACATATATGATGAAATAAGTAATTATTCTTTGGGTTTATTAGGTGTGTCTAGGTTTTGGCTTCGAGTGTTATTTATGACTTGTATACCCCAAAGAATTCCTAATGTGGTTATAAACTTTAAAACTTAAAAGCACCTATTTAAAAATAAAGTACTTCGAACCATTTAGACAACGTTTTTACGACAGTATTATGGTATAATTTATATTTTGTAAGTGTTTATGCTTTGTAGTTAGTTGAAAAACCACAAAAAGGTTTTCCAGAATAGAATTCAACGGTTTTCAATATAAATACAGGGTGTTTGATCCCAATTTCCCATTAAAACCAGTGTTGACAGTAAGAAAAAAATGAATATAGTGTTGAAAAAGTCATTTTATTAACTATGATTAACAATTAACAACACTTTTCTAAGAATCTAAAATGATTTAAACTACAGCTTAAAATGTATTATTAACCTAATTTCAATTATATAGGCTACACTTTAAATGCTTATTTAGTCTCCTATACATCCTTTGCTAATCCTATTTATTCCGCTTCTTTCCGCAGATGGGTCGTCAGCTGAAGAGTCCTCTGAGCGCCGACATGAGCTTGGGTCTGGCCAAGCAGGTGCAGTCGCAGCCCAGTCCGCCGCACCACAAGAACTACGGCGCGGTAAGTGTGCACCTCGGAGCTCTCCGGGATCTCGCATCTTGCTAATTTCCCCTTTCTCCTCGCAGTGGGATCTGCAGAACCAGGTGCTGCAGCAGCAGCAGCAATCTCAGCAGCAACAGCAGCAGCAACAGCGCCAGGGCGGCGGCGGCGGTGGCAACGGGCCGAACATGAACGCCCTGGGCGGCCGCGGCAGCGGAGCCGTAGGCAGTGGCAGCGGCAATGGCGGCGGAGGCGGTGGCTCCCAGGTGGGCGGCAATGGCGGTGGCAATGGCGTCGGCAGCGTGGGCCAGAGCGGCGGCGGTGGCCAGGGACGCTATCCCACGCCCATTCAGCGGCCCAACAACTACCCCCAGCATCCGCAGCAACAGCAGCAGCAGCAGCAACAACAGCAGCAACAGCAACAGCAGCAACAACAGCAGCAGCAGCAGCGGGAGCAGGCGGCAGCAGTGGCGGCGGCGGCTCAGCGGGCCCAGAATATGCGACAGGTGACCGGAGGCGGTGGCGGCGGCGGCGTGGGCGGCAGTGCCGGCGGCGGTGGCAGCAACACACCTGTGGGCCCACCCGGCGGCAATAACGGCGGCAATGGCGGCCCAGGAGGAGCGGGCGGCGCTGGAGGATCCGGCGGAGCGGCGGGCTCGGGACCCGGCGGCAAGCCCTACTATGCGAATAACGCCTCGGGAGCGGGCGGTGCCGGCAATCGGGGTGAGTGGCATGCGAACTGAGCGCCCGGTGGCCACCACCAGCCGCCACCAGCCAGTCGAAACCGGCCAGCAAGCGAACCAAGCACCCACCAGGAAACCCCAGAAATAGCAACACAGAACCGGAAATGGATAGCGCAGGAGGATGAGGAGGAGGAGGAGCAAGAGGAGGAGGGTCAGGCCCAGAGCTGGGCCAAAAGAGAGCTATCCAGGCCGAGAACATAAACGTAAACCGAGCAAGTCAGGCGGAGGAGTAACTAGAAAAGTGGAATATTGAAACAGGCAGAACCAGGCAGAACCAGGCGAGGCACAGACAGACACTTAGCCCTTGACCCGCGCGTGGGGGAGAGGCATGTGATGCGATGCGAGTAGGCAAGTGAGCTAGTTGGGGGGCTTCCCCGTCACAACCGCAGGAATGGCCACTCAGCAGGAGTCGGCGAAAGTAAACGAGAGTCGCGAATCGCAAGTCGAGAGTGAGGAGACGAAAGGTTCAGCAGGAAACGAGTAAGGAATACCTAATTGCAAGAAGAAATATTTAAAGAAAACACAACAACACACAACACCACACCACACCACACCACACCACGCCACACCCACACATGCATACATTTACATATACATACATACATACGGAATAGCAGAGTGTATTTTTTGTCAAACAAATTTACATAATAATATATTACTTTTATATACTTATGATTTTCTGTAGTAGAGTCTTTCTCCCCTAAAAACCATGCAACAAAACGAACCTTTGGCACTGCGTCTGCTTTAATTTCTTTATATATATACATATTGTTTAATTTTTTTGCAACCAACAAAAAATCAACTAATAATTCTAATTTATGATTATGCTACAATATACATTATATATACCATCTATCTATCTATATCTATCGATATGCATCTTTCTGTGTAGACAGCGAATAAGAGAGAGACAGACAGGCGGACAGAGAGAGAGAGAGAGACAGACAGACGTAGACAGAGAGGGAGAGACGGAGCTAGCAAACGAGGGAGACGGAGAATACGAGTTTGTTTAAGCGCAAAGTTAAGTTCAAACGTAAAACCCATACATTTAGAAATATTGTCGTCTTTCGAAGAACAACCAAGACATATAGACACTTGCGTCGCAAAAACAGTACTCGGCGGGCCCTATATTGTTAAACGTACTATGGTAAACTAAACCCTGATCCTAACTAAAACCGAAACTAAAGCGAAGAGGGCGAAACGAGCAATGGAACCAAGCAAACAAATTTGAAAATAGTGTTCAGCGCAATCGCACACCGGTGGCAACGCCGCCGCAGCCCTCGCAGCCAGCGCTGCCACCTCGGCCGCTGGCGGCGATAATTAGTTAATCGATTATCATTAGCCCGCCAAGTCCTGCTGCAATTTGAAGTGAAAAAAAACGACGTTTATGCTCAAGCGGTGGCCAGGTGCGGTGTGGAGGCAACATGAAATTTAACCGATTTATATAAATGTGTAATTCATTATGTAACTGTAACTTAACAAGGATACGATATGTACGGCATACACAAGACACCAAACACACATAAATATATTTATATATATATAGGCGAAATCCAAGCGAAAAACGAAAACACTCCAGCAAACATTTTTAAGGAAAGCGCAGAGCCCACACACCACATATATCCCAGTAACAGTAATTAATACGAATATACTCGGATCGAAATCCTGGGGAGTGGGGCGGGGCCCGCCTAACCCCACAAAGCCAAGGGGGCGCGACGGCAGCCCTGCCCTGCTCCGCAGGACCATGCAACTAAATGTAGTAGAATTAATAATTAAACAATGCAGAGTAAGAAATGCAAGAAACAAAAATGACAAAAGCAAAAGCAAGGCACTTTTCGCTAGGCTTCTGAACCGAAAATAACAAAAAACAAAAAAAAACACGAAACCATATAGCGATATTATTAGTCCACACACACACTCTCTCACATACGCCCCCAGCCACGCCCACAGCGGAAAAAGCCCAAAATATTTGGGCGATTTGCTATGCCAGGCAATGTTTAGTTAAGAAATCCCAGAGAAATCGAAGGCGAACACAAATTAATGAAGTGACGAGCAAAAGTAACAAAGCAAGCTTGCTACCACACAATACATGTAAAAGGTATATTACATAGCATATTGATAAATGATATAAACCTTAATTTATACCTATATTTTAAATGCATCATCGGGTTTTCCGTCTCCACCAAAACGAGGAAAGCCACAGCGTAGGCGCGATAACGATAGCGATAACAGGAAACGGAAGCGGGGAGAAGAGGCAGAGCAGGGTGGTGGAGCGGAGAAGCGTACACGGCGTATATGCCTGCGATTTTTACATTCAATTCATTCAAATTAATTTTTAGTAATACTGAAATTTCGATAAGCCAACCCCCCAGCCCCGCCCCCCCTCGAAAAGTCCCTACCCACGAGAAGGAGGAGATTTAAAGCGAGTTTGAAATGAAATAAAAACTTTAAATAAAATATTAAAAACAGAAAACCAAAACCAAAAAGGAAGTCAAGCCCGAAGTTTGGTAGATGTGTTCCTAGACTACTTAAAACCACTGCTTATTCTTGCATTCAGCGAGTGATTCTTTTTGTATGGGATGGCAGGGGAAACAAATATTCTCTAACTTGCAGGTTGAATTTTCGATGGAAAAAGGGTCTGCATTTCATTTGCAATTTTTATGTGGGACTAAGAGGCATGGTTCTATGCTGGCGCTGCTGTTTTCTAGGCAAGGAACCTAAACAGCCTATAAATTTCGTTGTTCAATGTCTTTTGCACTTCGTATGCAGATATTTTAAAGATTCTGGATTTAGTTCATTAGTACTGAAAAAAGTTAATTGAAAAATTGGTTAATGGAGAGTATTAAAATCTTTTTAACGCTCAGGTTTTGCTTGCAAAAACTAAACAAATCATTATTTGGAAGAAAGTTATTGAACATGAAGTCTATAAAGATGTACTAAATATGCACCAATAAACAAAAGAACAGAGAGTAGCATTCAAAATGTTATAAGTTATAGTCAAAAATATTATTCCGAAAGCTTTTAAATTTAAAAATTCTACAATTTGGTAGCATACACCTTTTTTTTTGGCTTATTTCGGTAACTGCAATTGCACAAAAGATTGTCTCCTTAATGTGTAATATTTTGTATATCGTAAAAAATGCTCCTAACTCAAAATACGTTTAGGTAGACCATCCTCAAGTGTTAAATATGCAGAGTTAGAGTTAAATGAAGGTAATGCCTACTCAAAAATCCAATCTTTCGGTGGCCTTAAAGGGATCTATTCCATTGGATACCGGTTTTTCACCTGGAGATCCCTGCCTTATGTGGATCTTTCTCCATAACCCGATGAAGTTATATGTTATGCCATGGCCCAAGATCAGTATGCCGAAGGAGGAGCAGCCTAGTTCCAAGAGGTCCAGCATATAGATGCCATGAAACCAAGTGACTCTCCAAGGATCGTTACATAACGCACTTCGTGGTTCAATGTGTTACATTCTCAGCTTATTTATTCCTTCAAGGTCTTGCACTACACATAAAATAAACTGATCCGGGAACCGGGATCCAGCGGTGGGTCCCCGGGATCCGCGGACCCAAAACTTCGGAGGCGGCAGATGAGCGGTGGAGCGCCCTACTTCTTCTTGGGCTTCAGCACCTGGTAGGCGATCAGCAGGCCCATCACGGCGTACGTGGCCTTGGCCACCTGGAGGACAGAGACGTGAGCCATGGGATGGCATAACGCCGGGATTAGGATTACGCTGGCCAGAGCCGGAAAGTCACACTACTCACGTTAGCACGGCCGCTCATGGTGGTGCCATTGAAGATCTTGGACAGACCGGTCAGTTTCTCGCCTTCGCCAGCCATTTCTGCGGATCGGGAGTGTTGTGTGGTGAGTGCCAGCTGGAGGGGAGTGCTCCGTGGGCCTGTTCTACTCACCTCAGGGTTTATTTGCACGGAATTCGAGCTGCTGCAGTCGCCAGAAAAAATATTTTCGGCGGAGGTTATACAACTGTCATCAGTCTGACCGATAAGTTATCGATAAGATATGCCGGAGGAAAAATACCGAAGAAAATACCTAAAAGGTCATGCTGAGGTGTCCTGGCTAGCCAAGCGGAGACACCTTCCTGTAGAATTTGGGAGTTAGTCAACACTGTTTTACCTGCTTGCTAATAGTTAGGCGCCAAAATTTGAAATCAAAAATGAATATATGAGTGAGTCAATTTATGACATTTGTTTAAAAAAAAAAAACTATATTATTTATTAGGAAACATATAAATTAGCTTTCTTTCCCCAGCTACTTAATACATTTTCTTACTGATGCTCTATCTCAATTTAGTTTTTACCAAGCTGTAAGACTTATATAAAAGTTTAAAAATTTAAATAAAAATTTAAAAAAAAAAGGAAAACACACCTCAACATTCTTTATATATTTTCATATTTTATGTGGTAATTTTTCTCACTCCATTCTTTTACTTTTCCCTTAAATAACATCCGATTACTTCTTAAAAAAAATGAAGCAGCCCCTCGAATTTCTAGAGCGACCGACAAATTTACCTTTGCATATGTGTCACTCACGTTGTCAAAAGGCAAATTACAGGGTCCTTATCAAATGTCAATAGCAGCTCTGTCATATCGCATCTAATTAAGCAGCTAAATATAAACGCCCACAGACTCATTAAAATTAAACTGCACTTCCTGGGAACCAAAGGCTGACATTGCATTGTCAGGACGAGCGAAAGAAAGGGCCGGCCCTAAAGAGAATGCATTCGGAGGCAAAAAAATCGTGTAATTAGAGGCTTAAATGCACTTCAAGTCCAACCAGGTCCACACCCATTTAACCCACAAATCCGCGCACAAAGACGGCATTTCAAATGGGAGCAGTGCCAAATCCTCCTCCTCAACAATTAAACTTGCTAAGGTGAAGGTAAATTTAAAATAAGGGATACTTACCTTGTAATTTGTTTAGTACTTATAATAGTTAGTTAACTCTTTTTAAGGGCATTTTTTTTTAGAAATATGAACGTATTTTTTAGACCTTTAATTTTTAATTTTAAAATTAAACATGAGATTTATATTTTTTCTTATACATATATATTTTCTAAATTTATATTTGTTCTATAATATAATTATATTTACATATTTTTGTTTTCACTTATATATATTTTTTAAATTTATATTTGTTTAGTAATATTTACATATTTTTGTTTACTCTAATTAAATGATAAGGCTTTCTTATAGAAGTTCCACTGTATCTCTGACATGACACTCTCTGCCACGCCCCCCTTCCGGGCACTATAAAAACCCTTCGGCAGTTGGGAACCTGCTTCAAAATCCTTCGTCTCAAGATGAGCAACAAGGCCCCGGAAAAGGAACAAGACCAGAGGCAGGATCAGGGCGAGGAGGGCCAGCGCCAGGACCAATCCCTGCGCATCCAGATCCTCGTCTATCGCTGCATGGGCATCGACCTGTGGAGCCCCACACGCGCCAACGACCGCACCTGGCTCACCCTCGTGACCATGGGCCCGCTCTTCCTCTTCATGCTGCCCATGTTCCTGGCCGCCCACGAGTACATCACCCAGGTGAGCCAGCTCTCCGACACGCTCGGCTCCACCTTCGCCAGCATGCTGACCCTGGTCAAGTTCCTGCTCTTCTGCTACCACCGCAGGAAGTTCGTCGGCCTGATCTACCACATCAGGGGCATTCTCGACAACGGTACACCAATATAATGTATAATATTTCTAATATATCCTATATAATATTTCTTCTAATCGGCAGAGATCCGTGTCTGGCCAGATGCCCGGGCAATCGTGGACGTGGAGAACGAGAGCGACCAGATGCTCAGCCTGACCTACACCCGCTGCTTTGGGCTGGCGGGCATCTTCGCGGCCATCAAGCCCTTCGTGGGCATTGTGGTGTCCCTGATTCGCGGCGACGAGATCCACCTGGAGTTGCCCCACAACGGGGTGTACCCGTACGACCTCCAGGTGGTCGTGTGGTACGTGCCCACCTACCTGTGGAACGTGATGGCCAGCTACAGTGCTGTAAGTGATCTACTTAGGAGAAACTCTTTTAAGTCCCTGCATTTCATATTATCTTTGGTTATTTTTAATATTATTTTGCTCTTTTTATTGGCTTAATGTGTGGAAATATTACATTTAACAATTGTAATTTACTAGAGGATTTAATGGAAATATTAGACTTTGGTTTTTTATATGATATCATTTATACAATTAATTTAAGTATTTCATACGCTTTAAAAATATTAAAAATATTATTTTCAATCTTGAAGATTTGTTTGAAATATTTAAAACGACATTTCAAATGCAGTACAAAATATTTATTTTCCCTTTTTCATTTTAAAAGACTTATAATAAAGTGTGTAGCTTAATGTAATAAAAATATATTTAATTTATTTTGCATGCAATACAAAATATTTATTTTCCCTTTTTCATTTTAAAAGACTTATAATAAAGTGTGTAGCTTAATGTATTATGGCTTAAAATATATTAAATTTATTTTAAATGCAATACAAAATATTTATTTTCCCTTTTTCATTTTAAAAGACTTATAATAAAGTGTGTAGCTTAATGTATTATGGCTTAAAATATATTAAATTTATTTTGAATATAAAAACATATATTCTATTTTCGACCAGGTAACCATGGCGCTCTGTGTGGACTCGCTGCTGTTCTTCTTCACCTACAACGTGTGCGCCATCTTCAAGATCGCCAAGCACCGGATGATCCACCTGCCGGCGGTGGGCGGCAGGGAGGAGCTGGAGGGCCTGGTCCAGGTGCTGCTGCTGCACCAGAAGGGCCTCAGGATAGCCGACCACATCGCCGACAAGTACCGCCCGCTCATCTTTCTGCAGTTCTTCCTGTCGGCCCTGCAGATCTGCTTCATTGGGTTCCAGGTGGCGGACCTCTTCCCGAATCCGCAGAGCCTCTACTTCATCGCCTTCGTGGGCTCGCTGCTCATCGCCCTGTTCATCTACTCGAAGTGCGGGGAGAACATCAAGAGCGCCAGCCTGGACTTCGGCAACGGGCTGTACGAGAGCAACTGGACCGACTTCTCGCCGCCCACAAAGCGTGCCCTCCTCATCGCCGCCATGCGCGCCCAGCGACCTTGCCAGATGAAGGGCTACTTCTTCGAGGCCAGCATGGCCACCTTCTCGGCGGTGAGCATCCCTGCGCGAACACGTGCCGCCCAAGTGCACTCAAAGAAACTCCCATTTACAAAATCACTTTTTGGTGCCAAGAAGTATGCAACGAATCTTGGTTGACTGAGTAGTAGAATGAATACAGTCAAAAAGCAGTTTGTCCTTTATTTCCTGCATACTTTTCGGCAGCGAAAAAATTAAATAGTGATTGTTACCTTTACGAATGAAAAATTCTAAAAACGAAACCGTAAATGGAAAATAATAAAATAGTAATAACTTGATTCGTACAAGCCGAAACCTTATTCAACACAATTATTGAAGTGTATAAACCAATGTTTTATCCATGGCAGATTGTCCGCTCCGCAATGTCGTACATCATGATGCTGCGCTCCTTTAATGCTTAAAAAGGACATCAAAATGTGGCCGAGGAGGGAATATTATCAACAGGTGTGCCTGGTGGCATAGCAGATTGAAAAAACAACGCTGAAAATCGGGATTTATATTATTAAGAAACATTAAACAAGATAAGCAAATATTAGGTTTCATAACACAATACTACTTTATTCATTTAAATAAAATAAATGGGAATTACTTTCAGATGTTTCAATACTTATAATTGATATTACATATTAAAGCATTTGGCTGATCTACGATTGAAAAACCACAAACATACTATTAAAATCTGAAAATTAAAAAATCATAAATACAAAAATAGGAAAAAAATGATGCAGATCGGTAGGAAATTAAGCCAGCTTTCCAAAACAGTCGGTCTTTCAGCTGTACTCCTTGATTTGGCTGAACTACGATTAAAAAACCACACAAAAATCTGTTTTTTTGACTAAAATCTGAAATTTAAAAAAATGTGATGTACCCTCTTACAAAAATTGAAAAAATGGGTCAAAAAATAAATTTTCCTTTAAGTGATGCAGATCGATAGCAAATTAAGCCAGCTTTCCAAAACAGTGGGTCTTTCAGCTGTACTCCTTGATTTGGCTGAACTACGATTAAAAAACCACACAAAAATCTGTTTTTTTGACTAAAATCTGAAATTTAAAAAATTGTGATGTACCCCCTACAAAAATTGAAAAAATGGGTCAAAAAATAAATTTTCCTTTAAGTGATGCAGATCGATAGGAAATTAAGCCAGCTTTCCAAAACAGTCGGTCTTTCAGCTGTACTCCTTGATTTGGCTGAACTACGATTAAAAAACCACAAAAAAAATCTGTTTTTTTGACTAAAATCTGAAATTTAAAAAATTGTGATGTACCCCCTACAAAAATTGAAAAAATGGGTCAAAAAATAAATTTTCCTTTAAGTGATGCAGATCGATAGGAAATCAAGCCAGCTTTCCAAAACAGTCGGTCTTTCAGCTGTACTCCTTGATTTGGCTGAACTACGATTAAAAAACCACAAAAAAATCTGTTTTTTTGACTAAAATCTGAAATTTAAAAAATTGTGATGTACCCCCTACAAAAATTGAAAAAATGGGTCAAAAAATAAATTTTCCTTTAAGTGATGCAGATCGATAGGAAATTAAGCCAGCTTTCCAAAACAGTCGGTCTTTCAGCTGTACTCCTTGATTTGGCTGAACTACGATTAAAAAACCACAAAAAAAATCTGTTTTTTTGACTAAAATCTGAAATTTAAAAAATTGTGATGTACCCCCTACAAAAATTGAAAAAATGGGTCAAAAAATAAATTTTCCTTTAAGTGATGCAGATCGATAGGAAATTAAGCCAGCTTTCCAAAACAGTCGGTCTTTCAGCTGTACTCCTTGATTTGGCTGAACTACGATTAAAAAAAAATCACAATTTAAAAAATTGTGATGTACCCCCTTACAAAAATTGAAAATGGGTCAAAAAATAAATTTTCCTTTAAGTGATGCAGATCGATAGGAAATTAAGCCAGCTTTCCAAAACAGTCGGTCTTTCAGCTGTACTCCTTGATTTGGCTGAACTACGATTAAAAAACCACAAAAAAATCTGTTTTTTTGACTAAAATCTGAAATTTAAAAAATTGTGATGTACCCTCTTACAAAAATTGAAAAAAGGGGTCCAAAAATAAATTTTCCTTTAAGTGGTGCAGATCGATAGGAAATTAAGCCAGCTTTCCAAAACAGTGGGTCTTTCAGCTGTACTCCTTGATTTGGCTGAACTACGATTAAAAAACCACAAAAAAATCTGTTTTTTTGACTAAAATCTGAAATTTAAAAAATTGTGATGTACCCCCTTACAAAAATTGAAAAAAGGGGTCCAAAAATAAATTTTCCTTTAAGTGATGCAGATCGATAGGAAATTAAGCCAGCTTTCCAAAACAGTCGGTCTTTCAGCTGTACTCCTTGATTTGGCTGAACTACGATTAAAAAACCACAAAAAAAATCTGTTTTTTTGACTAAAATCTGAAATTTAAAAAATTGTGATGTACCCCCTACAAAAATTGAAAAAATGGGTCAAAAAATAAATTTTCCTTTAAGTGATGCAGATCGATAGGAAATTAAGCCAGCTTTCCAAAACAGTCGGTCTTTCAGCTGTACTCCTTGATTTGGCTGAACTACGATTAAAAAACCACAAAAAAAATCTGTTTTTTTGACTAAAATCTGAAATTTAAAAAATTGTGCTGTACCCCCTACAAAAATTGAAAAAATGGGTCAAAAAATAAATTTTCCTTTAAGTGATGCAGATCGATAGGAAATTAAGCCAGCTTTCCAAAACAGTCGGTCTTTCAGCTGTACTCCTTGATTTGGCTGAACTACGATTAAAAAACCACAAAAAAAATCTGTTTTTTTGACTAAAATCTGAAATTTAAAAAATTGTGATGTACCCCCTTACAAAAATTGAAAAAAGGGGTCCAAAAATAAATTTTCCTTTAAGTGACGCAGATCGATAGGAAATTAAGCCAGCTTTCCAAAACAGTCGGTCTTTCAGCTGTACTCCTTGATTTGGCTGAACTACGATTAAAAAACCACAAAAAAATCTGTTTTTTTGACTAAAATCTGAAATTTAAAAAATTGTGATGTACCCTCTTACAAAAATTGAAAAAAGGGGTCCAAAAATAAATTTTCCTTTAAGTGATGCAGATCGATAGGAAATTAAGCCAGCTTTCCAAAACAGTGGGTCTTTCAGCTGTACTCCTTGATTTGGCTGAACTACGATTAAAAAACCACAAAAAAATCTGTTTTTTTGACTAAAATCTGAAATTTAAAAAATTGTGATGTACCCCCTTACAAAAATTGAAAAAAGGGGTCCAAAAATAAATTTTCCTTTAAGTGATGCAGATTGATAGGAAATTAAGCCAGCTTTCCAAAACAGTCGGTCTTTCAGCTGTACTCCTTGATTTGGCTGAACTACGATTAAAAAACCACAAAAAAAATCTGTTTTTTTGACTAAAATCTGAAATTTAAAAAATTGTGATGTACCCCCTTACAAAAATTGAAAAAAGGGGTCCAAAAATAAATTTTCCTTTAAGTGATGCAGATTGATAGGAAATTAAGCCAGCTTTCCAAAACAGTCGGTCTTTCAGCTGTACTCCTTGATTTGGCTGAACTACGATTAAAAAACCACAAAAAAATGTGTTTTTTTGACTAAAATCTGAAATTTAAAAAATTGTGATGTACCCCCTTACAAAAATTGAAAAAAGGGGTCCAAAAATAAATTTTCCTTTAAGTGATGCAGATTGATAGGAAATTAAGCCAGCTTTCCAAAACAGTCGGCCCTTCAGCTGTACTCCTTTATTTGGCTGAGCTACGATTGAAAACCCACAAAAAACGTACTAAAATCTGAAATCCAAAAAATCATGGATGAGAAAAGCAAATTTAGCTGTTCTCTTTGATTTGGCTGAACTACGAATGAAAAACCAGCCCGGCAAAGTAGGCAGCTGAAAATGCGGGGCCCAGAGGTCGCGCCGCCCACCCACTGCCAGCCAGCCGTCATGACGGGCACTTTTCCTGAACTTGAGCTTTTCCTGGCTCTTAATAAAAGACCAGATGATGGGCGGGGATTCTGCAGGGAAGGCGGAGCGGATTGCAAGCGATATTGCTGCAAACTATTCGAATCGCTTCGCGCTTTCCGCCAGTCTTACCTGGCTCCAGCCCACCGAACACCGCCCACCATGCCATCCATTTTCCAGCGGCCTGTAACGATTTCCTGTTTGAACCGTGATTGATGACGGGCGACTGCAGGGAGCGAGGCAAGCTGCTGCTGGATGCAAAAGTCTTAAGTACACGCAACACTGAGCTGCGTGATTGGATACTTGGATGCCTGGGTGCCTGGGTGGTTGGATGCTTGGATGCTTGGATACCTGCAGCTGGCCAGCAGCCTCCTCCATCCGCCATCTGCCGCACTTTACGGCGGCTGCAACTGTTTTAAAGTTTTCAAATTGCGAGTGCCAATCCATAAGCACATAATTACGTATACGCCATGGGGACCACAAAAAGTGATGCGTTATTGCAGAGGCAGGCTGCACTTTGCAAATATTCTTATCAGGGTCTTAATATGATGATAGCTAATATTTTGCTTACTCTGATTAGAAGAGGGATGGTAAAAATAAATATTACAAATTTAAAAACAAACAATATTTAGTACAAAACATTAAGATTGTCCTGTAAATGTAAGTGTTTCGAAAATTGGTAGACTGATAACAATTAAACAGATAAAAACAAACTAAAAAAATTAAGATTGTCATGCTATTAAAATATTTTTGTCAAGGTCTAAAATCAAAGTAAAAATAAATATGACAAATTTAACGGAATATATAATTCAAAAACTAAAATATGGGATACAAGGCAAAGCATTACAAATATTTGAAGCAAGTTTACAAATATATGAAAAACAACTTTAAAAAAAGAGAAATTTTTATTAAAACCAAAATGGAAACCTAAGCATCTATACACATGCTCGTATTATTAAAAAAATAATTGTATATTGAGACCAATATTGCAAATCGAATAATTTACCTCAGTTTTTAAGTTACAAAAAGGATGTGTTTATTTTGAAATTATTCCCATATTTGTATTCAATTTAATAAAATGTATTAAAACACCATATTTCCTTTACTTAATGTTTGTTTTGTTACAAACATTTCAAATGAAAATACCACCCATACTGTGCAGTTGGTAACTCGACTACGGAATTATTTCTTCCGATTGAATTTCTCTGCGGCTTTGTGCTTCTAATTTCACTCGCCCTACCTAAGGTCATCATCCCCACTGCCGCGCCCCCTCCGATTTTCAATAGCCCCCTGCCCGAACCCAAAGAGCAGTTCTTGATTTACATTGCCAAAATTGAATTTATTTATCTCCCTCTCGTCAAATTTCCCTCGCTCCCCAGCCCCCAGCCCCCAGCCCCCAGTCCGCAGCCCCAGTCGAAAGTCTGATTTTGTAACAAAAATAAAGGGAGAACTGGCACAGAAACAAAATAAACGGAATTGAAATGTCCCTGGACCTGGTCATGATTTATTGCATCGCATAGCGACGGGATATTCTAAACTTTTTGTACTCTCCAAAGCCAACCTCCCGGACCCCCCCGAAAAACAAATAAAATATTATTTGAAATATGTGCTATGCGAACCCCATGATTGAGCATAAATAAAGTGTATAGTAAGCTGGCGAAAACAAAGTGCACGACTAAGGACAATAAACTGTTTTGACAACTTGTGGGCTCGTGTGTGCAAACAAAAGGGGTTTTTATTTATTTCCATTTTTCCGGCAGAGTTTTGCAGTTCCGTAGAATTAATTAGCGGTGAATAGGTACACTTCCCTCACGCCCCCATCAAAAGGGGGGAAAAACAAAGTATCTTCCTCTGGTTTTAGTTTTTACCATCCATCCTATTGTCTTATGGCAGGCGCCTTTTTTTCGCTTTGAGTAGATCTGCATATTGTGGTGGAAATTTAAAGTTACCTAGGGCAATCGAGTCCTTAAAGGTCCTTGTAAAATAGTGAAAATTAAAAGAAGATACAACACTTATTATTATATTGTTAAGGGTCCCTTAAGATATAAATACATATCAGTACGGTTAAAAAAAAATTAAAAAATGATATAAAAAATTTATACCATCCTTAATATTTATTTAAAGCATAACATAATCGTAAACAAACTTTAAAAATATAATATAGTTACAAAAATGTAGATTTTATTATCATGGGTCCCTTAAAATATAGATAAATATCAATAAGATTTTTAAAATATTTTTATTAGATAAAAAGTGTTACTAATATGAAGGGATACAAAATAAATTATTTTAAATCTTTTATTAAAAAACCCATAAAATATTTCCTAATTTTTTAAAAACATGAGGGCTTTTTTAATGGCAATTTTCATTTAAACTGTGAAAAAGTTTCTTTAAATTGAAAAAAATTCTTCATACAAAATTTACTTCTCCTTTTTTTTGTTTAATTATATAGGAAATGAACTCTCTTTTTTGGAAAAGAAAAAAACAAGTGCCCCATTTTAATGGCAATTTACTTTTAAACTGAGCAAAAGGCACCTAGACGTGGGCCCTCTTTTTATAGTAACTTTGGGGTGATGAGGGATACGTGCAATCATAATTTCCGCGGATGTAAGTATGTGCATGCGAGGTGTCCTGGTTCCCCGGCTAGTCCTGTCTCTTTGGCTTCGTAAAATGGTCACAAAGTAACGCGGCAGCTTAACGATTGCGGCCATAATGTCAGCACATCAAACCGGACATGACCTCGGATGGTAAACTCAGTCGCATTCGCTGGGAACCTAAACCTGCTGTCCTCTAAGCCCGTCAAAGCCACAAACGTTTGAAGAAAAAAACAGAAAAAACAGAAAAAAAACGCGGAAAGAGTGCTAGAACCATCAAAGTTTATATGTTTTATGTTTTCACTTTTAACGTTTTTTGGGGCGGACCCGAAAGGCAGCCCATTGTCATTGATGATGATTTATTGCCCGACTGCAAGTGGCCAAAAAAGTATTTACTCCGCTGTATGAAAGTAAAGGAAAGGCGATCCAGGGGCTGAATTATCAAGCATACGCAGCGTTGGACTCTGAAGTTTAGCTGCATTTAAGCGCCTCCACAGGCGAGCTAATCATCCAGCCTCCTGCTGCTGTTTATATTCCATTATGAGACACTAAGCCAAATCTTATTTAAAAGTCTGGGAAAATCCAACAATGTAATCTAAGGTTTTTACTATTTGGCTGAAATATTTATATTAATTTGATTTGATATATTTTGGTCATCTTTAACTTGTAATTTATATGAAAAACAATTTTACTTTATGCTAAATATTTTATTTTAGCTTATAAAAATAAAATGTAAACTATGGCCACTGAAATAAAAAACAAACATAGGGCTTTGAAACTGTTTGTTACAAGATGGTCAAGCTTGTTCTTTTGTGCAAATACCATTGACATATTTTGTTTTGTAATTTTCTTTTTCAAGTGAAATTCATTTTCATTTTGCTTTAAAGGCAGCTCGCCTTTCTTTACTTGTTCACTTGCCCTTTTTCTTAATAATAGAAAAGTCAGAATGAAGGGCAGCTGTTGTAATGAAACAAGGGTGATTAAAAGAGTACTTTTTTTCAAGAAGAGATATTACTTAAAAATGTTATTCAGGGGAAATTTTATTAAATATTTAGGTTTAGTTTTGTATATAGACATTTAGTTAATTTTAGCTTTATAGGCTTAGTATACATTTAATAAATTTAAATATTTATTTAGTTTCTTTTAATTTAAAATTTATTTGATTATTTTCTGAATTTTTTTGTTTTTTTATTCTTCTAATTAAAATTCATAATATTTAATTTTGAAAATGTCAAAAGAAATATGACCTTAATTAAATTAAAATAAAAATCAAGCATTTTTTTAATTGAAGCTTGAAGCTGTGTATAATTTAAAAATTATAAAATGTTTAAAGGTAACAAAATTAAATTTAACCTTCATTTTTGATATGTTCCAAGGCCTAAAACTTCAAAATAATTTATAATTATTAAATATTTGTGATTTATAATATAATATAATATAATATGAATAATTTTGAAAATGTCTTAACAAAACAAGACTTTTTAAATACATTTAAGCTTAATTTTTTTAAGGCTCAAGTCCTGTAAAAACCTTTTTAATACTATTGAAATGGTTAATTTTCAATGATTTGAATAATATTTAAATTAGTTAATATTAAATATTCATTTAGAATTTGCTTGTGCTTGAGCTTGATTTCTCCGAAATTTTCCAGGAAACTCTAAGGGGCGACCACCCCCCTGTCCATTTTCCAGGCTGAGCTTTTCGGAAAAGCTCTCGGAGCGGCAGTAACAGGTCCGGCTGTTAGCAACAGCTGGCCCAAAGGCGCTGTTGGCCCGGCTAACAGGGAAGCAACAGTGCGCTGGCCGATTTAAAATAGCGCGTCCTCTGACAAGACGACTCAGTTCCTGTTCAGCCATAGTCGGTTACGATTGCCGTGAGCCGAGCACAGAGCACCGAGCACCGAGCACCGGAAAAGTGTCGAGCAGTGTGGACCAGTATCACTTTCACTATCAGAGTCAGAATTTGAATCCCAACCAGAATCAGAATCTGAGTCAGATCTTGAGCCCATCGAACTCAAAACTCAATCTGAAATAAACTTCAAAATTTTCCAAATTCCCAAAAAAAAAAAAACAAAAACGAAAACAACAGTTCTCTGGTGCCCCAAGACATTGTCGCGTGCTTGAAGAAATCGACCCAATTCAAGGTTTGGATTCTGGTTCTCCCCTCATTTGGTGTCGTATTTTTTTTTTATTTTTTGAAAGTGCGTGCGTGTTATGAAAAGTTTGTTTGAGGGGTTTTCTTTTTGAACAGAAGAAAAAAGAATGGAACAGAAGCAGAAAATCAGAAAATAAGCAACAACAAAGCAGCTGCTGAGCGGGAAAGTCGGAGGTCAGGTATCCTGGGCTTCCCCTGTCCGGCCAGCCCTTGGTTTTTCCGCTTGCCTCGGCTCTTTCGAGGTGAAACCAGTTTGTGCAGAGCTAGGCGGAAAATTTTTATTCCATTTCGGTTCTGTTCGGTTCGGTTCGGTTTGCTTTCCCTCAGCTCTTGTGTTTGGGGTTTTCCGGGTTTTGGGTTAATTTTCGTTGCCTTTTCATATTTGATGAGGACGTGTGCTGGTCCAGGAGGGGTGTCACCTAAAACAGAAGCTCCAGCCTTGCCAGCCTTGCCAGCCTTGCCAGCTTCCCTGTTTTCCGTTTCCTTGGCACCCTGGGATGCCCACGGTTGCCCGCCCATTTTATACTTTATTTATCTGTCCGCCCGTGCCATGGCCTTTTGTTATGCATGGCCGTGTGAATCATTCATATGCAAATGCTGTGAAAATTCCCATTTATGTTCTGAGGAAACCCGCAGAAACCGCTGGGATGTGTCTGTGGAAGCGTTCCAGAAGCGTTCCGGAAGGCATTCTGCGGGAAGGGGTTGCGGTAGAACGATAGCCAATGCGGCCAATGTCACGTTTGGGTCTCGATTAAGTGCTGCCTACTTATCGGCTGCCGTCCGCTTTGTTTGCCCGGGCCAATTACAATTACGCCGGTCGGTGAGCGGTTCATTAGCGACCATGACTAACCGCTTTCCGGCCTAATCTAATCGGCTTGGCCAGCTAGTCAGCCAGGCCGTTTGATTCCCGATTTGAGAGTCCGCCACTGAGTGTTTTGTGCAAAATAACACACGGCAAACAGAGCGTTTAAGGATCGATTTGGTTTGAGCATGGTACACCTTTTTCTCTGGGCGAGAGTTCGATTCTTAATTTGAGGATCCGAAACTGAGGGTCTTGTACAAAATAATACCCGTGAAAAAGAGCATTTAACGATCAATATGATAGTCGCATGGTACACCTTTTTAAAATGTTCTTGAATAGAAAAAGACAGCAAATCGTATCTTGATAGAAGTGATACTGAATTTTCTAAAAATTATCCTTTGAACATTTTCCTCTGTGCATACAAAAACATTAGCTGCTAGCTAGTTTTATGAGTTATAAACTTTCTTTGTAAAGTATAAAAAAGTAGTCGCATAGGTAGGTAACTCAGTTCCTTTATAGGGATAGAGTTTACCAGTATTTTTCCATAGCCAGGTAACTTACTTACTTTATAGGGATACCACCATTTACCCATAACCATGAACCATTCAATCAAACGAAGAATACCAAATGGAAATGAAAGCGAGGCATGTATTTCGCCTAAATAAATAATTAGCAAGTGCCACGGCGCTCACATTTGTTTTTCAATTACCTTCAGTGGCCTGGTTGAACTCGCGGCACTCCATGCCTGTGGTGGCCATAATCTGCTACGGTTGATCAATTGTAATCGGCGGGATGTTGACGCATTAAGCCTCTTGTCCATCCATCCAACACCGCCGGCGATTGGTCATTTCACGGCTCTGCCTCAGTGTTTGTGGAGGGAATCATCCGCAAACTGGGTCAAAATCGGGGAAATTCACCTGAGGCAGTAGAATTTTGTGTAATTGAGTTAAAAAGGGAGCTAAAGTTGGCACAATAAATGCTGTAAGTCTGCGTAGTTTTGTCATTTATTTAAAGATTTATAAAGTGTAGAATATATGAAAATTAATATATAAAAATGCAATTATCAAATAGATTTGAAAGGGTTTTTCAAATGGATGTCCTAATTTCAAGAGGACAAATAAAGGAGATAAGTAATTACCAAATTGGTACTTTAGGTTCTCCATAGCTTGGCTAAGTGTTTACCATACTTACGACACCCTGCTTCCCAGTTTTCCCTTGAAAACCTGTTAATTTAAGCTGGTGTCCCACAATGATTGATTTTCTCAAAGGCTTTCTCAGAGACAGCACCACAAAGGGCTGTTCTCAAGTCGACCTGTCGGGATTTCAGGCCAGTTCCCAACGACTTGCTTACCCGAAGCGTTAAAAAGCTATCACAGTCCACCTCCGTCCTTGCCCTAATTCGGGGGGAAAGGAAAGGAATGAGTTTTCCTGCTTTCTTTTAATATTGCGGCTAATTTGGTCCACAACAACAGGCCGGAGAAAGTGAAAAGAAATGGCAGTTAGCTGGGAGTGAGAGTCCTTCCCCCAGCCTAGGCAATTAATTTACATTAATTTCCCTTTGTTCGCATGACATTGTTTTGTTTCGTTCGTTTCGCTTCGGTTGGTCTCCTCCGACTGGGCCACCTGCCGCAGCAGCGAGTTTATCAGAAAACAATTACAAGACCTGGGCATCTCTGCTCTGTACCATTTCATCGCGACCTGGAAGGGAGCCGTCCACATAGCCAGCCGGAGACCAGGAAAGCTAAGCGAGGAAAGCGGTGAAAGCATGTCGGAAAAGCAGCAGCAGCAAGGACGCAAGGTGGAGGAGGAGCAGGAGCAGGAGCAGGAGCAGCAGGAGCAGGAGGAGCAGGGGGAGCAGATGGAGAAGGAGCCTCCGAGCAGCTGCGGATCTCCGCCGGAACCGGAACCGGAAGCGGAAGCGGAGGAGCAGGCATCGGGATCGGCCGCCGGAACCGAAGGAGCCGCCGCGCAGGCACCTGCCCCGGCCCATCCCAACACCGAACTGGAGCTGGAACGCGACCGGGACAGGGACTCCCATGGCGACAGGTGAGTCAAGCGGATTCCGATCCCACCACCCAGCCCTCACCCATCTCGTAGCCAACCATCCATCCATCCACGCACTCTGCGCGTCCCTGTCAATATCCATTAGCTAATTGGGCATGCGATGCCATGGAAGTCTGGCCCCCCGAAAAAAAAAATGAAGGCCAACTGGGCCCCCGAATGATATCAGCCTAATTACAATATAGCAGCATGCCTTTCCATGTACATCTACTAATATTAACCACATTACCTGCATATTATAATCACATTTTATCCGCATTACGTCCAGCTAACCAGTCTCATCCCTCATCCAGCCAGGAAAGCTAAACTAAGTTGTACAGCCATAGGTATTCTATAATGTAAATCGAGCACACAGCCGTATGACATGCGAGTATATATATATAAAATACTATACAACTTATCACATATCATAGCATAATGGTTCATAAAATGTATAATATATTTTGCAAATATGTTTAGCTAAGCCAAAGTGAAATCAATGTTGCTAAAGACGAAGACATCTGAGTAATTTACCTTAAGTGCAACCCCTCTTTAGATCCCAAGCCTTATCCCAGAACATACCTACTCCCCCCCCCCCCACACATTTAACCCGGCCAAAACGAGTTAGCACATTTTTCATTTGGTGGGGGACTCCAATTAGGGAAGCTTTATAAATAGACCACAGCCACTCCCCAGAAGGGGGGCCTCGAAGCACGTGGGTAACGCAATCTTTTTGGCATTCTCCAGGGAGCAGGGCCGACATCCCCGATTCCGGGTATTCCGAACCTGAACCTGAGGCCGGGAACCCTTTTGGGTGTTACTCTGCCTGTCGGCGTGTTTATAACCTGAGACTGGGTTGGACAACAAGAGACATTTGGGTGTGCTGAAAAGTGTGGAAATCTATCAAAAAATGTAAACTAAAATAATTTCAGTAGCCCACTTGTGGGAGCTTTGTTAGTCAGGTATAAAATGGGAAGGTCTTATCTCTATGGAACCTATTACCACCTGATTGTGCAGTTGGCCTCCTTGTCTAATCTGCGCCTATCGCCATACAATTTATGACCGGATCAACATAAATTTATTCCTAAAACATAGCTCAGGGTCGCCTTGAATTGATTCAGCAACGCCCTTCCATGCAATAAATTTTGCATTAAAGGCAACAAATGTTTAAAAAAATAAAAAATATATTTGCTTTATTCAATTAATATAGTAAATAAAAAATTATTAAAAAATAATACAATTAATAGGCAGTGTATAGAATAAAACATATAAATTCTAAAGCCAATTTTAAGAAATCATCCCCATCTTATTATTTTTAAAAGCCAGTTAATAGAGTTATTATTTTATCTTCTGTAAATTTCTTTGTTAAATTAAAAAGATGTATTTATTCTGCTAAATAGATTTTATTCCCTTTCGAAATAGACCCCTCCTTCTTCAGTTTTGCTCTTACTTACGCTTTTTTCTACTTGATTTTTAATTAACTTCTTTGCGTTTCATTTAAAATAATAAAAAGCTGTAGTTTCTAACTAATTCCTTTGCCATCATTATCTGCTGCACTTCCAATGAAAGCCCAGCTACTTCATTTGCAATTAAGTCGGACTTATACTTTACCCAAGTTGGCCTCTCCAATAATCGAATCGTGTGTCTTTCTGTGTCATTTGGGTCAATTAGCGAGGGAAAATCCCATTTGAACTTGCGCCAGTTGCCCTCCACATAGTTGCGACCTGTTTTCCGCCGTGTTTTTCCCCTCGAAACTCCGGCGCTGCCCTCTGCCTCTCCTTCCGGACTTTCGTTTCCGGACTGCCCCCGGGGGCCTCGTCATCGCCTGGCACTCAATCACTGCCTCTTGCCGGGCATCCAGCCTCATCCAGCACTGCAATTGACCCTTGGCTGCGCCGTCTGCTTGATATGTGTGTTCTTTTCAAATTAAATACCTAACTGGAGGCTCCTGCTCCTCCGAGATAGCTGGCTGTCCAGAAGGGTTGGCCCCAGTGTCACGACTTTAAGCAGATCAATTTGGGAGATGGTTGGCCGGGGGATAGTCAACAATGCCGGGGGACATCCGGGTCTCTCCACCTCGAGGGCTTGAGTTTTGACAGCATAATTAACAACTCTTCAGCAGACATCCATATCCCGGCCATGGCCCAGCTTCGTGCTCCGCTTCCGCTGATTTTTCCAGCGAAATCCCACGATTTATTGCTGCCCGAGCATTAACAATGTCTTCAAGCAAGGTTGTCCTACACTATACAGTGTGGCTTCTGTATGGGCTCTGTGTGGAACCCCATCAGCCGCCCCGCAGCTTGCCATGTATCCGGAATTGACAATGAGCCCCTGGCTTTCGGACACGGCACGTGAGCTGGCTGCCAGATGAGGACATGGCACCCATCTCCGTGTTGCGCACTCCCAATCCCAAAAAGCCATTACCAACGCCTTTCAGCCCTGCCAAATTGTTAATGGAAATTATTAGTTATTAGCTGCTTTGCATATTTTGATGAATCTGGGCCTAACTTGTAGATAGGGAGGGAGGTATGGGGCCTCCTAGGAAAATATGTATTTCTGCTTAATACATTTTTATAAGAACTGAATTGGTTTATTATTTTGTATACCCCTTTAGAAATAGCTAAAAATGGTTTTTTTTTTTTAAAAACTTAATTTGAAATAAGGTAATATACCTCGCAGCGAAGGCGAGACACCTTCAATCACTCACCATGTAAAGGAAAAATATTCCATAATCCAGTTTATTTATGAAGATTACCCCTGAAGGCCAAGTGGATGAGCAGACATTTTTCATTCCGAAACAGGGGAAGGCAGTAAATATCCCGTCTGGATCCAATGGATCACTGATAACCAGGTGTATAAGCTCGTGTCTACTTCCGTTGTCAATCCTTTTTTGTGGCAGTTTGCAATTGTATCTTGTATGCTTGAGTGCTTGTATCTGAGAATTACAAAGTTTACCCGCTCAAAATCGAAATCCAAATCAGAAGGCTTACCTAAGCCTGCTCAATGGGGGAAAATGGAACCAGTGTACGCATGGAAATCGACATCTGCTGGCAATCAACCGCTCACACAATTGAATCGGATTCAATTGACCAAACAGGAAGCTAATGCGAATGCGAATGCGAGTCCCAATGCGAATGTGATTTCTAATCAAAAGTGGTGGTGGCGCTCCCCGGGAATCTGGCCGTGACTGCCTTTATGGCAGCAGTTCTGTAACCAGTGATTTACGGTGGATGCGGGGTGTTACCAGTTGCCAGCGCTCGGTGCTCGGCTCCCGGCGGGATTTGGCATGCGGAGAGGCCAATCCGAGAGCCAGAAACCGGAACTTGACCCCGCCACGTGCCCTTGACTACTTAGCACACTCCTGTGCGCCGTGGCACAGACACACAGTGCCACAATTAAACGCACAAGGACGCGGACGTGGATGTGAGCGCCGATGTGGCTGTGTGGACATGCATGTGGAGCGATTGGAGTGGAAGGGAGCGGAATCAGCTGCACCCAAGCGAGCCCAAAGGTTGAAGGTGCTGAGCTTTGAGGCGGAATTCACCGAAAATGGTGCACTTGGCCTAGTTCCGAAAATTATGCGGCATACCCAGACAATGTGCGAGTAATCTTAGGTGAACTGGAGGGAGGAAGTTCTAAGTTCCTTTGGTAAATTTGCAAAAATAAATAACCAAGAAATTCTACGTGATTTAGAGTAAAATAAATAATATTTAAAACTAAAAGTATTTTTTCCAATCTAAAAATTATTTATCAGCCAGAAGCAGTAGATCCTCTAAAAACAAAATAAAACAAATAACATTTCAATGAAAAAATCAATAGAAAACACCCAAAAATCATGCTTACCCAGTCTACAAATTAGTATCTTGAGTGGAAAATTCTATATTCTTTGGGCAAACAAAAAAGTGAAATACAATAATCATACACAAATGCCCATTATTTGTCTTTGAATAGAGAAATCAGTTGGAAAATGCCAAAAATGATTCCTAACCAAGTAAATAGATACCAGAATGTGGCCTCCGCACCATGACAAAACAGAACCATGGCTCCAAGGACTCGCCGGACTCCGAGGGGACAGAGGACAGAGGACGGAGGAGGCTGTCCACTGGGCTCAGAGGCGGAAGAAGCAATTGGCCAAAATGGTGTTTGAAGTAAAACCCAGAAACGTGACGGGATTCACAAACGGTGTTGAGTGTTGAACGCATGCCGGAATACCACAAGGGCATCTTACCCCCGCTTAGGAGGACCTGGCCAAGGGGAAAGGCGGCAAAAAGGAGCCCGGCCGGCGACCACAAGAAACAATGTCCAGCAGGCGGGATCAAAGTTTGAAATACTCTTTTGCCCAGTTGCTTTTCAATTTTACCCACTGCCATTTGTGGGCCACAAGCCATAACCTATACGCATTAAGTATACGACGCGTTGTCTCGACGCTTAAGCTGTAACAGCCATTATCCATAAGCTCTGGCAAATTGATGTAGTCAGCTGCACAGAAATGAAATTTAACTCTTACTCCCAAAGTACACATGTTGGCCGGGCTAAAGGAGTAGTAAGTTAGGCATATTTGAGGGGAGTTTCTTTTCCATGTCTTGTTTATATCCATTTCAAGGCAGTGTTTGCTGTTTATTTTTTTCTATAAGCTGGTAAAAGCACAAAAAAAAAATGCCAGAGTTTAAGCTTAGCCTGGTTAGCTTGTCAGAAGTGCGTTTTTTCCTTCGGTCCGCCGCTTTTTCACGCCCATGTCAAAGGCCTCTGGTGGGCCGTCAGCCACAGACGCCCTTTGTCTACGCCCTGTTTTTCAGCTCTCAGCACTCGGTTCTCAGTTCTAGCCTGGCCCATACAACTGCTTGGCTATAGCCGGGCCTCTGGCCATCGGTTGCCAACTGACGTCAGAACAGAAACATCAGCGGCAGAAGTACCATCTTTGAGCCTTGGTAGCGAAATTACACGCTAATTACCAAGAGTCAGAGATACAGGTCCTTGGCTAGGGTCAAAATAAGTTTACAGACTTTACTTTACATACCACACTTACTTGTTGGTCCCTTTATTTATTTTTTGGCCCTTTATTTTGGTCACCATCGATTTTTCGGCCACGACAAAGGCACAAAAGCCGAGGCCCACAGGCCACATACCATACTGCACACATGCGAAGATACGGTTGACGTTGGCGGCGGTAATAAATCGCCATTGAAATTTTGTCATTCACTTTGCTCTCTCCCGATTTTCCCTCTGTTATCACACCCTTTTTTCCAAGGGGTATCATCAGTTTGTAATATAAAACCAGCTGGTTATTATCAAAAAAATATACAAAACAAATTATGCGGAGGAACCAACTGCGATTTCAACACTCATTAATCTTGAGTTACTTAATGAACATTTTTTGACCTTGTGTAATTCCTTTTCACATTTTTTTAAGCTTTATAGCTAGTTCTAAAAAATGATTTTAAAATTTCCAAGTCAAAAATTATATAAACATTTTTTTTTAAATATTTTTAAATTAGGAAAAAATAGTGTGTTTTTTGAATGAGAAAAAATTGCATTATACATTTTTATATGCTTAGGAACACTTTCCTAAATAGAATTTAGTATTTCCAAGTCAAAAATTATTTTAAAAATCATTTTTGGTTATTTTTAATTCAGAAATAAAATTGTTTTTTAAGGAATTATTAAAACAAAATGTATTTTCACATTTCTAAAATTAATTTTAAAATTTGTCAGATTGCAGCTTATCTGCTTGAAATAATAGCAAGGGTATTTTAAATATAAAAACAAAATACATATTTTTTAAAATATATTTTCCATATAAAATCACTGAAAGAGCATTGCATGGGGGCCGAAAAAAAACGTATTTCACGCTAGCAAATACCAATAGATGGTGGATTTTGGGTCAATAGACAGCTGGTAGGTGGTCGAAACCCCCGACGGAGTGCGACGTAATAAATAGATATGAATGTGATTGGTGGCACTGTGTTCGCTCTGTGGTGGCGTATAAGAAGCCCAAAAAAGGTGTTGGTGTTTGCTTAAATTAATGCGTAGCCCGCGGCGAGCAAATCCGTTTGGGCCGTGACTTTGACCGGGATTTTGTGGCTCGCACACCTTGAAGTTGGCACTTTCCCAGGTGAAAATGCCGGTGGACATTCAGCCCCCCAATTTGGTCCAACCCGTGGAACTCGGGAGCGTGCAACAGTTTCGGAGTGGACCACAAAGTGTATTGATTGCTATCGATTAGGCCGAGTGCGTGGCGCGCCAGTGTGTGACAATGTGACGGTGCGTGAAAAAAGGGGCGACAGTGTTGTCGGTAGGCAGAGATCATCCAAAAAAAATGGTTGGGAAAATAGGGCAACAACAATTTAAAAAGGTCAACAGTAACATAGTCTATTTTTGCGTACTTATGTATTTAATTTTATAACTAATTTAAATGGTTTAAGCAGCTTATTCATTGTTATATTAATATTTTGCCTAAGCATTTAAGCAGGCTTTTTATACGTATACGTAATGTCATGGTCTTATTAAAATGAGAAATGCATTCTAAATAATTGCCAAATATATTCATGCTAGAAAAAATAAACATAATATCTTAGACAAACATTTTCTGGCACAAATATGGAAATGTGAAATGTCCTTAGTTTTTTTGAAATAAATTCCTTCTGCTTTTGCCACAGCAAAAATCGTGCAGTTTCATTGACTGCTCTACGTTTGTTTAAATAATCACCCTAAATTATATTAAAATTAATATAAAATTATATTTTCAAAATTGAAGAAATATTTTCCTTAATTCAAGTATATTTTACACAAATCAAGAAAGCATTTTAAATGGTTTTTAAGTACTAAACAAATTTCCTCCTCCCTTTGCTGTAGAAAAAGTCTTGTAGTTGCTTAGGAAATATTAATAAGCATGCAGAAATTAAAAATAAAAAATTCAGTTATAGAATAATTTTTTCTAAACGGCAGAAATCTCTTTCTTTAGCCAAGGTTTTTTTTATAAGTCAGGAAAGCCTTGCTTATATGTAGGAAATGGCTTTTTAGCAGTGAAATGGCACCAAAAAGAAGAAAATAATTGTTTTCTGAAAAACTGACAGCACTGGCGGGGAATGAGATAGAAAAAAGAGCAGGTCCAAGGACTTTGAGAATCAGCGATTGACATTTCGCAAAAGGACATTGGACATTGGACACTGGACACTGCTCACTGGCCACTGGCCACTGGACACGAGGAGAGCAAAGCGCAACAAATATTATTCCCATCTCGCTGCCTGTTGCCCGTGGCCGTGCGAGTCCTTGAGTCCTGGCTGCCCGCTTGCTTGGCTCAACGAGTCCTTGGGTCACTTGCAGCTGCTGCTTGGCACTCCTCGCCTTTTATCATCGGTTGCTCCGGCGATTTCCGCTTCCGTATCCGCATCCGCATCCGCATCCGCATCCGCTTTCAATTCCCATAACTCGACCGATGGCGATTGCCATGCCGAGTCGGTTTCGTTTTCATTTTCATTTTCATTTGCAGTGGCACCCACTTGTTTTCCACGCAGTTTGCTAATTTGTTTGTGCAGTTGGCCCGAAAGAAAAGCGCAAAACTCCAGGTGGCCGCTGTCTTGGCCAGATAGCCAAGCAAGAAAATAACCAGATATGTGCTTTGAACCCATCTCTCCGATCGGTTATTTTTTATCCTATTTTGGCGGCACAAAAAGTGGCTGCCAGTGGCGATTGCCAGTTTGCATATCCTTGCCCCCGGTCGCTGGTCACGCAGAAAGTATCTGTCGGATTAAGGAAAACACAAAGGATTTCTCGTGGCAACAAAGCCAAGTCGCACGTCCACAACATCGCTGCGAAGCCGTTTTAATTGCAGCCATTTATTTGCAGTTCAAACGCTGCCAGTTCAGCCATAATCCCAGAATAACGAGCCAAAGCCTGTCATTTCTAGTTGCCGGAATGTAGTTTATTTTCCCCCATTTCCTTTTTTTTTTTTACCATTGACAAAATCAGCCATTCACCGGCGGGTGTAAAAAAAAATAGCCTTTGCAATTGCCAGCCTTTGGCAACCGTTTGAATGGAGTGCACACACGCTTTGTGGCGCCCCCGGCTGACACTTTGATGTCCTGGAAAATAAGCAGCGAGTCAGCGATTCTTGTAGCTGGCCTAATTGGGCCACACCTCGCCGCTTCAGCCCGAAATGCTCTGGCTTGCGATTTCGGTTGCAGCTCTCTTGGCCGCAAAAATTGACAAATTTTCAAGGACACTTTTCACGGTGCCGAAGCGGTGGCAACAGCTCGCCTGTCAGAAACAATTCGGAGCCAATGGAGCGGCGCGGCAGGTCCAAAGTTTTAAGGACACGCAGAAAAATCCTCAATGGATCGCTGAAATGTTTGTGCTTGCCTGAGAGGTGAAAAAATTTGAAAAGGCAGTTTTCCCACCCTTTTTTTTTAATTTAAACAGTATTTTTTTAAGAATATATTGACTTTAAACATAGTATCTTACTACTAAACATTTTTTTGTGCAAGGAATGGGTAGTTACATTTTTTTAAATAACTATAAAGGTTCGAAAATGTTTTAATCAAAGCATTACTTACATAAAAAATCAAGCTCTTCGAATAAAATTATGTATGGGTTAAATAAAAACTGTATAGTTAACCTTTTTGCTAAATATATCTATTACTGCTATTATTATCAAATTTTCTGACTTAAAGATTTCCAAAAATAATCTTTTCTCTTCCTAAATAAAACTTAAATTACAATTTTTTTAATAAATAAATAAACAAATAGTAAATCAAGCACTGAGAATACACATACATATATGGATAAAATAAAAACATCTTAGCGATCCTTCTTTGCACATTATATATATCTATTACTTCCATTATAATCAAATTTTCCGACTTAAAGCATTTAAAAAATAATCTTTTCTTCTCCCAATTGAAACTAAAATGATTTTTTTTTTTTTTAAATAATATTAAACTTATAAATTATATTTAAAAACAAATTGTTTTCCTGAGTTTGTAGGTATTTTTAATTTTTGTAGGTATTTTAACATTCGCTTTGAAGGAATATTTTTTTTATGATAAAAATACACTACCAATTTTAAAATAAGGTTTTTCGTGGATTATTATTTTGTTTGATTATGTGTAATACTATTTGTTTAGGTGTTCCGACCATGTGGTAGCCAGTTGGCCAGAATGATCAATGGCAGGGCTTTCTAGTCGAATTTCACGAGCTGTTGCCGCAGCCGAAAGTTTATTAATTTGTTATCCTGTCACTTGGGCACTTTCATTGCCTTTCATTGGACCCCGCCCACTCGCCGTCTGATGCCCACTCTGATTCCCACGCCCAGGCCCAGTCCCCATCCCCGGGAGCCATCCTCATCGCAATGCCGGAGACCGCAGAAATTAATTACCGGATTATAAGACAACTTCATTGGCCAAACGGGGGGCGTCTTTGGGGCTTGGAATGGGTTTGCGCTTGGGATTGGGCGTGGGAGTGGGCGGGCAGGGCGATAAGCCCGTTTCAGTTCAATTTTCACCAGCCTAGAGGGCAGCGGCCATTCGGTTTGGGCTTTTATGATTAACATTTAATAAGAAAAGGTCACGCACCGGGGCATAGGGTGGGTTCATCGCTGGCACTGGGCATCAGTATGGGAAGTGGGAAGTGGGATGGGACTGGGTGGGGTGCACACAACTATATCAGCAGCGGGCCATTCCGTTCGAGGCGCATCTGGAGCCGGCCAAATTAAGTGCCCAACTTAAATAAGTCGAATTAAACATTAATAGCGTACTAAAAAGTTTTCCCGCTCGCATTTTGTTTCTGTTTTTGTTCTCGCCCGGCGCCTTCGTGTTTCATTTATTGCCGCTGCTATTCAGTTGGCCTTTATGGGCTTCGATTGTTGTTGCCGGAGTTGTTTTTTAAGTTTTTCGGCTCGTTGGCCGGGCTCGGGGCCGAGGCCGAGGCCAATTCCTGGCGCTCGCCTCTGGCCATTCCTCAACTCTTCCCCAGCGAAAATCGATGGGTGACTGGGCTGAGGAGCGTCCTGGCCACTTAGGCGGGCCCTTCAATCTTAAATGCTTCATCGAGTTTCCCTTTGATTGAACAGCTGATTGTATTAAACAGCACATCCATTTGATCTAATATTCTTAGGTCCCAGGCGCAGGGGCCGGCCTTAAATAAATAATTTTAAAATATTTTCCATTTTATTTAAAGTGCTTTATATTTTCCTGAATTATTTATAAGTACTTGGATTTCTGTATCTGTAGTCATGGCGACGATTTATTTGGCATTTCGCTGAAATGTAATTTATTTATTGGCGGAGTAACTTCAGTGCTCGTTAACACTACCTGGGACTCCTGGCAGATCCGCTGCCGTACCGCAGATGCGCCTGCAATCAGTGTCGCAGGAGGCATTTATTTAATAAGCCGCGGCCTCCCAAGTGCCTCCCAAAAGCGAGGCGGATTATGCGTTCGCAATTCCGATGTGCCTCAGTCAATTTCATATGTGGGTATATAGTATATGCCACAGTGGTCTGAAGTGGCCAATGAGTGGGAGAAAACTTGCGGAATATATATAGTTGTTCTCATTATTTTTTACCTTCTGCGAACATTCGCAATTAAACCTTAAAATTGATTAAATAAAGAGGTTTTTTCTTTTTACAGTATATATTTTCCCAATTTTTTTATTTTCATTATTTTTTTCTAACAAATTTTCAATTTTATAACTATATTTAAATGTTTATAATCATATTTACTTGAAATTATTTATAAAAAATCGAAATAAGTTTTATATTTGTTTTTATTTTTTTTTTATGTACTTATAATTATAATTATAATTTTTTTTTGCCCTAATTCCACAAGACAAGTTATAGGTAATTAGAATTTCATATAAATTGTAAATATTTTTGAAAATTGTGTTTTTTATTTTGGTAACAAACTGATCATTTTGTTAACAATTTAATTTAAATATAAAACTAAAAAGGGGAAATACATTTGGATTACTAAAAAGTCACATTAGATGAGAACAAATTATTGATCCATCAAAATAGGTAAAGTCTGGAAAGTATTGAACAGTTTTCAAGCATTCTGCCCCACTGTGCCCTGGCCTGGCAGGCTGTTATTTGAAGTGCCCCCTCCGAGGACGCCCATGTCTCGGCCGCTCGAGATGTTGTCAGCTTAAGTGCTTCATTTGAGGCGCCATGAAATATGCAACAGGCCGTCCAAGTGGGATCCCAGGGAACAGAATGAACATGCACGTCCTCCCGGCCCCGGCCCCGGCCCGGCCTCGGCCTAATCCTGGTGCTCCTCTTGGAGCTCCTCCTCCTGCCGCTCCGCCTCCTCCTGCTCCTCCTCCATGGAGCCACTGCATCGCATCAGGAAAGGAGAGGCCCCTCCTAAATTGTTTCGCCCCTGCATCCACTCCCGTGCCGCTTCCCGGGGCTCGATATTGATATGCTTTGCGCACTCGGGGCTTCTAGGACCTGCCATAATTCCACATCAAATATGTGCCAGCCGAAAGACACTCGAAAATTATGCATGTCCTCTGAGTTTTCGCCAAGCTGTCTTCAACTAGAAATAATTCCATGAATATTTTCAAGAGCTTTTTAGTGCGAAAATGACATAAAATGATATTCTGGTAATGCAATATTTGTAGAATAATTGTTTTGAAAATGGTTTTGAAATATGGTAGACCTTTTTTCATAACAATTTCACTTGGTAACTCGATCTAAAGGTGTTTTTAATCAACCAAATTACTTCATTTAACAATTTTTAAGGACTTGCCAATGCTGACTTAATTAATAAAGCCTTTTCGAGCCCAAAGAAATGATTTTCCTTTCATTTCGGTGACGATTTCAAGGCTCTGGTGACATTTGAATATAAATGAAAAAGGTACGCATACGTCACGTTGAGGGTGGGCGTTGGCGGGGGGTGGGGGGAGTGGGCGTGGCCCTGACGGGGGAGGGGTGAGGGGGAGTGTAGGCCATAAGGGTTTGCCAGACATCTGCATATTGCCATTGTGACAGGCCACGGAGTCGTGAAAGTCGTGAAAGTTGTGAAAGCCAAGCCGGGCAGGATGAAATTTCCCATTTTCCTCTTTTTTCCACATGTGGAAAAGTTGAAATACATATACATACATGACTGCAGGGGGGAGGGGTGTGTGTGGTAAGGACGAAGAAAGGGCGGTGGGTCCTGCAATTTAGCACGACAACAATGGCGGCCAAGTGGCGCCATCATATCCTCCCATGCCCAAAATTTCTTCCCTTTATTTATTTATTTTTTTTTCTCGTCTTTTTTTCTTGCGTTTTTGGGTAGGCATACAAATGCCGGAATTCGCATGTGAACTTGTGTGTACTTTTATTGTGGTGTTTGGCTGTGTCGTATAATTAAAAACCCCCCAGTGCACACAGTGGCAGGGAAAAGAAAGCGGCATCCAGGCAAGAAATTAAATTTGTACATGTGTGTACAAATTAGTAGTGGAAAAAAGTCTAAACAGTTGGCTGGAGAAAGCGGCCGGGGGGGAAATAAAATGCAAGCATGTCTTCTGAAAACCTAATGAATTCTCTCTTTCAAGAGGCACAGCTTGTTTAAAGGTAATTAAGGTTAAATGAGACACGATTGTGAGGTAGGAATAAGACTCAAGAAGGGGATATTTAGGGGAAAAAATTAAATACATATTAATAGCTAATTTTGTATTCCTTTGGATTTTCATAATATATAAATAAAATTTTAAAGTTGACCATAAATAAAATAGGTCTTAAAACATCTAATATAATAGCTACGAATTTTTTACGGAACTGAGACACAATCTATATTTTTAAGGAATAATTAATATAAAAATACATTTAATAAATATGAATAGCCAATTTTGTGTTCATGTATATTTGCATGATTTCTAAATAAAATCTTACAACTGACCTTAAATCTGAAGGTCTTAAAAAATTTAATAATTTTAATAGTTACTATTTTTTGCTAGAACCTATATTCAAGTTATGCTGTGAGGGGATAATAAATAAAATAAATATATATACATAAAATAAAATTCCTCATTCCTCATTAAAGACAATATTTTAAACGAAAATAATACATATTTTGCATAATTTTATATCTGTTTTAAGTCCTACATAAATCTAAAAAATGTGCAAGAACTAATCAGATCTTGGAAATATTGAATAATGTGTTTTTTAAATCGTATGCTAGTCAACTAAATAATACTTTTTATTATGTGCAGCCATTTTTTATGTTACTACGGTTTCCATATAGATTTTCCAAAACTGTTTTCCCAAATAAAACACAATGTTAAATTGTAGTTTCATATGAGCCAGGCCAGAACTCCTCATTCAGGCCTTAAGTACAAAGGAACACACAAATATGCGCACATGCTGGGGCAAAAAAGCGAGGAGGAAAAGCTTTGAAAATTATGAATTTTATGCCCGTAATAGAGCACACAGATTGTTATTTGCGAGCGAGGAGTCGGCAGTTGGTTTTTCCGCCCCTAAGCCTATTATTTGTCACAGAAATAGCCGCTGACGGCACATTGTTTTCCCGAGGCGGCCCACACAGACGGAGATGGACCACAAAAGCAATCTCATCATCGACACTTTTTGCTATTTATTTTCATTATCCTTGCTCGCAGAGCCTGGCAATTCCTGGCACTAATCAAATGACTGGGAAAAACACTGAAACGCAGCAACGGGGCATAATCAACGACAACAAAGTCGAAATTGAAATCAAATTGCTGAGGAGAGAGTGCCGGGGCAGGGATGGGGCCCTCGGCCAGGATATTGTGAAAGTGGGCGGTGTGCCAGTGGGTTTTCATAGTGTAAGGACAGCACCCACCCCCACCCCCCACCTCCCACGCAGAGTGAAAGTAGAGCAATGCAGTGCAGCATCATTAAAATGCAATGCATCAACGCCCCATTGTCTGCGTGGGATATTGTTGCTTCCATTTTTATTTGCCACATTTCCCATGGGCTCCTCCGACACGCCACTCATAATTAAACGCATTTTGTATTTAATTATGCGCCGGCCACAAAGGCTCATGCGAGGCACCAGTGGCCACTGGCCGGTGGCCAGGATCGGGATCCACTTCCATTTCCACTCGCATTTCTGCATAATCGCTTCTGGATTAGAGCTCGGCAACAATTTAGCAGCGAAACGGGTGGAAAGCCAGAGCCCTGCCAGGCGGAAGCTGTCCAAAAAAGGCCCGGGCGGGTCCTGTTTTGACATCTGCAGGATGGCAGCCTGGCAGGACCAAGGACGAGGCATAAAGGGCGGCAATGAATTGGCCCTGGTCCGGCAATTAAAGACGCTGCCAAGTGTGCCATGAAAATGTTTCTGCACTGCATATACCAAAACACAGCTGCCAGGTGAATTACTTTCCCTTTTCCTTAGCCCCGGCTGCAGTTAAAGCCCTTTTTTTTGGCTCCACTTAAAGATCTAGCTCTGCTGGCCATAAATAAGTTATGAGTAGACTGCCAGCCTCTAAGCCCTTGGGCAGTAAAAGTTATTAGCCGCCAGTGGTCTCTAATTTTGGCGTTAAGCTCGGTTAAATATTATGGCTCCTAGCCATTAGGCTGTTTATTACTTACATGGGGGAGAGTCCAGACAACTATATATATAAGGCAGGCAGCGGAAATGGATCATTTTTGATGGTTTATCTGGAAAACTTTGGCTTGTAATAATTTTTAAAGACCTCCGCAAATCTTTAAATTAGCTATTAAATTATTTTCCGATTTTATCTTTCTGGTATTTTCTGTATTATATATAAAGCACTCTCATTATAGCCATGTTCTAGTGGCATCTGCAAGTTGTTTGATTCATGTTTATTAGCTCTCGCAGCCTGTCTGCTAATTAGGTGCCCCCCTGCCTATGGCTAGGCCATTTTATATATCCTTGAATCCCTGAATCCTGGGATCTCACCTCGTGTACACACCTACACAGCCAACTGGTTGCAAATATAGCGCGCAGCATTTTCACACGAATGCAAACATAATTAGTCCTTAATCATAGTCAACATGTTTGCCGCGCTGCCCTCGTGGGAATGCAATAATCGCACACCATCCTCCAGCAATTATATCATTTCCGGTTGCTGCGCCACTTCGGCGGAAGTTAAAATGCGGGGATTTGTTTTAACCAGCTTTCCCGTTTATATTTTTGCGTACTTTGATTGCCTGGCTTAAATTGTTTCGCAACTCACATGGCTTGCTCGGCTTAATTAGCAAATACCTGGGGTCAGTGTGCCAGGAGAGCATTATAAAGTATTTTTTATTTTACGAAATCCCAGTTAGAATATAACTTTTTAATTGAGGAGTTTTTAGTGTGATTTGACAAGTGCCAGAGATGATTAGATCACCGCAAATTGTGGAAAAACGAGGAAGCTTGTCCCCCTGAAAACCTCTGGGAAAATGCTGAGGCATAAATCTGCATACGTAAGAGAATAAAATATATATTTCTTGTTAACTGGTGAGAATTATGATTCAGTGCATCTGCCATTGTGCACAGCTTGTGCATGGCTAAACTAATGAAAGTCGGCACACAAAGCGTTCCACATACGCCCCGTGGGCCAGTCCGAAAAAAGCGAAGAATGGCAGTCGCCTGGCAGTTGGCAGACTTAATTGGAATTTAAATCAAAAGATAAACTAATTTGCTGCCACCCACCCACGCACACCTCGCACATTTTCAGGCAACCAAAGCCCAAAGCCCAAAGCCCACTCGCACCTCAATCATGGTTGAAAGGACTGAAAATGCTTGAAATGGCTGGAGCACAATTTAAGGCGCGTGAATTATGCATGCTACGAGGAGCAGGGCTCCGTTCGTGTGTCCAGGATGTGGGTCAGGGCAGCAAAATCAATAGCACGCCGCTTAAGGGCTGTGCAGCTGGGCGAAGGGAGCAGAGGTAACAGAGGGAACAGGACAAAAACAAGGACGACTGCTGCCCCACGAAATACCTGGCAAATCGCTACCATTTATATGTCGTTACCTCAGTCATTTCTCAAATCAATTTTCAATTTGTATTCATAGCAAATTAGACGCGCGATTGGAGCTAAATGCCATTTTGTGTCTCGAAATCCTGTCGTCCTTCTGGGCGCCCTCAGCTCCTACATTGCGCCAAATCCTCGCCAGGTGCTCGCTCGAGCGCTAAACTCCGCCCGCATCTAAGCCATAGGCGTAAGTTAATTTGTTTGGCAGGACCCTGCGAGTGACCCTTGTCGCCTTCGCTTTCGCAGCGGAGAAAGCCGGAAGAAAGGCAGAGAAATGGGAGGGCAGCCAGCGAAGCAAGTGAAAACATGAAACGAAATCAACACAAAGAACTACAAGGCAGGGGCAGTGGGTAGAAGTGCACTGGAAACATTTATATTTTTATCTAAGCCAACAAACATTTTTTTATAATTTTAAGGCAACTCTCTGTTACCTGTTTTATTTTAAAGAAATATATATTTTTGAAGAAAAGCTAGTAGCTTTTTTTTCAGTGTGCTCTTAGCCAGCGGCATTTTTTCAAAGGAACACAAGCTTCACCCATCGCTGACAATGATTCGTCAAAATGTTCAGAGAAAGTTGGAAGTTTCAAAGTTTCTGGAAATATTTTAAGCATTTTATATTTTATCTTGGAGTTTATTTAATATAAATAATATTGCACTTACTTACTTAAAGTAACACTGCTAATTGCTAGACTGTGGGTTATTTTCTTGGAAAACCATATTCTAAACAAAAAATATATCTTCTTTAATAAAAAAATATAAAGTTTTTAATGAATTTGAATTTAATAAAATCAAATATCTTCTAATTTCTTTAAGTTTTTTTCTGTTTTAAATATTTTGCAAACATATATTTGTCTCTATAATTAAACATTAAACATTAACTTAAATATGTTATGAAGTTTTCAAAAAAAATTGTTTTTGCTTTGAATAAAATTTTAACTATTTATATATTTATATATATATATATATTCTTTTTCCCTAAAATGTATAAGATTTTAACTTAAATAAGTTATGCGCTTAAATAAAATAATTCTTTGCCTAGAATCGAATTTAAACTAATATCTTATAATAACTTTTAGTTATCTTCTCCTTTTGAACTGTTGGGAAACACATATATATTCTCAAAAATGTATAAAAATATTTTAAAATAAATACACTTTGAAGTTTTAAAAACAAATTAAATTAAATAAATTATGAAGTTTAACATCACTCTTTGCTTGACATCAAATTTAAATAACTTAATGCAATTAAATTTAACATAACAGCTTCAAGCCATTCATAGTTTGTTTCCCCCCAGGGAAAAATGCCTTTCCGCCTTATAATTTTTACACCGACTTGAACTAATTTATTAAAACTACAAGTTCTGGCCAGAAACTAAGACTCAAACATGCTGAGTGGCCGTAGAAGAAATCCCCCTGAGTGCGTTTGCAATGCATTGCAAGTGTTAAAAAAGAACCTGCTTTTTTTTCCCCCCTCAGCTAGGTAATCTTCCTGCAGGACCTTTTATGGCCCAGCCCCGAAAGCTAGTTAGCCTTGAAAAAAACGAGGGTATTTCGCAAAGCGGCCTACTCTGCGCCTTCGGTTTTTGGCTTAAAGCAAACAAAACAAAAGGCCAGGCAAACACACGCTGCCCCAAAAAGTAGGCAACGCGTCTGCGGGCGTGTGTGGATGTGAAAAGTAAAAACTTCAAAGCACACACACTTAGCGTGCTCAGACACGCACTACTACACACGCACACACACACACCATGGCGGGCGGAAACGGAAGCGAGCAGGGGAAAGCGGAAGGGAGGCAGAAGGGCAAAATGGCGCAGTGATGGCTCGGTGGCGGCTACTTGATGTGGTTGCGATGTTGCTGTGATGTTGCCCCTGATTTTGTTACACTTTGCTCTGGGCTAAGCGCTTGCTAAGCTGTGGGGGCGGCGCCCCCGGGGGGCGTGGCAGGGGGCGTGATCCGGGACACGTGCCGCTGCATTCGATGCGTGACAATCGGGGGGACAGCGAGTGCAAATTCAGACCATTTTCGCCAATCACTTCTTGCCATCGTGCATATCAAAATGTAGTGTATATGTCCACACATCCCGCCTCTCATTTGGCCACTCCTGCGGCATCCCTTTTACGGCCCCTGTGTGACAGATTGCGCTCGTTATTCCAGAGGTTTTTTTTTGTATTTTTCCCCCATTTTATGATGGCCGTTTTGCGGTTCTACACTTGTTGACAGGCTGCCTGGCCAATTGTTTTAGTTTATTGATTGCTTTCGCCTAGCTCTGATTATTTTCCAATTAGTCAATTAAAGGTGAGACAGCCCCGTGATTAACGTTGGCTATTTTTCCTCCCAGGCATGCCCACATTGTTCTTCGCCAATTGAAATGTAACCGAGCTGAGGGAAAAGTCCAATTGCAGGCCACAACACGGCGCAGGGCAGTCAGTCAACTTTGTCGTTTTTCAAAGCTGTTTCTAAGTTGCTGGCGCACAGCCCCCATCCTTGGCGATGAAGTTTTGCCACGGCAAACTTGCAAATTCCAACCGAAATGCCTGAAGGCTCTGGCCCACACACACACACAAACAGACAGGATGCGACACACTCGCACACACACACACTCGAACAGGACTTGTGTGTACACAGCTGCGGCTCATTTGATCGCTGGGTCTTGGCCAATTGACGGAGGAGCAGACTTTGTGCGTAAATATTTTCCAAAATGTTTGCTAATTTGACTCGCCGGGCTCTGTGTTTAACCGCCCCCCCGTTTTTCCGGGGGCCGGGGCCATGGAAAAAGTGTAGCAGAAGTGTGGAAGGCTGGGCACCAACATAATTAGAACCGGAAATATTCGTCTGGCAGCCCAAGTCCCAAAGTTCACTGGGGATTGGCTTACTATGGCCTACTTATGCGGGCTCGGCTCTCCAATCAATATTCCCCAAATCTGGTTAAGTCGTTTGTCGGTGGGCTGGAACTAGTCTATAAGCGGGGAGACCTGAGTATCCTCGTGGGCTTATTAGGGCCCTGCTCCACCTTGTTCCAAGCTGATTAAGGAAGGCCTCTCCATCGTCTTTATTGTACGAATTAATACAGAGTTCGAGCTGGAAAAGCCAAACATTTTTAACAAATTATTATTTCTTCAAAGAAGGATTTTGCCTTAAATCATTTGTCAGTTAGGAAATAAAATGTTGTATTTTTAATATCAAAGAAATTCTTGCTAGTTTTTTTGCAAATTAAGCATACTTTTTAACCTACAAAAAAACACGATTTTCTCTTCTCAATATCAAGTATATTCTGGCTAGTTTTTAACAAACTAAATAAAGCAATCTTCTCCCACTTTTAATGCCACTTTGCCGCTTTTAATAACTAAAAACTCTTAAATAAACTCCATTATGGGCATTCATTTATTCCAAAACCCCAGTAAAAACTTTTAATAACATTAAATCTAACGGCTAGCCACGAAATTGTTTCAATGCTCTAAGCAGATTCGAAAAGTTTTCAAGGTAATTATGAACTTATCTTCGAAAGTGATTAAGCAAAGTGCTCTTAAGTTGCATCGAATTTTCCAGCATCCGGCCGCCTGTTGGCCCACCAAATTGGCCAGGACTCGGGATTAAAGCTGGCTCGGACCCGATGAAGAGGCTGCTCGCAAAACTTTCACTCTGATTTGGCACTTTCGCACTTGGCACTCGCCTTTTCGTTGGCCATAAACAGGCAACTGTCGTTAAACACGCTTGTATAAGCGGGCGAAAGTGCCCCCAAAAGCACAAGTTGCCATTTAATGAGTGCCCGCACAGTGTACACTGTACAGTGTGTATTGGGTCGGAGTACCGCCTCCATTACCGGCAAATTCGCTTTGCGGCCCCCGAAGACTTGCCGGGCTGGCTAACAAGTTTGCTCCATTTTCCGAGGCGGCTGGCATTTTGAGTTATTAATAAACAGAGTGTCGCACACAGCGACATGTGGAACGCACTCGTTTGGGTTCACATCAATATTTGCTCGGGCCAAGTAATTGATAGCTTATTGATTTACATGCACGAGAACTACCTTTCTTTCCTTCCTTTCATTTCCCTGGCCCCCGCCTCGAGCAGCTCTCCTTTCTCGCCTTAATAATTTCCCAAAGAGGTTCGACGCCGGGCCCAGGCCGTCTAAATATACATACCTATGGCTCTAGGAAGTCTGCTTCTTTGTGAGATTGAAGTGGAAGACAGTTTCAGGGCAGGGTTAATGAAAAATGTCAAGGGTAAGGTAGGCCCTGGGAAAAATATTAATTAATTAGTTGTGTACTTGTCATAATTCGAGGTTGGTGAAATACATGATGAAATGGGAATATCATAACATAACATGGCATATTAATATACAAATATTAAATAAATATATTTTTTAGTGCACAGTATCTTTGAGTTATTAATTTTTGTAATCATTATTATTTATTTTAATATTTTATGTGATTTAGTTGTGTTTCATATACTCTACAACTATAAGTATTTTTTGTATTTTAACTAAAACATTTTTGTAGGCAAGGAAGAGTAATTTTTGTAGTTCTTAAAATAAATTTATTTTTTTTTATATTTGATTTGAGGTACTTAAAGCTTAAAATGCTTTTTATTTGTTATAAAAATAATGCACTGAAAATCTTTATTTCAACTTACGAATTTTTCTGCCAGGAAAGACAATTTCAGGCAAATATATATACATTTTAAAAATACTTAAATAAATTTAAAAAAGCAGTAATTTTTTTTTAACAATTTGTTGGTAATATTTTATTTAAAGTAATTGTTGCTTATAAGTTTTTCCTGTAAAGTAAGACTAAAATAAAAATATAAAAATATATTTTTCAAATCCTTACACAAGTAAAATGTATACTTATTTTTAAATTAATTTTTTGAGTATTTTTTTTTATATTTTTGTAGAGTTTTTAGGGATAAAGCGTTGTTTTATAAACCTACAAGTAGTGCTGTTTCAACACTAAAGTTTTCCGCGCCACGCAAGACTAATTAAGGTAATTGCTTTCGCCGTGAAACCTCGGAACTCAGGGAAAGCGACTCGACAGAGATAAGTGAAAATAATTGGCGGACTTCAACAAAAGTTGTACTTTATTCGCTTCGTAATATTTTCGTTTGTGCGAATTCACGCCCAGAGAGCCGTGCCGGGGGAGACCTACATTTCCTTTCAATAGGCCACGGCATATGCAAGGAGTTCGGGGTGCGTCGGGGCTGGGCGACAGGAGACAGCTGACTGATTAAGGCGCAATTGGAAGCTGTCTCGGCCGACTCAGCTGCTGATGATGATGGGCTTTGGCCCCAGCCAGCTGCCAGCTGCCAGTCGCCAGCTGAAGTTGCCGCCAGAGACTCGTGCGGAAATCCCCCAAAGCCACACACATTCACCTCCCGCTCGAATCCACTTCCCGATTCCCGGCCCTAGGCTCAGAACTCATTAAATTACAATAAAAATAATGCCGCCAGGCGAGGGGGCGGGCGGAGCCACATAAATCTCATCATAAGAATACCGCGCCCAGGGCGGAAATTCCGGCCAAACTTCGCAAACATCCAACATTAGAGCTTGAACACAAAGTGATTTAATAATTCACATTTATACGCATTTTTCCCCCATTTCACGCAACTTTTTAATTTTAATTTCGTTTAGTTGGGGATTTTGGCAAACAATTGAATTAAATTGACGCGTATCCTTGCCTATTGACACTGCCGAGTAAATATTATCACCACAGAATTGGAATAAAAGGAAAACCCCAAATGAACGTGTCCCATTAATTCGATTTGTCCCTTCACTGAGCCGGTGTGTAAATAAATGTGTACATAACTAGCGAACAATAGAGTCATTTAAAAATGGCAACAAAATTAAACATTGTGTAAAAAACCGCAAATACATTTAAGCAAATAATTGAATTAATACGTGATATTTGCTGACAGCCGCTGGATGCGTTATTAAGTGGTTTTTACCCGGGGGAAAATAAATAAATTTTTTGTTTAAAACCCCAAAGCCTAGGCTCTACTGTACATTTGATGTATAGAACCCAAAAGAATTAATAACGCATACGCCCTGTGGTCCAAGGGTCCTGTATATTTTGGCCAATTAACCCGAGCGGGCCGACGACCCTCCTTCCTGATCCCCAACGATCCTTAACCCCTGCATGCCCACTGCCAGGATATCACGAAAAGCTCGGCAAATATGCGAAATAAAAAACAGCATTTAACATTTGTGTACAGAGGCAGACAAGCGAAAAGAGCGACATGAATGGCAGCAAGAACCCAACACTTTTCGTTTTATGACGCATTAAAATGAAGGCTCGTAAAAAGTGAAATGGCATAAAAAACACAGTGGCTGCATCGATAGACAACAAAATACCAGAGGGGCCAGTGTAAACAAACAAATAAAGCGGCGAGCAAACAGAGAAAACAAACAGATAAATGCATAAAAATACACATAAATAAGTATAAATCTAAAACAAGACAAAAACACACTCAAAAACGCGGCCATAAAAAACTGCAAGGCGGGCTTAAAACGAAATCAAGCGAAACTAAGCGAAGTGTACAGGTGAAATTGTAAAGCATATGTATCTGTATAGATATTTACAACCCCATATAGCATATGTGTGGCCATTTCGGCGTATATAACCCCCACTTTCTGTCACTTTCTGTCACTTTCTTTACCCCTCCAACCCGTCCCTCTGCCTGACCAACGCTGCTCGCTGATGAAATGAACGCTGATAATGATGATGATATACTGATGATGCACTGATGATATTTTATTGCCCCCGCACCCCACCACCCCCACCAACCAAAGTCCGAGCAGCAGCAGCATGAACATCATCCACATCCACATAAACACCGAGCAAAAGCAGCGCCAGGGGCGCTTCAGCCAGTTCATGGACCTCCTGCCGCTGGGCGGGGGCCTGAGCTCCAGCTCCACGCCCCAGAATTCGAGCTCGAACCGGATCCAGAGCCTGCCGTCCACGTCGTCGTCGCTGGGCAGCCCCAACCTGAGCTTCCACAGCGAGGAGCTGCTCCTGGACCTGGAGACCGGCGAGGAGTTCCACGAGCCGTACAGGTAGTGCGTCCCGGCCCCTTGGGGCACTCTTCAGTTGCCAACAGTACACCATCCGGGGGAGCAGAGCCCCCAACAGAAACAGAAACAGAAACAGAAACACCACAGAGACACAAGACACCCCCAGCACAGCTGCTGCCCGGTCCACTCGGGCGCATACTTAATGTCCTGCTAAGCAGCGAGGATCTTAGCGAGGCCAAGAAACAATAAAGCAGCGGGCAGAGTGCTTAGCTGACAACAGGAAGGGCGTGCACTGGCAGAAAATTCAGTGCACAATTCTTCAAAATTTCAAAATTACCCATTGGTCATTAAAACTTTTCAGTGCCAAATATAAATTTCGGCAATTAGAAAAGGTATATTGCAAAAAAATGTTTTGAAAGTTACTATAACATCTATAAGATACTCGATGCAGGGGTGTAATAATATTAAATAACAGGATCTAACTACAATTATTTCCCTGTCAAAAAATTATATTTTCTTTACAGTAAAAAGTATATTTTTTTAAATTAAGAATTGACTATATAACTAATTTAAGTATTAAGTATTTAGAAATATAAAGTAGCGATTTATATAAATTTAAATTTAATTTTAAAAAAACCCATAATAATATATCTATATTTATAATAATTAGAGATTTGATAATCCTATACTTTAAGATAATAAGTTGCTTATTATTATCAAAATAAGTTACTTATTACATATATATCATTAATATCCCACAAAATGCATATATTTACAGAGGAAAACAGGAAAAAGGTTATTGGAGTAGCACAACAAATTTCAATTAATTTATTAAACTTACCCATATAATTAGGCAATGATTTTTGCAAACTATAGGTTTAAAAATTCCATATAATGGCACACGCTTTAACCATCTTTTCTCAGGCTGGCAAAACCCTTAGGAAATCGCTCTATACATTTAATTATATATTCATTTTTTTACAATATTAACTACTTGCCTTCGTATTATCGCAGAAAATCAGTTTGATATTGTTTTTCCGGCTGAAGTTTAATTACATTTTAAGTGGCCGCCCTTTTCGCAGTAAAAATTTAGCCAGCGAGCTGTGCCCGGCATGTTTAATGATGGCATTTTTTAAATACCGCCTGCCGATATTCGCATCGCCCCTGGGGAATTCTCGAGGATTCGAGCACCTAATTGAAGTTCCATCGAAACAAGAGTGAATAGCATCCGCCCCCAGAGCGCACTTGATATCCATAAAACAATGCGGCAGTCCAGAAACCAAAGTATAAATGCAGATTCGGGGATGCCAAGTACTTGGGCACGCCAAGCACCTTTGTCGCGTTGAGAGATCGGGATCGGAGTTCGAAATGGGGACAAGTGGATTAGGTGACAGTGGCCACAGGCAGTCATTATTGTAATTACTCCAGGCCAAATTAAATCTCGTTTCCGGTGAAAATTGGGTAATCATGATGTCTGGCAATTGTGGAGCATGTAGACATTTCGTGAGTCGGCAATCTGACATCTTAATTGGTATGGTTGGCAGCTGTTGGAGGCACATTTTCCAGGAAATTTCGATGCTTAAGGGTGTACTATATTCCGGCAGAAAACTTAATGAAGGTTGGAAAGGCGCGGAGTAGAAATTTCTGATATGTAACTTTAATACTTGAAAATGTCCTTAACAATTAATAAAATTATGATTTCTTAAGCAGTACACTCAGGGAAAAAATTCTAAGCCCTTCTAAGTCCATTAAGGCCTTAAATATATGGTCTATTTACCAAGGTTATAATCCTTTCCTTTCTAGTAGTAAATAAATCATCAAGAATTGTATTTATTACACATATAAATATTGGAAAATTAACTGCATTAAAGATTAATTCCTGTATAGCTACTTGAATAGGCTTATTAATTTCTAAATTGAATGAATTAATCCATTAATTCCTTAATTTCTGCAAATGAAGGCCAGTTCAAGGACTTTTTTCTGGATGTTTTTTCTTATAAACGACATCCTTTGACTTCCTAGGACCTACCTACTCCTCTATTACGAAAATTCCCTTGTTTATTTATCATAATAGGGCCAAGCCTTACCCCTCTGATTTAATTACTGGCCTTGCCCCTGGCACAAGCCAAAAGTGTGGACATTTGGAGAGTATTTGCGGATTGGAATGTGCCCGCTTGGCATTTGACACTTCCTCGGCGGCTGACCGCCCCATCAATCACGTGGACATGCGGCAAATTAATTAATTACCGCCCAGCACAGGCGGCAGCTGATGAAAGCGCCTGAATAATGTATTGGCGACAGGATTCCCCCGGAATCGCAGTGAATCGAGCGGAATTGAGTTGAATTGACAAGTGTATGAATCGAATTAGCGACTCGGCCGGGCACTTCCATTTAGATGGTCAGCGGATCCTGGGATCCTGGGATCCAGGCTTCGGCTACATGGCAACGCAATTAAAGGATGAAATGACATGCTGCCCGGCCCCTGGCCCCTGGCCCTTGGCCCTGGCCATCCGCCCTCGACCTTGGCCCTGGCTGACATTCTCATTCGCTGATTCGATTTGCCTTTTTCCACCGCTGCAACTCCTGCACTCTGCATCCCGCATCCCACATCCTCCATTATCCTTGACGCATCGGCATTGGCATTGGAATTGGCTCTGGCCTTGGGGCCGTTAATTGCATCACAATGGCAGCAGGTAGAGTGGAGCTGGGCCTCGTCCCCCCAACACCACCCATCATCGATCAACCGCTGTCATACTTAGCTCTCGGCTTAACCGGAGGCCTTTCCCCCATCCTGCTCCTCCGCTCACTTCAAGTTGGTGCCATTAAACCGAGATTTATTGCTGTCACTTCGTCCTGTCTTCGCCTAGAGTCCACCTGCCGCTGTCGAGTGTTCCAGTTTTGAGTGGTAATATATAATGGATCCCCTGGCCATCGGTAGCCGAGCTCAAATGCAATTGCCATCATGCGTAAGCGGATTTAAATCGCACGTGAAATGCGAAACAAAAGGTTGTGCTAATCCGGCTTTATCCTCTTTTTATGCCTTGCCAACGGAAATTAACTGCGAAATATTCGCAGACAGCTCCAACAACTTGTCATGGTCAATCACTTTCGAACCCAACTCAATTAGGCCAATTGTAGGTGGAAATTTTTCAACTTTTCTGCCGCCTGATTTAATTTCCTTTAATTAAATAAAACGCCATCTTATGTTTTCAAATAAATTTACCCATAAATTGAACTGAAATACATATGGATAACTGATAAAATTACACATGATTTTAATTAATTAATTATTTTTTCCACTACTGTTCTCTAGTTTTTTCCAAAAAAAAACCCACTTTCAGACCGCAGATAATGCTGGAAATAATAAAAGAGAAACTTAATATCGAGGGCAGACACCCTGCTGCCAAAAGTTCGTAAACTCTGTATTCAAATTTGAATTTAATTAAGACTTTTGCGAGTATTTTTGGTTTTGCCCATAACAATAACAACGGCGGCGGCAGAAGAGAAGCCCCATTATACAGAAATACAAACAGAGATTCCGCCTGCATCGGCATCTCGGATTGCAGTTTTAATCAGGACATCCTCCCCCCCACCCAGAAAGCTCACAGATTTTGCTGGAAATTTTGAATTATTTGGCCTTCGAGGCAGGCTAAATGAATCTGCAGCCGAGATTCAGCTGCGAAAAGCCGCAGGGCCCTGTAAAGTGAAACTTTCACCACTTTTTGCACCTTTTCCGGCAGCGGGTGGGTGGTGGCAGGTGGTTGGTGGGGCTAAAACCCTTGGGAAAGACGGGCTTCTCATTAAATTTTAACTATGCGCTAAGCTGGGCAAAAACGCGGTCTTTCAAGTCAGCTCATGTAGCCAGTCAGCTCAGCACTTGAGCCATTGTTGCAGCCAACAAAAATGTTTTCCATCTTGTTTTCCCCGCCCCCGGGGGCAACGGGCAGATGGATGCCAAAGGACACCTTCAAGTGCTCCACTGGCAAAATATCCATCTTGAGTTTTTAAAGTAATGAAAGATGTTGATTTTTATTGCCTGTAGGCAAAACTTGCTTGCCAAAAACCAAATAAATTGTAGTTTTAAAATATAAGTATCTATGAATGTACAACCTTAAAATCGGAATCAAAAAACATAGTTTTTCGTTAGAATTCAGTGGTCTGAATAGTCTTTTGGTTGCACAACTTGCACAAAATGTTCTTTTGGCCATTTTGGGCCGGGGTGAAGCAAAAATGTTCACTTGAAACAAGGGGAAAATAAATTTTCAACGCTTTGAGGGCAAATGATGAAAATGAAACTAATTAAAGCTCTTAGCTGTGAGAGGGCTGTGGGCCATTTGGCATGTGACTGTCTGTTGCAGGACCTCCTTTGAGCTCCTTGATGGTCGCCGCCCACCTCATTTGCATTCGCAGCCTGGTCCCGTATCATTATTGCGCGCGGCAATTTTTAATTGCACATTTCTTGGCCAGCATTTCGGTTGCTAAGCTAGAACTGAGCAGCCCAAAATGGCACAGCAGCGGCGAGTGGAAATGGGAATGGCGGCGGCATTGGGAATAAAGGTGCTCTGATTGCAGATGCAGCACCTGCTAATTGCCCACCTGTCACTTGCAGTCACCGCCAAATGCACTCGAAACAAAACTCACTCCAAGGGCATTCCTCGACGGAAGAGGTCGGAAAATAACTTTGTTATTCGACGTTTCATTTAAATGCAAAGTGGGGCAGGTAAAACGGAAAACCAGGAGGATAATATGCCCTTCAAACCTGAAAATATTTGACTTTTCAGACTATTTGCACAAAATCATGATGCACCCCCTTACAAAAATGCGAAAATCGGTCAAAAAATAAATGTTCCTTAAATCCTTTTTTTGCCTAAATTCTGAATATCGTATTTTTACGAAAATCTAGATCCCATTTTTCGAAATAAATATTCAGTTTTTTTACTGCCATAAAAAAACTAAACGTCAGAATGATGAGTGCCATACCTCGTTGAGCTCGTTGCTTAATTTCCTATCTATTGGCATTCAAACCTGAAAATTTTTGACTTTTCAGATTTTTGGCAAAAAATCATGATGCACACCCTTACAAAAAATGCGAAAATCGGTCAAAAAATAAATTCTCCTTAAATTGATGGGAATCGTTAGGATTTTAAGCAAGCTGCTCAAAACAGTCGGTCTTTTAGCTGTACGACCTGATTTGACGAAACTACGGGTGAAAAACCGGGAAGAAAAATCGTTTTTTTGTCTAAAATCTGAATATCGTATTTTTACGAAAATCTAGATCCCATTTTTCGAAATAAATATTCAGTTTTTTGACTGCCATAAAAAAACTAAACGTCAGAATGATGAGTGCCATACCTCGTTGAGCTCGTTGCTTAATTTCCTATCTATTGGCATTCAAACCTGACAATTTTTGACTTTTCAGATTTTTGGCAAAAAATCATGATGCACCCCCTTACAAAAAATGCGAAAATCGGTCAAAAAATAAATTCTCCTTAAATTGATGGGAATCGTTAGGATTTTAAGCAAGCTGCTCAAAACAGTCGGTCTTTTAGCTGTACGACCTGATTTGACGAAACTACGGGTGAAAAACTGGGAAGAAAAATCGTTTTTTTGCCTAAAATCTGAATATCGTATTTTTACGAAAGTCCGGATCCCATTTTTCGAAATAAATATTCAGTTTTTTGGCTGCCATAAAAAAACTAAACGTCAGAATGATGAGTGCCATACCTCGTTGAGCTCGTTGCTTAATTTCCTATCTATTGGCATTCAAACCTGAAAATTTTTGACTTTTCAGATTTTAGGCAAAAAATCATGATGTACCCCCTTACAAAAAATGTGAAAATCGGTCAAAAAATAAATTCTCCTTAAATTAATGGGAATCGTTAGGATTTTAAGCAAGCTGCTCAAAACAGTCGGTCTTCTAGCTGTACGACCTGATTTGACGAAACTACGGGTGAAAAACTGGGAAGAAAAATCGTTTTTTTGCCTAAAATCTGAATATCGTATTTTTACGAAAGTCCGGATCCCATTTTTCGAAATAAATATTCAGTTTTTTGGCTGCCATAAAAAAACTAAACGTCAGAATGATGAGTGCCATACCTCGTTGAGCTCGTTGCTTAATTTCCTATCTATTGGCATTCAAACCTGAAAATTTTTGACTTTTCAGATTTTTGGCAAAAAATCATGATGCACACCCTTACAAAAAATGCGAAAATCGGTCAAAAAATAAATTCTCCTTAAATTGATGGGAATCGTTAGGATTTTAAGCAAGCTGCTCAAAACAGTCGGTCTTTTAGCTGTACGACCTGATTTGACGAAACTACGGGTGAAAAACAGGGAAGAAAAATCGTTTTTTTGCCTAAAATCTGAATATCGTATTTTTACGAAAATCTAGATCCCATTTTTCGAAATAAATATTCAGTTTTTTTACTGCCATAAAAAAACTAAACGTCAGAATTATGAGTGCCATACCTCGTTGAGCTCGTTGCTTAATTTCCTATCTATTGGCATTCAAACCTGAAAATTTTTGACTTTTCAGATTTTTGGCAAAAAATCATGATGCACCCCCTTACAAAAAATGCGAAAATCGGTCAAAAAATAAATTCTCCTTAAATTGATGGGAATCGTTAGGATTTTAAGCAAGCTGCTCAAAACAGTCGGTCTTTTAGCTGTACGACCTGATTTGACGAAACTACGGGTGAAAAACCGGGAAGAAAAATCGTTTTTTTGTCTAAAATCTGAATATCGTATTTTTACGAAAATCTAGATCCCATTTTTCGAAATAAATATTCAGTTTTTTGACTGCCATAAAAAAACTAAACGTCAGAATGATGAGTGCCATACCTCGTTGAGCTCGTTGCTTAATTTCCTATCTATTGGCATTCAAACCTGAAAATTTTTGACTTTTCAGATTTTTGGCAAAAAATCATGATGCACCCCCTTACAAAAAATGCGAAAATCGGTCAAAAAATAAATTCTCCTTAAATTGATGGGAATCGTTAGGATTTTAAGCAAGCTGCTCAAAACAGTCGGTCTTTTAGCTGTACGACCTGATTTGACGAAACTACGGGTGAAAAACTGGGAAGAAAAATCGTTTTTTTGCCTAAAATCTGAATATCGTATTTTTACGAAAGTCCGGATCCCATTTTTCGAAATAAATATTCAGTTTTTTGGCAGCCATAAAAAAACTAAACGTCAGAATGATGAGTGCCATACCTCGTTGAGCTCGTTGCTTAATTTCCTATCTATTGGCATTCAAACCTGAAAATTTTTGACTTTTCAGATTTTTGGCAAAAAATCATGATGCACCCCCTTACAAAAAATGCGAAAATCGGTCAAAAAATAAATTCTCCTTAAATTGATGGAAATCGTTAGGATTTTAAGCAGGCTGCTCAAAACAGTCGGTCTTTTAGCTGTACGACCTGATTTGACGAAACTACGGGTGAAAAACTGGGAAGAAAAATCGTTTTTTTTGCCTAAAATCTGAATATCGTATTTTTACGAAAGTCCGGATCCCATTTTTCGAAATAAATATTCAGTTTTTTGGCTGCCATAAAAAAACTAAACGTCAGAATGATGAGTGCCATACCTCGTTGAGCTCGTTGCTTAATTTCCTATCTATTGGCATTCAAACCTGAAAATTTTTGACTTTTCAGATTTTTGGCAAAAAATCATGATGCACCCCCTTACAAAAAATGCGAAAATCGGTCAAAAAATAAATTCTCCTTAAATTGATGGAAATCGTTAGGATTTTAAGCAGGCTGCTCAAAACAGCCGGTCTTTTAGCTGTACGACCTGATTTGACGAAACTACGGGTGAAAAACCGGGAAGAAAAATCGTTTTTATTGACTAAAATCTGAATATCGTTTTTTTTACAAAAACTGGATCCTATTTTTCGAAATAATATTCAGTTTTTTGGCTGCCATAAAAAAACTAAACGTCAGAATGATGAGTGCCATACCTCATTGAGCTCGTTGCTTAATTTCCTATCTATTGGCATTCAAACCTGAAAATTTTTGACTTTTCAGATTTTAGGCAAAAAATCATGATGTACCTCCTGTACGGGTGAAAAACCGGGAAGAAAAATCGTTTTTGGGCTCAAATCTGAACGCACCTATTGAAACTTTTCGCGCAGTGTTCTCCGGGACCCTACAGTCGACGGATTGTGTGGGTGGCTCAAATGTTGCCGAACCGCAGTTTCAGTCAGCTCGGTCTGACTTGCGGTCAAGTGGCAGCTTGATTGTCATCCCGGGTGAAATGTTGGTAAAATCGAGGGAGGGCTGGTCCTCCGGCACAGGTAGCGTTAATTTGCCAAATCGACTGCATTCTAATTTCTGCCACAAAGCCTGTGGAAAGGATATTAAATTTCTGAGCCCATTAGCTACCGACTGACGTGTGGAGGGCAACATGTTGCGGTCATCGAAATTGGGTTCCCATTGCATTTCCAATGTGATTAATATGGCCTGGACCGCACAGTTGAGCGGTTGGTTGATACTTGTACAATCAAAATATATGCACATGTAGTATTGCCAGCTTGGAGATTAAGTAATTTCTAAGAATAAGATAGTTGGATTGGGTACTAGTTACTTTATTACCTACTTAACCTTCTTTAGTAGGTACTTTAAATGATTCCCATTTAATTAAGGTATGTTAATACTTCCTAAGTAGTTAGGGCCTGAAAGAATGCATTTTACATCCAAAACACATCATAGTCGTCATACTCACGCCAACACTTCATTAAAAATATAGAAACTGCAAGTCACAGCACCTTAATCCTTAGTTACCACAATTAGTATTTTGTAGTTCGCAAACTAACAAATATGATAAAGTACTTTTTACTTTCCTAGTTAACTTTATTTTTGTCACTATTTTAGTTGGTTTTTAACACTAAATACCTACATTTAAGCTACATTAGTTAAAATGAAGGTATTTATGAAAACCTACATGATTGGCAAGTAATCAAACATCTTTTCAGTTGAAATCCCTCAAAAAGCGCAGCTCTAACGATGCGTATACTTCCATTTCGAACAGATCCACTCATAGGGATGAGTTTGGCACCCAGCGTGTTTACAAGAAGACCTCGCCGAACTGCGTGCTGACCCTATATCTACCGACTCGCGAGATAACGCTCACCGGGAACAATCCGTCCGTCCTGCGGGGCATTGTTTTTGTGGATCCCAAGGCCATCCAGGGATATCGCGTATACGCCCAGCTGACGCTGACCTTCCGGTGAGTCTTGGGCAACTGAGTATTTCGAGATTGGGATGCTAAGTCATCTGAACTCTTACTAACTCTAACTAACTCTTACTAACTCATACTAATCATACTAACTAACACCTACTCATCCTTACCCTTACTAACTCATACTAACTCACCATATCTGATATTATCTGATCCTAACTTATCCTAACGTATTCTAACTCATACTAATGTATCCTTACTTATCCTAACTACATCCTAACTTATTCTAACTATATCCTAACTCATTTCAACTTATCCTTACTTATCCTAACTATATCCTAATTATATCCTAACTATATCCTAACTTATCATAACTATATCCTAACTATATCCTAACTATATCCTAACTATATCCTAACTATATCCTAACTATATCCTAACTATATCCTAACTATATCCTAACTATATCCTAACTTATTCTAGCATATCCCTACTAATACTAAATTAGCATAAGTATATCCTAACATATTTTAACTTATTCTAACTCATTCTAACTCATCCTAACTTATCCCAGCTCTTCGTAACTTAACCTAAACCATAGTTAGGATGAGTTATGATCCATCCCAACTCTTCCTACCTATACTAAGTCATATCTGATCCTAACTCATCCTAACTTATCCTTACTTATCTCTACTCATCTTAACATATCCTTACTTGTCCTAACTGTATCCTAACGTTTCCTAACTTATCCTAAATTAATCTAACTATATCCTAACACATTCTAACTTGAACTAACTTAGGTCATCCTAGCTTATCCTAACTTATCCTTACTTACCCTAACTATATCCTAACTTATCCCAACTCTTCCTAACTTAACCTAACCCATACTAACTCATACTAACCTTAACTTCGAACCGCTTCCATAGATACGGTCGCGAGGACGAGGAGGTGATGGGTCTGCGATTCTGCAACGAGGCCATCATGTCGCTGCACCAGATTTGGCCACGCCTCGAGGAGCCCACCTCGGAGTCCCTCAGTCCGCTGCAGGTAATCATAGAAATCGAAATTAAGCATTTGCGGGTGGGACTTGGGGTCCCTCTGCCCCTCAGACATGACGAGCCCTTGGCCGACAGCTGGCGGGGGGGGGAGGCGGTGACGGAGCTGTCCAACTTTGGCATTAACAATTGATGACGCTGCGGAAGCTCTCTGATTCCCACCATCCCGGGCATCAGCTCCATCAATCCGCCGAGGGAAGCGCGGCTCGCTACACCAGACCATAAATAATTGGACAATTTGCTGGGACCTGCAGCGCCATCGACGTCATTTGCCATCTCGCCGCTGGCGTCGCCCTTTTGGGGAGCCGATGAAATTTCAGCGCACATTTCGGTTGGCTTTTCAGCACAAATTTCGACACAGATAAGGCTAGAGATTAGTTCAGCCAAGGGACAAGGCAATACGGGTATTGCGATAAGAAAGGGGAAGGGGCTTAAACATTTTTATAGCAAGTTCAAAGGGCTCTAACAACTTAGCCATTTGAAGCTTAATTTAAGATTGGATCATATTTGACAAGTTAAGATACATATTTTTTACTTAAGAAACTTTCTAGGTAATATAATTTTTTGATGATTTTTAAAGGTACTTGAAAGTACTTTTCTTCTTAAAGTAGACTAGATTTTTTGATGATTTTTAAAGGTACGTGGAAGTACTTTTTGTTCTTAAAGTAGACTGGATTTGAAACCCATAACTCGGGTGTATTCAACCGTCCTCATGACGAACTGATTCAATGATTGGTTTCAACCTGGTGATCCACTTCGGCATCAAAATCAAAATCAACATGAACCTGAACCTGAACCTGAACCCCTGGATGCGGGTCACTTGTGTGCCCAGGCCCCTGGATTTTTATGGGCAGCACGTCGAGTTCGTGTGTGGATGTTTGAGTGTTTGGATGTTTGAATGTTGGGATGTTTGAGTGTTTAGATGTTTCGATGCTCCGATGCTGACATCTCACGTGCGCCCTTGGATATGTGTACCCTGTGCACCCCCGAGCAAGGTACATATGTATGGTATACACATATCCCTGTATAATGTATACCAAATGATGGGAGCCGTTGTTCCTCCGACTCGGAATGGGAAATGGCAGTGGGTATATGGGTATATGGGTGGCCAGCTGCCTTCGGGCCGTTCGGTGCACTTAAACCAATTGAAAATCAATTTCATTTAACTAAAAGCCAAACAAATGTTTGCCGTTGCCTCGGCAAATCTCCAAATTCTTCGTGCATTGTTTCAGGACCCTGTTCGAGGGGCGAGGGGCGAGGGGCGCGGAACGGTCAGTGTCTGATCGAAAACTTTTGAAATTCAACTTTTGGCATTTTTATTAAATTTGACATGGAATAATTTATTTTTTCTCCTTCCTGCGCCATCCCATTCTCGGTTAGCCAATGGGTTTTCACTGGCTTCACTTCTTCATTATGGGCTGGCAGGCGAACCGAATTCGCTTTGGGTGCCCATGCCCCAGACACTCACTCACAGGCACACGCATAATTAAATAAATTTGATTTTAATAACTTGCCGAGCGACAGGAGCCGGCAAAGATAAAGGAAAGCCGGCCGAAAATAGGCCTCAACAAACAGATCCGGAAAAAAGGAAGGGGCTTCTATAGAGTGAATGGTACACTCAGAGAAACGCCAAATAAAATGAGTCCTTGGATGTCACAAAAATTTGTGTGTCATTATCAGAACTTATTATTTCTCATCTATCACAAGTTACAACATTCTTTAAGTATGTAATCAAAACACTTTGAAAAGTATCTATTAAAAAAATGTTGATTACAGCTTTTTGGTTTCCATTTATTCTTTCCAATTAACGTTTATTTTCTGAGTGTGGTATGCATAAATGTTTGCTCTAGCTGACCGGGGTCGGAGTTTGATAGACTTGCCGGCGATTGACTTTAATTCGATGCGAGCAGAGGCTACATTTTGATAAACTCCATGGAGCCTCCTCACACAGCCATGCTAAACCGTGTGCTTTTACTTACTTCCTAGAATGCTCACTTGCATCTTAAGAGATAAGCCACCTTATGATATTATTGTGGCTGGGTTTTTGTGGCACAATCCAGGACAACGACAGTCCGAAGGACATGTCTGCCGTCGTCCGGACAACCTAAGAAGACACGCGCAAGCGATTAGACCTTGATATAAATTTGTTCCTATATAAACACACATTGGGGTGAACCGCAATATGAACTATGTGAAATATGTACTGGGAATAAGGAAAATAAGTCTCTCTGAAAGGAATTGGAAAGGTAGGAGACCAACAAAGGTCCACTCTAATGTTCATAGCAGACTTACCTACAGATGCGCATAAATAAATGCAAATGAAAGGCTGGCTGGAAGCAAATAAAAGGCATATTATTTTAGTTTATTTAAATGAATAAACAATTTTCGTTTGTGATAGTTCAGCTTTATATGGCAACTCCACCATTTACTTTCACCATTTCAGGAGGCCCTGATGAAGCGCCTGGGAGACGGCGCCCACCCCTTCACCCTGTCGCTATCCTCCTACGCCCCACCCAGCGTCCAGTTGGTTCCGGCCAAGCGGTACTACGGAGCTCCGATCGGCACCAGCTACGATGTCCGCTGCTTCATCGGTGAGTCCTGCGAGCCCAGATCCCCAGGGGATTGTCCCAGGGGGAATACGAAACTCGGATAGTCGGGCAGAGGGCTTATGACTAGGTCTTAGGATACCTTCCAGTGATAACCAGGAATTTACGGTCTAACAGGATCATTTTTCTTTATTTTACTGGGATTATTGTTTTATTTTAAAAGAACAGGATTATAATTTATAAGGGAAATCACCAAGGCAATAATTTTCCAGGGGTCTTACAGAATTTGTTTTGTATTATAAGACAGAAGCTATTTTTAAAGGTCATATGACATTTGCTTGTATTTCAAAAGTCAGCCTATCTTTTTGTGTAAAATATAAAAATTTAAATCTTAAAAGATATATATATATACACATAATGCTCTTGAGATATAGTCTGGGTTGCCTAGAATTTTTTTTAAATAAATCCAGTGAGTTGTTCCAAAGATAAGGGTATTATGGCACTAGTTTTCATTATCAGCTAACTTACTGAATTTATTTAAAGAGGTCCAAGAAACCTACAAGTGTATAGCTTAACAACCATATATGAACTTCGAATGGGTATAATAATTAAGCTGAAAATAAAGCTGGTGTCATAACAGCTTAGAAGCCCCGTAAGCAAGTGTCATAAGGCCCCGAGACAAAGTTTTCCACTGGGGGACAGTCTGGAGCGGATTGCCCTGGGACTGGGTCACAGACAGACAGCGGGACCTCGCCTGAAGCACTCACCCGCATTGCTGGCATTCCCCACAACAGAAAAAAGAGGACGCACACCTGACCACCTGACAGCACCCCAGTCAAACCCATTCAATCGCCATCAAAGATCCAGACATCGTCGCCAGGCGAAGCCCGGCTGCGACTCGGATTGTAACAATCAAGTCGATTTCCAGCGTTCAATTATATGTGTATAAATATCCATCTAGCCCCCAGCGGACACGCCCCCCTCAATCTTCGCTCCGCGAATCAATCGCTGACGTCAGCACAGGGGGATTTGTGATTGATTTTCGTAACGATTCGTTCGGGTTTTATTTTTGTTCTTCACTTTTGTTTTCGCCTCCTTTTTTTCTCCTCTGGAGGGGGTGCTCTTAAAGTGGACAATTCAAGTAAATAAAAAAGAGGAGGGGGAGAAAGTGTTTTCCCTTTCACTTTTACACGCCCTTGTGCTTTAAATTCAAATGGAAATATTTTGGGGATAATACAGAGTAGTCTATGGCGATAAGGGTGTCAAAAAATCAATATTAAATGCTTTCACGGGACAAAGCCTTCGGCTCGGCTTCAGATACAGATTCAGATTCCGGTGCAGATTGAGATTTATATCCAGATTGAGATTCAGTTGATATTATTTTAGTCGCTCCGTGGCGCCCGGGGCCTTATGAAAATATGTCCGTGAAGCTGTATATTTTTTTTGTGCCACGCCAGTGCTGCGGCAATGCAAAATATCCGGCTTAATGAAACACTGTGACTTGGCCATCGCCGTGGGACAAGGCGAGAGTCGCCCCAGATTCCTAGCCCCCATTCCCCATTCCCCATCCCCCTCAAAACCAACGCCTCTGTCTGGGGGCACTCGTGCAACTGTTGGCTGTGGCAGGCAAAGCTCAACTGCGGTAGCTCGGGGCAACCTGCGCAGGAAGCGGGAGGCAGGGGTCCTGGCATTCTGGGCTGGACAGCTCCAGCTGCCTCCGAGTCCCCTAACCCCTAACCCCTAACCCCTGAGCAGCTCCCCTATAATTACACAATATCAGCCCTCGGCTGGACCCGTATCCAGCAGCCCTATTCTCGCATGGCCAGCAGGTCAAAGGTTAAAGACAACAGATATATGGACAGGAATTGGCCAGGCAAAGCGCATTGTTTGGTCAAGCGAGGCGATTGTATGGCATAATATTTAGGAGTTGGAGTAGTTTAACTCGGAGCTCACGATTATCTACCGAAATTAAATATATAATTAGTCAGTTAGGATATCTTGTCATATCATTGCCAAGAAAGCTTATAAATTATGGTAGTTAGGACCCTTCAAAAGTAACATCTCCCAAAAATATAATACAATATAATAAAAAAATTACAAACCATTTATAAAGGCCATAAAAAATTATGCATTTGAGAGTCACATGTCATGGTGTAAAAATATCACATTTAATAAGGGAAAAATCCACCAATAATAAGAACGGGTTGTGGGATCTCCGTGGAAAACCAGGTTAAATCGGAAATGCCTCATCCATCGCTGGGCTATCAAACGCACTGACATACACACACACACTCGTATAACTTAAACCCCATTCATGATCGCACGCCCCTCATCCCGTATCGTTCGTATCGCCCCCTATCCAATCCCATAGAGCTTCTGAGCGACGACGAGCCAACGTGAGCAGAAGCCAAGATCAAGCGCCCCAATCCGCTGGCCAGGTGGGTCTCCCGGCTCTTCTGCCGCGGCTGCTGTGCCTGTATGTGCACGGCCCTCGACCAAGGTACATCTGATTGGCACTAACTGATTGATCTGATATCTCTGAGTGTGAATGTGGAGTGTGGACGTCGAGGTCCGGATCGAATCGAATCGGATCGGCCACGCTATCGGTGTCGTTAACCTGTTGCTGCTCGTGATCGTGATCGTGCTCCTAACCACTTCCACTTCCGTTTCTGTACTCCCACCGTTCGGTTCCGTTTCAATCCGTTTCGTTTTGCAGTTTCTTGGTGTTGTGGCTTGCTCTCTCTCTCTCTCTCTCTGTCTCTCTGTAACTCTCTATGTCTGTCTCTCTGTTTTGTACTTGCCCTGTCAGTGTTGGGAAACGGCTAGCAAGGCAAATACAAAGGTACAGTTAAGTAAATGAACTAAGTAAGACTGGAAATATTTAAAATTTAAAGTAAACAAAATGCCAGTCGAGTTTCCATTCATCGAACTTCCAGCTTCGGGTTATGGACCTTCGATTGTAGTGCCTTTCCCAGCACTGGCTATGCCACTCTGTTTTGTACTTGTCCCTGTCAGTGTTGGGAAACGGCTAGTAAAGCAATAATTTAATTTAATAAATGAAGTACCCAACACTGGAAATGTTTACAATTTAATATAGTTTACCTAGGTAAATAAAATGCCAGTCTAGATTCCATTTATCGAACTCTCTGTTTTAGATTATGGAACCTCGATTGTAGTGTCTTTCCCAACACTGGGTCCTGCCTCTTCTGCCGCCTCCACCCGCTCCTTCCCGTTGTTGTGCTCGATCTCTATTGGTGTTGCTATAGCTCATCTGTTTCCCCCTCCAACATGCATCTCTCCATCTTCTCATCACCACATTTATCATTACCACCCGTACGCCAAACCCTTACCTGTTTCTTTTCCACCATTTCTGTGTTCTTCGCCTCCATCTGTTTCATGTTCAATGTGTTTGCTATCCGTTCAAGTGGCCGCCTGCCTGCCTGAGGTAAAAACAATGAAAAATGTATAACTCATGATCACTTGCCATTCGGACGATTGACGGACCAGGACTGGCACAAAAATTCGAATTACCAGCAAAATTAAAGGACATTTCGTCTAGAAGGTCCTTGCACCAATTGAAAAGCTTAGCAAGCGTCGGCGGCGGCAACGGCAGCGGCAAGCGAAGTTTTTTTTGTTAATAATACTAAAATGTTTTTAAACTAATATTCCCCGTCCTTTTCCTTCTCTCTGCTTTCCCCGCTCCCAAAAATATGATCTTGCAGCAGACAAAACGGATGAGAAGTTCCATCGCCGGGCCTCTGTCAAGATGGGCGTTAGGGTGATCTATCGCACGGATGTCTTTCATCAGCACTTGGCTCCCGAGCAGTTCGCCGCCTATGCCGGACGACAACATGGCGCCCAATCGCCGCCGGCCAGTGCCACGCCCCCCTCGGGCGGCGAAGGAGGCGGCGAGCAGGCAAGCACATCCCATCAGTCACAATCGCAGTATCAATCGCAATCGCAGCCGTCAAGCGGAGCCAAGCATAAGTCCAAGTCGGAGAGGGGCGACTCCTTTCCCAAGCTTCGCCTCTCGCCAAAATCCTTCCGATTCAGCGGTCGCTTTGGACGCAGCAAGAGCGAGATCGAGAAGTGTCCCAATGATCCGTTCCACAACTACAGCAAGTCCTTCCAGGAGGTGAGCTACCAAATTTGATATCAGTTAGGGTTTAAGGTTTTATAAATAAGTTTTCAACGAATTTTTAGTTTTATGTGATAAAGTTTTTAAAAAAGACTTACCGAAGTACATCAAGAATTTGAAAATAATTTATAAAGGTGTCTAAAAGTATGCAGTAATCAATCAATTAATAAAATAATATTGTTGCCTAATTTTAGACACCTGGACCACACTATGAAAAGTTGGTTCAGCAGAGTATGCAGTGAATGAATGAATCCTTTCAATGTTAAATACATTTTTTATAGCATACTTTTTAACACCTTGATGAAAAATTTAAAATGATTAGTGATTAAATCAAATGTGCAAACAAAAAGTCTAAAATCTTGGCCACTTTAGAACACCTAAACTAAAACTATACCAAAGTGTTGAGCTGTTTTAACTGGAAGCACTTACTTTCGACTTAAACCATTTGATTTTTCTCGATTTCCAGCACTGTGACAGCATGCTGCCACCGCACACTGGGGCCGGTGTGACCGGCGGAATCGGGGGCGTCAGCGTGGGACCCTGTGGCGGTCCCCAAGGATCCGTGGACAAGCCCTTCCTGTTGCACGACGGACGGGTCGGATTGAGGGCCAGCTTGGACAAGGGCTGGTACACCCACGGCGAGGACGTCAATGTGACCGTTAATATACGCAACGACAGCCGCAAGACGGTCCGCAAAGTGCGGGTAAGTTTTTGTGGCATTCCCCTGGACCTTCGATACGAGCTCAGTCCACAAACTCCTAACCCCCAGCCCCCAGAAGTTATGCAGGCCATCATTAGGAATCGCATAACGCATACGCAACGTGGCGCTGTCGATGGAAAAAACCATGGATACTCCTGTGGGCAATACTCGTATGTGCTGTTGCTGTGGAAAAACCATGAGTGGCTGCTTGCCATAATTGGCATTCTCCAAAATTAGCTTCGCTTTAAGACAATAGACCAAATATCCGAGACTTTCCTCAAACCATTTTCTCGACAAAACCCGTGGGTGAATATATTAAAGATTTAAATCTTAATAAGGTGGCTTAGTTGGGCAGTTGAGAGCTTAGCGTAAGGATCCATTTACAAAATGCTCATCTATTTACTCAGTGATTGGCTTTTGTCTAAAGGATTATAGAGCGTGTAAGGAACTCACCGGTTGGCACCACTGCCTTCATCCACATGCATCGTCATCTTTGGTCCTGGGCCGCACACACTGAGGTACATAATCTGCATTGGCACTCCGTCTATGCAAACAGGAAGGGCGGGGATCAGGAAAAGATACTGGGCTTTCATTCCCATTAGTCGGGGGTTGTACTCAACACTAGAGAGATTAAGATTCACTATAAAATCTAGAAAGAAAATAAATATTTCACATAAAACAATTCACCTTAAAGGCATTCTTGCTATTTTAAGAATAAAACATTCTTGAATTACCTTAACTTCATTTTACATAATTTTTTATCCCATGGTAAATTTTTACTCTTAGAAATAACCTTTTTTTGTTAATAAAGTCTAACGAACATGGGGGTTCCATACAAATCACATGGGGTTTGAAATCACTTTTAAATGTCACTAAGGGGGTCGAAAAGTATGCAGTAAAAATTAATTTATTGTATTTCTTTATTTCATATAAATTGTAGCCTACTTTTCGGCACCTAAATTACCCTTTAAAGTGATTTTAAAGCCCTAGGACTTGCTTGGAACTTCAAACAGGTGTCTTGTAGTCGAGAGGCACGGAACCAAAGCATTCTTTGCAATTGATGCTGTGTAGGAAGAGCTGCCTCTATGAAAACCTAGTTATGACAGTTAATCAAACGCCCACCAGAGGGCAGGGACTCGAGTTAAGCTGATTGTGAGTTGCCCGGCACCGCCCTTCTATGAACAATGGGTTTCGATGCCAAATGGATAACGATGTGGATGGATTTGCAGTTTTGAGTTACCCGATAAGGAGCTTCTGTGCTTCTGGCTGGCCATTGTCTTCATTTTGGTCCGTTGCCAGTGCCACTGTCACATTCCACACTCCAAGTACCAATTTAATGAAATAAATACCAATTACCAAAGATAATTTTCGAATTTCTGCATGTCGGGGCAATCAAATTCAATTAGTGGCCACACAATAGGTGTGAATAACAAAGGGTGGATTAAGAGGCATCTTTAAGGCAGATGCTTAAAGGGTTATCGCATTTCTCTGCCTTTAATAGCATACAAATCATCTTAAGTGGCTCTACTCCTTTTGAAGGCTATCTTATCAAGGGCGTACCTTGGTTTTTTTCATTATAGCGACATCGCGTGCTAATCGCGATGGGGTAATAGAAAGATTACGTATACGCACCAGGTGTCGGCTCAAATGAACGGGATGACAGACAGCTGGGCGGCCAGGGCGACAAATCGAAGGGATCCCCTGGGTCCGGGGACTTCAGAACAGGGAGTTGATTCCTTAAGCACACCCACTCACGCACGTATGCAAATTGCGCTTAGCCGAATGAAATTGTCAAGCGAAGAAGCCTTAGTTCTCCCCAGGTTTTACACCCCTCAGCCACCCAAAAATTCTGGGCAAAAGGACCTTGGCAAAGTGAAAGGCTGGCAAAAGACGCAGTTAAAGTGAAAATTGTGTTTATACATTTTATGGGCTTTACTTTCCGCCCCCCGTTTTCCCACTTCTGGGCTTCTCGGCTTGGGTTTTTATTGTGCCCCGAAGGCCTTTCTATGTGAGCCGTTCACACACACCTTCATTGGAGGTTCTGGGTTCTTTGGCATTCATAGAGCCTCCGTGTCCTCACAACATTCAGCCCCTCCGCGCACCCCCGGAAAGCCATGCTGTATTTAACGGGAAATGGAGCGCGCAAAAGTGTGCTACAGTTTTACATTGTGCCGGGTTATGTCTAATCCTGGCCCGACCCGCCCTTTTCGCACGGTTATGGGCCATCGTTATCCCTCAGTTTGCTTCGATCACAGTACTCACTCAGTGAGCTGAAAATGCTGCCACTATACGAGTAAATGGGAAAACAGAAATTTATTCGGGACAAGATGCACAACGTCTGTATAAACTTATGATGCCTTACTTTTGTGAACGGAACACATATGTGTGAGCACCTACGTTTATTTGTTTTATTATTACCTAAATATATTTTAAATAAGGCACAGGCAACACTGATTTATTAATTTATATTGATTTCCATACTTTAATATTTAAAAGATGCCTAACGTCTAAACAACCTTTTAATTTTTTATTTGTGCGCATTTAAAATTCAGCTCAGGTAATCCTGATTAATCAATTTATATTGATTTCCACACCTTAATATTAAATTCATGTTCTATGTAGAGTTTTAACCAAATATTTCGTTGTGCAATGGCCACCAGCTTTGGGAATAAGGACAAGCCCGGCTTGGGATTTTCTGGCTGAGTGGCAGAACAAGGAGAAGACTGTCAATGTCATAAATTTAGGGAGGTGGGAGTGGGGCTTAGATTGAATCAGGTGGCGCACTGGAGCATTGAATCGTCATTTAATTACGTGCCGGATATTACGCATGCGGGCAGGGGGGGGGGGGGGGGGGGCAATCCTGGCGTTCAAGAGAGACCCAAGTGCATGTGCATGTGCATCTAGACTCTCAAGAAAATGGAACTCGAGGCTAATGCAAAATGCATATGGCAAGCACAATTCAATCCTGAAAGGATAAAAAGAGACAAACGTTTCAGGACTTGAGAGCGCATCGGAAAATGTTTTATGGTGCCGCCTGTCAAATGTTATTGTTTATTTTTATTGTACCTCCATTATATGCACGGCGCATTGTTCATTGATGAATAGACTGAATAGACCGGGTAGACGTTGGCCAAGAAACAGAGGGATAACCACCGCAGACGGCGATACAAGTTATGACAGACGAGCAGACGTGTGCACATGGAATTGACTTTTCTATAATCGTAAATAACGATCCACACAACCGTAAAACGTAGGCATTTTTAAAGGAACCGGGGGTACTTAAGTTGAGAAACTCGGGTGGGTTAAGTTCTAGACTTTGTAGCACACACTTTGTCCTGAAATTATACACTCAATATAAGCTTCAATTTTTTTTAAATATAGCAATGATAATTATTTTAAAAATTTATTATCCAAAGGCCTAAAAATTTTTTTTTTTAATTGTCAGACAAATATTTCTTTCCAAAATAATTAATTTTCAATATTTCTTTCTGTGTGGATAAGCGAAAACATTACGGAAAAAGCCAGAAAGAAGGTCAGGACGTTCATAACGAAGCCAATGAAAGGGTCAACTGAAGCATACTACCATTTGGGATAATCGGCTGTTGCGTAAAAGGGCGAATATTCGATTGACTGAATGCTGACATTGGGCTCTACAGAAAAAATAAATTCAGCTCCTATAGGGTTTCCAAAAGGGGTCACTTGAATACATTTTTTAACCAGGTCAGTCAAATGTTTTTTATTTTATTTTCATATATTAAATTTAGTATTTTATTTAGTTAGTATTTAATTTTTAATTATCGATAAAGTATCGATTTTTTGATGCTTCTAAAGCAGGCTTCCCCCTGAAAGAGCATGTGTTTTTTTGTATATTAAGGCATAGATTTGTAACCAACCTTCGATGTTCGTGAAAAGAAAACACAGTAATTTTCCCACAAAATTCCCTATGCCGACCCAAAACCCCGGGCTACATCTGCTCTGCATAATTCAACAAGTCTGCCGAACTTCCTGTTTTCTACCATTTGTGCTGTCAAATGGCTCAGGAATGGTTTAAAGCAGTAAATAATATTCTCAACTGGTTGTGTTTTGTTTTGTTTCGCTTCGATGCGACTCGACTCGGTGGCCGCCCCTTGCGGGGAGGGCTCGTGTCCTTTCTGGCCATTCAGAGGCCCCAGAGTCCTTGTCCATTTGTGACAAGTTTCAGCCATCTTTTATGGAATCGCATAATTCGATTTGATGGCCCTGCCCCGCCAACAACTCACTGGGCCGGTCTAAATGTTTATGCCAAACCGAGATTTCTTGGGGGGAAGCCTCTGGCTCATTTATTTTATTTTCATCGTGCACTTTGCGCCTTATTAAATATGTACCTACCATTCTGTGTGTGTGCCATTCTGAATGCCGAGATTGCTTTGTACTTCTTTATTTTTTGTATTTTTTGTGCTTTTTTGTGAGCTACCAAAGTCGCCCAGCAAATGTCAAAAGTTACCTTGGGTCCTTGGGTAACTTGGACATCTGTTCCCCAATTTCCATTGCTCTGGATGTGGGAATGTGGGGTTGTGGAGATTGCGGATTGTGAATTGGGGATTGGGGGTGGGCGATGGTATGGAGTGGGGAGTAGGGAATGGGGAATGGGGTCCAGCAACAAGTCCTTTGGCGGGCAAAAGTCCTTTGGCCTCCAGCCAGTTGAAAGTCGGGCACAAAGGCAAACGGCGACTTGGAGGACGGTATTGAAAGCCGTAAACTGAATGAGTCGATGCGATGGAAGATTTTCTGATTGCTCATTTCGATGGCCGCCAAAGAAGAGATGAATTTCACGAGCCCTAAAATGCGTTAAATCAAAAAAGGCCCATACTAATGTGGCAAAGGCGAGTTCCTTAATTGAAATGGGCCGAGAAGGCATAACCAATTAATATTCCTTAATTAATTAACAACAAAGCGAAAGGTGGTTTTACCTGTATACCAGAAAACAGAAACTTAATATCTAATAAGGTTCAGTAGAGGCAAAAGGTTAAATTTCACTTTGGCCTACTTGGCGTATGAGTAATATTTTTTAGGTTTTCATATCTTCGAGATTTTTTGTGGCACTTGGATTTCCATGTGTGGATTGGGAATATAACAGAGCAGCAAAAAAATAAATGAAGCCCAAATTGCACATAAAAAGCGGTGAAAGCTGGCTACGAGAAATCGGCACTGATAAGCTGCCAATAAGTGAGTCTGGGCCTGAGTTTAATACATTACTTCGGCTGTTTTCCCCTATTTTTTTCGCCTGCCGGCCACTCGCAGACTAGGCCACTTGAATGGACGGTAATTGAGTGCATTATCTGAGATTGGGTGCGAGATTGGGCCAGGGACACTTTGGTCGCAGCCATAAAATAAGGTCCAAGTACAAACAGGGCCCAAGAGGCCGGCCGGCAGCCGAGGGAATTTGGGTGACCGGACAATGCTCTTTGGGGAAAAACTCGGGAAAAGGTTTCCTGATGAGGCCGAGAAAAGGAATCTAATAATCTCGCGAGTTTGGCTAAATTTGGTTTGCTAATATGCCATTTGAATAGCTCGTTTATAAAGTACCAAGTTTTAGTCTTTAATTACTTATTGTAATTTATATTTTTCAAAGCATTTGCTAGATATAAAAAAAACACTTTCTAATTTAAACATCTCTGGAGAAATCAGAAACCATTGTCATATTTTAATATAAGGGAAGTACTTCATTAGAATTTTTATTATTTGTTGATTTTGCATTTTTACGTGTTAATAGTGTTTATTAAAAAAAATAAGATCAACATGCTAACATGGGAACTTTTTGTAGTAGCTTACAGGTTTTTATATTAATTTTAGGATATAATCATTATAAATATTTAAAATGTATATCTTTAGAATATTTTTTTTACTGGGTAGTTGTGGAATAGCTACGTTTTTCATTTATTTTAAAATATATTTAAATTCAAATATTTGGAAAAATGTATGGAGCAAGGCACACTGTCATCAACCGGAATCCTGAGATTACAGATTTGGTATAAACAGAGTATCTATGTTAGCTAGGGATTTACTTTGGCAATGGGATTATGGTGTGGACTGGCTCTGGCCTGCTCCCACGCAGAAATGGCCCTTCCTTCCGGGAATCCCTTGCTCCACCTTCTCTCCCCTGCACATTCCCAGCCACATGCGACTTCTTACTGATTTCTGTACAATTTCTTTCGGGGATTCCTTCGCCCACAGGTCTGCGCCATCCAGCACGTCGATGTCTGCATGTTCAACAACGGCAAATTCAAGAACGTGGTGGCCGACTCGGACAATGTGACCCCGCCGGTGGATCGCACGGTGGCCGCCGGGGCCTCGCTGAACACCACGGTGGTGCTGCGGCCGCAGCGCGGACCCACCAAGAACTGGATCGCCCTGGAGGACACCCTGCAGCGCAGCACCGAGCCGGAGGAGATCACCGGCGCCATCGCAGCCTCGGCCATTCGCTCGCCGCACTTTGTGATGCAGAATGCCCAGCTGCTCGGCGGATGTGGTCATCCCCTGGGCAGTCCGGCCCTGGTCACCCCTCATCCGCACTTGTGGCAGCCGGGTCCCCAGGGTCAGGGACAGGGTCATCCGGGCCATCCCAATGCCCCGGGAAATGGCGAGGAGCGCAATGTGTTTGCCATCTATGTGTCGTACTACGTCAAGGTGAAGCTCACCCTGAGCGGCATGGGCGGCGAGTTGTCTCTCAAGTTGCCCTTCGTCCTGGTCCATGTGGATGAGACCCAGCGTCCGGGATTCGCCTCGGCCACCCTGGGTGAGCTGCGAATGGAGATGGAGCGCTTGGCCCTGCACGATGCACCGGTGGGCAGGAGGAACGGCCGACGACAGGCATCCACATCCACGGACATTGGTGACGGACCCTCCACCAGTGCTGCTGCTGCTGCTGCCGCCGCCGCTGCCGCCAAGTCCGCTGGCCAACAGAACTCCGGCAATCTGGATCTGATCGAGACTTTGGACGATGAGTTCAATATCCGGGTGCCAGTGCCCAAGAAGAATGCCTCCCACAAGCGGCGACTGCTGCGCAGCGAGACCCTGGCCCGGGATCTGGAGGAGCAGGAGGAGCACGCTGGCCATCGGCCGGAGGAGGAGGACCACATCGTCCAGATCCATCTGGAGCAGGTGTCGCCGGACCGGGATGAGGTGCCGCCCCAGCAGGCGCCGGAGCCGCAGGGCCATGCCCCCGGAGCCGAGACCGGTGCGGTGCCCAAGTCGTCGAATGTGTGATTCTGATTGTGGTCCCAGATGTTCGCCAAACGCAAGAGGAAGCCGTAGTAGTCCCAGTTCCAGTTTTAGGGGACGGCAACCAAAGGAACTTTATTCGTTGTCACCACCCATTTATCTACTTATTTATTTATATTTTTAAAGAAGGCCCTTTGCCTTATAAATCATTTAAAATACATTTCATTTTTAAATATTTCCGCCTGTTTTAAAAACAACTTCCTGTGATTCAAAATCACCGAACAAAGGAATTTAAAAGCGTTAGCTTTCACACATCTGGCCCACATTAATGGCCTCAAGATTTCTAATTTCATAACAAAACTAATTGAATGTGTCAATTAAGACGTTTCAGCAGCATTTCAAGAATGGAGTAAAGGTAAAATAAATAAAATAAAATTTTAGCTTGGGTTGATAGTCACATTTTTGGCCGCACGATGACAGTATTATTTTTAATTTAGCAAATGTTCTCCAACCATTGTTGGCCAAAAGTCTAGGTATGAGCTCTAGAGGCTATGCAAAACCAGTGTAAATGTAGCAAAAAACCATTCAGTTTCGGTTTCACAGATGCTAGAGGTTAGCAGTTAGGCTATAACCAACCGATAAGAAGGTTTACACACCAAACAGAAGAAGGTTTCCACAGTTGGCAGTGCAAGACGGCGGGGAAGTCCATATGGGCCAGGCTATTCCCCAGGAATTAGACAATGAATAGAGGTGAAATTTTTGCGCTCTGATTAAAATCGAAGTGGATAAAGGCGAAAAAAACAAAGAAGACGAGGGGGACGAGCAGTAGACATATAGTTAGTAGTGCTAAGATTTATCATTTGATATTAGCCATGCAATGCGTTGAAATTGATGATATTTTGGTAGGTTATGGGTAGATTGACAGGTGGGAGCGGGAGCAGCCGAAATCGGTATCGAAATCGCCCAGCTCGACTGTCTACTAAATTCAAAAGCAAGCCAAGCTGAAAAAAAAAACACACTAAAAATAACTATATTTGCCTAGAATTTAAGTGAGTGTGCGGTTCCATTCTGCATTAATTAACGAGTGCACAGAAATGCCAATTGAAAAACAAAAAAAGAAAAACCTTTTAAATTGCACCTATGTATGCGCCCCCATTAGGGCTATTCAACCGTGTACTAACCAAATAATCGCATATATATTTACCGAATATTAAGTGTTTGATGTGTATTTACAAGGAAATATTACCGAGGCCAAAGAGGGCGGACTTAGCTGACTATTTGTGTGAAAATCAGAAATCTTTTGCGGTTTCAAGCTGACGAAAAGTATTTACAAATAACCAAATTAACCCACACATATCCGTAGGTTTTGCGGGCTCCTGTGGCCAACGTCAATGCATAATTGTCGCAGTGTGTTGACTCAATTCCATGGTCAAATTAGGTAAATTAGCCAGACAGCTGCGGGCACTTTCGTCCAGATGGCCGATGGCCAGGCCCAGTCCCAGTCCCATATTTTGAAGAACTCAATCTACTGACACAGCTCCGAGCAGTAATTGAACACTAAACTATAGCTATAGTTTTTTAAATCGTATTGAAATCGAACCCGAAAAGAGTTTTGCAGCCCATTTGAGGGGACACACTTAAACCACCAAGCAAAGAAAACCGATGATATCGAAGATTTTTAATGTTAGCTGTACGAAAAACCATATGAATATGACTATGATCTATACATGCCTACTGAAAGAGGGGAAATTGAAAACTGAAAAATATTACCTAATATCTTTGTGTATATGTGTCTAGACGCTAGAGTTAATGTGCAACATTGAACACACTGAATAAAGATGAATTTATGAATGTAAAACGAATCGGTAATCGAAAATCCCTGTGCTTGGCCCAGGCCAACTCTGTGCGCAGATCGATATGCCGATCGTTATAGATATTTAAATATATAAACTATATACTTATACATATGTATTTATGTGAGTGTTGCTTTGACAAGCCAAGCTACTAATTGATTTTCGAAAACGCTAAACTAACGCAAACGCGATGAAAACAAAATAAACTTAAATGTGATGCATTTCTAAAGATTACAGATACATAACCCCATATACAATCATATATGTATACACTATATCGATGGCTATTAAGATCTAAGTACATAGGTCTCTCGATCCGCAACCGCATTATTTTTACTTTATGAGCTGGCCTCTAATCACATTTTCTCTGTCCCCGCCACCCCGCTCCATTTTTCGTTCGTTCTATTCCGCTGGTCTTTCTGTCTCCAGATGGCCAGGCCTCCAGGCCTCCAGACCTCCCGACCTCCTGATACCGAAGCCAATTGATTGATGATGAATCTTGGCCAGCGGTCGGCGGGCGGTGTTCCACTGGTCACTGAGCATGGCACACCGGACTCTGGGGGCAGACAGACCGCTCTAGAAACCGCTCTGAAAATCGAATGAAATAAATGTTTAACATAAAATATCACAAAAATATCGCTTGTTTTCACTCGCAGCAGGGCTCTGGTGTTTTGGGTTTATTTTTGGGGGCTGTTGAAGGTTGGTTGGTGGGGATCCCAGCAGGAGTTCGGAATTATTTGGCTGCCCCGTCATGGCAGCCTGAGAGCCAGCCATTAAGCGAACTAGCTGGCTAACATGGCTTGGCCTTTTGGCAATCAGCATGGAGCTGTCCAGAAGGCCCTGCACCCCATCCACTAAACCAGAAGCCCCCAGGATCCCGACCCTGTTTACTAACATAGTGTGCTATGTAAGACCCAGCTTTGGGGGGGTGAGCTTTTCGGAGTAGATAGTTGTTCCTTAGGTAGAAATACACAACAGCTTTCCAGAGCTTTGGAATAAGCTTTTGTAAGGACCTTACCTAAGCCTAGCACCAAAAAAGCTGCAAGTCCTTCATTCATTTTTGTTGGCTCCTCTTAAGCATTTTTTTTAAAAAGGATAAAGCCAAGTTAAGGACCAAAAAAGCTCCAAGTCTACTGTACATTTTTTGTTCGCTTCTCTAAAGCTTTTTTTAAAAAGGATTATATTAGGTTTAGGCCGTATTTTATTACTTTGCTTTATTATTTTATTTTATTTGCTCCTTATTTGCTCATTTAAAGCCTTTGAAATGTAAGATCTGAAAATACATTAAAGGATAATCTTAAAAAAAAAGAATTGGTAAGAAAAAAATAACAGATTTAATAAAATTTTAGATTAATTACTCTGAAAGTTATGTCTGTCAATTTTTAATTTTTACAACCAGTTAAATTTATAATAAAATACACAACTAAAAGAGAAATAAAAAAGTAGATTAAAAATAAAATATAATATGTAAAAAAAATCATTAATATAAAATAATAAAAAAATAAGATGCTAATACTTTCTCAGATCTTCAAAGAATGTCCCACATTCCACAGATTACTCTCCGATGCCAGAAAATATTTAAAAAAAGAAACACAATACCCTTTGTTTACATAAAGTTTTAATTAATTTTTATTTGATTTTTAATAATAAATATATTTATCTGTTATACGTTTTGTGTTTTCGTATTGCTTTTTCTCTCTCTATATTTTTCGCACGGTTTTCTCATGGTAGTACTTCGTATATTTTGTTATTTTGATTTATTTATTTATATATATACATACATATATATAAATTCTCGTATGTTTGCCTGAACTAATGCCTCTAAACAGATGCTGATAATTGGGATGTGTTTGCTAATAATCGAAATAACAACAAATAGGAGAGTGAGAAAACAACAGCTCAAAGCTAAAATGCTAAATCCATCCGCAGTTCATTGATTTTTTATTTATTTGTATCATTTATCCCTCGCTTGGTTTATTTGTTATGCAATTAATTGACTTGTTTGCCGTCCTCGTCTGCTTTCGATGCATACAATTTTTAAATCATAAGATACTCTAAATGAAAAGTTACGAAACTTTATTCGGATTGTAATGATATTCAGATAGCTCATTGATTTTGAATTTCATTTAATAAATTTGCTACTTTGGATGGTGAAAAAGAGTGTGTTTGTTTAACATAAATATTTATAATGAATGCGAATAATAATACTCCATTGCAGCAGCTGTGTTTTCTTCGATTTTTACAAAATAAACGCAATACTCGTCTACTAATTAGCTTTCGTTAGCCGTATATTTATATGTATATGATCTGTATATATAAACCATTTGTTAGTTTACACGCTCGTTATCGTTTGTGGATTTGTTTTTATTTGGGAGGCAAAAAAGGCACTATAATCTAATAAGTTACGACGATGAAAAAATTAGTTTTCTCCTTCGTTTATTACTTGTATATTCTCATATGCTTTCTCATACACTTGCTCGCCCTTTCTACATTCTCTAACGAATTACGTCTCTTATTCATAAATTAAATATGCACAAAAATTGGTGTTTCAAGTACTCGAAGTAATGCTTTCAAAATTCGTTAAATTTAAACATTTTTATTTATCATTTCGTTTTGTTTTGTTTTTTTTTTTTTGTGTGTGAGGCAAGATAAAGTTAGGTTGGAGTTCTTCTAGGTAAAGTTCTAGGCATTGAAAAACAAGCCCCAATTGTTAAATGCCCATCAACACGTTAACAGTATTTTGCCACTTAAACCGAGTATAATGAAAAAAAATACATTTTAGGGATTAGTTGGTTTTCGTTTTATAAATACAGTGTAAGCAATAAATTAATTAAACAATGACAAAAAGAACATATATATTTATATTTATAGATAAATAATAAATAAAATACACACAGAGAGTTGAACTGTTTTAAGCTTAATACATAGGTTTTCTTTTCGTTTAGTTTCCTTTCTTTAGTTTTAACACTTGCTTTCTTAATTTTTTGATTTCCCTTAAGATTTTGTTAGACAAATTTGTAATGCGCACTTAGTTGATAGGAAGAGAACCAAAAATCGAACATTTGCAGCGAATTTTGTAAGCTCGGCACAGGGCCAAAAGGAAAGGTTAAGTGACAGCTAGTTCATCCCGTTTTTGCCCCACTGTGCCAGTCCCTAAGGAGCCGCACAGTGGGCAGATGCTTTGCTTTCCTTTTTTGTTTTTTACTTTTTGTTTTTGGGTTTCCTTTCGTTTCTCTCTTGTAGTTATGAATATATAAGTATATCGTATATAGTTTACATTAATAAGCCTATATATAAATTCATTGCTTAACATCGCTGTACTTTTAATTATTTATTTATCTGCATGTTTGGGGGATTTTGTTTTTTTTTTGTGGGCCGGGGAGCTGCTGTTAGGGGGAGTTGTCACAATTTCCATTCAACAGATAATCTTCAAATGCAGGACTCAACTTAACTAGGGCCTGTGAGTGCTTCGCCGTTGCTGCGGATGTTGCTTTTGCAGCAACTAGCAGGTACGCGGATAAGGTAATCAAGTTAGACACAGATTCCACACCCAAACTGAAGCAGGCAATATGTTTGTTTACAGATAATGACGGATACACATTAATGCTTAGCTTCATGCTCTTGCTTTCGGCTTGCGTCACTAGCTCACACATTTAATTTATCATTTATCATTTAGCTCTTGCCCCTGCTCTACTATATCGTTCTCTCGGTTGCTACCTTCATTTTTATATTTATATGTATATATATATGTGTGTATCTATGTAAAAGTTTATTTCTGTTGTTTGTTGAACCTTTAAGGAAATGGAAGCGGATGGATATATTATTTCTTCTTGTTGGTCGCAAGCATTGGAGCGCTGCGCTGCGGTGTTGTGGGTCGCGACGAGTTCATTCCGCTGTACAGATACTTGGCCTTCTTCTCAGACGGTTTCAGGATCTGCAAGAGAAGATTACAGTATTAATAGAGTTCGTTGGGAGGAGTAGTTTGAGAGATCTCACCTGGAATGAGCACATAAGCGTGTCGTCCACGGTCATCATGCCGCCGGCGTTGTCGAACTCCCCACAGTAGTTAGGCGCCGAGAACAATGTGACCAATTGGCGACGCGCAAAGAACTCGTAGCCATCCTCCACAACCTTTAAATAAAGTTATTTTTTAAGCATCCCGATCTTTATTTTATTATAATGTTACTCACCTGATGCGCACGGCAGATCAAGTCCAGCTCGTGGCGGTTCAAGAACTTGGATACCACATCCACGCCGAACGTGAAGCTCACCCCGCGATCGTTCTCGCCCCAGCCCTGAACATCCTTGTCGGGATCGCTCCACAGGAGGTCGCACAGCAACCCGGTGTCCGGCACATCTGTGGGCCGCATTAGGCGACGGATCTGCTCCATGCCCTGAAGATCGGGACTCAGGCCACCGTGGCAGCAGAAGATCTTCTCGTCAATGATCGCGGCCACCGGCAAACAGTTGAAGCAATCTGTGAAGGTCTTCCACAGTTTGACATTGTATCGGCGCTTGCACTCATCGTAGAAGCCTGCCAATAGAATTAGAATTTTATTTTAATAAAATAAAATACAATTTATTTTAAGACGGTGAAATCCGCGTTTTACTACTACCGACAGTTCGTATAGTCCACTTACCGTAGATCCTATTAATACTGGCACACTCGTGGTTGCCGCGCAACAAAAAGAAGTTCTCCGGATATTTGATCTTGTAGGCCAGCAGCAGGCAGATGGTCTCCAAGGACTGCTTGCCCCGATCGACGTAGTCGCCGAGGAACAAGTAGTTGGCGGCCGGAGGGAATCCGCCGTACTCGAATAGCCGCAACAGGTCTGTGTACTGGCCGTGGATGTCGCCGCAGATGATCAGCGGGGCCTCCAGTTCCAGCAGGATGGGCTGTTGCAAGAAGATCTCACGCGATTTGAGGCACAGGCCACGCACCTCCGCCTCGGTCATCTGCACCTGTTTGCCCGTTCGGCAGCTGCGCACTGCAAGTAATCGAGATGTTAGTGGACTCAAAGGATTTAAGAATGCATGTACATTGATAGACAGATATATATGGCAAATAGATCTAGTAACTAGAGCTTAGCCTACGATTGACGATTTAGCAATAGCCAAACGCGGTCGGAGGACAGACGAGCACGGGCACGAGGACGAGAACTATCGACGTGGCACGAGGAGACGAATCCACAAATGGATGAGTAGGAGGTTTTGGCGGGAAAACAATGCCACAACAAATGGTTGCATACATTGTGGCGCAAGCGAAACTGCGTGCACGCTATGTCGACGTGAAAGTACAGTTGCGCTCAAAACAATAGTACAGACGATTGTACGCTTACAATGTAACTAACTAAAATGCAATACCGAAAGTTCAAAAGCAATACACTAAGTTGTATTGTATCCATAACATTAGCAATAGTCCATTAAAATGAACTAAAATTATAATTATACTTTATTGATTTACAAGAAAGCCAGCTACAATAAACCCATTAAACTCTCTGATATCTATTCCTGTGATCGCAACTGTAGGTGATTTTTTTGTGTGGGTGTCATAGAATGACGCAGCAAGGTACGACTGTGTGGTGGGACTTCCTGGTCTTGGGGATAATTGCAGGTTGTCGCTGCTCGGAGACCAAGGCTCGAAACCTTGGCCAACAAGTGGGCGTAGCCACATAAGCCACTACGCCACCATAGTCCCACTGCAGCTCGCCCTTTTCGTGCAATTAATTTTGTGGGAAAATAAGAAAAAAAAAAAAGAAAAAAACGCTCCAGAGGCAGGCAAAACGATGATAGTGCTATCCTTTATCCTGGGAATACAAGTAGGTCGCCCCCAGTCAGTGTCAGAGTGTTTGCGCGTGCACAAAAAATTTAATTAAATTTGGATAGACCAAAATGCTGGGCCAGCGTTTGGCTCGAAAAACAGACAAGCCCAATCCATTCGTCCTTGCCTGGGAAGTTGTGAGCCAACGGCAACTCTGGATTTGGGTCGAGAGCACTGGGGCAGGCCCGAAAAGGGGAAACAGGAAAAAGGGAGCACCATGTGGCCCAAGGAACGGCGGTGAATGTGCACGGGGCTGTGGGATGGGGCTAGGGCTTGGGAAGTGGGTTGTGGTGCGGATGGGCAAGCTGGCTAACACAAAGCCAATTCCCAGAACGTCAGCAATGCACTTTGCCGCAGCTGTGATTTCAGTAATGGTTAATTAAAGTTATCGCACATCGATGTGGAGAACGGCTAGTGGGGATTGGGGATGGCTTTGATGTAGTGCAGACTTTTCCATTGGCCATCAGTTAATAAAATTATACTTTGGTACAATTAAAGCATCCATTTGTATACACATTTGTATTATAAAAAGAAGTCTGATAAAATCCATTTTAAAAGGTATCAACTCTATAAGTCACCAAGGGTATTAAACCATTTCATTAAAATGTTTTTATCCCTATTATTTCATTAATAAGGGTCTGATTTCATGATAAGGTTTTAATCCATTAACCTTGGTAATGTCATTGCTTATATCAGCGATCAACACTTTAACAAAAAAGTAAGTACACACAAGTGCTTTCAGCTTTAGATAATGAATTAATATTACCGCCTGTGATGGTGTAATTATGGCATTCTAAATCAAATAGTAATAGTACAGTTTGGTTATAACTTATCATATGTTATTGTTATTTGGCAAAGCATAAATGAAACCATTATATCCAGTTTTGGGAGCTATAGCATCCAAAGAAAAATCAGAGTTAAACGTTTTCTCCCTCGGGAAACTGTCAGTTAATCAAATGAAAACAGAGGTAAAGCTCTTTTGCCAACTTGTGCAGCCTGTGCTTATCGTGAGCATTAGCATTAGCATATATGATATGGCAGACCTGAGGGCGGAGAAGTTAAATACACAAAATTATGCAAGCCATGGGTTCATGCGCTCGGAGAAGTGGGATCCGTTTAAGTTATGCGAGACTCCTTCCCGGAACCCTTCGTAGCGGTTGCATACTTTCAGAAGTCGTTTTATGTAATGGGTCCTCCGGTCTGCGGGCTAGACCCCAGGAAATACTTCCGCCTGTGCATAAATTTGAGTGAACATCTGCTCGAGTTTTGTTATGATTTTGTGATTATTCGGTTTGCAGGAGGATATGTGGTTTACGTTAAGGCTTTGATGGCACAACTAATGTGGATGAGACCTTCTGATTTATCCTTAAAAAATTAAAAATTAGTATAATAATATATATATTCCTCTAACTTTTTTAATATTTTTTCATTGGGACACTGATATACTTTTTAAAATATATGAAAGTAATGACAAAATTCTGCCTATAACAAGATATATTCTTCATCTTTAAAGACAACTTCCTAGCACTTTCCACATTCATACAGTATTTTCTAACCTTCTGCCTCTGACAAATTTAAAAAAAATATGAAAGTCATATCCCAACAAATATAACAAGTCTCTGTGATATTTTTTCTGCAACTTTTCAGCCGCATGGGATGCCATTTGCTTCATATCTGGGCGGCTTTAAGCTCAACACTTTGACACACATGTGACACAAGCTATACGGATGGCTGGAGAGCGGGTGACGGGGAAGCTCTTTATTTTTCATTTTTATGCAAATTTCCGCAATGCTCCACTCCGTGGAAAACTGCTGCCCTGCTGCCTTGCTGCCTTGGTGCCCACTTCCTCGACGGCTGTCAGGCATTTGTCAGCATAAAGAAGATATCACAATGGGGGCGTGGTTGGGTGGTCTGCTGTTTTTTATGGGGGCGGTGGGTGGTTTGTTTGGTTGGTTGGGTGGCTGGTTGGTTGGTTTGCTTGGGATGTAGCATTATGCGTAAGCAAAAAAGACGCGCATGTTTGTTTATCATGCATTTTACATGAGGAGGCACCGCCGGCAGCAGCAGCAGCAGCATCACCACAGCAACGCAACAACGCCGAGCTACGTGCCGCATACACTCCGAAAACACTCCACATGGGAACTTCCTGTCAGTCTGCTGTCACATCTAACTGGTTCATCATGATTAACAAGTCTTAGCCGCTTCCTCATCCCCAGGAACAAGCGAACAACCATCCCACCCCAGCATCCAGCCATCCCTTCATTATCGCCAGCATCCCCTCCTCGACGAACAAATTAAAAATGTAAGAAAACATATGGGTTCGAGTGGTGTGGAGGGGGATGCTGTGTGATGGTATGGTATGGGACCGAATGGCATGTGATGCTGCAACAGTTGATGACTTACTTAGGCGCAACTCACAAAACCAGGACTAAAAGTCCTAAACAGTCATTTTTGGGAAAAATAAAATTTTTTTAAAATAAAATTTATTGTTACGCCCAAATTACTGATAATTTTTTGATTCAAAATTTTAATCTTAGTTTTTTTTTTGAAAAACCGAATTTTTACTTTGACCTTTTTTGGTGTAACGTGGAAAAAAATGCCCCGAAACCTAAAAGGCGCACAGTTTTGGACTGCTAGCAAGCCATACAATTGAATGGAATCGTTTTCCGGTTGATTTTGAGAAATAAAAATTTTTCAAAATTTTCACTTTTTTGCAAGGGGTAGCATCATCATTTTTTGGGAAAATTGGACCAAAATAAAATTTTTTAGGTGTGAATACCAATAGATTCGGAATTTTATTACGAGTTCAACAAGGTATGGCATTCCGTTTTTGGACCACTACTTTTATTGTTACGCCCAAATTACTGATAATTTTTTGATTCAAAATTTTAATCTTAGTTTTTTTTTTGAAAAACCGAATTTTTACTTTGACCTTATTTGGTGTAACGTGGAAAAAAATGCCCCGAAACCTAAAAGGCGCACAGTTTTGGACTGCTAGCAAGCCATACAATTGAATGGAATCGTTTTCCGGTTGATTTTGAGAAATCAAAATTTTTCGAAATTTTTACTTTTTTTGCAAGGGGTAGCATCATCATTTTTTGGGAAAATTGGACCAAAATAAAATTTTTTAGGTGTGAACACCAATTGATTCGGAATTTTATTACGAGTTCAACAAGGTATGGCATTCCGCTTTTGGACCACTACTTTTATTGTTACGCCCAAAATACTGATAATTTTTTGGTTGAAAATTTGAATCTTAGTTTTTTGACGAAAAACCGATTTTTTTCTTTGACCTTTTTTGGTGCAAGCCAAAGAAATGATCGCAGTCATTTTCATTTGAAGCACTTAACTATTTGTAAAAAAAAATGACTACATTTCCCTATCCAATACCATTAGGGAACTTCATAGCATTGCTGCTCCCCACCTCGGGACACCTGTCCCTAATTCACTCATTTCCGAGGGCATTCCCATCAGAAGCGAGAGTACATTGCAAAACGGAATCCATCACGAGATTCACAATTTCCCGCAGCGTGGAATGGCACGGGAGACATTTGATGGAGTCAAAGGAGCGTCTGCGTCAGACATTTTATGACCCGATTAACTCCCAGGAGCAGGATGGGAATGGGGATGGTGATGGCTATGCGGATGCTGATGAGTTGGTGGCTGGAGCAAAGTGGAGCAGCAGCTGCCAGAAGTTAAACACTCGCCCCGCCCGGCGCAGCGAACTTTGGGGGCAAAAAGAGCTGAGGAGCAGGAAGAGCTGAATGAAAATGTTGAGCCATTTAGATAGTAAAACTACCGAGATGAAAGTTTGTGGACATAGGAGGCGAATAAACACGACCGAAAAGAGAAAGGCAGGGCGAGAGATAAGGCCCGGGAAAAGTTTGGCAAAAGCAAATTAAGAGCAAGGCACCTCTTTCTTTTCTTTTTTTTTTTGCTCCGAGTTGGCGAAGGATTTGTGCGGATTTGCAGCACCAAAAGCAAGGGCGATAGGTTGCCCGAGAAGATTAGCACCACCCCGGAGGGGACATTTCCCCATTAATTGCAGGGCCTTCTGAAAAGGTCTAAAACCTGCTCTCCTCGATAATATCTGTCGCTTTGGAGCGTAAAATCGAATTTTCGTCCTGCCCATCGTGCTGAAATTGATTCCACACCACAAATTGAACTGCAATCAAATCTCAGGACTTCATCTCATTTCGCCAGGTTGCAACCACAAGCGGATGCATCCTTCCACAAGTGCATACATATAGCACCTAAGGCTGGCTGGCAATTTAATTAACAGCGGGGCTTGGCCTCTCCGCCCCCCAAAAGGACATGCTGATTAAGGGGGTAAATACCAGGAGTCAACTCCGAAAACTGGAAACATTAAAGGAGGTACTTTACACGTCCTTGTAATTGGTTAATTGGTTGGTTAAATGTTAATTCAATGTTTAAGAATTTGACTACTAAACATTTTTTAGAAATTTCTAAAGCTTGGGAAATGCTTTCTTCGCATTTTATCTTTGAGACTTTGATTATCCTTAAGAACTTTTGAGTTATAAATTGTACACTTTACCGTATTTCCTTCGGAATGACTATGACTTCATATATTCGTCATTAATTTGTACAAAAAGAGTAAAGGAAATTGAACAACCGATTTAATATTCAATATTCAGTTAAAAAATAAATATAACATGTGTTGTTGACTTTCTTAATAAATCAATTGTGATAAAACTTTCTAAATAGAAAATTTGGCTTTTTAAATAACTTTTAAGTGTAATTACAACAAAAAAAATGGGGGGAAAAACTAACAAGTAAGGAAAAAAGAAAATTTAAATAAAATACTAAAAAAAATAAATAAAAAAAAAATTTTAAAAAAATTAGTAAAAAAAGTACATTAAATTCAGCCAGAAAGAAGACTATCCCCTTTTCACTGCATACTTTTAGACACCTAGACTAGTAATTACAAGTGATTTCAAAATCCCTAAACTTACGTTCGTAACATATGCGGATAATACATATTATCGTTAATTTATTACCCCCTTTTCTGGCAGTGTACTCTGGTCGTGCGGTTCAGATGTGGGCGAGGTTCAATGTCGAAATCTGGTTCTTTCGACGCTCTCTACTTCGTAATTGGACCGCCCGACGACCTTTGCCTTTAATGCCTGCCAAGCAGAATGCATATTTCCAGGCCCATCAACTGATTGTTGCCCATTAGGCGGCACGCCCACTGCCGCCCACCATTACCACCACTAATACCATGTCCTAGGTCGTCCTGCGTCCTTTGCGTGCCTAAGTTGAAATCCGAGCAAATGAAGCAAAGATAACAACGTCGACAGCCGCAACAAAACATCGAATAATGAACGCCTTTGGGCCGCCGACCGGCGTTGATTAAGGACGAGAGTGCAAGGAAAATTCGTTTGAAATTTTGAGGTTGCCTCCGAAAGTAGGAAAAAAAAGAGGAGAAAACAATTCATTTGCGAATCGGTAATTGTTTCCGTTTTGCATTGACCCACTTTGCGGCTGGTTTTGGCTTGGCTCGACCCACGGGTCAGCAGGTCCCAGTCGAGTGCTCGAAATGGAAATGTTAAACGAGATTTGCTTACCATTAAAAAAGCCGGATTCGCCTGAATCGGAAGGAACAAAGCGGATAATAATCTTTATTTAACGAACATTTAGCACAGAAAAAAACACGTAGAGATATATTTCATATTTACTCAACTTATCAATTTTACCATTGAATAATGTCAACTTGATATTGAGAAGAGGTACTCTTAGAATGTTCTCTAATTGAATATACTCTCGAATCGAAAAAGAGAAAAAATTACTCTGCGTAAGATCGAGACAGCAATATTCGAAATAATGAATATCAATTAATATTGAGAAGTGGTACTTCTTGAATTTTCTCTCTTCGAAAATGCTCTCACATCAAAAAAGAAGAGAAAATTACTCTGGGTAAAAGCGAGATAGCAATATTTGAAAAAATGAATTTCAATTGATATTGAGAAGTGGTGCTTCTTAAATTTCCTCTCTTTGAATATGCTCTAATGCTCAAAAAGACAGAACATTATTCTGGCTAAGAAAGATACAGCAATATTAAAAAATGAATATCAATTGATATTGAGAAGTGGTGCTTCTTGTATTTGCTCTCTTTGAAAATGATATTGAGAAGTGGTGCTTCTTGAATTTCCTCTCTTTGAATATGCTCTAATTAAAAAAAAAGAGAACATTATTCTGGCTAAGAGAGATACAGCATTATTCGAAACTCTCTTTATAAATAATTGATACTGACTTTTATCAACAGTATTATTATATCTTATCAATATCTTTCCCTGTGTGACAAAATGATTATCATATCTTATCAACCCTTCTCTCTGTGTACCATTGCCAAGCGGAAATCTCCTTCGTGATTTTAAGTGATTAAAAACAAAGAGTGAAGCCCAAATTGGCGAAATAAACTTTCGTAAATACTTCCGTTCAACATTGACCCACTTGGTGGCGATTTGCGTGGGGTTGAAGTGGCCCAAAACTAATTGGCGGCCTCGGGTAAACGGCTCGAAGAAATATATGCAAATATATGCTACCAAAAAAAGCAAAGGGTGGACCAAAATCGGGCCGATTGCGATCCACACCAGCCACCCGTTGGGTAACCACCTGACCCCAGCTCAAAAGAGCCCTTCCTCGAACACCTCCCACTAAACCCTACACCACCCCCAGGCCGAGTCCCCAGTTAAGCACATTAGCGCTGATTATAACGGCGTTTACATCACACAGAAGCAACATTTTTGAGGGTTGCTGACGAGAGCCAGTCGTCAGCCGATGGGGGCGCACATGGCGTATGCGTAATCCGTTTGGATAAATATTCAGCGGGCCAGCGGGGCGAGCCAGAAAACGCTTGCATTACTTGAAAGAATCAGCGAAAATCCTGGAAATTGCCAAATGAAATTGAGCAGAAAGCGTTTCAAATCGAAATCCAAACAATGTGCAAATTGCGCTCGAGAAATGTTTCGTGAAATTAAACCAAACACCCAACAAATTTGTTTAATTTGTGCCGCACAAATTAGCTTAAGCGAATGGGAAAAAGGCAACAAAGTGTTGAAACTTTTAGTTCGTTCCCTAAAAGCCTCTAAATGTTTACAGCATCTCAGGAGAATCGACTTTTAAGCGATATCCGGGCAATAAAATGAAATTTAAATTCGGTAAACATTATTCTTTGATATACGAGCCTTAGTACAATGAAAATCCAAACTGTTCTGATGAAGGTATTATTTTTAAAGGTAGATATATAATCCCATTGTTAAATTCATCTTCAAATATAGATAAAATCACTGTTCTAATGAAGGTATTATTTTTAAGGGTAGATAAAATAATCCCATTGTTTAATTCTCTTTCAAATAATGAGTAAATCCCTTTTATTTCAAGTAAAACTGCCACCTTGCTTTTTAAAAATTCAATTAACAATATGTAAACTAATTGAAAGTCCGCTATATATAAGGATTCCTTTAAACGAAATCACGCAATTCCCCACAAATCGATTACAATTTCATTGCGCACGTTTATAGATCAGCTAGCACTAGGAATTTTCATTCGCCATCAAACGCAATCATAATCGTAAAATATTAACCGAATTCCATTTCCCGGAAATTGCTCGCATATTTCGTAATTGTTGGCAATCTGGGGAAACGCATGCTACTCAATCGCAACAAAATCGAAGGGAAAAGCAAAAGAAATGGGAGCGATGCTATGTGCTACATGGTATTTTCTTGAATTCTACCCCTTGACCTCTGTTCCCCTCGCTCCTGCTCTGGCGCTTTCCAACTCATTTCGTGGAACAAATCGAATCAAATCAAATTTGTGCAATACTTCGCATTCACTGTGGCCATTGGAGCGGTCTATTGTCGATGTTTGTGCGTTGCCTTGGCGAATAAGAAATGCACATGGAAAATGTATGGGGCATATATGTACAAATACATATATATATATATATATATATATATATATATATATATATATATATATACATATATGTGAGTACAGTCGCGTGTGCTTTCTACTTCAGTGCGTACCACGTTGCGTATGCGCGCTATTTATAAAAATCAATTTCTGCCTTGGCAGCCGAAGCAAAGAGCCAAAGAAGCGCCCAAGAAACACTGTCCCGCATTGCAAACAAACAGGAGAGGAAAACAAACAACGCTGCGAAATAAATAAATAAATAAATAGCACTGTTTAAAGCAAAATCAGAGGAGGTGGGAAGTTGCCCCGGCTAACTTCCCCTTGTTTGGCCTGTGGACGCCCCATCAATTCCCCACCTGCAACCGCTTACTCTGTCGTCGCATTTTGGCCATGTGGAGAGCAAATAACAACTTATTACCAATGTTTTCATGTTTTTAGTCCAAAAGCAGGCAAAACAAGCGTTCTGAACTTAAGTAAACGGATGTTTTTCACAGTCCATTTCACCTCAAATGTGCCTAATACATGTAAGGACTGTGTTGTGTATAAATATCAACAGGTATTTTTAAGCTTAATACAAAATTATAGGTTAAGATCATTTAATATCTGGTATATTTTTTCAAAAGAACTAACATACCAAATATATTACCTCTATTAAACCGCTAATGTTGACCTTATAGTCCATCAGATACAAAGCGATTTTGAACTAAAAGTTAAGATCATTTAACTATTAACACTATTATAGCACTTACTGACCTTATCATTTAATATCTGGAATATATATTTTTTTAATACTAGAACACAAATACTTAAACACAAACCAATTTCGATTTTAAAGTTAATCATGTCATATGGTATATTTGTTTCAAAAATACTAGAATACCAACTACATAGCCTCTGTTATACCTCTTATGTTGACTTAATCATTTAATATCTGGTATATTTTTCAAAAATACTAGAACACTAAACGTAGTAACTCTAGTATGCCACCTATTTTGATCCTATGATCCATAATATTATCAAAATACAAACAAAGCGTTTTCAAATTAAATGTTAAAACCATTAAATATCTCGCTTATTATTTCAAAAATAATAGAAAACAAACCACTTTACCTCAATTACTCCACTCATGTTGACCTTATGACACATAATATTGTCAAAATACACACAAAGCGATTTCCAATGATTAGCATAAACATAATATCCCCCTCTGGAAGCTACTGTTTTCCCTCCATTTCCTTTCTTATCTGGCTCGTTTTCCCTTTTCCTTGCCCCGGAATTTCCCGAGCCCTCCCCAGAAACAAACAATGACAGTCTGAAAGGCGAGAGGAACGAAAATTTCCCAACGACGAGCAAGGGAAGGCAGAAAGAATCTTATAAAATAAACATTTATTTTTAGCATATGCCTGCTTTTGCCTCAGCCTGTGCTGGCGCTGCTTTAGTTTAATTTTTTCGACTGCTGGCCTGGCAAATTGGAAAATGGAAAACTCAAAAAAGCAAAAGGCAGGGCGGTACGTGGGGGGGAGGAAGAGGAGGCCAGCATGGCGCTCGGCCAGCCATTGAAAATGCCACATACACACAGGCAGCACTCCTCTCCCTTCTTCGCATGTTGCTCGTGGGCTGTTGGTGCCTCAGTGGGATCGATTTTGTAAGAAGCTCCCTGCTTGCCCCCCAGTGAAACACCAGCAAAGCGGCCCACTGAACCAACCCACCCAAGTTCCACCAACTGCACTCATTTGGCTTGGCTTTGACTGGTCGTCGTCGTCGACGTCGTCATCGCCTTTGGCCATTTATCGAGCGACATAACTGCAAGAACTATAACAAGACCTGGGATGCCGGCTAACGAGAGCGGCCCTTTGGCTGATCGCCGACGGGAATCACCTCTGGGTTCAGGGATATTATCTAAATAATAACACGTTTTAAAACTCATAAGAAAGTCCCGATTCCATCTCAATTATTTGAGAGTACCTAAAGATATGGTTACTTTCTTTACAAATTGTTATATGGTTTTACTTAAGTTTTATTTTACAAATCTCTGAATGCTTGAAAATTTCCATATTTTTTACTTACAAGTGTTGGTTAACCATTTTTTCTATGTTCTTTATTTTCCAGTGCTGAACAGTCTTGTTTTAAATTTACTCTTCATTCAGTGTTGGATAGCGTTGCTAATATATACTGTATATTGGAGTGTTGAACAGTTTTGTTTTTAGCTTTCCTATCTTTCAGTGTTTGACAGTTTTCTTTTCTAACTTTCTTTTTTTTCAGAATATTTATACTATTTTTAAAAAATTGTCTTATCACTTTAATTAACCTCAACAACATTGTTGCCCATGTTTTCCTTAGAAATAAACACATTCTAAATATACCCCTATTTTAAGTGTAAATTGGTCAAAATAACACGAGTTTGTCAGAAAACAAATTAATTTTCCTGCGTATATAATTCAGGGAAATATCTCAATGGATTCGATGCGAATGGAGGGCAGTGGCAACGCGGATGGCATTTACGCCGACGTATTGTTTCTATATCTGCGAGTGCAAATTCCATTTTATTTACTTGGAGCTTTTGCTTAATTAGCGCCTCGTTATGATTGTGTCGTGGACGCTGAACGACCGAACGAAGGACGGTCGACGGACGGTCGGTCGGCAGGCGGAAGCCATTCCCCCAGTTGTTGCCACCCACCGCGAACCACCCACCCACCTACCCAGACCCCCAAACAGCCGCCCACTGAAAAAGCCCCGGGCACCCCTTGCATTGCGACTGATTCATTTGTCTTATGGTTTGGCATTTTTCCACCGTTTCTTTGTTATGATGCCCTTGGAAACGCTTCTATTTCCCCGGTCCCGTGTAAGAGATACACCTTTTGACCCTGCAAAGTAGAAACCCTTAATCACCAATCACTATAAAATATTTAATAACAATCCCTAGAGGTTCTTGGCTTTTAAGAGAAATGTTTTTTAATAAAAAAAAGAATAATTGATCATCTATTACTATATGGTACTCCCCTTACTATTTTCATAGAGGTTCTTAAATTGAAAAAAAAAATATTTCCACGTAATCAAGGTTTATATCTAAAGAAATTCAAGTTTTATATGAATTTTTTACAACTTAAAGGGCATGTAAAATTCGGTGCCTCGAATGCACCTCCCCTTTCTGTTTTTCTTGGCTCGCTGTAAGCGTTTTTCCAACTTATCTTATCGCCAATAATTGGAAGAAGAAACACATGCGTATATCTCGGTCGACCTTAAAAATAGCCATTCCATTTTGACAACGAGTAAACGAGGAAGAACAAAGACAGCGGCGCGCATACACGGCGTATGAGTAATGAGCGCTTCTACATATTGGCTGGCCGTGGCTGAGTTTCTTGTTCCCCCGACTCCATGCCACTCGAGGGTCGTCGATTAACCCAATTTGCGGCTGCCTCTTGCCACACTTCCGCGAAGATCTCTTCCATTCTGTAATTTATGGAGTGTCCAATAAATATGATGTGCCTTACTTTGTTCTTTTACATTTTAAATTCAACTTCATTTGTTAAATGATTGAATTTATAATAACTAAATATAGCTATAAAGAAGGCCTCCCCTTGAAAATAGAGACAACTTACATGTTGGTATTGAAATCAAATAAAAAATGTATTTTTTATCCTAATTGCATGACTTGTATTTAAGAAATGCTTATTAAATGATCTAAAATATGATAACAAATTTTATTATAGAGAAGATAACCCGTAATAAATACGGATAAGATCTTTTTGTTATGCTTCTTGAAATTAAAATGCAATTAAAAAATACATTTTTCATTTTACTTGTTTTTACTTTATGATTGTTAAATGAAAAATCATATTATAAAAATTAAAGAATAAAGAAGGTCTGCTTTAATAAATGTAGATCAGTTATTTTAGTTATTTTTTTATTTTGTGTCATAAATATCTCCTTTAAAGATCCCTCTTCGAATTTTCCCCATAAACACGAGTATTACATAACCTTCGCACCTCCTTTCTCCCAACTTTTCTTTATCGGAACCAGCGTGTTCGTACAATTGTTCTGGCCACAATCCCTTCGGTTTGTCGCTCCCGCTGCAATTGTTTAAACATTTGCCTTGTCTATTTGCTAATTAACAATCATGAGGAAAACACTGAAAGCAGCCACAAGAAAAGCACCAGGAAAAACAAGATACGCCCTAAAAAAAAACTGCTCATTCCTGTTTATTTTGTGGGTGGCGAGAAAAACATTTTATATTTTCATTTAATTTACTGTTTGCCTTGAAAGTTGTTTTTTGGTGAAGGACAAGGTGTTGCTTGGGTTTTATTTCAATCTTATAAAGTAGAAGTGTATAATAGAAGAATTTTATAGTTTTATTAAATAATTACTCAGCACATAATTTAAACAAATTAATAAATAATACTAAAAATAATCCCGCTACAAATTAGCCATAAGTTTTGGTGACTTTTCGCCCAAATTAAATGTGTTAAGCCCTTAATTACTTATTTTTACTGCATTTAGCTTAGCCTTCACTCCCCAACTTTGAGGAAAACTTGTACTTGTTGTCTCTTAGTTTAGTTTTTCATTGAATTTTCACTTCTCGACGCTGTTTAATTTTTCAACATCACTCGGGACAGCTGAGGTGGTCAGGTGTTGGGGGTGTTTTGGGTGTTTTTCGAAGGTGTTTTGGCTGTTCTGGGTGTTGGGGGTGTCGACGGCATTGGAGCTGTCCATCGCAGGTGCTTCGCCCCTTTTTCACAAATTAATTTAATTTGCTTGGGTTTATGCTCGCCTTGTTGACCCCTGAAATGCTGTGCACTTAGGATGTTTGCTTTAAATAGTTTAATACAATCCCTCTCATTTTCTCATGGAATAAATCCCCATTATATTCCCGCATTTGGCAAAGGCCGGAAAGAAACCCGAGACATCTGCTTTTTGACCATCATTTGTTTGCCATTTGTCCGGCCACGCCCACTCAACTCCGCCTTTTTTTGGCGAATTTTAGGGTGTGTTTGGGCCCGGCTAAAGGTCAAGGCACAAGGCAAATTTATTTCGCCTCATTTTGGGCCTTAAAAATGTGTGCAAATGTGGCGAATACCCTAAATTGTTGGCACACACGTGTAGTGCCATAAGGCGAGTGGTCGAAAAGTTGGGTTATTCAGGTGAACTGGTGCAAGGACAGCTGACAGCAGGCCAGGAAAGTTAAGAAAGCGCTGATTGAGAGCGAATTTGGAACTGAAACTGGAAGTAATGTTTAGAAAGGTTATAAAAACTTGGTGATTTTGTGAAAAATTCAGATCCTGAGACTATGATAGATACCCCAAAATGGCGAAATACTTTGAGAACAGGGTTCATATAGCTTTTAACTAATGTATTTAAAATACTTCATATATTTTAATGCACGCAATGTCATTTTAGTTAAATTTACAAATAAAAGTAAACTTATAAACATATTTTTTTGGGAAGTAGACAATCGTGGCATACATTTCCTCAAAATTGTATAATATAATGAATAATGATATATGATATATGATATTTTTAATTTACTGTCTCTTTTATAAAACTTTCTCCTGTTCCCTCTGCTCCTCCAGTTTTTTGTTTAACCGGCAATTAGGGGCAAATTGGCGCCTCAAAGACACAAGTTCTTCGAGGAGCTCTTCCTTAAGCAGCTTAAAAAGAATTTCCCCGTGGCACGAGGAGTCGTTCGCCTCGCTTTTCCCATGGGTCCCTAAGTTATGCTTTCCGCAGCACCGGCGGCAGCAGCAGATTGCGACATTTGGCCCTCTGCTGCCCGCCACTGACCCCGTGACCCCCTGGGCATCCCTTTCTTGGGAGGAAACTCTGTTGATTTATACTTTCGTAGCTCGCCGGCTCATGAAAGTTGCACCAGCAGGGCGGGGTCGTCCTGTAATGCCAATAGGCATTAAAATTGCATGCACCCAAGAGTACGCAGTGGACACGGCGCAGGGAGCGGGCGAGGGGTTCCCAAAGTGTGCCAGCAATTATGGAAACTGCCAGCTGAGATCTTCGCCAGAAACCGAGAACACATCGGAATCAGCAGCCTGATAAAAATGCAGTCCCCATCATTTTAGAAAAATTTCTTTATTTTTAAAATTTTAGCATTTTTTGTAACAAATTTTTAACATTTTTAGGTTGTTTATGCCAATGAATTGGAAATTAAACAACGAGCTCAACGAGGTATGACACTCCTCATTCCGACGTTTAGTTTCTTTATGGCAGGCAAAAAATTAACTATTAATTTCGAAAATGGGATTCAGATTTTTGTCAAAAATACGAAATTCAGATTTTAGTCAAAAACCCGTTTTTTCTTCCCGGTTTTTCACCCGTAGTTTCGTCAAATCAGGTCGTACAGCTAAAAGACCGACTGTTCTGAGCAGCTTGCTTAAAATCCTAACGATTCCCATCAACTTAAGGAGAATTTATTTTTTGACCAATTTTCGCATTTTTTGTAAGAGGTGCATCATGATTTTTTGCCAAAAATCTGAAAAGTCGAAAATTTTCAGGTTTGAATGCCAATAGATAGGAAATTAAGCAACGAGCTCAACGAGGTATGGCACTCATCATTCTGACGTTTAGTTTCCTTATGGCAGCCAAAAAACTGAATATTTATTTCGAAAAATGGGATCCAGATTTTTGTAAAAATACGATATTCAAATTTTAGACAAAAAAAACGATTTTTCTTCCCGGTTTTTCACCCATAGTTTCGTAAAATCAGGTCGTACAGCTAAAAGACCGACTGTTTTGAGCAGCTTGCTTAAAATCCTAACGATTCCCATCAATTTAAGGAGAATTCATTTTTTCACCGATTTTTGCATTTTTTGAAATTTTTTTCGTAATTTTTTTCAAAAAAACTGGTTATTTAAAATTTTTCAGGTTATTATGCCATTGAATTGGAAATTAAACAACGAGCTCAACGATATGACATTCCTCGATCTGACGTTTAGTTTTTTATTAGCAGCCAAAAAACGGAAAATTTAGGGCAAAAAATGGGATTAAAATTATTCTCAAAAAATACGATATTCAAAAAGTTTCTAGTAATTTACTTAAAAATGAATAACTTTTCTACTGATCACAAAAAGCTTTTAGGTTAGTTTACTCAAAAATGCATAACTTTACAACTAGAAAAGATATAGACTACTAATTTTCATGAAATATTTTCAGAAATGTATACGATCGCATAAACATATTCCAAAATATTTGGTATTATTAGTTTTATAGCTATATCTCAAGGGAGTTTTCCGCTGATATTTAGGTGATATTTTCGGTGGATTTCCAACACACTCCGTTCACACTTGCAGCCATAAATCCGCGGACCAAAATTGTGCCATTAGCCACCCATTCTCAGACCTAAACCCTTTGCCACTCCAAGCCCCAGGGCCCCAACCCCTCGAAGTATGCAACAGCCCTTTGCAACTCCGGCGGGCCGAGATGACCGGACTATAAAAAAGAACTTACAATGCTAAACAACTGAATGGCGCCGTAAAATGGCGGGCAGAAATGAAGAAATAACAAGAGGAGGGAAAAAACTAAGCCAAAAGGTCAAATGTATTATTAAGCTGCCGCTGTGTGAGTGTGTGCTTCTTGGGCGTGTTCCCCCGTTTCCCAGAAAGTAAACGCGAAATTGAAATTTTTTTGGGTCAAATGGTCAGGTGGCACCTGCCCTCTGCGGCGGTGACCTTCAAAATTTTGGCCGAGTGTCCTGTTAAGCCCTCGAGTATCCTTTCGGCCCAGACCCCCCCACACACACGTGTCATTAGACACAAACATTGGCTTGCTTTCTTTATTTTTACTTGTGTTTCTATTTTTCCACTGGCAATTCGTCCTCCCTTTTTTTCTGTGCCCATTCTTTGCCGTTTTTGCCTTTCGCCGCTCGTTTTTATTTGCCAAGTGCACGCAATGTGACACAACGTGGGCGGCCCAGGTGGGTGGCTGGCTGGCTGGCTGGCTGGCTCTGGACCCTGGTGAGAATTATAGTGTCACATTATATAACGTGCCACACACACAGGTAAAAATAGAACGCATGTGCGGAGGCGGGGGCGGTGGGGAAAGCGCAGCAGCAACACCATAATTAAAACACTTGCAGTTGCAGTATTAACTGCGAGCCAGTAGGTAACTGCCGCTTACCGCTTACAGCGTGCACTGGGAGAAAAGAAGCGAGCCCAAAAACATAAAAAAAAATGTAAGGAGAGGCTATGCATTCTGGAAAAACATATCTGATCAATAGATTTTTTAAATATATATATTTTTATTCCTTAAAAAAAACTACATATGTACCAGTACCGCTGACATTTTGCACTGCAAGAAAATAACTAGCCCAAGAAATCGAAAATAAATGTAAGGAGAGGCTATGTATTTTAGAAAAACAAACCACACTTATATTGTGGATTGGTTTCCTAATATATATACATAATTTAACAAAAAAAATTACATAAATAAAAATAAATTTCAGCACCACTTACAGCTTACACTGAGAGATAAAAACTAACACAAGAACTGGAATAAAAATGTACGACAGACTTTGGAATAAGCCCTGATCGATAGATTTTTTAAGACATATATTTTTATTCCTTGAATAAATAAACAATAAAAACCTCTGACGAACTAAAGAAAAAATATTACAAAAAAAATTCCTAAAGTGTTTATCGTAATGGATTTTATATCATACTTTCAAAAAAAATAAAATAAAAAAAATATATAAAAATATAGAATAAAAATAAATATAAAAATCTAGAAACAAAAATGAATATATTTTTAAATCCTTGATTATAATATTTAAATGATTGCTGTAGATAGAATTAGACAATTTAATACTCATTTTTATATATAACACTATTTTGGTGAATTTGTATGTGTTAAAAACCGATCTCTTATGAAAGTTAAACTTAAATGAATAAAAATTTAATAAAATTGTGCTCGCCAGGTTGGCAAAATAAATGTAATAAATATTTAAAATGTTCCTATAAATTATATAAATACTATTTGTTAGCCATCACAAATTATTTCTGAGATTTGAAAATTATTAGAAACCCAGGGGATAAATGTGGAACTGCGCTCTGGCTGTACTGTGATTAAGCATGCATGAAGCGATTGTTCTGCTGTCGTTCTTCCCCGTTTTTTTTTAATTAATGAACTAACTTTTGATGCCTGGCCCCCCGCAGCCCCTCGGCCCATTTTGCACTTGTATCTCGCTGCGCTCTCTAGTTTATATGCGATTATGAATGCAGGCCAGCTTTTTTGGTTGTTGCTTCGTTTTCTGTTTGTTTGTGGATTTCTGTTTCGTTGGTTTTCCCCCCGTGTTTATGACACTCGACTGGACTAGCGGTTAACATAATTAAACTGGCCGGCGGAGGTGAAAAGAAAAATTATGGCAATTACCGGGAATCAAAGAGCAACCCATAAGATGGCCAAAAAGTATCTTTGAACTGTAATAAATACACGTAACTCTTATAAATAATTAAGTTATTCGTTTACGAGCTGAGGGATATTTTTCTGTGGAATTCCTATTGATCCACCCTCGTTTGCATTTGCGTCAAAGGAAAGGCCTGCGCCAAATTGCAATTGAAGCGGCTCTCATTACCCACTATCCATTCCCCAAATCAGAGTCCGTATCTCAGCAGTACCTCCCCGAATGCGACGAAAGCCGATGGCGAAAGCTAATCAAAAACCACTTAAATGGAAACGAAGGCATTAGGAAGGCCTCCCCACCGATCCGAGAAGAAGAAAACACCGAACACCGGCCCTTTGCTAACAGAATCACCAGGCACGCAATGCCAGTTATCCGTCGTTTTTGCTTTTGGGCCACTACTTTTCGGATTTGAATTCTCTTTGCTATTGTTATTACTATTATTATTATGCCTCGCTGATTGACTCAAGTGAAGGTTGTGACATTCAAAGAATATATATTCAATAACCAGCGGGCGCTAATCAAGCAAACTTTCACAGATCCCATCTTTAGAACGAAAAGTTAGGACTATATCGTCAACTTTATACCCGTTATATGATAAATTTTCTGTTAATTAAAGTTAACAGCTGTTATTGTGCGCTTAACAGCACTTTTTAGAGTGGCCAGCACCGAGAAATTTAAAATAGGATGCCATATTTTAAACTGACATCTCTATGTTTGGTACAGTTGCTTCAAAATGTCAAATTTCTAGGTCCATCAAAATAATTTGAAAATTTTAACAATTTTTTATAAGCAACTTAGGAAAACCAAACTTAATTAAGACATTTCTACATAGGCTTTTGAAAACTTATTATACCACAGTTAAAAGCGCGACTACAGGGCATGTAGGCACACGACGACAAGAGCGTTGACAACCCTGGCATGTGAGAAAGCCTTTTGGAGACATCGACGACAGACGAGATAGCTATAGTTACAGATATAGATAGATAGTTATGGCATACACGAGCGCCAACTGGGTGGAGAATCTACCGACTCAATTATACAAATATTATACAAACATTAGAAATGCATCAAAGTAACGAAGGATATTTGCCGAGGCACGGAACCGAGCGGGACCCTTGGAGAGGCCAACCGACGACGACGTCTGTCACTGGGACAAGGATGACGCGGCAGTGACTTTTCCCTACCGCCGTTGGCCGCGTTGGAAAAGCGGGCAAAACCGAGCCTTGGCACACTCTCCAAGGCGCCAGCACGTGCGAAGTGGGGGAAAAAATGGGACAACAGGCCAATCAATAGCACGGTGGTGCAGGATGTTACAAGCGGCTTTGGCTAGCAATCATTCGCTGGGGTTAAGGTTTCCCCTTCGCTCGGCTTGGGGTTAAGGCTCCGGGCATGATAATTGCGATATTCGCAAGGTGACTTGTTGATCTGGGGCCTGGGGTTCAAAGAAGTGATAGTAATTATTTGGGAATCTCAAATGGGATCTAACATCGAGTACTTGAGTGCTTGAGTATAAGTTAAGTGCCTCCAGATAGTCCCTCATGATATGTAATCTATAGTCTTGCTTTCCTTATATTATATATATATTGTATTATATTTTACAATTGTTTCCACCAGAAATAGTTATGCAACCCCCCTTCCACTAACTATCTGCACACTCAGCGCCAATCAATTTTCATGCAGTTTATGATTATTGTTTATCACCCCGAAGCACTGCAGTTGTTTGTAATGTCGCGTGTCACACTCAACGAGATACTTTTTGGACAGCAATTGCCCCCTACCCAAGCCCAATTACATCCCCATCGCAGCCCAAAAATACCAATCCCTCCTGGCAATCCCTCCCCCGTTTTACTCATATGATTTGTTTCGCATTACACTTGACGATGGTGGATTTTGCGTCGTGTGAAAACACTTAGATGAAGGCAGTTCGGGTTGTGGCTTTTACTAGGGGGGCTCGGCGGGTATCTGGATAGAGTTTGTTGCACAACGCACACAGATAGACAGATGCACTAGATATACTCGTGTGTTTAAAAAATACCATATGTACCTAGTCGGGGCAGGCGTTGGTCGAGCGTGGGCACTGACATTGCGATGGCAGTTCCGGAAAGACAGTAAACAGTAACCGCACACCATATCATAAGTATTACGAAACTCTTGCCCATCTAATTGAGTGTTTTCATGGCTATTTTGGGTGAACCGAGCGAAATGGCAGCCTAAACCATGGTATTCTTTATGGAACTGCTTGGTTCTCGGTTCATCTGGCAGCCGTACTCGAATGTTATGAACACTACATAGGGGATCTCCACATCCTGAATAATTCGTAGTATTACTCGGCGATAGGGAAATGAGTGCTTGGTACTTTGCCAGCATGAGTGGTGGGAAGTGACTTGGTGCGTGGGTGAGTACTAAGCTGTGACTGTGGGAGTGCCAGATGCCAGGAGACTCCCCTTTTTGCCCAGTGTAGCCGGGAGTGGTGCCGATCGAGTGGATATGCATCGCTGGTGGGCTCGAAACTGCAGCCCCTTGTGCCTGCCAAGCTTTTAGCCGGGTGACAAGCGGGTGAGCTAAGTGCGGCTGGGTTGTGGATAGAATTCGATGGGAGGGGAGTCAAGCGCCAGAGATCCCTGTTCCAGGGATCCGTGGAATACCATGGGGATTGGGCTGGAGCACGCTACTTTGGAGTATGTGAATGCCACTGAATGGTTTACTTTGCACCGGAGGCCATGGGTCACGTGACGATGACGATGCTGATGGTGATCATCAATAGAGCACATCGACGGTGATCGGGGGGGGGAGGGTGGTGGATCGATCGGGGCTAGTTTAAAATCTCAGAGGGTAATACCAAACTCGGCGACGAAAAAGTCGCGCAATTTCAATCGCGATTTCTTGGGCTCCTCGCGCGGATGATGGACGGTGATCTGGTCGCCATCGGCCGATATCATCGTCTCGCTGGGCGGCGATATCGAGTACTGCTGCAGCAGGCGGCGCTGCTGTTCGGTGAGCTCGTCCAGCGGATCGTAGCCGGCGGAGGGACCAGGACCCGCTCCCGCTCCCGATGCCGATCCAAAGGAGGCCGCCACCGCCGGGTAGCTGCTGCTCGTGGTGGGCGACGAGGCGGAAACGGCGGCTGCGGCGGCGGCGGCTGAGGCGGTGGCCACGGCGGCAGCCGCTCCGCCGGCGGCGGCCAATTGTTGAGCGATCAGCAGCTTCTGGGCGTGCTCTTCGGCCTCTTTTTGTTTTTTGAAGTCTTTCGTTGGATGCGTATACATTTATATATATATATATATATTCATATAGATTCATAACAAACATAAAACGGGGGACGAGGTGGGACTGGTAGGACTCAAAAAAACGAAAAAATAAATTAAAAATACACAGTACAGGGAGAAAAGGAGGCTGGCCAACACGACAAGGTGCCCTAAAAATTCAATTTCAATTTGCAATTTGACAAATGAAATTTATCTGCCGCCGCTGCTGCTGGTTCTTTGCATTCGCCTCTGCTCTTGTGCCGGTGACAGAGGCTGGTGACGCTTCGTAGATCAAAATTAATGGCATTTTTCGGGGCTGGGAGGGGCCGAGTGCCATGACCTAGCCCACTCGCTGACCTTGACAAATGGTGGGCCATCCTCGGCCATCTCGCCCAATCTGTCTGTTCTCCTATTGCCCACGTACTTTGTCATCTGCGAGTGGCCTACAGGGGTCGATCGATGGGAGAAACAGAGAAGAAAGGCCCTAAAGAAGTGTTTAATTTGTATATACATACCATTCCTCAAGGTATAACAAATTAACAATTTCAAAATTTAAAAAAAGGGCTCCTCAAAAATCTAGAGTTTTAAAACCCCTTACATTGGCGCATAAAAGTATGCTATTATATTTACTTCTAGCACAAAAGCCTGTAAAAATTGTATAGCATACTTTTCAGCCCCTTTTGCATTTATTTAAAAACCCAAAACTTTGCTAGACCCTCAGTTTTTTGTTATCTTTGGCTTTCTACTCGTCAGGGACCACTGTAGTTGGGTCGTGTCATCTCAGGGCAGGAAAAAAGTGAAAACGAAAGACAGAATCGTGGGGGGCAAAGCGAAACTCATTGCGGAAATGGACAAAGCCGAAAATCGCACTGTTCAAATGCAATTTCCCCGAAGCGCCGGCCAGAGCCAAAGTCAAATGGCGGGGCTCCGCCCAACCGCATCTTCGACATTGGCTGACACCTGCAAAACGAGACAAGCGCTAAGCGGCTTAAGCAACCCTCGCAGATGATGGGCGGAGGGAGGGCGGACCCAGCCCCAGCCCGAAACCCCAAGAGGTTGCAAAAATGTAAACTATTTAGCGCTTTCACGCTTTGCAGGAAGGTTGCATGATGACGACGATGACACAACCCCCACCGCGCCCTCTAAGCCCCCTACAGTAGGTATCGGTTAGAGGGGACCAAAGGGGAAGCACACAAAAAAAGTAGGGAAGTTCAAAGAAATGAATATAGAAATATTTAATCATTCGACTTAAAAATGATGTTACTTTTTTTAAGTACATTTATAGAGTCGCAAAATTTACATGCAACTTAAAACATTAAACAAATACCTTCTATAAAAACAAAAATAAATTTTAATACGATATGATGATGATTCACTTAAATAATTGTCAGTATTAAATGTTGTTTTTGAATTAGTGGAAAATTCATAAAATTAAAAAAAAAATTGTTTATGTAGGGGTGGGATATGAACCCGGTATTTTTTTGTTTAAATGAATATTACTTTGATTTAAAAAACTTAGACAATGGATAAAAATCTTTCAATTTGAAAGGAAAAATATGGTGTATAATATTAGGTTATAAGACTATTGTTGCATGGGATTAATTATGAAAAGGAACCGAAAAGATTATTTAGGAAAAGGCTTTTGCATAGCTTTTATAATTAGTTTGTGAATTCAACCTTTATGCGAAATTAAAAATATTTCATAAACGAAAAAGGTTCTATATGATGTTAAAAAATTGAAAATAAAATTTTATTTTTTTATTATATTATTAAGATATTTGAATGAATCTTTTATTTATATTTTTATTCGACTTATAATTTGTTTTAGAACATATTGTCTAATTTCGTATGAAAGTTAGGCAATAAAAATGTAATATTTTATGGAATGTAGTGTGCCTTTTTGTCTTGATAACATAATATATCAGAACTTGGCATACTCAAGGTGTATCTACCCTTTCTGGTACAGAAACATCGAAAATACTATACATTTTTCGGATTTAAGGACTCTCTAGTGGTCGATCTCAACCGATAGCTACAGTGGTGCCTCCCTAATGACGCCCCGTGGGGCTGCTGGCCGCCGAGCTGCTTATCGGGCCCTCATGTGATCCCAGGCCATTCCTGCGCCGGCACTTGTATTTCGTATTTTGTTTGAATCACGCCCGTGTTTATCAGGCCGATGACGTCATGGCCAGGCGATATAGCCGAAAAAGGCTATAAAGCAAACATCACTGGCGAGAGCGAGAGCGAGATGGCGCGACTAACAGCGCGATCGCTGTAAGCGTTATGTAAACGCTAATGAGCGCAACAGCAGGGGCTGCTGCTGTTGTTGTTGTTGCACTCCTCCGAGCGGAGCAATGAAAATCAATTAAAACTAATTGATTCCAGAGTCAGACGCAGCGGCGGCGGGGCCAGGGGGCTGCCATTTCTCCTTGCTGCCATTTAAGCGCACAATGTGCAGTAATTAGAAGTGCAATGGCACACACACACACTAGCACACACACACACTCTGACAAACTGGGTTACAAATTAAAAGGGGCCTGGGGATGGGAGACTGGAAGTGGGGGGACGGCACTGTTACTTACTCTCCAGCAGCCGCTGTATCAAGCTGTCCACATTCAGATCGAAGTCTCCCATTTTCCAGCAGTGCTCTCCGCTTGGCCGCGTTCCGTTGTTCTGGCCAGCTGTTCCAGAATTCCGATTGGGATTTTTGGCGCACAACTACACACGCACGCACACACGCACACAGTGACGCCCGACCTCTGGCTTTTTGGTAAACAACAACAACAACGATTCTCGATGCTTTTCTGCTTATTTCTCCTCTTGTTTGCCGCAAAAGGCAATTTCACTTTTTCTCTCTCGGTGGGCCGCTAGCGCACCGATGTTGCACGCGGGGCGAAAACAGAAAAAAAAAAAACAGATGCGCACGGCCGCTCGACTGCAGCTGCGATCGCAAATCGGTCGACGGACACGGAGACGCAGCTATTGGGAGGGCGGCTGAGAAGTCGGCTTCACTGAGAATTTATAAACCAGCGCAATTTTCGCTCCGCAATAACAAAAATCGTCAGTTCTGAATCGCCAGCTAGCCCAGTGTGACCGTGCGGGCGGTGGAATACCTTCCGGCTCGCGGCCATAAATACCGGCTGTGGCTGGCCAAAAATACCAAAGAGGCAGTGCCGAACGGTCACTCTGCCGTTTCCCCTTTGCGCAGGCGCAATTGTGAGCGCCATTATAAAACGCCATTTTCTATTTGAAAACGGAAGCAAAAGGGAGAGGGAACAGAATAATCTGAAAAAGAACTCTCTAATGACTGGCACACGTCGATAAGCATCGATATCCAGCAGCTAATCATGTCAATAGTTACAGTCGGCAGTGCGCTAGTTCGATAGCTAGAAGTTCCCCCATCACCGCCTTTAGAAATGTTTAAATGATTTATTTTGCAGCTTTGTTTCTGAAGACATACCTTTATATTTTTATACGGCCTTATTGAACCTCCATTCCAGCTTATTATTTGAGTTTTTAACACTCACCTCAACTGGAAACATCTATATTTTTCTTAAAAATTTTGAAAAAGACATATTCGGTTTTTTTTCTTTCAGAATTTGGTATATTTCTTAAAAATTGATTTTGCAAGCAAAAATACTCAAAATAACTTTTTGGTAGTCCCTGGTATACAGTATTATTTCATGGATCAAGAAATTTCATTTTAATTTCAAAAAGAAAAGCCATAAAAAAATTCATTTCTCGGGGCTATATAAAACCATAACATATATTAAATAAAATCTTAAAAAATGCATCACTGTATACAAAAATGATGATTGATTTTGGAATATTATTAAACAATTAAAATTATGAAATAAAAACAAAATTTACAAAATATCCAAATAATTTGTTGTATCATTGGGAAAGTTAATAGCAACATCACAATTAAATTAGCAGTAAAACTGTAGTATTTTATTCATGTATATTGTTGCTTTAAAAGGAATATTATATATTGCACCCAAACTAGTTCCCGGAACTTGAAAGTTTTGGAAAATGCCATGTATCGATAGAGCCGAACAGTGCTAAGCAACGCAGCACTAAAAGGCAATAAGCTTAGTGCCCTTTCAAAATCTTTCACTTCCTTTCCAAAAGTCAGCCCCATCAGTTCGTTTAACTGGAAACAATTTTCTCTAAATTCTATAAAAAAAAAATTAAGGTAAGCCACTTGCTTAACTCGTTTCCCTTTTGCCTAAGCTGTTTTTCCGCAGCTCTCCAAAGATGCCTGCAATGAACAACAACCAGCCAACCCTTCTGCAATTCATCTGGGCCAACAAAAGGCACATCATGCTTTCCTTGATGATGTTTTTGCTTTCATTAGGGATGGCCGTGTGGGATTGGGACAGCGTCTTCGCGGAGGAGCTCGTTAAACGAGTGCCCTTGCAGTGGGCGGGAAACTTCGCATGGAACCACTGGAGCACATTGATGCTCTTCGGACTCCTCTTCACCGGCATGATCTTCGCCGTGCTCAATCAGAGACGCCATCGCGTAATCAACTTGAACCGAGTGGGCAGGGCTCGCCGTTAAATGTGAGGGGCTACGCTAAATAAACATATCAACAAATAAAGGCGACTGCACCAGTTCAACCCTTCCTAATTTCCAAGTGTTTTTATTATTTATAATCATAAATTCAGTAAAACGGCGAAAAAATATTCTTACCTAGCAGGGATTCTCTAGTTTCCACAGGAATTTAAGTGGTATTTGTTTCTCTTTAACAATCATAAATGAGGAAATTTATTTGTCATGAAAGGAAAATTCTGCGCGACTTTTAGAAGAAGAGGTTAAGTTGAAATAAAAAAAAAATATGCTAACTTCCTGTGTGAATAAGTTTACATTAGGTTGGCATTAAAAGCAGACAACAAACACGTAATATTTTGAAGGACACTTTTCGTTTTCAAGAAACAAACTTAACTTTCGAATTACCGGCCGCGCGTGAAAAGGGAATCTGGGAATCCCAGGTATTTGGTCACTTTGGAGCACTGGCACTGCGGCTTTGGTATTTTTCCACCCCCACCGCCGCCTGCCCACGTCGTTCTCCAGCCCTGGCAACCGCGCAAACGTAAATAAACGCACCCACCGCCGGATTTCAATTCACCCTCGACCAGAGCCGCCGGCATGAACTACTTTCCCAACTACTACTCCATCGAGGACATCTTCGTGACCCAGGAGAAGGTGGAGTGCCGCGTGAACACCAGGCTGCAGCGCATGGGTGAGTGCCAGTCGCTTCCTCCGTCCCGGAGTCCATTCACCGAGCAAGTCCCAACTTCTGCAGGCTTCCTGGACTCCGGCGCCGAGTCGGATGACCTGGAGCCCGGCCGCACGGTCAACCTGCCGCTGTGGTACATCAAGGAGCTGAAGGTGAACAACGCCTACTTCACCGTCTCCGTGCCGGAGATCTATCGCAACGTGCACAAGGCCGTCTGCGAGGCGGAGACCACGCACATCGAGCTGGGGCGCCTGCATCCGTACTTCTACGAGTTCGGCCGCTACCTGACGCCCTACGACCGCAACCACGTGATCGGGCGCATCATCTTCGAGACGCTGCGCCAGCGCGTGCGCCACCTGCTCGACATCTCGAAGAGCGACGGCCAGGCGGCCAAGGCGGAGCACCGGCTGGACAACATCGAGGCCAAGCTGCACGAGGCGGGCGTGCGCACCAACAGCCAGGTGGGCACAAGCTCAGGGATTGAGCATCCTGACACGTCTAAGGGCACATCACCTTTCCTGGACTTGGTAGCTCCTTGTCCAGCTTCTATTCTCCTAGTCCAGTGTATTCCTCCTTCCCTAAGGTGGCCAAATCTTAGAGCACATCCTCATGGCTCGAACATAGGTCGACTCTTCTTAGGGCACATCCTTGTTTCTGGCCTAAGACTTCCCGGGCTTGGTAGCTCCACATATCACTCCATAATCCCATTCAATCTGGATCTTCCCCCACCTTCAAGGCAAACTAAACTAACAATCCTTCTCCACTCCAGTACATCGAATGGCTGCAGATGACGGGCAACAAGATCCGCACCTCGGAGCTGGTGGAGGAGCACCAGAAGAAGCGGCGGCGGGCGGACCGCAGCGATGACGAGAGCGACGCGCTGCCCAACAGCAAGCGGGCCACCCTGTGACCCCACCCCACCCGGCACAGGAAACGACGGGAGGCGGCGATTTCTTGGAACTGTAGCAACTTTATTCTGTCCATTCTCTTTGTGGTGGCCATGGGACGGCCTCACCTCTCAAAAATACACTTCATCTACGCACTCGGCTACAGCCAATTTGTACAGCTCGAAAAAACACATGGGTTCGCATACATCTACACATAACTAAGCATCCAATCTGGGGCCATCCAATCCGGGCTTAAGCCTATCCTCCTAGGATCCGCCGGTCCGCACTTTCCAATGGACTTGGCAATAAGCCAAACGGCGCGCATCCATATACGATCTTGCGCCACCTTATTACATATAAATAGTTAACTACATATATAATTAGAATCTTGTAAGCTCAATTAAAATTTGATTTTGTGCTAGTTTCACATACATTTCACAAATAAACATTCACCAATGTCAGCATACATGGTTAGTTCGTTATAAGCAACCAATAGGACTTCGTTCTGTCCCAGGGACCGTAGTGCCTCTGAGTTTTTGCACGTCTGGATTGTGCTTTTCGTCGCTTGGAAGAGTTTGGTTGCATTTATTTTCTAGATTTAGTTGGCTAAACGAGTTGGTTTTGTGCGCAAAGCATAGGCAATTATGTGTATTATTAGTGGTACATGGAGATTATATTTTACTTTAATAAAAACTAAAGATCTTGAAATGAGAATACTTTTTTTTAAGTATCAAAAAATGTTTGCTGATAGTTAAATCTTCAGAAAATATATTAGGAATTAAATATAAAGACTTCCTATTTAAATCGAAATATACCTTTTCCAATTTACATTTTAGTTTTTAAAGAAATAATAATATTTTTTGTGTCAAATAAAAGTTAATTCAAAATGACTTCATTGGTTTTCCCAGCTGTTTTCTGTGAGTTTGTTGCTTATAAGATTGGCAAAACTTAACTTAAACATGATAGCGCTCTACGGTCCCCGGCAATCTACATCTTTTGTGATCAGCATACAATATTCCTTCGTTTTACAATATTTACTCGCAATATATGCACATCGAACGTTCCTAGTTATGCATCTGGCCAATCGCCTTTGGCTTTAACATGCCCTTCAGTTATCTCTTCTGCATTCGCTACATATGTATATTTCTAAACAGGCTATGTTATTAGCACAAGCTTCCCCGTCGACACTCTTGGGGGCGATTAACAACATCGATTCGTGGATACAGCAAGAATTGAATGCAACATTGATTCGTTTATGGTTAGGGGGCTTGCTTCAAAAAATAAGCAACGTATGTAGTTAGTTTATTCGCTTCATCTTCATCTGCATTTGGTTTTAGTTCTCGTTTGTTCTTAGTTTTTTTTTCAGGTTTTTAGTAAATAATGTCTTTTTACAACTAAAGATCTGTCCCTGGTCGTGGTCTTCCGTCGCTATCCGTCGCGGTCCTCTCTCGATTCCCTCTTCCGTCCGTCCCGGTGAGTCGTTGTTGTATAATTAATTGTTAAAAATGTATAAACAATAGCAAGATCTCCGCAAAATGGAAGCGGCTGGAACTCTGCCTCAAAATAAATACATGGATAGAAAACAAATAGTTTACAATTTGCACTAGTTTTTGCCATTTATGAGGGCGGTGGGAGTGGCCGTGGCCGCGTTTGTGTCTGGAAGCACGGCGTTGGGCGGTCGTCGCTTCTGCGGTAGGAATACCTGGAAAAAATAAGAAGACGCGAAAGTGAGTGAGGCAGAAATATATAAATTTTAATGATAAATTGAAAAGGAATAGTATATACTATAGGCAATACAAAACGAGAGAGAACGCTGTATTACGCAGCTAAGGAAAGTGCGAGGGAGATGGCGTAATGCATGCAGCAAATCGCCTGTTTCAGAGATGGCGCACTTCCTTTGCTTATAACTTTTTAATGAATGGTCAGATTTTAATTCTTTTTGGCATGTAAATGGTTATTGATAAAAATAACAATATGCCGTTTAAACTTTTTAAAAATCTTCAAAAATGACAGGTAATTTGGCGAGTAAAGGGTAGGAAGGAAACAAAGTTCCTCCTATAATTTAGCTATCAATTTTGAGTTTACTTATGAGCCTAACTATGCTTTTTAAATACAAAATTGATTGGTTTCATTGTTTTGTTATTAAAAAATATATTTTGCTCACCTTGAGAGCCCCCAAGACCATCAGATAGAACCAGTAAAGCTGTGGCAAGAACAGAATGGCGATGCTGACGAGGCATCCTCGCGGCAGGCCGCACATGGCCGCCCACATGGAGGCCGCCTCGATGGCCAGGCTGTAGCGCCACATCACGTACGGCCACATGCAGACGCGGCACACGAAGAAGGTGGCCAGCATGAGCAGCCCGTTGGCGATGTACACGCGCGAGTCCTTCAGGCGCATGGTGCTCAGGATGCTGCGCAGCGAGACGAACGGCGTGGAGAACTCCATCATGAACATGTAGCTGTAGATGCAGTGGCCACCGCCGCGTATGTACTGAAATCAGCAAGAAGAATGAATATTTATCATTTAAATATATATAATAAAGCTCTCACCGTCACCACCAGCAGTCCGAATGTGCCGATAAAGACGTGGTGTATCATCATGACCGGGTGCGTGAGGACGTACTTGAGGAAGTCCCAACGGCCGTCCTTGGGGATCTGGACGCAGGCTCCGTCATAGTCGCAGATCTCGTGCGGGGTGCCTGGAGTGCTGCCGTTGTTGTTGCCGCCGCCGGAATTGCCATTGGACTTGCCGTTGGCATGACCATTGCTCACCGCCTGACCCTTGGTGATGCGCAGCAGGTGCAGCTTGTCGGCGATCTTCTGGGTGTGCACCTTGTACATGGACCAGATGTCGTACATGAAGTAGGCGGTGCCGAACCATCCGTAGGCCTCCATCAGGAAGTGCGATGCGTAAACGAAGGACTTGGTGCACGTCGACTTGCAGACGATGAGGCCCACGAGGAAGGAGAAGAAGGCCTGGATGGCCGAAACGATTCTGCAAGGAATAGGAGAGATTTAGATTAGATTATTATTATTATAATAGAGAATTTGTTTAAGAATAAAGAGTTCTTTATATAGAAGTTCTATAGTTCTTATCCCAAGAATAATGCCTCCTAAATAAAATATAAAAGAGCTGTATTATATAATTTTTCCAAGAATAAACTGCTGATATAATACATTTTCTTTTCGAAGATTAGTGATTAAATGCATTTACTAAAATGTGATGATATAATAGTTATTTGCCCAAGATTTTGAATAAAGGAAGCAGCATAAATCCAAAATTTGCATCATGTATGCACCCTTATCTTACAAAATTCCCTTAAAATGTGATGCTTTAAAATGCATACATATTAAAAATAATATAGTACTTATTGCTTGACTCATTTCCATTTGTCATAACAATGTTTTTCCTTATCTAAAGACCATGATTCTTGCGAATAAGTTCGGCATAAGGTCAGGTCTTATATGCCACTCCTCCAGCGATTCGGAAAGCCTTTTATCTAAACAATCGACTCGGAATTCAACTAAACCTTTAAATTTTGACATTACTCACATATTCACTGGAATCAACTCAAAATTTTTGGTAACCAACTGGAAGAACTCATCCTCCGCCCCAAAAACCGGAAAATAGGAACCCAAATCCCAAGCCAAGTTACAGGAAATGGAGCCATGTGATCCGGGACCAGAGAGAGTCATGCGGCAGTACCTCTCCCAGCTGCTGGAGACGGGCACCACCCGCTCCACGGGCTGCCTGGACCGCTTCGTCATGAAGGGCATGACCAATTTCCCGCCCCCATCCTCCTGCCTCGAGGGCAAGGCTTCCCGTTGCTCTCTCTTCGAGCAGCTCCTCTGCGGCGGAAGCCGGAAATCGGAGCGCTTGCTGGTGCCAGATCTGGCCACCGAGTGGTTCCGCAAGCAAAAAGTCTTTCTGGACAAGCTCACGCCCGAGGAACTGGACGCCCTGAGCGATGGATTGGCCGGCAAGGAGAGCGAAAAGTCAGGGCGGGATCAGAAGCAGCAGGTACAACGTCGTTGCCGTTGTCCAGGCGTAGTGGCCAGTCAAAAGAAGGAGGCAGAGGCTTTGGTGGGCAAGGTGGCCGCATGTATTCCCACCACGGAGCCCCGAGCGGGTAACAGTAATCCCTTCCTGATCGGTCAACACTCCCCAACGGAGGAGATGCGCGGCAAGAGTCCCAGACGTGGGAGGAAGCACCACTTGGACGGGGCCAGACGGGGCAGCTGCTCCTGCCTGAAGCGACGGGCGGGCTCATCCTGCAGCTGCCTCTTCCAGGCCGATGGACAGCCCATGGGCAGCGATTGCCTGGCCGCCCGCCGGACGGAGCCGCTGTTGCCGCGCCTGCGCCGCAAGTTCGACCTGCGCCAGGCGCCCCAACGGCGGCTCGATCCGGCCCGCTTCCGCCGCATCTCGCCGGAGTTCTTCCGCATCCTGGCCAGCTACGAGGAGGCCATGAGCGAGAGCTGCCCGCTCTACGGCGTCTCGATGCACCACTGGGGCGACACGAAGGCCTGTTGTCCGTGCGGCGAGCGGCACCCCCAGTTGAGGCAGCGCTTCCTGGGCGACGATACGGTGGCCACAGCCGTGGTGCCTCCCACTTATGCTCCACTGGAGTCCCGGCCTGAAGAGGAGTACAACTACAGCGCCAGGCGGAATCAAGAGAAGGAGGGTGGTCGGGGGTCCAGCCCGATTGCCAGGAAAAATCCCGAGAAGAAAAGTGTCAAATATGCCAAGGAACCATCGGACAAAAAGGGCAAGAAGCAGTGCACCAACGAAACCTGCCTCAATGACGAGTGTCGTGGAACCAAGGGCAGCGGAAAGGAGGCCAAGGAGGAGGCCTTTTCCTCGGGGGATGAGCGATCGCCGCAAAAGCGCGGGAAGCAGGAGGGGAAGGCGGCGAGCCAGGAGGTCCGGCAGTTGGACAGCAGGCAGTCCCTTCAATCTTCCAATCCCTCCGAGAAGCCCCCGACTGAGAGGCGACTGTGGCGCAGAGGCGACCAGCAGGAGAACAGGCAGACGAATCCCCCCGAGAGGCGGAGAAAGTTTCCCAACTGCTTCCGCCGGCAGCCGCAGTCATATACGACTGCCTGTGTGCCCACGAACTTTGCTTCGCCTCCCAATCACCAGTGTGCCTATGCAACAGCTCTTCCATGTGCTCAGCATGCGGCTCATCCTCCTCCCGCCATGCCCCCCGATGGGGCAGAGATCCCTTGTGGCCATCAACCCAAGGGCATCCTGGGTGGCTTCACGGGCATCTGCAAGCGCTGCATAGAGCCGGGTCGCCACCTGCTCTACAACCTGAACGCCAACTACCAGCAGAACCGGGAGAGGTATGGTCAAATCCGTCAGAACAAGAAGAGGTCAAAGGAGGAGCGGCCGGCACGGGACATCTTTCACATGGCCTCCCAGCCGGCGCCGTGCAGTTGGCAAAAGTCCAAGGGGAATTGGGTTGAGGAGGAGGACAGCAGCACCACGCTGACGCCTCAGCGGTGTCCACAGGACTGCACAGCTAATCATGTCCAGGCGAAGAGCGAGCAGTCCCTGCCCTTTCGCACGCCCACCAGCGATCGCACCTTGGCCGGCTGGAATGCAACGAGCAACCCGGATGAGCAGACATGCGATCGGCAGTTGGAGATGAGGCAATGCCAAGCGGACTGCAAGTGTGGTCTTCCGCAGGAGGCCTTCCAGCTGCCGCCCGCCTCCAGGTGCACTTGTCCGCCGGATCGGCCAGCCCAGCAGTTGCTGCAGAGCTCCGAGGTGTCCAAAACTTCAGCGGATCCGGGCAAATCCTCCAGCGAGGCGGAGTACGCCAAGTGCGGCCATCGAGTGAGGGCCGTCTATTTGGCCAATGATTTCCATCAGCTGATGCGGCGGGTGGCCAGGAAGAGAACAAGAGCCAAGGCCTCGGTTCCCAAGCCATCTCCAAATAGAGTTCTTGCCAAAACGAAAGAGTCACCAGCTGTTTGTCCCAGAACTCAGGTGGTCCAGCAGCCTGAAGCTCCAGCGGCATGTCCTGCAAGCAAATTCCAACCCAAAATCCCTATGAAACCTAGGGTTAGACCGAAACCCAAACCCAAGCCAAGGATCCTGTCAGAAGAATCGAATACCACCCAGGTGGCCACCGAAGTACCCAAGTTGAAGCCTCTCCGGAAGGTCAGGAAAAGGAGGGTGGATCGCGGGCCCAGCAAGGAGTCCCTGAAGGCAGCCTCTTCGACCAGCCTGGGCGTCTGCCAGGCGCAAAGTGATATTCCCTCCATAGGGAGCGCGCCTCAGGAGTCCAGTTGGAATACCCCAGCCAAAGAGGCACCAAGGAGCACTTCGGCACAAAGGAATCGAGAGCAGCGGTCTCCGGCTTCCAAGCCGCCAAAGAGGAGTCCGAGCAGGAGGTCAAGTCAGAAGAGAAGGTCATCCTGCTGCTCCTTCTGCAGTTTGCAAGGCAGATCTCGGCGAGAGCGTTCCTCCAAGGGGGAAGACACTACCGCCTGTCGCAAACCCAAGTCCAGGGCAAGCTCCATTTCAGAGGCGCCCAACATGTCGGACGCCTCCTGCTGGACAGAAAGGAGCCGGTATGACTATGTCAGGCAGAAGCCGCCAAAGAAGCCGGATCGCAGGCAGAGATTCCAGTCCAACTCTTCGTATCGCTCCTGCTCCGAAGCCTACACCAGTGAGTACTCCAAGGTGTGGGAGGAGCGGGAGGATCCCTGCCAGTGTTCGCCCTTGAAGTCGGCCATGAAGAAGTCACCTGTCCAATGGCAGGCAGATCCCCCGCAGAGGAACTCCTACCCCGCCACTGCACCCTCGCATTTGGAGACGGGTCGACGCTACTACACGGACACACAGCCGGGTGGTGGGCAGGAGGTTGGCACCCGCTGCAGCTGTCGCTCACTGCGCTCCACCAGCTCCATCCGGGCGCTCAGCTCCAACACGGACAGTGTGCGGTGTCCCTGTGCTCCGGCTCCGTCGGTGGCCAGTGTGGAGCCTACCGAAGAGGTGGCGCCGGCGGAGGAGGTGCCGGAGCAGGCGGGGCAGTGTTTCTGCTGCAGATACCAGGAGCCCTATCTGCAGACCACTTCCTCCCCGCCTTCTCATCCTTCTCCTCCGCCGTGTGCCCACTTCCAGTCGTGCTCCTGCAGCCGCCGTCCCAAGGCCAAGTTCTTTAGCGAAACCCTGAGGTGGGAGCCACAGCAGCACCACCATGCCCGCACTCTGCTGCGCACCCAACGGCCTCCGCCGCCGAAGCACCAGCAGTTGGCCAGCTATCCGCAGTACCAGGAGCAGGAGCAGCAGGACAGGCAGTGGGTTCCCGAGTACCAGACCCCTTGTCGCTATCCAGAAGTCACTAATCAAAGATGGGAGGACCAGGTGGAGGACCAGCAGTATCATAACTACAACTACAACTCCTATCCTTGTCAAAGCAACTGCCTCAAAGGCAGGGGCAGGGATCGAGCTGGAGCCATCACAGCCGCTGCTCAGGGTCTGCGAGGATTGGTGAAGGCTCTGGGAGGAACTCGTTATCGACCGAGGCACAATCCTCAGCCGGATTACTATCAGCCAACTGGCTATGGTGAGGCACGGGTAGACAATGGTGGCACTGCCTTGCCACCCACATGGCCACCCAATGAGCCACCAGTTTCTAGAGAGGATTCTCCCATTTACATGGGAGCTTCCACCTCGGCCTTCCCACCCAGAAACAACCACTCAATAAGTCCAGATTTCAACGGGTATCCAAGAGGAACAAATGTGGATAGGGATGATCCAGGGAACTACCTATCGGTGGATGAAAGATACACAAAGTCCTATCTAAGAGGAAACATGGAGAGGGAACCCTACTGCTTCAGGATGAAAGGTGGAGGAGGTGGGATCATAGGGGATCCCTCAGTGGGGCAAAGGCAAAGAGGAGGATCCTCTGGATTTCATATACTTGATTCCCAAGTCGAGTCTCCTTGTAGGAGAACCAAAAGAGCCCGACAAACTGGAGGAGCCTCACTCGCCCTCGATGAACATGCAACTGCTCCTAGTCCCACGCCACTTGCCATCTTGCTGGACAGTTTGAGGGCAAAGCATGCTGCATCTGATATCCAGATTAGAAACACCCAGCGGATTGGCAGCCAAGAGCCCAGAAAGGTGGCCACATTGGAAAGTCTCCCTAAGCCAGCGGAGAGCCACGAAAATACCACCCCCAGTGACGACGACACGGATGCGGATGACAGCCTGGACTGGAGGAACAGACTGCCCAGAGCCCCGGAGGAGACCATGGTCTTTCCATCCACCTACACGGGTCTGCTGGAGGAGCAAGTGCTGGGCGAGTATCTGCCCAGTCCGCGGTGCAAGCGCAGGTCATAGATGCTACCTCGGCAGCATTTTAAGGGATTTGTGTAAATGTGGAACGAGTGTTAAGGGAAGTACTCATTTGTCCAATTAAAGATCATTATAAAACATCAGTTATTAGTTCCTAAACTTGCTTAAATACAATATCAACCTTTTGAATAATAGATATGCTGTGCTATCTACCCAAATCACTATCTAAAAGGCTTCTAAGAACGCAATGTACTACTACTAATTTAGATAAGATTAAAGACAGAATAAGAAGTTTCTGGTACCATATCATCCTTATAAACAGTATATCTTTCAAGTTATCTGCCAAAATCCAAAACCAAGAGGTTTCTGTATAAAGACACCCCTTCAAAACGGAATTTAGTAAAATTTGGATGGACCGAGACAGAGAATAGGAAGAGAAGGGCTAACAATGGTTTTCCGACTGGAGGCCCAAAAATGCACTACCAAAATCCAAACCTAGGGTAATTGGAGATCGATTTTAAAGGTTTATACCTCCATGAATTTGCGGCTCAATTCTCTTTCATTCTGCATTTAAATATTTCCTTTCTAAGCGGGTCAAAATTTTAGTCCCTTTTCATGTCCGATTTTTCCATATTTCCAATGACATTCAGAATAGTGACCCAAAACTGCTCTTCTATAATCCATAACTTTAGTAATAGGCCTCCGATTTTGAAGTGGGATACCTTTATGAGTTTGTGGTTGAATTCTCTGATGTTCTGCATTTAAATATTTCCTTTCTAAGAAGGTCGAAATTTTAACCCATTTTCATGTTCGATTTTTCCATATTTCCAGTGACTTCCAGAATATTGACCCAAATCTGCACTTCCAAAATCCATAACTTCAGTAAAAGGCCTCCGATTTTAAAGTGGGATACCTCTATGAGTTTGTGGTTGAATTCTCTGATGTTCTGCATTTAAATATTTCCTTTCTAAGAAGGTCGAAATTTTAACCCATTTTCATGTTCGATTTTTCCATATTTCCAGCGACTTCCAGAATATTGACCCAAATCTGCACTTCCAAAATCCATAACTTCAGTAAAAGGCCTCCGATTTTAAAGTGGGATACCGCTATGAGTTTGTGGTTGAATTCTCTGATGTTCTGCATTTAAATATTTCCTTTCTAAGCGGGTCAAAATTTTAGTCCCTTTTCATGTCCGATTTTTCCATATTTCCAATGACTTTCAGAATAGTGACCCAAAACTGCTCTTCTATAATCCATAACTTTAGTAATAGGCCTCCGATTTTGAAGTGGGATACCTTTATGAGTTTGTGGTTGAATTCTCTGATGTTCTGCATTTAAATATTTCCTTTCTAAGAAGGTCGAAATTTTAACCCATTTTCATGTTCGATTTTTCCATATTTCCAATGACTTCCAGAATATTGACCCAAATCTGCACTTCCAAAATCCATAACTTCAGTAAAAGGCCTCCGATTTTAAAGTGGGATACCGCTATGAGTTTGTGGTTGAATTCTCTGATGTTCTGCATTTAAATATTTCCTTTCTAAGCGGGTCAAAATTTTAGTCCCTTTTCATGTCCGATTTTTCCATATTTCCAATGACTTTCAGAATAGTGACCCAAAACTGCTCTTCTATAATCCATAACTTTAGTAATAGGCCTCCGATTTTGAAGTGGGATACCTCTGTGAGTTTGTGGTTGAATTCTCTGATATTCTGCATTCAAATAATTACTTTTTAAGAGGATCAAAATTTTAGCCCATTTTCATGTTCGATTTGTGCGTAATTCAAATGGTTTTCCTACGGCTATGGACTCGATTTGCTCCTCCGGCGGTCGCCACCCTGCATCCGCACTCCCGCAGCGGTTGTCTCGCTCTTGCCCTTCTTCGGTGAGCCCGTGGAGTTGCGCGACTCCCGGCGCGAACCCTTCTCGCCCGACGCCCAGCTCTTCTTGTTGGACGAGCGACGATGGGAGCTGCTGGTGCTGCGGATGACGGGCGAGCCGCTCTCCAGACGGTTGGCCGGTTCCTCGGTCTCTGGGACGCGGCGGGTGCAGTATATCTGCGGGGTGATGGTCCTGCGCTGCGGCTTCTTCTGGGCATCCGCATCCTTGCCCTTGGACTTCGCCTTGCGTCGGCGTCGCTTGTGGATCACGGCATTCTTGTCCGTGGCGGCCACCTTGTGGTAGAGATTGCACAGCTGCAGGCACTGGCGGGCGCTGTGGAACCGCTTGATCCGGCCATCCTGCTCCAGAATGCTGCACACCAGCTCCTCCAGCTGCACCTGCTGCAGGGCCAGCAGCAGGCCGTTGAGCTCCACGGGACAGGCGGCACGGGCATTCAGCCGGAGGAGCATGGCCAGGAGCTGGGCCTTCTGCTCGGGCACCAGCACCGGAGCCAGGAAGATCAGGCGCAACAGCTTGTAGGCGTTCGTCCGGTCCAACGGATCGATGGGCTGGCCGCAGCGGTCGTACAGGCTGTCGTAGATCTTGAGGTCGTGCAGCTCCGTGTACGGGGCCTTCACGTTCTCCATCACCGACCAGGTGCGATCGCGCGGGAAGCGCGGCAGCGGCCGACTCTCGTGGTAGGCCAGTTGGAAGAGCGTGGTCAGCATTTGGAACTTGGTGACGCGGAACAGGCAGCTCAGCGCCTCCAGGATGTGCTTGTTGCGCTGGCAGGTGCAGCGGCACTCCTGCTCCGCGTTGTTCTGGCTGCACAGCGCGCACTTGGAGGCCGGACAGCAGCGGTGGACCGTCGCCGGACGCAGTGGCTCCAGCGGCACCCGGCAGGCGGGCCGACAGCACATCGAGGGACCGCAGGCCGGAGCACCGCACATGGGAGCACAGCACATCTTCCACAGTCTCGCCTTGAGTCCCGCGCCGAAAAACTACGAATTTCGAGAGCCTAGTTGTTTACCGAAAGGGGGATTGACCTGATTTCCTGGTTGAAAATAAATCCATGGCTACAAATATTACAAAAGGCTGACAGATTCGCAAATTTTTTAGCATTTTTTTGTCCTTTTATATAACAAATTGTTTAAGAGGTCGAAAAAAAGCGTTTCCTTGCCAAAAAAGTAATTAGAGTAGTGACAAAGTCGAAAAACGGAGAAACTCGGGGTTTAAGCACAGATTAAATTAGTTATGGGGTTGTTAAATGTAATAGTTAAATGTAAAGTTGATCTGGATCATAAGCTTATGTTAAATAGTATGTTAATATTCAGTAAAATATTATTAATGATAGATTTGATAGTTATCAATTGTTTTAAACTTATGAAGTGTCATCAGCTAAGCTAATCTCCTAACTGGAGGTTAGCTTAATTTTATGTTTTTTACTTGAGACTAGATTCATTTAGAGGTATTCTAAATAAAACATGTTAAATAACTAATTTCCTACCCAACAAAGTACAACTATTTTGAATCAGGGTCGACAACAAAGGTAATTTATTATAACTAGAGGTTAACTTCATTATAATTTTTTTATTTAACTAGAAGGAAGATATATTTAAGTGTATATTCAATTTAAAAAAATTTAAAAATGTTTCCGACCTAATAAGCCAAATATATTCTTAACCAGGAGTTCCAGCTAACTAATCTTTTCTAACTAGAGGTAAGCTGTTATGTTATGTTAACCATTACTTTGATTACTTCAGTTATTTCTACATCCATCCATCAACAACCCATTTTTGGGTTTCTACCTGAAATCATAGTAGCTTTTTCCACCGCATGTCATTCGCATTTAGTCTTTATACCAATCATTATGTTAAATTATCCAAAAAATAATCAAAATCGTTTTTAACTATTGAGAAAAAGAACACAGTATAAATTTGAGATCAGTTAAAATTCCCGTTCGACCAAAAGACCCGATCCAACATTTTCGGCCCAGCGCAATGTCCCATGATATGACACAATTCCTAGGCGGAGTCCGCCACACTCCACAAGATCGGGCCAGGGCGACCAGGACCAAGGTGGGAGCTGGGCTCATCGCCGCAGCATCGCAACCCGCAAGATCCGCCCAAAGGCCAGCCATTGGTGGTGGTGCAGAGCAGACACCTAGGTGGAATCAAAGGCCACCAGCTGGAGCCAGTGCAGCGGCGGGAGTGGCACCCAAGAGGCCCGCCAATCGAGTGCGAGCCCCGCCAGGGGCGACAGCCGAGCCAGGCGGAGCTGTTCCCAAGAGAGCAACTGGCGGTGGTGCGACCAGGGTGATCCAAACCACCGCCACCTGCACGTTGCGTCGAAGGCAAGGGCCCCCGCCTCCTCCCAGGCTGACCATTCCGCGGCGCCCCAACGAGGTCAAGTGGATCATGAAGCCCTCGCAGTGCTTTGTGCCGTGCAGTGAATCCTCCTCCGAGGACAACATCACCCAACGCTCCGACATCCCACACGAGGGAGACGACGAGGCGGCCACCAAAGTGGACAAGACCAAGAGCAGTCGACGGTTGCCGGCTGAACACGTTGGCACGCTGGTGAGGACCAAGGTGCGATGCTCTCGCATGTTCCGTGTGCCCAGCCAGCGAATCATGCGGGTCGAGGAGCTGAAGCAGGCCCAGCTGCAGCAGATGCATCCGCGGCGGACGAGGACCCACAACCAGACTCAGTACGGCAGTCGTTCACGTAGTAGGTCTCCCAACTGGTCAGCCAGTAGGTCACCAAGTCCATTGCCCCATCAATCGCCCTCTAGGTATCCAGGTGGCTTCTCCAGTCGCTCAGTAAACCAGCCCACTGCCAGTCGCCTGCCATCGGAAGGTGAGGAGCAGGAGGAGCAGGGGGAGCAGGAGGAGCAGAGGGAGCAGGAGGAGCAGAGGGAGCAGGAGGAGCAGAAGGGGCAGGAAGAGCAGCAAGGGCGGGAGGAGCAACAAGAGCAACCGAAGGATGTGCCCCTTGCAGCCACCAGAACCGTAACTCTGATACCCAAGCCGCCTTCTGGTCTGGTTTCCTGCTCGCCCAGTCCGATCGCCAGTCCCTATCCCAGCCAGAGTCGCCTCCAGAGTCCAAGCTTGAGTAGTACCAGTTGGAATGCCAGCTGCTGCACGATGGATACCTGTGTAAAAAGTTATACTTCCAGCTCCACTCCTCACTCGATCCCCAGCAGCAGCAGCAGCAGCAGTCTCAGCACCAGTGGCAGCGAGTGCCGAGGTGGCAGCAGGACGCCCACCGCCAGGCGGTGGAATCGTCCAGTACGCATGGCCACAGGGGCATGGGGCGCCAAGGCCATCAAGCTGACCTCCACGGTGATTGAGATCATAAAACCAACAGCAACGACCACGACAGAGGGCAAGAGACACCCTGAGGTTAACAGGAAGAGAGCGGTGCCCGCTCCACTCCAGGCCAAGATCCACTCGGTGCTTAAGACCAAAGGACAGGCGGAAACGAGGCAGGCCATGAACGCACCCATGGTGCAGTCGATAGCGCCACCGAAGTTCACGCCAAAGCTGCAAGTGCCCCATCCAATCAGTCAGTCGGTCAATCATGTGGTCAATCAACTGACAGCCCAGCTTAAGGCGGCGGCCATGATTCAGTCCCAGGATGAGCAGAAGCAGCCCAAGGAGCGTGCTCCAACGGATCAAGATGTCTACCAACCGTGGCTATCAAAGGCTCCCGCCAGAAAGCCCTCCATTTATCTGCTCATGAACCAGCCGGCAAAGCAGCCAGAGACCTCATCAAACGAGCCCTCCCAGGATGCCTGGGTTATTCAGCCAATGGAGCTAGCCAAGGAGGCGAGGAACCAGCACACCAATCACTACTTGGAGGAGTCCAAGGACCATCCTAGGCTACATGCAAGTCGCTATACGAATCCACCAAAGCTAGGAGCTGTCAACCAGGGCCAGACTAGGCAGCTCTTGATGGGTCAGGGTGGCAATGCTCCAAAGTACACGACTCCGCCGAGGAACTGGGAAAGTTCTTTACGGGATCAGGCGGGCATCTCAAGGAATCCGTACATTGGGGAACCCAACAAGCTGTCCAGGCAGCGAGCTCCTCCGCGGGCCAGGAGCACGCCTGTTTCGCTGAACAGGACCACCCGGCCTTCCGCACCCACTGGCAGCCCCTATGTGGTTGCTCCTCCTCCTCCACATCCGCAGCAGCAGCCGCAGCAACAGCAGCCGGAAGCCCCCGCCGGCAGCAAGATTGTGCGAAAGACGCAGCACAAGGTGCCGCGCACCATGGAGGATGGCATCGACATGAGCTACCAGTACTTCGTATCCATTCCGCTCAAGCGTGGCAAGAAACCCCAGGTGGTGCGCTACCTCTACCGCCCGATGGTGCGCCAACTGAACGCACCCACTTCGCCCAATCGCCGCAACTCCAGGCGGTCCAAAAGGAGAGCAGCGGCAGGTGGAGAGGAGCCACCCACAGCGGAGGGTGCTGCCCAGCAGTTTGATCCCGCACTGAAGGCTCTGGGTGGAATGCCGCTGCCGCTGGAGGATCCACCAAGGGCGGAGGAGAAGTCACCCGCCTCGGAGCGTAAATCGAGAATACTACTCGATCCGGAGGAAGTGCTGAATGCTCCGTATGAGGTACCGCCGCTCAAGCTGGATGCCCGCTTCAAGACCATGATGGAGCAGCTGGCCCAGATGCCGTATCCCGAGGAGCGGCCCAGTCGCCGTCGTCGGCGCACCAATCGCCTGGCCCGCGCCGCCGGTGGCGCTGACCAGGTGCCACCATCGGAGCACCACGTGGGCACTGGCGGCGGCGATGCCGTGCGCCATGAAATGCGCTCCCTGGAGCAGGTGTCCTCCATCTGGAAGTGTGGCTCCCGGCTGCCCAAGCTGATCAACTACCGACCGGAGGCCAAGCGTCTGAGCACGGCCACCGGAGCCCCTATCTCCTATCACACGCCCCTGCAGATAAGTGAAGTGGGCTTTGTGCTCCCCGTGGAACCCATGATTCAGACCATAACCTATGACGACATCGAGCAGAGAGAGAGGGGCCAGCTGGCGGAGCAGCAGTTGCCACTGGAGGCGGAGGCGGAGGCGGAGGCTCTTCCCCTAGAGAAACGCCAAGAGGGAGCCAAGTCCGTGAGCTTCCATCCCGGCGACGCGAGGGTGAGTGAAATCCCCGCCAGGAGCAGCAGCTCCATCAGCATCCGCTCCACTTCCAGCGGCAGAGCCCAGGCCAAGGGACGCCGCACCTCGCGAAAGAGCAAGGCCAAGGCCAAGGGAAAGGCCAAAGTCCGCAGGTGAAGGGGATTCTTGGCGACAACAAGCGATATTTCGGGCATTTTTTTAAACCCATCAAAAATTTCCAGTGAATTTGTAGCAAGGAAGAGCCCCAAGACCCCTTTGTAAAACATTTTGTAAACAAACACAAAAATAATAGAAGCAAATTCCTTTTTTAAGACATCGAAAATGGGAGTTCTTATTATTTTGAGGGAAGATTTTATAACTAGATATTGAAATATATAAAATACCATATAATACGGAAATATTATAAAAATAATAATAATACACCAATCTCTAATTGGTTGTAAAGAACCTTTAAAGCTCAAATGTCTACAAAACCAGCATATTTTTAGGAAACCAACTCTAGGTACTTTACAAGGATTTTACTCAAAAAAGACGATATTTAGATATTTTAAAAATAATATAACGTTAAATTAATTTCTTTAAGCATTGAAACTTGAAATTCCTGTATTATATTTCTTTAATATTTCTGATACAAAAAATATTTCAGTATTATTAATATTACTTCATCTTTGATTGATAGTATATTTTTAAGAGTCCTCATATATTTTATAGGAATTTAACTCAATGGTGGGGGTAACCCCACATTATAATAATAGAATAATAAAATAATAGAAGCCATTTCCTGCTTTCAAAACCAAACCAAGTTGAAACTCCCAAACTATTCTGATGGATGGTTCCACAATGATATAAATATTATTATAATAAAAATAATATAAAAAACAGCCATCTTTAATAAGTAGTAAACAAACTTCCTGCTAAACCAGGATATTTCTCGGAGACCAACAAAGTTTTCTAAGGATTCAGGCGATGACTTCACCTGGCGCACCTGCAGAAGGTCAGGGGAGGTGGAGAACCAGGTCAAGGCCCTGCCGGGGGCTATTGCTTAATGTCAGGATGTTGGTCATTAGCGCAGAGCGTGGGTCTGAGTCGACTGGGGAGCGAAGGAGTCCAGAAATGGACTTGAATTAGCTAATGTTTTAATAAACCATGGTTTTTAGGGGGAGTCCTTTTCTTATGTTTTTATAAGAATTTACCTATATCCCTGGCCTACACCGTTGGCAGTGATTCCGCCCCGTGCAAAGTGATCACCTAACCTTGGACGCACCCACCTCCCCGAAGCCTCGCCCTGCAGCACTCCCAGGCGAGCCAAAGTCTCCGCATCGAATGTGGGAATTAGTTCCAATTAAAAGCGCCGGCGGTTCCGCCTCATGGCCCCACGGCGCACACAAAGTGCTCCCTCCAGGGGCTACGCACAGGTGTGTGTCGCTGGGCTGGGCAATCGAATCGCATGTGATTTGGATATCGGTTACTGGGTCGGCGGCCCACGCCGCCCATGTGCGCAGCAGTCCAGAGCCAGCCAGCGGCAATGCAAATAAACAAATAGCCTCAACTATGTCCAATTAAGATTTATGATGAAAGTCAAGGGCGCCACCGGCCAGAGGGGCGGAGCGGTGGAAAATTTATCAACGCCGCCTCGAGAGCCCCTCTGAGCATCTAACGACAGGGCCGCTTATCAGTGCCAGATGCACTCGCTCACCCAAATCGATTCGGCGGCCCGATAGGAAGACACCGCAGACAGACCCGGATAGATAGAGGCCGGCAGATAGGCGGCGGGGCCAGTCGACGGAGCTCCAACTGATTGCCTTATCGGAGGCAGAGGAGGTGGACTTACAGCGATCGCGGCGAGTCAGGAAACTGGGTCGCCTGGGCGGGAGTTGGGTGACTAGCTGGGTAGCTTGGGTCACTCCTGACTTGCTCACAGCTTGGACAATGATTTAGTAAGGCTATTACAGGGCTGAAATGGTATTTAATGTATTATAATATATGTTCAAATGAATAAACCAGTTCGTTCTTGATATACAACTTAATGAGGAGCTTGGAAAAAGATTAAGGCAAGGGTATTACAGGCCTAGAAAGGCGTACAATACATGTTTAAATGAAATACAATTTAATTGGAAACCCAACAACAGAATTAGGCATGGGTATTACACTCTACATTGGTACAGAATATGTAGAAAACTTTTTAAATAAACAAAAGGAACCCAGAAAGGTGAGTCTCTTGAACCTGGAAAGTCAGGAAATTGGGTCGCCTGGCCGAAAATAGAATGGTTAAGTGGCTATCTTAGGTCATTCTAGATAAGCAATTTAAATTAAAAAGGCATTTAATACGTGATCAAATGATTACATTTCCAAAAAGAGCCCAAAAACATATCCAACATATACGAAATTCCCTAGAAATACAAAGAGCAACCAAAACCGATATACCCCTTTTTCAAGGGATACCAAGAGCGGAGGCATGTGATGAGCGCTTATCCAGATAGCAGATTGAGCCAATTCCCGTCCAGAGATGGGGTTGTGTAACACCTGGCACTCTCTGTTTCATCGTGACCAAGTGGAACGTGCAGCCTTCCCATGTAATCGCAGGCCTGGGGCACAGGGGCAGCCCAATTTAGGCGCGCTAAACAATTCTACACACGGTTTAATTAGCACTAAGCACTGCGCCGGGCAGTAGTGCTGCCCAAGGGGCATTGAAATGCTGGGAAATTCGATTCCCTGGATCATTCGAACTCCCCGAAGATCCGGTGGCTGAGAAGGCAAATAAACAATCGAGTTTCCCTCGGGGAAGTGTGCCAAAGGAGGGTGTTTATCACAAAGTTCGATTGAAGGGGAGGCGAGGTGAATTATTGAATCACTTGAAAGCCGGCTCGCCTTGGGCCAAACCCGTTCTAACACGGATCCCCCTGCATCCCCCACATCCCGCATCCCACGCCCGCCTCGAGACCTTGACCCGAATGTCGCGATGCGAGAAGATGTCGCGGACACCAGCTGGGATATACTCGTATATAGTATAGCCAACCGCCTGCGTCTGTGGGCAGACAGCGGTGGGAAGGGCCCTTCAGGCGGGGAAGGGCACTATAAATGCGCCACTTAATATGCTCCCCTAGATAAGCCCAAGGGCAGTGGAAAAATTCAAGCACCTCGCCCACGGCTGCGACGGAGTGCTGGGGAAATAGTTCCCCCAAACACGCGCTGTTTTATCCAGTGAATCACCCTTGATTGATAGCGAGACTACCTGTTAGCTACGTAAGCGATGACACCATGATGCCCAGCACTTCGTCTGAAACCCCAGCTAGAGCAGCGTCCAGAAACTATTCCAGTTGAACTTATGGAAATTGCGAACCCAGCCACACACACTTCGGCCTCTACTTCTCTGGCATTATATAAGTATTACAGACGCACAGTTCAATTGAGTGAATCCCGTGCCGTGTGGCCCGAGGCAGCTCGCCTGGGGGGTGCGGGGCAGGGTGAGCCGCAGCTCCAGGGTTTTCTGGGAACGGGGGGGCACATCTCGCTGCGTAATGGCGCGCCCACGCAACCGCCCACTGCACCAGGCAAGTGCAGCGAGTGCGTGCGTGGGCGGCATCGCGGGAAAATCAATAGGAATGGGACTCACTTGTTGGTGATCTCCAGGACGTCGGACATCATCAGGCGGTACTTGCGGCGAAAGCGCTGGCCGCGGCTGGTCTCCAGCAGGTACTTGTTGCAGAAGTCGGTCAGCGAGACGAAGTAGATGAAGCCCAGCGAGGTGAGCACCAGGCCGCGCTGCAGCGAGATGCGGTCGCTGGTGTTGGGGATCTGCCACAGGCTGCCGCAGGCCAGGCCCATCGAGCCGATGGAGAAGGCCAGCGAGAAGTAGCAGCCGCGTCGCGGCGCCCTACCTGCGCCAGCCTTCTGCTCCGCCGCATCCTGGGCCGCGCTCTGCTCCTCCGGCCGCTGGGCCGCCTCTCCTGCTCCTCCTCCTCCGCTGCCGTTCGCCGGCTGGCGGCGCTGCTGCATCCTGACGGCGGCCGATGCACCTCTCGGCGTCGGCGGGCTAAACACTTCCTGGGGCTGGGGGCGCGCAACCTGTTGCGGGAATCCGGGAATCGGGCTCCTTTCTCCTGTCTCCTGTCACCTGACCTGGCGCTTGTGCGGCGGACTTCTCTTGCTCTCTCGGCTGCTTACAGGCGGCACTGCGTCTGGGGCATGGCGGCGGGCGAACGGGGGCTGGAGCTGGAGCGGATTCCTCGGGGTTTGACTTTTGATGGACAGTGCAGCGACGAGGGGTGGAAATATCAAAAAGTATCGAGTATCGAAGTATCGGCGAAAATATCAAGTATCGGTGGAAACATCGCTTTTTTTGGTTTTTATCGTTTCAACGTAAGCAAGCGTAGGAAAACGTAAGCAAACGTAGGAAAACGTAAGGCAGTGAAAAAGAGAAATGCAAGATTTCTGCTCTCGCTCCGGAGAGCGGTGTTAGATGTGAAAAAAGTCGGTGTTTTTTCGATAAATTTTAGTGTTTGAATGTAAGCAACGTAGTCAAACTTAAGTGTCCGATTCGATGGACTAAGTGTGACCGCCTAGAAGAGAACATCGCTAAGTTTTTAGTATTTTTGTGCATTAGCAACGTAATAAAACGTAACTGTCAGTATTTTTGCTCTTGTGGTAATAGAGATGAAATAATCGGTTTCACTACACTCACAGAAAAAATTAAAAAAAAAAACATGTTGACTAATGGGATTGCACTCATGCCATTTAGATGAGTTTGAAAGTTCAACGCATTATACCGCTAGAACACCGATTTTTAAATTTCTAAGGCGATTTTCTATTTTTAAGCGCGTTTTTAGATGATTCTATGATATATGGCAATTTGACCTAAATATGAGAAAATATTGCAAAAATTTTGCATTAAAAAAAAATTAACCCTAAAACATATAAGAAAAATGTTGCATTTTAGAAAAATAACCCTAAAACATAGTTTTCATAGCGATTTTTTTTATATTTATGGCGATTTTTCTTATTGTTGGGGAAATTTTATTTTTGTGCGACTTTTCTAGTATTTATAACTTTATCGATTGTTAACTTTTCTCAGAATATACGGTGTTATCTCAAACTTTTTGAAAAATATACCAAAATAACACGAAGAACCCTATCGTAGCGCCATAATTGACCGTTGGTCAAAATAATCGAATGGCCCGATAGACATCGTTTTAAGTATTCAAAAAACCATAAACTCGATTAATCTTTACTCTGCTACCAAAAAAAATAATTTTCGACTTTTCAATAACTATTTTTCACTTTAAAAATCAAAAAATACCATATACGTTAACTATTTTCTCCATAACTATTTTTTAAAGAGATTTTCAAAGAAGGAGTCGCCGCTTAAGATAATATAATTTGTGTCATTATTTGCCTTTATTACAAAAAGCGTCTGTGTGGTGCACACTGTACAACATTCTTTCAGTCAATATTAACTTACTCTGTACGCACTCCTTGTTTTTGTTTTCGAATAATGCACTTGTTTACTTTCTCGTGAAAAATAGCAAGGCTGCTGCCTAAATATATAGGTCGTTCCCCATTCACTACTTAATCAGTGTTATGACTGCTTGCAATTTTTGTAAACAACCCAGTAGTTTTCCGTATATGAGTCAGAAATGACACGTTTTCAATGCTCTCCATGGTCTTTCCACCTGTTTTTGGTCCTGACGGCTGCCCTTGCCTCTGGTCAGAATTATTGTGATCCGGCACTTTGTCCTAATGGCCGACACGTGGCCTGTCAGAGCAGCGGAGTAAGTTCCTGTATCAAAATTTTTTTTTTTAATTTTAATAACTTACTGTCGATTGATTAATTTTAATACCTTACTGTCCATTAATGATTGTATTTTTCCCTTTTGTATTGGCCCCTTTTCCTGAAGTGGAAAGTTTGTGTTTAAGTATGATATTTTTCAAAATTTAGGGATTTCAAATTAAAAAAAAAAGTTTTTTTAAAAAATGTGTTTTTTTTTAAGTAAGATTCTTTAAAAATATTATCATAAGAAAAAGTGATATTTCCGTTTAAAATTTCCTTTCGCAGAAATATATAATTTAAAGTCAAAAAATTCGCCAAATTTAAAGTTAAAATGTGTTTTTTTTAAGTAAAATTCTTTAAAAATAATATCATAAGCAAAAGTCATATTTATGGTTTAAAAAAAACCTAAAAATCATTGTTACATGTCCTCATAGCCTAATTTCCTTTCGCGAATTCTTCAGAAATGAGTGATGGAAGGTCAAACAATTCCTAAATTTGAAGTTGAAATCAAAAAGTACCTAATTTTCCTTTATTATCGCCTGATTTAGCGCTTCGCCAGCGGCTGCAGCGGTGAGTTTGTGGCAGTGGACCCCCAGATCCCGCTGATCCTGCGGCTGCACAACGAGCGGCGCAACCTCCTCGCGGGCGGCGGAGTGAGTGGCTTCCCCAGCGCCTCGCACATGGGCACCATGGCCTGGGACGCGACGCTGGCCCAGCTGGCCGCCTACAACGTGCTGCAGTGCCGCATGGCGCACGACGAGTGCCGGAACACCAACACCTACCGCTACGCGGGCCAGAACCTGAGCATCCTCTTCACCCGGAGCGTGGACGTGGGCGACTTCCTGCGCCAGCGGATCGCAGCCTGGTTCGACGAGAGCCGCGACGCCACCAGCGCGGACATGGAGAACTACCAGATGCGGGGTGGCCCGTGAGTATCCCTGTTCGCAGCCGTTAATTTATTATATTTTTTAACAATATATTGTGCACCTTTCAGGGCCATTGGCCACTTCACCACCATGGCGAACGAGCGCAACAACAGAGTGGGCTGCGCCATCGCCCGCTTCACGGACTCCAACGCCGCTCAGGCCACCCTGCTGGCCTGCAACTACGCCGTCACCAATGTCCTGAACAACCCCGTCTACAGGGCGGGCCAGGCCGCCTCGGAGTGCACCTCGGGCCGCAACACCAACTACCCCAACCTCTGCTCCCCCAGCGAGGCCTACAACTACAACCAGTGGTCGGGTTAGCAAGGGGTCCGCTCCAGAACCCTCTTCCCATCAAATTCGGTCACCTGGGTGCTGGAAACTACCAAGAATAAATAAGCTGGGACCGTAATCTTTATGAGTTGTATTTTAAGACCTAAAAAAAAATCATTATTTTTGATAAAAAAAAAATAGAACAGAATTAATCATTATTTTTGATCAAAATAAAAACTCAGAAATAATCATTATTTTTGATTTTAAAACAAAGCTCCAAAATAATCATTATTTTTGAGTTATAAAATAAATAAAAATAAAATAATCAGAGATAATCATTCTTTTGATTTTTTGCTCTGGACTTATGATTATTTTTTATTTTTATTTTAAGACTCAAAAATGAATTTTTCCAAATTTTATTCTTTTCCTTTAACAAAAATAAGGATTATTTCTGAATTTTTTTTTTTTTTAAATAAGAACTCACTTTATATATTCAAATAATCGGCGTTTTTCTTAGGTTGTTTCAAAATGACTTTCATTTTGATCCAAAAAAAATATAAAAATCGATTAATCGATAACGATTATTTTTGATTTTCATTATAATACTTATTTAAAATGATTACTTTTGAGGAATATTATAAAAATCGCCAATTTTAAAATAATGATAAAATGTTGTATTTTATTAAAAAAAAAACCAGGAATTTTTATTATAAGACTAAAATATAATTGTTATTTTTGAACAATATTATAAAAATCGAAAATTTTAAAATCATGGTAGAAATTATGTTTATTTTGATCAAAAAATAAAAATCATTAATAATGATTAGTTTTAGGTTTTAATTATAAGACCTAAAAATTATAAAATAATAATAATTTTTGAGAAATATTATGAAAAACGCACATTTTAAAATCACTATAAAAATATTGTTCATAAAAGAAGTTGGGAATAATAAATAGTTTTGATTTTCATTTAAACACTTAAATATTATTAAAAACGCAAATTTTAAAATCACTATAAAAATATTGTTCATAAAAGAAGTTGGGAAACATAGTTTTGATTATCATTTTAACACTTAAATAATATTATTTTTGAGGAATATTATAAAAATCCAAAATCTTTAAATCATGATAAAAATGATGTTTATTTTGATAAAAAAAAATAAAAAACACAAAAGATTATTTTTAATTTTCATTATAGGACTTAAATAAAATGATTATTTTTGGGGAATTTTATAAATATAGCTTTTCTAAAATCATGATGAAAATGGATAGGCAAAACCAAAGAGAATCACTAGGGTATTTTTCTTTTTCCGAAGTGGCTTTTTTTTTTATTCAAAAAACAGTTCAATAATTACTATTTGCAGTCCCTGGTTAGTAACAGTTTTTTGAATATTTTTCAGGCTCACTAAATATAAAAATAAAAGGAAACCATTGAAGTAGACCAAATAATTAAGGAAATATCCTAGTTGGCCCTGGGTTTTTATTTGTCATCAGGTTGCTGTATTACTAAAAGTCATAGTCCTTGAATTCCCTTGGCACAATAATGGTGCCACAGGTCCTTCGGGGAGCACGGGCTTTCGGCTCCGGCGACGCATGCTCAGTGTGTTTCTTCAGCTTGCGATTGCGCTCGGCCTTCAGGCGGCGGAAGGCATCCTGTTTCTCCTCTTCAGACCACTCCCTGAGATCCTTCGACTGCCTATTTGGGAAATTATCATAAAAAAAGGGCTAGAAAATAATTTCTTACGAAATACTTACTGCGAGATGGGAACCGCATCCCATTTCTTACTTTCGGAGCCCGAATATTCGTTCCCGGATGTGGCGGCCAAGTCATTCTCCTCATCCTCATCTGTATTACCCATATCCTGTGACTCGGAGCTGGAACTGTTACCCTCGGATGTGGCAGTCTTTTCAGGCTCCTCATCCAAATCAAAACCCTGGCCCTCGCAAGGCGTAGTGGAATCAGGCACTTCATCTTCATTCCACCAATCCTTGGCTTCTGCAGGGGAAGTGGAAGGAGTATTGGGTTGATCCCCAGAAGAATCGGGGAAATCGTAGTTCTCTTGGCGGTCCATAATTTTCCTAGAGACATTATTGAGTATATTTTTATTTTTTTATTTTATTTTTTTTTTTTTGAAGCTCACCTTTAGATCTGCTTTGTAGCTCAGCTGGATTGAAAATGAGCCTGGGCCACTTAAAAGTCGAACAGGAAACTTTTCTTAATGACATTTGACATTTATTTCAGAGCCTTCTTACTCATAAAAAAATTGAAAAAATGTTTTGTAATTTTAAACATAGCAAATGTGTGCCTTCTTATTTATGAAAACATTTAAAACATATTTTATAATTTTGTAACATGGCAAATATGTGCCTACAATACAATAAAATACAATCATTAAGAAAAGAAAAGCTTAAGAAATTAAAAAAATAAGCCCCAAAAATATCTTACATTAAAAAAAACGACAAAATTCAACAATTAGGTTGGAGTCCTTGCTAGTTTCGGACTGGGTGGCTGTACTTGCTGGCCATATGTGTGTCTCCGCTAAGTCATATATCAGTTTACTATCGATAGGTAGCCTCGATATGCACACATCGATATCAAAATAGACTTTAAAGATTCGCTTTAGACGAAAAAGCTTGCTTAAATCTATCACTATAGGGTATTTGATTGCTCTTTGTTGGTATCTGGACAGGTGCGAAATCCCACACATAAATTGAGGTGGTTTAAAGACCGCTGTATTCTCGCGCCATGTCAGGCCGTTGTCCCCGCTAGCTCAGCCAAGACACTCTCCGGGTCATCGCTGCCATCGATAGCGCCGATATCCCACCACTGCCGAGCCATCGATGCAGCCCCGCCACTAGCGTTCGTGTTTTATTTTTCCAACTCAACGGCTGGCTGAAATAACGGTGAACAATGGCGAAGAGTGTCGGTGCGTGCGCGCGAATTGCGATCCTTCTGGCCGTGCTCTGCGGCGCCTCGGGCCTGTGTAAGTGCATCCGTGGACGGCGACTGGAAACACCTCGTCCTCGCCACCTCCGCCATCTCTTTTGTTTTATCCCACCTGCCTGCCGTGGTCTCCGCTGCTCTCTGTGTGCGTGTGTGTGTGTGTGTGTGTGTGTGCGAGCGAGTGCGGCTGTGTGCGTGTTGGCTGTAAATCTGGTTGTTGTTTTCTTGTGCGCTACGCAGTTTGAAGAGGCGAAAAGTGCAGGAAAAGGCGAGGAAATCTTGGGAAAAGCTGGCCAACGGCCGGGCCCCGCACATATGTTCGGCTGCGCAGGGGTATTTATACATTTACGGCCAGTTGTTTGTACACAAAGCCCCCGAAAAGAGCCGAAATCGTCAGGGCAGTGGCGGTGGGCGGGCGAGGGGGAGCGCTGCCACTAGGTTCTCTTTCTTTTTTTTCTTTTTTTTTTCGAATGGTGAAATTTACCGCTGCCATGTTGTATTTTTTTGTGCTTTTTTTTCGCCCTGTGCTGGCACCTCAAATGCGTTAATTGACAACCGAGAAAAGCCGAAAATTCGTGTGACTGCCACGGCGGATGAGTGCGGAAATGGGCCACGTCCTGTGGCCCAAGGGCACCCCTTCTCGAGAGAGGGGCGAAAAAACAACGAACTCCCACCGCCACTGGCTCGTTATTTTCGAGTTTTGTTTTGTGCGACGCCATGCTCCACTTAATGTGCAACAATTTTCCATCTGCGCGACGTCGCCACCAGGCCAGCAGGCGAACAACCTGCATATATCAATTGAAATCGCTGATTAAGGCGCAAAGCTCATTGTTTTTGTCGCAATTTGCAATTGAAACGCTGGAGCTGAACGTGGAAAAGGCGAAATAGCCAACCCGCCCCCCGCGGGCTGGCAACTCTCTCCGGCCACCGTTAATTTCGCTTTCGCGCGCTGGCTGCGACAGGTGGCAACTTTGCTCGGCCGGCTAGCGGCACTTTTCGGTTTTCACCCATCACCCCCCACCCACCCCCCGAAAAGTGGGGAAAATGTGTAAGCGCTTACGCAACGGGCAGTACCATTTACCCACCCATCCAGCGCCCACTCTGCACTGTTTCGGTTATTTCCGTCTTGTTGATTCAGTTTGTGCGACATTTAGCTCTCCCTTTGTCTGCTTATCGGCTCATTTGCCCGGTTATTTACTCATTTTTTTTATCGCCTGCCCACCATCAGTTAAAGTGCATTGCTTATCTGCGTGGCCAACTTATGCGCCGTGCACACTGCGCGCTTCTTGCGGAGTGAGAACAGGTGTGTTTGCCTCAAACGAAAACTAAGGCCTTATGACACTGGCTTGTAATTGTATTAACTGGATTTAAAAAAATATATACTTAGGCTATAGAAATGGCTAAATGAATTACCAAAAACTTGACAACCCTAATAGAGTTAAATAAAATAAAATTTCTCTAGTTTTCTCAGACTCAAAAACTAATACAGCCAGTCAGTTAAAAATCAAGAGTAATATAAGGCCTTAAAACCTTAATATTTCGACTTCATTTAAGGAATCCCCTTTTTCTCTAGAGTTGCCAGGCTTCTTTACGAGTCAAATGCCTTGATTGACTTCCCCTAATCATGTCAACATGTCCAGCTCTTTGCAAAATAAACTTATTTACTCCAAGCCAACTGGCTGATTGTATGATATACCAGACAACCATCTAAACAAAAGCCTTTCCAGCCAGATAAAAGATATTTTTCTTATCGGTTTTGATTGTTCACGCCTGGTTAACAACTTCCACGTCTTTGTGTTTTCCCCTTGCAAATATTGTTCAGCACAGAAAGCCAACAGAAATCAATTAAGATCAACATTTGAAAGGTGGTTAAAGCACCCCCGTGCTCTTAAGCCCCCCTTTTGCCGTGCTATTAGCTGAGACCCGCATTAGGACCACTATGAGATAGGGCCAAATCGCAAAGACTGGCATATCTGCAGCGGAATTCCCATTGTCATTTCGCCAACCACTCTCTCCATTACATTTGCATCTGGCATCAGGCCGCTACTGGCACCACTGGCCTATCAAGGGCACTCGCTGATTGCTCCAATCGCTGCAAGCTGGCTTCTGTCCACTGGCACCATCCGTCCGCACTCCTTCCGCTCTGCAGGCCAGAAATCTGCTCCAAATCACCCTTGCCCGCCGCTTATCCGGTGGCCCTAAGTGCTGAACAGCTGGTGTAAGCTCTGGGAAATGCGAAAATTCCAGGAATCACAAAGTAAATGAATTCATAGAATCATATTACTAAGCTATGATCGACTCAGTAAGTGTTCCGCACTATCAGTATACTATATGTTCCTATTAAATAATTTAACAATCTGTTACAGCAGTTCGACCTATCATCGACAGTGCAATAGGCAAATAGATTATCTGCGGTTCGTAAGAAATGGGAATATTTGAAAGCAGTGCCCACGGCGAGGCAGGGCGTTTAAAAAGTTGGCAAAGTGTGATTGGAAGCGTGAACCATCCCCCACACATGATTCCCCATTCAAGACGTGTTTTCCCATTTCGGCTATCCACCAGTTTCCGTTGTTTACTCAAAGCCGGGTGTCAAAAGATGTCAGGTCAGCAACTCGGATGACGGATGACGGATGACTACACAGACATGAGGCACTTCTGCCCAACCAAAGGAAGCCACGAGACCTCGGGTGGGAAAGGCCCAACAGGTTATCTCCGCTAGGTGATACTGCTGCTGTGGCGTGCTCTCAAACAGGTTTCCTCCCAGGGGTCTGCTTCTACTCGGGCTATTTGCATGACCCCTTCACATGTCACTTGCTTGGTAGCAAAAATCAGTACCAATCCGCCGGGCAGAGTTCATGCTGCGCACTTCTTACTCATGGCGGGTGAAGGGACCCCGAGTGGAGCCCGCGATGGAGCCGAACAACTGCGATCCATTGTGGATCCGCAAGAGCTGCGCATTTCGACAAATGCATCGTTTGTCAACGTTTCTCTTGGCCATGGGAAGATCATTAGCACCAGATCATCGGCATCATCATGATCTGCCTGCCCTGCCGTTCGTTTCTCGGAATAAAAAGCTGCGGCTTTCCACCGCCTTGTCCCCGCAGTGAAAGGGGGAAACGAGGGGCTGATAAGCTTTTCCGGCTAACGGGGTCAGAAGAACTGTTAGTGCCTCGGCACTCCGGCCACGTCTGTCCAGCGGGAGCAACGGATACGAATGCACGGCGTCGGCTACACAGCGCGAATTGGGGGACAACAAAATACGTTCGAGAGTAACATCAAAATTGTGAGGTACCATTTTAAAATGATACTTATCATCTTAGAAAAAATCTCCAACAGCGGTGGGTATTGAACTCTGACTGCCAGAAAAAATGTTTCGAATTTTACCATAATATGGGTAAAGGTAATTGGTATTATTGAGATATTAGAATAATTTATTTATAAAAAAAAATTCCCGCAAGCACCAGTGGGTTTTGAACTCGGACTGCTACGAAAACGAATTCAAAGCTAACTTTTCATGGGTAATCCCAACTAGACAAAAAAAACCTCTATGAATTTCACCTTGAAGTACATGTTAAATTTTTTTTATGAGTCTAGAGATGATAAAAAGTGGTGATTAAGTGATTGTACCATAAACATTCACAGTCAGAGTGCTTTCACAAAGACACTAATAACACTAAAATAAAGCACAGTGTAAAATAATAGGTAAAGCTACCAATGTCTAAATAAAAAAAATGTCAATTTTTTTTTTAAATTTGAGGTTAATAAATATTTTCAATCCATATATATTTTATATTTCTCTCTAAAAATGTCTATAAAAATTCTAGTGTCCATTTGTCATCTATTATCTATCATTTAAATATTTAAAGGCTTCCTAAAGTAAAGAATGTTTGGTTTTTGCCGGTGTAGTGGGTTCGAGTACGTGTTCTACCGCCCGTTAATTAACTGGACAAGTTCAGGTAGAAGCGTGCGACGCAAATTGGCCGTCGAAGCGTCGGTGCGAGGCAGGCGTTTTTAGGGAAACGCTGATAAACTCGTCACCGCCCCTGACGAACCGCTAATCAGCGAGGGGCAGGTGGAAATGATGGAGTGGAAAGCTAGTTTAAATTGGCTAGGAAGGGAAAACAAATCAGCAATCTTGCTATATTTTCGTACTTAGAGATCCTTCTACAGTTAGCCATAAAATCTTAAGCGTTTTTATGGAAGGTACACGTCAAAAGCGTGCAAACCATTAAATTTTTCAAAAAAAAAAGTTCGTTTTTTTTGTGATAAATTTCTAAGAAATACGTATAAAGACGTAGGTATATAATATATACGTACGTATTCTTATCGAAATACATTTTAATGTTATGGCTGGCGTATCTCAATGCTCCAGCTCAATGTCAAATGGTTCTACAATGCAAATTTAGCCAGGCAAATTTATTACCGAGTGCCCATTTCGCATTTAGAATATGTTACAAAAAGTATGTTGCGCGTTCGAATGGAGTTTTGCGAAGGTTTTTTTTCGGTATAACAACTTCTACAGACTTTTGTATGCCATTGCACATAAGTAACAAAAAGTGCTGTTCAAAAATTCCACACCTCTCATATTTCCATAAATCTGGGCGTTTAAAAAAAAACCACTCAATTTTTGGTTGTGGTAAAGTCATATAAATTTCCTGCTGTTGATAACAAACACTTGGGTACCCAAAGTAAAAAAATGCAAGCGTTAGCAAAGAAAATTTTAATTGAAGATAACGCCCAAAAGAAGTGGACAAAAAATGTTTTAAAAAAATATAATGGATAATATAGAATTTCAGCCGGTGCCATTGTGTACAATAGAGAATCTTGTTTGAAATTACTATATGATAATAATAGATATAATAATATTGTTATTGGTTGTTTGTGCATATACAGAATCTTGTTTTAAATGACTCTATAATGATAAGAATATATCATATCACATATGATATCATAGCATATCATATATACAATAATATCATGATCGACAGCAAGTACTTCCTGAGCACTTTGCCTGTCCATTCGATCGACTTTCATTGATTCATTCGTCCTTCACACCTTGTTTTGCCACCAATACCATCCAGAAGCGGCAATTAATGGTCTTCCCAAAACTAGGTCACTGTGCAAATTGTGCGGCCCACTTGTGGGCTTCCTTGGGTTTTCCAGAGGTCGTCACTGCGACAACCCAAAACAAAGCCACATTCGGCATAACCACTATCGTATTAATCAACATTTTTTAATATTCCAAAGCAAAGGCGAATCGAGATGGGAGTACGACACTGGCAGTGCTGGATATTGAAAAGGCGAATCGGTTTTCAATCAAGCGCCGCATAAATTTACGCCAATTATTTCAGCGGCCATAGCCGAGAGCCCGGGGAGAGACTACAAACCGCCACTTACAGCAATTAACACCGGGTTCAATTGGATCGGCGTCACGCGAATGTGGATCGCTGGGGTGGCGGGGCTTCTTGGGGGCGGCGGGCGCGCTCCGGTCGGGTGGCAGGTGACGCTCCCGATGGATGTGCATGTCATCTCGCTGGGGCCTGTGAGCGGAGTCACTTGCTCCGCATGGTTATAAATAAGAAGGTTACGATAGTGGCGATCGGTTGTAGAGTGATGGGGGTTCCGCTCTGTGGACTTTCTATAGCAATTTTCGATGCTCATGATTTTTCTCTCGCCATATTTACTATATTTTCCCATCGACTGGGTTGGATATTTTCAAAAATTACCCGTATAAATATTTTATTTATTTAAATAGCAGCTCTTGGGGATTGTTTCTCACACTGTAAATAAATGTGCCTCATGTTTCGAACATGTGTTTCACTTTGCGAAGCATGGCAAGTGCGCAGACTAACGAGGCAAGGCGAAAGTCTCACGGGTGAGTGGTGCTGGAACCCCGGCGAAAGTATCCGAATGCCACTTTTCTGGATAGCTAAAATACATAGTTACATTGTGTGAAGCTGACCGCAAAGAATTCCGAGCTCCGTTTAATTGCAGCTTATCGAAGCAATCCCATGGGTTCCAAACCAGCTTGTAAAATAAGTGTACAAGTTGTTTTATAAAGCTAGAAAGGCATAGGGCTTTTTCTTGTAAATAGAAAACACTAGCATAGACTAATATTTTAATCAAATTAAAAACTTTGAGTCATTGAGTTACATTGTAAAGCACTCCCATGAGTCCTCTATAGGGTTTTAAGATAAGTACACAGGGAGGAAAAAGCAAGAGCATTGTGCTCGAATTGAGAACATTCGTTCTTAAAAACCGGATAAGCACAAAGTTTTAAGTTCTAATTTAAGAACATATTTGAATCAATATAATAACATGTTAATATTGGTTTAATCTGAATTTGGGAGCAAAAGAAACACTTTTCAGTCATTTTTTTAAAAGGAAAAGATGAGCTCAAATCGTTCTTGAAATAAGCTAAAAACGGGATTCAATACCCCTGCTAAAAAACTGATTAGGTAATGATATTGGGTTCGAAATAGCTTAGTCAGAATTCTCTCTGTGTAGCAAACTTCTTTTGTAGTGTATTTATTTATAGTAATTTTAATATTGAAATTATAAATCTTGAAATTTGAAACTTAAGATTGAAATCCTCTCGGAATCGGTGTTATTTAGTTCTTGTCATATGTGTCTGTTTAATATTTTATTTTGATTAATTTAATTGCCGACAGAGTTCCAAATCAGAATATTAAAATCAGATATATTGTAAATATTATACCCCTTCAACAAGTCAACAGATCTAGAGTACCTTCAATATCTGCACAATAAATCTTATAATTAAAGCCATCTACAATGGAAACAGGTCACAATTAGATTGTTTTATCGTCTGTCCAATGTTGTTTCATATAAATTATCCCCATTGGGCCGTGGAAACCAATTGTAAGCCAATCAATCACGGCCAAGAGTCGGTCAGTCCGCAGTGGTGAGCAGTTTGGCTCGGCAGCTCGTTATTGCCAGGGCAATTGCAATCGATAGCGTTTGTTTGAGGGTATGCCTCTGCCTCCCAGCCACCCCCAGAAACCTGGAAACCGAGCCACCCACAAACCGCCCACCGCTGACCGCAGCCGTGATTGTTGTTGTAATTGCAATCGTGGGCTGTCGACAATCGTCTTTGATGTGCCATTGTGGTGCATGCATATGCGAGCTTGGAAATAGAAAATCAATATCGAGGAGGCCTCGAATAACAGCTGGGTTAATTGCAACACAAGCTAATGGGCACGCAAATGAGCACGAAATGCGGTTGTAGCCCAACGAATGTCCTGCCAGGATGTCCAGTTGGCTTGGGCGACATGCTGGGCCCTGATTGCAAAACATTGTGCCTATGCCCAGAGGCCATTCGAATCACTTAGAGTCTGAGTGAACTCAATCACCAATGAAGATGGCTTCCCCCCGGTGGGTTCGAAATTCCCAAGAGATTGCCTTGAGATAGCCACTCCCAAAGGAGTCTTTATGGCCATTTTGTCATTTTTTCCCTATTTTTTATTTATTCTTCCAATTGAAAACCATAAAGGGTAATAAACATTTTCTTTATTTATTTATTTAACTTTCATTTAACTTGGGTTTATTGATCGCGACTTCTTTAGATCCAAAAAATTGTTTAGAAATTCTTTAAAAGTTCCAACATCTTCTGACTTCTACGCCTGCTCTTCTCTTTCACAGCGAGACGCGATACATACGAGATTCTGGACACAAATCTGCCGGTCCTGGATACCTATGGAGTGGTGCCACTTCAGACGGAACAGCTGCACCGCCAGAGGCGGGCCCTTGCGGTGGATGCGAAGCCGGACGCAAAGCTGGAGACTAAGGGTGAGCCCGCCAATGCCACTGCGGAGGTGAAGGCGGCGGTCGCGGCTGCCACTGGAGCCGGAGCCGGAGCCGGAGCGGCGACCGCGGAGACCACGGTGACCACCGTGGACAACAAGGCAGCGGTCGGCGGCAGTGTGTCCTACAATGTGCACAATGTGGGAGTGAATGGCACCGGGCAGCGCAAGACCTACAGCGACGTGGCCCCGAATTCCAACGCCACCGGCAATCCCATCAATGTGGCCGCCAAGAAGCAGACCCTGTTGGCCCAGTCAAGCTATCCCAAGAAGGTGGCCGCCTCCGCCGTTGTCGCCACCAGCAGCACGGATGGCGCGGTGGCGGACATTGATGTGGATGTGTCCAAAGTGGATGTGCCCGAGGACGAGATCTATGCGAGGGAGAAGAACGAGTCGCTGATACGCAGCGAGGATAAGCACGACTACTACAACAGCGTGTTCTACGTCAACAAGGAGGAGATGACTTCGCTGTGGGAGGAGCTGAGGAAGACGCCCAAAAACGACATGCTCTCCTCGTCCCACCGACGGGCGATGACCGTGGAGCTTAAGTTCCCCTTCCCCTTCTACGGCCATCATGTGCGCAACATCACGGTGGCCACCGGCGGTTTCCTGTACACCGGCGAGTACGTCCACTCCTGGCTGGCGGCCACCCAGTACATTGCCCCACTGATGGCCAACTTTGACACGAGCATGTCCAACGACTCGTTCGTCCGCGTCCAAGACAATGGTGAGTTCACACTCCCCCAAAATTTTAGCGATAAGTCACGAAATTCAAGGAAAAACCATCCAACTATTGTTTTGAAATGCAAGACAATGGTTATCAATAGTACTTTCCTCTGACTCGCTGAATTTGTGGTATTTAAATATTTTATTGCGAATTCGCATGTGTAGAACCTGACTAATTAGAGGGATTAAAGCGCTGTTATCGCCTGGTTCCGCCTACTACATTAAATATTTAGCATTATGTTTGTACACAGAGGGCAAAAAAAGCGTGTTTCCATGCCAATTCAAGAACAAAATGTATTTAAAGTTCAAGTTCTTTGTAGGAAATTCAAATTTTCTGATTGAATTTCAAATTAAAGTACCAATGCTTCTCCCAAGAATTTCAATTCAGTACATTTTCAAAGCGTTTGTTCTTAAATTATTCGCTCTCCTTTTTTTGGGGGCAAAAGGTGGTGGAGAGGTAAACGTGATCTAATTTTTCACTTAGTAAAGCTACTATTTCATAGGTAAACAACGTGTTGCTAATAGAAGAACAAACAAAGGCATACTACTACAAAAGTGAGGGATACACATATAATTTCGTTTCGCAGATAAGACAGCTGTTCTTTCTTCTCCATCTCACTAGAAAGCTGAATTCTTTTCAAAGTAAACACCAGCTGAAGTGATCTGCTAATGGTGTAGAATAGGTGTTATTTATTGAAAGATGTATTTGCATTCTTATTGCCAACATTAAAATATTATGCATCAATTTTAATGAAAAATGTGACCTTTCCAGGAACCGCCTTCAACGCCGTGTGGGAGAATGTGACGCTGCAGGACAAACCGGACTACGGCAAGTTCACGTTCAGCGTGACGCTGCACCAGAGCGGCGACGTGGTCTTCACCTACCTGCAGGTGCCCACGCAGATCAGCTCCATCCTGGACAAGGAGCATCCGGTCAAGGTGGGCCTCTCCGACGCCTACATCATCGACAAACAGCTCTACTGTGAGTACTTCCTATGGATGCTTTGTAGTGCCTTACTAACTCATCAATGTTGCACTGCCAGTTGTCCGAAGGAAGACAATCTACGAGTACCACCGAGTCACCTTCCAGCAGCAGGATATCACCAACTACACCATCATCAAGCTGACAGCCCAGCCCACCTGCCTTGGCTACGATGACTGCAATTCGTGCATCAACCACAACACCACGTTCACGGTGAGTAGGCAGTCAGCCACAGCGTCGCGAGATGATTAGCTAATTTCGATTCCAATTCCCATTTTGCAGTGCCTCTGGTGCTCGGCACTGAATCGCTGCTCCACGGGCACCGATCGCAAGAAGCACGAGTGGATCCAAAAGGGTAAGCTGCTTGCCAGGGCATCTACTCACCTGCGGAACTAACCATATGATCTGATTGCAGGATGTGAGATCGCTGCCATTCGTGTGAATAGTTCGTGTCCGGCGCTCGGCGAGAAGGGAAATAATGCAGCCCAAATGAAGGACGGTTCCGCGGCCGCGGGCAGTGCGAGTGGGCCCACGACGGCGGCCACCGGCTCCTCCACTCCGGTGACGGAGCCCACTGTGATCAGTACGCGGGCACCGCACGCCACCGCCCAGTCGAAGCCCGAGGCGGAGGCCGCCAGTGGCGGCCACACGGACAGCAAAATCGGAACCGCCGATCTTTCGCACGCGGAGGCGGACAACAAGAGCGTGGGCGTGGCCTTTGGCTTCATGGTGCCCATCTGCCTGGTGTTCGCCGTGACGCTGTGGCTCTTCTACGCGTACCGCAATCCGCACACCAAGAGCGGCCAGCTGCTCATCCAGGTGAGTCCTCTTCTCAGACCGCTTAAGTCATGACCTTCATATGATATCCTGTGCCTTTCTCTCGATTACATGCAGTCCAAGCATTTACACCAGGTTTGTTGCTTCAAAAGAATCATTGCCAGCATTTTATTTGAATGTAATTTTGAGTTTAAATGAGTTTGTTTTGGTTTTACAAGTGATAATTCCTATTTTTCCTATTTCAATTTATTTTTTGCCTTTAAATGAAAAATATTTGATTATATTTCAAATTCCCTTAAAAGATTGATTTATTTTCCGGTAAAAAAATATTACAGATTTAGTTTCTTTACAGACAATTATAATTATTTAACTAAATATCTCAATATTGTGTATTTCTTTGATGAAAAATTTAAAATTTTTGATCAGTTTTGGTTTATAATTTTCCCTAAATACTAAATATATATATCTTTTAGGGATTTAAAGAAAAAACTTGACATCCTATTTAATTAAATAGATTTTCTATATATTTATTTTCTTTAAACACTAGTTAATATATGTACACTTGAAAGCTTGACCTATAATAATCGCTACTTTCCTCGCAGTTCCGTCCCAGCCAGTGGTCATGGAGACGCGGCGAGGCCCGCTATACGGCGGCCACGATACACATGTAGGGCGTGATCGACGGAGACGTAGAGGGGTACAGAGACCGCGAGACGTGGGAGGGAGCTGCAGCTATACCGACGAAGAACCAACTAACCAACCAACCAACCAAACCCCAACCTTGAACCCCCATGGAGCAGTGTCGTGAACTGGGAACTGAGAAGGAATCATCATTATTGCCATCGTTTACGATTTTTACAACACGGATTAACCCGAGGAACCGAGCAAAGTGCCAAGCGGATTCCAAACTTTTGAAGAGATTTTAACCCGTCTGCAATGTGATGTTCCATGTCCAACCGTGAAATGACAAATTTTTTAACCGATTGTTGAGATTTGGCTCAGACCGTTGCTGAAGCTGAAATTAAAAGCAATCTACACATATATGTACCAAGAAACCAACTGCTCAAAAGCCCATAATGTAAAACAAATGAGAAGAAACAAGACAAAAAAGACGACTGGCAACAGCATGAAGTGATTCGTTAATGTATCTTTTTTACCGATTTACCGCGTCCGTAAACGTACCGCCTGCCCCCAATAAGAAGGAACAACATGCCCCCGAAGACAACTGTGTATATTGTGAACCCCCAGACCAATGGCTCCCACCAGGCCACGCACACACACCTTACACCCCACACCTTGCACCCCAGACCTTACACCTAACACCTTATAGCATAGTGTAGCTTACACCTAACACCCCAAGCACCCTTAACACCACACACCTCTGACACAGGGCGAAGTGCTTTCAATTGTTTCATAGTTCAATTTTTTGTTTAGGGTTTCTTGTATCTTACTCTGCATTCTGTATTCTGTACTCCATACTCCATACGCTGTACTCTAGAAGCCTGAAAAAAGGGAAGAAAAAACGAAGACCGAGGAAGGGCTGTATATTTTTTGTGTGCGTGCGCGTTTTGCTGGACTCTTCGCCGAAAGTTCTTCCTCATTCTGTGTAATTTTTTTTGTTCGTTTGTTTTATTTTAAGTGTGTGTAGCTTGGGAAGCAATTACGGGATAAATGTATTACTGCGAGCACTCGGCGCAGTTTTTCATACTGTATTATACGCGATTTGTATGAAAGTTTTATGTGTGTATATGCGTGCAGGGAAATCCACATTTCGTTTTTTACGAGCACGCATGGCCCCTATTCTATATATATATATAAATATTATACAGATATACATGGCGTATACACGGATATATCCAAGACAACCTCTTCTTTTTGTTAGTATTTTTTTCTATTAATTAATATTACAAATGAAAATGCAAACCAAGAAAGTAAACCTATATATATACATAAAAGGAAAATATAAAACTATAACTGAAAGCGGTGTGCAAAGCTAAACTAAATACATAATTAACTAAGTAAGGGAGATTGGAACCGGGAGAGGAGATTAAAGCATGTAATATCAATGATAACAGATTAAACGGAACCCAATTAAAACCCCAAGCACGCAAGCGACAACAACTAAGAAAATTGTATAACAATGTATTTTGATAAAGAAATTAAACTTGTATTTTAAGCTCTTCTTATGTATACATGATAATTTAAATAAAAAAACACGAGAAAATGAAACAGCTTGGCTTCCTAACTTGAAATACTCACATAGTTTGTAAAACTATGTATTTCAATACCATCTATCACATTCTTGAGGAGGATGTTCCGTTATCCAAACAACTCTGTAGTATTTTGTAAATTGATTTGTATAAAAGGGGATACCACTCAGAATTCGCTCTGTCCGTTGTTACCGAGCGATCATCGAAGCCCCGTTCCCGAACAGATGCAGTGCACCCGAAAAGGAACTGGACAAATCCTCACGCTGCCGAACAGAACGATGCAACTCATCAACGCGGGTATACTCGGCTTTCATCTAGTGTGAAAGTATGTGAAGACTGACTACAGAAATGATCCTGTGAAGTATAGTCTTAGTTTTTCAGAGCCCGGCGGCAGGCACTCGGTGCGCTGCCGACCAGAACCCTTTGGGAATCTTAACAGTGCTCGCACAGTGGATGGAAATAGAACGGAAAGTGGGCTGATAACACATTTTGGCTTCAACCACCCTCATTTTCATTCGTCTTTGGTCGAACTGGAATGCGTCAGCCTATGATGCGAGGAGTATTGAGTTCAAATCCTTTCTTTTTTTGAAATTTTTTCTTTTTTTTTTTTGGTTGAAAAAGGGGGAATATATTTTTATTTTAATATATATTGTTTTTTAAGAACTTAAAAACGCCTGCCATTCTTTTAAAAATTTTTAATTTTTTAAAAACAAAATATTATATTTAAGAAAAGAATGTCGGAACTTTTAAACCTAAATCCTATCTTTTCTCCACTTTATTTTTTGGTTTAAAAGAAAAGAAGAATATTTTTATTTTTAAGACAAGCCAATCAGAACTTGCAAGCGCCTGTTATACTTGTACTGAGTTCAAATCCTGTCCTTGCTGACATTTTATCTTTTCTTTTTAGCCCTTAAAAAAATCTATTTGTCTATTTTATTTGTTATAAATGTACAATATATATATTTATTTTTAATTTAAGAAAAGAAAATCAAAACTTTCATATGTAAAATATTAAGTTCAAATCCTACCTCTACTGAAATTTTTTTTTTTGTTAAAAATGGTTTATTTAATTTCATACGTGGCCCTATTATACGTGGATTGAGTTCAAATCCGGTCTTTGCTCAATTTTTGTTTATTTATTTTTAGGCTTTAAATGAAAGTAATTAATTTGAAGAGAAGAAAATAATTTTTTATTTTATTTTATTTTATTTTTTTGCACTGATACTTTTTTTTCTCAATAATACCTAAGCCCCCTCCAAATAAAAACTAGGTAGTTGGTTTGATTTAGTTTTTACAGTTTAATGTTAGTTTCGTTTTCCTATTTCAGTTGGTCTTTAACTTTATTGAATCTGTTAAGCTTGAGTTAATGATGCAAGTAATGTGGCTAATTCGAACTTCCATCTAAACATTTACAGGTTCTCTAAGTGGGCGGGATTTGGACTCATTGTCGGAGGTTTGCTAAGTGAACGCTTCTGTTGGAGATTCGGATGCAGCTCCAGGAGCATGGACCAGGAGCCGCAGCTCACATCTTCTGCTGGGCCAGCTCGTCGATGGTGCGGGCGTTGGTGAGGGTCACCCAGAGTGGCGCCTGGATGTTGGCCAGCGAGTAGCTCTCGGCGGCGTCCAGGGAGTGCGACTTGCGCATGGCCGGCGACTGGGACTGCTCATCCCTGGAGCTACCACCCGGTCCCTCTGCTCCGCCTGCACCTCCTCCTCGTCGGCGATCCCGCTTGGACCCGCGCTTGGTAAAGGCGACAGCTGCCTCGCCGCCTCCACCGCCACTGCTGGCAGCCCGGATCTCCTGGAGGCGAGAGCGCCGCTTGGCCAGGCCGGCCGGATCGTCGCGCACACTGGCCGTCTTCCGCAGCTGCGGCGGCGGCACCGCCAGCTGGGCGGCGGTCTTGGCCAGCGGCACCTTCGCCTCCGGCTCCGGCTGGGGCGGATCGGCGGCCTGCTGCTTGGCTAACTGTTCGAGGAGATGGACATCTTGTAGGAGGCCGTCTCCATCGGCGACTCGGGGTTGAAGATCTCCGTCTGCGTCTGCTCCACATCGCTGCATCGCTCCTCCAGCACAGTGTCCAGCTCCAGGGAGGTGAAGCCCTGGCTTAGGCTTCGTTCAGGACGTAGACTGATAGCTCGCGACGATCGGTAATCTGTGGAGGGTAATGGTTGCCTTAGTCACTTGCTCCTGGCAGCTCTCGGAGGATTACGGGGTGAGCTGGGGTGGCGGTGTGTGGCGAGTGTCTGGGGGGGGATTATGTGAGGGTGGCATGTGGCATGTGGCATATCGAAGGATACACATTAAAAATGTAACGGATGTGCAGGTGTCACGCACCGAAAACGAGAATTTTGTGGGGTGGCCAAAAGTGATTTACTTGCAGCGCACCTGATGGCGAGGGCCTCAAAAATAAATCATTGTCAAACTAGCAGAAGCACTTTTTCGTCATAAATTTAACGCTGGTCGTATGTTTCAAAAGTGTCACCGAGGAAAAAGCGAAAAAAGTGAATAAACTTGGTTGTTTTTCCAGTAATTAGATACTTTAAAATGTAATAAAAGGTGGCAAGTTCAAAAATAAATCACTATCGATCTGGGAAAAGCATTTATTCGCCGTAAAAAATAAATCAGAAAGGAAAAAGTGAATACATTTATGAATAAATTAAGCTAAAATTAAAATATTTAAAGGTTTACATTAAAAAAAAGTCAATATTAAAGTAGCAAAAGCAAATTTTCGACAATTAATAATAATTCATTAGGGAAAAAGTGAATAAAATTGGTTTAATAAGACTCTATAAAAATATAATAAAAAGTATAAACTTAAAAAATAAATCACTTTCAAAAAAGCTGAAGAATTTTTTTGCCCAACTAATAATTAATCATGAAGAAAAAGTGAATAATGTTGGTTGTAAATTTAAATATAATATAAATAAATCACTAACAAAATAGCTCAAGCATTTTTTCCCCTAACTAATAAATCATGAAGAAAAAAGTATATAAAATTGATAGTAATTTTAGTAATTTGATTCTATAAAAAGTTAATCAAAAAGCGAACACCACAAAAAAAATAAATATCAAACTAGCAAAAGCATTTTTTCCTGATTAATTTATTATTGCCTATATGCCTAAAAAGCGTCATGAAAAAGAAGGGAAACTTGGCTGTTAAATCAATAATTCGACTGTATAAAAATATAACAAAAATTAACTCCACAATAATAAATCAGCAAAAGCATTTTGTCGCCATAAATTTCATGTGTCATAAAGAAAAAAGTGAAGTAAGTGAATAAACTTGGTTCTAATTTCATAAAGTAGACTTTTTAAAAATATAATCAAAGGTTAAAACTACAAAAATAAATCATTATCAAACACAAGCATTTTTTTCCATAACTTAAAAATAATTTTAAAAAAAGAGGAATTTCAGTAAAAAGTTTACATAAAAACATAACTAAAGGTGAGCACTACACTACCATAATAAATCAATATCAAACTAGCAAAAGCACTTTGTTGCCATAAATTGAAGGTGTCATAAGGAAAAGGTGTTAAGAGGTGAAAACTACGAGTGCCATGCCTTTAAATTGTCAAATAAATGAGCCCATTTAAGAACCTTTCGTTCTGCAGCGAATAAGCAAATTAAGTTTCCCCTTTCCAGTGATTAACTCAATTTGATTTCGGCCTTGGAAAATGTAGAGCAAATATGTAAGGACTCGCAAAAGAGTTTGTGTGTGCCAACAAGGGCAGGAAAATTGCCGGGGACAGAGGGAAAACAAAAAAACAAAAAAACAAAGGCTTCTGCGGTGATGCGTAATCGTTTTGCGAAAATTGTATGTATGCCAAAAAACGCATGTCCCCCTTTTTTTTTTCGCCGCTTTTGGGTTTGGGTTCGCAAAATCCACACACACGGGTGTGTTGTTTTTGGGTGGGGGGGTGGAAAAACAAGTGTAATTGGCGGTTTCTGGGTTTTCCCAGTTGTTTTCCCAGTTCCGACCCCGTCGCCAGCACCTTGATCATCAGCTCATCATCGCCGCGGAGCTGGCTGCACGGCGAATAAATGTCTCGGAAATCGTATATGACTTGACTTTTATATTCCAGCGGATATTACAAATTTATTACGAGGGTGTTAAAAGAAAAAAAAAAGAAAAACAACAAAAAAACTCACCCGCACACTCGAGGGGCATTGAAAAGTTCGCTGGAAAATATTTGCACACACACACAGCCGCACTGCGAAATTTATGTGCTTTAGCATACTTTATGGGGCAGGGAATGCACTCCAGGCGGAGGGCATTAGAAAAATGTGACTGCATTTATTTTTGGTGAATTTTTCGGATGAGCAAGGCACGCGGGGGAGTGTGCCTTTTCTGCGGAGTGCCCTTCTGGCCGACCTGGAGTGCCAGCGGATTCGCATCCACTCGACGCCCCGCGTTCTGAATATGAAATTTACAGTTATAAAACATGTTTCTGCGTGTTCGTGCGTGCACAAAGCTCGGAAATTCTCGCTCGACAGCGTGGTTTAGTGGGCGTGGCAGGCAGGGGGGTTTACACGGGCTCCGGGCTTGTTGTGGGGTCATCGTGTGTCGCAATTCTAAATAAGCGGGCTAGCTTGGCACACTAGCTCCCCCCAGCTTTCCCCAGCCCTTCGCACTTTCTTTTTTGTTTTTCCGCCCCCGCCCTTCCTCGCTCGCCCCCATTTGATTTTGTGATATGCAAACAGGGCTGCGAGCGCCCAAAGGTATGCTATGCAAATGCAAATGCAGCCGGGCTACTTCGCTTTCTTTCGCTCTCTCGCTCTCTCGCTCTCTCGCTTCCTCCTTGCATTTGACACTTGTAACGCAACTGTGTGTGTGTGTGTGTGTGGGGGGGGGGGGTGCACACACACCTCACACATACGGCCACGAGTGGCCACGTGTGGGTGCCTTACTTTCTCCCAGTCAAGTTGTACTTCTTTCACTCAACTCACGTTTCGCGTAGTTTGCTTTTAGGGGAAACGTGGCTTCCTTCCAGAATTCGAATAAATTGAATCTTTTTGTTGTCCCGATAAGGACTGCCATATTGCTGGGCTTGCCTGTATATCTCCATGAGTGTGGAATTCATGGGAGAGACTGGGAAAAACGAATGGCAGCAATAATAATGTGCTCGATAAATTTGAAAAGTCTGCCGTGAAATATTCAGAAATATCATCATTTCTCCAGAATTGTTTAATTCCAAGGAATTTTTTAGAATTATTAGAAAAGGGGGGTTTGAATATTAAGAAATAATGCTTCCAAACAAATTTTGTACAAATTTTAAACATAATATTTATAATAATAATAACTTAATATCGTTCAAATCAGTATTTTTTCATAAAAAATGTTTAGTATAATTTTAGGATTTTTTTCTGTACTTAAAATACTGAATTTATTGAATATTCACTAACAAGTTCTTCGATAAATACTAAAAAAATATCATAAATACTAAATTTCTTAAAAATTTACAAAAACGTCTTCAAAAAATATTGAAAAAAATTGAATACAAGTGTGTAGTACAATTTCTGTAATTATTTAAGCAATCCTTAATTTTTTAAATTTACAAAGAACTTTTAGTTTTTGTTACTTCTGACATTTATTTGTAAAAACCAAGAATGGCAAGTTTGCGTCCCTGGAAAATGTTTCTATTGACTGGGATATTTTTGAAAATCCTCAACCTTTTTCAAGCCGCTAATTTCTCTCAGTGTGGCCCTTGGCCACTGGCTAATGCATCTCGGACTCTCGTTCGAGGGGAATTTTGCTAATGATTCTGCACTGGCCCCTGTCCCCTGTCTCCTGGCCACTGACACTGGCACTGGCCACTCAGCTGGTCGCACAAGGTATATTTCGGACATGCGGGCTCTTAAAAAACAATGATTATGATGCCGATGATGTGTGGGGCTCTTTGTTATCCCTTTGTGAATTTCAACTTGCTTTTATGCAGGCAGGACAATGGGCGACAGGTGTATTAATGACTACGGCTACATGGCACAGATTAAGAGGAGAAGTGAAAAAGAGAAGGCGGATGGAGTGCATCAGTGGAAAAATATGGGTGCTGAGGGTGCAAGTATAGTGAGATTGGGTGAGGTGAGCTGGGGATGCAGGATGCTGGATGCAGGATGCAGGATGCAGGATGCGAGGCATTCGACAGTCTATCGAGCTCGTTTGATCTGCCAGTGTGGCTGCAAAACCAGAGAGAAAGGAAATAGAGCAAAAGAAACGTCCTGCGAACACACATTACACGACAACATTCAAACTCACTAAGCCTATGTATTGGACTAAATCTGACCAGGCTGACGGCATGGTCCTGCATGTCGTAGTTCCGCCTCCTGTCCCGCTCCCGGGCCAGCTTGGCCCTCCGCCGCAGGCAGCAGATCACGAGGAGCGCCAGGATGGGGAAGCCGAAGATGCACGACACGATCGGGATGACGATCGATTCGGGTGAAACTGTAAGGAAATGTTTAGGAAAAATATTGGATTAGAAAATAGTCATGGTACACGGTTTCAGACTAAACAGAATATAATATAATGATGGTTTTTATGAAATTTCACATAAATTCTATCTAGATATCTTCCTTTCCTCTTTCTCTCTATCCATTTTGGAGAGTTTCAAACATTGCTGTCTCCCTCTCAAGAAGAGTAATTTTAGACGGTCTCTCGCTCATTTCTCTCTTTTTCGATTTGAGAGAATTTTCAAAGAGAGGATTTCCTAGAAATATCATTCTTGAATACCAAGTTTAGTTTATTTTTGGATAAGTTTATGTAATTGTAAAAAAAAATATATATTTTCTTAAGTAGCATTTTAATCTTAACTATGTTCTTTTATAGGTATTTTCAAGATAATTATTTTAAAAAATAATACTTTTCCAAGCTAACTTTCTTCCTAAGCAAATATTTAAATATTTCCTCCAAGGTTTTTTTTAACTTGGTTATTAAACTGTCCAAATATGGTCGGTTTTTAACTGCTTTCTCCCTTTGTTATCTAAATTTAAGACACCGTGTGGAACACGACCGCTGCGATTCGTGGCCCCATTTTGCTGATATCAGCGTACCTGACTCTATCGCACCTGACCCATCTTTAGGCAAATATTTTGACCCAAAATTTATTGAGCATTTCCGGGCCGTTGTAAAGCGCCCTTCTCCATCTGCCTCGCCACATCCGCCCTTTTGCATAGTCCACTTAATCGCCCTCGACATCGCAGAACCGTACTCATTCGTGACCCCACCTCTGGCCCGTCCTGACCCTTGACCCCCCTGGCATCTTTCGAACGTGCTGTGACCTTGCCGAATCGCATTATGAGCCCACAAAAAACGCCACCCCCCCTGCCAAATGATGCACGAATGTTAATCGCCCGACGCTCTGGTCTGGTCTGTCAACGCCCAAAATCGGAATTTTGGTTTGGGAACATATTTGCCTAATTGTTGTGGTTGTGGTCAGCCGCAGAAATGCCATCGCCATCGCCATCGCCATCGCCATCATCCCATCAGCCCATCAGGCCATCATCCGAGGCAAGATTATTTATTTATATGTTTATTTTATCACAATAACGCAAGTGCGGAATGGGTGGTTTTATGGGCAAGGCAAACTCATAATTCCGTGGCTCATCTCATCTCCGGTTCATTTGCATGGCCTCAAATTCGGGCGAAAGTAGGCAACATTTATCCGCCCAGGATGCGGGGCTATGGAAACTGGAAATTATATAGTGATGGGGAGGGATGTTGGGCTGTGGAAGGATAATGGGTGTGAGGGCAGGATGGCGGGTTGTATGCCAAACGACTTTCGGGGGCGCATTCCTTTTAAGCCATTTGCATTTTCCCCCGTTAACGTTTCGTTTGCCTGTTTAATTTCGGCTCTCAGTCATAAACTAAGTCGAGGCAAATCTGCATCTCCCAGCGCTCGGCCCCCTTATTCCATTAGGTATAATTAGCAAAAACAAAAACATTTATTCCCCAAACATGTGGACACGAAACATTTTCCAACATGTTTCACTCCTAAAAAGTTCCTAATACCATGTACTCTTACTTTAAGAAACGATGCTTCTGAGGGAACACGTACATTTGAGGGTCTTAAATTCTCTCCTTAGTGTGGTTATAAAATTTGGCATTTCGAGTTCATAAGATATTAAAGGTTATGGCGTTTAAAACAGCACTTAAAGAAGCTGTGTTAATGATTGTACATATCAACTTTGTTTTATAAACGTATACTAAGCTCAAACATGATATAGCTTAAATATTTTAGTAAAATGTATGGCTTTCAAGCTTTTTGAAAAGTTTAAAAGACGATAATAAAAGTTATGAGATTTAAAGCAGCACTTAAGGAAGTTAGGTTATGTTACAATCTTTAACGCACTCAAAAAAGTAAGGTTATGTTACAATCTTTAAAGCACTCAAGAAAGTTAGGTTATGTTACAATATTTAAGGCACATTATTAGTTAGGTTATGTTGCAAAGCTCTTAAGTCATCATTTAACTCAATATTAAAGTGCTGCAGAATAAAAGCATGTCCTAATATGACCTTAAATAATTTTGTAAAACGTACACCATTCCAACTTGACGAGAGGATTTATGGGATTACTCTGAGGCTTGCATAGAATAATTTAACCCGAAACACGCGGCGGTTTCCATTTGTCGTTTTACATATTTCGCCGGGATCTGCAGTCTGACCTGATCCACCTGGGGAGCTCCTCCTCTTCTCCCCCTCGCCACTATCCCACTCGCGACAGCAAAACCCAATCCCTTGGCCCGCCGACCTCATTTACCATCCTCAGCCACTCATAAGTCACATCCACCTCCGAATTCCCCATCCCCGTCCTCATCCACCTCCACCAGCATCAAGCGTCCTTGCCAGGGGATGCTCTAATCTAAGCCACAAAAGCCGTGGCCCAAATTTTGTTTGTCGAAAAAGTAGCATAAAGGAAAGCAAATCGAATAGAAAGAGCCGAAATGGGAATGCTCTGAAAAGTTTTCGAAAACGCATTTCTTTTGTGTGAGTAGTGAAAGGAATAAAGTTTCTAAACTATATGAGTGTTGATTTTATACGGGGGAGATCTACTGAAACAATTACTATGGAAAGCAAAGGAAAGTTTTTGAAAAAAAAAATATATATATATAAAATATAATCCTTCCATAAGTACAAATATCTGGGGCATAAGTTCAGTACTAATTTAAAACTCTGTGGTTAAAAAGCTGCCTATAACTTAACGTGAAGATGAGAAACGGGCCCAACGATGATAATTTTTTTTAAATTAAAGTGCTTCAATAATTTCTTGATATATACAACTCACATTATAATTTTAAGAACCAATGAAGAGCTTAAACTTCTAAAGTCACAACTTTCAAAGTGTTTTTCCAGTATTTCAGCTAATGTAAAGGTTATTGCTTACAGCGAATTTAACCAGTAGTACTAAAATACATTCCAATGATACATTTTTAAGCAATTTAAAGAGAGTGAAAGTAAAATGGAATATTATCAGAACTAATTCAGGGCATAAAAATGGGATAAATTCCGCTTGAGCGATGTTTGCTTTATCGACTTGGGGCAGCACTCCCTTAAACTCGGCTAACCCCGCCCCCAGAGGGTAAATGGAGCACTTGATGTTGGCCTGACATTATTCGATTAAATCCGAGTTCGATCAGGGGCGCGGTCGGGAAGTGTTTGCAGCGGCGTTATCGGCGCCTCAGCTGGGTTTACTTTACTTAACTTGTACTCTGTCGCCCGGACGAGCTCTGCTCCTCACCGAATGGGTGCCGGCTCCTGGACAGAAGCCTTGCAGCTCCTCCAGCTGCCGGGGAACCTGCGCCACTGAATCCAATTAACGCCTTCAAAGTGACAGTTCAAATTTACACAAATTGATGGCGCGGAGAGGGAGTCCTGAGTCCTGAGTCCCGAGTCCTTAGTCCTTAGTTCACTTTAGTTTGCTGCCACGAAGGAATCTTGAAGTCGCGGAGGGCGAAAAGCAGCTGCCATTCAAGCCGAGTCATCAGGAATCGTTTGATGCCAGAAATTTTCAATAAATACAATAAAAATAATGCCTCTGCCCCACTTAGACAGACGCGCCCTTTGAATGGAAATTAAATGTTTGCATATTTGACGTCGACGGAGGAATGCGCTACAAACAAAGCCCATCGAATGGCAGAGAGGCAATATTCGAATGTGCGCAGTATATGTATACATATAGTACACCAGAAAAAATCAGGGGTTCCATTTCCTGGATATTTTGCATGAGAAAAAACAACATGGTCTTGAATTTGGAGAGAGGGAACAACATTTTCATTATTCAAGAATAAACAGTTCTCAATTGTGAGAAAAAAAAACATTTCGCAAGATTCAAGAACATTTCTTCCTCAATGCTTATATATAAAAAATGTATAGGTTTAGGTAAAAGATTAAGAACATAAGCCGTGTTGTATACTTTTTACAACATTTAGGGTTGGCTTGTTTAAGATTCAAGAACAATATCTTCTCAATTTCAATGTAGGCCTGGCACTTGAACACTTCGAATGGTTATTTTTCTGGGTGTAGCAAAAGGTATTAAATAAATTCATGTTACTCCCCATTTAGTCTTCCCACAATGGCACATATGTGGGCTATTTTCACCCTTTAAATATCAAATAACTTCTGCGAGTGTATTGACTTAACGGCACAGGCAGATACTTGGGTACATATAGTAGCACAAAGTGATTTCTCCAGTTCGAATATATTCCCATCAAAGTCAACTCGAGCTTGATTGCGGTTCAACTCGAGGCGAGTTAAGTAGGAAATGGAAGTGGAAATGGTTGGACGTGAGAGGGCCAAGTTCGGCGTATAGTTTGCATTTAATACAGCCCCAAAGTTTCACTTTGTTTCGGAGCTTCAGCTTACCGAATTCCGCCCAAATCAAAGTCAGTTTTGGCCTGTTGTTGACTGGACTTTGGCCAGGGCCAAGACACTCAGGGTGGCCAGTAAAATGTGGTTTTTACATAAACGTTTTTAAACTCAAACACAAACCGTTCAGATTGTTAGCCAAAGTCCTTAAAGTCCTAAGCTCTCGGGCTTACAACGAATTTCTCGGTTCAATAAAGGACAAAAAGGACGTCTTTGCTCCAACCCTTCGAAAACTGGTGAACACATTAACTTGATTAACTCATCAGAGGGATTCTATTTATATTATAAATGAAAAAAAGGATGCGGTCGTAAAGAGAAAGTGAAGCTGAACAAAAGAAGTAATCAATTAGAATAAAGTAAATTAAGAAAATGGGTGTGAAGCTCAGGCGTACGAAAATCATTTTTTCCTAAATGGGAAAGACAAGAATTTTAATTCAATCCAGATGCCTAATGGTTTGATTAAAATAAACATTAAAACATGTGCCCAAAAGTATGCAGTAAAATAATGTTTGTCGTTATTTGAACTATGCAGATATAGTGTTGCCTACTATTTGGCACCTTAAGGTATTTAAATTGATCCGTTTTTCTTGTGAAATCGATTCTTCTTTTATAAAAGTTCCATATACAGGCAACAACTATTAAAGTAAGCTCATGCCAGTAGCCCGTTTCCTGTGTATGTGACATAAAGCGAATATTTCAGCATTGTTCGCCGAAAAACATCCCTCTTCGCATGTGACTGGAAAACGAGAACTCCCCCGAAAAGCGAACAGGCATTCGAGTGTTTCGCTAAGTAGAATGCATTGTTAACTTATCAATGGAGCTGAAGGACATCGCATTCCTGCTACACCATTTTATCGGATGAATTTACGCACTTTTTGCTGGCGAAAATTGTAATGGCCAAGTTCTTTTTTCTCCCCATCTGCGTTTCTTTTTGTTGTGTTTTGTTTTCTTGCATTTTTTTTTCATTTTTCATTTTTTGCTGTCAGCATGGACGAAAAGTTGTATCTTGTGTCGAACTGACAAGGTGGCGGCTGCTCGAGAGCCACGCCCACAGGCCATTGAGGGCGCTGACATTGACGTGCCTCCCATTTTCGCATTTCCCCAGAAAAACGCCTCTCCGCCCCCCTCGCGCTTTTTGCTGTCGATAATGCTGCAGATATACGACTGATTGTAGTGGGGATTGGGGAAATGAGATGGTTATGGGCCTACAGACTCCGCCGCCCTGCAGCCCGATAAGGCCGGCAGGAAAGTCGACAATGTTGTCGACAAATTTCGCCGGCACAGAAGCCCTGGCAGTTCGCTTAATAAAGACGCCAGCCCAGCTCACACGCAGAAAAAAGTCATTTAATTCAATTAATTTTAAAAGGAAATCCACTTCGTTTAATTTATTATTTAAGCAGCACACAAATCAAGCAAGTAACGCAGGGGAGAGGCAAAAGTAAAGTTAGCGGCCTTCTCGGTTCAATTTTTACAGATTGTCCTTCATCTTATATCCTTTAATTATTTATTTTGAACAAAAAAGGTTAAAAAATGTATACAATTAATTCTTCGTAACGTTTTAGTTGCATATAACTCTCATATAAAACTAGTTTCAAAATTTTATTAAGAGATTTCAAAATAGCTAAAGGGAAGTTCAAAAATATCATAGGAAATTTAAAAAAGAGATACCTAAAGACTTTGTAATAAGGTAATTAAAAAAATAAAAAAATGTATTTACTATGTTGTATTTTATACTTGCACACCGAGAAAAGCCTACTAGTTGCACAAAATATTTATAAAAAAACTAAAGGATATATTTTATGAATAAGTTTTGTCGTTATTTGATCTATAAAATATACTGTTGCCTACTTTTCGGCACCTTAACATATTTAAAAGTTATTTCTGGGAAACAAATACCAAACAAATTTCTAGAAAAGAAAATCCATTGATTATTTTCTACCTTTTAAACTGGACAACAATCTACCCAACTCATGTAAACCTATAAAATCAAAGAGTGGTTTGAAAAGGTCTCCGGAAATTGAATCGGAAAGAAATTAAAAACTTTTTTAATTCCTGCGCGCCGCGTGTTTTTCCAAGCCGAAAATCGGGGGACACCGCTGAATTGAATATTATTTGTTTTCCGTGCAGCCTTTTTTAAGACTCTAATTTGTGAATGGCCCGGGGCGCTACGACATTGGCGCCAGCTGCAGAGGCCCAGGACCCATCCGAACATTTTTCCCACCCATGACAGCCCGCCTTCGCCAGCCCACTTTCCCCAGCCCACTTTCTCAACCCACTTTCCCCAGCCCACTTTCTCAACTGATGGCGACACTTGCCTCGAACAATCAACAGCTAAATTCGAGTGCGACTCTTTGCAATTACTGCGACTTAGACTTGTCTAATTGCTGAATGGGAAGGGGCATGGAAATGGAAGTGGGCTTGGGTCTGGGATTGGGATCTCCTGCGAGAAACTCTTGGGGCAACTTTCGGATTGGCCCAAGTGAGGCCGAAAGCCAGGCAAACTTTGCCCTGCCGCCGAAACTATAAAAAATAAGTTGACGTGGCAGCCGGAGCACTTGGAGGAGTCAATGCGGATAATGAGGACTCGGTTGTCAGCTCATGCAAATTAACGCCGCCAACGGGGCGACTAATTGGGATGGGTTTGGCTGGGGAGGAGGAACCATGGCTGGAGCAGGAGCTGGAGCTGGTCTTGGCAGGGATCTCAGACTGGCACGCGACCTCGATGGCTGACTGACTGCTCTGATTTGATTACTTCGGTGGGCCAGCGCAGGGGCAGGAGCTCCGGCCTTATCCGATCCGGCAAATGTCCCTAATTAACTTAAGGCCGTTAAGAGTCTTTTCATTTTGGGGGAGCTGCCTCTGTTTATTGCCCAAAAACAGTGACAAATTCAATCAGGGTTCCTTGCTGATTAAACGTGCCTAGGGAGCTGGTAAGTACTTTCATAATTTATTTAAAAGAATAGGAGGCATAGAGATGGGTATTTATTGAATAAATTTAAAATCTTCTTAAAATTTTGCGTAAAATGTGTTTTTTTTTTGAAAAAATATACCATCACTTTACAAAAAACTAACACTATCTCACAAACAAAATTTTAAGGTGCCTAAAAGTATGCAGCACATTGTACTTCCTAGTTTCAAATATTTTGTTGCCTACTTTTAGACACCTTATTTGACATTTAAAAGTAATTTGCCCTGGGATTTGTTCTTACTTATAAAGGAATTACATTTCTGTGCTGTTCAAAGTCAACTTAAGCATTCACCCCACCATCATGCATATTTAATATGCCAGCTGCGCTTTAACAGGAAGCGATTTTGATTTCACATACTCGAAAATTCATGAAAATGCATGGCAATTAGCATAGTAATTACTTCCTTAAGTAGATGAACAATAAAATGCTCTTTTGCCCACAATAAGAAATGCCATAAAATCTGCAAAATCGTTAAAAAATGTAAATGAAAAACTTTTGTTCACAGTTCTTTTGGTATTTATGACTAAAGTTACCCCATGAGTGCAAAAAAATGTTGGAAAATACAAAGTATTTATTTTTTAATTCTGAAGTTCATGTGACTTTTTAATGAGAAATTCTACACTGGAAAAAATCTGTAAATAACTTTGATGCGCATAAATATTAATTTTTATTAAAATTCGCTAGTAACAATATTTTTTAAAATATATATCATTTGGTTTATATAATAATCTATGTTGTGTACAGATTTTATTTTAATATCTTAAACAAACTAATTTGATTGCATTTAAGTCCCTCAAGAATTGTTTTTTTTAATAAGTAATACTAAATTTAATACTAAATTTATCTTTTGATCTCTGTTTTTATTTCCGGTGCATATCTATGTTAATTGAATTTGAGGAAATTGAAGAACTCACCCGTTGGGTAGACAACGATGGTCGTTGGGCGATTTTTGGTGCCGGTGGCGGCAATGAAGGTGGCCACCGTCTTTGCCTGGAATGTGGCCATGGTGCTGCTGGTGGGGATCGGGAGCGGTAGCGTGCTCATCACCGCCGTTGTCGAGGACTCGATGAAACCGCTGAGATTGGCCGCCGGCAGATAGACATCCGCGCCGCCGTTCCCGTTCCCCGCCAGCGGATTGACGGTGGCGTTGGGAAACGGAAATGGGAATGGCTGGTCGGGCACATCCACGTCCGGCCCACTGGTCGACGGATCGATGTCCTGGCCCCGGGCCACGTCCGTCGCATCGAGGGCCTGCAGCAGCAGGGCGGAAACGGGCAGGTTGGTCACGTGCTGGGCGGGATTGGCCCGGGCCACTTTGGCCAGGGTGCGTTTCAGCAGGCCCCTCACATTCTGGTTCGGATTCCCCCCCGTTTCGTTATTAATGGTCTCCTGGCCTTCGCCACCGCCGGCTGATGGTTCCCTCACTCCTCTGGCGGTCATATTGTTTAATAATTTCGCAGCATAATCGTAAATTTCAATGAGCATTAGGTGGTTTCGCACTCTCCTTAAATCCTGAATCCCGGCTGCATGCAAGAGAAGTGTTGTTAAATGTTTGTCCACAGCCGCGGATTCCGGTCACAGGACTCTGGACTTCGGGCCGAGGACTCCGGACTCTGCTAATTGCTTTAATGAATCACTTTGCCAAACAGAGTGTGTGTTTTTGTTGGGCAAAAGTGTGGGAAATGGCGGGGGAAAGCGGTGGAAAGTGGGTAAAAGTGGAAGTTTCGGATGGCGAAAGTTTGAACAACCACGATTGATTGCGATCAGGGGTCACCATGGCGAAGGTTTCCGCAGTGGATGCAACCCGGGCACTTGCAGAAGGACAGACAAACCAAAGGAAAACCTCAATGGAAAACTGGTAAATATACCTTATAAATATACCTTATAAATTTAAGGAAATAAAATCTAAAATTTAGTTACTAGGAATGATATAATATTATAAGAAAATTAAAAAAAGAAGTATTAAAAATCCAAATTCAAATATCTCTGCCCATGATATTATTATAAAATATCTGAAATATTTGAAAATGAAAACCCGGATATTTTAATTAAAATATCTTTGTTCTCTTTGCCACATTCCCAGACTATTTCAGATTTATACTCGCACAAGTATTCCAACCACATAGCTAAATTCTGCCATATTTGATGCGCCATAAATTCCGAACCCTAAATCCCAACGAAATATTGCTGTTCCTGTCATCGTTGATTAGTCGGGATTTGTTAACGGGAGGACATGACTTTTAAAAACCCCGAAATCGTTCACTCCCCGCCCCGCCGAACTGATGTAAGCAACTTATTTTTGGGAACTTTCCCCCCGTCGACCTAAGCCCGGCTCCCGAATGACCAGCTCTTGACCTCCCCATCCCCATGCCCATGCCCATTGTCAATCCCCCAAATCCCGCACTTCCAATACCCCTATACCGATGCCCCGCACTTGTTGGCTACGCAAGAGCGCAAACATTGAATCGGCCAACCCTCGGCCATCAAGTGAGCAATCCGGCGGAGCTCCTGCTCCAATGGCACTTGAAACCGAAGCTGCCGAGGGAGCGAGGCTGCAGATGGATATATATCGCTGGGGTTGGGCATGGTCGCCTGGGTATACGTGGGATGGGGCAACGGATGCGAATGCGAATGAGGATGGGGATGGAGATCCCCGGTGGGGGGACACTTTGGCGACAACAGGCAATAAAAATATGTTAACTATTGCATGGGGCTCCGTGGACTAGCTTCATTACGACAAATCGAATTGAATCGAAGGAAGCGCCATTCTAGTGCCACATCCACATCTACATCCTCGTCCTCATCCACATCGCTGGTCACCAGAGACCACAATTAAATGGCCAGGCACGATTTCTTATGCAGAGAGAACAATTTCAGATGTCGTTAGAAAAAGGGTGTCCTTATCACTTAACAGGAACAGAGTTGTATATATCCGAGAGATCCTAAACCTTCTTATAAGTTTAAAAAAAAGTAAAATAACATTAAAAATTTTAAGCTATGATTTTAATGAACTATTTCTTCTTATCAAAAATTACAAAGATAGAAACGTTACTTTCGGGAAGCATTCTTTTACTACTTCTTGAGAACCTTTAATGGAACTATAAAAAGATTGGCGATACTTTGGTGAGTATGGTTAGTAATAACTTTGTAATATTTTTAAAACTGGAAAACTCTTTTATATTCACTTGATATTTCCATTTTTTCTCAAAGAACTAACAAATTTAAAAGAATTAGAAAGATAAAAGAGTGACTTCCGGAAAGCATTCTATTACTACTTCCTTATCACTTTTAATAGAACTACTTTTATAGAACTGAGCATACTTTCTTGAATATGCTTTATAATAGATTTTAAATATTTCCAAAATATCTACTTAATATTTTTTCTTTTAATAATAACTTCTTATAAAAGTCCCAGAAAGATGGGCTCTTTTTGTATCTTCCTAGAGAGATTATCACATAAATATGCTTACTCACATGCGAGTGCTTAACTTTTTTATGGCGTTTAATAAAGCACTGGTTTTAAATGTATCAAAAGGATTACAAATTTATCTTCTAGAAGAAAGCAATACAAGCATTATAGGGTTGTTAAATGAGTTACGTTTTTATAGCCTCTTCGGGGTGCCTTACAAACTCTCCTCTGGCCTTGGCTTTGGTTTAGGTTTAAATACCCATAAATATCTAGAAAGAGCTAATCGGTTAATAAATCTGCGTTTCCCCCTCCGTTTTTATGGGAATTCCGTTTGGCACTTATCTCCATGCATTTATGTACGGGGGCCCAGACTTTTCGGGCAGTGTGGCTTGGGGGGAATGCACGGACCGCAAACAGAAACTATCCCAGCGGGAAATGGAACTGCTGGGCATGGGGACGATGGTATTGGATGGATGGCTTTCCGGGGGTTCGCTTGGGGCTCTATTGAGGATGTTTTCGGGGCAGTGAAAGGGGAGGGCGGCGGGATTGTAAAAGCGCGCGTCCTTCGGCGCTTCATGTGTCGATGCGATGCCCATTCAAATGTGAAGCATACTTTGTCACTTTTGTCTCAGTGAATCGGGGAATCTGTGAATCTTTGAATCTTTAAATCTTGGAGTCTGGGCAAAAACAAGGATAGCACACGCACAGCAAAAGAAAGGGGAAAAAAAAGGATCGCCGGGCAACCGGAATAACTGTAATGGTAACAACGGGATAACACTTTACGTCGTTTGTCGTTTGCCGTTCGGCGTTAACCGTTAGCCGCTCGTTTCGTCCTTTCAACCGCTCGTACTTTTATCCGCCTTTATCCGCCTCTATCCGCTCCACTCGCGTCGGCAGTCCGCCTGCCTTTGTGACGCGCGCGTGGAAAACCCCGGGCTTTTATAGCCCGCAAATTTCCCCCATCGTGAATTTCCCCCAATTTCCCTCCAAAGAGCAAATGGAAAAACTCTCTGCAGTCCCGCTCTCTCTCTCTCTCTCTTAGTCCGCTGAAAATTCAGAAGAAATTCGTTATTTATTGTGCAAGTCGAAAGACAAACACAAGTCAATGCCTTTGTTCAGGTCGTCGACAAAACGGCCAGGTTCTTTAATTAATTCGGATTTTCCACTCACGAATTTTAAATGACTTTGACCCAATTTCATTTATAAACATTAAATACACAAATACGGGCTGTGCGCCCCACAACAAATATTGAAAAAACGCCAACGGTTCGAAAGCTGCCTTGAAAGGTGCACAAAGGTAGGCAACAATTATTTTTAAAGAATGGTTTCTAAAGGTTTCCCATTCAAACTTAAGTCCTTTTAAATCTTTGTCCCCAAAAACACATTTTGTAAATGGGGGTAAACCGTTTTTGGTCCTCCCCTTAAAAATGTAATTTCATTTTCATTTATCCAACCTAATCCCCTTTCAATTTCATATAAATCATATTCAGAATCTTTTGGAAATGGGGAAATTTAAAATCTGTTATAATACTTTTAATAACTTAGGTAAATTGTCTTTGTTTCTGTACCCCAAACGGTCCATTAAAGTACCTAAAGATATTATTACATTTTGTTAACCATTTTTTTGGGTCTTAAAAATAATTTAATAATGGAGAGGACATACTAAAATGTATAGCTTAGAATTTATTTCCATAAACTTAGTTACACTTGGTTAAAGGCAACACAGAAGAGAGTTACACATTATTAACCAAGAAAATTTTAAGATTTTTTCGATTTCTTTCTGATACATTTTTTGTACGAATTTTTTCGATTATTTTTCGATACATTTTCTTTTTACAAGTACTTCTGCTAGTAGAGAAGCAAAGACCTCCAACCAGGTAATTCTTTTTCGGGCAAGTGTGGTATGTGTTGCGGTTCAATCTGCCCAAGTGGGTCAAGTTGGTGTTTGGCTGATTTTCACACTTTTCCGATTCGCTGCCGGCAACAACAACGAACAACAAACACGAATGAAAATTCCCGGACCGAAACTCGCGTAATATATTCGTGTTTGATTCGATTCGATGCAAATTGCCATAAAAATACGTGCCACTCCATGAATTTCCAAACTGTTCAATGTCCGATCGAATCCAGCTAAATAAATACGGGCGAAATACAAGATACCAGAGGCGAGATAAATTCTTTTCAATTTGGTGACCTAGGACGGTATAAAAAATGTTAAACAATTTCCAGTTTCTAAGAGATACAATTCCAATTGAATATTTTAATTAAGAGGAATAGGTAAAGAAATGTTAAATGCATAGCAGAATGGGATTTTCCAGCTTTTCAGCCTTTCAGCCTGAGTTTGTCTGTTAATCTTTGGACTGTGATGACAGAAATGCAATTTTCATTTGAAATTGTTGGTTTTCTCATTACCTAAAGTCACCTGCCACGACTGCCGAAAGCTAGGCATATGTCGGCTGGATTTGCAATCCAATTTCTATGCTAAATGCAATCAATTTTAAATATAAAGGCCAACTGCCAAAACAGCATCTGGCTAATCAATAGGGACCCAGGTAGCACATTGCACATTGTACATTGCACTTTTCACTCGTTGCGAAATTTTACAAATTTAATTGCCTTTGTTTATGGTGCGTAACCGTATGGGGAAATGCATTTTCGGGGGCAAAATGGCAACGAAAATGGTTTGATCCAGGGGAAAATGCCCGAAACAATTGAGCATATTTCTATGGCTTCCTCAGCACTCAGGGAATATGTGTGTTTGCACAATTTATTTGTGCTATTATGCCAACTAAAACAGTTGGCCACACACAGCGGCAATGACATGTCCGTTTCAGAATATTTGCCTTATTTTTTCCGTATTTTGCTAAAAGTCCTGCATTTAAATTGCCCACATGGGGTTGCCCGAATCTGCCGGGCTGGACAAACCAATTCAATTTCCCTAATCCTTGTCCAGCTCTTCGGCAAAAGTATTGAATTGTTTGCAGCCAATGGCTATTGCATTGCCAGCTGAAATTGAGTGCCAGTTTCTAGGGGTCAAATTACGTGGCTACCGCAAAATTCAAATTTGATTTGCCAAAAGTACTCTCCCTAATTTTGGAAAATACAGACGCTGCATGAAAAATTTTCTTTCCAATAAAGTTACTAAATGAAAAGGCTTTTTTTTATAGAAAGAAAATCGCCAAAGTCAGGAAAATGAATTCTTCTGGTGAGTGCAATAACCTCAAGTGAAAAAACTTCCAGTGAAATAATCCCCAGTAAAATAGTCGCCAGTTAAACAACACCCAGTGAAATAACGCTCAGTTAAATAACTCCCAGTAAAATAGCAACCGGTAAAATAACCCCCAATGGAATAACCCCCAGTTGACTCCACAAAAATAACACTCAGTGAAATAACTAACATTCAAATAAGAGCCAGTGGAAGTAAAATGACTCTTAGTAAAATAACCTCCAGTAAAAATATAGACTAGTGAAATAATGTACACCAAGTAAAATAACCACTACTGAAGAAATAACGCCTAGTAGAAAAAAACCCAAGTAAAATAACCATTAGTGTAAAAAGACCAGTGAAATAACTCCCAGTGGAAGAACTCCCAGTAAAATAACTCCTATTAAAATAACCCCCAGGGAAAATAACGACTAGTGAAATAATGCAATGCAATAACACCCAGTAAAATAAAGTCCCCTTGTTTTTAATTAAAAAAAAAAAACTACACATTTTGATAAGATATACAACTTTCTTCCAGTGCAAACACCGTAAAATTAAGTGAAAATTTTCAAAATCAGGTGGGCCTTGGAAAGAAACGCCACGTTCTCGACCGAGGTGAGCTGTGTATGCCGTTCAGAACATCAGTAGTTTATAAGTTATCCTAAGGCAAACAACACAGTTTTACAGAACTCATTTCTAAAACTTTTTACAATTCCCAGAATACTTTTCACAAGATTTCCACACCCAAACGAAATCTCGATACAAGTACGTCGGAATTTTCAAGGCAATAGATAAGTTCAACATTTGATTTAGGGTGCCAGATAAGGCACCAAAACCCCATTTAGTCCTCGTCGTTTTACTTTCGGTGAGTGAAAAATATCGCCCCAGCAATAGAAAAAAATAAAAAACAACTTATAAAACAAATTGAACAGCTCTATAGACTACCCCTCGCGACCAACCCTAAACCGCAATGGCCCCATTCGTGCGGGCCCGCAACGTGACCGTCACCCACAATTCGCAGGTCCAGTGGTCGCGTCAGGACATCTTGGAGTGGTGCAACGACATGCTCCAGTGCAGGATCACCAAGATCGAGCACCTGTGCACCGGGGCTGCCTACTGCCACCTGATGGACATGCTCTTTCCCGGCGTGGTCAACCTGAGTCGCGTCAAGTTCCTCTCGAACCAGGAGTACGAGTACATTGCCAACTTCAAGGAACTGCAGATCGGCTTCAATCGGGCCAGGGTCAATGCCCCCATTCCGGTGGACCAACTGATCAAGGGTCGCTTCCAGGACAACTTTGAATTCGCCGTCTGGTTCCGGCACTTCTTCACGGCCAACTACAACGAGGTCGAGTGCTGTGACTACGATCCCTTGGCTGCCCGTGGCCAGCAGGATATAGGAGTGGGTGCCTCGCGATCCAACACGCCACAAAGTGCCAGGCCCTTTGGTATTCGTCGAAAGCCTCTGGTGGACACGCCCAGGATCGCAAGGAAGCTGCTGGCCACTCGGGAGGATGACGAGGATAGTAGGGTTGGTGCAACCCCTCAAAAGCCGCCGAAACCCAGTCTCCGGAAGCAGCCGAGAGGGACAATCGAGCCCACTTCGCCAAAGATGGGCAGGACCAAGCCTCGTATCCACGAGGACAAAGCTTCTTTGTTCTTCACGAGCAACAGCGTCGAGCTGGAGAATATCCTGTCTCCCCAGGACATAGAATACTCGTCAGACGATGAAGAATACGACGAGCCGGTTAAAAAGAAGCCATTACCTAAGGGCAAGCCCAAGAAGAGTGCCGTTGCAAAAAAGCAGGCTGTCGTGAAGAGGTTCCTGGAGCCAGTGGAGATTGAGGAGCCAGAGGAGACAGAGCAGCTTTCGGAGCCACCGAAAAACAAGAAGCCGGGGGTTAATAAGAAGGCAGTGGTTAACCAGAAGCCTAACCAGAAGGCTGCGGTTAAACAGAAGCCATGTAAGACCAAAAAGCTAGTGGAGATCGAGGAACCATCGAAGAGCGAAGAACCAGGGGAGAGCGAAGAAGAACCTGTGGTTAGTCGAAAACCAGTGGTTAGTCAAAAACCAGTAGTTAAACCAAAGCCAAGGCACAAGAAGAAGCCAGTGAAGGAGATAGAACCGTCGGAAAGCGAAGAACCAGTGGAGGAAGAAGTGGTTAATAGAAAACCAGTGGTTAGTCAAAAACCAGTAGTTAAACCAAAGCCAAGGCACAAGAAGAAGCCAGTGAAGGAGATAGAACCGTCGGAAAGCGAAGAAGAACCAGTAGAAGTAGAAGTGGTTAGTCGAAAACCAGTGGTTAGTCAGAAACCAGTAGTTAAACCGAAGCCAAAGAACAAGAAACCAGTGAAAGAGGTAGAACCGTCGGAAAGCGAAGAACCAGTGGAGGAAGAAGTGGTTAATAGAAAACCAGTGGTTAGTCAAAAACCAGTAGTTAAACCAAAGCCAAGGCACAAGAAGCCAGTGAAGGAGGTAGAACCGTCGGAAAGCGAAGAAGAACCAGTGGAGGAAGAAGTGGTTAATAGAAAACCAGTGGTTAGTCAGAAACCAGCAGTTAAACAAAAGCCGTTGCAGAAGCCAGTGGAGAAAAAAAAGCCAATCAAGGTAGAAGAAATATTGGAAAGCGAAAAAGAACCAGTGGAAGAAGAAGTGGTTAGTCGAAAACCAGTGGTTAGCCATAAACCAGCAGTTAAACAAAAGCCTTTGCAGAAGCCAGTGGAGAAAAAAAAGCCAATCAAGGTAGAAGAAATATTGGAAAGCGAAAAAGAACCAGTGGAAGAAGAAGTGGTTAGTCGAAAACCAGTGGTTAGCCATAAACCAGCAGTTAAACAAAAGCCTTTGCAGAAGCCAGTGGAGAAAAAAAAGCCAATCAAGGTAGAAGAAATATTGGAAAGCGAAAAAGAACCAGTGGAAGAAGAAGTGGTTAGTCGAAAACCAGTGGTTAGCCATAAACCAGCAGTTAAACAAAAGCCTTTGCAGAAGCCAGTGGAGAAAAAAAAGGCAATCAAGGTAGAAGAAATATTGGAAAGCGAAGAAGAACCCATGGAAATCGAAGAGGTTCATCGAAAACCAGTGGTTAGCCAGAAACCAGCAGTTAAACAAAAGCCGTTGCAGAAGCCAGTGGAGAAAAAAAAGCCAATCAAGGTAGAAGAAATATTGGAAAGCGAAGAAGAACCCATGGAAATCGAAGAGGTTCATCGAAAACCAGTGGTTAGCCAGAAACCAGCAGTTAAACAAAAGCCGTTGCAGAAGCCAGTGGAGAAAAAAAAGCCAATCAAGGTAGAAGAAATATTGGAAAGCGAAGAAGAACCCATGGAAATCGAAGAGGTTCATCGAAAACCAGCGGCTAGTCATAAACCAGCAGTTAAACCAAAGTCATGTCAGAAAAAGAAGCCACTGGAGATCGAAGAACCATCGGAGAGCGAAGAAGAATCTGTGGAGATTGAACAACCATTGGTTAAAAAAAAACTCTTGCGTAAACCGAAGCCATATAAAAAAAAGAAGCCAGTGGAGATCGAAGAATCATCGGAGAGCGAAGAAGAACCATTGGAGATAGAACCACCGTTGGTTAATAAAAAACCCTTGGTTAAGCTAAGGCCAGGACAGAAGAAACCAAATGTGACCAAGAAACTAGTGGAGTCCGAAGAACCCATGGAGTGCGAACCACCGTTGGTTAAACAGAAGAAGAAACCATGTGTGAACGAAGAACCATTGGAGACTGAAGTGCCTCAGCCAGTGGTTAAGCGAAAACCATGGCAAAACAAAAAAACTATGGAGATCGAAGAATTCCTGAGCACCAAGGAACCAGAAGGATCATCGAATATCAAAAAACCATGGATGTTCAGTGAACTGGAGAAGCTCAAAAAGTCATTGGGGATCGAACAACCAGTGGAATTAAAAAAACCATTGGAGATCAGACAGTCCGTGGAGGAGTTGATGAGGACAATGGAGAGCGTCAAGGACAGAGTCCGCCGGATAGAGCATAGTTTGGGAAAGGATGCGGAGATATCTCAGTGCATTACGGACCGAATCAAGCGGATCGAGGAAGCCAAGCAAGCGGCGTTGGACTCGCCCCGAATCAAGTACATCAGGGAGAGAGTCGTAGTGCTGAGGCAGGAGTTCAACGAGTTGAGTGATAAAATGGGTAATCTGGGCAAAAGCTCCCACATGTGCAATGTGGACTACAGCACCCAGTTCAAGGATAACAAGGACAATAACAGAGAAACACAGATGGACAGAGACGATAACAAGGAGAATATTTCAAACATAGCTAGACAGATGTACATAGAGAGTACCCAGATTATGAGTTGCAAGGATAACAATAACAAGGACAGGGACATTGATACCGCTGTGGAGGAGGAATCTAATTTGCCCAAGACGAACTATGCGCGCTCGGAAGTCAGTGGGGATGAGGCACTCATCGAGATCTACAGGTCGCCAATATTCAGCTACAAAACCAGCGAGATGGAGGTCGCCGAGGAGGAGGAGCCCTCCTCACTGGCGGGACGGATCACTCGCCCGAATAATCGGTCCCCATCCGAACCGGCGAGTCGAACCAGTTGGACCAGTCCGATGGCAATAGACGGTCTTTCGCGAGATCTGGCCAACATGTTATCTCTGGAGAATTTCACCAGTGAGCAGATCATGGCCGAAGTGCGTCTTCACTGTGGCGTGCGTCTGCTGATACAGAAACCCGATCTCGGCAAGGACACCGATGAGGCAGTGGCCACCGTCAGGCAGGACGTGGCCTGCAGCACCGCAGAGGACCACCTCGCCGAGTAACTGCTTCCAAACGAGTTCCAACTTCCGGTCGTCCATCGTTCGGAGGCCCCTCTCCAGGCACAGCTAAATTACCAGTATCGCATTTTTGTGTTTAGAGCCGTGTCCTTGTTACAGAAGCTGCTAAATTAGGTTTTGTAATTTGCATATTATTAAATTAAGCCTTTTGGAATCTGAATTTATAGTTTTCAAATGGGTATATTAGGAGTTCTTTCAAATTTAAATTAAATCAAGGCGTACAGCGAAAAGAAAATTTAATTTTTGAAAATTTTTTCATTTTTATAAGGATTTTTTAGGATTTCGATTTTGGCGAAAAATACTCATTTTTTGGTGGATTTTTGATCGTAACTTGGCCAAATCAAGACGTACAGCGAAAAGAGCGACTGTTTTGAGCAGCTGGCGACCTCTGCTAACGATTTTTATCATTTAAAGAAATATTTAATTTTTGAAATTTTTTTTCATTTTTTAAGGTTGTCCATCAGGATTTTTTGGGATTTCGATTTTGGCGAAAAATACTCATTTTTTGGTGGATTTTTGATCGTATCTTGGCCAAATCAAGGCGTACAGCGAAAAGAGCGACTGTTTTGAGCAGCTGGCGACCTCTGCTAACGTTTTTTGTTATTTAAAGAAATATTTAATTTTTGAAATTTTTTTTCATTTTTTTAAGGTTGTCCATCAGGATTTTTTGGGATTTCGATTTTGGCGAAAAATACTCATTTTTTGGTGGATTTTTGATCGTATCTTGGCCAAGTCAAGGCGTACAGCGAAAAGAGCGACTGTTTTGAGCAGCTGGCGACCTCTGCTAACGATTTTTATCATTTAAAGAAATATTTAATTTTTGAAATTTTTTTTCATTTTTTAAGGTTGTCCATCAGGATTTTTGGATTAACGATTTCCATTACTTAACAAAATATTTAATTTTTTTTTCACTTTTTTAAGGGGGTCCAACAAGATTTTTTGGGATTTTGTGATTTTTTTAAGATATACGTTTCTTAAGTTAAATTAAATATTTGTAGTCACCACTTAAATTAAACTTAAGAAAAATTTCAAATTCAACTTTTAACATTCAACATGTAACATTCAACATAAAACAACCAACTAACAACCTAAGGTAAACTTAAGAAACTTTCGATGGGCAAAATGGAAGATTTTATATTCAACATGTAACATTCAACATAAAACATCCAACCTACAACATTATACATGTCACATGTTTGATGTTGTAACCTAGATAATGCAATTATTAAGTAATAATTACATTTTACTATGGCCACGTCATTGAAAATGTTAATTACAAATTAATTTCTTCTGCGGGAGCTTATAATTCCCAATTGGTTTTAGCTCACAATGCGTGACCTTTGGGCTATGTCACTCCCAAAATCAGTTGACCGGAAGTTCCGGCGAGTGTTTGTGTGTGTGTGTGTTGGTGCTATTGGACAGACCATTGGATATATGGAGGTGAGCAACTTTTAACATGTAACATATAACATGCAACATATAACATGCAACAAGCAACATATAACATGCAACAAGCAACATATAACATGCAACATAAAACTGTTAAATGTTGTATAAAGAACCTTAAACATGTAATTCTTGTGTAATATTTATCAATTTTACAATAGGCCACGTCATTGATAATACTAATAAAAAATTGATGTCTTCTAGTTCTAGGTAAAATTGGATTGTATGGTCACTCGAAAAGCCATTTGACCGGAAGTTCCAGCTAATGATTGTGTGTGTGTTGGTGCTTTTGGACAGATCTCTGTACATGTATGGATATGGAGTTTTTGCGAAAATTACTGGATTTATATATGTACTTGGAGAAGTCATCATTCAAGACTCCAGAGCGTCGTCGAAAACTTATCCAGGTAAGTACCTTAGTAAATTAAATATTTTTAGTTACCCCAAGTATTTCGAATCAGACAGAGCCAATAATTTTCTTTCTATTTTTAATAGTATATAAGTTATGTATAATACATTTAGCTTAGGATGTGTATTAGTAGTATATTTTTATACCCTTGCAGAGGGTATACTGATTTCAGTCAGAAGTTTGCAACGCAGTGAAGAAGACGTTTCCGACCTCATAAGGTATATATATTCTTGATCAGCGTCACTAGTCGAGTCAATCTAGCCATGTCCGTCGTTCCCTCTGTCTGTTTGTTCGTCTGTCTGTTTGTCCGTCTGTCTGTTTGTTTGTCAGTCTGTCTGTTTGTTTGTCAGTCTGTCTGTTTGTCCGTCTGTCTGTTTGTTTGTCCGTCTGTCTGTCTGTTTGTTTGTCCGTCTGTCTGTCTGTTTGTTTGTCCGTCTGTCTGTCTGTTTGTTTGTCCGTCTGTCTGTCTGTTTGTTTGTCCGTCTGTCTGTCTGTTTGTTTGTCCGTCTGTCTGTCTGTTTGTCCGTCTGTCTGTCTGTTTGTCCGTCTGTCCGTCTGTTTGTCCGTCTGTCTGTCTGTTTGTCCGTCTGTCTGTTTGTCCGTCTGTCTGTTTGTCCGTCTGTCTGTTTGTCTGTTCGTCTGTTCGTCTGTTTGTCTGTTCGTCCGTCCGCTGAGTAACGCCCAGAGTGGACCCCGGCCGAACTGTCCTTCCAGTACTCCGGTTCTCCGGATGGGAAGGCACTCAGATCCTGGAATTCGGTTGAGCCTGTTCAGTGCACTTGCCCTTCAGGTCGGCCCTCGTTGCGCCAGATGGGCAGCATCAGCAGGGTGTCCGCAAACTCCAGATCAGAACGGAGGTTCGACAGAGTTTGCCCAGCTTGTACTTCGTAAGGTGGTGAAAACTGGATTCGTGGTATTTGTTTTTGAGTTAAGCCCAAATAAATATTTTACAAAAACCAATACTTTTAATTATATATATAATTATTATTTATAATTTTATATATTAAGAGAATATTATATAACGATTTGTTTTTTTTTTATTCAGGGTATTCTGTAAACTGTTGAATTGTTAATTTTTTCTTTTTTAATTTACTTTGTATAATTGCTGAGCAAAATTCAAAAATTCAGCAACTCAACGGTATAGGGGAATACCCTGAATCTTTTTCCGCCCTAGAGCAAACTGCTGATCAACAGATGGCGCTACAAAAATGTTGTGGCTGCGATTCGTGTGGTGTTTTTTAGTGTCATTTATCAGTGGATTTCAAATTAAATAAAATACTCAGGCACGTAACCAGGCAGCCAGATAATATAAAAACCGGGCAATCGCCGACGCGCCGCAGTTGTTTACCGAACGCAGAGGGGAAACCGAAAACCCGCGGAATGGCACTCAAGTTTGCGGCGAACCTGAACTTCTTGTTCACGGAGCGGGCGGCGACGATCGCCGAGCGCATACGGCTGGCCCACCAGAGCGGCTTCCGGGCCGTGGAGATCCCCTATCCGGAGGGCGAGACGGGCGAGGTGGTGGCCGCCGTCAAGGAGACGGGCGTGGTGGTCAGCCTGGTCAACCTGGCCTTCGACAAGAGCGACGAGCAGCTGCGCTTCGGCTCCACCAGTGTGCCCGGCTCGGAGCAGCTGTTCCGCAGCCAGCTGGAGGCCACCATTGCGTTCGCCCGCCAGGTGGACTGCGGCAAGATCCATCTCACCGCCGGCCTGTTCAAGGGCGGCCAGGAGAGCGAGTACACGAGGACGTACACCTCGAATCTGAAGATCGCCGCCGATAGCCTCAGGGCGAGCCAGATGATCGGCGTGATAGAGCCAATTAACAAGTACGCCGTGCCCGGCTACTACATGAACTCGTACGCCAAGGCGGCCGGAGTGCTGGCCGCTGTGGGCGCCGATAACATCCGGCTGCTGGCCGATCTCTACCATCTGCAGCATCTGCACGGCAACGTCTCCAAGACGCTGGAGGAGTACAAGTCGCTCATCGGCCACTTCCAGATCGCCCAGGTGCCCCATCGCCACGAGCCGGACGTGTCCGGCGAGCTGGACTATGGCTATGTCTTCAAGGCCCTGCAGGAGTTCGGCTACCAGGACTGGGTGGGCTGCGAGTACAAGCCCAAGACGACGACGGTGGAGGGCTTGGGCTGGGTCACCAAGCTGGGCTACACACTCTAATCATCGCGGAGATCACGAACGACACGGGGGATTGCATTTACACACATGTATTTACACTTTTTACAAACATATAGCTGGTTGAACCAATACACTCTGTTCTATCACTCGGCCTCGAGTTTTTCCAAGGCTTTTTCAGGTATTTACATTGCATTTCCTAGCTTAAATCATTTGCCCAAGGCATTGTCATGCTCCGGTCAAAAGGTCATGGATATGACCTACAGCAAGTGTGGAATAACACAGTAGGTAGGCGTATGGGATAAGATAAGATTAGATAGTATTGTGAGGCAGATTCCCGTATCTCCTCAGCCGTCACTCTCGCTGCGAATCACCCGCTTGGCATATTCCGCGATGTGGAGCACGCCGTGCTCCGGGGAGGCGATGTGCAGGTTGTCGCCGTTGCAGAAAGCCGTGTTGATGTGCGGATTGTGCAGCTCGGCCACCAGCGTGGAGCAGGCCGTCGAGGAGTCGCCCGTGGACTTGAGCATTTTCTGGAACAAGCAGAGGTTTCAAAAAGGTTTTAGTAATGGAAGTAGGTATACATCCATCAATAATAGAAATTGGTTGTGGTTTACTGACATTTCACTGTCTAATCTTCAAGAGAATGAAGCTATTAATCACTTCAAAAACAATGAATTCTAATTTTATATAAAATAGTTTGTAAAGTTCAGATCTGAATGCTGCTAATGTGCCAAATGTTAAGTCACTTTCCCCAAAGGTTAACCTCTAAACACTTGATAACTGCATTAATGATTAGGAAATCGCTGCATGACTCTATTTCTGTGGGCATTTAGCACGTATACGAAACTAAAATGAGATTACAGGAGAACATATTACTAAGCTGATAAAGATTGTCCTCATTATAAAGACAACGAGATATACAAAAGCCAAAAAGCCACAATAATTCAACTAGGCTTTAGCTTCGTCGGCCTTATCATATTTTTGTGGCTAGGCCTGTTTATGATAATTTAAAATAATAATAATAAAAGTCTTTAAATAAATAATAGGTTTTCTTTTTGTGAATCCATTAAAGTATGCTATGGCAAAGGTTCTCAGCTTTTAAGATCTCAAATTTCTGTAAAGATACTAAGCTATCTTTTACTCTGCTGAACCACTCACCATCCAGAACTCGTTGCCCGGCAGCGCGTTACCGTCCCAGGCGTAGGAGACCACCAGCAGCATGCCGGCGTGCTCGGGGTCGCTCAACTTCTGCGCCGGATTGCGCTTGGAAATCAGCACCCTGATGCCGTCCTTCGGATGGCCCGGGATCTCCACCAGCGATCCGTTGCGCAGCCCGCCGCAGTCGGTGATGGAAAACCAGGAGAAGTGCACTAATCCCACATTCTTGAGCCTGTTGCCCAGCGTGCGCATGCGCTGCTCGAAGGTCTCCAGGAATATGCGCTCCTGCTGGGCAGCCGCCTTCCACACGCCCAGGCCGAAGCCCACCACATGGATGTAGGCCAGCTTCTTGGCGCGCTCAGCCCTGGCCTGCGCCTCCAGCAGCAGCAGGTCGAAGCTGATGGCGTAGCGCCGCTTCATCACCAGGTTGTCGAAGACGTCCTGCTTGTTCCTCGACGGGCCGAAGCGTCTGTTGTCAATGACAGCCTCGCCATGGACGAGATCCCGCGTGGCATAGAATCCGCGCCACAGGCGCCGGTAGTCCTCTTCCCGCGTGCCAGCCGGCTCATCCAAGGCCAGGCCATAGCCCTTGGCCCGCGTATTCTGCTGGCGTGCAATGACTATGTCCTGGAACTCCATGAGATTGCGCCGTGACAGGCGGGCTCCAATCATGCCCACAATAACGCCAGTCCGCTCCAGCGTCTTGGTGTCCAGGTCAACGCGGCCGCAGTTGGTGCGCTCGCCCTCGTTGACGAACTCCGTGTGCGAGCTCACCGAGAGCAGGGCGGACAGCTTGATGTCGTCGTAGCTCAGGACGTGGGCCAGCACCAGGGGTGCCTGCTCCTGCGGCGTGCCCACGGATTCGAAGCCACTGGCCCCCGTCTCGCCGCTCAGCAGCAGGAACTTGTCGTTGCGGGCAAAGAAGCTGGCGCAGCGCTTCTCCAGCAGGCGCTGCACAAAGCCGCAGAGTGAGAGTGGCCTGTAGATGGGCTTCTCCACGGAGTTGCCTGCATTGAGGGGGAGGAATGGGATTAGTATGAAATGACTTAGGAGGAGGAGGAGGGCTACTCACCCCAGTGGCACTTGTGCTCCAGATACTGCAGATAGAGGCCCAGGGTGCGTTCATGTATCACCGGATAGGTGGAAACAACCTCTTCGTTGATCCTGGCCATCCGCTGAGGAGATTGCCGGCTCACCCGGACGCTTTGCACGCCAAACTGGAAAGAGGGCTTTACATAGCAACCAGATGGATCGACGGACAGACCACCCACCTCGAGGGGAAACTCCTGGGATCTGGCCATCAGATTCACCAACTCATTGTGTCCACCAACGGGCTTCTTCACACGGCGGCAGTCCTCCAGCAGTTTGCGCCCGAAATCGGACAGCCGCAGGCAATCCCCGGTGACCGCCGGCCAGACCTGGTCCACATCAGCTCCAAAGGTGGACATGGCTCCCAAGTGCGTGGTGGTTGGATTTCACAATTGTGTTTAAATGGTTTGTGGGCGGAGGTTGGGGCGGCATTTTATAAAATTCCCAGTGCAGCGATATCGATAGGCAGCAGCGATAACGTGTTTCCCCAAAACATGAAATTGTGTTGGCGCGGTCTGGCAACTCTGTTACACTTTCACTTTCCCAGCCAGCGAGTGTTTTTTCCAGGGATCTTAAGAGAAAACTGGCACTTTCTCCCTATGTTTGACTTTGTTGGTCAGTTATTCGAGGTGAAATAATAAACGCTGTGAAATAACAACTGTCATCAATATTGCGTGTCTACATCGATAGGCAGCTGACAATCGTGCAAGAACGTTGCTATCGACCCTATCGAATACCTGCCTCGAAAACATCAGGACTATCGAATGTGACTGCTGCACGGCATAAAAAAGTTGAATTTTCATTTTTTTTTTGCGGAACCGCGAGCCCCCGAGCCGAGCCACCAGCCAAAGGACTGTCGAGCGAGCCCTAGCACTGCGCTGAGTAAGTAGCGTTTCCGCGAAAGCGGCCGGGAAAGCCGGCAAAAGCACGGCAGACGGTGGAAATTGCGCGCGGCAAAAGGCCAGCGACAAGCCACACACACACACACACACGCACGGCCCGCACAAAGCCGACGCACACAGACGCACGCACGGCGCATGCAAAAACCGAAACACAAACAAAAAATTCGCTACACTCGACGGGGGGATACCCTGGAGCCCAAAAACACTGGAAAGGCAATAAAGGGCGTGGATGCTGGCCAGGCTCAGCCTTCACAGAAACCCAGCTTGTGTGCTTACTCCTCCAGAAGTGTTCAGGCTTAAGACAAGCTGTAGTCGACTTGGAAATACCCTGCAAGCGCTTACCAGATATATGGTCTTTATTCTATAAAAACCAAACCCATATGGTGAATTTCTCGAAAGTACTAGTATTCCTTTTTGGAATAAGAACTGGAAATACCTACATGTATAGTCGACTTGGACATACCCTAGTCCGTTGTGTATATCTTAATGATAGCTATCGTAATAACATCCCATCATCGTACCTCTTAGAACTAGCACATAGGTTTCCTCTTAAAGTCAGTGGGTTCCTCAACAAGTGTCAGAGATGAAGGGGTATTTCCTGGGAAATATGTTTTCGAGATCGATCAGTGATTAGAATATATTGAAAGGAGCTAACTAGGTGGCCTGCGACTTGAGTTCAATGAGTCATTAGAACACCGCCTTGAGTGTACACCCAATACGAGCCTAAATTCATTGTACCACTTATTTTTTGATCTCTTCCCCTCGATAACCCGCTGCCCCTCTGTGGACCACACGCTCGGCAGCCCGGTGAACGACATACGACGCTGTCCCCCCGCCCCGTCAACGCCAGCAGTCCGATTCACCGCTTCCCCGTCGCCTCGGCTGCCGCCATCCTCCGGGTGAAGATGTCCGACTTCAGCGACCTGGACCGCCAGATCGAGCAGCTGAAGCGCTGCGAGATCATCAAGGAGAACGAGGTCAAGGCCCTGTGCGCCAAGGCGCGCGAGATCCTGGTGGAGGAGGGCAATGTGCAGCGTGTGGACTCGCCGGTGACCGTGTGCGGCGACATCCACGGCCAGTTCTACGACCTGAAGGAGCTCTTCAAGGTCGGCGGCGATGTGCCCGAGAAGAACTACCTGTTCATGGGCGACTTTGTGGACCGCGGCTACTACAGCGTGGAGACGTTCCTGCTGCTGCTGGCGCTCAAGGTGCGCTATCCGGACCGCATCACGCTGATCCGCGGCAATCACGAGTCTCGCCAGATCACCCAGGTGTACGGCTTCTATGACGAGTGCCTGCGCAAATACGGCTCGACGGCCGTGTGGCGCTACTGCACGGAGATCTTCGACTACCTCAGCCTGTCGGCGATCATCGACGGCAAGATATTCTGCGTGCACGGCGGCCTGTCGCCGTCCATCCAGTACCTGGACCAGATCCGCAGCATCGATCGCAAGCAGGAGGTGCCGCACGACGGGCCCATGTGCGATCTGCTGTGGAGCGATCCGGAGGACCAGACCGGCTGGGGCGTCTCGCCGCGCGGCGCTGGCTATCTGTTCGGCTCGGACGTGGTCTCCCAGTTCAATCGCACCAACGAGATCGACATGATATGCCGTGCGCACCAGCTGGTGATGGAGGGCTTCAAGTGGCACTTCAACGAAACTGTCCTCACCGTCTGGTCGGCGCCCAACTACTGCTATCGGTGAGTTAACCGCCAGCAAGCCGATCGAATTTGTTTATTAACTATTCCCCCCGCCATCCGCCTGCAGCTGCGGCAATGTGGCTGCCATCTTGGAGCTCAACGAGTACCTGCACCGCGACTTTGTCATCTTCGAGGCGGCTCCGCAGGAGAGTCGCGGCATACCCTCGAAGAAGCCCCAGGCGGATTACTTCCTCTAAGACGGGCGCAGTCGCCACTAGCCGCTCCGGCTTCGCCGACGGACGCGAAGCGGTGCCACAGGATACAAAGGGAAATTTACAAACTGCCAGCCTGCCTAAGCAAAGCACACACGAACCGCAACTGCAGGGTGCAGGGAGAAACATTTGTAACATAACACGTAAGCTAGGATATCAAACGGCGGCCAGCGACAGACTGCATGTGCATCCCGCGCAGCCAGACACAGTTCCACATTCAGTTTTACACACCTTTTGCTAGATATCTTACATATATAGTTTTTTTTTTTTTTACCATCATTTTACCTCTGTGTTTCATCCGCAATTCGCGTTCTTTCGATGGCTGTTTGTGCTGTTGCGTGTTCCGTGTTCGTCGAAGAGATCAACATCATCGTGGATCGCGCATGCCAAGTGCGCGTTGCATCTAGCTACTAACTAATAGGATTAATGACCCTTCTCCGAGGCTCCTCCGAACTCGCCTGGCGCAGACGCAACCGTAACTGCCGTCTCCTCGACGCGAATTCCCCCGAGATAGGTCGACTTACTATATACACTTACGCGTAGGTTAAAGCAATAAGCTATTGTGGCCGACGGACTGCTTGAAGTCGGCAGAGTTAGAAAGGAATTAGGAGGAAGTGTGTTAGGTCGGCAATGTGTTTACTGATTTCAAAACGACTTTGCAGCCAGAGAGCCGCTGTAGAAGAGACCAGATGCGAGGAAAATCTTCTGTAGTAATTCGTAGTGTATAAGAAGTTTTAAGTACGCCCCAGATTGGGATATTATATACGAGTAATTATATACTTATATTTAAAATAAAGAATGTAAGCTGAGGTCGAAGACGAGCGAGTGTTCTGTAAGTTGGGGACTTTCCAGGAATGCGAGGATTGTAAAGGATCACTTTTACCTCTATAGCTAGTAGTTCTTCCGCCCCAGGAAAGCCAACCAAACTATTTTCCGCCCAATTCAATAGCCATTATCTGCTGCAGTTCTTCACTTTATGAGTTACTTAAAGATTATTCATAGGTTTAAGTATAAAAAAAAAGGATGGTTACATTCCGGAGGGGGCGCTTGTGATTCAGTAACGGGTTCGGGATGGGTCGTCGATCGGTCTTTAGTGCTCCTCCACCTCGAGACCGTGCTCCTTCATTTGCTCGTAGAGGCAGGATTCATAGGCGACGGCAGCGTCGCAGCTGGAAAGGAAGGTTATAAGCCGAGCCAGGAGCGAAGCCCAAGCTACTCACTGATCCTCGGGTGCTTCGATGCCCTCGCACTTCTCCACCACCTCGGCGGGGGCGTCCTCCTTCTCCGCATCGTGCTTGCTCATGGCCTTGATCATCTCTACGGCGTGCTCCTTGCTCAGCTTGCCGGACTCATCCATCTGCAAGAGGGGATGGTGAAGAAGGTCAGGACTATCATAAATGGATCTTTGGAGCAGCACTTACAATCTGGAACTTCTTCATCACGCAGGCGCGCAGGCACTTGCCCTCGTGTCCCTCGGCTTCCTCGTGGTCCATCATATGCTTCACATCCTCTGCAATGGATATGTGAGTAGAGTTAGGGTTGATATGAGTTGGAAAACTGTTTATAAATATGTTTGGGATAACAATATCCTGAACTCAAGTACCATCCCTAGACAATTAACATTTTTTTGAGTTAAAAAGTTATAATAACTACGTTTTTTCTTTAAATTTCTTAAACATTTGTGTAAATTTGTATAAGTATAATGTAAATTTGACTTTTTCTTTAAAAATCTAAAAAAAGAAGTAATACTTATATGTGTTTTAAAATTGTATTTAAAAAAATCAAGTTGCTCACCATATCAACTATATCCTTGACATTTTTTAGCTATTAATTTTTTGATACTATACTTAGTTTCTGTCTAAGTATAGTAGAATAATTAAAAAGAATGTTGATAATTGGGCTTCTATTATAAGCAAACCTAAAAACACCCCTAGATTTATAAATATATCTCCATCTTCTCCATTCTGATAAAAAAAAACCCTGATACTTCGATATCCATTATGGTATCCTAACAAAAAAAAACCTAGAATACTATTTATAATTTAATTTATTAAAATATTTTGCCCTAATAAGTTTATTGAAAATCTCTGGCGACAATATGCATCTTCCCCATTTTCAAAAATCCTTTTTTTTATATCCATAATGATATCCTTTTAGGTGTCTATTATAAGATCAATATACTGATATTTATTGTTTTCGTATCTTCCCATCCCGAACCAAATCCTGGCTACCCCCACGCGGACTACCCACCGTCGCTGGCGCCCGTCTCAGCCTTGCACTCGTTGGCCAGCTCGGTGACGTGGTCCTTGGTCAGCTCCTCGTGCGGCTTGGCAGAGGCGGCTCCCAGCAGGCAGACCAGGCCCAGGAGCAGCAGCAGAGATTGGTTGACCGGACGCGACATTTGGATTTCGATTTCGATTTGCGATTGGACTGCGCGACGTGCGAACTCTGACTTGGATGCGACTGGCCGGCGACACCGGCGTTTTATAGGAGCTCCGGCCTAATGCCGGGTCCCGTGATTGACTTGGCAGATCGGATCAATCGCTAATCTCCGCCAGCCGCGTCTCAAGCAGCTCCGGCAATTAGCCGCAATTATGAACTACATGGGCAGCACATGACACCGCTCCGCCGCCCTGGACGCGGGATCCGCCGGAGATGCCCTCGACTGGGCACCGTGTGAACAAGTGACACTCCGCTCCAGCGGCGAGACGAGATGGCCCACCGATCTCCGCTGGCCCGCCTAATTGGTGACTGGCATGAAATCACTGGAAATGGAAGTGCAATTGGGAGTGGGAATGGAAATGAACAGGCAGATTGCAAAATGCAAAGTGCCGCTTGTAATTAAATCGATCAACAGCTCTGGGTGAGATGAGTGATTGTGACTGGCGTGGCCAGGCGGCTATTATATCGTTATATGGATTCCCAATACCGCTCGGTGCTTCCAGCCGGGCAAATTGCCCGTTTAGGCCATAATGTACCCTTGATCTGTAGCCCGCCTGTTTCCCAGTTTGTCTGACAATTCCCTCGCATATTCCGCAGTCTATTTGCCATTGCCATGTGTAAAGTGGAAGTTACAGGGCACGCAATCCATATTGAACAATCGAACTGCTGAAATTGAACTGCTTCCCAATGTCGTGCCAGCATAGCATGTTGCACCGCAATTTTCTGGTGCTATAAGGTGGAAGAGGTTTCCTAGTTTTCGATGTTAACAAGTTGGAAATCGCTCTCGTTGGAATAATAACCAAACACTCTGAGAGTTGGACATACAAAAGAGCCAGTTTAATTCGGGGTTTCCCCTATTATCGAGTTTGAAGGTAATTATTTCCGTCTTTCAATAAGTTTAATAACAATATAACAAGTATTTTGTAATATTTTTTTAATAGTCGAAAATGTTTTGAGTTTCTAAACTAAGAAAGGGAATAAAAAGCCACCCTTAAATTCAAAAAAATAATGATATATAGATATAATTTATGATTGAATGATTGATAATCATTCCCTTAAACAAGAAATTATCTTATATTTTAAAAGAGGGTCTCAAGGCGTTTTTAAATTTAAATTTCATGTGATTTAAAGTTTGTATTCTTATGGCCCTTATGATCATAATCCCTACTTACAGTATTTATTATATTTAAGTGACAGTAGTTTTTACATTAAGCAGTGACTATACAGATCTATAGTCTATATACCTTGCAAACACCCTGAGGTTCCAAGATATAGAGATTAATAGGTATGATATGTGTTTTAACTCGATTAAAAAAAAACATTCTCAAAAACAATACATTTTTTAGAACTTAAAAAAAAGGGGCTCACTTTTTTAATTTTAATTTCTTATGATTTATAGTTTCGATTTTTAGGTAAACTTAGGTAAATTTATTTTATTAAGTAGTGACAAACAAATCACAAAACTTCCTTTTACATAGACCATTTCCCTGGGAGTTTTTCTACAGGCTGTCAGATTAAAGATCTCCATAGATACCAATACCATCATCTAAAGAGAACCGACACACTTGCTGGGCAGTGCTGGAGCGTGACTTGCGTGGGGCGACACTGAGGGTAAAGCTCTTGACATTGGGAAATCGCTGTCATCAGCAGCACCAAGCGGAGAAAAGACATGTGCCGAAGAATACGTTTTGGGGTGATGGGCAACTATATAAGCCCAGACGCCAAGAGCCCAATCAGTCAAAAGGCAGAGATCAAGCCGGTGCAAAGATGAAACCCGCCACCATTTCGCTGATAACGATCGTGCTGGGAGTGATGCTGCAGATGCACTGCATCCGGGCTCAAAGCCAGGGCTTCGATATCACCAAGCTGCTGCCCAAGACCGGAGCCGAGCCCATCTGGACGGTGATCGACCGCAACCTGCCGCAGGTGCAGGAGATGATCAGCGCGGCCCGGAGGGAGTGCATCCAGAAGCTCAACCTGCCCAGGGATCAGCGGCCGCTGATGAAGGTGTCCAATCCCAGCGAGAAGGAGAAGTGCCTGGCGGAGTGCGTGCTCAAGAAGATCAAGCTGGTGAGTGGAGGCGGGGCAGAGGTAGGGAAGATGGGACTAACCCTTGACCCCCACAATAATCCCCAGATGGACGACAACAACAAGCTGAACATCGGTCAGGTGGAGAAGCTGACCAGCCTGGTGACCCAGGACAACAAGGTGGCCATCGCCGTCAGCAGCAGCATGGCCTCCTCCTGCAACCGGGGCATCTCCTCCAAGAACCCCTGCGAGGCGGCCCACTTCTTCAACCAGTGCATCGCTCGCCAGTTGGAGCGCAACAACGTGAAACTGGTCTGGTAGATGGGATTGTCCTAGAAACATCTACTAAAATATATCTAAAGTGAGGAAATGTGAGCTATACTCCAAGTTTATGGGCCATACTATTAATTACTTTATATAAAATGCTCTGGTGAAGATCTGTTGGAGTACACTGATACAAAAACGTAGTAAATTTAAATATTTTAGGTTTATTCCAAAAATATCTGATTAATTTTTAAATTCATTTATTAGGGTTTTTAGTTGTTTATGAGAAACTTAACGACTTTTGTGCTTATAAAAGCATAAGTTTCTAAAATAACGTGTATAAAAATGTTTCTAAAATAATATTATCTAAAATAACATTTTAGAACAACGTTTTAGATTGACATTTTTAAACAACACTTTAAAAAAATATTTACCTTTTGTTTTAATGCAAAGTTTAGTTCTTTTTTGTAATGAAATAGCAAAGCTTGATAATCATACATATAGGTATTTATTTTTACTATTCCGTTTTTATCATCAGAGTACCCAAAAAAAAACTAAAATATTTTGGCCATATTAATAATTAACAAAATATTATAGAAATAATATTTGATATAATATTATATTAATAAATTTTATAAAAACCAAAAATTAATTTCGATTCTAGTCATTTTCAAATCCAGTTTTATAAAGAAACACTATTTTATGAAAAGCTTATAGGGTCGGGTATACTTTACATACCTTCGACTTCAATTATAATGCCCTCTGCCTGTGCTAGGGCTTATTATTCCCATGGTGGCGTGTCTAATTAGGTACGTCAATACACTTTATCCCATCCCACCCAATAAATATTCAGTATTTCGTTGGCTGGGCGCTTTTTATTTGTGTTGGGAACCACCCCAAATACTCGAGCTGTTTTTAATTAAATTAAACTGAACTAACACACACAAAAAAAATGCTGCAGAACAGGCAAAGGGAGGTCAGCTCTGGGACCTCATTCCTTGATTTCGGGAATCTTGAAGCCGGAGGAGCGCATCTCGCGGAGCATGCACATGGAGATGCCGTGGGCGGCCTCGCACCTAAAGGCAGGGAGGTAAAAAATATATTAATATACCTTCTGGTAGTAGTGATGCGTAGTCTACCAAAAAACTAAGAAGTACAATGATCCTATGATTAGAAATTAACTCCGAAAGGCATACAAAACTCTAAATATTCTGTGATACGATAGATATATCCTTACAAAGCTCTAGAATTAAAAGGATTACAACTTAAAAATTATTCGGAGTAAGTTTACCGAAGTATTAGGCTTTGAAAAAAAGGTTCCTAAAATCGAATCAAATTTACTCCGAAATATTTTAAGAACTCTATAGATTCTGTGACACCACAGATTATATACTCAAAAATCTCTAAAAATAAAAGTATTAGAAATTGAGATTTTATCGGAGTAATATTTGCTGTACCGTTTGAAAAAGATTCCGAAAATCAGAACAATTTTACTCCGAAATCTTAAAGCGAAACATTTTATAATCAATGAGATTGGTGGATCCCATCCCTAAAATGGTATAAGATTGCCTTACGTTCCAAATTATATTTTTAAAAATTCTAAAAATCAAAATTATAGAATTTTCGGATTTTTCCCTTTTTTCCCTGTTCTTTTTTCGGAGTAAGTTAACCCAGAAATTGGAATACCCCTTGCCCACTCACTTGTCCTCCGCCTTCGTCGCCTCGTTGCAGGTCTTGATGATGCGACGGCCATCCTCCTCGCGGTCCGGGAACATCATGTTCATCATCTCCACGGTCTTGTCCTCATTGAACTGCAGCTGGCCCTCGGGCATCAGCTCGAACTGCTCCAGCATGCACTGGCGGAAGCACTTGGTCTCCTTCCTGGCGTCCTCCTTGTTCAGCACCATCTCCACGATGTGCTCTGCGGGTTAAAAACAAGTGGGTGAGACAAAAAAGTGGCAATTGAAGGACCCAATGGGATTACCCCGCAGCGGTTTGGGGGTGCAGCCGTCGCCGAAGGGCTCGATCATCTCCACCACCTCGTCGACGGTCATGGAGACCTCCTCCTCCTCGGCCGCCGCCGGCGATCCCAACAGCACTGCGGCGCTGGCCAGTGCGATCAGCAGGAGGTTCGTCATCGTCAGCCGGTTGCTCTGCATCATTTTCGCCTCTCTTGTGGTTAGTGGCCGGCCAGCGCAGTCCGCCGGACATTTTATACCCATCGCAGTCGTGTCCGGCACATCCGGTACAAGCCCATCGGCCGCGGATGTAGATCTCCCGGCGATAGCCATGACATTGCCGGGGCGGATCATGCAAGCCCGGCCAGAGCCAAACCCACAACCCCGAGCCCAATCAGAATGCACCACAGTTTACGTAGCCCTCCGGCTGGCCTTTATTGATCTGGTCGAGGGAGGGGACGGGGTTCTCTGGTCAATGGACATTTTGATCTGATTTATCGCTTGCGGATGCGGATGCAGATAGGGATTTCTAGGGAAACACGAACACCTTGATGTTGTTCTTCAGGCAGGAGAGCAGGGCGTGGGCGGGGTCGCAGTTGGGGGCGTTCTTGAGGCCCACCGTCGAGTCCTTGCACTGGTTGATGCCCCTGCGGTACTCGTCCTTGTAGCTGTCCGGCATGATGATGTCCATCTGCTTGAGCGTCGCCTCCAGCTGGAACTTGCCCTTTTTGATCTACGCCGGATGGGATCGGATCGGAGGAGTTATACAAGAAGCAGGTGGGTTTTAATGTGTTATATTAGCAATTATAGTAGGGTTAAGGTTAATTTGTTTTATTATTGCTTTAAAATGGAAATCCGTATATTTTAGCTTAATTGGAATTTAGAAGACTTCGAGTCGATTGTCTTGATTTTTAGTGCTCTAGAAACTTATTAAATTAAGTATTATATTTTCAAGAAGAAATTGGTGCTAGTTTTGAGATTTCTGATTCCTAATATTTCACATTGAAAACGATTTGTTCTTAGAAAACCAAGTCAAGATTTCAAGAACACTTGTACTAGAAAAAGTGAGAAGAAAGAATACTGAAATCAAGCAGATTTACCTTTGGTTATTCCATTTTCTAGTATTTTTCAGTATATTACATCTTATTTTCCAAATATTTTATTTTTTATTAGTGTAGCAATCTATATAAATAGAGTATTTTTCCTTGATTTAAGAACTATCATAAATAATTTTTAAAAAATTAAATAAGAAAATGAAACCTTTTCGTTTAAAACATTGGAATTTTCTTTTTAGAAAGATACAAGATGTGTTTAAAAAAAAGTATTTGTGTTTTATATAAAAAAAAACCTTTTCCGAACTTTGCTAACTATTTTTTAGTTATCGAAGTAAAGAAAATACCAATTAAACTTTTTCAGTGCAGTTCTGGCGTTAGAACTAAGGACTCCAAGTCTATGTGAGTGAACCTACCGCCTGCATCATCTCCAGGATGCAGTTGATGTAGCAGTTGCTGTCCTTGGTGTTTGGTATATTCCCGCCGCGAATGCCGTCGGCGATCTCCGCGCTGACCTTGGGGAACTTGGGCAGGCAGACGTCGCGCATCAGCTTGCCGGCGGACCACATCTGCTCCTCCGTCACCTGCAAGTGGATAGCAAGCGAGTCCCTGAGGCGATCTTTGCTGGAGCAGTTTCGAGACCTACCCCTGCCTCCGATCCGGGCAGCGGACCCAAACATACGGCGACACCGATCAGCAGCAGATGGAACTTCATTTCCGCAACGATACTGTGGAGTCGGCAGCCCATAGGCAACTCCTTTTATATGCGACTCGCGGCATGCAAATGAGTTGTGGTGTGGAAATGATGGGCCAGGCGCAAGTGCCCGCCCCACTGCTTATTTCCATACCAAAATCCCTGGCCGGGCTATAATCTGGCCATGTTAATTGGCCCTTTGGTGTTGGGTCACCAGGCCAGGTGACATGCGAGGCGCGATTCTGGCCGGGATGGGCTGACTGCTGGGCCCCACCTTCCGACTGTTTTCGATCATGCCAGTGCAGGCAAGATTTCAATCAGAGATCTGATGAGATCTGATAGCTACCTGGCCCCCAGATTACGTATATTACCATCTGCTGAAAGTAGGTTGGCTCTCCTGGCTCTGAAGAATTCGCGTTTTCATGGCATGTATATTTTCAAGCTATTTAAGGGCTTTTTTCCCCTTAAGCTCTTTGTAACTTAAGTAAAATATGAAATATATACAGAAATAAGACATCAAGAAGGGTCTGAAGTCTAGTATACCCTTTTACTCCTAGCAGTACCGTGTTTTAAAATAAGTAGGTATATTTAAATACCATTTAAATTAGTTTCAAGTCTCTATTTAGTATGGCAATAACTTAGATTTGTGCAGTTTCTATGACTGATGACGTGGAAATAGAATTGCGTGTGGAAAAATTGATTAGGAGGGCGATACCAAATGAAAATAGCTTATTTATAAAGTGTAAGCAAATACTTAAAACTATGAGTAAGTCAGGATTTTTTTGTTTTTATTGTTCCTAATTAGTTAAGATATATCATTAATTTATAAGTTCCGAAGTTTGACATTAAGTCCAAAGCGCACTCTTTTAATAAGTTTTATTGTAGATAAGCAAAAGTTGTAAAGGTTTACAGCAAGTAATATTCCCTCCCTAAATATTTTCAGCTTCTGTAAAATATAATATTAGCTTTTTGATTTTCAAGACTGCGTTAAATATAGGCTATTGTATCTTTATGTAAACTAAAACCTTTCTTCACCAGTAAAGAAAACAATTTTTTATTTGGCCCCGTGGATGTAATAAAAATATCAGTTATACGGTTTTTTAGACTACTTTGAATATAGGATTTTGAATTTATAAGTATACACAAAGGAACCCAAAACACATCTTCACCAGACAGTAAAGAAAACTACTTTTAAGTTGGCTTTGTGGAAAGTTTAGTGGCTTTAAGTTTGAAAATTTCCATAGCAAACACAGTCCGAAATCCGGTTAAAAGTTAAGTTCGAATATCGTGTCCAAATTGCAATACATTCCGCTGAGTGCTCTCCCAGGCGATCCGAAGATGTCCGACCAGTTCAAGTTCAACGACGCCTTCAACAGCCAAACCATGCGCGGTCGCGCCAATGTAAGTCACCCCATAGCATCCGAATGGCCAGCGGATCCTACCAAAAGCGAAACCCACAGGTAGCCAAGGCCACCTGGGCTTCCGTGGGCCTGGTCTACGTCCTGGTCAAGATGCAGCGGCGCAGCTCCAAGCGCCGCGAGGCCAAGCTCTACTGCAAGGGCTGCCAGCAGGCCCTGCTGCACGGCTAGGGACGATGCTACCGACTAACTGCTACCCCCTAATCCAGCCCCAGGCCATACCCAGTGATCCGGTCCAGTTCCCAGTCCTCTAGTTGAAGTTCCTGCCCATCCCGCCTCCTCGTGTACCCTGCTCAGCCTAATAAATTTCAAATCTTGACATCGACATTTTGTGTTGATTCATTCACTCGAGTAGGCCTGTCCCTAGACTTCGTCCCCTGTCATCCCCATTCACTCAGGCCCTCGCCCGGAGACGGAACACACACACCTCGCACCCGGACCCAAATCCAGACCCCCAGTTCCCCAGCTCCCAGATTCTCAGCTCCCAGAGCCCCGAACCATGGCCGACGGCTTCAAGAGGTACTTCAATGGGACAACCATCAACGGACGCGCTAACGTAAGATTAGATATTAAGATTTTTATTATACATCTATTATAGAGATTATAACATACTTAAAATATTTTATTTGTTCTGATAAAAGTTTTCATTTACATTTCATCGACTACAACTTAAGTTACCATCTACCATCACGACTTGTAGATATAATATACATATGTTTTATTGGATAGAAGTGCAGTAAATTTTGTATTTTTTTTTTTTTTAGGAATTTATTGCTTTTGTTTTTAATAATATGCATACATATATCATTCAAAACAGTTTCATAAACAAGCTTGAAATGTTTTTGAAAATAAAATGAAACATTTTTTTTACCATGTAGTATCAGGTTCATTGTTAAAAATTAAATTGCGAATATAATATAGTTTTTATAATATAGTTTTTGAAAATAGTATATTTATAACAATTATTTTCGTAACACCAATTTCAATATTAAAAATTTTTGTTTCTTATTCCTAAAAATGAATGGGGAATAAATAGAAAAATAGAATATATAACATTTTTTAAAACATTTTAAATTTTCAATTCGAAAAATGTTTTTTAAAAATATAAGGTCTACTACTATAAGCTCTTGCTTCCTTTTACCTTAAAATCCTACAGGTGGCCAAGGCCACGTACGCCACCTTGGCCCTGCTGTTCATCTTCTACCGGATGCGCCGCGGCTCCAAGTCGTCCAGCGAACTGGCCAGCGGCAAGTGCAGCTGCGAGTCGGACCAGGATCCGTCGGTCAGCAGCGACATCGGTGTCTATGGCGTGGACCCCGACTGCTCCGTCTGCCGGGAGCGCTCGGAGCGGGCGATGACCGAGTACGATCGCGAGCAGCAGCGCCGGGCGGCGGGCGAGGATGAAGGTGGCTGCCGCGACGATCCCCCGCCTCCACCGCCGCCACCAGCATCCGGTGGAGCCGGCTCAGCTCCGCGGCGCAAGTGTCCCTGCGAGGAGCCGCAGCGGCGAGCCGAAGGAGCAGTGAAGACCAGCAGCCATAGCACTAGCAGCAGCAGCAGGGTGCGAAACCAGCAGCTCCAGCCGCCCTACCAGTACCAGCAGTACAAGCAGACCGAGGCGGAGCAGGTGCGTCCGGCCAGCCAGGTGATGGGCCAAGTGCACGACGCCTTCTATCGGGTGCTGCGGGGAGTCGTTGGAGCTGTGTTGGGCAATGCGGCGGTCAACACCAGCGGAGCCGGTTCCGCCACCGAGGCCTCAGCTCAGGCAGCCGGAGCGGGAATCTCTTCTGACGGGCTGGAGGATGACGAGCGCTACGATGATCAGGACTACGAGACCAGCGATGAGTCGCCGCTGAAGCGTCGCAATGCTCCGCGCTCCTGTGTGCCCACCAGCGGCGGCCGGGAAAGCGCTTCCGGACAGCCGGAGGAGCAGAGCCGGGAACAGGCAGGTGCGCAGTCGGAGGAACAGGCGGAGTACAACGCCTTCAGCGATGGCTTCGCCTCCGGCCTGTATTTTACCAGTGACGAGATGTAATGGACTCGACTGGTGGCCACGTTCTATGCCTCTTGGGATCTGCTAAATTCTTAGTTTTAAAATAAAAAAAATAAGATTCTTATTTCAATTGAAAACAGTGCTTTTTGCATTTCATAGTATTTTATTTAGCTTCAGTTTAGTTCAGGATAGAGTTTTCTTTGCGGCGCTTCGAGGGCGCATCTAACTTTTGAATAGATCATCATTAGAAACGGTTTCAGCCCCTTCTGGGGCTTTAGGGTTATCAATATCAATTAGCTTATTAACTGTTTTGGGCAGGGTTCGTACTCGGGATGGATGGGAATGGATTGGATTGGATTGGATTGCATCTAACGTTTAAGCCTTGTGTATAATTATGAGTGGACTTCAACTAACATTTATATTTAAATTTATATGTATATTTAATATAATATGGAAATAACTTTAACGCTTTGCTTTTTGGTTTCATTACGCGATCGACCGATCGTTATTTCTTTCGCTCTCTCGCCGTCTATCTATCTCTCTCTTTCTCTCGCTCACATGCCGTCTCTCTCGCTCGATTCGTCGTCTTGCTCAGATTCAAGTGCTAATTTAAAATATATGTTTATACGTGTATATATGTGTACGTGTCGCGTGAGTGGGTTTAACTTGAAGGCTTCGTGTGTCCTAGTGGGTGAGGATCATCCTAAACTGCTGGGAGATTCGCCAAGTGTCCAAGGTCTTCGCTAGACTCTTGCTACATGTGTTCGGTTATTCTGTTTTTCGGTTATTTAGCTATCCAGTTCTTCAGGTCAGGCAGGTTGGATCGGTGTGGGCTGGATGACCGCGTGTGGACAGTGGATTCAGCCCTCGTGGCTGGCCACCGACTCCAGGTCGCTGTTGTCCTCGCTGCCGGTCGCCTCGGTGGGTTCGCCCATGGCCACGCGTGCATACTCGTCCGTGTCGATGCTCTTGCAGAAGTGTATGGCATACTTGAGCTTCTCCAGGAGCACGGCCTAAAATCAAGTGAATTTCAAGTTATTTAAGTGCTTGAGTACGCCAATCGATGGGGTTTCCTCACCTTGCACGAGTAGCGGGGCATCTTGAGCAGGAAGAAGCAGGTGTAGCTCTCGGGCAGGAAGTGGTCAGGCGGATTCTTCTCGAGCACTTGCAGCACAAAGTCACGGCCGCGGAAGTCGGCTATGGTGCGCGGCAAACGGGTGCGTCCCCAGACGAAGCGTAGGAAAAGAGAGCGCTCCTGAAAACGATATATGTAAGTATAAGTAGGGATTCGTATTTAATAATATTATATCATATATCCTAGGAGAGGGTGGTTAAATTTGAATCAGAGGTTTGCAACGCAATGAAGGAGACATTTCCTGACCCATAAAGTACTTATACATATTTTTGATTAGCTTTACTAAAGGAGTCGATATGTCCGTCCGTCATTCTGTCTGTCCGTCCGTCATTCTGTCTGTCCGTCCGTCATTCTGTCTGTCCGTCCGTCATTCTGTCTGTCCGTCCGTCATTCTGTCTGTCCGTCCGTCATTCTGTCTGTCCGTCCGTCATTCTGTCCGTCCTTCATTTTGTCCGTCCGTCAGTCTGTCCTACCGTTTGTCCGCATATAGGATAACTAAAATCTCAATTTTAATGCTGTCTAGTTTGAACTTTCCCAAAAGTCATTTTTCAATTGGATATATAATATAAATAGTTATATTCTTAAGGTTTAAGGTCGTATAGGAGTATATAAATTTCGGCTTCCTGTTTGGTTTAAGATAGATATGACAGGAATACAAGTTTATCAAAGGACCCACCTGATTCGTAAACTCCTCCATCACCTCCCAGAACCAGGTGACCAGGGCCGAGCTCGGATCGAAGCCCTTGTAGGTGGCCACCGACTTCAGCAGGCCCAGCGGAATGTCCGGCGAGCCGCAGACCATGGCCTGCAGCTCCGCGGCGGAGAAGAGCGAAAGCAAAGGCACTGGAATCACCTTGGACATGCCGTCCCGAACCGCCTTCACCTGCTCGTCGAACTCGTGCAGCCGGAAACCGAGTGCAAGGCGGACGTACTCCGAACGGTTTCTGGGCGAGATGTGCGTGTAGCGCGTGGACAGCGGCACCTCGTGGCCGCGGGCCGAGGACGTCGAGAACGGCAGCTCCAGCGTGTTGAACAACTTGGCGTCGTCGTCCATGTTGCGGATGCAGAGCAGCCCGGCCACATAGTCGCGGTCCACCTCGGTGAGATCCGTGGGCCGCAGTATCTCGCCGGTCAGCTGCCGCCAGACGGGCTCCGCCAAACTGAAAGGGCAGGGAGAACGTATTAATGCCCCATCCAAGGATCAATCCTATTTCTACTCACTTGATGCTCAGGGGGGATCCGGTACGCACGGCGATGCCCATGAGGACGCCCAGGAAGCGGAACATGTTCATCTGGAGCACCGAGGAGAGGGTGGGGTCCAGCAGGAAGCAGTCGCGGTTGGCGCCCGCCTCTCCGCGTCCGTTGGGCGTGTTGATCAGCAGCGGCACGCTGCCGTTCTGCAGCTCGTCGCACATCTCGGCAATGGACTCGCTGTAGCCACCGCCGCAGTCGTCCACGCTCTCGCCCACGAACTTCACCTTCCAGACGCGGTGGGGCAGCGCCAGAGCCTCCTGGGTGAGCAGCGGCAGCTTCTGCACCATCTGGCCAAACACGCTCTTCATCCCATCCACGCCGGCCAGTCCGTTGCAACGGCTGCGTGAGCGCTTCACCTGGATTCGGTTCAGCTCGATGACGGGTCCGTGCTGCTTGTCCCGCACCATGGTCGTTTGGATGACCTTGCGGAAGGCGGCCTCCTTGATGTTGTACACGAGCACATCCTTCAGGGCGCCCAGGCTAAGGTCGCCGGAGATGGGCAGCATGGCCAGGCAGGGGCACACCAGCTCCGAGAAGTGGTGCAGCAGGATGAGGCGGGCGTGCAGGGCCTCCGGCGCCAGGTCACGCACCAGGTCGTACTCCAGCGGCGGATTGGGCAGCGGACGCAGTCGCTCGCTCAGTTGCGATGTGGACAGGGCCAGGGTGTGCGCGGATCCGCAGGTGACCTTCACGATGTGCTTGCCCTGGAGGGCGGCCACCAGGCGTGGCCGTTGGATGGCAGTGACGGTGCCGTCACCCAGTTGGCCCTCGTCGTTGTCGCCCCAGGTGTAGACCTCGCCAGAGTCGCTGCAGGCGACGCAGTGCAGCGAGCCGGTGGCAATGGAAATGATCTTCTTGCCCTGCAGCGCGGCCACCTTCTTGGGACGCCGGACATGGTCGACGGATCCGTGACCCAGTCTGTGGAAATCGCCCTTGCCCCAGGTGTACACCGCTCCAGACTTGGTCAAAGCCACCGAGAACTGCGAGCCGCACTCCACCTTGACCACTCCCAGTCCGGCCAGACTCTCGATCTTGTAGGGCAGCTTGCAGCCATCGCTTCCGCCGCGTCCCAGCTTGCCGTAGTCGCCGTCGCCCCAGCTCCACACGTTGTCGTCGTCCGTGATGCACAGCGTCTGGGCATCTCCGGAGCCGCAGGCAATGTCGATGGCCCGGTAGCCAAGCAACGCCTCCACCAGCTTGGGTCGCAGCTGGTCCTCGGAGTCGCCGTGTCCCAGCCGCCCGTAGCGTCCCTTGCCCCAGGTGAGCACATGTCCGCTGGCCGTGATCGCCGCCGAGTGGGCACTGCCGCAGGCGATGTCCGCCACGCTCATGCCGTTGAGATGCTCCACCAGCTTGGGCCGGTCGTAGCTCATCCGGTTGCCGTGACCCAGCTTTCCGTCCTCGCCTTCGCCCCAGGCGTACACCTCGCCCTCGGTGGTCAGCGCCAGGCAGTGCTTTCCGCCGGAGTTGACGGCCACCTTCTTGACGAACACATGCTGCAGGGAGCCCAGCAGCGTGGGAATGGCCCAGCTGTCGCTGCCACCGACGCCCAGTCGTCCTCCGGATCCGTAGCCCGTGGCAAAGAGCTTGCCGTCGGGCGTCACCGCGAACAGGGATTGCTCTCCGCCGGCCAACTGGACCGGACGCAGCAGGCTGAGCGCCTCGCAGGGCGTTGGCGTCTTAATGCGGCTGCCCTCCAGCCCGCCCAGCTGGCCGCGGTGGTTGTGACCCCATCCGTAGATGGTGCTGGCTCCACCCCAACTGAGGGCCCAGTCGTCGGGTCGCCGGTTGAGCCACTGCAGCAGTTGGGCATCGTGCGGCGCCTGGAACAGCGTGTGATCCTCGTGCAGCAGCGTGCTGGCGGACTCCAAGTGGTGGGCATGGCAGTGCGGATCGTGGTGCTCACTGATCGTGCCCGGCGGCGGGGACACATTGCTGGCCGTGCTCGAGGACAGTGAAGTTGTGCTGTTCAGCATGGAGGCGCCAGGCGACTGGCCACCCGGATTGGGATGCGAGTTCGTGCTGGAACTGGGCAGCATTTCGGCAAACTTCTTGCGCACCTCCAGGCAGAAGGCGCGTGGCAGCTCCGTGCGCCGGATGAGGGACTGGGCCACTCGGACGGCAATGCAGTAGCGCTTGAACCAGGCCCACTTGTGCACATCTCCGGTGGAGGATGAGCCCGCCGCTGCGGCCGCGGACGACGAAGTGGCGGGCAGCGTGGCATCCAGCTGCATGTCGCAGGCCAGGGCAGCCAGGGTCTTGAAGTAATCCGAGTGCATCAGATGGATTCCGCCGCGTACCTGCGGCTCCTCGTACTCGTACTGCCGCAACAGCTCAGGTATCAGGGGCTGGAGCAGCGTGGACAGCGCGGGATCCTGCGGACGAGGAGCCTGATCCAGCAGCAGAACGGCGTGCAGCTTGCGCAGCGACCATATCCTCTGGGCGGTGGTGAGGGCTCCCAGTTGCGAGCAGGCGGCCAAAGCAGAGGCCAGGCGGAGCAGAACGGTCGGCTGACGAGGAGCCAGCCGGGAATCCAGCAGCGACATGACCAGCGCCATGGAGGGCTGCGACAGCACCGCCCTGTCCGATCCGCTCTCGCCCAGCGTGGCCGCCGGCATGATGGCGTGCACCCAGAAGCGCCAGCCCCATCCGTTCACCGAGCTGTCCGAGGAGAACTTCCATCGCAGCTCGTCGCCCGGCACCCGGATCTCCGGGGCCCAGTGGGCAAACTCCCGGCCCGAGCGCATGGCCAGCACCCGACCAGAGCCGTCCATTATCACCAAAGGATCGTTGCGCTTCTCCGTGCTGCACTGGCTGTCGAACTCCAGGCGCAGCATCTCTGCTCCGGGAATGCGTACGGCTCCGGTCACGTTGACGTTGTCCACATACGGGTGGCTGCTCTCCTGCATCACTGGCTTGGGCGACTTACCCAGGCAGTGGCGCGACGTGCACAGGTCCTCCAATTCCGTGATGCATGTCTCGAGGAGCATGGCCGCAACCGGCGGTGATCCGGCTCCCAGGGAGATGAGGGTGTCGCCAATGGTCTGCGCGGTGCTCGGTGGTCCGCAGCGCCCGCAAACGGCCAACTTGAGCAGCTCCACCAGGCTCTTGGCCTCCGGCTCACCCAGCAGTCCGCCGAAGTCGTCCAGGCCGTGGCTGTGGCCAATGTGCGATAGGATCTCCTCCTGCTGCGTCATGGTGGCGGCCATCACGGACATGGCGCTGGCCGACATGCGGGAGTGCTTGTGCTGGGGCAGGGCGCTGCTCGACAGCGATCCCGACATGGACAGGGATCCGGTGAGGCTCTGGAAGGCGCTCAATGGGCCAGCGGTGAGCGGCGGCAGAGTGGCCGCTCCACTGGACACTCCTCCTCCGCCGGCGAGCACATCCATGGCTGCCTCGGGACTGTGCTCCTGCAGAGCGGCGTCCGTGGCATCGGCGGGCGCCTCGCCGCCTCCCTGGGCAATCGTTTCGGCCAGTTGCAGCGGTGCCCCCATCATCGTGCCACCCGTCAGCTGATCCTCCTCGCCGCCGGCCACTCCGCGCTCCTTGTAGTTCACCTTGCTGTGGCTGGTCAACGCGGCCACGATGAGCTGGCGTGCCTGCAGGATGCTCATGGCGCGCAGGACGTGACCCAGAGCCGCCTGCCTGGCCGCCGGTGTCTCCAGGGCCAGGCTCTCGCTCAGGCTGGTCAGGTTGAGAGGCTTCGTTTCCTGCTTCAGCGTTTGCACCGTCTCCGATTCGTAGATGCCCAGGCTACTGCCTCCCAAGGGATCACGTGTGCTGCCAAAGGGCACCGGGCCGCGCTTTTCCTCGTCCAGCGATGCATTGGGCAGTCCCCAGGCGATGGAGTGCGAGCTGCCGCAGGCCACGCGATTCACAAAGACGGCGTCCAATCCGATGACCAGGGCGGGCTTCTTGTTCACAAACGTGTTGCCACTGCCCTGCTGCCCGTGGTCGTTGTCTCCCCATGCGTACACCTGACCAGCGTCCGTGACCGCTAGGCAGTGCAGGGCGCCCACAGCCACGTGGATGACCCTTCTCCCACGCAGTCCTCCGATGGGCTGCGGCTTGCGCACGTGCTGATCTCCGCCGTGGCCCAGGCGATAGTAGTCGCCCTTGCCCCAAGTCCATACTTCTCCGGCTCGCGTCAGAGCCAGGCTGAACTGGGCGCCGCACTCGATCTGCACCACTCCGATGCCCGACAGCCTTTCGATCTCGTGCGGGGTGTCCGATCCCTCGCTGCCGCCGCGTCCTAGCTTGCCGAAATCGCCATCGCCCCACGAGAACACCGCTCCATCCTCCGTCAGGGCAAGGGTTTGTGCATCCCGACTGCCGCAGGCCACCTGGATGACCCTTCTGCCGGCCAACGCTGCCACCAACTTGGGCTTCAGCTGCGTGGCATTGTCTCCGTGGCCCAGGCGTCCGTACTCGCCCAGGCCCCAGGTGTAGAGCTCGCCCTGGCTGCTGATGGCCGCCGAATGGGACGAGCCGCAGGCCACGTCGCGGATCTTCTTGGCCCGCAGCGCCTCCACCAGTCGCGGCTTGTCCAGCGTTGTGCGGTTGCCATGGCCGAGTTTGCCGTCTTCGCCCTCGCCCCAGGAGAACACCTTCCCGTCGAGCGTGAGGGCCAGGGCGTGCTTGCCGCCGGAGTGGACGGCCACCTTCTTCACCACATACTGGTGCAGCACGGGCAGCTGGTGGGGCATTGGCACATTGTGGGTCACGCCCAGGCCAAGGCGTCCGTTGGTTCCCTCGCCGCAGGCATACACCTTGCCGTCCTGGCTCACGATGAACAGGCTCTTGGAGCCGCCGGCAATGTGGATGGGACGCAGCCGACTGATGGTCTGCGAGAAGGTGGGCACTTTCACCTTCGATCCTTTGAGGCCGCCCAACTGCTCCTTGTCGTTGAGACCCCACACCATTACGGTGCAGGGCAGATCCTGCTCGGGCGCCGCTCCAGGTTCTCCGTGGGATGTGCTCAGCGCTCCGGATCCGGCTCCCGCCGATGTGGGTCCCACGCCGCCGCTGTACTCGCTGGCCAAGAACTGGGCGTTGGCCAGTATGTGGTGGAGATCCGGCTGCTGGCGGCGACCCACGAACTTGATGCCGTGCACCTTGCATTGAATGCCATTGTTTTGGCACTGCTTGATGACCACTTCCACCCAGGGATAGTACGTGGGCACGTGCTGCATGAGCAGCACTCTGCTCGCACCCGCCGGCACGGGGATCCAGGTGTACTCCTTCAGGCTGTCGATGCACTCGCCCACGCGGATCTCCAGCAGCGACGGCATGTGCGAGTGATCCTCCGGGCTGACCTTGAGGGTCAGGCTGTGGACGAGGATGCGGTCGTGCAGCTCCAGGCGGATCCAATGGCGACAGGGACCGCTGGAGCAGCTCTGCCACGGCTGGTTGCTGCCGTTGAGCAGGTGCTTGGCAGCCGCCTCATTGGAACTCACCGTCAGGGAGCGAATGCAACGCGACCAGTCCTCGATGAGATCGCTGGCCACCGCCGGACTGCAGGCTTCGCCCAGGGAAGGATTGTTTGTGGCCGCGGGCAGCGGAGCCACCAGTTCCACTTCGTTGATGTGACCCTGCCAGGCGGGCAGGTCCGGAAAGTCCACGGTGAGCTGTTTGCTGCGCACCGAGCTCACCACTCCAATGGCGGTCGATCCCTGGGTCCTGCCCAGGCGCAGCTGGCACAGCAGTCCGTAGCGCAACGCTGAGGCGCGCAGCCTCACCCGCGCGCCCACAGCAATGGGCGGGGGGCGTGGCTGGTGCTGGGCCTGCGCCGCCTCCACCAGTTCGATGTGCACGAAGCACACCCAGTAGGTGCTGCCATGGTTGCGCCAGTCCACCTGGACGTTGAGATCGTGCAGCCCCTCGGTGTCCACGATGAGCACGGTGCCCATGTCGCCCTGCTTGATCTCCTCGAAGTCCCGGCAGCAGCGTACCGTCATTCCCGGGCGAACCAGGCCGCGCACATACAAGGCGTAGAGATCTGCGGTCTGGAAATCCTTGCGAGATTCAAACTTCACCGCTGGAGTGGCTCCGCTGGCCGCCACCGGCTGGCCCTCTACGGTGTCCGAAGATGAGGAGGAGGAGGATGAGGACGAGGTCGTCGAATCCGAGCTGGGACACTCATTATCCGAATCCGCCTCGGGATCGTGCGAGGAGTTTGAAGCCGCCAGTGGCAGCGTATCCTCTTCGATGGTGTTGGCACACACGTCCGGGTGCTCCAGGATCCACTGCACTATCTGCTCGGGTGTGGGCATAATCTCCGCCTGCAGTGACAGTTGCTTGAGGGCCAGTTCCACGGTGCGACGCGTGAAGCCCATCTCCATAATCTGGCCAATTAGCTGGGCATCGGTGGCCGCCGCCGGCCACTTGGACTTGATCTCCACCTGCTCCGCCGGCTTCTGCTCCTTCCTGGCCACATTGTACACAGGCACGCCGTGCACCATGGTCGGTTGCGGCGGCGTGGACTGGGAATGGGCATTGGGCGCCACGTTGCCGCCCTCGCTGAGTTCCTGGTGGGCCTGAGTGGCCAGAGATTGGATGCAGTTGAGGGCGGCTGTCGCCAGATCCATGTAGCTGTAGCAGGCCTTCACTGGCGAGGCCTGGGTGGCCCGCAAAAGGATGCACTGTATCAGAAGCTGCGACTCCTGGCTACTTCCCGTCGAGAGCTGCTGCTGTTCTTGCTCCTGCTGCTCCCCAGGCTGCTGCTGCGAATCCGTGACACTTCGGTCCGGTTCCTCGGCGGAGGCGTAAATGCTGCCCGGCGCACGTTGCTTGAGGATGCGTCGCAAGGCGACTTGGTGGCGATATAGCACTCCGTTGGTGTGCAGCACTGCCAGCTGTAGTTGCTGGGCCCGGAGCAGGGCCAAGTCCAGACGGCCATCCGGGCTGCTGGGCAGATCCCGGATTTCCGGTGCTGGCCCATATAGCAGCACTGTCCAGGCATTCAGCAGCATTTCGTTCATCGGTAGCCGACTCAGGCTGAAGACGCTGTGATCCAGATGCGGCATAACCGCCGGCAATTGCACCTTCACGAATCCCACGCCAGAGCCGACGCCGCCGGGCGCCAGCAGACAGCGGCCCTTGGGCGTGAAGCTGGCAATAACCATGTGGCTGCCCTCGTGGAAGCAGTTGAGGCCCACGCGTGGTCGCAGATCGTGGCCACCCATGGCGCCGAGCACACCCAGCACGAACACCTGCTCACTGTCCAGCGGCGTGGAGTGCGGCGATTGCTCCGCCAGCAATTCGGCGGCCACACAGAGCTTCTGGGCGAGGAAGGAGTTGATGACGGGATTCCAAGACGGCAGCGTGTGCAGGCGGCGCAGTAGGGCCACCAGCTCCTCGGCCACACTGCCCGAATGGGAGGCGGTGAGCAGGACGCGCGCCTTGCCCTCGGCCGTGGGCAGCAGACTGGCATCCCCGGGACAGTGGAGCGCAATGCGTCCCAGTGTGGCGAACAGTTGGTGGACCAGGGCGGGCATTCGGGGCTCCTCCTCCACGCCCCACTGCGCCAGGATGAACTGCAGCAGGCGCAGGCAGTGGAGCTGTCGATAGACGCCGGCCTCATTGCCCGCCGGCTGCTCGAGCAGCGACAGGTAGTGACTCAACCAGCCCGGGGTGCTCAGCTCCAGGCAGAGGCGTGGGCAGTCACCTGGGGGGGATTACAAGATTAGTATTACTTGGGTTTATGTCACCACAAATGCTACTACTCACCAGAAATGGCTCGAATGAAGCCCAGGTTCAGCCAGCTCAAGGAATGGGAGATGTTGGACATGGATGGTTTGGGGTAGATGATGGCCCGGAACATGCTGGTCATGCCGCGCAGGGCGTGCTTATCCAGCTGAGCTCCATGCAGTCCCGTGCCCACGGCCAGGATCTGGAGCAGCTTGGCGGCACAGTGACGCAGCAACTTCGATGGATGCGAATCGCTGCTGGGCGAGGCTTCGCTGCCGGAGACATCCTCCCGCTCGGGTTCCGTGGGTGAGGCTACGTTGAGGGCGCTGTCGGCCAGCTGGAGGTCGTACTGACCCTCCTTGCCCATGCGATACGAGTTGGTGGCTCCCGTGTACCATTCCACGCGCACCCATCTGTGAACACAACGACCAGATAAGTTGAAAAATCCGGAGTGCAGGAGTCAGTGTCCCAGAACTTACCCATCCTCGCCCACCTCACTAATGATGCGCCCCTCGCCGGGTGGATTGCCATCCTGGTCACCCCACTTCCAGTCCGTTCCCCTCACAATCCTGGTGCCGATTTTCATTAGCTTCGCCAGATCGGGACCACTGAGCTGCGCCTTGCTGGACTTTTGCTTCAGCACGCTGTCCTCGTACAGGATACTCAGTTCACCGTGCATCTGGCCGCCGGAGACGCCCTCGCCACCCGTCTGCGCCAGCAGACCGAGCACGGTGCCCAGCAGGCCGGAGTTGATGAGCAGGCCCAGCTCGTTGGGGCCCAGTTCCTTGGCCAGCAGGCCGAACACGCTCAGCAGAAAACGGGCACGCGGCAAGCGCTTGAGGAGGACATAGGTGCCCAGATTGGTGCTGTCCTTGCCGCGGGCGTGGCCCTGCTGCTCCTGGTTGACCAGGCGTCGCAGCTCCCGGACCGCCCAGTCGAGCACGCGGGCCTGAGCCAGCAGTAACCTGGCCTTCTGGTAGGCACTTATCATGTTCAGCTGGCCCAGGACATGCAGGGAGCTGCCGGATCCCGCAGATCCTCCTCCTCTTTCCGAGGATGTGGCTTTCAAGTGCAGTCCAAGAAAACCGTTCAGCAGGCTGTACTGCGCCGCATCCAGTAGGCCATGCAGTTCGAGCAGTTGCTGGACAAGCTGCAGCCCGGCCAGCCGCAGTTGGTAGCGCTGCATCTGGCAGTACATGGCGCGTCGCGCCGTCTCCACGTCGCAGCTGTCCTGCAGGGCAAAGTCCACAATGTCCTGCATGAGTGCCGGGTCCAGCTCTCCCTCGCCATGGATCTGCCTTTCGTTGAGCCGCCGCAGCAGCGTCTCCTCCTCCTCCTGCTCCTCCAGCTCCTGCTTGGGCATGGCCTGGGGCTTCTTCTCCTGCTCCTGCTGAATGGTGGCATTGAGCAGGTCCTCCGGTTTGGCCGGCTGCCGCGAGGAGCGCAGCTCCTGGAGGAGACGTCGCACCAGCATGCGGAAGCGCGGCGGACGCTGCAGGATGGGCAGGCGGCGTAGTCCTCGCTGTTGTGGACTGACCGCCGGACGCACTTCGTAGAGCAGGAAGCGCAGGCGCTCCAGGATGGGGGCACACACCTCCTTGTAGCTGCGGTTCAGCTGCTGCCGCGTCCGAACCACCGACCACTTGGCCTGGTGGACCAGCCTAATGATTTCACCCAGTTGCCTTGGCGGCGGCGACTCTGTCGCCTCCAGGGCGCTCAGCACCAGACCGCCGAGGTACTGGTGCCGGATGAGCACGGCGCTCAGCAAGCGCTCCAGCTCCTGGACGGGATGTTCCGTGGCGAACTCCTGGTGCCACATCAAGTTATGCGCCTTGCAGTAGCGCTCGGTGAGCGCCAGCCAGGCGGCCACAGGCGGCTCCGACAGCCGGGCCTCGGCCAGGCCGCTGATGAAAGCATCTGCTCGCTGCTGCAGCTGGGACTTGCCGCGTCCCGGCGCCAGTTGCTGTTGCAGCGGCAACGGGGGCGGTTGCTCCGTGGGCGTGTTGCCTGCCGTGCTGTGACAACTTTGGCTGCTGCGCGCCTCACCCTTCTCCTCGTCGAACGGATTGCTCGGCTGGAGCAGCTGTAGGCCGCCGCTCAGCAGGTTGGACTTGTCCAGCTGGCGGCATTGCAGCTCCGCCGGCTGCAGGGCCGGTCCGCTGCACATCAGATTGGCCACCAGGCCAAGCAGCTGGGCCAGAGCGCACTCCGAGCTAAAGTGGGTGAGGCGGCTGGGTCCAGGCGCCGATGTCTAAATAAAATGGGAGGATTATTCAAGGAATACAAAACTCCTATCCAGATCCTAACCTTCTCTTCGTTGCTAGCCTGCGCCATGTACTTGCCCAGCTTGTGGTGCTGGAGGATGTATTCCAGGGCGCTCCTGTGGTTGCTCATCTCGGCCGTAAGATCCTTGCCCAAGCCCGCGTCCAAAATGCTTCGCAGTGTCTCCGACTCGCAGCTGCATAGGGACCATGTGAAAAGGAATGCGTGAGCATGGACTGGAGCTTAGGATGCCCTAGTTTACTCACTTGTACCCGGTGAGATCGCAGACATAGCCTGCCAGGATGATGCAGCGACTCCCGTCGAGCATTAGATTCTCCATGTCCGCGCGGCGCACATAGTGCGTCTCGGGATCGGCCGGTGGAGGTCCGCCCTTGGGTCCGCCGCGACAGATGATGCCGGGCCAGCCCATGTCGTCGCCGTCGCGCAGCTCTCCCTCGCCCAGCGCCCGATTGAGTCTGTCCAGGACGCGCAGCAGGGGCAGGAACAGGCGCGCCCAACGCAGATTGCCCAGACACTGGGGCCGATCGCGCTTGAGCAGCACCAGGCCCACCAGCAGCTCGTGCAGCAGGGCGTCTGAAATGTCCGCCTGGAGAACGCGGCCCAGGTGGCCAACCTGATAGCTTAGGGAATGTTCGCCGGGCTCCCGACACTGCAGCGCCAGTTCGTGGGCCTTCTGCAGCGTGGTCACGCAGGCGGGGATCAGGGCGTGCAGGTATTGCAGCAAAAGGGCCTCGGCACCCGTTGTCTCCTCCTCGGGCTCTGCCTGGTGGATGTGGGCCAGCAGCAGGCGCTGGAAGCGGTGTAGCAGGCTCAAGCTGGGACTGGTGCTCGGCTCCTGGTGCTGGTGCTCGCGCTCCTCCTCCTCCTTTTCCTGAAGTTTGCCCAAAGTGGGCGAGAGTCGTGTCTGCGAGAGAGCGGCGTTGTTGCCCAGCAGTCGCGTGATCAGCTGCAGCAACGGCAAATGGACTCCGTCACCGCAGTCGGCGGAGCAGGAGCTGCTCTCCAGGCGGATGGCGTGCTGCAGGGCCGACTCCAGGCCGCCCTCGGCCATCAGGGAGCTGACTAGGAGGTCCGTCATGAAGCGGTGGCCGGCGGAGGACGCCTGCCCCGGTTCCGAGGGCAGCAGCGAGGTAAGCGTCTGGGCACGCTCCGCTGCTGTGGGCAGCAGGACACTCCAACCGTCCTGGGATTAAGGGTGAAAAGGGGTTTCTATTAGTTCATCATTAGTTCATCCCTAGACCCAAACCCAGATCCCCTTACCTGCAGTGCCTGTTGAGCGGCCACTTGAATTGTGCGTAGCACTTGGCTGCCGCCAGCCAAGCCGAGGACACGCGTCTTGAGGCTGCCGAGGAGGCGACTGCCACTGGCGAGGCCCACCTGACGCGGCTCAACCCCGTTGGCGATGAGAGCGAGCAGCTGCAGCCGGATCAAATTGAGGCAGGCCACGGCGATGCACTCGCTCTCCTGGTTCGGAGTCTGTCGGTTGTCCTGGCTGCTGCACATGCTGAGCAGCTGGTCGAGCAGCCGGAACGTGGGCTCTCCCAGATCGATGACAAAGGGGGCGCGCAGCGGCACACCCTGTTGGGAGCTCTGGGTCCACACCAGACTCTGGGCGCTGGTGCAGGCGATGCCGCTGGCGGGGAGCGTGGGCAAGGCCACAAGAATGGGCGTCCGCAGCAAGGGTTCGCTGGACACGGAGGCTGGACAGATTTGCTGGCTATCGTTGCGGCCCCAACCGAAGACCTCGCCGCTGCTGGAGAGCGCCAGACAATGGGCCACACCCACGGCCACGTCCACGATGCGTTTGTGCTGAAGGCAGGGGAGAGAAAGTCAGATGGGATTACAAATGGATCCTGGAGATAACTCACCTGAAGGCTAGTCACTAGACGCGGCACACTGCAACCCTGGACACTGCGCTCCACCAGCTGGTGGCCCAGGCAGGTGGCCTTGCCCCAGGTGAAGAGCTGGCCCTCGCTGCTCAGGGCCACCGAGAACTGGGAGCCCGCAAAGATGCGCTGCACGCGGGGCAGCGATTCCACAAGGATCGGCTGCAGGCTGCCGTTGCAGTTGCCATTGCCCAGCTTGCCGTAGTCACCATCGCCCCAGGCGAAGACCAGTCCCTTGGAGGTGAGGGCCAGCGAATGGGCATCGCCGCTGCCCAGGGCCACGTCCACCACCATGTGCTCGGCCAGCGCCGCCACCAGGGTGGGCAGGCAGCGGTCGTCGCTGTTTCCGTGGCCCAAGCGGGCATAGGTGCCGCGTCCCCACGTCAGCAGGTTGCCGCCGCAGGTGATGGCCGCGCTGTAGGAGCAGCCGCAGTAGACGGACTGCACGCAGTGCTGCTCCAGGGCGGCGATCTTGGTGGGCACGGCGCGGGCGTGCGTGTCCCCGTGGCCCAGGCGGTGGTCCTCGCCAGTGCCCCAGGAGTAGGCGTTGTCTGAAAGGAGCAGGGAGGTTAGCATTAGGAAAAGTGTATCATATTGTAGTTTCTACCACAGACCTTTGGTAACGCTAAAAAGCATGCTATACTTTTTGTTCCCAACTAATCAGAGGTCCTTATAAACAAGGTACTTTTCTTATGCAAATAAATACCTTTTGCTACTCTACAACTTCTTTTCGATCATACTATATCTTAAATAAGTATTTATAGCAACCATTTGTTTATTTTTCCTAAGAAAAATGTTTGTCATTGCAACGCTAGACGGAAATTAGAGTGGCTTTGTTAGGATTATTTACACAAAAGTCTGGACTTTGGCGACAGCAAAGTAAAGATTGTCTAGATTATGATACATTTATACGATAATATATACAATCTTAACTTACTGAACATCAGTACAAAGCGTTAATGATAAATAATTGTATACTTGATCGATTATTTTGTATAATCTTACTTTACAAACTATCTAAAAATAGTGAAACTAACTGCCTAGGCCTTCGAATATGGCTCTAAAAATGTCTTTTGATACCCTGTAATATGATAGTTAAAATGGATCGACTATATGTTATAAACATGCTCTTTTAAAGCAGCCAAAACCCATTCCTGGGTAGGTCTTTCCCTTCAACTTACGGTTGCTATCAATGGCCAGGAAGTGGCGACCCTCGCAGTGGCCGGCGATGCTGATGAACACCTCGTGGGCCACCTCCTCCATGGGCAGCGGCTCCGCCTCCGGCTTGGCCAGGCGCCAGGTGTGCAGCTTGCCCTCCTGGCTGAGCAGCAGCACCTGGCTCTCGCAGCAGGCCACCTGCTTGATCTGGAAGCGGCAGTTGAGCGTGGGCACCGACGTCGCCTCTCCGCTCCAGCTGAGCGTCGGCTCAGCGCTGAATCCCTGTTGATCCTTGGTGAGCGATGGCCAGCCCAGCGCATAGACCCGCTGCTGGGGTGCCGTACTGTAGGAAGCGGCGGGTGTGTGGCCACCACGGAGCAGGCAGCGCGGCACCAGCGGCTGCACCATGCGGTCCAGGTGAGAGATGATGACGACGGCGGCGCGACGAAGGTCCACGATGGCCGCACTGCTCTTGGGCAGCGAGAGAAAGCGCAGGAAGGTCTCCGTGGCACTGGCCACGGGCGGAGGTTCTCCGCCGACGAGGCCGCCGCCCTTGGCCGTGGCTCCGATCTTCTGGTAGCGCAGCAGGATGCGCTGCAGCGGGGCGCCCGTCTTGCGCGGCATGTCGCGATTATCGTTGCCGGCGCGATCCTTCTCCCAGAGCATCAGCAGCAGAACAACGCACTCCAGGGTGGCGGCCAACGTGCCCTTCTGCACGCCCAGCTCCAGGAGCAGGCACAGCGCTGTGTGGCGGTCGTTCAGCGGGGCGGTACAGCGACCGCCCATCGGATCGCCGAGCGCCACTAGTCGCAGGAATTTGATGGAGCGCTCCATCACCTCCAGCCAGAGCGACGAGACGACGGCCGCCTCGAAGAGCGTGGCCTCGGGCAGTTCCTGGAGGGAAGCCAGCGCCTCGCTTAGCAGCTCGCTGCACATCTCCATGTCCTCGCCGGAGCGCCAGGCGCGGCGCAGGAAGGCGAAGCTGAAGTTCAGGGCGGCCCGCGTGGCCACTCGCGCCAAGCCGAGGGCTCCGTGCTCCGGCTGCTCCGCCGGCTGTGGCTCCGCTGCATTGAGGGCATTGGTGGCGGCCACAATGGTGGTGGTTGTGGTGGTGGTAGCGGTGGCCGCGGTGGTGCTGACCACCGCCTGTGCGCTTGTCGTGGGCGAACGCTCCCGTTCCCGCTCCCTCTTCAGGGCGACAAAGTAGCGCTCGTAGATGAATAGTTGCTGGCGAAGATGCTGGGCGGACAGGCAGTTGCCGGCGGCGCGTAGGGCCAGCTCCTGCAGCTCGGAGATCATGGAACGCTGGCAGTCCAGGCGCGCCTGCTGCGACGGCGGCTGACTCCAGAGCCAGCCGCTGAGGACCATATCGGTGGCCTGGCTGAGATGGGCAGCCTGCTGGGCGGCGGCCTGGGTGGTAAGCTTCTTGATGGCCGTGTCCGAGTCCAGGGGTCGGCAGCCATCGCAGTTGCAGGCGGAGAGGGGGCCACAGTACTCGGGCTGGCAGCAGGAGCACTTGAGCTGCTGGGCGCCACAGTAGTGCTTGCCATCGTCGCCCAGGTAGGACAGCTGGCCGCGGGCATTCAGGAGGGGGGCGGTGGGCGAGGAGACCAGCTCACAGTCCTGGATCAGGTGGTTCCACAGCACGGCGCCATCGGCGGCGTTGCGCAGGGAGGCGATGAGATCGGCGCGCAGCCACTTGGCGTCGAGGAAGGGCAGCGGGCGCAGGTAGAGATCGGGCGATTGGCTGGGCGGCTGCGATGATCCAGAGCCGGATGAGGCCGAGGCAGATGCTCCTCCTCCTCCTCCAGCTGCATTGGCCGTTGGGGCGGCAGCTGCCTGGGAGCTGGTGCCCGCGCCCTGGCCACTGGATCCGGCTCCGCCGCTCGCTTGGCGGTTGAACATGGTTTTTTCTCGGCTCCGACTTGTCTAGTGCTCCCCCGCCTAAGTTAGCCTAGAAACAACAACCAAAGCCACAACAACAGCAATGGCATGGCACATTTTTCCCTGCGAAGGGGTTGGTGTTGGCGGGGGCCTGCAGGCGGAGGGGTGTGTGTTGTGGGCGGGGGCGGGGGCGGTTCAATGTCGTCACTGGCACACACACACTGCACACTCGCACGCACACTCACTCGCGGGGCGCACGCAGGGCACGCACACAACTGCAGTCTCGGGTGTCCGAGTCCAGGATCAGGATAATCCGTTGTTGTCCAGTGCGGAGACTGGTCATTCTGCGACTCCGCCCGGAGTTACGACACCCAGACTGGTTCCCCTGCACACTCGCACGCTCCGACACTCGCGTTTTGCGTTTGTAACGTCCTGCCAATTGCCAGTACAACGCGAATTGAAATCAAAGAATTATTTTAAAATGAAATAAAATTGTGGCAATCGATATCAGGGGGAGGTGCAAACTGGCCCATCAGGCAATCGATTGTAGCAGCTGCGCACTATCGATAGGCTTCGAGGGGCGATACCTCTCGGCCGTGACCCGCTTCCAGTCACAGGTTTGCACGGCAGTCACTGCTTAGCGAGTGAACTCTGGCTGTCTGCCATTTAAAGACCTATTTTTAAAAGTAAAGAAGCTTGATGATTAATTTCGCTTTTTAGAGCGCTGTATTCGCCCTTAACATTCGGTTTTTGGCTGCTAAACAGACATTAAGCGTCCACTTGAGGAGTGTCATACCTCGTTGAGCTCGTTGTTTAATTTCCAAACCATTGGAATTCAAACCTGCAAATTTTTTCCTTTTCAGATTTTTTGCAAAAAAATAAAATAAAAATAGAAAAAATAAATGTTCTTTGAATTTATTGAGCTCGATAGGATTATAAGCAAGCTGCCCAATACAGTCTTTCTTTTCGCTGTACGCCCTGATTTGGCCAAGCTACGATCAAAAATCCACCGAAAAAGGAGTATTTTTCGCCAAAATCAAAATCTCAAAAAATCCTGATAGACCCCCTTAAAAAAAATTTTCAAAAATTAAATTTTCTTTAAATAATAAAAAATCGTTAGCAGAGGTCGCCAGCTGCTCAAAACAGTCGCTCTTTTCGCTGTACGCCTTGATTTGGCCAAGCTATGATCAAAAATCCACCAAAAAAGGAGTATTTTTCGCCAAAATCGAAATCCCAAAAAATCCTGATAGAAAAATTATGTTTTTCACTAAAATCTGAAATCGCCAGCTAATTTGAATCGTTAATTTTTTAAATTCGCACCTTAAAAATAAATTCGAACAAATATGTTAGAGTGACCACACACAAGGTATTTCCGGCGGGACCAGCGGCGGGCACACTGAACAGCTGAGCCAAATCAAATCCCAATAGAAACAAAATTCCAATCGGAAATTTCCAAATTATTGATCTCCTCCAGAAGTCGGGTGCACACAGCCAGGATGACGTCCCGCAACCTGACGGAGGTGTTCGTCATCATGCGCAACAATGCGTCCAAGAACCGGAGCCACTACGACGACCGGGTAAGTCCACAATCTGGGGTCAAAGTAGGTCTCTGATTAAGCATATGTTTTCCTGGGGATTGGCCTCGCAGAGGGGCAGTGATGCGGAGCGCCTGCTGAAGCACTCGGTGCGGGAGGCGGAGGAGGGGCTGGAGCTGCAGGACGACTACGGCACACCGCCCGCCTGGCTGGACAAGTTCGAGGAGGCGCAGTACACCATGTCCAAGTGGGTAATCGGTGGTCCAAATTGCATAGCAGATTTCACTCATCCCTCACATCTGCAGAATCAAGCCGAAGCTGGACGAACTGGGCTCGCTGCACGCCCGCCACCTGCTGCGACCCGCCTTCGATGACCAGCGGGACGACGAGTGCGACATCGAGGTGCTCAGCCAGATCGTCTCCAAGCTGATCACCTCCACGCACCGGCACATCCAGTGCGTGCGCTCCAGCATCGGCGTGGGCAGCAAGGTGGAGCAGTGCCTCACAGCCAACGCGGTGCACTGCGCCCTGCTCCAGCTGCAGGAGCTGACGGTGAAGTTCCGGGCCAGCCAGAATGCCTACCTGCTGCAGCTCAACTCCCGCGAGGAGCGCTCGCAGAAGTACTTCGACGACGGCGGCGGCGCCGGCGATGTCTTCACCAACGTCGAGCTGGGCGACCAGGGCGTCGAGAACTTCGTCGACTCCTTCGACAACTTCCTGCAGCCGCCGGCAGAGGGCAAGGCCAGCAATGGCAACAGCTATCTGTTCGAGGACGACGACCAGGCCATCGATGATCACTTCCAGAGGCCGCCGGCCAGCCGGATGACCCAGCAGCAGCTGCTGCTCTTCGAGGAGGAGAACTCCAGGGTGGCGCAGCACCGCGAGCAGGAGGTGACCAAGATCGTCAAGTCCATCTACGACCTGAACGACATCTTCAAGGACCTGGGCCACATGGTCCAGGAGCAGGGCACCGTGCTGGATCGCATCGACTACAATGTGGAGCAGACGCAGACGCGCGTCTCGGAGGGACTGCGCCAGCTGCACAAGGCCGAGATGTATCAGCGCAAGAACCGCAAGATGTGCGTCATCCTGGTCCTGGCCGCGGTCACCTTCTTCATGCTGCTGCTGCTCATCCTGACCAAGCTCTAGTTAACCAGTCATTCCCGTGTTTATGTGTGTATATTGTAAATGTGTATGAATACATGTTATATTTATTATTTATTGCTAATGCTAAAAAAAATGATGCGACTACCTCTCCATCTCCACCTCTGTGTCAACTCCCAGTCCACCCCGATCACATGCGCTCCGAGAGGCGCGAGGCGACGGCCCGCAGGTTGCCGTACACCTTGCTTGGCGGCGAACCCAGGATGAGGTTGCAGACCGCCCGCCGAGCCAGCTGGATGTTCTGGTAGCTGCCGAGGATGTGGATCTTGCTGTCGGCTAGCACGATGCGGGTCTTGGTCACGTTCTCGATGGTGAACTTGGTGCGTCCACCCTTGCCGGCGAGCCGACCAATGGCACGCGACTGGTGGTCACCGCGCAGCGTCTTCACGTCCTTGATCTCGAACGACTCGACGAAGAGGTCTTCGAGTCGGAGCAGGGCCAGGGCATCGTCCACCTCGAAGCCGCAGAGGAAGGCGCGCACAAAGTCCGCGCCGCGCTGCAGGTTGGCAATGTCCGGCGTCTCGGGGCCGACGCGCAGCTCCACCTGGCGCGCCTTCATGTTGAAGCGGATCTGCAGCTTCATGTGCTCCACCACGGGCGTGAAGATCTTCATCCAGTGCTCCTTCAGCGAGGAGTACCTGTGCGGCGGCACCGACACCTTGCGCAGCTCGCTCCTGGCCCGCTTGGCCTTGGGCGGCGCTGAGGCTCGCAGGGAGCCCAGCACCTGGCCCTCGATGCCGGTGGCCTCGTCCACCTGCATCTCCACGTCCTGCTGGCCACCGCCGGTGGCCCCGCGCTTGGGCGCCCGCTTCACCGGCTCGAATGCGTCCGCCTTGATGTTCTCTACCTCCATGTTGGGATTGGCTCTGGTGCGGCTCCTTTTTCCTGGCAAATTGCGTTGTTATTCAGCAATATTTATTTCCACGTGCTGGAGTTCGATATTTATTTATGTGTCTGGTCCTATCGGTTATCGGGCTTAACTGTGGCAATATGTTATTGCCTATCGGTGATCGATTGCAGTTAGAGATGCTGTGTGTCCTTCAAAATCATAAATTATTATAATTATTATTTTTTTTTACTAAAATAGCTAAACATTAGTTAAAAAACTTATATACAAATTTTAAAATTGAAAAATATCCATAAAAAATTTGTTATTAAATATAGTCATATAGTTTACTAGACAAAAAAGGTATAAAATTGCTGGTTTTAATAATTTAGTTGTAGTTCAATGTTTGAGATGTCAGAATCACAAAGAAAATGGTTTAAAACAAGTTCATTTATTACATAATTAGATGTTTCCCATTAGAAGGCAAAGTGTTATAATATTAAAATTAAGTCAAGAGCATTTTACCTGACCTCAAGCTATATTGATATAAAGCAAACTTAAGTATGCTTGAAATAAACTTATAGAGAAGTAAAAAGTTTTTTTTTTTTATTAAATAAATTGCATATTTAGGCAGTGTGAACGGTACCTTAGTAGGGTAAGTGCCATATCAGTCAGCCTTGGGCGCATTGATCGCTTATCGTTATCGAAATTCGCCAATCGAGTGGGCGCGCAGATTCAATCTTGCCCTGGGGCGAAAACGTTTTGAGATTAATTGCGGTCACCGGCGTCGGCGCTCATCTTATAGCCATTAAAAGTTTCTTGGGCAACAATGGAAGTTATTTTTGCATCAGCCGCTGCGATAAGCAGGCCATTGCGTTTCGCAATGCCTCCTGCTTCCCCGGCACTTCAATGCAAAGTTAAGTAAGCCAAAGTGGAGTTAAGTAAAGTTAAGTACGAGTAATGCGGCCACCGAAGGCGGGCGATAATCTCAAGTTTGCAATTGCACTGGCAATTTGTTTGTTATCTCCTTCGCTTCTCCCCGTTCCTCCCTTCTCCCGCTTCTGACCCCACTTTCGGGCTCTTGGGGAAACTTTTCCCCGAGCATGAGCTATTTGAATAAGGACACTGGGAAAAATGTTGCCTATATTTCTATCAAATCATTTTTTATTAAAAATTATATTTTTTACACATATTACGAATTTTATTTTAAATTTACATATGTATATGATCTTTCAGTATAAAGCAGATACGGAAAATAAATATTATTAAAAAGGAGCTTAAAAAATATAACATCTTTAAAAATATTTATGCTCAAATATAATCCTTGGCAAAGCATAATTTTTTTTACATTTTTTAATGTCAAAAAGTAAAACCTTTTCATTTTCAAATTATTTTATTATTTTCTTGTACTTTTTAAATGATCCCACACAGAAAATCTTTTTATAAAATAAAAATATTTAATTATTTAAATGATCCCACACAGAAAATCTTCTTATTAAATTTTATTTTTATATTTAATTATTTAAATTATCCCAAACAAATAAATATTTTTGACATAACATTTTTGTTTCCTATTTTGGTAATTTAAAAATGCAATTATTTAAATATAACCTTATATCCTACACAGGTTTTTCTCAGTGCACAAAAACCGTGGGGGTTGGGGGCGATATGAGTGCAAATTGCGTTGGCTTTCATTTGGCATGCACTCATTTGGGTTATCTGCTCGCCCACTTAATAAACTTAATGACTCTCGAAGCCTTTGGCTGCACATGATTTTGCCAGGAAAAGCGCCTAAAAGCGCTCGCCTCTCGAGCCGCTGCCAGGTCAGCTGGTGAGGCGGCGGTCCTGCCACTGCCACTGCCACACCCCCTGCCACTGCCAATACCGCTCCACCCACCACCCACCGCCCCCTTCGAGGACCTTTTCCAGCGACGTTGTCCTTGGCTGCCGTCGCTGCGGAACTGACGGCGAAACGGAAAACGCGAAATGCGCGAAACACGCGTAAGGGCTTCAAAGGTTTTGGACGAACTGCATCAAAGTTATAATTAGTTGAGGTTAGATTCGGGACGCAGGACCTCAAAGGGCAACATGTATCTTTGGGTGAGTCGCACGGCAAATAAATCTACATTAGTCTTGGTCACTGCCAATCATGAATTATTAATAATATATTAAAAAACTAGAAAGGTCCGCTAATTATGAAAACAATGTATGGGGTTTTCTCATTCGCATGTCAAACTAAATGTAGATTAAAAGATCCAACAACCTACTTTTAATTTAACAGGGGGATGAGAAAACGGTCCTTAATATTTTATAACAAACATAAAATAGTAACCACTTTGTAGTTGTATACCTTTTCTTAAAATAATAGTAGATGCCGTTTTTCCATTCTTAAGTTAAATTAAAAGTAGCCTTTAAACTTGCAGTTAATTTAACTGGCACTCGAGAAAATCGCCCTTAAAAATGTCTAATAAGCAGAAAGTATCCACTTTGTAAACACTTAAAAATATTTACAAACTAGGAAAATATTTAAAAAAAAATGCTTGTAATTTTTGTTGCCGTGCATCATTCGCATGTCCTGTGCCCTCAAGGATAATCAGATTAACCGGGGCCCATTTTGGCTTTTCTTCCGCTCTCACTTGGCTTCGCCCGCCGTAGCAGGGGCTTCGATAAAAGGGCCTGTGACACAAGTTTCACTTTGTGAGGAGTTTTTTGCGGAGTTTTGACTGGCGGCTGTCGCCCCAAGGACTCCCCGAATCCTTTCGTTTTCCGTAGCCATTCCGCAGCCCGGAGCACCGGGCGAAATTATTGCGGCCTGGGAGAATGTAAAACATTTTATTGGCCTGTTGTTCGGCGAAATCGAGGCGAGGTGAACAGGAATACAGTTGTCATCCTGATGAGGCACAGTGGACATCAAACGTAGGTCATAAACTAAAGCATAACCGGGCGAAGAGGAAGTGGGGTTACTTTCATGACTTTTCGTAGACTTCCTTGATCATGTTTTCATCGGGGAAAAAATGTTGAAAGAAATATTAAAAAAAACTAGTATGAAAGTGTGAAGAAGTTTAAGCTAAATAAAAATTTAAACACACAGCACACAAACATTAAATTTAAATAAAAAAAAATACCCACAAAGACTCCATTAAATGGAGGATAAGACAAAAATCAATAGAATTTGAATATTTTTTATAAAGGTATCTAAAAGTTGCAGTAAAAATGTTTAATTAAAGTCCAATGGGCTTATTCCGAAACTGCATACTTTTAGACACCTTATATTCAAACAAGTTTTATAAATGCTCTTATTTTGATTGATCAATACACTTTCCATTCCACTGTCGATTTAGAAAGGCTGTAAGCACTAACCACTAGTATGTAGTTGGTTGTGGCTAATCAGGGGTGGGAAAAAAGGGGTGTATCATTGATTCAACACAGGCTGTGGGATGTCCATGTTCTGCACGATGTTCAAGATGCCGCAACAGTTTCATCCACTATTAAAAATTAATACGGGGAGGTAGGCTGCTCAAATGCTAAAATTTTAATTTTACAATTTTGTTTCTGTGAAAATAAAACAAAAAATATATATAACACTGGGGTATTGTAATCTCTTTAAAATTTTGAAGAGCCTAGAATAATTGATAATCATCTTCCAGAAAGATTTCGATGAATTTAAGAGTTTAAAAATATTGCTGCATACTTTTGGACACCTTAAATGAGATTTAAAAGAGATTTTCAAAACATACACATGCTATTGTTAGGTTTAACCCTAATTAATTCTAAACATCTCGACCTCCCAATCGCCCATGTAAGACAAATCCGAGGAGGTGAGCTCACTGGCTTCCATTGAAGGCGAAAAACGTGATGTGCGGTTCTCGATCCCGTCTTCGTTTTCGTCCAACTCATTTGGTGCTCGACTAATCGCAAATAACACACATCGATTACAAGGCACATATCCCCACGGAAAAGAGGGGCGGGCCGGGAGTGGAGATGGTACATAGGAGTGGGAACGAAGACCCAAGGAAGGCCTCGACCAGACACAGAAAGCAGAAAAACGCCAGCAGAAATAGCAGCAGAAATAGAAACAGAAACAGAAACAGAAACAATTAGCACGGAGCAGGACGTAATTGGCGTGCAGTTACGGAGGCTGATTAAAGAAGCAATCATAAAATTAAGACCCATAATCCTGTGCAATTTGGACAAACACACACGCCAACGGAATGGAATGGTATAGTATGCTACGGGATGGTACGAGATGGTATGCCATGGCATGGAATTGAATGGTGGGCAGACTGGGGGAATCCCAAGAACACGAAGCCCAGTGGAAGCTAATAATAACCGAACGAAACCAAAGCAAACGGCAGCAGGACCAGCATTCGAGAAACAACAACACCAGCACAAAAATCACTTTACACGCTCCAAATACGAAACAAGTGTGTGTGTGTGTGTGCGTGTGTCAGGGGCGGAGGGCAGGGGGACTCTGGGGGGTCAAGAAACCCCTCTCCTCCGCAGGGTTCAGAGATTAAGTCCGAGTTCGAGACCCAGTCGAATGGATGCTGCTTTGTGGAGCTCTCAGATTCTCAGTAATTTTTGGTCCCACAAGCCGGATATTTTTAAAATTTTAGGGTTGTCAGGTGCAAAAAGTTTAAATATATATTTAAATAATTAGGGTTTACCTATTTATGAAGATTGAATAAACGTTCCATCATTTAAAACCTCTGATCTTAAAACTACCTTCTAAAAATAAGGAATACCTTCCTAAAAGAAGGTATGCTTTCTTACAAGAAGGTATGCATTCTAAAAGGAAGGTATACCTTTGAAAGGTAGAAACTTGAATTGTTTTCTTTAGTAAAATCTTATCTTATATCTTAAAACAACTAATCCTAACTGGGGAATACAGAAGTATGACTACAATGCTGGCAACAAGTGTTCCAGCTACAAGAAAACTTTACAAATGACCCCTTGACGTACCCCCACGAAGATGTTCTGCCGTTGCCCCTGGCAGGTCCGTGTAAGTGTTCCGGAGGCCAGAGACCGTTGTCCAAAAGTCCGTAGTCCAAAGTCCGGAGTCTGGAGTCTGGCCTGCAGTGCCGTTAAAGGGAGAGACGGAGAAGTTGAGCTGCTGCTACGTGCGGCGATTTGGGCGCCCTTATAATGCCGTGCCACAACAGGCAGTAACAACAGGCAGCGGCATCCACAGCCACATCAGATCCGAGAGCAATATGAAACCTTCATTAGCGAACTGCTTTTCGGAGGCGGGCGGATGGGAGGATGGGAGTGGAGGTGGAGGTGCTGGGCAAACGACGCCCGCACCACCGCAGCGGATTGAAAACGCTTCCGGCCATACAAATTGTACGTGAAACGTGAGAAATTAATTTTTAAGGTGGCCACCGAACAGTCTGACCCGCCTGCGAGTCCCAAAGTAGAGTTCCGAAATTACTTTCCCATTTCGCTTGGTCATCTGCATGCATGACGATTTTTTTCATATCGAAAATATTTTTAGTTCACTGTGGTTTTTAGAATATGTTCAGAATACCTTTAGTTTAGAAGCCTTTAGTTTAATTGCAAATTGGAAAATATACTTTTTTTTCTATTTCTATTAATTAATATTTTAAATTAAATATTTGACTTTTTAAATTACCAAATTTCTATTAATTTAATTTGTAAATTAAAAAATAGTTTAGAAAACCATCTAATCCTTTTTACCATTTTGTATAATTTGAAATTTACAAAGATATATATTATCTGGTATATATGTACCTTTGGGATGAAAATAAACCTTAATTTTTAAGAATTAATAGGGACTTGTGATATTTGTAAGGTATATTTATATTTTGTACAATAAATTATATTGGCTTTTCTTAATCAAAAAAATACAAATAAATACTTTTTAATATCCATGGAGAACGTAATGTATTTTGAATAAAATGCTTGCAGTGTTGTAAAAGAATCTTTAAAGCAGACAAGTTATAACAGTTTGACAGCACCGCTTAACAAAAATCGATACATAAATCGATTAATCCCTAAAAAATTAAGCAACTTTCGTTACTGAGTGGTTTTATTTTCGTTAACAAAGTTGGTTTACGGCACTTAGCATTTTTTTGTAAGCCCTTAATCTGAGCATATTTTTTCAATAAGCTTAGGAGTCTTATAGAAATATTTGTTCTTCCGACTATCAATTGTTGCCGAGGTATTTTTGGCTTTTCCCAACATTTTCCAGCCCGCAATGCACCCGGGGGGTGGCAGAGCTGGTTGGATTTTCCAAGGGGGCCAAGTGGTGGTCGCCTGCTTCGATATGCATGCAAAGAAATGTCAAAATTCAATTTAATGCTGCCGTAACGAAAATCTGTCAGCTTGCAGCACAAATAATGTCAAAGCCGAGCACACACACAGGCAGGAGGAGTGAAACAGGACGATTTGAAGGCAGTCACAAAGCGAGGCTCTCACACACACGCCGTCGTCCTGTGACAAGACGCACACAAAAGCCAAAGCAGGATGCTTGCGTCTGTCAGCGGCAATTGTGGCTGATTTGCGCTTTTTCTCCGCCGCAGAAGCGAGGCGGTGGCGGTGAAAGTGGGCGCCGAAGGGGGCGGTGGCCGGAGAAAGGGGTCAGAGATAAACGCGACGCGTCTGGAGCACATCACGCAACATTCCGAAGCATTTGATAAACGGCCACGCATCGCAGTATTCTCCACCACCCCTAGAAGTCGCTATTTCACTCGATCCTGCACGGAAAAAAAATGATTACCTAGTATTTTATTACCCGCTTATCACTTAAAATGAACTCCAATTTCCTAAGCTCATATTAAGATTTATTCTTTATTTTCTTTAGATTTATTCATCCACGGAAAAATAAAGTATGATAAATAGTATAATCCATACTTTATTTTAATATTAGAACAATCCATTATTCATTTTAGTATTTATATATTTGGTTTTATTTACCTGAACTTAAAATTATAGTTGTTAAGTGTGCTCCATCCCTACTTAATTTAAGAATATTTCTTATAGACAAAATAATAATGTAAGTGTAGTACTACAATGGCTCATATTTAAATGAAGTCAATTATGTATTATATAGAAAGAAATGTAAGTTTTAACCATAGTTCCCCAAACTTTATTAAAATATGCTACTTATTTAATATAAGTACCAACTATAGTTGATAATTTAATACCAAATCACAAAAACCATATGAATAATTAATTTTCTTAGGATAGCACTCTATTAGGTATTCATTCATATTAATATTCCTATTCACGTATGTCTGATATTAATAGATTATATTATGATTAAAATTCAAAGCCTTTTCAACTCTTAACATTAATGTTGCATAGATAAACATACACTTACCAATAATTTTTAGTTCTTTAAAAAGGGTTTGTAACTCTCCATTTGATTTTTACTGAATCAAAATGAAAATCGGCAACAACAAAAGCTGAAAACAGGAAAAGTGTTCAGGAGGCAAAGTGCGCAGACAAGATAAATGCGAATATGTGTTCTGTGGTGCTAAATCATACCAAAAACCCTTACCATCCGTTGCTCAGGAATAAACTTAAACATGTAATGAAGGTCGATTGGATATGAAATCATTTAAAAGGTTTTCATTCAGACACAGAAATTAGTAGGATTTCCAACTCACTTATAAATGTTATTTTATATGTCTAAAAGTATGCAACTATATATATCACCTTACCAATAGAATAAATTCATTATTTACTGCATACTTTTATGCACCGTATGACAAGCAGTTACACTCTATATTAAAGTTTCATTTTTATTGAAAATAAAAAATGATTTATTTATTTATTTTATTTAACTTCATATTATTCTATCTTATCATATAAAATATGTGTTGTAAAACACTATATCATATAAAAATAAAGGTCTAATAGGCCAAATGGATAATGTCTGTCTTACGACCTAAACGCTGTGATTATTTGGAACCCCGCGCAACCGCTCTTTAAGGACGCTTTCGAATCAAAGTGAATGTTTGCGAGTTTAAGGAGCTTTTTATGTGCTCGCCGCTTTTAATTGAGCTGCGAAGAGGGGAGGCGTGTTCCCCGTTTTTGTGTATTTCGGGATTTCTGGCGGCGTGCCGAGTGTTTTGACTTTGTCGAATTAGCCATTGTGATAACATTTATGAGTCCGCTCAGGGGTTGTGTGTTGTGTGTTGTGTGTTGTTCTGGGGCTCTGATGTTTCCATGTTTCGCTGTTCGGCCGGTGCTCCATCGCACTTAATTGGGCAAGCGATTGCCTGACTTGCTTACAAATGTTCGCCTTGACTCGGGGCCAAAGATCATGGAAAACGGGAGGGTGGAACCGGGGCTGGGAAAATGGTATGGAAAACGGGGCGGTGGTGGGCTGGGGGAAATTCCAAGCGGATGAGGGCGTCACGCACTTGAGGACTCGCGCACGTATTGAGCATGTGTGTGAATATTGCACGCGATAAATTATTTTAAAGCGCGCTTTCCGCTTTCCACATAACCCGCTTCTCCGCTTTTCCGCTTTTCCGACCCTCTAGGGCCCCGCAGACATCTATTTAATACAGCGACAACGCATCAGTTTTAATATTGTTACGATTTTATTTACGCACATGAACATTTATAAACGTTTATGACATGTCAGGGGCGCCATCCTCCTTCGGTTTTTGTGGGCCAACAAAACCGGGGCGACACTACTCAAATAATATTTATTGTTTCTGATTTTTCTTTAGTCATTATTATTACGCATATTTATTATGTATTTATTAATTTGTTTTGCTGTGGCTTTTGCCTCTCCCCCGTCCCCCATAGGCAAGCGGGAATTCAGATATACAGATAAACAGATACTACCGTCAATGGACGTCAGTGGGGCAGGTTAAACATTTTCGTTTGATTTGTTATCATTGTTGGCGGGGTTTTTTTTACCTGTTACTCGTAGATTGAAGGGGTATACTGGACTCCTCGGAAAGTATGTAACAGCTAGGAGTAACCGACCCTATATTTCTTATTAGATTCCTGGGGCTTTTATAAAAGGTTTAAATGGTACTTTGTTCTGATTATAAATACCCATCTACATTCCAAAAATTGTGGAAATCGAACCATTCATTAAAAAGTTATGGGCGAATAAAGTGTGCCACCTTGGAAACAGCCTATCTGCTGCATGCATATCCCCATCTCCCTCGCACTGCCTTTACCTGGGGAACGGGTATCTCACAGTCGAGGCCGTCGACCATGGCACTCCTTCTTGTTTTTGTAGCTGCGGCTGTCGTGGCTCGTTGATGGCGTTTGTAATTTCGTTTTCGGCACTATGTAATTTATTAACTTTTCATTGAAAGTTATGTGCAAACGCACGTTGACGACATCTTTAATTAATTACATTTTAACATGATAATTAATAGTGCCGCGTGCGTCGACAGGCCGACAAAGCCGAGTGCCAAACGCCGAACACCCGGCAAGAAGCTAAATCAATCGATGGGGTGGGGGTTATGCCATTCAATCCCGAACGCGGACCTCCGGAAGCCCCCAGGAACGCGTGCTTAAAGCCGCCATATCTTGAGTTAGGTTATGGCTACGTGCCCGCGGTACCAAGTAAGACCGACTTTAAAGCCGGGCCCATTCATCGGGCCTTGCTGCATCGATAGCCATAATAATAACATCGGGCACAAACAAAGAGAGCAACCGACACACAGTCCCAGTCGTGGGCACTGATGATGACCATAATGATACACAAACAATTGCCAAGGAATTTCAATTCAATTCCTTTTCGTACCCATCAAGGGCACTTTTTGGGTATCTCTGTCTGGGGAGGTGACAAAATACTAATGATATAGTATGCATATTTCGCAAAAATATAATAATTAGTTAATTAAATCAATTTGCAATTACTAGAATATCTCTTTGATTTCCTGTACTGTTTTTTTATAAGATATAAGTGCAAATATATCTTGATATATATTATTTATTTGTAAATATATCAGTATTAAAATTTAACCATTTAAACAAATCTAAGGATTTTCTTCGATTTTATAAGGTTACATTTTGCAGGTTAATATGACTTTCTTACCATTATTATATTTTTTATCTCATCGTATTATCTTACATTTTATTCCTTTATTTAAATATTTTTAAATTAGATCATGCAATTCAATGTTAGATGTAATTAAGATGGTATCAAATATATTATTTATTCGAATATTTTTATAATATTTGTAATAACTAATACGAATTTGTAATTAGCTTATTGTAGTATTTATCCTTGAAAATCATAGGTAAAATCAGTGGATTTCATTATGTTTTTAAATTGTTTTATTATACATCCAGAATAAAATCAAAAAATATATTTAATCCACTAATGTGACATGGAACATACACCTCAAGGCAAAAGAATTTCCTTCACACCCGTTTTTTTTTATTTTATTGACATTATCGGCCCCATTTTCCCGGCCAGTGTACTGAGTTGAAAAGTATCCTTCAGTCGGGAAAGTGGTATCCCCTTTGCTTCTGCCACTCCTCCAGCACTTTATGTTTTTCCGCATCTTGGGCGTGTGCCTGTGTTCTTATCATTCCGCCCTGGTCACGGCTCCTTGCCAAAGGAGAGTTGTTCGCACAGTAGCCAAGATTGAGTTCTTATTCAATTTGTGCGGATTTGTTGTTCGCCGGCCCCTTCGCAGGGCGCCCTTTAAGCCTAACCCGACCCGGCCTGCCACCCAGTCTGGCCACTCATCCTGGCCAATCCCAGTGCCCAGTGCCCAGTCCCAATCCCCAGCCCCCTGCCAATACCCAATTGACCCCGGCTCGAGCCCACTCAACTTCTCATTCTCCGGCTGCTCCATTGGAATTTATTTCATATTATTTTCGTTGGTCATGCCACAGCTTGACCTCCCGCCGGCCCCCGTTCAATATTTTTCCCCCGCCCCTTGCACCGCCTAATCCCGACCCCCGGATACTTGGAGGACCCCGTCCTCCAGAATGCAAGTTGGCACTCGTACTTGGGGCTTTGTTTCTGGGGTGCGATGGCAAAAGTTCCTCGTGCTGCGGCCCCAGCTGCAGTCAATTCGAGTTGACCATGCCCGAATCCTGCCCTCCGCATCCTGAACTGCACTCTGGCTGCAGGCCTGCAGATGGATCAAGTTAGCTGCTAGTTGACTCCTGCTGCCAGTTCGACCAAAGCCCGGGGCCAATCAATGCGCCGGCAAAAGTGTGCTACGAAAAAGTTGCCTCTGCTGTCGGAAAACCATGAAAATGTCCTTGCCAGCTAAATGCCACACACACACACACATCTATCTATATATATATACACAGCACACTGCCAATTTCTTGGTATAAACTTAATAATGCATCGGGGCAAACAAAAACAGAGGAAACCGAGAAGGGGGGAAAAAAAATATAACCGAAAACAAAGAAACACTGGGAAGCCAACATAAGTTTTGTGGGGCTAACTTGTTATTTTTGTAATTGGCACTTTGCAGTTTTATTGAAGCAATGGAATCCCGAAGAAGGCGCTCGGGATTGGGTTCAGAATTAAGCCAAGGGTGGGTTATTATTCATGAACTGCGTTCAGGTGTTATGATCGATGTCCTTGTGCCCTCTCTCGCCCTCTGACCCCTCCAGGCTGCCCTCCTTGGGCGAAATCTCTGGCTCGATTCGGCACTGGGGAGGCCCACGTTAACCACTTTGGAGATGAGCTGCCCTCGGCTCCGCACTCCGGATGTGGCTGGTGGTGTGCCGGGGAATACCCTACGTGGCTGGGGCTCTTTGGTTCACGAATTCAGGAAATTATGAAAAATTATAGAAGGAAAAGGCTAGGGAACTCAAAATGTTGTTTATAAACTCTTGAAAGAGCACTTCTATTGGTAAAATATTACTTATGAATCGCGAATTCTTCAGAGCCGAATAAAAATGATAAGTTATAATTACAAAAAATGATATAGTGGGTATGACAACATACTCAAAACTCTATTGATGGAGGTCCTTTAAGTCCTAGTGATATCTTATAAAAATAAATTAGAAGTAAAATCGTAGAACCATCTCTTTTTCTTCGCTGGTTCTATATTTTCACCGAAACTATGGGATCGCGAATTCTTCAGATCCGACTTATTTCGTAAAATTAATACTAACATGTCAAAGAAACGATTGTATCTCAAAGAACATGCATTTGCTCCAACGCAAATTCTTTAGAACCACAAAACAACCTTAGTTATATTTAAAAAAATTAAAAAATTTTGTTTTTAAATTTAAAAGGTCTATGACAAGTTACTTGAAACCTTATAGATGGAGACCAAAAATTAATAGAAATTAAGAGCTGTAGGGCAAAAGAATTGTGATTCTCAACTATCACAGTACCTATTCGATATGAAATAAGATGTATTTGCTTCAACACGAGTTCTTCAGATCCAACCTTTTTCGTTTGATAAATACTTTAATTTCATGGAAACAACGAATTCTTCAGAACAAATATTATATAGTATTTTAAATTTTATTATACATTTTTATAAAGTGTGCCCCGACATGCCACTCAAAACCTTATCGATAGGCCCCCCCCTGGGTCTCGGTCATTCCGCACTTCACTCTCCAGCTAGAAACATTCAAAATTCCTAGTGTTAGCGTTCGGACGAAATAAGTGATTTTTCGGATCGTGATATTTAAGTGATAAATTCGAGAAAACCAAGGAAAATAGCAAAAGCTGCACAATGCACGTGGTTGGGGCTCTAGTCAATCTGCTGCTGATCTCGGCCTGCCTCTACGCGATGTACTCGCTGACGCCGGCGGACCATCCGTACGGCTACATGGCGGCCTCGTTCAGCCTGGTCCACGGCCTGCTGGGCCTGGTGCACTCCTACACGGAGGAGCCGGACGAGTGCGGGCGCACCTTCCTGATCTCGGCCAGCATACTGGAGGTCATCCCGCTGCCGCTGGCGAACATCGAGTTCTACCTGGTATCCGATCAATCGGGAGTGGCGCTGGTGCACGGCCTGTCCCTCATCCCGCTGTTCTACGACATGATCGGCAAGATGGGCGACGACTGGGACAGCTCCACGGAGACGCTGAAGGACCTCGCCCTGCTGGGCAACATCGGCTCCACCCTGTACCTGGCGCTCAAGGACGGCAACCATCTGTACTTCGGCGTGGCGGCCACCGCCTTCGTGGCCCGCTATGGAGCCGCCCTGGCCGATCGCCTCGTCGAGGGCTTCGGCGCCCACGTGGCCACGCTGGGCAACGCCGGAATCCTGGCCCTCATGACCTACGCACTCGCCGAGGCTTAATCGCTTAGACTTCAAATTGATTCTTTCGGGGAATAAACCAAAATGAAACCAGCTTGTGGTTCGCAGTTTGAGATGGTAAATTGGGTTGGGGTAGGGGTTTAATTTGTATTACCATATTTTCCTGTTCTAGTTATTTGAAATTAATCAGGCCTCTTTCGGGTTTTTCTCTCGAATGTTTTACTTAATTTAGATTTGCTTACTTATTTAATTATATTTTATTTTTCCTTAAGAAATGTCTTATTATTAAATAACATTTTTCCTATGATTTCTCAAATGGTATAACAATTATTACCATGTTGCCTAAAAATCGTATTCAAAAATATTGCTCGACATAATTGGGAATATTAATAATAATAAAAAATGTACATTTATAATATAGATCAATCAATCAAAGTAACAAATATGCCATTTTTTCTTAAACGTAAAACTGTTAGATAGATAGTAAATTTATTTTTGATGAAATCGTTGTGTATATTTTTGTTAAAATATAAATAAAAATGCAAGATTATAATATATACAAATTAAATTTAAAATCTTTTAACCTAGATAGGTAAGGTAAGTTATTTATTTGCTTATGATTAAATTCTATTTGTAAGTTAAGGTACAGATGATCAGGAATTTTTAATAAATAATTCCTTTTACCAAAAACATGTAGCTGGCCAGGATAAACTATTAGATAAAATATAAATAAATAATATACATAAACAAAGTAATTCCTAGAGTTAAGTTAAAATTCTCAAATAAGCAAACAAATTCTTACACTTAAAAATATAAGGAAATTGATAAGTTTATTTTAGATTAGGATTATATAACTAAAATAAATATATATGTTTTCATAAATTACTAAATTGAGAATGTTGGAGATTCTTTATCCTTTGGATAAATTCTTGTAGCTGGCCAGGATTAAATATTAAAATTAAATTAATAAAAAAATTATTATATTTTTATATATGAAAAATAAAAAACATATTCCTTTGTAGAAGCAAGGGCATCAATCTTCGGTTTTCTGGGGCCAAGTGCCCAGCTCGCGCGACTTCAAATTGCCAACTTAGTTGTTATTTGTTCGCTGTCTGGCTGAGGGGGCAGCGCGGAAAGGACGCGCTTCGAGGGGCTCGAGGAGTGGGGAAAACGGGCCGGAGGACCAAGGACTCGGGCGGACTCGGGGCAGGGAGAGGACAGGGAGGGGCAGGGCAGCCAGGGCAATATTCGTGGACGCAGCACTCTGATGGCTCTCACGTCACCACTTCTGCAAATTGCGGCAATAATGCAACAAAGGTTTCTTGGGAAACACATACCAAATTGCATAAGCAAGGCAAGGCCACCGAGGGCGGCGGCAGTGGGGTGGCTCCTCCGAGGGGATGGATGTGCGGTCCTTGGCGACCGGAGGACTGGAGGACTGGCAGACTGGCGGACGGACGGCGTCAGTCGCTTGGCCGCCAAGGCACTCGAAATTCCGGCTGCTCCTCCTACCTCCCCCCACCCCCTGCATTTCATTTTCAATTTGATTTTTTCCTGCCCGCTCTTTTCTCGCCCAGCTTTGTTTTTCCGCCCCAAAATCAAGCCCACCCTACTGGGGTGGCCCTGCTGCCGCCCCCCGAACCCTTGTTTACATTTTTGTTGGCTGTTGCGGTTTCCGCTTTTGGGTCCCCTTTGCGTTTTCGTTTTCGTTTTCGTTGCAACATTTTTGTTTGTAATTTACTTTGGAATGCCGTCGTCGCCTTGTGCGGTTTTCTTAGAAAAATCTGTAGTCGCCGTAATTGCAGTGCCCGCAGTGCCGCCTTTGGGGAACCCATGGCTTCCACAGCGCCCCAGGACTCCTGCCTCTCCCACTGCAAGCTACGAACTACGAACTGCGAACTGCGACTGCCGACTGCCGACAGGCAAATCAACTGTCACCCGGTTCCTTAGATGCGGGACCACGGGCGGTATGAGCAATTTCGCATTCCTCATACGCCGCGTGGGCCGAGCAAGACGGTGGCTTGGGGGACGGGGTGGTGGGCGGGCAGCTGGGGAAGGTGAGTTTGTGCCATGCGGGTGCCGCTTTAAGTTTCCTTACCCGAAATTGCCCTAAATATCTCAGCTGCTTGCCCAGAAGTAGAGAGGATTGCATGTTATTATCTTAAGATTATTATGCGATTCTTACAGTAAAACACCTATTTGGCACCTGATTAAAGTATGTTTTATGCGTTTACCTGAAAGTTTAGTTATATTTTAAGAAAGTTTTTGTAGATTTTGAGTTTTTCTCTATCTAATTTTTTGAGAATCGCCATCAAGTAACAATGTAAAAGTATAAAAATATTAAAATATTAAGAAAGTAATCCAACCGTGTCAGTATAAAAGTACACAAATACTAAAATGTGGCGAAAATAATCTAACATTTCAGTAGAAAGGAATTTATATACAAAAACAATAAAAAATATTAAAATGTTTGAATATTTATATAAAAACAATAATATAATCAAATATAAAAATATATCTGTATGAAATTAAAAATTATTTTAATGTTACGCAAACAATCTAACAATGCAACTTTAATTGGGTTAGGAATAGCTTAAAATAAATTGTAAATAAATAAATTAAAATTATTTTTGTAACATTTTCTCACTAGTGCCCCAATAATATCATATTATTGTATTATTAAGATAGTAAAAATATAATATAATATAATTATAATATTTTAAAAATAAATACAAATTAATAAATATACATTAATATAAAGCAATTATTTGAATTGTCTTTAAAATGGCATATTAATATATATATTTTGTTGGTCTGCTATAAAGTAGGAAAAATTTTGAAATCGTTTAATAATAATAATAAATTAATTAATTCATTTATAAAAAATGTATTCTAAACTTTTTTTTTATTTGCTTAGAAAGTAGTTACCCATATTAAACAGTTTACTCCTTTAAAAATCAGACAAAATAAGGCTTACTTTTTAATTTGGTAATTTTTTATGTGGAGAAGTTTGAAGAAGTTAAACCCTTTGGCGAAGGATTATTTTTGTTGGCTGCTGTGGCTTGATTTAGCAGTATTCTTAAGCTCCAATGCTGAAAAACAAAAATTCCCTGAAACAGAAAATCTGAATACGGCTCTGCGGATAGATTTAAGAGCCTGAGTGGCCCGCAGTTGGCCCAGAAAACAGACATGGCCAAGAACAATAAAGCAGGCCACCTTCTATGCATATCTACCACCTTCTTTTCCCCTTTTTCCCTTTTTTTCCTATTTTTTTTGTTTTTTGGAAAAGCGACCACAATGGGTCCAAAGGCATTGGCGCAGCTCAAAAGGGTAAAGCCCCAAATACCAAATCGCCAGGTGGAGGTTACACCTCCGACTTTCTTTCCTTTCTGAGGGAGGCATGGATGCCCATGGAGCCACCTTTCCACTGCGCTCCTGCTCTGTCCCATGCCCCTCTGTTTGGAGCGGCGTTTGTTCCAAACAATTTGCGATGCGAGCCACCCGAAAACACCTGCAAAACAGCCGAAAGCACCTGACAGCCCCCGCCCTCAGCCGGCTCACTCACTTACTTATTCATTTCCACTCAATCCGACCCGCGCCCCCAGCTCGCCCACCTGGTGCTCATTCCCATCCGTTAATTGTCGTTTGTCTGTTGATTCTAGTTGCTAATTTCTGTTGTCCACCGGATCCGCTGGGGTGCACAAAAATGGGGGATTTCGGGGGCGCACCTGGGGGGCATTGGATTTAGTGCCGGCCGCTGGGCGCCTTTTGCAAAGATCAGCGGGCGATTCCCACACGGGCGCCGGAAATGGAACTGGAACTGTGGGCGGGGATGGGTGTGGGTGTGGGTGTGAGTGTGGGTGTGGGTGTGGGGGATTCCCCCATCGGCAGGAGCAGAGGGGCGGCCGGAAAAAGGTGTTGTGTTGTGTTGTGCACTGTTGTTGTGGTGCGGTGTCCTTTGCCCCGCTGCTTTTGTGCGGCCAGCGACAAAAGAAAGCCACTGGCAGCCTTTGCCAACACCATAGAGGAGGTGCACTGAGAGAAAATGGCTGCAGTTAGGATACTTCACAATATCAAAGGAAAGTACTATCATAATGGTGGAAGTATTAATAATGGTATTATTGTAAGGGTGGTTATTATTATATTATTATTTGCTTTGTGCTGGCAATTATAATACTTAATAATATTCATATGGTGGAAATAATACTAATATTATTTTTATTTTTATAATGGTATTTCATTGGGCTTATTTTATTAAGCCTTAAATTATTTTCTTAGCCTTTTAGGCACATCTTAACCAAACGAGTGATAAAGTCACTCAGTGATAGTCACCTAAACGTTAATTAAATAATGTGGACTTCATTTTAGCATAAATACAAAAAAAACCTTTAACTTATATTAAAAGTTTTTCGTTTTTGGCCTTACAAATAAATTGCTTAAAATAGTTTAAATACAAGCAATTGATGAAAATATCATTTTAAAAGGTTTAAGTTTAAGTCTAATATATTTTTGGCAATTTTATTTATTATTTATTTAGTTATTTGTTTATTTATGTATTAATTTTATTTACTATTAAACACAGAAATGATGTGGTAATATTTCCACAATTTTATTGTGTCTAAAGATTTTAAGAGATTACAAATATTTATTACCTCTTGAATGAATACTTCACTATATATACTACAGGTGTGCCAATGTAATACCCTCTTGTAAAATGTTTCACTACTTATATAGAATATTTTCTCTCTGTGCAGCACCCAGCATGCAGAAAGGGAAACGTAGGACCCGGCACAAAGGACAGAAAGCGGTGGGGCATCCGAGGATATTATGAGCATGGGATTGCCGGCTCCCTGAAAATCGGCTTGATTCCTTGGTCGCCGTCTCTCCGATTGCAATTAATTCTGGGTATTCGCATCACGTTTCGGATCCCATCACCAAACAATTTCATCCGTATTAAATGCAATGATGAAAGTGAAAACGCAATCTGCGTTCACCCAATGCGTAGACCCCATCCCGGTTTCGATTCCCATTTCCAATCCCATTTAATTCAGCCATCCAGTCGAGACGATATTCGGGTTTCTAGACATAGTATCGAAGGGAAGGTGCCCTGGTACGGCAGTCTTTGGGGTACTAGCCTAGAACTTAGCCCAAAATCACAGGAAGATGAAGGGTAAGCACACATCACATTATTAAAATAAACAGGTTTTAAAAGTATTTTTAAAAGCCCAAGAGACTTTGACAATAGTTTTAGATGTTTAAATAATTTTAACCATAGAAAAAGGTATTTTAAAATGTAATGTGGTGTATTGTTGTATGATAAATTCAGGTATATGCATTTTTTCTCTTATATCTTCGATAATCTGCCCTTTAAAGGTGTACCTACAGCTTAGATCCTCTTTGAATGTCTAATTCGCACTGCTCTAATCTTGTAATTTTATTATTGTTATTTCGGTCCTCAAACAATGTTGCTTACAATCTTGAAGTACACCTGCGGAGAGTCCTCCTTTATTTGAGTCTGCATTCCATTAGGATATTTGCCATGCGTCCTGCGGTGACGACGAGTGAATTCTTTTCTCCGGTTCCCACAGCCATCAAATAAAGACGATTTAATTTCATTAATTTGCACACACCCACCGGCACCCACAAAAGGGGGCGGAGGAGTACTGATGGCCAGGACTTTGGCCACTTTTGTCGCCCGCCGTGCCACCTTGCCGTGCCGCAACCCCCGGCCAAATGCCTTTCATCCGCAAAAATGTTCTCTTAATTTTTGTAATTTGTTGCCTGGCTGTGGGGACTGTGGAGCAAGATACTGCCGATTGGGTGGGAGGTCACCAGGCATCGGAGTAATGGTTTTAATATCAGCTATCAGGACATCAGTACCTCTAACCTACGCCCCCACCCCCACCCAAGTTTGTGGTCTCTTCAATGCGTCGCAATGAGATTTGCATATTGTGGGAGTGATGCCATCAGGAGAAGCTGGGGCTTGGGGTCCCCCGGTCGCTTACCCATTCCCAAATCCCCGGGATGATGTGGAAAAAATGCCATTCTAACAGATTCGGGCAATGACTGCCCAAAAAATGAGAAACCCAAACAATCCAATACCAAGCGGGGGCAGGGAAACCAGAGGCCAAGTTAACTTTGCATGTGAGTAGCATTTAGCGACGGAAAGTATCTAGATACACCCCGTAGGCACTTAAGTACCGATACCTTGGCATGGTTACGTTTGAATATCCATTAAAAAACATAGATGGAGAACAGTTTTATTTGGTTAAAGATAGATTTTTAGATTTTTACGAGAATTTTATTTGGTAAAGTATTTCTTTGACTTCCTAAAGGTATTTATTTCTTAACGCTATGGCAACTGGAATTCAATTTAGTTTTTAAATTCTTTAAATTCCTATTTAGGTTGCCAGGACCTTTAAAAAAAATAAAATACTTTCTGGAAGATATATTGAATATTAATATGTATCTGAAACACCTCCAAACTACAGGGTACGACAAGGAGTGCTACCTGCCCACATGATGCTCACACATTCCCCGAAACTCCAAGGCGGAGTGGGGCGTGCCATTTTCGAGGGGGAAGGATGGGGCGTGACCCTCTCAGCTTAGCATGAAAGCCCGTCAAAATATTGCCTACGAAATTAATTTTGACACATGCCACAATGAGTGAGGGCTTTGTCCAGAACATCCGGATCAGGGGTAAGTGGCGGCTGTCAGGTGTCGCCGCGCTCCGACTCAAAATTATATAATACGTTATCATGCCGCCGTGGCTGAGATATGTGAGCTAATTCCAGTGACTGGCTCGTCGTGAGTCCCCTGAAAGGTAGCCAAATTCGTGGCTTTGTGGCACTTCCCCAGACACTTACACCGTGGAGGTGTACGGGAATCATACCCAAGTCTAACGACTAATTACCCATCACTACTCAAATGTCAATTTAAGATATCTTGCAAGCTTTTTTAACGCATTGTGTTGAGTGTCCTTTATAGGCCAAAATGAATACGTTAAACAATAAATAAAGATTTCAATGATCATCAAGAAACAAATTAATTTTGACTAAATTTTGAGTATCGTAAACCGGGAAAGAAAAATCGTATTTTTGATTAAATTCTGAACACCGTAATTTTCACGCAAAAATAAATCCGTTTTTTAACGAAAATAAACGTCAGGTTGAGGAATGTCATGCCTCGTTGAGCTCATATCTTAATTTCCAATCATTTGCAATGCAAAAAATTAAAAAGCAACACAATTTCCCAAAACTGATAAGGATCGAAAGCATTGCTAGCGAGCTGCTTACAACAGTCGGCATTAAAATCTAAAAATTTCTTACTTTTAAAATTTGTTGCAAAAAAAACTGATGCACCCCCTTACAAAAATTGAAAAAATGGGTCAAAAAATAAATATTCCTTTAAAAACAGTCGTTCTTTCAGCTGTACTCCTTCATTTGGCTGAACTACGATTAAAAAACCACAAAAAAATCTGTTTTTTTTTACTAAAATCTGAAATTTAAAAAATTGTGATGTACCCCCTTACAAAAATTGAAAAAATGGGTAATGCAGATCGAAAGGAAATTAAGCCAGCTTTCCAAAACAGTCGGTCTTTTGTCTGTACTCCTTCATTTGGCTGAAGTACGATTAAAAAACCACAAAAAAATCTGTTTTTTGACTAAAATATGAAATTTAAAAAATTGTGATATACCCCCTTACAAAAATTGAAAAAATGGGTAAAAAAAATAAATTTTCCTTTAAGTGATGCAGATCGAAAGGAAATTAAGCCAGCTTTCCAAAACAGTCGTTCTTTCAGCTGTACTCCTTCATTTGGCTGAAGTACGATTAAAAAACCACAAAAAAATCTGTTTTTTGACTAAAATATGAAATTTAAAAAATTGTGATATACCCCCTTACAAAAATTGAAAAAATGGGTAAAAAAAATAAATTTTCCTTTAAGTGATGCAGATCGAAAGCCAGCTTTCCAAAACAGTCGTTCTTTCAGCTGTACTCCTTCATTTGGCTGAAGTACGATTAAAAAACCACAAAAAAATCTGTTTTTTTGACTAAAATCTGAAATTTAAAAAATTGTGATGTACCCCCTTACAAAAATTGTATTGAAATTGTATCAGTATCTGTGTATCTGTATCTGTGTATCTGTATCTGTGTATGCGTGTATCTGTATGCGTGTATCTGTATGCGTGTATCTGTATGCGTGTATCTGTATGCGTGTATCTGTATGCGTGTATCTGTATGCGTGTATCTGTATGCGTGTATCTGTATGCGTGTATCTGTATGCGTGTATCTGTATGCGTGTATCTGTATGCGTGTATCTGTATCTGTGTATCTGTATCTGTGTATCTGTATCTGTGTATCTGTATCTGTGTATCTGTATCTGTGTATCTGTATCTGTGTATCTGTATCTGTGTATCTGTATCTGTATTTTCGATCGAACATGGCCTTTCTCCATCGATCGCTTCCATCAGTGTCGCACACAATTACTCACACCCCAAAGCCACACCCACATACACAGGAAAAGCGCTCCAAACATTATCCAAAGTGATCTTATATATTTTTTCTTATTTTCGAGCTACGCGAGGGATTGGGAGATTCGATGCCATGGGCACGGCCGCCTCCCGTCACCTGACCGGCGAGGAGCTGCTGCAAATCCAGGCCGAGACGGGATTCTCGCTGGCCCGACTGGACTACCTGTACGGCCACTATCAGGCCCTCGATCGCGACTCCGAGGATCGGGTACTGAGGAGCGAACTGCTGCGGGTGCCGCCGGTGGCCGCCCATCCGCTGGCGGAGCGGCTGGTGGACGCCGTGCTGCATCCGTCGCTCGGTTTCCGGCACTTCGTGGGCGGCCTGGCCAACTTCCGGCGCGGCGAGCCGCTCGACCGGAAGTTGGCCTCCACGCTGCGCCTCTTCGACGAGGATGGAGACGGGCTGCTCAGTGCCGAGCAGTGCCACGCCCTTCTGGCCCGCCTCCCGGCGACGCGGCGGGAAGCGCGGGCGATGCGCTGGCGCCTCAATCAGATCCTCGCCGAGAAGGATAAGCTGGACGCCGCGGACTTTGGCCACATCACCAGGGGCCTGGACCTGGAGCAGAGTCTCTCGCTGCGATTCCACTGTTTCGAGTGATTCCAGTGAATCGCCCCTAGCCACTTCGCCCACACAGATACACAGGGGCACACACGCACACAGGCTGACCCACACCCACAGCCACACGATGCCAGTGAATTGCATATCCTTTCGCCGCTCTCGCATAACATCACGTTGCGAAACTTTTCACATAAACGCAAAAGTTAAGTCATTCCTGAAAATTGTTTCTTGAATTTACTCGCGCACTTGCGCCGCTCCTTTCGGTGGCGGAGGCGGAGGCGGCGGCGGCGAGGGGGCGTGGCGGGTCTGGGAATATGAGCACTCCTCCTCAATGGCACTTGAGCTCGTTCTCATGCCAGTCATGACTTTTGTGTCCTTAACCAGGCAGCACACACACACGTGAGTATGGCCTGGCTCCGTTTCTACACTGGGGGAAAAGGGGGTAATTTTATTTTCGACTTAACAAAAAACTTTTAATTAAATATCCGAATGATATTAATTCTTAAAAAATTAAATCAAAATAAATGGTAACTGGTTTTGAACAAAAAATATTTAAGTGATTATAACATAAACATCAAACAAAAATTTTCACCTTTTGGGTTAAAAAATTGTTTAGTGATTATTATAGACTAAGAATTTTTTAATATTAAATTGAAATTAAATTAAAATGAAATAAAAAGAATACATTTGGTAACTGTTTTTAAACAAACATAAATATAATATAAAGAATTCTAAAAAGATAATTATATTTGAAATAAATTAAAACTAAAATCATTATTAATCTTCATAAAAATATTTTTTAGGATCTTAAAAAACGTAGGCCTTTAAAAGTCATTTTAGTCCTCTGTTTATAAGATTTTAAGAAAAGTGAAAGCCGATTAAAATGAACCTGTGAAGGAAATAATTTGATTTAGGTTTTCCATTTAAGAATCTCTCATACACACCCAAATTTTTGCCAGTGTTTGCTTTGGAACACTGGAACCAGACCATCTTAGACCCACCCTCGAAGACCCACTTGAAGCCATTCTCTTTTCACCTTTCCACGGGCCGCAAGTTCTGTTTAATCCGACATTTGCTCATTTGCTCTGGTTGAGGTCACCTGTTACGGTGCGGCACGTGTGTGCGTGTGGGGGTCACCACCGGCTCCTCCCCCTTTTTAGTGAGCTCCACGAGGTTTTCGGTCGGGCAACTCATTTAAGCATTCGGTGGGTCATCCATCATATTGAGTAATTGGACCTGGCTTCGATTATACACGTGGCTCGGTGCAGTGCATGGAAAGCTGACCCTGAAAAGTGGTTTTTCCTGCGCTTTCCGGGGGGCTATGGATCCCAAAAATAGTGAACTACAAGCTCACAAGAGCTAAGAAACCACCTTAAATGATAATCGATAATAATTAAGAGTTGGCGATGGATATGCGCTGGCTAATTGGCTGTTTTCCGTATTTAAATTTAGCTAAGTTTAAATTTGGGTCACCAAAGCTTCAGCTGGAAATGGAGAAATGAAAGGTATTATGCAGACTTTTGGCCTTGGCCACTTCACACTAGCTCATAGATTTCCATTATGAAATTAGCCGGGATCAAGGTCTTTTTGTGTGGACAAATCGCATGGTAAGGGGGATTTCAGCTGGGGATTTCGCGGAGATTTTGCGGGTGACAGCTGGCGGGGATTCGCTTTGGATTGTCGTGCCGAAAACTGAAAAGGTGTGAGACGGAAAGGTGGATTCTCCATCCATCTGCAGCTCCGTCCTATGTCCGTTTCACTTTGCTGGTTTTTGCAACTGATTGCATTTTTATCCCTTTTATACACAAAATCCATGAAATATGCACACTAACTCATGCGTATTTTATAATAATAAAAGCGCACCGTAAAAGTGTCTGGGGGTGTTGCACCGCGGAACTGGCTGTCAGTTGTCCCCGGGTCTCCTGTCCCCCGAATCCTGTGGCCCCACACACCCCATGTCCTATCCCTGTTCGATGGCAAAGACAAAGGATGCAGGCGAGCGCAGCCGATGGGATTGGATCGGGACAGACAGCTGGCATCCACTGGGAAGCCAGACAGCTGGTACTTCCCAGGATGCCCCTGCCCCGCCGTAAATCTCTTCACATGTGCCCAGGTGGGCAACTTGTTAACGCTGCTCCGTTGCTGCCGCGCTTCATCCACCTGACACATGGCAAATCGGTTCCTCCGACCGCCGACACCATCAGCATCCGTCGGGGTGGGGATGGGGATGCGGATGGGGATGCGGATGCGGATGTGGCTGTGGCTGTGGCGTGTGTAACAAGGTTAGCTTAGCGGCTTACCCGGTCAAGACATCCCCAACAACTCACCCAGCGTCGGGTAAATATTTAAGGATGTGTTACCACCTATTTACCATCGTTTCTCCGCCTGGCTCTCCCTTGGCGGCTTCAAGTGCCGCCTAAGCCATCCCATCCACTCAGAGGATCAGAGCAAGGGGCTAGGATGGGAGTAGGGAGTTGGGAACGCGCTTTGAGACTGCTGAGCCATGGGCGTAGGGTGCATTTGTCCCCTATCAAGATGCACTTTTCAGTTTTGGATCATGATACATACATTTTGCATGCTTTAGGTACACAGAGCATAAAACTTATAAGTTTTTATGATCATTTGAATGAAATTTAGTACCAATTCTTCTTGTTTTTGCTCTCTTTTTTTCGTTTTGGGAGTACATTTTAAAGAGAGAAAAATAAATTTACCAAGCAATTTTTAAAAGAATCTTTATAGATAGACTTAAATTTAAATAAATTTATAATTTTTTTAGAAACTTTGAAATACTATGGGTAGAAGCAGACTAAGTTTTCGCGGAAAGACATTAATTCCACTGTACACTCTTTGAGAACTTTTTCTTCTTGATGAGAAATGAAATTATTTAAAAAGCTACTAAAAAAAATATCTTACTACTTATATTATATTTATATTACATTTTATCCCATTTAATTCTCTACACAAGTTTATTAGAAATTTTGAAGTACTTCAGCCTACTTCAGAGAAAAGTCGTGGGGTAAGTTTGAGAACTTTTTCTTCTTGATGAGAAATGAAAATAATAAAAAGGCTTCTTAGAGTATCTTAGTATTGGCTACCTAATAATACCCGAAATCCTTCTCTGCACAGGCTATAGGGATTATTTCAATTCTTGCAAGAATATTAGTCGCCCCCCTTTTGGGTGCGCCCCTGCCCAGCAGCCTGCGGCTTTGATTGCCTCGCTGATCAATCGAGGCAGTGCCAATCAGTGATTGAGCCGCCGGCTTGGCCAACTGGGCCGCGGGCGTAATTCAATCGGGCCACGTAGCCCCCAAGAATTCACCCTTTCCCCTTTTTTTTGGTCCATTTTCGCTTACAATTTGCCATATTTTGTGTCACGATTTGTCTTCGTTGCAAGTTTTATGCATCGCGGTTGCGTTTTGGAATGGCGAATTCGGGGGTGGTGTGAAAAAGAAGGCCAAGAAAGCTGCATGTGCAGGACTCTTTCGCAGCACTCCTGCGCGCTAGTTCCTTATCCTTTTTATGCTCCTGCAGCTGCTTAAACGTGTTTCAAATACGCAATTTCCTCCCGCCCGATGAGAGCTGGATTCGGCGTGAATTTGGTATGCGAATTTGCCATGTCGACGCGGGCTGAGCTGAGGGAAGTGGCTCCTCGAAGCTCCTCGGAATACGAATTTCACATTTTTCGCGCTTCATTTTATTAGACATCATATAAACATGTTATACCACTGTCATCCCACACTCCTGGCGACCACAATTGCGGTTACAATAATAGTGGTGGCGCCCTGGCTATGCTAATAAAATGAAAATTGTTTGTAGAATGTGTAACTGGCTGTCGGAATATATGAATAATTTAGACATTTCCTAATGGCATTCTTGTAATAGTTTTAAATGTAAAACAAAATTGTAACTCATACTAAAAGTTAATAGGAATTTAATAGAAAATCATAAACACTATAGAGCTTTTATTCTATTACCTTTCTATTATTTTTAAAAATAAAGCAAAGTAATTATCTTTGGATAAAAATTTCTCCTCTAAGTGCGTGCACATTGCATCTGAAAATATTCTTTTTTTTTTTTAATTGTATTTAATATATTTAATTAATGTGTTTTCATAATTTTAACACTAGGATTGTTAAATCAAGTACTACTAAATAATTTGTAAATTAAAGTTAAAATAAAATTTTGAAATAATATTTATATTATAATAATGTACTCAATTTTATTTAATGAATTTAATAAGAATAAACTTATTAATGTATAACAGTGTTTTCAGCTGTGATAAATTTAAATCAAAATAGTAAAGTAAAGTACCTTCAAATAATATGTAATTTAAAGATGAATCTAAAAATAATTATAAATTAAAATATTGTCGTATATAATAAAACTAAGAAGAACCAGTTTACTTATAATTCATTTATTAATACCTTTAGAAATAATTTAGTAATAATTAGTTTATCAATACCTTTAGAATCAATTTATGGGGATTAACTTTTAATACAACTAGAAAAGTAGAAGCAAAACTTAGTTTAACAAAATTTCTGCTAATTATTAAATGTTTTAAAGTGCTACCTATGGTTCTTTAAAGGGCTTCTTATTTAAATATTAACATAATTACTTTTTTGATGGTGTTATATAATGATTAAAGGAAGTGTCGCCTCGGCAATCGCCTTCATTTGGCTCTTCCTCTGGCCTCAAGCGTATTTATTATCGTGTCGAAGTGTTATCCTTGCTGGTCCTTGGCCCAGTGTTTGGCCAGGAGGAGCTGGAGGAGCTGGAGGAGCAGGAGGAGCAGGAGGAGCCGGAGAATGGGCAGCAGGAGTTGCTGCAACTGTTGTTACTCTTCATGTTAACATGTGTTCAAATCGTTAAGGCGAGAACTTTGTGCAAAATTATTTGCTACAAAACACTCGATTCGTGTTTGCGCCTGGCTGCCTGGCTGCCTGCCGCCTGCCTCTAGCCGTCTCTTTCCCCGGCTCTATGCCCATCTCTGTCGCTATCTGCGTCTCCATCTCGCTCTGGCTCGCTACCCATATCCCGGAGCCAGTATCCTGTATCCTGGCTGACACACTCGGGCGCCAAACAACACAAACAACAGCTCATTGAGTTTTGGAAAAGTTGTTAACATGAACATTTGATGTCACAACATTGCATGCCCCTTCCGGCGCCCTTCGACTTTCCTTCTGGAGTGGGCCAGTGTGTGTGTCCCGGCTGCTCTGGCTGGCCTCGGTGGCCCCGGTGTCCTGGATGGGCGCATCCTTGAACGGTGACATAAGAGCGGTCTGGACAGGAGACCCGAACTGGGTCCGTTCCAAGCGTATCCTCTTTTCCCCCTTTTCTGCTTCAAAAGCACCAAAAATGCACAAAACCGTTACCAAAACTTGGCTTCACTGGCCAAAAAAAAAAAAGAAAACCCAAAAACCCCCTTTCACTTTTGTAGAACAGACCCTCCCCCCCCATGCTTTTGGCCAGTAACAAAAACAGCAACAGGAGCAACAACAACTAGTAGCAATGACAATGGCCAAAAAAGGAGTAGAAACTGGAATGAAAACAGCAGCGACAGGGAAAACAAAAAACTTTTACACTTAGGAGACTAAATTGACTACAAATTTAGTTAATTTATGTTATTTATTTAGTTAGTTATCGCTTTTGCCAGTTGTCCGACACGGGGGGAGTGGGGCGCTGCCCTGGGTGGCACATCCTTGCCCTTTTCACTGCCAATGTGAAGTATATCCTGCAGGCCTTTGTTTTTCGTTGGCCAAAAGGTAGTGATGCCTAATCCGTAATGATCCCTTAATTGTGGCTAATTGGCACTGAAAACTACAATTTCCTTTATAACTTCGGGTTGCTGGTATAAATGATTTATTTATTGTTCAATTTTGACGTTCTTTGTTGCAATTCCTAGAGGCCTAATGAGACTGGCTCAGAGTTTAAATGACTGACTGGCTGGGATTTATTGGGCCACAGGGAGCTGGGCTGCTGGACCAGGGTGGGAAATAGCATTTACAATTGGCTAATCGGCTTTGGTTAACACAGAACCCAGGACAGTTCATTAATCGGAGATGAAGTTTAGTTCGGGCTAATACTACACTGATAAAAAACATAGTAATTCCAAGGATTTCGTATTTAAATTGAATATTTCTTGTATACGTTTTTCATTAATGCTGATTTTAGTTACTTTAGGTATAAATATTATATTTAGCAATTATTGTTAATTCGAAGATTTTTAAATTTGAAGTTAGTGTAAAGTTATTGAAATTTTTAAAGTTGAATTTAGTTAAAAATTATTGTTTTTAAAGAAAGTATGACTAATATCAGAGGAAAATGCCTTGCCTTGATTAAAAAACTTTTAATGAAATTTAACAATTTACTATATTTTTTGATTTTTGTATTTGGCTTAAATATTTTATATAAAATGTAGAATTTAATTTGCATATATATTTATGTTTACTACTCAAGTCATGATTTTTTAACAGGATTTTTATGACTGTGCAGGCAAAATTCGTTAGGACAGCTTACTATATATTTATTTGTAGGTATTTAAGAAAATCGAAGAAGTATGTATTAACATTCAAATTAAATTGAAAAAACATCTATCATTTTAATATCAACAAAATAAAAGCAAAACTAGCCAAGTAAATAAACATAACTGACAGTTATTGGGCTAAACCCTAATTAAGGAAGTAGGGAATTGACTAGCCTGATCCCGAGAAAGTACACATAGAACAGAAAATATGTGTGCGAAACTGTGTGAGTGCTAATCGACTGGCAATTCCTTGATATTGCTGCCTGTGAAGGTTGCCGGTGGAGGCGGTTTTATTGGTCTGGCCTGGCGGCAAAGAAGTGGCGAATCCAGACAGGATCCCCTCCGAGGAACTGGAAGGGGGCAGCCAGGCAGCCAGGCAGACAGACAGTCAGATTCTGCGAACTGCCGACAGGCCAAAATGATTGCAGACAAATATTGGCTGGGAAATCCGCGTTTATTGTACACTTCACTCACTCACACAGGCGGGAATGGCAGGTGGAGAAGTCGGCAGCACCAAAGGTAAAATGCGTAACTTTAATGCAAACAGAAAACAAAAAGGCAGGCCGGTAAGAAATGCCTATGAAAAAGGTCCATAAAGTATTTGCATATTCATAAAATAAAAATAAAAATCAGAATCTTTTCATTGCGTTTATCAGGATGTAAAGGTGTGGGCCATTTATTTTTGTGCCTTTTTTTTTTCTCTTTTCAGTTTTAAGTCAAACAAAACACAAGAGGACAAAGGGCAACTTTGTACTGGGCATTCAATGGTTATCGGCTACGTATTATTTGTAAGCCACTTTCAGGTCTATTACTCATACGCAGTGGGGCCCAGAGCTTAGGTAAGCCAGCCTATTTTGAGTATTGAAAAGATTTTAAATATGAAAGAGGTTACTAACTATAAACAATTGATATACAAATTGTAATGAAAAAGTTTATTTTTGTTTAGTTGGAACTTAAGGATGAGTAATTCTTTTTATGATACTTTTTATCATATCACACCATCATATCATGCATATGTCATTTCATAAATCAACATATCATATATCATATCATATATCATATCATATATCATATCATATATCATATCATATATCATATCATATATCATATCATATATCATATCATATATCATATCATATATCATATCATATATCATATCATATATCATATCATATATCATATCATATATCATATCATATATCATATCATATATCATATCATATATCATATCATATATCATATCATATATCATATCATATATCATATCATATATCATATCATATATCATATCATATATCATATCATATATCATATCATATATCATATCATATATCATATCATATATCATATCATATATCATATCATATATCATATCATATATCATATCATATATCATATCATATATCATATCATATATCATATCATATATCATATCATATATCATATCATATATCATATCATATATCATATCATATATCATATCATATATCATATCATATATCATATCATATATCATATCATATCATATATCATATCATATATCATATCATATATCATATCATATATCATATCATATATCATATCTTATATCATATCAAATATCATATCAAATATCATATCTTATATCATATCATATATCATATCATATATCATATCATATATCATATCATATATCATATCATATATCATATCATATATCATATCATATATCATATCATATATCATATCATATATCATATCATATATCATATCATATATCATATCATATATCATATCATATATCATATCATATATCATATCATATATCATATCATATATCATATATCATATCATATATCATATCATATATCATATCATATATCATATCATATATCATATCATATATCATATCATATATCATATCATATATCATATCATATATCATATCATATATCATATCATATATCATATCATATATCATATCATATATCATATCATATATCATATCATATATCATATCATATATCATATCATATATCATATCATATATCATATCATATATCATATCAAATATCATATCAAATATCATATCAAATATATCAAATATCATATCTTATATCATATCATATATCATATCATATATCATATCATATATCATATCATATATCATATCATATATCATATCATATATCATATCAAATATTGTTATGTGATCAATTTTATAAAAGAAACAAAAACAAAACAAAAAAGTATATATTCCCTATGCATATTCCATAATAAGGAGATGGTAGTTTAAAGATTGTTAAAGGGAAGGTATAAGGCTAAGAAAGATAAGCTTGTTGATGTGAATCGTTAACATAATGCATCGAATTTAAAAGAAATAGTGCTTTTAAACATTTTAACCTACCTGGTAAAAATAAAATATACGTTTCCTTCCAAGGTAAGGGGTCTATTAACCTCAAGGGAGATGTGTGGGGCAAGGACGAAAGGTGGGATGAGTGGTTGAAGTGGGTGGCTGGTGGCACACGGACAGCCAGAGTCAGTGACCCACCCAGCCAGGCCCCGAATATGGTTGGGATTTGGGTGCGAATCAGTGTGCGAGTATGTGCCCATTCCGACACATATTTATGTTTGTATTTATGCATATTTTGCGCAGAAATGACGGCAACATTTTCGCACATTTTCGCACATTTTCCCACATTTTCGCTACCCCGGAGCCCGAGATTCGGTCGGTGATTGCTTTTCGACCACTCGTCGTTGTGCCCGTTAACACCAGCGCTGATCTTTGACCCCGCTTGTCTGATTCCTGATGTCCGCTGGTCGGTTTTTGACCGCTAAAGTGGTAACTTCGGCCCTGCCAACGGGGAACCTTGTCAAACAATCGACGGAAATGATTGCCTCCGACAATGGGTTATAAGGTTCTCCCATATCAAATTCCTTTGATGCGTTGGTCAGTTGAGAAAGTCACTCAGGGTCAGAGTTAAATATTTTTAGATATTTGTATTCGTTTATATTTTATTAGCAGTAATAGTTATTGAAAATACAAAAGGTCCTACAATTTTTCATTTTTATCCGTTCCTTAAATAAAGAGAATAAGGAATGTAAGACACCATTGATGATTAACGATAAAATCTTTTCCACACAGAAAAAATACAATTAGGTATTAATTTACTATTTTATAGTAACTTTAAAGGTTAAACTTCTTCTATATTTTGAATTTCCGCTCTTTAAGACAAAAAGAGAGAGAAAAGAGCGCGATAGCGCCTAAAACCATGTTAAAATCTCTCCGCAAGAGAGAGCAAAAACAAGATGGCAAACATATCAAAGTGATACGCCCTGTATTAAAATTATCAAAGTATCTCATAAAATTTAATTATTAAAATTAAATGCACAATTTTTATATTTTTATATTCATTAGTGGGCATTTCTCTTACTGATTGAAACCAGTATTTTAATAAATAGTTTAGAGAGCTTAGAGCTTAATAAAGGCTCAGTTATCTTAAGACCTTACTGCTTACTTTCTACCGGTAGATAAACATACCTGATCGCAATAAATGATGGACATTAAGTACAGCGGCATTCGTGATTCACGGGATCTGTCAAGTGTCCTCTGGTCTGATAATTTTTTTGGGGTTTCTGCAGGAGGTGTATCTACCTATCTAATGCCACCGATTTAGGGGTGACCCGTGGCAGAGAAAGCTCCTCCCAGCTCATTTTGGAATCCGAATCCGAATCCAAATCCGAATCCGGCGACTAGTTGCCGAGCTGCCTTCCCTTCGCGCCAAACTAGCTATTCCGCATTCAGCGCGTGCTGCACTTTAATTAAATTTCTTAATTATGTTGGATTAATACAAACAGAGGGCGCCGGCAAGGGCACACACACTGGCACACACTAGCACACACTGGCACACACCAGCACACACAGTCGTATAGTTTCCTATTCGCCTTTTAAGTTTAATCAACATACGCAGAGGACGCTCCGAGGAGGCTGAGCCCGGCCCGAGTAATTGAGAAAACTCGACGCAAGTGTCGGTCTCGACAGCTCGAACGTCGTTTATGCGTGCTCAAGATCACGATCTTCCAAAAGTGTGCTCATATTAAGATATAATACTGTTCTATAGAGTATTTCAGGAAAGTAACCCGTAATAACATAGTTAAACCTTACTCTTAGTATCCATAGTCATTCATTAATATTAATATCGCGAATACCAGGTCTTATTAAGAACTACTTCTTTTTCTAAGATCACCAAATATTGAATGGTTTAATCTTTCGATGCTTAACTTTAAAAGAACACTCTGTTAGAATATTGTGATTGCTTAGTGGTATGCTAAATCATTTTTCGTCACAATATTTTTTACTAGAAGGTGCGATTGTCACTACTTTTTAGCACGCCAGTAAGTTGATTTTGTTTTATTAAATATAAAGATATATTTTATAAATATTATCTAACTAAAAATAGTTAATAATGTGTTTGTTTAGTCGATCGCTTTATCATTTTTCGTTACAAAATTTTATACTAGAATGTTCGATCGTCACTACTCTTTTAGCTTGCCAGTGGCCCATACTCACAGAATATTTCTACAATAAGTATAGTTATAAAAAACACAAATAAAATAAATTTTAAATAATAAAAAATAAATAAATTTTTATGTTGTTTATTTTATGAAGTACCAATTGTTCATTTCGAGAGGTTCGATTCCTCCGCATAAACGATCTGGGGGCAGACCCAGTCTGCAAATGAGCTGACTGTCCCCCCAGTGCCACCACTGGACCCGTTCCTCCATCCAGGTCCCGGCCGAACCCCCCAAATCCTCCCAATCCTGCCAATCCTCGCCAGCCCCGCCTGCTCGAGTGCATACACAGTTAGTTACTTTGGCATTTACCTTTGCCAGCGAGCATCCTGACATCCTCGTTCTGGTCCTCCCCACCGTCCTGCCCCTCGTCTTCGCCTTGGTCTTTGTGCCCATCTCATCTGTTGCCATTGGAAACTCCTGGTCCCCGGTCCTGGTCCGGGTTTCGGTGCTCCTCCTTGGTCCTGGCCCTGCTCCTGGCGGAGCCCAGGTGGCAGGCGCGTGTGGGGCTGGGGATTAGTTGCAGCACGTGACTGAAATTCCAAGCGATTCGAGAGGAGCGGCAGCCACTGCAGGGAAGCAAGTGCTTACTAAAAATTAAAACACATGTAAAGAAATAATTAAGATATTATGCCACGAACCTCCGATTCAGACTGCCAACGTCCGACGGCAGCCCTGTGTTTCCTTTAGTTATACACTGACAAAAAAAAAAACGGGGGAACTATAAAATAAATGTTAAACTTCCCATCTATAAAGAGATATATCTTAGATAAAACCATACAACTTAATTACTTTAAAACTACTGATTTTATAGGAAAACCATATTTAATACACTGATTTAACAGTAGGTCTTCCCAAGACATTACAATTTAAAATATTTATAAAAAATATAATATAAATATTTGAGTTTTTATATCAGAAAAAACCTTGCCATAAAGTGTACTTTAAGAAGTGTACTTCTCATTTTAATAGTAATAGAATATACTTATTCAACAGATGTTTTTCGTAATTAGGTTGTTCTTTAATCTTTCTCATAGAGTTAACATTTGTTAAACATTTATTATATTTCCTTAATTTAAATTTTATATAACAAAACCAACTTTTGAATAGTTTTTGTAGTGAGGCCAAAACCGAGGATGATAAGACCAAACTGTCACTGGGAATTGACCAAGAAATGCAGCAAGAAATGGTGAGCATTGTATAGTATTTTTTGGTTGAAAATTTCCTGGGTAAGCTCTTTGTTATTCCAGGAGCTCCATTGTCCTTCCGGCACGTGGCTCGTGTCTTGCGATTTGTTTCCTCACACCTTGTGCCTCATTATAGGCCCGTCCGCCTGCCTAATGTATCATTAAAAGATGTTTTTGTTTCGCCGCCCTGGTGCTTTTGTTATTTTTTGGATCGGGGGATAGTTGTGCCCCCTTCCGGCCCGCTTGTCCCAGCGGCACTTCGTCGCCCGCCTGTTATAATTTCAGCTTGTTTTATTTACGGCACTTACGCGCACTTGTACTGAAGTCCTGGAGTCCCGCAGTCCCGGAATCCTGGGATCCTGCGAGGCGGGCGACAGTGGAAGATAAGGTTCGTGCTCAAAACGTTTTTACGTTTTATCGACTGGGGGAGCAGCGGGGGCCAAGGAACACTCACCGAGCACTGAGCACTGTTCCAGCCGGAACATTCAAACACTCAAACACTCACATGCAGCACACACCGAAGACAGACTGGTAAGAACACTGGAACAATTAAATTTAATTGCATTCCCAATTTGTATAATTATGCCTTGGTCTAAATACATCTTTTTTTGTATTTACTTCACAACGATGACACAGAAACGAGGGCCCCGCCGACGAGTTGAGGCCGGAGACAAAGGTGGACTTTGGGGCGGACTCATCTGCTGATGCAGCATCATCTAGCCACGCCCCCTGCGTCGCCAATACGCCCACTTTGCGGTGCCTTTAGGTCCAAGTCTGCTTGGACCTGACAATTACTTTCGAGGGTGGAGAAGGCTGAAAATTAAGGGACCTCAAGGGACTTAAAAACAATCATAAGGCTCGCTTCGTAAACTGATTTGGGTTATGGTCTCAAATTTACACAGAGAAAAAATGGGTGTAATATGATGATCACCAAAAGCTAGCCATCTTGTTTTTTTTACTCTTTTTCCATCTGAGAGAGTTGCGAATATTGCTGTCTCACATTTATCAAGAGTAATTTTAATGTGCTCTCTCGCTCGTTTGCATCTTTTTTGGTTTGAGAGAATTTCCAAAGAAAGGAAATTCAAGAAATTATGATCTCAAATTTACGCAGAGGAAATATGGGTATGATTTTAAGATCATCAAATGCTCGCCATCTTGCTTTTTTCTCTCTTTTTCTATTTGAGAGAGTTGCGAATATTGCCGTCTCACTTTTATCAAGAGTTATTCTATGCGCCTTCTCGCTCTTTTCTGTCTTTTTCGATTTGAAAAAAATTTCAAAAAGGGAATTAAAAAACACCATTCTCCTATCAAAAATTTGACCATGCGAATTAGGTGATCCCTACCTTGTTTTCATATGATATCATTTTTTATCAAAGATATTTATTCTGAATAATTATCGATTGGTTTTTTATTAATTAGTATTATTTAGCGAAGAACTTGAGCTACTTGTTTGAGCATAAGGAAGAATTTCAAATATAAAAAAATATTGTATCTAAAGTCTAAAGGTATTCTAAAAATCCCGGAAATCGTTCTAACAATAGCTCAAATTCCGTGGGCCTAACCCCTTTTTTAGACAAAACCTAAAATTAGTATTTGAGCAGAGGTCCTCCCCGCTGATCCTTCCCGATTTCGCTGCAGTCAAGCCACTCGACGCCTGCTTCTTGTCCCCCATCTTGGCCAGAGCCATTTGCCATCAAAGTTGTCAGCAGTTGCATAATTTCAATTATCGACTGGAGCCATCAACTCTATCAACTTTTCCTCCCGCCACCCACTGACCGAGAGCATCGCCATCGCCATCGTCATGGGTATCGTCATCGGCCATATCATCGGACTCATCAGCACCAGAATCATCGCCAACGAATGGAAGCCTAATCAAAATTGATGGCTAGATTGCATTGCCATTGTCATCCCGCCGTTGACAGCTGTCATCGGTGGCCGGAGATTTTCCAATTTTGACGATTAGCACGGGATTCGGCAGTGAGGAGTCGAGATTTGGGGGGGAAAGAGACTTTGAGAGTGGGTCCGAGAAGCTGCATAATTAGTATTGCCCCCAGGCAACTCCCCCCCAAAGCTCATGGCACAATTACACAATCACGGACCGCCTTTGATCGGCAAATAGAAATTCTATACAGCGATTAATCCAATAAGTTTCTATTACTTTGATTAGGTGTTGATTATGTGTGTCTGTCTGCGCCAAAGTTTTCGCCCGCTGACAGGTGGCGACCGGGTGCTCGGCTCCTCGAGCCTCGAGGGAACTTTTCAAGCTGCTTGCTAATAAAGTCATGAAAACACACGCCCACCGACACACTCACACACACAGTGTACCGTACTGCATAAATGCCGCCGTTTGGGCGAGCAACAAAGGCCAAGGAGCAGGAGCGCCGGCCGAAAAAAAGCAAAGGGGGCTTGGGGGTAGTGGAAAATGGCAAACTATGCGAAGGATGCTGTGAGAAAGATTTTTGCAATTTATTTAAGTCACGTGCCATATTCTCTGCCATCTCACCTCGGGCGCACGCCAATCCTGCAGGTGTGTGTGGGGTGTGTGGGGTGTGCTGGCTGTGCGGGGTGTGTGGCAACTTGATATGGAACACAAAGTGACTGGCCCGCCACTGACTGACTAACTGACAGCCGTACTCGTAGTCCTACTCCTTCTCCCTTCCCACCTAGACCAAGACCAAGACCAAAACCAAGACGGAGACGGAGTCGAGCCAAAGTTATGCCAGCCAGCAAATGCAACATAAATTATATAAAGCAAAGGCGAAGGAAGCTGATGCCCGGGGCAGACGAGGTGACGAGTGGGCTGCCATTCCCATTCCCATTCCCATTTCGGTTCCCATTCCCATTCTGCCGGCTTGCTCGGCTCGTCGGCAGCGGGGTGGGGCGTCCCTCCTTTTCGACACTATCATATGCCTTCCTTTTGGGCCTCAGCCTCAGTCGCCGGGTCTTCATGGGGCAACTTACTTTACTTAGTTGGCAGCGCTTAATTAGTGTGCGCAAATTTCGAGAACGTGAATTTTCATAAGTGTGTGATTGGGGGCTGGGGTCAGGCGCTTCGGCGGAGAGAGACTGATTGGAACGAAATGGGGAAGTCAACAAGAGCAGGACGAGTAGTGATAAATTAACAGAGCCAGAAAACTCCTAAGAAACAAGACCATAAATTACATTTATTCATTTGCTAATAAGTTTTACCTTAATTTTTTAATGTTCAGTAAAAATATTTAGTTTTTTAGGTATGTTTTCTGAATAGAACCCTGCTTTCACTCTATTTTTGATACTTATTATTCTGTTGCCGAATCAGACTTCTATTTTCGTGGGGTCGTCACGTCGTAAGTTCAATATTAAATGGAACAAATTGAAATACCTTAAAAGCCCATGGAAAAAAGCCATCTCATCATTTCTTTAATTACTTTACCATCTCCACTATCATTTACAGCGACTGTTTAAGAATTTCCCCATGTACAAAGGAGGACATAATTAAATAGTCTGATCATTATGGTGTAATTCTGGTCCCACTGTGCTGGCACATTGGAGTTGACTTTCCTTTTCGTTTTCATTTGCGTCGCGCTCTCACTTTGAAACAGTTTGATTAAGTTTAATTGATGTAATTACACTCTCAAATTGGATTGGATTTGTGAATACAAAGCGAGTCGAGGGTCGGGGTGCTCGGACCGGGCGGGAAAGGACGAGTGTCGTCGACAAGGACGCACAGTGGGAGGTGGGTACCGGGAACAAGGACGAGGGACGGCGCGGGCACACCTGCTATACCAATCGATCCCATTAACAACTTCAAAGTCGAGATCTCGTCATGGATTTTGTGGCCGGCCCCAAACACACAGTCACACGCATTCCTAACACTTTGCACTCAACTTTCATCAATTTCGAAAATGAATTTGAAAGTGTTGCCATTGTTGTTGTTGTCCTTGCGTCAGTGTGGCCGGGATGTGGCGGGGATCGAAGGGATTAAGGGGAGCGGGTTCAGCAGGAGCAGCCCCGAATGATGTGGCGCGCATATTTTGCATAATTTAAGCAATTTGTGCAACGCTAGCGGAAAGGGAAGAGGATGCGAAATGCGAAATATGGGAATGGCAATGGCAATGGGCAGGATCAGGGGCAGGAACAGGGGTAAGGGGCACGAACATGCGAGCACGGACACCGCCGACAAGGATGCGCCCCCGATGACAAAGACAAGGACGACAGCGATGCGGATGACGGACCGTAGCGGCCCGGCAAGGTGCTGAAACTGTTACCACATTATCGCACACAGAAAACTAAAAGTGACTAGAAATCGGTAGGTTAGTATCCTTATACCATATCTTATGGTAGCATATATATAATACGTTCATATACTGAAGGATCCGAAAGATACAGAGATATTTTATAACACCGAGCGACGAAAATAGCAACACAAACTCACAAAATTCTTTGTAATCTGCAGACCTTGATTAAATATTTGATTAAACATTTTAATTGTTCTTTTATTTTATTTTAATTTAACATCTTACTCTGGAGAAAAAAGGATTACACATTTGATAGATGATGGTTAGCTCCATTTTTAAATACACTTTTAAAATATTTAGTGTATTATTTAGTATCATCATCATCACTTTTTCTGTCCTTTAATCCTTTTTTAAAATTTAAAGGATATACATATTTGACATTATAAAATGGATAAATTTGTAATTAAAAATTCCATTTAGATGTACAAAATATAGCAGTTTCTACCATAAATTTAGAATATCTTTAGGCAATGCTTTACCTAACAGCTCAGATTCACTGTCAACTGTATTTTTTCGGAGTGTAGATCCAACTCCTGCTTCAACCTGGCCAGTAGCCAATGGCGATGGGCAATGGCCAACAGCCGGCGGAGCTGAGCCAGCGCTGCCCTGGCCAGATAATGAAGCAGCAAAATTTTAACCAGGCAAATGCGCAAATACATTGCAAGGGAGCTCTGGAGATGGGGAGTCGGGAGCACGGAGTTGGGAACTGGGAACTGAGAACTGGGCACCGGGAGGACATGCCGTGAGTGAGTTGGTGTTGATTGCCGACTGCCAACTGACGACTAACGCCGGCCCATGACTGTCCGTCCGTCCGTTAGTCCCTCTGTCCGTTGGTCCATTTGTCCGTATGGCCGTCCGTCCCCTTGTCCGTATGGCTGTCCGTCCGACAGAAAGGCTGAGTGACTAACTGACTTGGTCCCTGCTACTGATTCATGAACTGGCAACGAGCCTGGCCACCAACCTGAACCTGAGCTCAGCCATAGCTGCAACATGTTCTGACATCCCTGAGCACCAACACTTGTGCCGCACACTACTCTCACCCACATACACACACACACACACACACATGCAGAGCGAAGTGTGTCCTGGACTGGTGCTCATATTTCGTTTTCCCACAGTCTCGTTTCCGTTGGGCCCATGATGCTGCCGCTGTGTATGCGAATGTGGATGTGGATGCTGTTTTTGTCCATTGCGTTGCCATGACAGTGGATTTTACAGATACTTAAGTGCCAGCTGCTGGTGGTAGTGTATCTGTGTGAGTGCAAGCGAGCGAGCGAGTGAGTGTGTGTGTGTGTGCGTACGCTTGATATATTCAGCTGACTCATTCTGCTGACGCTCCAAATTCAAACGCAAACACTGTTGCATACTTTTGCCCGCTGCAACCAACACATACACACGGGGAGAGTGAGCATGAAAGAGAGAGAGAGAGAGAGAGATGGAGAGAGACTGCAATGGACACATATTTTCTGATAAATTATTGCATTGTTGATTTATTTTTGGCTTTTCGCTGTCTGCGGCTTAAGATTAATTTCCTTGCGTTGTTGAATTCACACTTATGTGGCGCCCAACGTGGGGCCGCGCTCGACTGCATGCAAGCCGCCCACTTTCACCCACTCCCGCCAGCCCCATCCCTTTGCCTGTGTGTCTGGCCGCCTGTGTGTGTGCGGCCCAAGTCGTTAAATGGCTTTTTAAAAAGCGCCAATAAAAATTAAATCAAATAAATATAATTTTTAATTAAAATTCCCTTTAATCTTTTTACAATTATTACCAGCTTAATGTACAACAATGGCAACAAGGCCAACAACAAGGACAATGGCCGAACGAAACAGCAACGGCAACAAGAACATCAATTGCTGCGAGGCGCCAGGTAACGCACAAACAAAAGATTCAATCCCATCAATTGGATTGGATTTTTTATTAAGCTGCGATAAGCGCCTGAAGAGGTGGGCCTTTGTGCTCGCCCACAAGCCTGTGCACAAGCCTGTGCATAAGGATACGCATATTGCGGTCAAGAAAGGTGGAAAATGGGACTGCATTGCCTTTTGCTGCGAAAGTAAACATGATTTTACGGTTGGCAACTCTTTCATGCGGCATTTGGCGATAGAGCTCGCTGAGTTATTTAATACTTCCAATTTATTAATAATTTTAAGGCAATTAAAGGGATTTTCTTGCTCGTTGGATTATAACAGTTCGCATGTGTTTAATATTGGCGATTTTCTTCAATCTTTAATTAGTTTTTTCTTATGCATTTTAATTCTTGGCTCATTTCTTCATTTGAAGTAATATTAGCACTCCTTTAAAGCTAGTCACTTACCGCTTTAGAGCCCTTCTCCATTTAGTGCATTAATCCATCGATTTCCAAAGCCTGTTTCAATAGTTGCCCTCTGACCTCTTGACCCCTTCATGTAGCCGCGAACTTTTCCATTGTTAGCCTCGCTTATCATTTTGGTTTTTTCATATTGCTGGGTTGATGGTGGACCATGCTCGGTTCCGTGCCAAGTCTAATCTCTGGATGGCTGGCTGCCCTCGTGGAAGTGGCTGTAAGGGGAGACAAAAGTCGCCGGCTAAGCCGCTCGTGAGTGGCCTTTGATTGGCCCTCGGCCACCCCACCGCCAACCCGAACCACCCACCAATCGAGTTCGCCTCCATATGCGTGTGTGGTTGCCTCAAGGTGCAGGCGGCGGCGGCGGGGCGGCCAGTGGATGTTTAGGGACAGCTTCGGACATATTAAACCCGGGGAACGTAAATATTTAACGAATACTCTATTCTGCAGCCAGTGCGAGGGCAACAAGGAAATCAATTTTTTTTTATGTGGCATATCTCTTTATATTTTTTTCCCTCCCCCTTTTGAGTGGAAAACTTTGTCAGTTTTTGCTGGGCTTCTCGGCGGGCGGAGAGGGCATGCAACATGTGTGTGCTGTTCGGGGTGAAGGGCCGCAGTTTAATAATGAAGTCGGGACTTGGCAGCAGTTAAAATGATGACCCAGCCGGCACCTCACTCTTCCCACAAATGACTGCCAAAAAAGTAAGGAAAATTCCTTGCCACTGGCGGGGTATCTGCTCTCGCAAATTGCAGCGTTAATTGCATACAAGGAACAAGAAGAAAAGTGCCCGGGAAATTGTAACAAAAGGCCGTCTTCATTTCCGTTCCCATTCCGATTTCCCTAACCGAAAAGGGGGCGTGGCAAACGGGGGGAGGGCACCCCACCCCACATAGTTGACAATTGACGCATTTGCAATTCAACACTCGAGCTGAACGGAGCTCGAGCGTTGCGCAATCAGCGGCCTCGCGTTTCACGTCCGTCCTTCGTCCTGCCGCGCCGCCATCCTCGTGCCCGAGAACGTTTAGGCATTTGCATTTTGATGCCTCTGCGGGGCAAGGCAGTGGGCACAAGTGGGGGCGACATAAATATTTGCAGTGTTTGATGTGGCAGCTTCGGGTTTGGCTTCGAACTGGTGGCTCCACGGCACCGCCACACTGAGCGAAACGGCAGGACGCACAATTGAAACCACAGAGAGGTGCCAAAGGTAGTCTCTTTAGACTCTTTGATTGGCATTTTTTGACTCCAAATAAAGCAGCCCCCGCATCAGTGGAGTTCTCAATTTTTAAATAATTTTTCGATCTTGAAAGGGAGTTCTTATCTTAGCCCTATCTTTAGCAAAGGTTTTGTTATTATTATTTTTCTTTTTATTTATTTATTAGTTTATCTATTCGGGATCATCAAGAAAAAGTATACTAAAAGCTCAGAAGTTTCCTAACAAGCTATAACTAATATTGAAATCTAAGATTATGTTTAGTACTATATATCTAAGCTTTCTGTAATAATAAATAACCTTTAAGATACAACATATAATATACTAGTAAATCCAATAAAAAATCCAATAAAAATCTTTAAGATACAAGATACTAAGACTCAAAAACTAGTAAACTAGCGATCGGCAGGCAAAACAATGATATTTTCTTATTCCCCTGCTGTTCCACACTGTTTATGTGGCGGCAGAGAACAAGCAGAGCCATCTTCCATGCCCGCCCAAGGGGGAGGTATGGAAAGTTTCCATTGAAAAGCCGTTGGGCTCAGTGTAACAATGCTGGTTATTTCTATTATTAAGTGTGCGCTGTTTGTGTGGCGGCAGAGCAATGCTTAGCAATTTCTTGATTCGGGTACAGATGGTTCTATGGAAACCCGTTTTGCTCAGTGTAACGATGCTGGCTTCTCGGATTTATTAAGTCGAGCACCAGTGGAATGTGTGTGTGTGTGTGTGCGTGCGTGTGTGTGTGTGTGGGGGGGGGGGGAGGGTCCTGGGAGTGTGTGTGCGGGCGTCTGAGTGTGAGTGTGCATCTTGCTATTCCTGGAGGCGCACTTGCCTTAATTATTGCCTGGCATGCTGCCCGTGGAAAAGGGGGCGTTGGGATAATTGGAAGGTGGAGGGAAACGGGGCTGGGGGCGGAGGGGGAGTGGCCGGGTTGAGTCGTGCAATGGGAAATGGAAAATGGGAAACGGAGTGTCAACAGTTTATGAAGTGGACTCCTCACGCTTTTCCTCCGACTCTGACTAGCATTTTCCCCCCGCTCTCCGCCCGCTCTCCACCCGCTCTTCTTAGTTTTCCTCGCTTTTCCGGCACATTGGGGGCATAATCAAACGGTAATTGGTGCGGGCAACGATTTTGCAAATTGAAAGAAAGCACAGAGAGCGGCGGAGCAGGGACGTCGCGGAGGGGAAAGCGGCGGGTGTGTGCCGGGAGAAAGTCGAAGGGGCGCAGCCAAGGGGGGCACGGCGAGTGCAGACAGAGACAATTTTCTATAAAAACTAAATTTGAAATTGTGTTGACTTAATGTTTGCGCATAAAGCGGCAACCAAAATGGCAAATGCACTCACACGACCAGATGGACATGCTAAAGGACACGCCAAGGGACCCGCACACACACATATCCGTCTGTGCCTGGTTGTGAGTTAGAGGGCTACACCGTGAAAATTCCAGGAGTTCTTAAGTCTCGAAAATCAGTTACGTTTCAAGTACGCCACCAACCTTTTTTTTAAGAATTTTTTAAGTCCCAACAAAGATATAGCAATCTGATATTGAAAACGTATGCTCTCCTTCACAATTGCTATCCAAAATCAACTTCTTACTTAAGAACTGAAAGCTTCTATAACATCTTAAAGATAGGAAATATTTGGTAAACGGCATATCATTCTCTAATAAACTAAGTTAAAATACAAAGCGGGGTATATACAATTTTTTAAATATTTTTAATAATAAAATAAAATAACTTTGAATTTGCCAGATAATTGGGCTTTTGGTTTTATACACTGAATAGTTAAGGTTGGGAACTGCTATTAAACTTTATTTTTCAAAGTTAAATATTTTCATTCATTATTTTTTAGTTTTTCAAATGGGACATTTTAGGTAAATGGGCTTAAAAATTTGTATCATGTATATTTAGGGTGTCAAATTTTATTAAAAATGTATGACTTTAAGGATCACCATTGTTATTACCAATCATTAATTTGCTTCGAAATTTAAAAAAATTATTAAGTACTTACATTTTGTTTCTCCCTGTGCATTTGCGGAAGGATGCCGGGTATTCTGGTGTAGCACTTTGTGCAATGTCTCGCCTCATAGTCGTCATCTTGGTAGAAATTTATTTTCATTGCTGCCGCAGGCAATGGCAATATCAACAGACTGCTGGGCGGTGGGCGGAGGGTGGCGTTGGGCGGTGGGTTGGCTCCGCACTCGCATGGAAAGTCGCCTGACCTTTGCCACGCGTCCCAGCCGAAAGTGTGCCCGACCCCCTGGGTCCCCACTCGATGGCCAAATCGAACTAGGAGCCCAAGTTTTTCTACTATAACTTTAATTCGCCAAAGTTCTCGGAGCTGAGTGGCAATTGAGATTTAATCCAGGAAATATATTAGCTTAAATTCAGCAGCCTTTAAAATAAATGCAGTAATATAGTATTTAAGAAATAGAAGTGATTGGTTATTACCTGAATTGCATTTAGGGTATTTCGAAGGGATAGTACCTGCTAAATTCTCAGTTAAATTAAAGGGCTACTATAAGGCAGTGCACGTTACTAGATTATATTACAACATAATTATCCTTAAAAATTTATATAATTTAATATATGTATAGTTAAACTAAATATTATACCTACAGAAAAATGTTAAAAAAAAATTATATTTAAAAAGCCAAAATCTGCAAATCGATGTTTAACAGTTATTAGCTTAAAACTTGTATAGTTCTTTAAGTGCCCTGTTAATTTATTTGATTTATTGTTATTTAAAAAAGGGATAAACTTGTTTATCTCTTAGAAAAAGTGCTTACGCGTCGATCGAATAATTAGAATCTATAACTTTTTTGCAATACCTATACCAAAAATATTTATAGGTCTGTTTAGATATCTAAGATCATTAGGATAGCAAGACATTCAATAAGTTGGCGCCTGTTTGCCCAACACCCCATGGAGTAGTGTGCCCTCTTTAAAGTTTCTTCCTCGTCGAATATGTTTTACGATTTTTCGGCGAGCAGATTTCTTTCCTTGTCCGCGTCAGTGTGAGTTTCCCTTCTTTTTTTTTGGCAGTCCTCTTCATCCTTTCGGTCCGCAAGGATACTCGCTTTTCCCCTTTCCCGCTTAGCCCCGAACCACTGACAGACAGCGAGCTGGACATTGCCCTCCATCATTTCGGGCAGCAATGAAAGTTGCAGCTTAGCGGCAGCGGCAGCAGCAGCAGCAGCAGCAGCAACAACAGGAACAGTATGAACAGTAACAACAGCAAAAACAGTATGAACAGCAACAACAGCCACAGCAACAACGGGAATGGTTTGAACAAAAAACAACAGCAACAGCAACAACGGGAGTAATATGAACAGTACCAACAGCGACAGCAACAACAGTATGAACACTAACAACAGCAACAACAGTATGAACACTAACAACAGCAACAACAGTATGAACACTAACAACAGCAACAACAGTAAGAACACTAACAACAGCAACAACAGCATGAACACTAACAACAGCAACAACAGTATGAACACTAACAACAGCAACAACAGTATGAACACTAACAACAGCAACAACAGTATGAACAAACAACAGCAACAACAGTATGAACACCAACAACAGCAACAACAGTATGAACACCAACAACAGCAACAACAGTATGAACACTAACAACAGCAACAACAGGGACACTATGCACAGTGACAAAAGCAACAGCAACAGCAACAACAGGCATGGTGTGCACAGTAACAACAGCAACAGCAACAACGGGAACAGTATGAACACTTCTAACAGCAACAGGAACAGAAGGAGCAGCAGCAGCAGCAGCAGCAGCAGCAGCAGCAGCAACAGCAGCAACAGCAGCAACAGCAACATCAGCGACGGCAGCTACGCGTTCAAGTGAAAATTCCGCAGCTGCTGCCCGCACTTCATGTACGTATGTATGTACGCACCATCCACCATAGACTGCGAGTGTGTGTGCGAGTGTTAAGCTTTTGCTCGACGCTTTGTTTTACTGCTTAGCTTTGGTCAAGTCCAGTCTGGGGATGCTCCTGCTCCAACTGCTCCAACTGCTGCTGCTGATTCTTCCACTGGCTCAGCGGGCTCTGCACTGGGAGAAAAAGATAGGAGAAAAAATTGAATACTGTAGGAAAAATACCAATAAACATCTCACTTGATCTTAGGATATCAGGGGATAATAAAAAATAAAGGAATAAAATATCTAAATAAATATATGTATCTACTTCTTAGCCATAAAGTATAACCTAATTTGGTTAAGTCACACTTAATTCTTCTTTTTTGATTTACTGGATTCCAATTTGTTGTATTTTTTTAAGGAAGTGCAGCAAGGAGATGTCGTACCATTTTGTGGTGTTAAAAATAAATACAGAAAATTTCGTAAAATCCTTATATTTAATATATCTGAATGTATTTTCTACATAATTCCAGCCTCTCTGCAAATAAAATGAAATCTGATTACAGTTTATTTTTCATTTCTTTGACTGATTGTTCCAATAAAATAATTGAATAAAATAATATTATAAAAAATGTAGCCTGGTAAAACCAAGTTAACTTCATATTTTAAAAACCCAAAAGAAAAAATCCCAAGCCTTTTAAGATTTTTTTAGTTCTTCCTATACTTCTTCTATGTTTTTTTTCTCAGTGCCCCTCGCTGTGAGTCTGGAGACGTGACTGGCCAGTGGCCACACGCTTGGCGAGATTCCCAACACTTTGTGCCCTCGCGCGGAGGTCGTGGGAGTGGCACCTCAAAGGACGAGGCAGGCGAGTTCTGGTTCAGTGGCGACCCTCGCGCGGGCGTTCACCCACTCAAACGGCCAAACGGCCAATCCCTATCCCCAAGCCCCCAATCCGGAGTCCCCAGTCCCCAGTCCCCAGAATCCCCACCGTCTATTCCCTCGCTCGCCATGATAGCTGTAATCGAGGAAATCCCATAAGAGACGATTTAATCCCATATTTCAAAGTTATTCAAGTGCAAAAATGCCAAAAAGGAATGCAAACATAAGCACTGCCAGGACACGGACGCGGACACGGACATTCTCAAAGACAGTGGAGGGCGGCGGCGGCGGCGGCGGACGGGATCGGGCGTGGGATTGAAGCTCCTATTGGGAACTGGGCCACCTGGTGCAACCTCCTCCTGACCGCACACTTTGCCACTTTGTTGCATTGAATCAATCCCGGGCCGAGCATGCCGGGCCAGCGTTTTCATCATTTCTGTGCGATTGCACTTGATTTCGTTTCATTTAGTTTTCGGCCAGCGCGAGTCCCGTCAAATGGGGGATTCACATTCAGGCGGCGCCTCGGCGAAACTCAGATTGGTAATCCCCAACAATTAGCTGCAGATTTGGACGCTAATTGGACAATCGCACTTGCCCAAACAGGGCACCCTGACTCCTCGGGCCTCGCCCCTGCTGAACTCCACGAATAAGCCCCACAAAACACCGCCATCCTGATCCTGCAGCTCCACTTCATTGCTGGCGAGGCCGGCAAATTAATTGCGTTTCAGATAGTTTATAAATATGGCGCAGCTTTAAATTGGCTCATTAAATTCCATTGACACATTGACAAATTGACACCGCAAAACAGGGTGTGCAGTGGAGTACAGCCAAAAAGTTGGCTCTGGAGTGGGCTAAATTATTAAAAATACAACTTAAAACCATATATTTTGATATGTAATGCAGCTTTTAGTCTTAAAACGAAATCAGATTGCCCATTCTATACCCCTTTCTTGAACGTATCAATTTAAGCTACCTTTAAATCAGATACCTGTTTTGAAAGAAATATAATTTAGAGTTTGATATTCCCTTATTTTTAAATATATCTTCAAGTTTTTGTTGATACACAAAGAGAAATGTACTTAAAAATTGTTCTTGAATTAAGAACTTTCGTTCTTAAAAACCATGTAAGCACATTTTGGGTTCAATGTTCTCAATATTAGAAAAAAATTGTGAGAGGAGAAGAGCTCAACTAAATTACATAAGTATTTTTTAAGATGCTTAAATAGTTTAGTTTAGTGAAAGAACATTTAAAATATTTCTATTTTTAAGAACTCAACTCAAAAACCTTGCATATAAAAGGCAAGCTGCATTAAAAAAAAAAAATAAGATAAGGGTTAACTATTTATATAAATTTAAATACAACTATCTTAAAATATTCTTTTATACTTTTTTTTAGCTTCTTAAATGTTTCGATCTTGTTAGGGCATATATATAATTTGTTTAGTTTCTTTTCATCATTTCTTTTTTTAAATTCGAACATCAAATATTCTATATAGATTTATTTCTTTGCTTAAACAAATAGAAAAGTTAGTGTATCGACATCTTAAGCTTGTATTTTATTGGTATTATAATGGTTACTTACAGCTTTTGGAATTCCCAGATATCGTGTATTTCGGGATCTGCACAGGATGTGGGGCTTATAGGACTCGTCCTGTACCCGAGGCACCCAGTTTTGGGCAACCCACCGCAATCGGAACGCCTCACATGCTCGCCAGAGCAATTTACTCGCGAGCTTTTCTGTTTTTGTTTTGTTTGGTTTATTTTTTTGTATCCTGGGCAGTTGTTTTGTTGCTCCTGACTCCTCGCACTTCCTTTTTCCTATCCTGTTGGGCTGATGCATTTTTTTCGTCCTGCCGATGATATCGTTGCTTTTGTTATTGCTGTCTCGGTTCCCTTTTTTATTTTCTGCGAATTCCTTGCAGTGGTTGTTGCGCCGGGTTTTTGTGCTCTCGTTAGACCCAATATTGAGAACCAGACTCACATACTGCCCCTCTACGGACCACTTTCCTGGGGAAGACCTCCTCGGCTTCCTATGGGTACACTAAAAGAAGGAATCAATAGATCAGTATTGCTTTGAGATTTATTGATGTCTTTAAAGATACCTTAAACTTAAGGCCAAGCTGGTTTTCAAATGTTTCTAAAAATTTCAAGAGTTGAACCTAAAAACAAGCTACTTTTTACAGATTTATAAAACTATCATCATTTTTTAAGGTGTTCTTAAGAAGAAGCCTTCCATATTACCCCTTAAGAAGATCTCTTAAAGATTCTTCCTGGTTTGTTGATTTTTCTTTTCATTTTATTTGAAAAACCATCATTATAGCTGCCTTTTTGTGCATTAAAATATAAATATTTGTTACCTTTTGATCTGGTTTTTTCTTATAGTGCCACCGATGACCCCTTCATTTCCATGGGTCTAGTCTGCTTACGTTTTGACTGCCGCTCGGCACTTGCGAGTCTGCTGCGATGACAACGCTGGAAAAGCCAACCCAAAGGCAAACGTATGAAAAGCGTGCGAAAATACAGGCGGGCGGGCGACAGACAGTATTTCCACATGCTTTTCATACACACACAGCTGGCTTTTCCCCATTTTTGTTGTCATCGCAGTCGCCGTGTGCACATCCATTTGTAGTAATCGCTTTAAAATGATGGCAACAGATTTATGGTGGCTTATCTCGGTGAACTTGGAGTGTGCATAGGTGCTGGAGGTGCTGTTGGAGGTGGTGAGAGCGAAAGCGCTTAGCCAGTCCGCATTTCCCCACTCTCCGAATGCCACATCCCCAATCCCCAATCCCCTATGCCATTCCCCCAACCTTTGCCACCGGCAAGCCAATCGCTGGAAGGCGGCAGGGTGACAATCGCTGGCATCCCGGAGCCTCCATACCGAACGGAATAGACTGGACCTTAGCCATCGATTCAAGAATTCTGATCTAGGTTACATTGGTTTTTTAAGTATATTCTAACCTTTAGATTCTCCATAAGTGACGACCAGGATGCGTAACGTCCTAAGAACTAAGTGGAGCTCTGTTTGACATCGTTCATGGAATATGTTAGACCTCAAAAAAACATGAAAAATATTAATGATTTAAAATATTAAAATATGTTACTGTGTTTACCCAAATTATGAAGAACTTTTCGGGAAATAAAATGCATCTTAAAAGCGCACTTTTCCAAGACATTTCCACTTGGTAGATACGAATATTTGGTACTAGTACTTAATATATACTTTTTTTTTGAAGATACAGAAAATAAATCATAATATATTTCACTGCCAGTTTCTTAATAGCTATTTTAATATATGATATGATATGATATCTTAGAAAAATAACACTACTAAATATAGTTTTCAACGGCTTAACGATTTCTATAAGTATCCTCCCCTATCCGAGGAATACTTTGTCGTGATCCAAATTTCTCAGCTCATTTCTCTCTGGCAAATAAGAACTGGCAACAAAAAACCCTTGATTCGAGCTCAAGGCATTTTTCTGACAGCTGCCTCTGCTTAAGCCCCAAACTCGACCATTTTCCTTGGGTGATTTGTGGCGAATAGTTTGGAGAATGGCAAATCTGGAAAGATGGATTCAAGGAAAAGTCTAAAACGAAGGAGGAATGTCAAGTCAAGGAATAAATTCATAACTGAATATGACACGTTCGCCGCAAGTAAGGCAGCAGGCAGAAAGAACAATATGACAAAGTGTCATAAAAGTTGTACACAAAACTTAAATAGTAACAGCAGCAATTACCCACGGTGAGGGGAAAGGGATTTGCAGGCATAGATCCTTAAAATAAGCTATGAAACACAGGGAATACATCTACTACGTATTAGCTATGATATTACTAGCAAACTTACTATGAAACAAATCACTTTCTACAGCATCCATTGATAATCTATCAATCACAAGGTCCACCCTAGAGTCCGGGGTTCCTTTTCGCACCTGCATGTGTGGCGCCTGTCCGTGCGGAGGTGGCAATTTAAAGGCCATCGCCAGCAGCCTTGACGATCTCACGCCCGACTGGGCAGCAGTTCAGAGTTCGATTCGCTTGGCTTGGGCTCATCATTATCCTCGGCAGCTAAGTCCGAAGGTCTGCCGGGTGATTGACGATGTGGCCAGCAAAACCAGGAACCAGGAGAGGATTGGGATCGGCAGCAGGAAGACTGGTTCGGGCCTCCAGCCCGCTGCAGGGGATCTCCGCTCGGATCTGCTCCGGATGACCACACCTCCGGTGACTTTCCCTGCGTCAGAAGTTGTCCCATCTGCGGTCGGGTCTCTTCCGAATCTCGTCCGGCAGTTAAACATTTATGTCTGCCAAACAAACAGAATGGTCAGCACACTGGTGGGTGGACCATGCCCGGTGGGCTGGCAAAACAATTGTAAGGGGGGACAGCCTAAAACGAGCATCCGCCTGCAACACTAAAGTCCACACGAGCCGCAGACGCTCCAGCACTCCTCCAAAGCCCCCTGTTCGCCAGCAAGCAAGTGCACTGGAAAATATTTATTTAAAACGTATTAGGTATTAATTAAAAACGGAAACTAAACTACTCATAAAAAAGGTTTCTCTTTTATAATGTTGAAAATAAATATTCCAATTTGTGCAGGTCCTACGTGTTACATCTTAAGAATGTTCAGCTAAAGAGAGTGCGAGAGAGATGCAGATATGCCTGCAGCAAATGGGCTGCTTGCGAGATGGCAAATTTGAATTACTTATAACTTTTTAATGAATGGTTCGATCTGAACAGTTTTTAGCTTGTAGATGGTTATTGATAAACAGCAAAGAATCCCATTTTTACTTTTACAAAATGGGCGTTTGTGGGCGTGGCACACTGCTGCAAAAAAGAATACAAATTTACAAATATTAAAAAAAAAAATAATTTCAAAAAGAAATAGCAAGTTCCCAAAAAGTAAAGTAAAATTGAAGCTTATGTAAATTAGGTAAACTACTTTTATAAACAATAAATAGCTGAATTTTTGACTGTTTTTTTTATCTGTATGCATTCGACGGTGGAATGGGGAGTTTGTTTCTGGGGCTGAATCCAAAGCTGGAGGAGATGAGGACCTGAACGAGAACTAGAACGAGAACGAGAACGACAACGACGACATTTACTGTTTACCTTGATTATTTCATCAAAGTTTGAAAATATTTACATTGGCATTCCGAGCTTGGAACGTGATGTAGATATTTATACATGCCGTAGCCGTAGCCGTTTCGTTGCCATTGTCGTTGTCGTTGCCTTTGGTTTTGGTTTTGCCCCCTTGCCCTTTGCCACTGTGCCGCAGTACCAGTTCCATTCCCATTTCCATTTCCATCCTATCCTATCCTATAGATATGGCCGTAACCCCAGCCAAGCGGGAAAGAAACCAGCCCCAGATTCCCCTCAGCTTCTTTGCATTGTTTGTCTCTCTGGCGCCGGTGGCTGGGGCTCTTATTTTTTTGTGGGTGGTGGGTGGTGGGGCAGGATGCCAGAGCAATAAGTTTATTCTGATACACAAAATTAATACGTTGTTGGCATCAACTCATGCATCCCAACCACTCCGCCATCGCCTTGTCACTCACTCAGTCGCTCAGTCAGTCAGTCACTCAGTCAGTCACTTCGACACTTGCCACTTGTAAACGACATTTTATTAGTAAAGTTTATTTAAATTCGTTAAAGATGTGTGTCTGGGTATTTGTGCTTGTGCTGCCCCCGAACATCGAACTGTGAACTGCCGCATTCGTATTCAAAAGATCAACATATTGCGTTACGTGGTGTATTTTAAATTCAAAATTGACTTTCGAGCACTTACAGGCGACACAACAGCAGCAGTCGGCGATGGGGAGGGGCTTTTCCTATGCTAGAATGGAGCCAGGGGAAGCCCCAACCAAGGCAGCTGGGGAGCTGGGGAGCTGACTCGACGACCTGCTTATCGCAATGCCGAAATCCCCGAGGGTGGCACTGATTTGCCGGAGGGCAAAGGTCGCAGGAGGAGGTCGCCGCTGGAGGAGGCGTCCTGGGTCGCCAAACTATGACCCGGTGAGATCACGGATAGGCACTGAGCAGCCGGCTCGATTGAATTGTTTCTGTGTAATCGCTTTGAGTAAGTGAATTCTAGACCCCTCCCCCAGCGCAGTTTAAGTAACTTGGGGGACGTGGGAGTGGCGTGCCGACTTAATTGAAGCTTCGGGTTGTAATCACGTTGTTAAGGTGTTTGCCGGGACAAAAATCCGGCCGTTCTGTTGTTCGTCTACTAGAGCTCTCATAAATACTCGACCCTTGCCAAGCATTGATTGCTTTTTTATTGTAAGAGGGTGGAGGCTTTTTGAAATATACTTAATTGACTTACATTTCAGGAAATCCCTTTTACAAACAAATCATATACAAGTATTTAAAACAAAAGTTTTGTATCGTACTTCTATTCTACTTAAGAATCATCATCATAATCATCACAAAAACATTTTTAATTTTATATTGGAGATATATTATTTTTTCAGATTTTTATCTGAGGACGATATCACATACTACGTTTCTGGTATGAAGTAATAAAAGAGAATAATATGGAAATGGTTTATGTAATAAAAATAATATTGATCAGTTCCCAATATATGTATATTTTCCTGAGATTTAAAAGAAAATATTATATTTTATACTATAGTAACTATTATAACATTAAATCAATAAATTTGTTAATACTATTATAATGATTCTACATATAGATTTCTTTATTATATTGTACTATTCTAGTAGTAGACCTATACATTTTATATGGTATGACCATACATGTTTAAATTTTAGCTAACTGTCTGATTTAAGAAGTCCTTCAGTAAATTTCTAACATGTTTTTAAGCTCAAGACCTTTTTTATTTTAGATATTTAAGAAAAATTTAAGGTAGTTAGTATTTATTTAGTATTAGTATTGATGCCGAAATTAAATATTCTCTCTTGCATTTCTTCTGTAAAATATTATTAAAATATTAAAATACCACCTAATGGGTTATAAATACCTTCACGAGCCCGTTGTGCGCCTCCTGGCATTCCCATCGATGGGCAGCTCCCGCCTTGCCGTGGTCCAAATTGCTCGGCCCGCCTGTCCCTCGTTGGCAAATAAAAGCTGGCAACTGGAAAATCAGGACAAAAAAACACTTGATTCGAGCTCAAAGCGTTTTTCTGACAGCTGCCTCTGCTTAGACCCCAATCCCGATCCCGGCCCCCAGGCGGCGTGGGCGATGGTTTCGAGACTGGCAAATCTGAAAGCGGAGCCTCAAAGATGCAGCAGGAGCAGGAGCTGGAGCCGGGCAAGGATCTCAAGGAGGAATGCAACTGGGCCAGGAATAAATACATAACTGAATATGACACGTTCGCCGCAAAGTACGGCAGCAGGCAAACAAGGCAGGGAAAAACAAAAAACAATACGACAAAGTGTCATAAAAGTTGTACACAAAACTTAAGAAGTAGCTGCAGCAACAATTGCCCACTGTGCGGCGAGGGACGCGGGACGCGGGAGTGCTAAGCACTTGGAAAATGACATAGGCAACTGCAATTGTTGCAACTTGTTGTGCAAAAATAATAAGGAAGCGAACTTAAAATGATTACACGCCAAAGTTTTGCCCTGCAATTTGCCATCGAGGTGGAGCCAAGGAGGGCCCAAAGATTTGCATCCACCATCTGCAGTGGCTGAACTTTGCATGTGGGGCGAAATTGATTGGGCTTTTCTTTTTGAGGGGGTGGGGGAAATTCGATATTTCCCGCCTCCCTGCTCCACTGTTGGCCAGGACTCGCTTTCATTTGTATTCAATATGATTTTGGCAGGCCATAAAAAGGCGTTTAACAGCGGCGAGGGGATAGATTGGGCCATGAATTGTGCCATGAATTGGGCCGGCAATGTGAGTCAAGTGCGGGTGCCGAGATTTTCATTTCACATATTGCCCCCGGCACACAGCCCGCACAGCTGCCGGGCCCATAATCATCGCCATCATAGCCAGTTGCCTGTTTTTCAGATGTCTCCCACTCGCCATAACCATCGAGACGTGGCCAAAGTTTATGGTAAATGCCAACTATTTAACGCTTATTTCGGTGCACTTCCCAGCTCCCTCCATGGGCCGGGCTTTGCCGGAGTGTCGACTATTTATGCGGACTACGCCTCAATGCACATGGTGCGAAATTCACATTCATTTGTAAATGTTTTGTATAAAAATGGCGATTCATATGCATATGAATACGCGGCAACAACATATATTAAGGCTTTGATTTTAATTAAATGAGAAAAGGTAATTATCAGAGTGCACACATGAATATTAAAACCGAAGCGAGCCGAAATATGGCACTTTAAGATACACATTTCGGCTGTTTAGTTGGGGTGTATTTTGGCGATTTCAGATATATCACTTGCTTAAAAATAAAGTACTCCAATGTACTTAATTTTGGGTATTTAATTACACTTTATTTCATCGAACCAAGAAGGTAATATGAAATATCTTTAGACTTAAACGACCGAAAATATGATACTTTGTTATACAAAAGTTCGGCTACATTTGAGGGGACTTAGAATAGCACTACTCTTATTTTTAAAAAATTGGGATAGAAATTTCGGTTATTTAGTTACATAATATTTCATGGATTTAGGAATATATCAGGTCATTTAAATTATCTTAAAACTGAAACAACAAAAAAAAAACATTTAATTTTGGTAATTTAGTTACAATTTATTTCATGGATTTAAAAACTTTGCAATCATTTTCATCGGGTTGAATAAAATATCTTTAAGGTGAAACGACCTATGATACTTTAAGATACAAATTCATTATGCTATATTTTATGGATTTTAGAACATAGAACATATTTTTTTTAATAATAAATAATACCCTAAGTTTAGAACGACCTAAAAAGTATTACTTTAAGATACAAATTTCGGTTATTTAGTTACTATTCAATGAATTTTAGAATCATTCACTTTACCTAAGCAGGTCATCTAAGCCATCTTAAAACTGAAATTACCCTAAATATTATTCTTCAAGATACAAATTTCGGTTGTTCAGCTGTACTTCATTGAATGGATTTAACCATCCTCCAATCTCTTTGATCAGGTCATCTTAAGTGCAGTATAAGCAACATCTATAAAATATTGTTCTAGCCATAACCATAACCAGTGGCCTTTGGTGAATCTGAAGAGAGGTTCGAAGCAAATCTTGGCTTGCTTATCGAATAAAATCATTGATTTATTTTGCACACTCAGACATTATTTGGCAAACGGCCTGCCCCTGAAATTTCTATGATATTTAGCATCTCATTCGGGCAAAAGGATGATGGGTTTTGAGCTGGCACCCGAGGGGGTATTATAAAGTCATGTTATCCTGTTGCGATTGTGCAAACACAATCGAAGGTGGCCCGGGGAGTGGCCCTGTGTTTGTGCATCATTTGATTAACGTAATCGAATGACACGCCATATGTCAGTCAGCCAGAGAGGCGTCGACTCATCCCAGGACCCATTCACATACCCATTCCCCACACCATGCCCAACCCCTATACCATCCATCCATCCATCCTGCGGGCGAGTTAAACGAAGTAAGTCGGTAAAAAGTCACCGGGGCGTACATGTGAAAGTCACTTGGGCTCTCGCATGTCTCTGTTTGATAAACAATTGTCACTTATACGGCAGGGCGGATCTGGGGGCGCACACAACACATGTAGCAAAATCAATTTTCACCTTTTCACTTGATCAATTTCTTAACGGCAATGAAAACTTTTCTGCGAAGTAAGCCGAGCGCACGGCTGCGGAATGTCAAGCAGGCCAGGAAGCCAGCACTCCTCCAGGATAAGTGCGGGCCAAGCTGGAGGAGCAGGAGGCGGAGCAGGAGGCGGAGCAGGGGAGGCACAGATAGCATCATTTGCATTTCCACGCACAGCCCCCACTCACCCGCACGCACGCTAGCAGTTAGTTGGGCGGCGGAAGCGAGTTCCGGAAGGGCCTGGAGAGGGTAGGCATACGGGTTTGGGAGGTGTGCCACTGCACAGTGGTCAAAAGTAGGCGAAAATTGGTAGTAAGTGCTAACCCTTCTGGGGGGAACAGCAGAGCAGTTAAAACAAAAATGGGAACCTACAAAAAAAAAAAAACATATATAAAAAGAAAATGTGATTAAACTTGTTTTTAAAATTCTAATATCATCAATATTAGGTATTTCATTTTGAGGTGTTTCACTATCCATTATTAAAAAATATTAAAAAAAAACCTAATTAAACTCATTTACATAGACATTATTTCACAATTACATTTTTTCATGGGTTCATATTTGTTTCCAACTCAAATACAAAAATATTTTTAGATTATAATTTAATTTAAAATGTTTTTTTTTTAAGATTGTAAAATAAGCCCTGTAAAAAAATCTGGCCTTTCTACATCAAAACGTTAAAGATGCTTTAAATTTGGAATTTAATTCGGGCATGTTAAATTAAATGAAATACATAAAATAATTTATTATCCTGGCCCACTAACTTATTGCAGATGTCACGTCACTGTGCATTGCAGCTTTCTCACTTTTCGTTTCGTTGCGTCCCATTAAAAATTATGTTGAAAAGAAAAGCAGACGGAGGCGGAGCAGCAGAAATAACACACGGACATGGTCACGGATGCGGCTGATTCGGATACGTTCCAAGGAGCTGGAGCTGGAGCTGGTGCCGGGCATGGAGACGGGGATGGGACCCCGGCCTCGTCCGGAAGTAGCAAATTTTCATTTTATTATACCCGTTACACGCTGAGAAAAAAGGGGCATCAAGCGCTTCCGACTCTATAAAGTATATATGTGGTGCATATATCTTTGATCAGGGGTCGATTCGTTTGCTGGAAATTAGGAGATGTTATATTTAATATTTTAAATATATTATTTAACAAGTTCTTGCATTTGATGTTTAATAAATTGTGGGTTTCTTATTTTATATTATTTTAGAGATTATTGGGTGTGGTAAAGTCGAACTAGTTAAATAATATAAAAAGTATGTGGATGTTTTCTTGAAATGTTTTTGCCTTTACATCTAACTAAGCCTCTTTCCTTTCTTTGACAACAAATTAATGGGTTACTGATAGTCGAGTAACTCGATTTAAATTCTCGCTCTTGTTTATTTTGCAAAGTGCCTCCCCGACAAAGGGGTTTCGGTTTCGGGCTGGGGCGGGTGGATGGGAAAAGGGCAGGAAGCGGCACCGACGTGTCACGGCCCTGACAGGAGTCGTGTCACGGCAACAGGGCGGATGAAGTTTGCTTCATTGGCTCAGCATAATTGTTTCCTTTTGAGCTCCGGCTGCTCTGACTGCTCCGGCTGCGCCCCTTCGCCACAAGTCCTCTGAAATTTACATGCCGACTCAGGCGAGTGGAAGTGAGTGGACAGTGGACAATGGACACGGCACACTGGACAATGGCCAGGTCCTGGGAATGAATCTGTATCTGGACGAGGACGTGGATGTGGACCAGAGCCTGAACGCTGCCTGACATGTCCTGACTGGCGTCGACAGGCGATAATGATGCCGTCCGAAGATCGTCGGGACATCGACTGGTTCACCCCGGCCCCATGGCCCCCATGTAGAGTCGGGGTCGTTCACTAATTGATTGACCTGCCCAATTTTATGGCCTGTCAATGCCGCTGATTGACTGACCGACTGACTGCCTGATTGACAGATGCACGAGGCGTGACTGCCTCACATCCACATCCATTTGGTGCGCTGTTACTTTTAGTGCGACTCGTTGGCGACGGCGATGACCTCGAGATTGGTTGTGCAGCTCTTAAACGGACTCGCCCGCAGCGGCCGCAGCCGCAGAAGTCGCATTTAATTGACCAATAAAACGGACCGGATGACCGAAATGAAGCCACCGACGGCAGCAAGCAGCGCGAATGCCGTTTAAAGCGTATGTTACAGGCGCAAAATGAAAAAAAAGTGGCGCCCAACGTGGGGCCCTTCTGCAGAAGGGCTAAGGGAATGGGTAAGGGCTTGGAGTGCTTAAGCCCGCCTCTGCCCTTTTCCTTTTCTTATTAGCAATTGATGTGCATACAAAATACAAATTAATTTTGTCATCCGCAGACACATCTATATCTCAGTGAGCCGGTGTTTGGTTTACGTTTCCTTTGGCCTCTTTGTGTCCCGGCTGGGCGGGCGAATGGGGTTGGAGCTGTACGAAAAGCAGGCGGTAATCGAAAGAGGAGCAAAAAATTGCCACGCAGACATAATGGCAACGTTCGAGGGGGCCAAGTGGAGAATTTGAATGGAATCCTATGTCAAATGTCGCACAGACCTACTCGATTGTATGACTCATTCACACACACTCAACGGAAACAGCAGGAGCTGGGATCTCCCATGCATACGAGAGGTACTCAGCTCGTCAGTTCGTCAGTTCGTCAGTCAGTCATTTCGTCAGTCAGTCAGTCAGCTGGTCCGTCTGTCAATGGGACAGACATTGTGCTAACGTGAATTCGTGAACGAATGGAGAAAGGGTGGGAGCCAGCGATATTCGCAACGATGTTCCCCATTACAAATTCAATTACATGCTTAGCTACACTTTAGAGAAATTGAATTTTTATGTGCATTTATATTTAGTATATTTTTACATCCCCCACTCCATGTGCCAGGTGGAGTACAGTGCTAGTACAGAAGTAGGAGAGCTCGAGGCCCTGCGGTTAGCTAAGGGATTCCATCAGCCATTTTCATAGTCGCATCGAGTCGACATCTTAATCTCCGAGCTGTGCACAAGTGGAATTGCAACTGGCCCCATGGCCATTGCCACCGCCCCTTTATACCAGTATTTATCCTCGAGCCAGGAACCATCGAGACGATTCGGAAATAGATCGCTACGGCTTGTCTAACTGAGGCGACACCTTAATTATGGCATTGCCAGACAGCACGAAAAAAAAGGAAAGTCGCGCCTGCAGCTTGAATTTGGCTTAACTGCATCCTGGCATCCTTGAGTCCTTGTTTCCGTGCATCCTTGCAGCCATCCAGCCATCCGCAAGCAGACGCAGAAAGGATGCGTGACAGACAAGAGAACGAGGCATTGTCTCCTGACGAACTAAATTAGATTTCGGTTTGGCGAATGCCAGGGCCAAGACTTGGACCTCCACAAACCACGCAGCGCAGTTTACAGACAGAAAAAATCATTCCGAATTTTTAGTTATTTACTTTTACCAATGAACAGAAAAAAAGAACAAGGCAAAAAATCAAATTTTCGCCAAAAACTGGGCTCCTTATTTTCCACCCAAAAAAATTCAGTATTTTGGCCGAAACAAAAAAAGTATTGGTCCAAAAGTAGAATGTCATACCTTGCTGAGCTCGTAAAAAAATTTCCAATAAACTGGCATTCACATCTTGAAAATTAATTTTTTGAAAATTTTTCGCAAAAAATGACGATGCTACCCCTTGCAAAAAAATCGAAAATTTGTCAAAATTTTTAGTTTTCAGAACCGGCCAGGAAATGACTGAGCTTGATTACCTAGTTTGTTAGCAGTCCAAAACAGTGCGTCTTTTGGGGCTCTGACCATTTTGGCCAAGTTACACAAAAAAAGGTTAAAGGAAAAAATCGGTTTTTCGCCAAAAACTGGGCTCCTTATTTTCCACCCAAAAAAAAATTCAGTATTTTGGCCGAAACAAAAAAAGTATTGGTCCTAAAGTAGAATGTCATACCTTGCTGAGCTCGTAACAAAATTTCCAATAAATTGACATTCACACCTTGAAAATTAATTTTTTGAAAATTTTTCGCAAAAAATGACGGTGCTAAAAATCGTAATATTTGATAATTTGTTTGTATTATCTGACCATTTCTGGTGAATTTAGAGGAAGCTTTTGAAAGGCAGTTTTTGAAAAAGACTTAGACTAGTTTGTTTGAAGTGTAGATGGCATTCATGTCGCTGTTTCCCACAACTCGCAGCACGATCCGCACATGCTCATCGCACGCACCGACTCCCGGCTGCCAGCCCATCCTTATCCACATCCTCAATGCCGTTCCCATCCCCACGTGAATGCCGAAGAGAACGCAGAGGGATAACCGAAGTGCATTGTAGACTTGTAGTCCCGGTCTCTGTTGGCTCCGAGGCGCCCGGGCCCAAGCCCAAGCCCAAGCCCAAACCCAAACCCAAACCCAAACCCAAACCCAAACCCAAACCCAAACCCAAACCCAAACCCAATCCACAATCCACAGCCCACAAGCTACCCAGAGTGGTTTAAGGCTGCTTCTTTCGGCTCTTCCTCTCTGGGCCGGCCTTTAATTTTAAGACCAAAATAGCGAAATAACATGAAAGGCCACCCCACGAACGGGCTGGAATGAAATGGAAACAATGCTCGAAATTATTATGCCCCAGCGCGACACCTCCTCCGGATCTTTCTCCCGATCCTGCTCCCGCTCCTGGCTCCTCTTTAACTGCCGTGGCAGAGAGTCCTCGAACTTTTGGCCCTAGTCAGACAATGATTCCTAATTCCAAATGATGGTCACGGGCAAGGAAGCGGCGGTTGCCTTCGAGATGGCTGCCCGTCCTTGCGCTCCAGACCAAGTTCCCTGGGCTAATTGAAGCCACTGAGTCACCGCAACTCGGTGAGGGTATGCAGTCTTTGACTTGGTCGTGCAGTTTCAGTTTTCGGTTTCCAGTTTTCGGTGTTTCGGGTTCCTCTTTCTTCACTGGCTGCTTGTCTTCTCCACTGGCTGGCTAGCTGGCTGGCATTCCATTTCAATTTGTTGCAGTTACTTTAAACAATTACCAAGGCACACGAACAGCTGCAATGGAGAGGGAGGAGTAGGGGGAAAAAAGAAAATAAAGCGAATGGCCAGCAAGTGGTGACCCAAGTACCCCTGTTGGTGACCCAAACAGGTCGGGTTTTGTTCTTTTGAAAATGCATGCCCCAATATAATTTAATGACGAACAAGGACGGCGGACAGAGGGCGAGCCTCTGCCTCTGCCTCTGCCTCTCCTGTGTGTAAATCTGTAAATTTTATGCGACAATTGAGGCAAAAATGAAATTTGTCCCGTCCGCAAAATGGGTAAAGATGGGCTCTGTGGTCGGGAGGGGGGGGGTGGCTTGATGATTTGATGAGGCGCCTTTCCAGATACCCAGATATCCAGATATCCTATAACCAATCCGGGCAGCCCCCTTTCGACTCCTTTTTGTCCGTAAACGTGGAATACAAATTGCACTCATTTTAGTTTCTCACGTTTGTTGCATGTCGAACATGACTGCAACGCGCACGCACACAAATTGACACACACTCGCACACACATGGCCATGCCCCAAAAGGAGGTAGGCCTCGACCTCTGCTTAGTTCTGGGAAAACCCACCTGCCCCTCCACCCGGCCGCCTTCGTCCTGCAATCTCCTTTCTCGATTCCAGGACCCCCGAACGACCATGCCCGCAGCTTCGCCTGCTGCTCTGTTTTCCTGTCGCTTCATCGGCATGCGACAAACGGAAATGTTGCTTTTATGCTTTAAATATGGCAACTTTGTGGTGTCGACAGACACACTCTCACACTCAATGGTGGCTCATAGATACCCACACGCACACACTGCCGCAATCCAGCACTGCGAAAAAATATATGATTTTTTTTGAAAGGGGAAATCAATTACGAAATAATTGCTACATTTGCCTACTTTAGGTTATTTATTGTTTTTAAGCCAAGAACAAGAACAAGAGTACCCTTATAATTCCCAAGTGCTTGATTCAGCACTGCTTGCATTCTGAGTACTATGCTCTCATAATATATGCAATTCAGTTTATAGGAAAATCTATTCCTTATTGATTTTACACTTCCCTTTTGAGATTATTTTATTTTTCAGGTCCTTCAATCACAAATAGTAGACACAATGTGCAAAATAATGATGGCACCCTTATAAGTGTTCCAAGTGCTGAATGCAGCACTGCTTGCTTTCGAAAATCTATCCTCTAAAAAAATGCGTATTGGGGTTTATAGAAAAATCAACTTTAAAATATATTTCACATTTCTGATTTTCAGTGTATTGTATATTTTAGAGCCATTAAGCAATAATACCATACGAACTGCATTAATATATTGAGGGTGGTCTTACAATTCCCAAGTGTTGGTTCCTGCACTGCTTGCTTGTCTACACTGCCTACGTTTCCATTGATTTTTTCGAGTGCATTGACAGTCGTGTCGATTGCACGTCTTGCCTGGCCCTCATCCAGAGGCTTGCTGGGTACGCTGCCTATGCATCAGCCGCATCCTCCTCGTCCTTTTCGTCCTGAGCTCCTCTTTTGTGTGACTCTATCACAGGGGCCACGAGTGTGTGTATGGGCGAGTGTGAGCGAGTGTTTGAGCGATCGACCATGAAGCCTTCATTATTGCATTTCATGATTTTGCGGTTCTTTATGCTCGTCCCTTTACACTAGGCGGCGACACAAACAGGGAAAGCTTCTGCGGGAAAGATTGCTGGCAATGGGTGGGCCAGGGTGGTCGTGGCCGGGGCAGGACACTGGCCGTGGACGTGGACGTGGACGAGAAGCGTCTGCCATGTGCCATGTGCCATTTGCCATGTGTTTGGCCTGGCCGGGACTGGTGTCGACACTTTCACAACATCCACAACACACCGACACAGCCACATCGGCATCCATCCACAAAGACATCAGAGTCAGGCCCTGGATATGGCTTTGCCCCTCGTCCTACATTCATTTCCATCTCGAGAAACGACTCGCTCCTCGCCTCATTCAAATTTTCAATATTTTCTATGTGTGTGCTGCCGGTCGTTATCACGCATTTCCTGCCATTTGCATCGACATCGTCGTCGACATATAGATCCACATCCACATCCACATCCACATCCGCATCTGCATATCCATTGCCATTGGCATTGGATTGGTAACGGGAATTGCAGCCGCAAGACACTGGCTACGTGGCCAGCAGCCGACTTGACCAATTTGCCGCCCCTGCGGTTCCGGGTTGAGCGCATTAGGCCATCGCACAGTGGGCCATCGCACAGTGGGCCCTCGCACAGTGGGCCTAACCGATCATGTGGAGCTCGAACCAAATCGAAGTACACAGGCAGCCGGGGGAAGCAATTGAGCATGTGTACCCATAAACCAAGAGTGGCAGGGGTTGAGGGTTAGGGGTCGGCTGTTCTATAAGATGGCAAAGAGTTGGAACTTTCCACATATTTAAGAGAGTATTTTAGGGTCTTAGGGTTAAGTATTTTGGAATTCCACTTTACTAAAATATAAAAATGCATATAAAATATAAACATAAATAACTAAAAATGGAAAAAAAATAAATGAAAAAAAAAAGCTTTTATTTCGAAAAATACCCTTATACTAACAAACAGTATACCTAGTTTAAAACCAGTGTGCAAAGAATCGCATTAAGACTTGATTATAATTTGTTGAATATTTAATGAAGACCCTTAAGCGGCGCCACGTTCGCTCGAAACCAATAATTCCCTAAGTGATCCCGAAGCCATTACTGAAATTATCTCGGCCTTCGTCCAGCAGTTGACCACATATTTTCGCTCACCCATCGCAGCGACCTTCTGTCGCCTTATCGACCTGGTCAATGATCAGTGACAACTGGCCATTGACAACTGGCAACCGGCATCCTATCTGCGACGGCGACTGTCCAACTGACCTGGCCATAATCCGAGTGGCCGTATCCGCCGGGGAGCAACAGCATCGCACTCGCCTGTTAATGCCACTGATTGCTAATAAATTGAAAACCATTTCAGCACGGACCTGGCCGAAAGGCAATAGGTGGCACAGGATTTGCAGGCGATGCTGGCAAAGGGATTGGGAATCCGATGCCGATTCCGATTCCGAATGTGAATCGCCAGCGGAATCACAGTCGAAGCCCCCCTTGAATGAATATGCAAAAACAGGGCAAACAGTGAATAAAATCAAAATAAAAACTCATTTATCAACACGCATGGCGCAGACGGAGGCAGTCCGTCCGTCCAAGCAACCAGACAGCCATCCAACCATGGCCATCGATGAAGGTGGAAATGTGGACATTTGTGGGGCTACCGGCGAGGCGGTTGATGCCACGTGCTTGGCCAAAAAGGGAAAAGGTCACAGCAGCGGGTTAAGCTGCTGTTCTTTCCTTTTTTTTTTTTGATTTTCCAAATAAAACGCAGAGCAGGTTAATACATGGAGGTGCTGAAGGATGTGGGGAATCCTGTCAAAGGAAGGGATGAAATTCTATCGCCAGGGCCACGTGCGAACCACTCCGCTGGCGACCGACGACTGAAGGACCGCTTGCCAACGACAGGACAACGAGCGCAAACGAGTGACCCAACCGAGGGCCCACGAATCACGCCCGACAGCCGACGAGTCGCAGCCGGTTGACTCCTCGGGGGCCTCGGCATCGCCGCCGCGAATCGCCGAGCCACACGATTGGCGACTCCTGCGACCTCGGCGGCCGTAATCCGTTCGCTGGATTCCTCGAATTAGTTGCGTGTGGTAGCTTGTTGACATCAGTACCGGGTACCGGATGCGGATGCGGACACGTGCGTGGCCCGCAAATCTCTCGCCGAATCTCGACAAGTCCTGACTTGACGCGACCCCCACAAGTTCATAGTCTAGAGTTCAGCCGCTGTTCAGTTGCTCTGCGTGTGGAGATCCCCCCATCACTTTTTTTTTCGTTTGCTCTTGTCACTTTCTTACCTTGATTTTTTTTTTTTGGTTTTTTTTGGGATTTTTTTCCCGGTGGTGTGCTGTGTTTTTGTTTTGAGTGCGAGGTGAGTGATTTTCTGGGTTTTTGTTTTGCCAAAAAACGCTGCTTTGCAAACGCTACACCTCAAACTAAGAGCAACAATCCGTAGTGGAGCCCCCAACTAAACCGAAGCGAAAAACCGTAGCTAAAACCCAACTTAACCGGGCTGATGGAACATCATCGGTAGCTGGGGCTAGCAAAACCTCGGACTGCCGGACTGCCGGACTTCCAAAACCCGATTTCCGATCCCCGATGGTCGATGGTCGATGGCCGTCCGTTCAGCTAGTTTTGTGGTCGCTTTGACGTGGTCGCGGGCAATTTGAAAGCCAACACCGAAACGCCGATTACTATAAGTGCAGTCGAATCGAAAAAGGCAGGCTGCGAGCGGGAATCGAAATGGGCTTGGTGTATTCCGAATCGGATTCAGTGGCATCATCATCAGCAGCAGCAGCAGGCTGCTGAACATTTCGCATTCGCTTTCCGCCTGATGTTGTATTTCATTTTTGCATTCGCATTTTCGCATTCGCATTTTCTCATCCTTTGTCGTCGCTTTTTAGTTTTTAGTTGCCAGCAATTGCTGCTGCCAGTTTGCAATTAAAGACCAGCCCCAATGCAAATGGCAAATGGGCTAACTGCAAGCAGTGTGGGGCTGTGCGACTTAAAGAACCATAACCGAGAGGCGAAATATTAAATACTAAATGCCAGCCGCCCAGGGAAAACCAGTTCGGTCCGCCTGTTGCCTGTCGGCATTTTGTTGAAGTCACTGCCCCAGTCACGGTCACAAATCGCAGTCACAGTCACAGTCCCAGTCACCGACACAGGCAGCACCATCAGGATCTGCATCTCCCCGAGGTGTCCTGAGCGACCATCCAGCCACTTTGAGTGTGAACAGGTGAGTGACAACGTGAAAGGAGACCCCAAAAGGGATCGCTGGTGGGGCTTTGGCTGGGGGAAAACTTTATGGCACCGCCAAAAATTGAATAAATCAAGAATTTAGCAGGGTAACACCCACTTTGCATTTGAAAAAGATGAGTTTATCTCTAAGCCGCTTAAGGGTTAAATGGTTAACCACTTAATAAAGGCTAATCGTTTTAAATAAATAAAATATTTAATACTTCTTAGTATAAAAAAAAATAAAACTAGAAGTATTAATATTTGTAATCAATATATAGTTAAACTTTAATTTGGATTCGGCACTAGATTTTTATTTAGTGCTCCTGTGATCCAAAATCTTTTGAGGCGTAGAATTTCTTGTCTAAGACTTTTCGGCATACAAACAAAATACTTTGATGTGATTCATGATAATAAAAATATTGTGTTTATTTATACAGCAAAGCTAGACTCTTTGTTCCCCGGGGTAGTCACACTTTATCCGCTTTAGGTCCTTTGTGTAGCTTATGCATAAAACACTGCATGTAAATTTGAATGAATACATAAATATGCGGCTAAAAATAAAATGCCAAAGTGAATTGTCCCGCTGGTTGTTTTCGAAAATAATGGCAATTATTCTAACTAGGGGAAATTGAAACACACGTACCCAAATGTTGGTTCAGCATAAATAGTTTAGCCATAATTTTGATTGCCACCAAATATCCCATGGAATTTTATTCAAAGCTTATGTTAGTGGAAACGAGAAAGCCGCCTGAAGAAGATATATTGGAGGGAGACTCGGGCTTCTCTTCGCTCGGTTGATCCTCCTCCAGGAGGACGATTGTCTCGCTGACGATCGGTGTGGTGTTCTCTGTATCCTCTGTATCGCTCGCATTGGGATTCTCGTCGTCCTCTTCGCTGAACATTAGCTGGTAGGGATTGTGCAGCCCGTACTCCAGGATGTCCTCCAGCTTGTCACTGCCCTTGGCCTCATCGGTGTCCTCGTCGCCGTCGGTCTCCGTTTCCGTCTCCGAGTCACTGTCGCCCTCGCAGCAGAGAATCTCGTGGGCCAGCAGGGAGATGGTCTCCTCGCAGTAGATCTCCACCTCATCCAGGTCGTTGTCCGAATCTCCGGCCAGCGGATTGTACAGATTGTTTGTCTGGGGATCGCCAGTATTGTCTACCATGGCGTTCGCATCAGGATCGGATGTGCTGTTGGCTTGAAATGGGATTAGGCATTTGAGGACTTGAAATGCTTTCGCCATCAGTACCATCACCTTCGCTATCCGTTTCCCCAGAGCTGGTTGGCTGCTCACTGCCACTGCCGCTGCTGCTCGATGGCTCTGCATCCTCGCTCAAGGAAATGGCGCCCAACGTGGGGCCCTGCGTCGCCGCTGCCATTTCCATGGGGTTCCTGGAGGCGCTGTCCCGCTTCGAGTTGGCAGCACCGTCGGCCATCTTCTCTAGCTCTGCATACGCTCCTATATCTATTTGTGCTATATGTCTCTGGACTGTCTGACTGCCGCCCGTTGAGACTCCCAACTTGTTACTATGCGTGCTGGAAGTGCTTTGCCCGGCAAACTGGGATTGCTTTTCGTTCGGTTGGGTTTGGTTTTTGGGTTCAGGATGGAAGCAGGAAACTATGCTGCCGGCACGTAATGTCCTGGGCGCTTCCTCCAAGGACGGCGAATTAAATTTTATGCCAACTGCATTGCCCTTAAAGGCGAAGGCAAAGGTCCTCGAAACGGAAAGGACCACGGAGACAGGGCCAAGATGGAGTCGCAGTCGCAGTAGGAGACCGGCTAACTGCGGAATCGTCACAGGCCGCAGGCCGCGCTCCACATGCACACTAAAACTGCCAAAAGGACATACACAGGACTCGCAGGACACACAGACACACAGACTCGTGCGAGGACGCGTACACGAACCGGCTACCGCAGCAAAGTTACATTTGAAATTTTATTTCCATGGCCGGGGCTAAAAATGCAACAAATAACAAGAAAGGAAGCTGACCTCCGTTGGCCGCTGTTTATATACTCTTGCAGTTAAAACTATTGAAATTGTTCTGCAGAAGCCGTATAAATCGTATAGCTAAAGCGGATTGGCTTTAAATATACACTTTTATATATGGGAAAGGGATCTCACAATAGAGTGGAACATACCAAAATTAAGGAAAATATTATTTGTGTCTTTTTATAGTATTTTCCGATTATTCCAATAGGTTTTAGTGTCTACTCATAAGCTTCACTTCAAAGAATGAAAATTTCTAAGAAACTTGAAGTAGATAGAAACAAGACTAAGAGACCAGTTTTCAAAGAACGGATAACAGTAGATGCTGATCAAGAATTTATATACCTTGTAAGGTCGGAATCTGTCTTCTTCACTGCCTTACAAACTTGTGACTGAAATTGTAGTGCTCCCTGAAAGGGTACAAAAGCGAGCCACATAGTAGTTGCCTCTGACCCGGTTCCCCCAGCGGAGTCAGGAGTCGTTATCATTGTATCACTCTCATCTGGGCCAGACGACACGCCTCCTCCGCATCCTCTGCGCTCCTGTCCTCCTGCCCTCCACACCTCATCCCATCCCAGTGCAGGAACTTGCGGTTGGGAGCTGGGTGTGTTCTCGACCGCAGCGTAGCAAGCGAGCCACTTAATAGGATAGGCACAAATTACCAGACAGCAAACGGGGCTTAAATAAAATTCATAAATTGATATAAATTATTATGAGAGTAATTATCGTATCGATGGCGGCGAGAGTATATTTAATTCAATTCCTCGTTTTTCACCTCAAAACTTTTTTCCGAGGGACTAAAGTGAACGCTCACGAGTTAATTAATGTTTGCCCGTTTATTTTTTTAGTTATTTATTTCTTGAATAGAGCTTTTATTTAGTTTGTGAAAGAGAAAGGGGCACACAAAATGGAATAGTTTTTAGCAAGCTAATATTTGTTTTAATGAGCTTTGAGCTATAGGACTTTTGTGGCAATTTAATAAATCTTAAGAATAAAATTCCACTTCATTTAAAAATACAGAAGTATTTTTTTTTTTTATTTTATTAAAATACAGCTGTATTATTAGGTGATTTTTTATTTCAGCCGCGCTGTTTATTCGTTCCAGTTTAATGTCATTAGGTGAGAAGTGGTGACCCCGACTCAACTAATATACCCCTTGGGGGAGCTGCACTGGCTCTGAACTTTCGCCCGCTCCCATTTCCACTTCGAGTCGCATTCCCTTGACCCAGGACGCAGGCAGGACCCAGTTAGGAGCTAGCCAGGACCACTTTGGCGAACCACAATTTAATTTCTGTTTTGGTCTCGGTGCAGTTTTTTGCAGCAGTTCAGTAGTTCAGCTGTTTCGCTTTCTTCTGTCTGTTCCGAGGCCTTCCGGTCGTCAGGGGCAGTCGTTTTGTGGTGCCTCTCTGGTCGGCATTGTGTCGCCTGAAATTCCCTGGCTCAGAGTCCAGTTCCCCGCTTTCCAGAATCCAGAGTGCAGAATCCCAGTTCCATTGCGTCTCTTCGCCTGGCCATATCCAGCTTAAAGCCGTAATCAGAGGCATGGGGGAATGGAGCTCACTGCGTTAACGAACATAATAACCCTTTTCTCTCTAATTACACACCAAATTTACTACAAACGAGCAATAAAAATCATCCAAGCAAAATCTCTGCTCCGGCCACAGAGAAACGCAGAAAACCCCAATCCCATGCCATGCCACCCGCCCAAGTAACCCAGCCAGCAAAACCCACTGGAGGAACCCTTTCCATTCGCCGCGTTCGCAGCGCTTAAATGCAAATGCTTTTTTCCCATGCACAGCACAAAAAACATTAACAACAATGACAATAAATGAAAGACATTAATGCTAAGCGATCCGCAACTCGTTCCCACCACTCCACACCCACATCCACATCCCGGAAGTAATGGGAATGGGAGCGCGACGTTGACGACGATTGGCGACAGAGTGACAGGCTTCCCGAGAGCGAAAGTGGGAGCCCGGTGTCCTCGACAGTCAATGAAGTAAAATTAAACAATTATGGAAAGAGGCTCTGCACGGAGAATAAAAATTGGTTAGATATGATGATCAATTTAGTGAAAATCTAAATCACTTTGATCTTGCTTTTTGCTTATGAATAGTGGTAGCTCGTTCTTATCCCGAGTAATTATAGCAACCGTCTGCTCTCTTTTTTGGTTTAAGTAAGTTTTTGAGAACAGGAAACTCTCAATATGAATGTCGCTCCTATCTGAGTTTAAAAAGTTCTTTAATGTTGATAATAAACTCAACTTAACTTTTCCCTTCCCACCGCTTCCTTTTAATATAGACAACAGTGATACAAAAATTTACTTCGATTAATTTCAAGAACAAATATTCTCAATTCAAGAACAATGTACTTGAATAATTCTCTTTGTTCAGTAGTATTTAAATGAATTATTACTGATTTTTTTTCTTTGTAAGTATAAACGGAATGCGGAACGTGTAAAGGTCCTTGACGGCTTTAAATTTGGCTTGCCATAATTTGGAATGTACCCATGTTCCCTCTGTCCTTCTGTCGCAAGGCACTCGAATACCCCTTGTGTTCCTTTAATTACTCGATGCTGTGCTTTCCCAGTTACCCATATATTACTGGCACATCTCTTTATCTACAGCCGTAACCGGTAACTTCCACTTAAACCTCACTCACTCACTCACAGCGACGACAGTGGGGAAAATTTTACGCGACGTAATCGTAATATGATTATCGTGCCACATAATCCCCTCATCCGCATGCCCATTTCCCTTTGTGTGTGTGTGTGGGTATGCGTTAAATAACTTCCTTCCGGTGGCGACAACAGCCAGCCAGCAAGCGACTTCGTGTCGGGACATCCGCTTCCGTTGAATGATGCCGCAGAAATGCTCCAAATCTCATATCATCATTTACGCAGTAATTTTTAGAAGCCAACTGGATGATGAGGCGGCCTGTCCCCTGTCCTCCGCTCGCTGCCCTGTCCTCGCTGGAATTATCCAATTCAACCGCAGGACAAGGACACTTTGGCCTCAGTCAAAAGGCAACTGCAGCACCCATTTGCCAGTTCCCAGGATCTGGAGCCCAGTTCCCCAGCTCCGCCGTATCCAGCTCCCTGGTATCCAGCATAATAAACAAAGCTTCAGCTCGCAACTCATGCGAGTCAACTTCCACCGACGACTGCGTGTTGAGGGCACGTCCATCCGGTGGAGGAGGAGCGGGAGCGGGAGCGGGAGCGGTAGCAGGTCCTGGCTGGGTCTAGGGGGCTTTTTCTGCTCGCCGAGTGTCCTTATTTTAATCTCGACACAAGTTAACAGCATTGTTGGCAGCCGCGTGCCATCCGTGAGCTTTGCCGGGTCCTTCGTCCTTCGGCCTGCTGCTCCAACTCAACATAATGCGCACAGCTCGCTCGGTATTCATCCTAACCGCATCGCAGCTCCTTTCGGGGGACTTTCCCATCTCCCCCGCCACCCCTCGAAAAAGGACTATCCCTAGTTTCAGTTTCAGCTACCGGATGATACCCCTCCGCGTGCCTCGTGGCTCGTCCTCATCCACATCCTTGTCATTAGCAGTTAGCATTCAGACGACGTCGTCGTCGTCGTCGTCGTCGTCGTCGTCGTCGTCGTCTCCTTCGTTGCCTGTCGCCTGCCGTTCATAATGTTATGATGGCTAAAAGCTAATTGCGTTTGTCTGTGTTAGTTGGTGACATTTGGCCTCCTCATCGTCCTTGCCCCCCAGCCCCCAGCCACGCCCACTCCCATTGCCCTCTCGTCTCCGGCGTCGACGTGGCGGCATTAAGTGTCACTGGAGTGCGTGATCCTTGTAAGTCGTCTAGTTACACATGTTTTTATAACCTGTTTTCCAGGAGTACCCTGTTGTCCCGGCACCGCCGGCACCCCGGGTGGATTAGTTGGGGGCTAAGCAAGCATTTTGATTTAAGGGGCTTCGCCAAAGGGTTTCCCATCTCCGGGTAAACACAAAGGAGAGAGTTGCCAGCAAAGTCAGCAAGGAGGTTTCCTAGTAATTTAAATAAATCATTGGGTTATACAGAGCTTTAATATACAGTAGATCTTGTTATGTTACTTTTACAACAGTTACTTAGAAAATGAAAATGAACTTATACTCCATGTGATTAACAGAATTTGAGAAGAAGGCGATCTCAAAAGGATTCCAAATTCTATCTTTAATTCTCAAAATCTAAGTGTTTTTTAAGTGATATTCATATAAACAACAGAGAGTCGATTCGTCTCTACTTCACAATACTACTTCATCTCTTAAAAACAAATTCAAGAACACTAAACTCTTGATTTTAAGGGTAATTCTTCTCAAATTCAAGATCATTATCGTCTTGATTTCAAGAACGTTTCTTCTCAAACTGATCTTAACTCTTTTGGGGTTTCAATCGTTCCCCTTTATAAGTACTTTTGTACATTTCTGCCAAGATAAATCACTATTTTATCACTTACGTAATTAGCTAACCACCTTTGTAATTAATGGATATAGCACCGTCGAGTTTCGCTCGATTATCGCCGTTCCTGTGCGGAAGTTCCTTTGTTTTCGCCAACGTCATCGTCATCGCCTTTGTAGTCGAAGTTCGACTGCGGGCTTTCCCGGCACATCCTTGCCTGTATCCTGGGCGTGTCCTTGGTGGCCCTATCAGCTTACCGTGGTGTCATCCAAGCGAGTCAGTCGGCTGGAATCAAGGGCGAATCGAATTGAATCGCTTAATCAGCCGGACCCAATGACCGACCACGGGCCCCCATGACTCTACCTGTCAAGATGCCAGCGAGGATGGGGCAGGCCTCATCCGCTTATGGCTGACAAATCACCAAGTGAGTCCGGCGAGTTGACAATAAGAAGTGTCATCATTAACGAACATCGGCCCGGCAAACATTTATCAATGGCAAACAGCCCAGTCGGTCGGTCGGCCGGACGAACAAACAATCAAACAAACACAGGCTTTCGTTCAAACAAATGATGAGGCCGATGCGAAGGCGTCGGGAAGTTTGGCAAATTAAATCGGTGCTTAAAATATACCGGGTGGCTTTGGGGGAGGAGGCGCTAAGCAAAGGACCGGGCCGGATGCGCTGTGGTGTGGATAACCGCAGTTGGGACTGAATCCTCTTGGGGACGCCCTCAACCGTTTTGTTCCCCATCATCCGACGAAATCAAGCAAATCGTATTAAATAACAGTTAATTACAAATATACACGAACCGGGCCAAGGACCCAGATTGGCACCAGGACGAGACCCAGGCTGCTCCGGCTATCTGGTGGCCCACTGCCACCCACCAACCGGCGCCCACTAACCAACACCACCACCGACGCCGCCCACTCACCATCCCCCCCCCTGCTGTGGCAAAGTGTTTTCCTAGGGCGCTGGGTTTGGGGTCAAAGCCAAATGGTTGATGCTGAATTAATTAATGATTCACTTGAATGATTGATTATTTGACTAAATGATTGAATTATGCGATCGACCCAGCCTGCTCGGTGTGCCCCAGCCGCAGCGAAAGAAGCCAAAATCAGTTGTAACCTCTGACCTTTGCCCAATTATTCAGCCAGCAACGGCAATAAACACGCCCACACACATCTTTTCACTCGTGTGAAGAGTGGGCACACGTCCACTTCGAAGAGCCAAAAGCCAGAAAATATGCCAAAAAGTGGGGGCTTAGTCCTCTTGGTTTTTTCTATTCTTTTTCGGAGGAGGTGAAAGTATTCAGACAAATTTATCAAAGTCATTGATTGTGCGAGGGTCAAACTGAACAATGAGTGAGGGGCATTTCAGCAATTAGCCTGGTATAATCGGTATTTTTATTGGCTTGAGGTTTAGCTTAAGAATGGTTATAAGAAAATGTGGAATATCTTGACCATTTCAAAAATATTTGATGACCCTTTAAAGTAATCTGGCTTAATCTTAATGGGCACAAAATATTTATTATTTTTATTGATCATACATGAACTCATCTTAGATATATACCCCTATGATTTATTTATAATTTTTTTTACAAAAAAATGTATTTAATGTTTAAACCCTTTTGTTAAAGATCAGTGAATTAAATATCGATGAATTTCGATCTTTAATTCTGCAGATACTATACTATGTATCTCATAAAATGATAATACGTTCCCTTGATATAACTTCCTCTATGCCAAGGGAACTTATCATCATACCATGAGACACCTATCTCACCTTGCTTATATGGTTTGAATGTCCCATCATAAGCAAGTCTTTAAGATACCTGAAACATTTCGATGATCCACATCGCCAAGAGGCAAACTAAGCCCACTTTGGGCAGACTTTGGCTGGCATGGTGGGAGGTCACGCACTTGGCTTTCGGGGAATATGGCCAAGATAAGATGCTTAGACAAAGGTCTCAGTCGCCGTGTCTCAGGGGCAGAGCAGGCTTTTGGAGAAGAGTGTGTGTGTGTGGGTGGCTAGCGGGGCTGTGGGCTTGGCAGTGTCGTTGACAGCCACAAATTTTGGCCTGCCAAAGCCGTCGGAGGAGTGCTGAAGGCAGGAGGACGCGGAGCAGCAGGCGGTGGTCCTCCCAGACAAGTCTGAGCCATTTTTGGGGGCCAGCGGCTGTCTGGGGCGTCCTGTGCATCTGGTTCTCGTTGCGGAGGAACTGTGGGAAATCCCAGACGCTGGAAAGTAGTTTGCTCGAATACATTCCAACATTTATGCGAATTTCTGGATGCAATTTGTGGAGCGGGTCGGTGTGCGAGGCATTTGCGGTTTTGTTATCGGCTCGGAGTCCGGTCCGGCTTTAGCAGTGACCAGGTAGTGACGCCCCTTGACCCCTCCGCCGGGCCTTATCAATCTGCTCATCATCATTGCTCGCTCATTGTCCTCGGCCGAGTCACCGTTTTTAACTGCCGGGTCTTGGTTAACAAACATCCCATAATTTGATTAGTGACATTCTGCACAGGCATTTGGGTGAAAAGATAAGAAATGCACACACCAGCACACACACATGGCAATTGGACACTGGATAGTGGACACTGGATAGTGGACCCTGGACACTGGCTGGCAAATGGCCAAAGTTGCAATTAAATTAAAGGATGCGTCGGACTCGTTTAGCCACCTTGCCAGGAATGCAGCAGATTGCCAGTTGCACAGGGAATGGGAAAAGGAACGGGTAGGGGAACGGGTAGGGGAACGTGTAGGAGAACGGGTAAGGGAACGGAAGGGGAAGCGGAAGTGGAAGTGGAACTGAAACACGAACTGAACCGGTGCCCTGGCAGTCGATCATTAATGAAGTGTCCTTCGGGCCAGGACATGGCAATTTAAAGAGCTGCAACCGCAGAGCAGAGCAGCCGGCTCCCTAATGCGTTGGCCCCTCCCTCCAGGGTGCCTTCAATGCGTGTGTCTCCCCCCGAGGTCTCCAGAATTATCCCCCCGGGTCCGAGGACCGTGCCGGGCATCTAATAGTCACACCACCATCCTCCAGGGCCCCCACTTCACTACCAGTTTGCCGGCAATTGAATGGAGGACCTCGCTCCTCGGAGGACTACATCCTGCATCCTCTTCCTCGCTGCGCAAATAATTCCATTTACTAGCTTCTTTTTATCACTTATCCAGCTAAAGATGTTTGTTTTATTCGCCAGCGTTTTTTATTTATTTCCTATTTATTTTCTCCTCCATCTTGTTGCAGCTGCCACAGCTGGCTGGGCGGTGAGTTATGACCCTCAGTGTAGTTAACATTGCAGGAATTGAAGGAATTAGCAGTGGCCCAGTGGACAGAACTCGGGGAAACTTCGCCATTTTGGGGAGAAGCTCCCTTGGAAATTGCAGCATTTATGGAACAGCTGTATTGATACCATCAAATATTAACTAAGATTCTCATGGTTTCACAACTAGAAAAAACCTGGGAAATGTCTTAAGAAATGCTTGCTCTCCCAGCATTAAATTCCTTTTCCATTCAACATTTTTGATGCCAGAACATGAGTGAAAGGGCAAACCAATTACCAAAGAGAACTTATTGCTTTCCTTAGTGTCTTTCACCGACCTGAATATACACCTATGTGCTATACAATTCTGCATCGCTAAGCCTAGAATGATATTCATTTACACTTAAATGAAGGCTATTTGACATAACCAATCAATACATACCCATAAAGGTTAAATTTCCACTTGCATTTAAGCAGTAAAACAGCAAAATCACAATAGAGTTTATGGGGAAATCAATTCAATTCATTCTGCTAGCTGGTGCAAAATGCAGGAGGCATTCAAATGCAACTAGCGTAATTACAATTGTGGCCTATGAATATTACAACGCCCTGACCTACGATACTTCCAAGTAACTTTCAAAGTTTTCCTCCACAGGCAAACAAGAAAAAAGAAAACAAAAAAAAACCAAATGGCATTTGGCAGTTGGTTATCGCAGTAGTTTAACCCAAAATAATCCCTTTGCTGGGGTGGCCGAAAAAGAAAACTCTCGACTCTCGGCGGCAGTTAAGAAACAGGTGGGAAAACCCCACACAAAGAGGGAAAAGGGGTCGGAAAATTTAAGGAGAGTGTAAATTGAAATTTTATTTATTTATTTTGAAATTTTGATTTTGATTTTCATCTTTGGTTTATTCATTGGCATATGTTTGCATTCATTCGGGGGCCAGCTGCACTGATTGCTTTCGTTTTGATTTCAATTTGCGGATTTAGGTTTTGATTTTTAATAACCTGCATTCGAACGACCCGTCCACTAATCGCACTACCCATCCAAATTGATTTACTCTTTTGACCATGTTTTCTTGTCACTCCTGTTTCATAATGGTCGAGCTGTTTTAGCAAATGTGTCTTTAAAAAAATATGCTGCCTGAGTACACTTTTGTGTATTTAAATCGCAATTGTATGTTATAGAAGCATGATTTATTTAGGTTTCGACATATTTAGGTTGGTTCAAAGAGCTCCTAGTAATATTTAAAAATCAAATCTGGAATTTAGTTACATTTGAAATTTTTTGGAAATACCATTTGTACGCGTTTGACAAAGAGGGAAGCTTATTTCGGCAAGCCGAAAATTACACACTCTGGTTTCTACTTTTCCAGATCCCCAGTTCTTAAAACAACTATGGGATATACCCCACCGAATAATTAATATATAAATATACTACTAATACACATCCTAAGCTAAATGTATTATACATAACTTAAATACTACTTAAAATAGAAAGAAGATTATATTGGCTGATTCAAAATACTTGGTATAGCTTAAGCTTAATAAAAATATTTTATTCACTAAGGTACTCACCTGAAGAAGTGTTCGATGCTCTGGTGTCTTGAATGATGACATCTCCATATATATATATATATCCAGTGATTATTGCAAAACCTCCATCTCCACACATATCCAGTAACTATTCGCTGGAATTCGCATCCATTTTTAGCTGAAACTAGAAGAACAAATCAATTTGTTATTAGGATTATCAATGACGTGGCCTATGTAACACTCAATAATATTACACAACAATTACATGTTTAAGGCTATTTAAACAAAATAAAATATTCAACATGTTATAAGTTGCAAGTTGGATGTTTGTTGTTGGATGTTTCATGTTCACTGTTGCATGTTGATTATAGATTTATGAGTTTTGAACATTGAAAGTTGCTTAAGTTCACCTTTAGTGGCGACTATAAATATTTAATGAACACCTCAATAAGGTCCATACCTGGATGCACTGCATCCTGGAGTCCAAGTCCACCTCCATATACATCCAGTGATCTGTCCAATCGCACTAACACACACACAAACACTCACTCGGAACTTCCGGTCAACTGATTTTCGGAGTGACCATAGCCCATAGGTCACTCATTTCGAGCTAAAACTATTTGGGAATTATAAGTCCCCACAGAAGAAATTAATTTGTAATTAACATTTTCAATGACGTGGCCATGGTAAAATGTAAATATTACTTAATAATTGGTTCTTTTTACAACAGCAAACATTTATGATGTCTTAAGCTGTAAGTTGGATGTTCTATGTTGAATGTTGCATGTTGAATGTTGCATGTTGAATGTTACATGTTGAATATAAAATGTTGAATTTTGCCAATTGAAAATTGCTTAAGTTTACTTTCAGTTGTAAGTTGGATGTTTTATGTTGAATGTTACAAGTTGAATATAAAATGTTGAATTTTTTCCAAAGCAAAAAACATTCTTTCAAAAATGCTCTTTGCTTAATTCCCCTTCTATTGGCACTCAAATCCGAATTCTTATCGAACATACCGTAAGATAGTAACTTAAATGATGTCAATAGTTTTAAGCAGCTTTAAAAAACTGCTAAATTAGTAATGGTGGATCCATCCGCCTGGTCCGCCCTGTGTAAATTGAAGAAAATGCCCAATGAAATTGATTGATTAGCTGCGAGGGGCAGACGACGACGCCGTCAAAGGGGGCACTGCAGGAGGTGCTGGCAAGTCCTGGTGGCCTCTCCGCATATTCCACATGCTTATTTAAAGGCATTGATGCCCCGGCTTGATTCCTGCTCCAAGTGGATGCCAAGCCATATCGCTCCCATGCTCCCATGCTGGGCTGCTGGGCTGCTGGGCTGCCGGGCTCCTCCTTCTGGGTTCCTTCTGCCACATTTGCGATTCCTTTTGCCATTGTCCTGATGCCGCATATGTACACGTGAGTGGATAGAACTCACTTACGACGGAGCCGACGGAACCGACGGAGTCCTGGTCCAAGTCCTGGCTGCCTTTCCTGCTGCTCCGGCTGCTCTGGCTGCTCCTGCCGTCGTCTGCTTACACAATTGTCTGTACATTATTTGAGTTTGTGCTGGCATTTGTTATTTTGCTTTATCCCCTTAGATGAAGGCAAGGCAAAGTAATGCGATTGCATGGGAGGGGAACAGGTTCAGACAAAGCGCGATAGAGACGGGCATACGGATACAGATAGAGATGGATATGGCGACGGGGGGTTGGGCTGGCAAGTCGCGAATCCTTTGGCAACTGACAACTGCACTTGCCGAAAAGGTAGCCAGGAATCTGGTGAAAAATGTATGTATTTATCGCCAGCAAGTGGCAAACAAATCCCCGCCATTCTTCTGCGATTCCCCGAAATAGGCAAAGGACCGTCTGCGAGCTGAGAAGGACAAATATCGCCCGCTCCGCTTCCCACCGAAAAAGTCGATTTCTTTCCCAAATGTTATGGTTTCGCTTGGCCAAACTAAAGGGGCTCGATCGAAAGGCAAACAGGATTTGCCATGTGACAATCAAATGCCATTTTGAGACGTAAAATGTGTTCTTAAAAAATCCCGAAAAATAACTATTGTTTAAAGTACGTTTAATAAGTGTTGGTAAAGAATTTGGCATTTAAGTAGGAGACCGCTTAATCTTTCTTGTTTCTTATTCTTAATTGTAGTCATTAGATTGCATAATTTATATTGCATAAAAAATATAGTTGTAAGCAAGATTATCACCATTTTTATGATATTTAGAGGCTTTTGATTGTTATTTAAATTATGTTTTTTTTGGTAGGTGAACAAATAGTTTTCTAAATTAATTTTTAAAAATATTCTAGGCTTCTACTTAACTTAAAAATCCATTTCAACTGTCAAACAAATATTAAATTCAATTTTATTATATTTTTATTTAAGGCATTCAGTTGAGATTTTATTAAGGTTTTTTTTTATAAGTAGGTACACAAATACCTTACATAAATAATATTTTAATGGTTTTAGTTGTTCTTTAAACATATCCTTTTGATAATAAATATATTATATAATATATTAAAAATATATTTTTGCTCCTACTTCTAATTTAATGTTTCTTATTTTTATTTGAAGTCGCCCAAATCCTTTTTAATAATTCATTTAATAACTTCGCAATGCCTTTGATTAAACCTAGGGTTGCACAAATCCCTTTCAGGGTTCATTTGCAGCAGCTAAGTGAACCGAGAGGCCCCGCCTGGCATCTCTCGCAATGAGCCTTGTTTAAAAGTAGCTTGCTAGTATCTCGCAAATCCCCCTCAGCAAATGCATCTGTGAATTACATTAGGCAAGGCATCTCGGCAACACCATCTTTGCCAGCTTTCCCAGCTTTGCCAGCTTTGCCAGCTTTTCCAGCTCGGGCGGCGCCTTTGCATTTTGCTTGACCTGCTTTGTTGGTTTTCAATTATAATGTCACGCATTTATGCCTGCGCTTATTTAAGTATTATTGTGCTGATGCTGCCCGCTCCTTGCCAGGCTCAAATCCTCAGATGTCCTGCTGCTCCTGCTGCTCCTGCTGCTCCTGCTGCTCCAGCTCATTCTTGCCATCCTCGGTGTCCAATTAAAAGCCGATGCTGCCGCTGCTGCTGCTGCTGCTGTTGCTGCTTCAAGGATTTGGGCACGGGTCGCTCTGGGAGGCGACCGGGGTTAACAGGGGGGATCAACTCCTCTAACATCAGGTGCCCGGAGTTTTGGTTCGCAGTTTGGACTGCTTGCATATTTGATTTGTGCATTTAAACATTTCAAACAAGCTGTGTCAACCCGCCGCTCCACTATTCCAAAGGCCCAGCCGACCCACCGCCGCCCATCAGCCCATTTTCCAAGTGGCAGTGGCAAGTGCAAGCGACATTGCCTCATTGGAAATTCTCTTTAGAGTAATTTCAGTTATTATATTGCTTTGGCTTTGTTCATCCTTGTTCCTGCCCCTGCCGCTGCTGCCGCTGCTGCTGCTGCTCCTGGTGATGCTGCAGCAACTTAACTCCTACCTGGGCATTATTTATTATAAATGATTAACAAGCTGCTATTTGCGAGAGAGAGCCGAGCGGCATCTGCATCGAACATTTTGCCTCTGCAACTGCATCTCAATCCGCATCTGCTGCTTGCGCCGAGAGCTGAAAGCTGAAATCAGAGCACTGAGCACCGAGATCCCGAGGCCTGTCACATCTGGCATTTGTCCTGCCGCTTGTCCTGTCACCTCCTCCCTCCCCATGCCCCGCCCCCTTTGGGCCGTCTTCTAATCCGGCCATAAATGTTGCATGTGTCGAAGGCTTTGAGCGGACAAGGCCGGAAAGACTGAGCCTGCCACAGGCCGACCAGCGGAGGAGCGATTAAATGCCACCTGCGGCTGGGCACAGTGAAGCCTCGAAATGGCCACAGATATATCTTGATATATTTTATCTAAGCCTGTTTCACACTCAGCTAAGTCGAGCTTAGATAGTACCCTAATTTTAACCAGCGGTTAAGCTCTTTTTTTTTATTAAAAAGTCCCTTTTTAATAATTATATTTAAATTTTTAAGAACCACTAAGAAAATAATCATTTTTTTAGACGTTTTATATGTAAAACGAAAAATAAATCTTTTTCAAATGTCTAGTCAATCTTGTTTTAATTAATATCTTTAACCAGGGGTTAAGGTTTATTTTTTTTAAAGTCCCTTTTTATTAATTACTTCTTGCTTAAAAAAATATATAAAGCATATTTTTCACAAGAGTTTTAAAGTGTAAACGAAAAAAAAATTTAGACACTGCCTAGGTAATTCATTCATTTTAACCAGGGGTTAAATTTTTTTTTTTTAAATATCATTTTTTATTAAATTATTTGATTTTTAGTTACAACGTATGAATTTATAGTTATTTTTTATTATTAGCTTAACCACTAAAAATATAACTCATTCAACTGTCAACTCAATCTTGGTCATTCGTAAATTTTAACCAGCAGTTGCAAACTATTTTATTTCAAAAGTCCACCAAATCGTGGTATTCTATTTGATTAAAATAAAATCTTTTAAATTTCTTTACTCTTTGAACTTTATTTTAACTAGACAAATAAAATGAGTTCTCTTATTTTATTTGTAAGCAATTCAAACCAATTTTTAACTTTAACTCTCAGGCATTTGGTAAATTTAAAGAACATGTTAGTTTCCCATAAAAATCATTAATAGGTTTAATCATTAAATATGGCTCATGAATAATATTAATGCTTACATATACTATTTTAATACTATTTTCTCTCAGCTTTAATACTAAATTATCATTTACCATTTACCATAAGTACTTCTTTTGTAGTTTGGTCCAACTTCACCGAATGAGTATAGCTTGTTTGTTTTTACGCAAGTCAGGCAGACATTCGTTTATCTGAAAATGACGCCTCAATTTGACGTTTGGCATGGTTTCGGGAGGATCTATTACGTTTAATTATAATATAACTGATGGACGAATCTTGTGGCTGTCAAAGGAATAATTGGTCCGACTCTTTCCGGTTTTGTATGAATTAACGCAGCTTACGTTTCAATGGCTCATCCGAGGTGTTCGCCTCGTGTGCATTTCACTACCTATATACCTATGTATACCTCTGTATACTGGCCTCGTGCTTATGTACTGCAATGTCCAAGAGCATTGTATTTCTATTTAGTTCGAGTAAGTCATAACTTTTAAGTGTCGCATTGCTTCACTCTCGGCCTTTGGACTTTGAAACTGCCAGCTCGAACTCCCCCAAAAGCCCCCAATCTCCGGCAACGCCACCTCTTAACCCAGCCCCAAAGTCACTCCGTAGACTCTATAACTATATCTCTCCTTTTCCATCTCTTGCAGTTATTGGCATGCCACGCCCCCGCAGAGCAGAAAAGGGGCTGGAACGGAAACAGGAGCCGGAAGAAGAAGCGTAAATAAATATGATAAAGCTTAAGAATATATAATAAAGGGGAGCAGACGACGCAGAGAAGGGAAAGTTTAAATGAAATAACGCAATATAAAAACATAAATAACTAAGGAAAGAGCCGAGCAAGGGGAAGAAGCAGCAGAAGAAGGGGCCAGCGCAGAGAAGAGCCCAAAAAAGTAGGCAACAAAAAGGCGGCAGCTGAGAATCCGTGAAGCTGGCCGGCGCTACGGCAAGGTGAGGCATACTTTTGGGCTCCCCCGAACGAAAGAGGAATCTCCGGCTCCGGGATAAGCAGCCGAATCTCGCCCAGAACCCAGGGAGATAGAGGAGGATAGCGTAGAGTGGAGAGGAGAGGAGAGGAGAGGAGAGGAGCAGCGCTGGGCAGCCGGACAAGAGAGAATAGAGCTCAATTACGCCGCCAAACTGTCGTGTCAGCAACAACGTGAAATGTGCAATTCCTGGCTGGTGCTCATAATTGCGCTCTCCGTTGTCGTCTGCCTGTGGAACTCGCAACAAACCGAAACATCCAAATCATGCCCAGCCGAGTGCATCTGCTTGTCCCAGACTCAAGTAAGCTTAACAATCTACTTGTACTCCCAGGGCCAAGTGCCGGGAATTAAGGGGGTTCTGTTTTCTTTTTTGGTGGGAGGGGGCTTGTGGCAGGGTGGCAACTCTGCACAGTGGTCTTGATCAAGGAACGGAATAATGCATCATATATTTATAGTATTACCTAGTTGTAGAAATAATCAAGTTTGGGAACTGGTTAATTATAGGTCTTAAAACACACCTAAAACTTACTTTTGTTTTTCTCTTATAACATACTTGGAGAAGTTTCCTAGCTAAAAAGTTCTTGAAACTTATATTTTCAATTGATAAGTATATACTGAAGTCTAGTTTCAGTATGAATATATCGTATCATTTTTACCTCATTTTCATTTTCCTTTTATAAAATACTTTATATACTTTATTTTCCTAGTTATAAAGTTATTGAAACTAATTATTTTAATTAATAAGTAATATGACAACATCATAACATTCATACCTTATTTTTTATATATATTAAGAAAATTCTCTGATAATTTTCCTAGCTTTAAAGTTCTTTAAACTTTAAAACTTTTCTGGTTTTTAACATTCAGCTTAACAGAGTTTTGAAAAAGGTTATAAAAAAACTTATTCAAGGAAACAGGAGTCCCCAAATAAACCGAAAGGAAATAAAAGTATTGCCGTGGAAATATATTCCGGTAGTCGATATAAAAACTCTCGCTTGCATGAAGCAAAAAGTATTTAATCACATTTTTGTCAGAGGTATGAGAAAAACAAGAATCGCATTTTCCTTTTTTTTACTTCTCTTTTCAGTGTGGTCATATTTTTTATAAATATAAAAATATGTGATAGATGGAAATGCAAGTATGTTCACCATCACCTTTAGTGATAGCTGTCTGTTTCGTTCGAAAAACCCTAGCACTTAACATTTAAGCGAGCTTGAGCACAAGTGCTAAGGTTTGCAAACCGACCATCTCAAGTTGGTCGAGGGATGGTCAGGGCAGTGGGCTCCACAGTGCGGTCGAGTTGTATGCAGAATCATCATCAGGAGCTCCAGAAGTGGCAGTGGTCAAGGGGGCAGCTCGACGAGGAGCTGGAGCAGATGCAGTACAAGGAGCTGGAGCTGGGGAGGATCTCTGGGGAACCGGTGGTCAGGCAATGGCCACAGCTGCTCGTCGGCCTCGTCGGCACAGTGATGAGCGCAGAAAATTAATCGAAAATGCAGGAAAATGGTTATTTTCCTTTTGTTTCTGCGTCTGTGCTGCCTGAGCCGCTTTCTCCACGCTGCTTTCTCCCGGCTCCTTTCTCCCCCTCCTCCTCTGGGTGTGTGTGTGTATGTGTGGCCGTATTCAATGGTGTCCCGCGAGAGTTTTGGAGCACGCTTAATGCGCATCCTTATTACCAGAGGGAACTTGGCATCGTCATTTCTAGCAAATTGAGAACTTAAGTGATTTCATTATTCCGGATTATAGACAATGCAATGATTTACTCAGCTCTTGTTCTCCACTTATCTCCTCCGCCCTTCACTTAGAGGGTTCTGGCCGCATCTTCTTTACATTTCGGTTGCTCTATTTTAGTATTATTTTCTGTTTTTTTTTGGGCTCAGGCACCCAGTTAACTGCGTTGAGGAGGCGAAATTAGTTCAGGCCCCGCCGAAAAAATAAAGGTAACTAAAGTGAAGCATACTTTTTGGGGTCACCATCCTTGTAGCCATCGCCATCGCCATCGCCATCCCCATCTCGATTCTTCGCCACCGACAGTGCCAGTTAAAGTTCAGCGAACAAGGGACTTTTTAACCGTGTCGCTTGAATTCGCAACTCTGAATGCATAGAAACGAAATTTCATTAAACGGCACAGAACAGCACCGAAACAGAACAGAACGCAGCGGAGCCGAGGCAAAAATAACAATTCAGTGGGGTGGTTGGTCGGGCGAAAGGGAAAGGGAAAGGGAAAGGCCCTCGCCCAAGGAAGCGGGGAGCCAAGGAAAGAAAACTTTTAATTCGTTCATTTAAAAAGGTGAAGCGTATGAAAATTGTGCAAATGTTACGCAAGAAGTGCAGTCAGGGTGGGCTGGCGCCGGGTTTCCGTGGGTTTCGGCGGGTTCTTTGGGGGACTCGGAAGGTATGGCAGGTGGAAGAGGAAGCGGACTGTGGGCGGGGTCAAGAGGAACGTGACAGGCGATGGACAGTTATGCACAGGTACTTGGCGACCTGTAGACTCCGGCCCAGGCCCAAAAAATACACTCGAAACCCGAATTGAGTTCAAAATCATGATTTTAAAATATTAAAAATATTTTCTAAAACACAAAATAATTTTTCTAAATTTCTATATATATTCTGTTTATTACAACATATTTTTTATGATAGTCTAAACAATATATAAAGCGAAAATATACCATTTGGTAAATCTTATGAAGTCAAATTCTTCAAGCCCAATGCAAGACACAGGCCCAAAAAATACACTCGAAACCCGAATTGAATTCAAAATCATGAATTTAAAATATTTTCTAAAATACAAAATATTTTTCCTAAAATTTTTATATATATTTTTTTTATTACAACGTATTTTTTTATGATAGTCTAAAGAATATATAAAGCGGAAATATACCATTTGGAAAACCTTATGAAGTCAACTTCTACAAGCTCAATTCAAGACACAGGTCCAAAAAATACACTCGAAACCCGAATTGAATTCAAAATCATAAATTTAAAATATTTTGTAAAATACAACATATCTTTTATGATAGTCTAAACAATACATAGAGAGGAAATATACCATTTTTTAAGCTTTATGAAGTAAAATTCTACAAGCTCAATTCAAGGCACAGAACCTACTACAAAAACCAAAAGGAAACTTTTTTTATACACCAATTTAAAACAAGTATTTAAGCTATTTGAAATATAATAAAATCCTTACGGTCAATGAATAATATTAAGAAAATGCATAATAAGTCTTAAGCTTGATTTATTTTCTTTTGTTTTAAATTATTTTCTTATTTAAGCTTTTGATTTAAAGTTGTGATATAAAGTAGCAACTCTTTATAGAGCTTTAAAATATAAATTTTTTATCTAGTCTACAAAGCCACTTTTACTAACTATAAAAATAGTTTTGTATGTAAATGTAAAAAGATTTAAAACAAGAAATATAAAATTATTTAAAATACCCTTTATAATTTTAAAACATGTTAAGAGGTATATTTAAAGGTTTATAATACAAAATATTTTTTAAATACAAGTAAAAAAGTAGCATAGTTTTAAAAACAGTGATAATTTTCTAGGGTTATTTTCCGAGGGTTATTTTTAGCACTATAAATATTTTTTAAAGTGCAAGCGGAAGAAAATGCTTGGCAGGAAAACGGCACACATCAGCACATAAAAGTTATAAAAAATGAAGGTACAAAGCAGAATGACCAAGGACGAAGACAAGGAAGACCAAGACCGGGAGCGAAGGATGTGCGAAAAACAATGCTAGACAAGGATATCGCTGCCAGTAACCACGGACTCGCACCGCCGCCAAAAAGCAAGAATTCGATTTAATTTTATTTTCAGCAATAAAGCCACAAATTCAATTTTCGCGCCACGCATCAAACAAAGTCCTACTCCGTGCTCCGTGCTCCGTGCTCCTTGTTCCTTGCTCCTTTGACTCCGCATCCCTCACTCCGGTGTGGCGTCTGATCTGATTGCCCAACGGCTGTCAGTTGCCATGGAGCGGGCTGCCGAGGAGCTATCAATGGCGCCCACGGGAAAAGCGGGCGGGGAGATGTCATAAAGCAAGAAGACACACAAACTGATTAAGAGCGAAAACCTTTGATGAGTCGATGAGTCCGCTGACAAGGCGGACAACCTCCGGGGGTCGGGGTCTCCATCTCCATCTCCATGTCCGTCTCATGGCGGCTGAATAAATGTGACATCAAAAGGTGACCCAAACAATGTGGCTGGCGCAGGGCAGAGCAGGCCAGTGAAAGGCAAATAGCCAGGTTTGCCCGGCCGGGAGGTAATCTAATCAATGGAAACACCTTTTAACGAGTAGGAAGGCCAGTGACGATCGCATCGAACATTGCTGATTTACAATTTAGTGATGCGGAATGCTTTTCAAAATCCAATTTCAGCAAATACTTTCAAAGATTTATCTGAATTTGTTTCCATAAATGGTACTATAAATTTGATTAGATTTTTACAAATATAAATAATTATCTTGATAGCCTTATTATATTATTTATTATTTATATTAAAAACTAAATGGCTAACTTGTTCAGGGATTCGAAGTGGAAAGCTAGAACCTGATGGGAATTATAGCATCGCAAGAGCGGATAGGTTCGAAAATGTTATACTAAACTTAATATGTATTATCTGTTTTAAGCGTTTCCATAAAACCACTAATAATAAGAATTCCTGAACATTTGGGGCAAAAATTCAATATGATGATACTTTATAAGCTAGTTTTAAATGGAACCCTTAAAGGATGAAAGTCCTTTAACCTCTCTAGACCCGTTTAAGCCCCTCACTTAAGGGAATCCCCCTCTTTTCCCCCCAGGTGCTGTGTAACACGGGCGGCCTCGAGCAGATCCCCCTGCGCCAGCTGCCGGCGACGGTGGAGAACCTGGCGCTGACCAAGAACAACTTCCCCATCATCAAGCCGGACTCGTTCGCCGGCCTGCGGGCGCTGAAGAAGCTCTCGCTGGACGGTAACAACATCACGCGGATCAAGCAGTTCGCCTTCCGCGGCCTGCCGCGCCTCAAGGAGCTCTCCATCCAGTACACGCCGCTCCAGATGGTGGCCCAGTTCGCGTTCGCCGGGCTGCAGAATCTGTCCACCATCCTGCTGAGCCACAACCAGATCCATCGGATCGAGGGCAACGCCTTCGCCGGCACCTCGAACATCAAGCTGATCCTGCTGACCAACAACCCGCTGATCCGCATCGACAGCTCGGCCTTCTCCAGTCTGACGAACGTGGGCCACTTGATCCTGCCCTCTGGCATCCGGAGCATCGAACAGGACGCCTTCTTCGGCATGGACACGGTGGGTCTGCTGAAGTTGGCCTACATGGACCTCAAGGAGGTGGCTCCGTTCACGTTCCGTGGTCTCTCGAACGTGCTGCTGCTCACGCTGCAGGAATCGGATCTGGGCATGATCTGTGCAGATGCCTTCACCGGTCTCAGCCAGGTGGAGACGTTGCAGATCCTGAACAACAAGATCGACTCGATCGAGGAGCTGAACTTCACCAGCACGGCGGCCATCAAGCACCTGAAGTTCTTCGGCAACCATGTGCTGGAGACGCCCGATCCCAATGCGATCATCGTCGACGGGGTGGAGCACCTGCAGCTGGTGAGCAACCATTTTCCCTGCGGCTGTCACATCCACACCCTGCTCGATGGACCCCTGGCCGAGGGGGCCCACAATCTGAGCGACTTCCTGCAGAAGAACTACTGCATATCGCCGCTGGAGGTCAACGGGCGGGTGATGAGCGAGCTGGACATCGACTCCATTGGCCGCTGCTCCGATCAGCTGACCAAGGGCAATCTGGGCAGCTCGGCGGCCTCGCTGGCCCTCGGGATCAACTCGATGCTGCTCATCGCGGTGGCCAGCTGTGCGGAGTGGCGACATGTCCGTCTTCTGGCCAACCGGCTGGCGCAGCTCCTTGGCCACGTGGCCTGGCGAAGGCGTCGGAAACGGCGGAAGGGCAATTAGGCGGAGGTCTCCTGCGACGACTACTGGAGGTAGGTAACATCAATTTTGAGCACATTATTTAGGATCTGGTCCTTCGAGCCGGATACTGTTAGCCATTTTATTTTTTGTAAAATAAGTCACATCCCAAAGCTATGTGAATAGCTAAGTAGATTATATTTTTCGGCAAAATCTTTATTTAATAGCAAGTTGCTATTAAAATTTTCAACTGGTCCTTCGAGCCGGATGAGCATAACCAACAAGCTAAGCTTTACTTGGAATTAATCGTAAAACTAAATTGTATAAACATTTAATTCAATTATAAATGAGCAGAAAATATGTTTTTATAGCAAGCTAGATATTTTTCGCCTGTGATAATCAGAATTTTATGAACTGGTCCTTCGAGCCGGATAGCAGACAGTTTTAGTTTTTTTTTCCGTGTAACCTGTAAGCGAAGCGACACCTGCTCAGCTCTCAAGTCCTAGTCTCAAAATCCCCGAGAGCCACAAAAATGTGGCCAGTCGGCAAATGGAAAACGGTTTCAATGGCCTCTCATCTTTAAATGCAATCGCAAACATGGCCAGCAAAGTGTTTAGTCATCGTCATAAGTATTCCACGCAGTCCAATCCCAACCAATTCGCTGGGACCAACCCCCCATCCCCACAAAAGCAATTGAACGGCTTGAAGGACCAGCAAGCCGGCTGCAGTGCAGCCAACATCGGTGCTCGGCTACAGTTTCATTGTGGAGCGCTTTAAGAGTGTGCTGCAGGGTGGTTGGTCGGGTTAGCATACAAAACGAAAACGGAAATTACAAATTCTATTCACTCGCCCGACTGTGGCACTCTAATTCGTAGCCGGAGCTGCTGTAGGTGGGGCGGAGGAGCAAGAGTCCGGAGTCCTGAGTCCGAAGTCCTGTGCCCCCGGGCCACCCAATCGCCTAACCCATTTAGCCTTGCAGCCAAGAGCAGACGGAGCAACTTTGATGGAGACGTTGGGAGTCCTTGAACAGCGGCGATGCGGGGCAGGGGACAGCCAGGAGCCAGGAGCCAGGAGCCGGGCTATTCTTCAGCCGCTTATCGCAAAGGATTTAGATTTATCTAACTTGATTATGAGGCCGACCGGGGGGCTCCTTGTCCCCGTGCCACCGCCTGGTCAAGGGGAAAGGCCTTCGGTTCCTGGGCGGCCTAAAACAAATGCCCAGAGAAATCATTGAAGGAAATTAAAACTTTGTTTACTTTTAAGTCCTTTCTCGTCTGAGGCAGCAGCAGTTGAATAAGAGGTCGAATCAGAAACAGAATCAGTATCACAGGCGGGGCCAAAAAGTTCAAGAAGGGCAGTGGAGAAAAGAGTGCCTTTTCTTTTTTTTTCTGTGTGCACTGAGCCCGTTCTGTTTGCATTTGCAGGGCCCGCCTTGCTGGCCACATTAGATGGCCTATTCACTTAATCAGTTTCATTTTTTAGCCGCCAGCCCCCATGCCCGTTTTTCTTTTTCCGGCTAATTGAAGGACAGCCAGTGGCCGGCGGGCAGGATGCGGCAATTTGAGTCCACTTAAAGACTTAAAGCCACTCCTGGCTGGGCCAAAAGGCGACATGAACGTGCGATGGTCGCCAATGCGGCTGGCTTAACACGTTCCTCCTGCCACGCCCACGCTCCCCCATCGAATCCCTGCCCACTCGAATCCTCCAGGATGGACCATGTTGTAGGCGCACTTTGCTCTTTGGCGCTTGGGCATTCGTCCGCAGATCGTTAACTTAATTGTTCCGCTTGAAATCCGAAAACTGCCAACGCTATTGTTGCGACTGATAGTCGTGAATGGCCGTGACCACGCCCCCTTAAGGCCCCCGCCCCCGCCCCTGCCCCCTGGCAAACGCCTATGGCGGGCAGAGGAAGTGACACAGGAACAGGAACAGGAATGCAATAAAATTGGCGTGACTAACTCAGCTCTGGAAGCGATGTGAGCATTGCAGATGAGCTGCTGAGGCTGCTTCAGGCGGAGAATCGGATGAGGATGTGTATAGGGGGGGGGGGGCTTTTTGGGGCCTGACTACCCCATGTGGCAGCCACTGGAGGGCGCAAGTCGTGCGTGCCTCGGCCAACGTTGACGCTGTCATGCAATCAGCAAATAGGCGACCGCAGCAAAAGTCGCGTAATTAACGCGAGGCCAACATGGACTAGGTGGCCACACCGCCGGATCTCCCCCATTTCCACATTTCCCCATTCACCAGCTTAAATTGGAGTCCCGAATCAGCGCTACAGCGCTTCCCCCGCATCCGTTCCTCCAGCTGCCCATCCCGTCCATCCATCCAACTCTATATATATCATGGCCATGGCATAGCATATCCGTACCCCTGCGAAAGCTGTGATAAATGCTCATCCAAGGTCCGGAGCCAAAGCAAACATGGGAAAGTGAGGGGCGATAAATAAAATCATCGACGACTACGATGGCGAGCTGTAAAAACGTGGAGCGAAAAGTGAAATGCAATTGAGAGAGTTGCAAATTGAAAAGACTCGATTAGAAGGGCTTGCCCGAGGAGGAATTTTTCCAGATTATTCCAGAGCAAGTGTTCCCAGCCAAGCGATGGCCAAATAGCCGTGGGCCATCCAACTGGTGATGGTTAACTGGCGTTATTAACAAGGGGAAGTTCCACACATCCTTCACGCATAAGTATTCCTTCCCCTCAAGAACCCATGCGGAATAATCCTCTACCAAAGAGGCATTACTCCATCATCTTTATCTGAGTCACCCCCGGCGTCACAAGTGGTGACTCAGTCACCACCCTAATCACTGCTTACTCATCACATGCAAGCAACCCATTCTCATGGCCTTACCCACTACCTCGGCCCTTCTGCTAACCCTTCCCACACCACTGGCCTGAAATCTCTGGCAAATTACCAGCGACATAAATTAAAAGCCGACCACAATGGCTATAAGACTCTGGTCGAGTGCGCCTGAAATATGACAACGGCCAGTGGCGCGTTAAGCGACGTCCATTTGCGTGTCATAGGGCATTTTTATACATATTTGCCTGGTCGAGAGAATTTATTGAGCTAATACAAAATTTAATCAGCCTATATACCGATGCCTCCACCTCCTCCCCCCTGGCGTACTGTCGCTGTCCCCTTTTTGGCCCCCCTTTTGGCCCTTTTTTGTGCACTTTTCTGTGTATTATCAGACTCGGGGCCACCATAAATAACAGAAAGTAAGGTCCGCAGTTGAAGTCGAGGTCCAAGGTCGGGGTCGATTTAGCAGTTGCCCGAAGGGAGACCAACAGCTGGCGGCGCCAAAGGATTGGCATTGGTCCTTACACTTCATTTAAAGTCAAGGAGTCGCACATAAATTTCCATGCACATAATTAAACGACCAAATGACAAAGCAAAATCGTTAAGCCGAGGTCGAAATGGCGGCGAATTACTAAAACTGCTGGTTGGGTAAAGTGTAGGAAGGGTATGGTATAGGGATAGGGATTGGGATAGGGCTAGGGATAGGAAAAGGGGACCGATACGACCTCGGGTTAAACACAAATCTAATAAAATATGCACCCAGATGACCCCCGCAGATGAAAGCACCACCCCAAATGGCTGCTAATTTTGGTGTGCGTTGTGTGTTTATCTAATAACAAAAATTATGAAAATCTATGTGGGTGTCCTGTCAATTAACGTCGCCTGTAATGAGTCGAATGGCACAGAGTCAGGCGCAGCACACCGGGCGTATGGGCAATGCGGGCCAGGGGTTTATTTTGGGTGGTAGGATTTTGGATGGGATAGGTCATTGACGTGACCAGTGGAGGGGAAATAATCGGAGAGAATGATGGACAAATTATATTGCTTTGGCGGTATATTTATTGATAGATATTGATACCTTATCAATCCATAAAAATGATATGAGTACTTGGTGTCATTATTATAATTATAAATTATTAATTAACTCGGCATGGTATCAGAGATTGAGAGACAAATGATATTGCTTTGTAATTGTATTCATTGTTAGGTAATCTTTATCGAGCCATAACAAAGGTAAAAGAACTTGGTAACATAATAAAAATCATATAATATTAATTAACTTGGAATGGATTATTAGGAGAGGGGGATCGAATTTTGGATAGGATAGGTCATCAATAATACCAATGAAAGATAAATATTTAGAGGTAATGATACCCATATTAAAGTGATTTGCAATTATAGGTATTTATTGCTAGGTAATGCTTATCAAACCATTAAAATGAAAAGAGTGCTTATATTAAATATATAATCTTCATTAACTAGGAACAGGTGGATGCTAGTTTTGGATAGGATAAGTAACTCGGAATAGATAGGTAAGAAAATAGAGAGGTGGATTTTTAAGGTAAAATCATAGAATGATACTTAATTAATATTATAAATATATATATTTTGTGGTATTTCTTGTAACTAGGACTGCCTAATTAGTTTTGAATGCAAGGGCTAACGTGTTGAAATGTGGCAGACGTCTCTTCATAAATCAATTCGGCTAATTTCTGCCCAGCCTGGGAATTTCGGCTTTATAAAAGGGGTGGCAGCGAAGGCCCCCACCTTCATCGCCGCCTGTCAGACTCGATAACTCAGAGTTCCGTCGAAAATGTTGGCACAAGGTATGTAGATGGGTGTCGGGGGTTAAAACAGAAGGAACAACTTTATCAACGCGATTTTGGCCGCTAACTGAAGACTGAGATTGCGACTGACACACAGTCGAGGCCGAGGCCGAGGCAAAAATGCTTAAGTAAGCTTAGTGAGGGCTCAACCCACGCCACCCCATCAACCTGCTCTTAACCCATAAAACATCTCTACACATGTGCGCCCTTTTGTATGCCAGAATGAAACTCAATACGAGCCGGGGGGTGCAGGGCGGGCTGCGAAAGGTAACATGGGGCCGGGCTCAACAATTTAAAAGTTAAAAACTTTGCTGCCGCCTTTAAAGCCTTTAAGTATTTTAATTATGTAGGATTTGAGTTGCTCTGGCCTGGGCTCATGGCCCAAAGCCCTGCGAAATTTGTAGATGTCAGTGTGTTTTGCTGGGGAGTGTAGCAAAGTGTGGCAAAGTGGAGTAAAGTCGAGTGCCGGGGGCTGTGGGCTGTGGGCCTGCTGACTGCTGCCAACTAATTGAAAAATCGCCTATGCCCGAGGCTCGACTTGTCTCAGTTGCCAGAAACTTTTTAGCCACCCCAGTGCGTGCGAGATGCGAGTTGTTAGGGGAGGGGAGGGGACTTCAGATTCCAGATACAAGATAGGAGACAGGAGATTCGAGATTCGAGATTCGAGATGCGACCTGATGTGACACATGCAAATCACATGAGCCAGGTTCTATGGCCGCCTAAGTGCTTTCCCAGTCGCTTGTGTCGCTGCGAATCTGGTTCAAATTTCACAAATCCAGACCGATCATCTCACTCACCGGCCGACACCAGACAGAGATCATCATCATCGTCGTCGTCGTCGTCGTCGTCCTGGCCTCCGCACTCACATCAGCATTCACATCTATATCCGCATCTACATCCACATCTCCATCCACATCAACAACATCTTCATGCTCTTGAGTCGGCAATATAAATCAAATCAAAAGCACAAACAAGCCGCGAGTGTGTACACAATTCAAGTAAACTCCATAGAGAGATTGCCATGCCCGAAAATCCAAACAGGGGCAAAGGCAGGGGCGTACTAGAGGGGGGATTGGGCATGGGCATGGGTATGGGGATGCGAGGTCCAGAGACAGACCTTCAACTGGGACATAAATCAAGGCGCCGGCAACTTTGCACTGCACTTGCTCGACCAGTTCGGGACAGTGGGTCCGGAGTACAGAGTGCAGGGCACAACCAGGACTTTCAGGACATCCAGGACACCCGGCATACCAATGTCAGGGGAGATGGGCGCACACAGATATATCTGTTCATATAGATATACGATATATACGATAGATAGGCATGTAAGTGCACTCGAATGTTGCTTGTTGCGATGATGACATCGTCATCATCCTGTGATGGGGACATCCCCCCCTTCCCCCTTCTATAGTAGAATAGTCATCCTTCTCGTATTCGTCCTTGCCCAGAGTCGGGGAAAATGCTGTGTTGAACATCAATCTGCTTGAGCTATGACAACGAAGCGTTTTATTGTTGTAAACACACAGACAAACAGAGATATAGGTGGGGAGGGGGGGTGGTTGGGTTTGAGGTCCTACATACATATAAAAATAGAGAATGTCCCTTGAAGAGCTCAACTAGTTGGAGACCCTGTGAACTGCCAATTCAACGAGCTAAACGGGCTTGCCTCTCAAGTTTTTCGACTGAGCAGTTTGTTTATTACTTGACAAGTTGCGTTTCGAATCAGTTTAAAGTTGAAACTTAAAAGGCTTCCGAAAGTCACGGGTGGGTGGTGCGGGTGGAGCTACCGAAGAAACTTCAGCCAACTTGGGGATTTCGCTGTTGGTGAACTTTTCGTAATCTTTTTTAAGATCTCCTGGCTTTTGGTTGCCATATGGCAGCTATATGTCTACTTAAGTGGAAATCTGAAATGCTACTCAAAAACTGATCATGTGATTCTCTTATCTTCTTTCAGAGAACTGCAGACTACATCTCAAGCAGCGAATTCAAGCTTCAACACTCCCTGCCATTAAACCCCTTTCCGATTGTTACCAGGGTATTTGTCATCTATTGCATAAACTTGGAGTCTCCGTAGATTGAAAATGCGGGTCTTAGATTGGCAATGCAGTTTTTTGCTATCATCATGCGGAATCTGAGAAACTGGAACTGGAACCCTTCTTGCTATTCGCCATCCTGCCCTGCCCCGAAAAATGCTGAACCCTAGGCTAATCCTGCATCCAGGACACTGCATCCTGCGTATCCTTCGCCCGAGGGCCCAAAACTACATTCGTTTGTTAGTTGTTTACGTTTCTGTTGCCATTTCGCTCTGTTTGCGTTAAATGTGAAGCGCGGGCAGTGGCAGTCTGCGAAATGCAAAATGCGAAATGCTAAATCCACAATGCGAAATGCGGACTGCGGATTGAACACTAAATTATTATATCAAATTTCGAGTCAAATGTGTGTAAATCATAAAGTGCACACATGCGGACGAGGGCATAGACAAAATCCAATGTAAGCGTATTTGTATTTCCATTTCTATTTGTATATGTGACAGTTAAATATATATAAACCTAGCTATATGTATGGAAGAGAATTTTTTTTTATCATAGTTGATAGTTCATAAATAACTGGGATATTTATTGGCCAATTAATAAAGATGCAATTTATACAAACATCTACATATATGTGAAAATAAACAACAGCAGAGGCATAATCTGCATTACCTAGCCAGATGGATATAGTATATATATATATATATATGCATACATCCGAATGCATAGCCAGTCTAGTCAATTAATGCCACTGTATCTTGTATCTTTGTATCTACGATAGCTATTCTAAAGCTAGCTAAAACCAAAACACACAAACACAAATACCAAAAGCAAACAAACATTTGTACTTATTTTATAAATCGAGTGAAACTATACGAGTCCGCTATATACGGAGCACACACTATTATTATATGGATAAATATGTGATAAAACGTTTGCAATGCCACAAACTCACAGATCTAGGGGGCGAATGGGCGGTGTGCTATGGATATACCTGTATCTTTATCTATTCCAACCGCCCATTTTTACCCGCACTGCAGGCTGTACATATCAACAGGTTACAGGTGGAGAACTCTTATCAATTACTAACTTGCTTATCGGACATGTAAAACAAGGATAACTACCATGTACATTTTATAGCGAAGCCCAAACTAGCCCAACTATATTTATAAGTCAGCCTCCGAAATGCAATTCGATCTAACAGAAAATTAAATGTGTAAATTAAAACAATTTGTCCAAACAATTTGCCGCAGAACGCAAATCAAATGAAACAAAACAAAACAGAAAAACCCAAACAAAACAACCGATTTGTTCCGGCAAATCAAAAAATCTCTCTTCAAGCAAATTGTTTTCTAGGTGTATGAGTAGTATCTGTGTTTCGCCTGCGTTTCGTGTGTGTGTGTGTGTGTGCGTGGTTGTGTGTGTGTTTGCATATCCTTTTTTTGAGGCCCAGGAGAATTGTTATTCCAATTAGACGTGTTAACGAGCGAAAGCATTGCGCAAAATAACACACAAGATACGTGCAATATATACACTTAGATATACAAAAAATATACTAACGACTAGATATCGAAGTGTTTTTTTTTGTCACCCATAATATTTATGAGAAACATTTCCTCGTCAACCCTAAAGCTGCTATATAAAATTACAAAAAAAAAACCAACTCTAATACCAAACTAATAGTACTTATAGTGAAAGGTAAAACTAGAAAATATCGATTGTTAATACTGCGATAACGTCTTCGATTAAATGTAAAATAGCATAAATGTGTGACCTAAGTAAGTTCCCATCATCATTATTTCGTGTCTAAACTGGAGCATCGAGTTGCAGGTGCAGAGGAGAGCCGTCATAAGCACATTGCATTAAAACACTAAATATATATAATGTTAACTCTAGGCTAAATATGAGATATACAGGTGCATAACGATAACGATAATGAGATACCAAGCTACAAAAGGAAAACTAAGCCCAAGGAAAGCAAAAAAACGAATACCAAACTAAAACCTATGAAAAATTGATAATCTATAATAATAATAATCAAACCTACTATCGATGAGGAAGCCAAAAAATAAAAAAAAGAAAAGGAAAAACAAAAAAAACAGAATGAGCGAAACAAAAACAAACATAATAAATTCAAAAGCCAAGCCAAAGGATTATTTATTTCTGGTGGAAATGTAGGTGGGATGACAATAAATGCGGGTCCTGTTCGCAGTAAGTAGGCGTGGCCGAATGGGCGGCGGCGGATAAGGGTTGCCGGAGTCCAATAAATCAAGCATTGGCGCATCACAGATGCTCTTCTTCGCCACGCTGGTCGAAGCTTAAAGTCCCCTTCCCAGAACCCCTTCCCAGAACCCCTTCTCGAACCCCTTCTCGAACCCCTTCCCAGAACCCCTTCCCGGAACCCCTTCCCACGGAGCCTTTGTCTTTTTTAACATCTTCCTCTGGCCGCCTCGGCTGCTTCATTTTATGTTTCTTGTTCCGCTTTGCTAGTTTTTTATTTATATGATGCAAAAGCTTTAAATGCGTCACCAGCAGCAGCAGCAAAAATACCAGGACAGCCCTGGGGAGGCTTGAAGGGAAAATGGGGACTCCCAGCGAGAGGATACACAGCAATTTCAGCAACAATAATAAATATCTCGAGTCAACCGCAGCCACAGCAAAATGCAAAAAAAACAACAACAACAAAATGGCACAAAAAACAGAAAACAAAAATGGCACAAAAAAAGAACAGGAGCCGCACAAAACGCTGTCTTTTTTCGCCGCCAAGTCCTCCGCCCGACTTTCCCCCCTTGAAAAAGACAAATGTATGCATAAGTCGCCAACGCAGTGTCTGCAGAAATGATTTCACCCAGTGCCTGCCGCATTTTGAAGCCCAGCACAGTGCCGCACAGTCGGGGAATCCCCGCTCCTGCATCGCGAAAAGGATCAACCAAATCGGTTGTCAATAGGGATTCATCAGAGGGTCATGGCTGATGTCCTCACAGGGATGTTTAATCCCCTGAAGATTTTGATAGAACTATGTTATTTTTTAATAATTCGTTTTTTCATTTCTATAAAATTTATTTTTTAGTTTTATGGTTATGATTTTAAATTAAAAAATATTTGCTCACATTAATCAATACACTGTTAGGAACAGGACAGAACGTAAAAGAAAGTAAGATGGATAAAAACAAATGTTTAATATTTTTTTTAGATTTGATAAACCGAAAGTGATTTTTTATTTTCCATCAGGATTGCAATAATAAATAAAAAAAAAGTGGAATTAAAAGAAAAAAAAATTATTTATTTATAAAGATTTTATAAAAAATAAAAAGTTTTCCTTTTCTTTTAAGTATTATAACCTTTAACAAAATAACGTGGAAAATTATTTAAAAATATATATATAAAAGTGTTTCCTTTTCCAATAAAGATTATATTATATAATTTACTATCTAAATTGTTGAAGTTCCTTTGAGTTCCAGGTAACTTATTGCAGGGGTGCTATAACTTGTTTCCTATTTTTTAGAAGGAAGGAAGGATGGATGAAAAACTATCACTCCTGATGAATACTATCGCGCCGCCCTGCTTGATGGCACTCCTTTGGCCAATTACTTTCACCGGCACCTGTATCGCACTCACACTCACTCTCGTGCAAAGGCAGAGGCAGAGTTGGTCCTTCGGTTTTCGGCTTTCGGCTGCCCCTGTGCGCAAAATATGAGGGGCATTAAAAATTAGTCCAAAGTACTGCTAAGTGCGGAAGCAGCCGCGGCAAACTATCAACGAGAACTGCCCTAGAGCGACATAGAGCGATGGGTCAGCCAGTTAATACCCTGGCTCAAGGGATCTGAAGATAGATGGGTTTTAAGAAATCGCAAAAAAATAATTGTCAAGGCAAATGAGTCAGGTTTTTAAAAAGATCATAGATGTCTTGAAGCAAATATAAAATCTTTAAAATATTTACATATAATAAAGTACTATTAAAAGTGTATTATATCAAAATGCGATTCAAGAAAACTAAATACCACATAAGCTTTGGCAAACAAAATTATAATTAGTTATGGAGTTTACCTAAGCATAATTTCAAAACCATCAACCGTGAAGATGAAATGATTCCGCAAATAAAAAAAATATGTTGCCCTGACTACCCTTATGTCCGCGACTGTCTGTGTAAGTATATGAGCTGCAACAATGCGACACACACACACCGCCAGAGGAAAGCGCAGAGAAGCTAGCGTGCCATATTTTTACTGTACAGTTAGCAGTTGTGTATGGCCTTCCGCCTTCTCCGCCCCCCGACCACCTCCCCCCAGCGCCACCCACAAAATTTGTGCGTTGCCATTAGAGGTGGATGTAACCGCGGTTTCGTGTCACATCCTACTTTTTTTTTTAAAGTATTGTATCACTTTTAGTTAACTCATACCAGTTGAGTATTTTGATACCTATAAATAATCCTTGATCCCTAAAAAAACATTATTTTATTATTTATATAAAAAGCGTTGTACATTTTTCCATTAGACCATTTGAAAATATATACAACACAGTCTATGTTCTTAAAAAAATATGTAGGAGCAACTGAACCTTATCACTAGAACAAGATTTATAAATTATATCACTTTTCAAGCCTCTGTTGTTATCATTATTTTTCCAAAGTTTTTTTTGAATGAAACAAAAATTAAAAAAATATATAATTTATAAATTTGTAAAAAAAAATATTTTATTTACTTTCTTGAAAAGAAGACTTACTTCCCTTATCAATGAAATAAATTTTTAAAGCCCTTATGACACTTGCTAAATTATAGTAATTTTGGAAGTCAAGGCTACCCAAATATGACTAACTTAATATATAGTCATAAAATGTTGCTTGGCAGTAGACCACTTTTTCCCTAAATTACCCTAAACTTCTAAAATAAATAATATAATAATAATACAAAATTAAACTAGTGTCATAAGGCCTTAAGTCAACAAATAACACTGGAAATCGAATGTTAGGAAATGGATTTCTCAAAAAATCCCACTTGTTCTTATCTTTATTTTCAGCCCCTTAAAATGTATTTTTTATAGAAACAAAAATATTTTCTTTATATTTTGTTATTATTTAGTTGTGTTGAAGCAATGCCAGACAGCGGCCATCTCTAGTGGACAGCTCCTACTTTTTTCCACCGCGGACTCTACTAGTTTTGTTGGTCGAAAATTTTAATGCCACATTTAGCGCTGGCGACAATGCTGACGTCGGAGCGCCCCCCCCCTCAGCCCCGCCCCTGGGAAACTGCCATGAAATGAGCGGGGCTTAAAGCGCCCCGAAAGTATTCTCTTTTTTTTTGCTTTTGCTTTTTTGGATGGCATGTAGGAACCATCCGTAGGGCCCAACATTGGCATATGCCACGCGAATATGAGCAGTTGCATATTCACTCGTGTGGGGGGGGGGGGGGGGGGGGGGGGGGGGGGGGGGTGTGTGGGTGGGTATGGCTTAAAGGGGGTCCAGTCTATTGGCCAGAGAACGAACATAATTGGCAAGTTGTATCCATTGGTAATGGTTACCGAGGACGAAAAAGAAGGAGAGTAGCTGCGCTGCATGGTAAGCGGTATTCGGCATTCGAAATGCGGGCTGGGGGATGGTGTGGCATGGTGAAATGCTCGGCAAATGGAAAATACAAAACGAAAATCGCTTAAACTGTGCAAACCAATAAATTTAAAGCAGCTTAAGCGATGAACACGAAACAAAACAGAGCAAAACAAAAACAGTCTGGCCAGGGAAAAGTCCGAGTGGGCGGCAGAAGGCGTGGGCGGTGCGACTGACTGCACACAAAAAGCTACTTTGGAGGCGAGTGTGTGTGTGTGTAAGTGTGTGTGTGCTGGTTTTGAGTCCTCAAAAAATCATTGAAATTAAATGCAAATCAGCCGACAAAAAGGATAAACACATATATGTATGAGTGTGCCCAGGTGGGTGGGCTGGTGGTGGGCGGAAAGAGCCCCTGTGGATCGGTGGGCGGGCCTGCTGGGTGTCACTTGAGCTGGCTGTTATTTCTATGGCCAGCTGGTTGTTTAGTTTGGCCGGTCATGCATCATCGTCATCAGCAGCGGCATCATCATCCTCGTCGCTATCATCGTTATCGCCATCCGCAAATGCACATAGGTAAACACAGCCAAACCAGCACTCACCTTATGTATTGCCACACGCGGAGAAATTGGAGGCGTATCCCATGAATTCCACAGGGATCCTGATCAAATTTCTTTTTCTTAAAATTTTACACTTGAAAAATAATATTACTTATTACTTACTAGCTAAGATAAAAAAAGATATTAAATAAAAAATTTGAGAAGGGAATTCTTTTTAAATATATGATATATATATGAGGCTACTTTTAAGGTATTTTCTTATCATAATTAATATCATTTGTCCCCATATTTAAAGTGTATTTAAGATTTATATAAGATATTCAAGATGGTTAATTATTTGTAGTAGAAAATATTCTGATTGGTCCATATATGTAAAATTTATTTAAGATCTATATAAGATTTTTAAGATGGACATAGTTTTTAGTAAAAAAAATATTACATATTATCAAGGTTATAGAGTACCTTTTATCTATATCTATCTTTTATTAGCTTTGATCTAATAATAATGGTAAAATAAGTATTGAGCTTCCAATAAAAATATATATATAATGAGTATTATATCTATACCCTGATATGATCTGTAAAGGGTATTATTTGGGTTCTTTTTCAGCTATACACCAGGAAAAGCTTCTAGAGTCATGGTCAACCCATAAAAACAAGTGCGGAGCTGGCAACTTTCAACAGGCAACTTCAGTAATGATAGGTCTGTCGGGCATGGCGTCTCAAGTATAATTTGATTAGCACCAATTAGGCGAATCGAGGTCGCTCGAAATTAGTTTAAGAGTGACCTATTTCTCTTTGTGTACGCACATGATCGATGTGTGTGTCTAGTATATGCAGGTGCATATGAATGTGTGTGCAAAGCAGGCTTTGGCTACTGTGCTACCCCCCAGACCCCTCCTCACGCTCTCACTGTTTTCACTTGCTGCACAAACACAACAAACACCAATTGAACTGCAATTGCATGCAATGCATTTTGCATTTTGGATGCCCCAGACAAACACTCAACGAAGGCGGCTTCCGGGGCGGGGGTGGCGGCCTGAATGGAGCTCTCACATGGCAGAAGCATCTGCTGGCCATGAAATGATCCTTAAAAGACCACAAAACGATTTTATTCAATTAAAATGTCAAAAACGGTGTTTGTTTTCGTTATTTAATGCTATAAATATTTACACTTTTATCTATGCCGCTGCTGCCCCTCACCCCAGAGCATTGTTGAGTGCATGAAGAGTCCATGAATGAATGAAAAAGGAAAAGTGACTCACTTTATATTCATCGATGAAAATGTTATTTACATATGTGTATATTTCAACGGCTTGAACTGATTGGGAATCATAAGTGCGTTGGCGACGCAGCGCGGCGGAAACACGCAATTATGTTCGTAAAAGGCTTTTAAAAAATAGGGAATATTATTACAGATAAAGAAGAACCAATTTAAATTCTCATTAAGCTATAATTTAAAGCTGATTTTATAGAATTTTGTAGAATGCAATTTCCTACAGGGTATGCAGGCTGTGCAAATAAGAAATATGGATTTCACTAGCCAAGTCAAGTTTATTTTATACTATTTTTATTTATTGTTCAAAAATGTGAGTTAAATGTTTCTGACACTTTCTCTCTGTCAATTGAGCTTTGCCTTCCACAGAGCTATGCAATTATTTTTGAAACAAATGCCAAATGCCTACTTTAAGAAGGCATTTGGTAGGGCAAAACTTGCCGAGAATTTCAAGTGCCTCCATTTGCATTGGAATGTGTAAGAGCCGGTCAACAAGTTTCCAATTCATCAGATTGTTTTTAGCTGCAGGGCCATAAACATTGCTTACATAATAATTATTATGATTATCATATTGAGGGGCGGAACGAGTCCTGCGGGAAGAAGAAAGTGAAGACGAAGGCCCGTGGAAAGGATGTAGGCATAGCCGATAATTTGTCGTTGCTGTTAGCCGAATATATTTTTGGCTTATTGCAAATTTTGAGCACGTACAACTCGTAAAGACTATTTACGATTCTAATAAAAATTGTCCGCCCCACCGAGGACCGAGGACCACCCACTGGCCGTGTCATCCCTTTTGAAGGACCAAAAGAAAGTGGAAAGTGGAAAGTGGATGTCCTGCCGTGAAGGGGGAGGGGGGGCGGTGTTGTCCTTGTAATAACGAGCCTTTTCCTCTCACCCTTTGTGTGTGCATGTAAATTGTTGAATTTGCTGCTAATTAAATTGCCGGCGCTGCTTAAAATTTGCATTCGCTTTTAATAAACTTCTCTGGTCGTGAAATGGAATGCTTCGGGGGTCCCTTCCCCCAGGAAGGCCTTCTTTTGGGGGGTGGGGGCAAGTATCCCTGACAACGCACTGACAAAGACATTTTAGCTGCTCTATCATCGCATGGCAGCGGGGTAAAAGCTGATCGAATTCCTTGGCCCCCTTTTACAATGCCGGGCATCCATGTAGATGACTCCCACGTCTCCTGATTCTCTGAGCCCCGATCCCTCATTCCTGATTTCCGACTCCTGGCTTCCAGCTCGCCACCGATGGCATCCCACAATTCGTTTTATATTTGCCATTCAATTGTTTTTTATTCGCTAGTATTGCTTTCTCGGGCTGCTCTCTTTTTGGTCGCGTTTTTCACGTCTCTTTCTGCACTGGTTGCATTTTTAAAACTCACTCTCGTCATCGCGCTTTTTCGCTGGGTAGTGCAGGGCATTCGGGTTCTCGGATCCCTAATAATATTATTTCAGTAAAATATTAAAAGAATTAAGTAATACAAAAAAATATATATATACCATATATAGGTGCATATTCATTTTAAGTGATTTGAAACATATTTTATAGCCTATACTTTATATAAGTGTATCATAATGGATTTCTAGACTTTCTTATGGTAACTGTAGTTCTTTGAGTTTGTAGTGCTTTATGGGCTTTTTTGGTTTTATATTTTTTTTTTAATTGAACAGCATTACAAGTCTGAGATTTTATATGATTTTATATTATAATATTGAGAACTGCACTGCACTGCTTAATATTATAGAGCATTTATAAAAACTTTTTAAAGAAACTTTTATCAATGTCGAGTGTTTTTGGTACCCTTAACATTTTCTGCGTACATTTTAATTGACCAATTTTTATAAAGTTTTGGTTTTCTTTCGAAAAATTTATGAACACACACAAAATTAGCTAGCTTCTACATATTATACTGCCTATAGAGAAGGGCTTATAGAACTTAGAACCAATGTCGAAATCTCGAAATTCTTGATTATATCATAAATATATCTTAGGTGAATTTGAACAATCCTGATCAATATCAATTGTAAAATTTTGGCCTATCCCCATACAAATCTGGGATTTCATTATGAAGTCTACAGTTTACCAAGTTTTTCTCTGGCTTTGCTTAGTGCATTTGCAGTTCTTTAATACTTATTGTATGGTATCCAAAGGTAAGTAATTTCTGGCTTGGGAGGGAACCTCTCACTGATGGGTATGCATGGAGGCCCGAGTGATCCCGGCATCCCCGCTGCTTACGTGCCCCGTTCGGTTGCATTGATTGCCACCTGTCAGCCACCTGCAACTATGCTCCCGGCTGCTGTGGCTATCCTGTCTCTCGTTTTAAATCAATACAACAAATTTCGCGGGTCGCCATCGATGGTTTCGGGGGGATTGGGGATTGGGGATGGGCGATTGGAGTGTACACTGCGGGGGGGGTGGGACTTCCCCCATTTTCCTGGCTCTTTTCTGGCTCCATCTTCCGTTTGCTGCCCCCGGGCCATCTGATCCTTGTGCCGTTTAAAATGTTCTGAGTAATTAACACGCGGCGTGTGTAACCCCAAATGGTTATACGGTGAGTGGGCGGCGGGTGGGGCGTGGGGCCTGGGATTCCGGGGGATTCTGGGGACTCCGGGAAATGTGGAATGTAGAATGTGGAATGGTACTGCTGCTGGCGAAAATGTGCAGCGTAAGCGCTGCAATATGGAGCAGACGGGGGAGCCACGCACATGGCCAAAAAGTTACACGTTCCCATCGATGGTTGGTTCAACTTTTATTTATTGATTTAATACTTTTTCAATTTACTGAAAATGGCCAAAGAGTTTCCGTTGGGCGACAAAGTGCGGGTGTGTGCGCGTGTGTGTGTGAGCCATAACTACCTCACAGTGGCGGTGCCAACTAATTCTGGACCGATGGCTCCCCCGCTGCCCGCAGCCGACAGCTGTTCCCCCACGGAATGCCCCCAGAGTCACCGGTGACCTGGCCATGGCCATTGCAGACTTTGTTCGCCGATTAACGCGGCTCGCTCACCTGTTTCAGCTCAAGGAAATGGCCGAGCAAAAAATAAATTCAATTAAATAGTTGAAGGTGGGAATCACAGGAAGACGCACCTTTAATAATGCTCAGCTAAGCTCTGATGAGAAATACATTAAGCTAATTTATTAGATAAAATTAAAAAAAAGGGAAACCGATAAAGGCCGTTTGGATGATTTTAAAAAATAAATGTCTCCTAATTTCTCAAAAAAAAAATTTTAATTTAAGCAAAATATGAAAAATTTATCACCAAACATTGGTATAAATTTTGTAAAAATAAATTCATATTAAATTTAAAAACCTTTAATTTGATTTTATAAACTTACAAAAATGTATTGTTTATATTATAAATTTCAAACGTTGATATTAACCTTGTACAAATAAAATTTAAAAACATTTAATTTTCTTTAATAAGCCTAAAAAAAGTTTCTAGATAAACATTAAATTTAAGTTTATTAATTATTATTTAATAAAATTCCGTTTTTAATAATTATTATTATAATTATTTATTTAAAAAAGTAATTTTAATATTAATTTATGCAAATCGCTATTTTTAAGAATTGTTTAAAGAAAAATATCTTTTTTTGAAATTTAATAAAATGGTATAAGGCACATTTTTATTATTTGGATTAGTATGCACTTTCTTATTCATATTTCTAAAAATTTTTAGTAGTTAAGCCTCTCAACATTTTGTATAACCCATTTAGCCCTACCAGTGAACACTTGTTAGCTAATGGCAATGTAGCCAAAAACTTGCATTTAAGAAATGTTAGACCAGTCCCAAAACACAGCGATTCTGGCGAATTAACAGCAGTATTCCCCAAATCCCAGAAACCAGGTCCTACGTCCTGCATCCTGCGTCCTGCGTCCTTGTCGCCTGTCGCTGTAATCGCTGTCAGCTGCCCCAAGCCCTTCCTCCCAGGGGCTGGACATGGCTCTTAATTCACTATTTAATATCACACAAAGAGGGCAGAGACAGGGGGGTGGAAACTTTTCCCGCCATATGGGAATCGGACTGCAACTTTAGATCGCAGATCTGGATTCTTTATAATTAGCTGGGACGGGGGAAAACGAGAGGGAGAGCTCGGGTCAGTCAGGTTGAAAAACACCTTCATGGACCAGTGGGTCAGCATGGCCCCGAAAATGCCGGGGGAGTGGTTGGCCGGGGGAGTAGCTTCCGTTAACCGATGTTCAACCGTGACGCCTGCACGTCCTTGCCCTTGTCCTTGTCCTTCGACTCGGAGTGCGGAAAATTCACGTAAAAAGCAGCAGGAAAGTAACTGAAAATGGTAAACATTCAATGAAGCGAAATTGATTTGATTCAATTTGAAAGTTGCAAGCGCTTCCGCCCACCGATAACAACAGCGGCAGAAATAACAATATAAAAAATAAGGACACCGCTCGAAGGACGAGGGACGAGGGGCGAAAGGAAGCCGAGCTGAACTGAAATTTGATTAATTCACCAAAAAATAAATACTGGACTCGCGGTCGGGCAATTGTTTACACTGTGATTGCCTCGCATTGTGCATCTTGCAGATGCATCTGTGTATCCATCGCTGTGAGCTGCCAGTGTTTCGGGGAAAAGTGAAAGCGAAATGGGAAATGGGCCTTACCACGGCCCAGGGAAAATGGAGCACACATGCCACTTCAGCCTTTCCATCTGCGGAAGCTTTAATTTGCATTTTTAAGTTTAATTGCCGGGGAGTCAATCCCTTCATTTTGCACTCCCTCTACCTTTGGCTATCTTATATTATATAATTAAGATACGGCAAGCATAAGATGTATCAACAATATCTTATAGAAAAAACTTAAGTAGACTAAAAAGTAACTTTTTAAATATTTTCTTAACTTTGAATGTTACAAGTTTAACAGATTTAATGGTATTTATGTTTATTAATTGGTCCAATATTTCTCAGAATATGCCTAACTAGTCGAATGCCAAAAAAAACCTTACAAAAATGATAGAAATATATATTTTTAAAAAATAATTTGAGAAATATTTTTTTTAATTTACTTACACTTAAAATATTAACTAACTTCACAACCTTCTTTTAATTTTTTCAATAATTCAAAGAGAAAATGTTGTCTAAATTTAAATACAAATTGCGAATTAATTTAACTTGGTGTGCTATTTCGGGCGCTGCCAGCCGTGTCTCATTCTAAGCCGTCTGACAGGTCCTGGCAGGACCCGAGACACAGGACACAAAGGCGGTGCCCTTGCACCCACGCACACTCGAGTGCTCGGCATTAGCGGATGATGTCCCATCAACTGAAGGACGATGCAGGCAGGCGGAAGGAGCATGAAACACCTGCGAGTGCCCAAGCGAAGGCTCAATGGAAATGCCCAGCCACTTAAGAGTACGTAGATATCTTCAAATGGCAGAGACATACCAAAAAGGAGGGGTTTACAGATACAGAAACATTTTATAAACTTATATTTATTATTTATATTACATTATTTAATTAATGCAGTTTAGGCCAGTGTCATGTGGTCATGAATGCATTTATGCGCTAGGCTCCCCCTTTAAGGTGATAGTTCACAAGGAAAGGAGACCGAAAAATCTCTTTCAGAGCCCTTTTTTCCAATAAACCCGGCCAGCGACGGCTATTCTCCAACCTGCGCCGCTGATCGAATCGCGTATGTGTGGGGGAATCCCCGAGTTTGTTGGCCGTATTTCACTTGACCATTATGCCGTGTTCTCACCAGATGCAGGCAATTTCGATTTCGGCTTCGAGGGGGTTCACACTGGCACAATGGGCCCAAAGGGAGGCTGGGTGGGGCAAAGGGCGGCGGGGGTTTTCAGGTGGCGTTAACATAAATCAAAGCTTGGAGCTCAAAAGCGAGCGACAGGCGCAGCGACAGAACCAGAAGCACACACAAACACACACACACACACACTGAGCGACAGGAAAAAGGACATCCACACAGATACTCACACACACACACACACTGATGTAGAGCCACACAAATGGCTGGGGACCGCAGGGGGCGTGGCAACGGAAATGCCACCTGACAGACATCCACCTGCATTTCGGCACGTGCAATTGAAAAGCCAAGACGATGAGCGGCCCCCGAGAAGTGCGCAGTTGTCACAGTGCTCCTCCGCCGGCTTTGAGCGAAATTAGACAGAGCATAACCAGAAGCGTCACCACCAGGACATCGGGATATCAACCGAGAGCCGGGATCTGGGATCCTCCCGGAGGCGGTGGCGGTATATGGGTATGTGGGCTTGGGTTCGGGTTCGGGACTGCCTCGCGTCATTGCCAGTCATATCCTGCGGGGATAAGCGCACTTTATGCAAAACGCACAACTTTTTTACTTCTCACTATCGCGTCACACTCGAAGCACTGAGAGAAACTTTGTTATATTGATATAAGATGGTCTCGAAATATTTTTTAAAATAATGTATATACTCCTACAGAACTCCGCTTCTCACAATTAAATTAATTGTGGAGAACATTTTAAATTTAAATTTAATAATAATAATTATTTAATCAATAGCTCTTAACGTATAGCATTATTAGAGATAACAAAAATTTTATTTCTAAAATTTAGCAATCAAAAATAAATAACATTTTTTAATGTCAAATTTAATTTAGGGTTTTCCTGATTTTTTAGGAATCTATAATTTGTATAGTAGAGGGTAATAGAAGGTTCTTTTTTCTTTTCTTACTTTTTTTTTTAATTTTAAACTTGAAATTTCCTCAACGACACTTTGGGCCTTAAATATTTTTTCAACAATTTTCGACTACTTTTTTTATTTATTTATTTTTTTTTTTTTTTAAGTAGAAAACTATCAATTTCTTTGACAACACTTTAGGTTTTGAATATTTTTTCTGTTTTAAAAGTCGTTCATGATTTTTTTAAAGAATTTCCTAAATAGTGGCCCCTTTGTTTTTCCCAGTGCACTTCTGTGTTGCGTCTTGGCGGGGCGAGAAAAGTGCAAACAGCCCGTGATTCAGCTGGAGCTTCAGCTTTTAGGTTTGGGATTGGCACTGGGATCGGGTTCGGGCTCGGGCGCGGGACTGGGCCTGGGGTTGTCCTTGTTATGTCGCCGACATTGCCTCGAAGATGATGGCGTTCAGCAGAGATTTGCCACCGGAACGACAGTTGTGAAGGGGGCCGCAGTGAAAGCTGCGGAGAAAGGGGTGAAAGCCGGAGTGAAAGGCACAAAGGCGATGCGCGAAACAACGGTAAGAGCGATGGGAATTGATTGAATAGTGGCGGGACACAGGCGCTCAAGTACCCCAGCGAAGAAAAGGAATTAAGATACGCCCATGATCACACCCTCCGCCCTTTAACGAGCTCCCCGGGTTGCTTGCCTCCGGCGATTTGATTATGCTAATGAAATAACAAGCCCATAATACTGCAAATAAGTGGAGAACACTGGCAAATGGCAGTGCAAGGGAATAAAAACTATGCCAATGTCAATGCCAATTCCCATTTCCATTTCCGTACCCATTCACACGCACGCACATCTCCGGAATTTGGGCATCCCGGCCGGAGGTGTAAAGTGGAAGGGATCCGCATACTTGGGCCGTGAAAGGGGCCACGTTAAATGGAAACGAGAGCACCGAGGTGGCCAGGGCCAGGTGGGCTGCGGACAATTTTCCAATTTAATGCATTTTATAGAATGTGTATTTGGTACAACTACGTTTCGAAGCTGGATAAATCAAATAATTGGAAGGCAACATGAAACCCTTTTACCATCCGAACCATGCATTTATGATTTTGCAAGGTTTAGCTTTCCTATTTATGCTTATTTTATTTCAGTTTTAATTGGTTTTAAATTTTCGCACATTTAATCTTTTAGGAGGTAAAGGCTGTAGGGTTAAATATGAAGTTGCCCTAAAATATCAGTGTTTTGACTGCCATTTTGCAAATTAAGGTCAGAGAGTGGAATGTCATACCTCGTTGAGCTCGTTGTTTAATTTCCAATCTAATGGCATTCAAACCTAGAAACCTAGGAAAAATGGTATTTTTGACTTAATTCTGAATCTTATTTTTTCGGCATAAAGAAAGCAGTGTTTTGGCTGCCAATTTCCAAATAAAGGTCAAAAAGCCGAATGTCATACCTCGCTGAGCTCGTTGTTTAATTTCCAATCTAATGGCATTCAAACCTATAAATTTTTATTTTTTGCCATTTTTTTCAAAAAAAAACCTTTCCTTTCAAAAAATGAAAAAATTGGTCAAAAAATAATTTTTTCTAAAAATGATGCGGGCTCTTAGCATTGGAAATTTGCTGCTCAAAACAGTCGGTCTTTTAACTGTACGCCTTGATTTGTCTAAACTATGCCTAAAAAACTTCGAGGAAAAATTATATTTTTGACTTAATTCTGAATCTTATTTTTTCGGCATAAAGAAATCAGTGTTTTGGCTGCCAATTTGCAAATAAAGGTCAAAAAGCCGAATGTCATACCTCGCTGAGCTCGTTGTTTAATTTCCAATCTAATGACATTCAAACCTAGAAATTTTTAATTTTTGCCATTTTTTGCAAAAAAAACATTCCTTTCAAAAATTGAAAAAATTGGTCAAAAAATATTTTTTTCTAAAATTTATGGGGATCGATAACATCGGATATAAGCAGTATAAAACAGTCGGTCTTTTGACTGTACGCCTTGATTTGACTAAGCTACGCCCAAAAAGCTGTGAGGAAAAATTTTATTTTTGACTAAAATCAGGATCCTATATTTTCGTCAAAAAATCAGTGTTTTGCCTGGCATTTTGCAAATAAAGTTCCAATCTAATGGCATTCAAACCTATACAATTTTGATTTTTGCCATTTTTTCCAAAAAAAAAACATGATAACCCCTTAGAAAATATAAAACAAATTGGTCGACAAATAAATTTCCCTAAAATTAATGGGGATCGTTAGCATTAAGGAACAAAAGAAATTACATTCCTTCACTTCACTTTTTTCCCAGTGCACACTTGGAATGGTTAACTGAAGTGGAACTCCAAATACCGGTCTCATGACTCGTTGCTTTTTGAAGTGTAACAAAATAAATACAAAGCCTTCCGCCTCACTTATGGGACACTCGAAATGCTCTGCAGGATTCGCTTCTCCCTCCGAGCTCCTGTCCCTGTGCTCCTCACTCTGCACTCCGCCACTTTAGTCCTGCTTCCTGGCTTTATTCCACCTTGCGCTTCTTTTCACACGCTGGTTTTTTCCAGCTTTTTTGCATATTTATTGTATAGTTTTGTAGTTTTATCAAGTTAGCTAGTTAAAAGTCAAGATGCCACCAAGTGGCGGGTGCAAAGAGGGGGCTTGGAAGGGGTTTTGGTGGGTGGGTGGGAGGTATTCACCTGCTGCAGGTGGATGAGCACGTGCATGGCGCCATGTCGGCAGCTGCCGTCGTTGCTTCCACCCTCGAAGCACCCCCTTCCATCCGCTTTTATTAGCTACGTGAGGCGGTCACAAAGGGTGGAAAGTGGGCGGAGGAGGAGGTCATCTGGCGGGTTGGAGTGGGGGTTTTCTGGGACCTCAGAACTTCCTAGGCACTGGCGATAAGATGAGCGTGCTAAAGTTTTATTGGCGCATATTTAAGCTATTAAAAAATTCATGCATAAAATGACACACACACACACACACTTACAGCCTCACTCCCACACACACACACGCAGCTCAAGGCGGAACCAAATTAAAAAACGCAGTGGCAGGATGGCCAGAAAATAGAGAGTGGAAAGTGTAAAGTTCAAGCTTAAGTCTGCTGCGAATGGCTGCGGATATCCGCGCTGCCTGCCCGGCAACTGCCACTGCGGATGCTCCGCGGATATTCAGAGAATGCTAATTATGAAGAAAAAGTTGTGGGTGTGTTATTCAAAGGCCTCTTTTAGATTTCACTTTTTTTGAAATTTAGAACCTGCTTCTAGATATATTATAATGTATCATTTATAATATATCTTTTTGCATTTAATGTTTATTTTTCCCATTTATAAGGTATAAATAAACAGGGTCGAAAATAAGTAACTACCCAAAGAACTGGTCCCTGGCTTACCCATGAAACTCAATGGAATATAATCACTTTGGAAAACTTTGTCATATTCCGAACTACAGGTTCTTTTAAAGATACAATTGCATATTAAGCATTCGAAAAAAAAAGATACAATAGCTAGTGGAATTCACTTAAGCCAAGTGGCGGGAACCCAAACCAAATCGTTGAGAGTATCAATTTTTCCCTTAAAACCGGCAAATAACACCAGATGGGAGCTCGAGATGGGCACGGGTCGAGTGCGATGGCGATGGCGATGGCGAGGCAGGGCAATAAGCAAAACGTTTTATGTTAAATACCGCATCGTTATCTCTACGGGGAAGTGGGTAGAGAAGGGGTTATAGAAGGGGTTATAGAAGGGGTGAAAGAAGGGGTGAAAGAAGGGGTTACAGAAGGGGTTACAGAAGGGGTAAAAGAAGGGGTTACAGAAGGGGTTATAGAAGGGGTTATAGAAGGGGTAAAAGAAGGGGTTACAGAAGGGGTAAAAGAAGGGGTACAAGAAGGGTTAAAGTAGGTGGAAAAGAAGGGGTCAAAGAAGGGGTGGAGCAGGAGATGGAGTCCTCTGGTGAAGTGGCACAGTCTAGTTGTCCGGTTTTGTGGCCCACGGCGCCTGAAATGCTGCAACACACTTGTGTGCTGCACTGCAGCCCTCGTTCGCCGGCGTCGTTGAAGACCCGGGAGTCCCTAGCCCGGGCGCAATAATAACTATAATAATCAACATGGCGGCCAGTGGCACAGACACTGGGACACCGGCTCACACAGATACAAAAACACACTGCTGTTGCATGTTCTTCATTTCGTTTTCTTAATTTTATACATACGTTTATTCTCATTTTGCTGCCTTTTTGTTGGCTTTCTCTGTGCTGCGGCTTATTCTGCCTCGCCGCCGCCCCCGCCCCTCTGCTGCGCAGCTTTGTATTTATTGCGAAAAACACCCCAGTCTGGCATCTTTTTAGTATTCATTAAACTGCATAATTATACAATAAGTGCAATGGCTCCGCACCGACTTTGCAGCGTCCCCCTCCGCCCAACGACCAGCACGCCCTCTATCGCCGACCGCACGCACTTGCCCACCCACCAGTGCCACGCCCACCTACCGCCCCCCCCCCCCCCCCCCCCTCCCTCAAATACATATACACATACAGCTTTGATGTGGCCTGTGTGCATACACCACACCCACACAAGAGGGGGCCAGTGTGCATGTGTGCGAAGGGATTCAATCGAATGCAAAGGATAATATGTATAAATTATTATAGAAAAAGGGCAACGTGTTCGGAAAAGGAAATAATAGGGTTCTAAAAATATTAAAATCATAATGGCTTATTGACGCAAAAAATACTTCAAAAAGGATGACTGTAGTTCAGAAATTGTAATATGCACGTGGGCCATTCCTTTGACAAATAATATTTATATATTTAAAAATAAATTACTTAAAAACAATAAAAAATACTTTTTTTAAAAATAATTTTTCTAAATTTCAAATGAGTTATTAAAAACGATAAAAAATACTTTTTTAAAACATAAGATCTATAAAAAAATAATAGTTTTCAGTAATTTCATAGCCTTTTCATTTTTTCTAGATTTTTTTATATTATCATATGATATATCAATATGAGATTTACTCAAAATTACCAACAAATGTTGCTAAGTATAAAAAAAATGTAATAAATGTCAACTTTTTTTATATTTTCTTGGTTCCATATTATGATTTCTTTGGTGTCGTTTGAAAATTAGCAAAAAATGTTTCATAAATATAGAACTCCCCATATTCTACCCACTCAGCATAGTCCTTTTGCAGTCGTTCTCCACTCCTTTTCCCAAAATCGAGGCTAATTTATTTAATATCCCTTGACCTCCCGGAAATGCCAAAACAAGAGTTGACCAGGCGGCAGTTTGGGCAGTGGTGGAGCCGAATGGTTCATGGGATTATTAAGCAGGATTATGAATAGATAGGCTCATTCATTCAGGCCGTTCTCGCCCTGGCCGCTCATTGTTTTTATGTTTGGGGCAAACTTTTGCCAATTCCAAATGGAGAAACGCAACCGAAATATATCCAGCCACCTGAACTAGTCCGGTTCGGACCAACTCGGTGCGGCACATAAACAAATCCCTTAAACGTTTTAAATGCCGGAGCCCAGCTGCATGTGGCCACGCCCCCTCCGAACCACTACAAACGCAACGCAAACGAATCCGAACCGAAAAAAGGCACCAAATGGCCAAAACAAAGGAACAGGCATCGGGGCTTTGGGCCAGGGTCAGGCGAACTGATAATACCCTAACCCAAGGGTTCGGGCAACCATTATATTCCATTTAAATTCGATTTAATAAAAAAAATAAATAAATAAATTCATTTATATCGAACTCAACATTTTGCATAACATAATTGAACTAAAACATTAGATTACTTACTTAACAAAATTTATTTAAGCACATTTTGTAAGCCAATTGAAAAAAAATTGATTAAAATCAAAGTTTTAAATCCTTTAATTAAGTATTATTATTTTAAATAACATTTATATAGTTCAAAAATTCTATTAAACATACAAATATGAACATATGCACGTGTTATATATTTTTAGCTAGTGCACTGTAAAAAATATTTTTTAAGTTTACTCTATTTTACAGAATTTATAAATCAAATTAAAATATAAATTTCTAATTTAATAATTTAAATTGATGACAAAAAAAGGGAAAATATTTATATTGACAATAAATTTATATATTCTTGTTGGTTTTTTTAATGTAGTTGTACTAAAGAAAAACCCCATCAATAAAATAAATGTTATATTTTAAATGGATTAATATGAAAGCAAAAATGTTTATATTGACGGTGAACTTATAAAATATATTTTTTAAGTGTAGTTCCATCAAAGAGTAAATCATGAAAAAATAATGACTAAGCAGTGAATAAATGTAATGTTTAAATTTGAATTTTGCTTATATTTCTTTTCTTATTGAACATATATTGCTTAGGAACTTATTTTAAAGATTCTTTGGCCTCCTAATTCGAGCTGATTGCCCCAGCAAGGGACCCTCTTCTCCAGGAAGCGTATGGGTCTAGGAAAAAGTGGACATTGGACGCACTTGGAGCATGTGTCCGCACCATTTCGTGCTCGAAAATAGTTTTTGGCCAACGATTGGGCAAGGCGTTGGTGCTGGCTGCCAGGAGCAACTGGAAATGGAGATGGAGCTGGAGCTGGAGCTGGAGTCCGAGCTAATCGGACAGGATATGAGACAGAGCCAAGACCCCGGGAGCAACCAAGCATCGCCCTCTGGTGCATCGTAAAAAATAAGCAGCAGCAAATTGTATTTTTATGAGCTGAAACTGTTTTGGGGCCACATTTCAATGTCGATAAAAACAACGACGGTCCTCTAGGCGGGGTGGCAGAGGGCAGTGGGGTTCAGGGGGTTCAGGGGGGCACAGTGGGGTTCAGAGGTTCAAGGAAGGCCAGGGAGTGTGGACAGCATGTGTGGCGACCGGCAAAACCGAAGCCCACTACAACATTAACCATAACAGGCTAGAACGCAAAGGTCACGGGTCACGACTACGAAATACCCACACTCACCGTACAGCTTGATAAAAAAAAATATTTTTTTCTAAGGAAAAGTGCTACATTAAAAAGTTTTAATATAAAAGTCTACAGGTTTCCCATTTTAAATAATTAATAACTACTCGTAAAACACTTATTATACTTTTTTATTAAATTCCTACACAATAAAAAAAATATATTCTCCAAAAAATAAAGTCAAGAAAATCTAGATTGAGCTTAATGAATTATCATTAAATTATAAAAAAAAACTATAAATAGAAAAAGTATCCAATCTCCTAATCTTTAGATCTCTCCCAGCATACGTATAAGAAAATGAATTACCCAATTTCTTATTAAAACCATAATTTAGTTTTTAGTGTTGAATATATTTATGAATTATAAATAAATTTTTAACAAATATTTTTATGACTTAATCCGAAGCAAAAAATAAAAGAAAAATAATACACACATGCTATTATTTATAAAAAAATAAATTAGCTGGGTAAACAAAAACCAATATACCCATGGAAACTTCTTATACCTAGGTACCAAGTATAAAAACTAAAACGAAAACTTACAGCAAATTACAAATAACGAGCCAAAAACCCTAGTCTAGAATAGATTTCGGGGGGAGAAATGTGGGTGGTGGGGTGCCTGGGCGTTATGTACTAATAGAAAATCGTGTGGGAAATTCCACCGCCAGCCTGCCCTCGAAAAGCGAAATTTGGGCAGCGGAAGACGTGCCCTGTCAACTGGCCATTCATTAGGCATAATTAAACGTGATCAGAACCGGAACCGGACCTTTAGCTCCTAATTCATATCCGTATATGGCCAGCTGCAGCCAAATTAAACTGATGCAAACATAATCACCTGCCAGGGTCTCAAATGTTATCGATGAAATCATGTTCTACTAGTATACAGTGTTTTCCAGTATTTATATTAAGTTCATAAATGGTAAAAGAGGTTTTCATTAAATAAAATCAAAAATAACTTTCAAAAATCCTTGAAAAACCATAAGAAATTAGAAAGTAACTAAAAAAAAAAGTAAGTCTATCGAAATTTAGCTTCTTATCGATAACAATTGTAACTATTAACCATTGAGAAATATTCAAGTAAAATGTTCTTGAATTAAGAACATTGGTCTCAATATCTAAAGAAAATGGTGGGAAACGAGAAATTAAAATTAAGTTGTTGAGATAAGCAATGTAAATAGCTCCCATTGAACTTGATTCAAGCTTATTGATAATATTTTCAACTTCAAAAATGTCGATCTATTTTTAAGAACATTTTCAACTCAAATAAGAACGTCGGAATTTTCTCAGTGAAACGGAAGCATAGTAACATTCATAGTATAATATAAGAATTGAGAAGAAGTAAACCCATCTCCAGATTCTTGTCTGTACAAATTGTAATACTTATTAAATTAAAATGCTAGCCCCTGTCCACTTGAAAGGACTCAGCCCGCTCTCCAGATCCTTCTTAATCCCTTTCTTATATTGTATACCTATTCGGATGCGTATGCTGCCTGGCAATATCGTATCAAATATGTTCATCATGCGCCACCGTTTGATTGCTACGGGGATTCTGATAATAATTAAAGGCTCAAGGCGGCCCCACTGCCGCCCGGCGAAGGAGTCCCCCTGTCCAACGCTCCGCATCCGACTCTGGGCACGCCCAGTAAATAAATATAATTAGCTGGGAGTCTGGAGGGAAGATCTCCAGAGTTCCAGGGCTCCCGAGCTCCCGAGTTCCGGAGCTCCGGAGCCACACAAAGCTGGGGGGCACGCAAAATGAGATGACACTAAATCAAAGTTATTCAACTCACGTCGTTAAGTCATTAATCGAACAATGCACGGCAGGAGCATGTCAGGCCACATATGTGTGTACGGTATGCGCGCATATACTCGTAACACATGCTGATATCGTCGCCTTTAATTTAACTTGGCCCGTCGTCTTTGTCTTTGTCCTGGCCAACGAACGACATCCTATTGACGACCATGTTGGCACATAATAACACCGAGGCTCCCCCAAGACGATTACGATTACGATGATGATGATGACGATGATGGTGGTGGTGCGGCCTTTGAGGTGAGCAATGTCAACGCGGGACCCATCATAGAGCCGGGGAGCCACCAATGTCCGACCGTACAATGCATTATTAAACGCATAAATTCCGAGTCAAGTGGCAGGCAGCCCCGAAACAGGCTGGGGCAGGACGTGGCGCCGGGGAAATCCTTTTCCGAGTGACGTCGTCGGTCGGTAAGTGGTCGCGCATTTCAAGTGCATTTGACAAGGAGCCCTGGCGGCGGCTGCTCCGGAGGCGGACGGAACGGGACCGACAACCGCACATCTCTTTGGCACTGCTTACGGCTCCTTTCATCAGCCATCACGGCCCATTGGCCAGGAGAACACTGGCGACCCTAAGCAATGGCAGCTCTCGGAGGAGCCGGTAGGCGGAGGAGTCTCACTTGAGTAATAACAGACAGGGGCCCGAAATTGCATTGGCTTCCAAGGCCAAACAAAAATATTTAACATTTGAAGTAGTTAATGTTATTCATCATAAATAATTCGCGTAATAATAATCAAAGAAATGTATAAAAATGGGAAAATGTGTTTTTTACCAAAATCTGAATACCATTTTTCTACCAAAAAGTCTTTGACCTATTGCGAATAAGGTTCAGCATGTGGGATGTCATACCTCGTTGAGCTCGTCGTTTTATTTTCAATCTTTTGGCATTCATGCCTGAATGTTCAATTTTTTCAACGTTTCTTAAAAAATCAAGTTACAGCAAAAAACGCCTAAGCAAAAAATCGAATTTTTGCCAAAACCTGTGACTTACTTTTTAATATCAGTATTTTGGTCGAAACAAGAAAAATAGAGGGCCAAATACCGAATGTCATACCTTGCCGAGCTCGTGACAAAATTTCCAATCAACAGGCATTCACAGCTTAAAAATTTTAATTTTGAAAAATTTTCGCAAAAAAAGACCATGCTACCCCTTGTAAAAAAATTAAAAATTTGAAAAAATTTGTAGTTTCCAGAATCAAACAGAAAGTAAATGCGATTAATTACCTATCTTGTTAGCTGTTCAAAACAGCGTCCTTTGGATTTCGGATCATTTTTGGCCAAGTTACAGCAAAAAAGGATTAGGAAAAACCGCATTTTGGCCAAAAACTGGGGACCTTATTTTCCGCCCAAGCTCACACGTGCTAAGCCAGCCAAATGATTTAATAATGATTTTCATTGTGCAAAAAAATGCTGCCTTTCGGACTAAAATGTTCGACTTGCTATTATTTTTCTTCCATTACAAATTTAATTTAATTAACCATTTATCCCCGTCATCTCTCATTAAAACAAAACCTTAAACTGAAAGCTTTAAAGCCGCAAGAAGCATTGAAAGGAGTTATTGCTTCATTAGACATATCGATTTGAAAGCCTAATTGAAGCCCATAACTCTCGAAGTAAATAAAAAGGTATGCGATATAATCAAACAAATCATTTAATGAAAATGGCTACAGATAATAAACACCCATCAAATGAATACGAGCTGATAATTAAAAGCTTTCATGTTTTATAAATATGTTATGGCCGGCACAACGGCAACAGCAACAGCAACAGCGACTAAATCAAAAAACACGCCCATCCACAGGCAAACAATTATGGAAATGAAAACAGGCCACGTGCATTTTAGCCAAATCGCAGCCACCTTTAACAAAGTTTAACCAAATTGGGCATCAAATAATCGCGGAGGAGCCAGCGTTTAGGCCCCGGCCAGCTGCTTTGGCTTTGCCATATTTATGCAGAAAAGTAGACCACCATCGAACCATCGAACCATCGGGCCATCGACCGTTGACCATATAGCAGTCACCGCATTCGGGAGTTACAACTCGAATGGGAAATGGAATTGGGAATGGGAATGGGAATGGAAATGGCATCGGCATCGGTAGTCGTCGGCGGGTCCATGGCGTATGGCAGAGATGGCAGAGATGGAATGGCCCGGTAATAGGATTATGCCCGGGCTCCATCAAAGCCAAAACAACCGCAACCACGCATAATTGTTAAATTTATTTATTTAAGCACGAAATGCGTAGCCATGGCCCAACGCAATGTTCGCACACAGAAAAACGCTGGGCAAATTGGTGGGGAGGCGCTGGGGACGAGGAGGTATTTCCACATCCATCCTTCCTGGCCATCCATCCTTTCTGGCCATCCATTCATCCTGCCATCCGTCTGGCCATCGAAAAACCTCCCGCCCCCCGCTATTGCAATAGCTCTCGGGCAGTACAGCAAACGCTTTTCGGTTTTGGTGGTCAATGAAAAATCGCTTTAAATAATGCATTTTATTTAAATAAATATTTAAAAAGCTGTCAGCGAACTTTTATGGGCTCCGAATGGGCGCCCGGATGGAGTTGTTTGAGCCGCATAGGGTGACTGTATCGGGCAGCCATTGATTGGTGTCGGTTAACGCCCCATTGTTCTCGGCCAAGCGGCCGTGCAGCCATGACCTACTGCCAATCGAAAGAAAAATCTGAATTCCTAATCGTTTTGGAAGTCCATATAAATATTGAAATATGACCACGCGTTTAGAGAACTTGTCGTACCTAAGCTGAATCCATAGATACATATATGTATTTAAAAGAATCTCACTTGAAACGTGGGAGTGACCTACTGGCAATCAAAGGAATATTTTCCATTCGAATATTGTGAATAATTGTTTTTAATATTTAAATATATGTTAATAAATGCCAAGACTCTTGGCAAAGTTGGGGAAATGACTGCATTAATCTGTTCCCATGTAACTCTTAATGAAATGTAACACGTGACTGAACCAAAAACAGAATATAGTATTTATATATATAGCTATTATAGAGTAAAATTTACATTTTTAAGGGAATATATGAAGCCTACTTATTAATGATAAAATGAAGACCTAACTAATCGAACTAACATCATTTTATAATATATCTGATAATATATAATATAATATCTTCATATGGTATGAAAATGTTAGAAATAAAACATTAATGTAACCAATAAATACTTATTTTTCAACATTATATACCTAATAGTATTAAAAAAAAATACTAAACAATTTTTTTATATGATATATTCAAAATATAATATATATATCTTCATTTAACAGCAATATAACCCCCAGATTAGTCGTATTTTTGACAAACTCATCGATTCCTGCTAAAAATGTATTTTATTAGCAAACTATTATTTTTTAATATAACCAAGTAAATACCAAAAATACTAAACTTCCTTTAAAAGCATCATAACTTTCATATTAGTTGTAGTTATCCAAAAATTACTCTCAACTTCAATAAATAAAGTAATATTTTTACGAGTCCCTCCCAAAATGAATTATAAGTACTAGCAAATTTGTATTAGTATTATAAATACCAAAAAATAATAGACCAATTTTGTAAATCCCTTAAAATGTATCATATCTTCCTTGCAAAGCCCTATTGCAGTTTTGCCATAATCACTCCCATCTTTAACGAATAAAATACCATTTCTTAGAGGCCAGCAAAAATGCCTTGTTATTAATTAGACCCGCTGAGTCTGGCCAATCCAATGACTTTTTTTTTTGATTTCCAACCGCTTCCACTGGCTGGAACTACGAATCATATTTCATTGTCATTCTCGTTTTATGGCCAAGCAATCAATGAGGCGAGATCCCAGGGACTGGCACTGCCGGCAATCGGCAGACACGAGAAATTATAATTACAATTGGGCACCGCATACGTATACGTATACCCGTTACGACCAGGACTAATTAGTCTCCTGAGCGAGTTCCCTGAGTCCCGATTTCTGATTATTGTAAATCTCTGGTCACGCACTAACGAAACAATTCATAAATTTAATTTTTGCGCCAGAGTTGTGGCGCGGAATAGGATGGTGGGTTAATGGGATGGCGGCATGGATGGATCGATGGGGGTTTGGAGCTGGGAATGGCAAGGGGACTTGGACAGGAGGAGCAGCCGATGCTGGAGTCGCCACTCGACACGTCGCAGACAACGAATTCCCACAATAAACATTTCCACCGGCAGCCAACGAGCGGATGATGATGATGATTATGTTGATGACGATGTATTTGCTGGCTTTCGCGGTGCCCACACCCCCAGCCCAAAACATTTTCCACCCCAACTGCTGATTATGATGATGATGCCGATGATGATGCCGATGATGATGACGACGATGTGGGTAATGACGCTGATGACGACACACCGCTGGGAATTATTTGTATATGCAGTCATGTAGCATCGATTAATCATTTTATTATTATTGCCATTCGCTGGCGTTCCCATAGCTCGTGATCCTCATACATACGAGTTTTGAAAAGTCGTGGACAGTCCCGGGACTGATGGAATCGAAAACGCTGTTCATAATCGTACATAATCAGGGAAATTGCGCTCAACTGATGGGATGTTTATTGAATTCGCTCGAAAACGATGGCCAAAACTGGCTAACGAGTATCCCTATCACTGAACTGCTTTATTTTCTTATGAAATTTAGGATGGAATAATACTTTATTTGTGCATAAAAATAGAAAAATTAAAGTTTTGAACATTAATCATTAGAAAGAAAGTTATTATTTGTTCACTAACCACATATAGAAGGACAATATATATCTCCAACTATGTAAATACTAATTATAGTCAGAACCATAATAAAAACTGAAAGCTACGTACTTTTATGTACAATACTCCTTAAATAAAATATTTAAAAAATAAAAAAGCTACTGTAATATTCATTAAATTAGTGTAAGGTCAGACGATAAAATGTTTATGAAAAATATATCCAATTTTGGAAAGAAACATTTATTTTCCACTTAAGTTCCTGGCAATCCTTGATATAACTGTAAAAAAATTGAAGAGGACAACCCTACCCCAAGTACAGTCTAGTAAATCGAATATGTGGCAACCCTGAATCCTAACGAATTATGACAGTAGGTTAATACTGTCACACATCATTTTGGACAACTAAAAATAAAAAGTCCAGCCAAAGTAGGTAAGAACTTTAGGGAAGCGAATAGAACAGAATTTCCCAGAGGAAAGCCATGTATGCCGCCGTGAAGCCCCTCTCCAAGTACCTGCGCCTAAAGACGGTGCGCATATACGATCCCATCTTCACGCTGCACTCCAAGTGCACCATCGTGATCCTGCTGACGTGCACCTTCCTGCTGTCGGCCAAGCAGTACTTCGGCGAGCCCATCCTGTGCATCAGCTCCGAGAAGCACACGGAGTACGTGCAGTCCTACTGCTGGACCATGGGCACCTACATCCTGCCCGCCGAGGGCGACCGGGAGAGCTCCAGCAGCTGGGACTTTGGCTTCTACTCCTCGGCCACCGCCGAGGCCTTCAATCTGAGCAGCCTGCGCGCCCTGGTGGCCCAGAATGAGCAGTACGCCCGGGTCATCTCCATCGCCGAGGGAGTGGGCCCCGAAACGAGGGGCGTTACCAAGAGACTATATCTGCGCTACTACCAGTGGGTCTTCATGATCCTGCTCTTCCAGTCGCTGCTCTTCTACTTCCCCTCGTTCCTGTGGAAGGTGTGGGAGGGGCAGCGCATGGAGCAGCTCTGCAGCGAGGTGGGCGACGCCCTCATCCTGGAGTCCACCTACCGCACCCGGCTCCAGATGCTGACCAAGTACTTCCGCGCCCAGTTCTCCCCCATCCACTGCTGCTACGCGCTCAAGTACGCCTTTTGCGAGCTACTCAATCTGGTCATCAGCGTAAGTATACTAATCTTTTTTTTTGTAACCCAAAAAAACTATATTTTGGTCCACCCTTATGTGCAAAGTACAAGGTGGACCAAATCATCATTAAATATTTTAGATTTTGTGTGCCTTAAATGTACTTAAAAACCAGATATTGGTCGTAAAATATTACTCATACGACAGGTATAACGAAAAATTCTCCTAACAAAAATAAAATTGATCAAGTCATAAGTCATGAATTTAAATCCAATCTACTTAACAACACATTCTAAATCAATAAATTGAATATACAAAATTAAATAAAAAAAGAACTTCAAATTTGGAAAACTCAAATGCCTAAAAGAAGGACCACCCTAATGTACATATCATAAAGTAATATACCTAAGAAATAATTTCAATTTGGTTTTTTCAAAATTCAAATGACATAGGGATTTTTAAATTTTCATATAAATAAGGCCCACCCTAAGGTACATATCATAAAGTAGTGCACTTACCTTCGCAGCTCCTGAACTTCTGGCTGATGGACGTGGTGTTCAATGGGTTCTGGCACAAGTATATCCATGCCCTGGCCGCCATACCCGTGTACGACTGGAACTTGTGGAACCTGATGACGTCGCGGGTCTTTCCCAAGGTGGCCAAGTGCGAGATGTTCGTCTACGGACCCAGTGGCACTCCGAATATCCTGGACATCCTGTGCGTCCTGCCGCTGAACATCCTGAACGAGAAGATCTTCGCTGTGCTGTACGTGTGGTTCCTGTTCATCGCAATGCTGGCGGCGATCAATATCCTGTACCGGCTGCTCCTCTTCTTCTGCACCGAGTTGCGGCTCCAGCTGCTGCGCACCCACCTGCGCGGAATGCCCAAGGCGCATGTGCGCCAGGTGCTCTCCACGGCCGGGTATGGCGACTGGTTCGTGCTCATGTGCGTGAGCATCAACGTGAACACCTCGCTCTTCCGCGAGCTTATCGAGCAGCTGTATGCCAAGCAGAGGCAGGCTCGCCCCTTGGACATGGAAACAGTGTCCGTGTCCCAGTCGGCGGAGTTTGGCCATCCTGTCCAGCCACTGGCGCATCCCTCGCAGACCAAGCTCGACAGGAGTAACAGTCACCATTGCAGCATTGGAATTGATGCGGTGACCCATCGTCAGTCCACTACAACCATGAGCAGCCATCGGCAGGAGGTGCCCTCCAGGCCCACGGCGCCGACCCTCAATTTGATGGCGCCCAACGACGAGATCATCAGCATGGATCGCTTCTACCACGAGAGTCATGCCTAGGCGGTGGACCTTCTCCAATGTTAAGTAGCTTTTCTAGGAATTTTTAGCGGATTAACTGAACGGAACTGCAATAAAGGGGAGTAAGAAAATATAAGATTACAATTTCCAATATTTAATGGTGAAAATGATAAGTGTAACATACCTTTTAATATCAAGTGCACTTTTTCTTCTGTAAAATATAACGGCAAGATCATTAACATGAAACCATTGAGCATCTTAACAGCATGTTAACTACTCTGTTATAAACTAACTGTTCTGCTTGCTGTTTTTATTCAAAATACATACCCACATACATATGCACTTTCTTCACACATTACACCTGTTTATGTGTGATCAAGATCATCAACATGAAACCATTAGGCATGTTAACTACTCTGTTATAAACGAACTGTTCTGCTTGCTGTTTTTATCCAAAATACATACCCACATACATATGCACTTTCTTCACACATTACACCTGTTTATGCATGCAAAATCGCGCCCGTATCATTTCTCTTGCGTTCCCCTTCACTTCGACCCTGCTTTATCAGTTTGGCAAATAAGTGAATTGCATCGGAATGCAAATAAAATGCACTAATCAAAATGACAGCGGGGTGGCCGGCGGGGTAAATACCAAATACCGGCAGGCATAACAAAAACTTTAACAAACTTACAAAAGTTAAACAAGCCGAGCTCGGCGGAACGGGGGCCGGGGTGTTCGCTCGCGCTGAGAGATGATGACGATGATTGCAAAACTCTTCTCTTCCGCTGGTTAAGCTTTTGTCTGTCTGCCAACAGGTAAAACTAACAACAACAAGTCGGGAGAGGGGAGCGAGCAGGAGTCAGTGCTGCCAGCCATAGCTTCCGAAGTTAAGGTAAAATGCTAAAAAAGGCGGGAGTTAAAAGCAAAAAAAGAAAAAAATATATTTACTTTTTAGTTAAAACTTGAGTTTTTTCTTAGCTTCAAAGAACAACAAATATTTGCAAAATTTTAAAACATGTTTTTGTGGAATGATTATATGTTTATATTATATTCATTATTTATTATATTTATTGGCTAAAGCACTTACCCCTTTATAAGCCATATCCGGCTATAAAATAGCTAAAATAACCCCACTAGCCATAGCAGAAGGAGGGGACTGGGAGAGGAAGTTGGAGAAGAGGCGACGACAACGCAAATGGCGGCAATTACATGCAGCTACAGCATCAACAATAACACAACAACAGCAACGACGGGGAGAGAGAAAGGGAGAGAGAGCGCGCGCGAGAGCTACCGACGGAGACAGAGCGCAAAAGAAAGACGCGGGCAAAGTCAACATCACTTTGTCTGAGCTGAGGCGGCCGAAAAGCGAGAGAGCGCGTGCGAGGGAGCAAGGTGGCGCGGGTAAAAGCGCAAAATAAACAAAGTTAATTTTAATTAAAAACCGCAGGAAACCGAAAAAACAACAAAATGCTAAATAAAATGGGCGTGCACGAAGTGGCTCAGCGAAGCCGATGACGATAACGATGACGATGACGCCGAGGAGTGGGCAGGAAGACTTGCATATGCAGCTGCGATAAAGAGAGGGAAGTAGGAGAAAAGAGTGATCAGTGCTGCCGGCAGCCCCGAAAAAAGCTAAAACAAATAAGGTGAGTACGAGTCATAAAACTAAATTAAGTTTTATAATTTTTATATATTCGTATACGTAATATTATATAGCATAGCCTACTTTTTCGGGCCCCACATTTTTTTCATTCAGACAAGTTATTTACTTAGATTTAGATTTAGTTTCTCAATTTTTAAGCCACTTTAAGAATTACAATTGTTGTAGTAAATGTTTAATGCATATTTTTAGGTTATGAAATACCTTTTTCTCTAAACATTAATTTTATAGATTTAAAGTGATCAGTGCTGCCAGCACAGCCAAAAACTAAATAAATTAAGAAGAAATTAAGTGAGTTTGCTTTAAAGAACTAAATAAGTTTTATAATTTATTTATAGGCATATACGTGATAATGCGTATACGTAATTGTTGAGATCATGCATTTTTAAAGCCTACTTTTTTGGGCCTTACATTTTTTGAAAGCAGATTTATAATGCTTTTTAATAATTTATAAGTTTGAAAGAGATTTAAAAAATGCATTTTGACTTCAACGCATATGTTTTTTCCTGTCAAAAATTAAAACTCTTTTCAAAAAATGTCCAAAATGACAGCTCAGACGGGGAAGGATAGACTGACAGAGAAAACATGCCTCCAGCTAAAAAGGAGCAGCTGAAATGTAGGCTGAACCATAACATATTCCTCCTGCCACCCCCAAAGCCAGCCACCCACCCAATCCACAGCCGCCAATGGATAACTGTAACTGTAACAAAGACACATGTAAACAATTCCGTTTGTCTTCAACGCTGTTCTTGCCTAGTTTTAATTATACCAAGCAAAAACTTTGCCCGCACTTTGCCTACACTTTGCCACCACCCACTTGGCCACTTTCCCATTTTCCCACGAAGCATCCACCACCCCCTGCGCCACCCGCCGGCATCAAAGTTTGAAGTGAGCAACGGTAAACGATTTTTAGCTAACCACAATCCCCAATCCACATGGAAATTACTCAGCCACCAGCTCCGTTCGCCTTTCAAAGGAAACTCCTCGAATAGATTCTGAAGAAGTAGCTAATGAAACTGCGATTGAGCTGCCAAAAGTGCCTAGGAAAATTAGGAAATTATCTCAAAACATATTTATAAGACTGTTATTTAAAAAAAAAATCCATTTAAATTTCCATTAAGAAAACATTTTTTCATGACCTTTCTTTAGTTAAGTTGTTATATTTGGTAATATAAAATGTTATTTATTATATATGATAATATTTTAAAAAGGTTCCAAAACTGTGGAAAATAATTGCCATTGAAAATAAGGAAGTTATCTTGTAAACTCCAGATCATAACATTTATAAAATTATTACTTTAGTTTTTTTATTTTTCAGTTTTTCATTTATAAAACATTGTTTTAGAGGATGCCAAGGATCAGAAGTGCCATGGAAAATAGGAAAGTTATCTTAAAAACCCCAGATCATTGAATTTATATTTTTTTGATGTATTATTTTATTTTTTTTAATATTATTATTTAATTTTTAATTTGAAAAACATTTTTTTCTTTTACTAGTACATTATAATCTTACATGATAATCATAATAATGGACCATATAGTATATTATAAATAATGTATATTGGCTCATAATCATATTATAAACAAATATATATTAGATCATAATGCAATATATATTTTTTAATACCATATGGTTGGTTATATTTGGTAAAATTAATTAAATTATTAAACTTTTAATCCCAAGTTGCCACCAATTCTAACTCTTTTCAAAATCTTCTCAGGCCACTCAACAATTATTAGCAGACTTGAAATTGATTGCATCCCCAATTCATCACTACAATTTGATATACTGCCTGCCTTTTGGCGAATTAGATTGCCAAATTAACAGGGACTGAGCAGCCGTAACCCCTCGCCGGGGAAGCTCCATGCCAGCGCCTCCCAGATGAACCATCACCTTGGTTACCCCGGCGGAGTGGTTCTCGATGGCGAAGGACGAACAAAGAAAATTTCAAATAAATTAACAAGTTAATTGAGTTTCGTGTTTAGGCAGCGAGGGAAAGCGATCCCAAGCAGCGGGGCCCGAAAGCCGAGACCCCAGAGCCAAGCCACCTTATGGCCAATAATCGGGGGGAGTCGCCAGGTGATACCGACGCCCCCGCAATTGCGGTCAAAATATAGTATTCACACTGCCAGCAAAAGGTTCGTGTTTATCTTAAGGCATTTAAATTTAACAGAATAATAGATACAGTAAGTCCTTTTAAAATTTAAATAACAGCTTAAGATATTCTTTATAGTTTTTAAAAAAGGTCGAGAAATGTATGACTATAAAAGATCATTTAATATCTGAAGATTTAAAACATGCTTAAATTATTTTTTAAAGTGACTTAAAAAATGTCAATTGAATTTTTTTATTTATAATTTTAGGCATGCCTAACTCTTGGATATTTTTTAATCCTCAGTAAAACATATGTCACATATCATTTGGAGGCCAATTTGGCATTATCTTCTTTATAAGTAAGGTAAGTGTAAGCTGTTCACTGAAACCAAGTACTTAATTGATACTTACTAACTTGTAATTGTATTTTTATTTTGCGAACTATTTATAGATTTCCTATGATATATTGAGGATGCCCCAGTGGTTCTTATCACTTATAATTAACTTAACTAAATTAAGGATGGTAAACCGTTTAAGGATTAATGAACACTTGGCAAGTATTAAGTTAAACTTATAACATATCGTTTTATAAATTTTGTTATGATGTATTCATTTTTCAGGGAGTTATTAACACTTTATAAGTAGTTAATGATACTAATATATATCATATATCATTATATCAATATATTTTTCTTTTATGAGGAATTCACTTAATATATTATTTAGGGGGTGTTTTACACTTGAAAAGTAGTTGATGGATGTTCTTTTATATTATTTTATAACACTTTTTATAATGCATATATCATTTATGACATGGTTTACACTTGATAAGTAGTTAATATAACTTCTATTATATTATTTTATAATATTTTTGAAAATGTATAGTTTTATATATCATGATAGACATTTGCAGACATTTTACATATTGATCAGGGATAGATTTACAATTTATAAGTAGTTAATGGAACTTATAATATATCATGATATATTATTTAATATTTTTTTAAAATGCATACATTTTACACATTATTTAGGGAGTGATTTTCACTTTATAAGTAGTTGATATATAATTTTATAATTATATATAATGCATTTAGAATACTTTATCATACATCCTATGATCTTAAGCCTTTTGGATAAGCTCAAAGGATTGTTTTCGACGTGTAGATACTATCCATCAGATAGTAGATTGAATGACTTTATTAATTCATGTTCTGGAGCTGTATCTTGTATCCTGAATAACCTAGCCACCTCTGCCTACCTGCAGGTCCCCTTCAGCCCCCGGCCGGTGTCCTTGTCGATGGTGTCGAAAGCTCTGCGGTTTGTCAGGTGCGTTAAACTGTGCGGTTCGCGATGCGGTCGCCGCCGGCTATTAACAATTAACAATTAATGCTAAATCAATAAGCAAACACAACATATTTGAAAGGATCTGGCAAAAAGCGGCGAAGGCGACAATGTCATTTATATGCTAATTAGGGCGGCTCAAGGAGGTCCATCTATCCGTCCATCTATTCAGCCAGGATAAGGCCTTCCTGCCGGCCGCTGGACGAATTAATTAAACTTTTTCGCCTTGCCGCAAAATTTGCAAAAAACACGGCCGCCACAGGACAAAAGCCTGGCGCAGAAAATGCAATCCCAAATTCGAGTGCCCCCGACCTGGTTTTTGGGCTTCCTGCGCCGGGTCCATCTCCATGTCCGCGTCCGCATCCGGATCCTGGCCTACATATGTGGGACATGTGCAACAAAATCATTTTTCAATTACATTTTCGGGTTTTCGTGTGCGGTCCGGGGTTTTTGGTCCTTTAAAAAGCGACCATGACCACACGCCAGGTGTATGGTGTATGGTCGAGGAGGAGGAGGAGGAGGAGCAGCAGCAGGAGCAGGAGCAGGAGGAGCAGGTAGCCACCACCGGGACAGAAGGACAAGTGCTTAGTGCGCTGCATACACGCCCCTCCATTGTTGCATATCGCAAAATTTGCTGCAAAATTGATTCCACGCCATTTTTGCGGATGCGAATGCAAAGCATTTCGAATGACCATTGATCACCTGAACAGCAGGAAGCGAAGGTGAGCTCTAAAATATGCGGGGTAAAAAGGCTGTGATAAATAATAAATCAAATATTCATATGGTTCACTTGCATCTCGCTTTTTTCTGGCTCTGTGTGATATATTCTGGCAGGGCCTATTTTGATTTTCATTATTTTTGTAAGCCAATTAATTTGGAATTTTGGAATCCCCCCCCCACAAAATTAGATGTGCACATGCGGTTTGGGCACTGACAGTAATTTAATTCCGCAGCTGCGCCCGGCCGTTAATCTTTAATAACAATTTAAAACCGGGCATGTTGACTTAAACACTTTTTGCTTGGATATAAAGGCATAAATATTGCAAACCACCGGACCGCATGAAATAGCGCGTCCAAAGCTCGAAATGCGATGGGATTGCTTCGTCCACTGCACAGTGGCTAGAGTATTGGTTTTTTGTTACAAAATTGCATATATTTTGTCGTTTTTAATGGGACTAAAAATTAGAGAAATTAGTTAATTAACACCGAACGGGTAAATAATAATTGTATAAGTTGTATTTTTCGTCTATACATTTTTATAAACCTTAAAAAATTAGAAATACAATTTTTAAAGATTTAAAACTCATCAAAGTATAATAATAAATAGGAAAAGTGGAACATACCTACAAAAAATAATAAAATAAAAGTTATAGAAATCACAGAAAATTAAAAACCTTAAAAAAAAGTTATAAAGTTTCAAAATGGTATAAAGTCCCTTGGTTTATTTCATTCATTTTTATAATAATTTAATTAATGATTTAAACCATTATTTATTATTATTTATTTTTTATATATGTGTGTGACAACCGTAATTTAAAAACTAGGACATGTTTTTAAGTCTCCTTTAAGTGTTATTTTTAGGTGCCTAAAAGTATGCAGTGAAAATAGATAGTTGGCTTTTCGATTAAAAATATATTGTTGCATACTTTTAAACACCTAAAGTGCCTTTTTTTAAATTATCACGAATTAGCTCGGTGATTATTTTAGGGTGAACCCTATTTAATTTCATAATTTTTCCAAAATAATTTTTTTTTCAAATTTCTAGTTGCAAGGCCAGTGTGCGGTGGCTAAACGCTCGACCAGCAACAGCCGTAAACAGTGCTGATGCAATTGCATTTTCCGCAGCCCCACTCCCGAGGCCTTTTCGCCGTTCAGGAGCCTTCAGCGCCATCATCGGATTCCCTGGACAACATCCACATGCACATGCACAGCCGCATCCCATCCCCATGCAGGCCCACGCCCAGTCTCGTCGTGGTCATCATCCGTACCGTTTTAATCAATTATAATTGCTAGCATTTTTGATTAGTTGGCACCTGCCTCAATCATCTGCAACGTCCGAAATGGTCGGAATCGTTTTGGTCAACCGAGCACACAGCAACGGATGTAGGATGTGGGTTTTGGGCCTCTTGGTGCTACACAGAGGCTGCTGGTAATACCGAAATCTGGATGAGATGGGAGGGCAGGGCTTGGGATGAGCATGTGCCCGCCCACACAAATTCAGAGGACGGACGAGGACGAGGACGAGGAGCGGCTGGCAAACATTTTACGTAATTGCGCACATATTTAAATTGCGTTCCATATTGCACAATACATCAAATTATGGCCCAAAGTAAAGTAAATCTGACAGACAGACAGCTGGACAGCTGGACACATGGACACACGGACACAATGGCCAAGAATGGAGCCCTAAGGCCAGTTAATAAGTAAGCCCTGGCATTTATCCGGCTTTGTCTCTATCTCGCCTGCATTTTGCATGAGATTTTTCGGTGGGCCTGGCCACTGCACTGCCCTGTGCACTGTAATTTATTTAGTATGTCTTGGCAAATATTTATGCACATCGTTTCATTGATTTATAAATCAATTGCAGCCCCGGGGGGGAAAGGCCGCCGCCACCCCCCCGTAAAATGCTGACCGTAATTAATAAAGACAAATTACCTGAAAGCGATTTCGGCTACCGAGTGTCTCGAGAACTTTGTGTTGCTGCCAAAAAACCGGAGATGGGATCACACAATGGCCGCAGCACTGCAAATCCCTTATCCCAGGCTTAGTATTAGTCCGGAATTGCCATCATTGGGGGGCATTAGACCCCCTGGCCCCCGTCCGGGGGTCGCATATGCCCAGCCTGGGCCACGGCTGGTTGGGTTTGCAACTGATTTGATTTCATCTCGGCCGATTTCCTGGCCGGGTGTGCTGCCACGCCTACAGCTAAGCGCTCCATAACAAAGAGAAAGACTTAAAAACCCTCCTTCGGCCCTCTGTAGACTGCAAAAGGGACTTATCGGCACAGACGGGGGCAGAAAACTAGCACTGCAGGTAATTAGCTATCAGTTTACCATACTCTTGCACACCTAAAAACAACATTTTATAATTTCAACATTTATTTGTAGTTAATGGGATTTTTTGTAGGCTTAAAAATTATTTCTAGAAATGGTAGGAATTTTTTTTATTAAATTTACTAAAAAAAAAGAGTTTATAAATGTATCATAATTTCCAAAGAATTTTCCTCAGAGTGCAAAAGACTACAAACTCAGAGTATTGAAAGCACATTAAATTTAAAATGGTAAAAAAATTAATTTTAGTAATGTCAATAAACATAAGAAATTTGTTTTAAAATTGTAAAACAATTTTAAACGAGTTTTTGTCAAAGCACGCAAGACCACAAACTAAAAAAACTACTTACAAATTAAATAAATTAAATTAAATAACAACATTAAGTTGTATTTAAAAAATAAAAGAAATAAAAAAAATACTAGATATAAAATTTTTTTATTTTTTAATGTAGGAAAATTTTGAACCTTTTTTTTAGTTTATCTAATGCCACTGACTAAAAAAACGAAATAAAGATGTTGCGTCAAAAAAATGTTTAATGAGCAATTTAAATTCATAAGTTGATTTTTGCTAATTTTGTGATGATTGTCTTTTCTTTTTTAGAAACTCCATTTAAAATTAAGCACAGGAGGGTTTTTTGAATCAAGAATTATGGTGAGCAACATAGTTTTTTTTTTATTTAAATGACCCCTGATCCTAATGCAATGACCTCAATTGTAGCTGCCGCTATTGCCCCGATATGTGTGTATATAAAAAATATTTCACAGGCAATTTCGCAGCCCCACACACGCCCACGAGGAACGTCTTCGTGTTCGTCTTCGTCCTGGTCCTGGTCCTGGCACTGGTCCTCTGGCTCCTGGGCCGGGGACACTCACTATTGTGCATACACAAACTCCAATAAAAAATTCAGTCCACGTCTCGAGCACTTATTGATACGTGAGCATAGATGACACACAATCCCGCACACATAAGTAGCGCTCACATTCTATATGCATATGGTCCTTTTTGGGAGTGCGGCCCACTGGGGGCCCGAGGACACCGGCCGGGGACTCGGGGCGGAGGGCCTCCCCGCCCCCCAAAAAGGGACAATAACTGACCATGAAAAATGGACAGGAGTCGAGACATCGATTGGTAATGGGACTCGATCAATGTCAAGGAGACAAATCAATTTTGCACGCCGAATTGTGGGTCAGAAAGCACTAATTAGTGTGGTAGAAGATAGATATTCCTAGAAAAACGTATAGTAATTCAACGCTTTTTATATTGAGCGTCAGAATAAAAATAACTTAAGCTAAATAATCGATTGAAATAGGGAAACAATCAAAATTAAAAATTAATTGGCTAAACACTGCAATAATTGTTTATTATTATTGAAAATGCAAAGAATAAGGTCCAACTTGGATGCATTTATCTTTTTCAGGGGTTCCCCTCTGGGATGCCTTGCTAGGATTAATCAGAAACTCAAAACCCTTTGTTAATTTTAATCCCAAGATCAAATATGAGGGATATATATTACATATTTATATTATTAATAATTATTTTAGTTCAAAAAAGGAAAAATCCACAGATCAGTTATAAGTTATATATTCAATATTTTTATTATAAATAATTATTTAAGTTTAAAAACGATAAGAAAAAACAAAATATTTTGTTTTTTAATTAAAAAAAGAAACATGGTAAAATACTTTAATTTATTTAAAAAACATCTGTTTATATTTTAGTTTTTATAATAGTGAACAAAGCTTTTCGTTATCATCCAAGATAAAATGGCATTGATTACATTTAAAATATCAATTGATTAAAATATAACATTTGGAGCATGTTATTTTAAGTTTAATGTACCATCAATTTTGTAACCAGAATTCTAAAAATAATATTTATAAATCCCCAATTATATTGGGTAGTTTTTGAGTTTATTTGGAAAATCCCAAGTACGCATGTTTAACTCGTGAAAGCCGAAGTACATTGTTTAAAGCATTCTTTCGCACACATTTTCAAGTGATTTGAAATCACTAGAGGCTTCTGCGGCCATAAAGGGGAAACATGGAGCGGGCACACAAAGTGTGGAACATTTTGGTAAGGCCACTTTGCGACATTTTAATTTAAATGCTAATCAGTTGCCAATAGACAAAAAAGAACGAACCTATGCCACCTCGAGTGCAGTTCATGTTCCAGGAGCCGGGTGCACGGGTGTCCTGGTGTCCGGGTGTACAATGTGTGTTTGGGAGTGTGCAAAAATTGCAACTCATTTGGAGGAGGACGTGGCAGTGGCAGTGGACTGAATGGGCTATGTGGATGGGCTGGATGGGCACAACAGCAACAGCGCTGCAATTTGTATTTAAAATGTTGGCCATTGTGGATTAGCTGAGACAGAGGAGCCCAGAAGCACGTCAAAAACAGGGCACTCGAAAAACAAATATATTGATTATGGTCCAGGAAAAATATATTCAAGAAACTTTTAAGCCACTAACTTTTTTACAATTTTCCAAAAGATTTGAATGCAAACTACTCTGTATAAGCTGCCTGTAGACATTTTTAACGTAAAATTAATATAAAATAATATATATTATAAAAAAAGAGAAAATTATTTTTGTAATTTCAATTGAATTTTAAATGAATAAAATTAATAAATAAATATGTTTACTTCCATATTATTCCGTATTATTAGTATTATAAATATTTTTAGTATATTTGAAATAATCTCTAATTTAAAGACTACCTATTATTATTACCTTTGTATATAAAATACATGAATATTAAACATATTCTTAATCATATTTTATTGTGTAAGATTCTAGTTTTGAAAAAGCTCAAAGTTCAACAAAGACAAACTATTACTTTAGCACATACCCTGTTGCTTGTCAGTTATTTAATCACTAGTAAAACCCCCAAATATATTTCTCTCAGTGCACATAGTCACCTGAAGCTCGTTGTTGTTGCTGTTTGGGTGCCGTGTCGTCATTATCATTTGCATTTGCATTTTCGGCCTGCTCACTGTCGGCTGGTTGGGTAAATATTGCCATTTTATGCAGCGTCCACGAGATGCCATCGAAGGAGCCGACACTATGGCTATAAAAGCAAATTGGACGGGGACGGGGGGCGCAAGGCCGCGACAAATGCTTAAACAAAATGTTGTTTTCCCTCCCCAAAATATGTAGTTAATTCGCCGAATTTAAATTTGAATCTAATCGATAACGATTAATGGCAATCGAGTGCACAAGCCAAAAAGGTGACAGCTAAGGCACCTCCACTGTGATGTAGCTAGAAGTAGCCAAATCAAAAGTAGCTACCAACAAATAAGTCCATTTTCTAGAGGACTTGGCTTGCCAATTAAATATAAAAATTAATTTTAGAGTTTTATTAATTTTTTCCTTTTAAATTTTTTCTAAAAGCAATTAAAACAGCAAGTTTTAAAACTTGTTTAAAACAATAGCTACTTTTGCTGGCTATTAAATAGCCATTAAGCCACCAAACAGCTGATTGATAAGTTCTCCGTTTTTTTCGTTTTCGTTTAGTTTACTTTTCTTTTCTGTTGTTTATTTGCGAGCCATCGCTCAAACCGCCCGCATCGCCAGCCCCGCCCCCTGCCCAGAGCCGCCCATGGACGTCCGGACGAACTGCAGCCGCGAGGAGAGGGCGGCGGACGCGGAGATCGCCGCGAGAAGCCACCGCCTGCTGCAGTTCACCAACTGCCGCCTGGTGCGGGGCCACCGCATCGTCCAGGACGACCTGTGGGTGCGCGACGGACGCATCGTGAATCCGGAGCCCGTCTTCTTCGACGAGCAGGTGAAGTCCCACCGCCGCATCGACTGCGGAGGCGCCATCATCGCCCCCGGCTACATCGACATCCAGATCAATGGTGAGTCCGCCCTGACCCTACTATCCCTACACCGGAAAAAAATCTGTAATCCATTATAGTTAAAATTAAAGTAAATAATTTCTATATATAGTTAAACCTTTAAGCTAACAGTGGCGTTTTTTTTTATAGAGCTATAGAGACCACCTTACTTGAAGGTCTTTGTTTATAATATAAAACATTTCTACTCAGTTAAAAAAATTATACACATATGTAGTAGACTTCAAGCTGAAAGGTCAACTAAATATTAGCATATCATATGATTTTTGTACGCTATATGTTTGCCTAATTATAACTAGGCGCCTTAATGGTTGCAATATCATATAGATAAAATAAAAAAAAGATCATCATTCTTTTTTAAGACTTTTTTTCTTTTTTCCTTTTTAAGAATTCCAAGATAAATACATTTTCATCCTAAAGTGATGTCATCACTAAATACCATTAATAGGCTCCCATTTGAGGGCAAAAGAAAAATATTATTCATTATAGAAATAAAAAAAAATTGGTATTTGAACTCGGACCTTTTATACTTAAAGCCCCTTATATATGTTTATATATTTTTTAAAATTATAACCCATTAAAATGATATGATGCCTAATATTGAGCTGTTATTCCGCCAGTAATTGGCACTTTCGCCGCGGTTCAATTATCCGCCAAGGTCAGCGTTTCTGTTTACCCGTTGAGGGGCCGCAATATGGAGCACCCGTAATCGGAGCGAGTTAATCTTATCGTGGCTTCAGAGGCCCCAAGCAGCAGCTCAACCACAAGTGGCGCACAGTGGGCACTTGCAGCGAGGGCCCACTGTGGTCAGACTTGAGCAGCGATAAGCTGGTTCTTTGTCTGCCAGAGACAATGGGGGATCTTGCCATAAAAAAAGATAATCTATAATAGATAATCTATTTAGCGATGTTTCTGGCATCGTATTATAATTAAACTTGATTCTATATCATATAATAGTGAAATATAATATAATATAGTAATAATCTGGCTCTTTATCTTATAGAGACAATGGGGATCTGGCGATAAACTTAGAATAGATATGAAATAGATAGTTGTATTTCGAAAATATCTATCTTGTTTCCGGTATCATATTATATTTAAAATTGATACTATATCATATAGTTCATATATAATAGAGTAATATAATATAATATAGCAACAATCTGGTTCAATGGGGGATCTTGGGATAAAGATAATCTTTTATAGAATAATCTATGTATTTAGCAAATGATCTATCCAAAACTTAGAAACTGATCTTTAAAGATAAATTCTTGTTTCGGGTCCGACATAAGAATTAAAGTAAAGACAATCTCGTTCTCATTAGATTCTTATAAAGATTCCTGTTTTGGGTATTATATTAGAAATTATTTTACTATCCCAAGTAGTGCTAATCTGGTTCTTTGTCTTCCAGAGACAATGGGGCATCTACCAATAAAGATAATTTATTAACAACTTAGAATAGATATAAAATACATATTTAGAAACTGCTCTTTATAGATAAATTCTTGTTTCGGGTACCATATAAGTTTCTAAATAAATTATACTTTGATTTTATAACTTAAGGATCGACAATCTCGTTCTTATTGGATAGTTATAAAGATTGCTGTTTTGGGTGTCATTTTAGAAATAAATTTGGTATCATAACATTTTGTTTTCCAGGTTCAAAGGGGGATCTTGAAATATAGATATATTGGAACATAGGATAGATATCAAATAGATTGTTTCCTTTAACAAAATGATCTATCAAAAATTCTTGTTTCTGGTATCATATTATAATTCAACTTTTATTATATAATATAGAAATATAACATAATATCTGGTTCTTTATTTCCCAGAAATCTTGGGATAAAAATAATCTATAGGCAACATTTCATATTAAGAAACTGCTCTCCTAGCAAGAGCTCAGGTTTTGGGTATCATTTTGAGCATGGATTTTAAACCTTTATAAGATATATATAAAGATTCCCCTTTTGGTTATCATATTAGAATTAAATTTGGTACCGTATCATTTTAAGAATTGATTTTAATCTATGATTTCTTCGATAAAGGTGGCTATGGCGTGGACTTCTCCTACGACACGGATACCATCGAGGAGGGCGTGGCCACGGTGGCCCTTGGCCTGGTCAAGAGCGGGGTCACCTCCTTCTGTCCCACGCTGGTGACCTCGCCCAACGACAGCTACCACACAATACTGCCGCGCATTCCCACAGAAGTTCCCAAGGGCGCCGGAATCCTGGGCATCCATGCCGAGGGCCCGTTCATCAATCCGCAGAAGAAGGGGGCGCATCCGGAGAACTGCATTCAAACCTTGGACAAGGTGGGTTCTGCATCATCATTTGAATCCGCTTTGTAATCTGTTTCCGATTATCCTCCTTAAAGGGCCTAAGCACTCTGGAGACCACCTACGGCTCCCTGGAGCGCATCAAGATCCTCACCCTGGCGCCGGAGAAGGTCTCGGACCCGGAGGTCATTGGCCAGCTGGCTGAGCGAGGCATCACCGTGGCCCTGGGCCACTCGATGGCCTCCCTAAACGACGGCGAGCGCGCCGTGCAGCAGGGAGCCTCGCTGATCACGCATCTGTTCAACGCCATGCTGCCCTTCCATCACCGCGATCCCGGCCTGGTTGGCCTGCTCGCCTCCGATGCAGTGCCTCACGGACGCACCGTTTACTTTGGCATCATTTCGGACGGAGTGCACACGCATCCGGCGGCTCTGAGGATCGCGTACCGAACGCATCCGCAGGGCCTGATCCTGGTCACGGATGCCATCTCGGCGCTGGGCCTGGAGGAGGGCGTCCACCACATCGGACAGCTGCCGCTGCAGGTGAAACAGGGCAAGGCGTTTATCGCCGGCACGGAAACCCTGTGCGGCAGCATTGCGCCCATGGACGAGTGCGTGCGCATCTTCCACAAGGCCACAGGTGATACCAATGCAGCTGATCCTGGCCAGCATTCCCTACTGAATCTTCCTCCATCTTGCAGGCTGCTCTGTTGTCTACGCCATTGAGGCGGCCACCTTGCATCCCGCTCAGTGCCTGAAGATCGAGCAGCAGAAGGGCACCCTGGACTTTGGCTCGGATGCGGACTTCATCCTCCTGGACGATCGCCTGCAGGTGCTGTCCACCTGGATAGCGGGGACGTGTGTCCATCGCACTGCCGAGTAGTACATCAAATGTACTCTCTTTCATATACCTGATGCAGGATGTATTTTATACCGAAGATTCTCCAATTAAATTGTTAAACCTAGACATTCCAAATGGAAGATGGCCTCCCAGAAAAGAGGCCTTCGGTTATATGACATGGTTTAGGTTGTTCTTTATATTTTTAATCGGTAAATCATTTGGTGTAGACAACTAAACTAAATCCATATACAGTTACAAATAATTGGTTTACACGACAAAAAAAATATATATGTAGAATAAAATTACAAGGAGACAGGAGGCGTTTGGGGCCGGGAGCGCTCCTCCCCAGCAGATGCTGCACTCACGGCGTGCACTGTCCCTACATGCATGGCGCTACACACGCGCGCACACCCACGCCCCCTCTTTAAGTGTACACACGCATATTCATATATAGTAGTATTCTGGGTGTGCGAGCGCGAATAATGCACATAAAAACGATGCAGTATATATGGGTTCGTATTTATATATGGGCAATAATCAGAAAAACAATTTGGGAGCAGCTCGAACTCTGACCCCGGGCTGGATGAGAGGCGTGACTGCAGCGAGGATCTACGGATCTATGTACGAATCTACTAGCTAATGACCCCCAACCTGCCCACCCCCATCGAAATCCCAGTATCGCTGGCTTGGTGGCGAAAACAAAGCGAAAGCAAGCGCTATGGTATGTATACGCTATATACTATCCGATGTATAATATGTATAGGTGTTATTTATATCTAGGCTGAAGGGCAAAACAAAAACAAAACACTAAGCGCGCGGAGGGGTCAGGGGTCAGGGTTCAGGGGCCGGCGAGAGAAGTGCGAGTGATGGCGAACGAACAAACGACTGAGTAGTACAGGAATCGTAAGACTATATGTATATATCAAAAGTTACGTTACAAAAGTTGCTTAAGTCTGCCGTGTCCTCGTGTATCCTAAGTCCCCGGAACCGATCTTGTGTATCCCACGCTAGCTTGCGATCGCAAGGGTGCCGAGCCCGAAATGCAAATGCCATCCGATCTGAGCCGTCTTCTCGTTTTGTAAAGTTGCTTCCAAATGTTCGTATTACAATAATCTGTGTTGTTGCTAAACTTTAGGTAGGTTGTTTCTGTTGCTTGTTCCATCTGCATATGATGCGTATGATGCGTATCCTCCGCCTTTAAGTGGGTTCCCACCGTGCGCGACTGACCCCCGGTTGTATTGCTTTGTCTCCCCTCCTCCGTTGGCGCGGATCGGTTTCAGAAACCGGTCCGCACGCGCATTCCCATCCGTTCTAATACCATTCCATCATCCATCGTCCATCGTCCGTCATCCATCTTGCGTCGCCTTCTTCCCCGCGCACAGCTGAGCACACAAACCGGGCCGAGGAGCACGCCCCGTTCGCCTCGAATGCCGCTTTTTACGCACAGCACTTGCTGTAGCCCTGCGCCTTCTCGTTGTTCCGCCGATCGATGATCACGCGCTCCGGATTCTCCGCCGACTCGCGGCCCGATGTCTTGTCCAGAATGGCCTCGGCCAGCTCGCAGAAGGCCCGCTCGATGTTTATGTTCGACTTGGCGGATGTTTCCATAAACCGAATGCCATGCTCACGGGCAATCTAGACGCGGGGGAGAAATGGAAGCGGAGACAGGGGTTACACACACTCTGTAAACAAATTGATCGGAGCATATGGGATCGCTGATCATTGCGAGGCAATCATTAAATAAATAACCATATGAGCTCTAACCGAAATGGGTTCGGGTGTTTGTGTTTGCCGGGGAATTTCCCCGGGTTTCTTTGCTCAATTTCGAAACTATAAAGTAAATCAGTTGAACTTTCTAGCTATATGCAGGGAGTGAAAGAAGGGAATTCTTTTCTATCAATTGATTGGAAACGCAGACCAGTTCTTCTTCCTACATATCAGAAGAATATAATGGAACCAACATAATACTTATAGGATTTTAGCATATGCGAAGAATCCTCTTCTATTCGTTTAGTAAACATTTTGAAGTACGTCAGTCAGTCTATCTAAAGAAAGAAATATTATTGATTGGAAACGCAGACCAGTTCTCCTCCCTAGATATCTGAAGAATTCGATAAAACCAAGACAATAGGTATATGATGAATTCTCTTTTCCTCGTTTATTAAAAACTTTCAAGTACGTCAGTCTATGTAAAGAAATATTATTGATTGGAAACGTAGACCAGTTCTTCTTTCTAAATATCTGATATACACTTGAAGCAAGTTACAAGAATGCTATTTTCTAGATCTATTGAAAACTTAAATAAATACATAAATCAGTCTATCTGAAGAAAGAAATATAAATGCTGAAAAACGTAGGCCAGTTTATACTTCAAGATATCTTACCAATATAATAATATCTTATGAATATAATAAGACCAATGTAATAGGTATATGATAACCTATACAAAGAATCATGTTCTCTTCTTTCAATGGAATCTTAGAGGACCTAATGTTAGTATATCTAAGAAAAAAATATAATAGGACCAAGATAATTGCTTCTCCTAATTTATTTTACCTATTTCAACCAAAAAAAAACATCCAATATATGCTATATATTTTTAAAAAAATGTATAGAATCCTATTTCTATTTCTCTCAGTTATTAGAAATTTTGAAAATCTTTTAGAGGGTACAGTGAAGAACGGATTGCTATAGGATCCAGAAATAGTCTAGAACTCTACGATCTTACAATCGCTTTCCTAAAGCATGTATGCCAACGATCCCAAAGGGATTTCCTGACTGATCCGATCTCTAATCTCCAATCGGTTACAAATACCCGATACTTACCGCTTCGCCGCGCTCCTTGTTGACCACCCGCTTGTCCGTCATATCGCACTTGTTGCCCAGGATCATCTTCTCCACATCCTCGTTGGCGTGCTGGAAGCAGCAGGACCCATACATTTAGAGGGAAACCATCTTCGACTAGCGTAGAGATCACTCACCTCGTCTATGTTCCGCAGCCACTTGACTATGTTCTCGAAGCTCTTCTCGTTCGTTATGTCATACACGAGCATTATGCCCATGGCGCCCCGGTAGTACGAGGTGGTTATCGTGTGGAATCGCTCCTGGCCGGCGGTGTCCCATATCTGCAGCTTGATCTTCTTGCCGCGCAGCTCGACTGTTTTGATTTTGAAATCGATGCCTAAACAGAACCAACAAAAAAAGAAGAGGTTTTTCAAATTCAATGGAAAAACAAACATAAAAGTCGCCCAATGACGTCACGGCGGTGTTATCGATTACATTTGTGCAATGGAACTTGGGAAGTTTGGCAATTTATAAGTGATAGTGGCGATGATTCATGCGCGTAACGAGCAGGCATTCCAGCTGAATGTTTGCACGTCCCAGTTACGTGTTTCGATTATGTTCTAGCCAGGGATTTAATGGGAGTTACAAGGTCTTAAGTTGGGAATTTCTTGAATTCAAGACGATTCCACAAGGTGATCGCCGCAAGCAGTGCGTCCGCCAGTCGATAAGGCAGTGCCACGCCCAGGCAGGCACACATGCACGCACACCCACACAGGCGCACATATCCTGGCCGTGCAGCTGACGTGCGTGTGTGTGTGTGCATGTGTGTATGCCAGCTGCCGTTACTCACCGATGGTCGATATGAATGTGGAGGTGAAGGCATCGTCCGAGAACCGGAACAGGATGCACGTCTTCCCCACGCCGGAGTCGCCGATCAGCAGGAGTTTGAAGAGCAGGTCGTAGGTTTTCTTGGCCATTTCCACCAGAACGACACGCTCGCAGAACAAAGCACGAACACACGAACACGCACTAACGCACACACGCGCCCACACTCGCTCACACACACACACACACACACGCGGGGATGCAGGTGACAAACAATATTGGTATTTTCACGCCTGTTTCCCTCGCTATTTTCGTTGTCTTCTCCTTTATGCAACTTTCCTCTTCGCGGGTTTTAAATGCGCCGAATTGCTTTATATTTTCGTTTTCAATTGTTGCTATTATAACTAGAGCTGGCACAACACACGATGATTGTGCAGCACTATCGATGGTTCCGGGAGTGTGGCAACGCTCTGTTGCAATGTTGCTCCTGCGACTATCGATTATGAACCAAGAAAATCACCCTTTTTTTAATTTGTGAAATATTTCATTTAACATGTATTTTTAAGAGACCCAGATCGTTAGCAAATTAAGCTAGCTTTCCAAAACAGTCGGTCTTTTAGCTGAACGCCTTGATTTGGCTGAGTTACGATCAAAATACCTCAAAAAATATAGTTTTTTTTGGCTAAATTCTGAAATTAAAAAAATCACGATGTGACCCCTTAAAAAAAATGGAAAAATGGGTCAAAAAATAAATTAAAAAATAAATACAAAAATGATGCAGATCGTTTGGAAATTAAGCTAGCTTTCCAAAACAGTCGGTCTTTTAGCTGTACGCCTTGATTTGGCTGAGCTACGATCAAAAAACGTAAAAAACTATAGTTTTTTTGGCTAAATTCTGAAATTAAAAAAATCACCCCTTAAAAAAATGGAAAAATGGGTCAAAAAATAAATTCTTCCACAAATGATTCAGATCGTTAGGAAATTAAGCTAGCTTTCCAAAACAGTCGGTCTTTTAGCTGTACCCCTTGATTTGGCTGAGCTACGATCAAAAAACGTAAAAACTATAGTTTTTTTTGGCTAAATTCTGAAATTCAAAAAATCATGATGGGACCCCTTAAAAAAATGGAAAAATGGGTCAAAAAATAAATTCTTCCAAAAATGATGCAGATCGTTAGGAAATTAAGCTAGCTTTCCAAAACAGTCGGTCTTTTAGCTGTACGCCTTGATTTGGCTGAGCTACGATCAAAAAACGTAAAAACTATAGTTTTTTTTGGCTAAATTCTGAAATTCAAAAAATCATGATGGGACCCCTTAAAAAAATGGAGAAATGGGTCAAAAAATAAATTCTTCCACAAATGATTCAGATCGTTAGGAAATTAAGCTAGCTTTCCAAAACAGTCGGTCTTTTAGCTGTACGCCTTGATTTGGCTGAGCTACGATCAAAAAACGTAAAAAAAATATAGTTTTTTTTGGCTAAATTCTGAAATTCAAAAAAATGAAATTTAAAAAATGGAAAAATGGGTCAAAAAATAAATTCTTCCACAAATGATTCAGATCGTTAGGAAATTAAGCTAGCTTTCCAAAACAGTCGGTCTTTTAGCTGTACGCCTTGATTTGGCTAAGCTACGATTAAAAAACCTAAAAAACTATATTTTTTTTGGCTAAAATCTATTCAACATGTAACATTCAACAAAATATCCAACTAACAACTTAAAACATGTAAAATGTTTATTGTTGAAAACAAAATTATGCAATTATTCAGTAATACTTAAATGCAAAATGTAACAGTTTATATTCAACATGTAACATTGAACAAAAGACATACAACTAACAACGTAAGACATGTTAAATGTTTATGTTGCATAAATAACCCATTATAAAATTATTCAATATTATTTACATTTTTCAATGGCCACGTCATCGAAAATGTTAATTAAAAATTTATTACTACGGTGGGAGCTTATAATTCCCAATCAGTTCTAGCTCAAAAATGCATGACCTGTGGGCTATGATCACTCCAAAATCTAGTTGACCGGAAGTTCCGGCGAGTGTGTGTGTGTGTGTTGGTGCTCTTGGACAGATCACTGGACAAGATGGAGGTGGAACTGGACTCGAGGATGCAGTGCATCGTGATCCTGTCCAGGTAAGCACCTTAATAAGTTGGTAATTAAATATTTATAGTCGCCACTAAAGGTGAACTTAAGCAACTTTCAATGTGCAACATTGTAATCAACATGTAACGTGTAACATTGAACATGTAACATTCAACATTTCATCCAACATTAAACATACCATGTGTAGCCCTTAAAAAAATGGAAAAATGGGTCAAAAAAAAATTCTTCCGAAAATGATGCAGATCGTTAGGAAATTAAGCTAGCTTTACGCCTTGATTTGGCTGAGCTACGATCAAAAAACGTAAAAAAATATAGTTTCTTTGGATAAATTCTGAAATTCAAAAAATCATGATGGGACCAAAAAAATTGAAAAAATGGGTCAAAAAATAAATTCTTCCAAAAATGATGCAGATCGTTTGGAAATTAAGCTAGCTTTCCAAAACAGTTGGTCTTTTAGCTGTACGCCTTGATTTGGCTGAGCTACGATCAAAAAACCTCAAAATATTGAGTTCTTTTTGGCTAAATTCTGAAATTCAAAAAATCACGATGAGACCCCTTAAAAAAATGAAAAAATGGGTCAAAAAATAAATTCTTCCAAAAATGACGCAGATCGATAGGAAATCAAGCTAGCTTTTCCAACACAGTCGGTATTTTACCTGTACGCTATTTATTGGCTAAACTACAATTGAAAAACCCTAAAAAAAAAAGAAGGTTTTTTTGGACTAAAATGCAGAATCCAAAGAAAGAGGAAAGGAAATCACAAATTCTTCTAGCTTTCAATTGACCCTCACTAGTTCCTTTTCGGAACTAGTTCTCGCACCGGCTGAAATCGCTATCGATATCGGTCGGGCCGACTCTCAGCCATCGCTTATCGATACCGAGGTGAGGTGGTTGAAAATCGTACAGTATTGTATTCACGGGGGAGTTTTCGCACAAAAACAGAGGCCAACCGCCTGCACTCGAGCAATCCTGACCGCACACAACTGCATCTGCATCCGCATCCGCATCCGCATCCGCAATGGACATCGACTGGCAGAACAGCCTCACCGAGCTGAAGGACCGGGGCCAGTACCTGCTGCACTCGGAGAAGTGGGCCGACTGCCGCTTCCTGGTGGGATCGGGCTCCTCGCCCAGCCAGCGGCTCATCGCCGGCCACAAGCTGCTCCTGGCGATGGCCTCGCCCGTCTTCGAGCGCATGTTCTACGGCAACCTGCCGGACAAGACCGATCCCATCGTCATCCCCGATGTGCAGCCGGAGGCCTTCGAGGCGATGCTGGAGTACATCTACACGGACCGCATCACCATCGGCTCCTTCGACAAGGCCTGCGAGCTGTGCTACGTGGCCAAGAAGTACATGCTGCCGCATGTGGTCACGCGCTGCACCCACTTCCTCTGGGCGGACCTCAGTCCGAAGAACGCCTGCCGGGCGTACGAGTTCGCCAAGCTCTTCGATGAGCCGCGCCTCATGCAGAGCAGCATGGACCTGATCGCGGCCAATACGCGCGAGGTGCTCTCCGATCCTAGCTTCCTGGACATCGAGGTCTCCACCCTGATGGCCATTCTCGACCAGAACCGCCTGAACATCGACTCCGAGCTGGATCTGTTCAACTGCCTGCTGAAGTTCGCCAGCGAGCGGGGCATCCTCAACGAATCCGGGCAGGAGGAGGGCGCCGCCGGCGGTCAGGCTGGGCAGCTGGCCAAGGAGTCGCCCGACACCGCCGCCGGCCATGTGCTGGTGGAGGAGATCAAGATGGAGCCCGACGTGGCGGCCATGGTGCAGCACATGCACCAGGACGACGAGGGCGACAGCTTCGAGACGGACGCCGGCATGGCCTCCACTTCCTCAGCGGCTGCTACTTCTGCTGCTGCTGCTCCCACGGCCGCCTCGCCGCCGCTGGACGTGGCCTCGGGCTCCGACGATCTGGTTATTATCGACAGCGATGCCTCCGCGGATGCCGCCGCCAATATGATCAACATCATGGACGCCCAGCGCACAATCCTGGATGGTGCAATGCTCCGGCAGGCGGTGAAAAAGATACGCTTCCTTACCATGACACCGCAACAGTTCGCCGAGGGGCCGGCGCGTTCCAAGCTGCTGCAGCAGCACGAGGCCCTCTCCATCCTGATTAAGATCTCGAGCCCATCGCTTAACGACTGCCACATGCCGGAGGGATTCTGCACGTCGCGCAGCACGCGCAACTTCTACGAGTCGGGCCACCGCCATGCCCAGCGGGAGCTGTCCTCCTCGTACCGCACTGGAGCTGCTGCCCCAGGCGGCGTGGGCTTCCTGGGACCGGGTCCCTCAGTCCGCGGCGGAGGTCCTGCCGGTGGCGCCGGCGGCGGCGGCGGAATGATGATGGGCAATGCGCAGCGTTTCGGATCCATCACAGCGGGATTTAGCTTCGTAGGCGAGGACATGGGTATGCGTCCTCCCGAACCAGTGGGCGTGCCGCCCGATGCTGCGCCCGCGCCCGCCACACTGCGTTTTGGCGAGGTCTACGAGGGCGGGGCAGCCGTTCCGGCGCCCGCCAACGAGGACGAGAGCGGCGAACGGGTAGGACCGGCGCCTGCTGGCGGAGCAGCAGCTGGTGGACCGGGATCCGCTGCTGGCAACTCGCACAATGACATGGTGCGCGCATACTGCATGCGCTCCCTCACCCGCCAGTTTGACTTCCGCAACACCAGCGTCACGGACGCGGGCGTGACCTTCCAGGTGGACACGAACATCTGGATCCTGGGCGTTCAGGTGCCGACGCGAGTGCTGTGCGGCGAGCTGATGACGTCGGCCGGCTTCACGGAGCGCTACACCGAGGTGCTGTACGCCCACATCCAGGACATGCACGGCTCGAGGATCACGTACACCCACTGCACGGCGCGCGTGCGCTACGACTCGCTGCTGGACATCACCTTCGACCGACCCGTGTACATCTACCGCAACCAGATCTACAAGATCTACGTGGTGTTCAACAAGACCGGCTGGTATCCCATGTACTCCTGCGTGCCCGACGCCAACTGCAACCGCGTCAAGTTCATGTTCAATGTGGGCAATCCCACGGAATCCGTTCGCGACGGCCTCATCTACGCCATCATCTTCTCCACGCCCCAGGACCACGGCCGCCACCTGGTCGACTGAATCCGGAGCAATGACTAGTTTAGTGGGTTTATCTTTTGTATTCTCGATGTGATAGGCTTCGGTTGGCGTCTCCGGCCATGGGAATTAATTGATCTGTAAGCTGAATTACTTCCCAACTCATATTTACAAGCTGGGAACTAATTTTGCCTTGTTTTTTACACCGCTTAACATACTTTTTGTAGATCGTTTGTGTTCCTTAACTGAATTCAAGGTATTAATTAATGGCAATTACATTTAAATACATTTACTTTGCAATTTCATTGCCGAATATCAATTAGTTCCGAAGGGCTGTGGCCAATTTGCGCATTTATTTTTTCGCATGCTTGATTCGAGCTGCCAAGAATGATGATATGTAAACAACTCTTCTGACAAACATCACTTGAATATTTTGCTTCCAAACATATTTGTTTAATACTTAGGTTTTTGTGGATCAACAAGCTAATATCTTAGGATGTAAACAAGACTACATTGGTATACTTCAATTAAATAAAATATATTTCTTAGATTTATTAACATCACTATGACTTTTTATGTTTATTGAAAGATAACTGATACAAATGTGTATACAAACCTGGATTATTTAAAGTTATAACTTTAAAAGAATTATTTTAAAGGGGCATATTATTAATTTTTTTTAGATAAATATTGGGCGAAATTGGCCCCCAAAATTATAAACTTTTGAGAACATTTTTTCCGATGACTTGAGAGATTTTTCCATTTCCCCAAAAATAACTTCTTGTGCCTTGAAAAAATTTACAATAAATTAAATTAACTTTATTGCGATTCATATACAAAAGAGACCAAACAGCAAACGAGTTAAGAATACAGAAAAAGGTGACAATAATATGGAGGCGGTTAAGAAGCCAAGAGGTTAACAAGCTATTGGGCTAGGAAGTTTTTTTTTTTTACAGTGAAACCTAGGTACAGAAAAAGAGTGGACGAAGCAGTTAGTCGGAGCTTTGATCTTTACACCACAGTACAGTGCACACTCGAATCAGCGAATCAGGAAAAACCTATGGGCTATAAAACAAAAACGTATATTTCAACAACAACTCGTTCGAAATTTGCAGCAAACAAAGGGTATTTTTTAATTTTAACATTCACATTGTCGAGATTGCACTGTAGCTGGTTCGAGAGTATATACATGTGCGGAGCGAGCGGCGATCCCTATTTGCCGTAGTTGGCGCAGCTGCCGCTGGCGTACTCCGGCTCCTCGCAGGTCAGCGTGTGCTCGTCGAAGACCTTGTCCTCGCCGCAGCTGATCAGGCGCGGATGCCCCTCCACGCAGGTGATCAGGCGGTGGCAGTCGCCGGAGACCGGGAAGCGGGGGAAGGGCCAGAAGCGGGCGGCCACCGAGTTCGGGTCCACCTTGGTGGGGCACTTGAAGCCGACGACAGCTGGATTTGGGTTTATTTGATATATTAAATATTATATTTTAAATATTTATTAATATATATAAGTTTTATAGTTGGTTCTAATTTAAAGGAATGTTTTATATTCTTTTTTTAATAGTTTCATCCTAATAAAATAAAACTATATATGGTTTTTAATTTAAAATAGTTCCATAATTTACTCAGAAAAAATTGTTAAAATTATATTTCTTGATTTTAATTTAGTTTTCGACCTTTTATGATATACTTAGAGTATAAGGTTCTTGAAAAATCTCTAGAGGCTCGAAATTAATTATAAAGGCGTATGAAAGCATGCAACGATTTCATTTGGAACCAAGAACAAGTGATATAATATTGTACAATATACTTTTAGGAAGCTTGTTAAGTTTCTAGATTCCTTAGGTTATAAAGTAATATACTTTTAGGCGGTTTTAGGTGCTCTCAAAAATTCTTGGGATTTGTGTGCCACCCTGATTATTTATTTAAAAGGTTTAAAGAGGTTTAAAATTATTGAAGTGCCTTTATAATTTCAAATAATTTTGTTCAAAGATTGTTTCAAAAATTCCCGACACTTATGGGCCATAATCTCTAGAGGCTTGAAATCACCCAAAGAAGCCCTTAAAAGTATGCAAGCATATATATTTTTTGCAAGTGAAGAAGAAAACTCTCTCACTGATGACTCACCCTCGGGGTTGCAGCGATCCAGCAGCTGATCCGGCCAGTTGCAGCCGTGGATCCTCTCGTCGTAGGCCAGTCCGGCGTCGCAGTCCTGCTCATGGGGCTCTCCGTGGGCGCACTTGATGTAGGTGGTGGAGCAGTCCTTGGAGACTGCGTACAGTCCGAACTGGTACTCGCAGGCCGGCGTGGAGATGGGAGTGGCTAAAAGGATAGGAATACCTTCTCAGTACACTCTGCTGGCTCGCCCAGGAACCCAAGCACTCACGATCCCACTGACGACCCTTGCAGTCCACCGCCCAGTTGTAGTTGCAGTGGTTGTGCACCGCGCCCTTGCCGTCGAAGAGCAGTCCGTTCTCGCAGGTCTCCAGGGTCAGGGTGCCGTTGGTGCAGAGGAAGAACTGGTCGCAGTTCTCCGTGTGGGCGTAGGCCTGCACGCCGTACTTCTCGGGGCACTCCGGAGAGCCCACGGCCAGGGCGTGTCCTGGAAATGGATTCAAATGAAGTGCAGGTGAGTCATGGGAGATCACTTCAAGGAACCTAACAAGAGAGTTCTCTTATATATAGAGGTAGGTTAAAATATATATAAATATATACATATATCTCAAAATTTCCCGATCATTTTAATATTCATTAATATTTCTTATATATTGTACAACTCGGGTAATATTAGATACATAAGGATGTTATTATTATATGGCCACACAGAATTGGAAACGGTATGCTTTTTATTCCAGAAATACTAAAATTTTGTTTATGTACGACTCAAATCACTGGTTTCAATTCCTTTTAAATTTAAATGTGAGTGTCTAAAAGTATGCCACAATATATGTAAAAATCAAAAGTATTTTTTTTTTTTTTTTTTTTTTAATTAACATCTTTATTTAATATAATCCAGGAACAGATCTAATTAAAGCCTTTAACCTAAATGTTTTCTTAAGTAAATAATCTCTTAATTATAAATTATAATTAGTTTTCAACTTGGTATATAGGAGTAGATCAAATTACGACTAGTTTCAAGTAAATAATATATTCATATTAGTCTCTTAGGAGCAGCCCAAAATGTCTTCTTTTGAGCCTGCGAATTGGGATAGCCCCCTGTAATCTCCGGGCTAGACGATTACGGTGGGCAGTTAGACGGTCGTTGTACCTGCTTGAGAAGAACGATATTTGGTCTTCAACAAGACTCAGGTTTAGGTCATTGTGAAGCGTTTGGCCGCTAACGAACCACTCACAGCCAGTGATTTGTCTTAATGTTTTGTTCTGGACGGTTTGGAAACGTTTTCGGTGGGAAAATCAAAAGTATAATGAATTCATTCAGAAAGGAGACTTTCTCTCATTCACTGCATACTTTTAGACACTTGATTTTAATTTTTTATTAATTTTATTAAAGATTTTACAACCCTAGTGATTTGTGTGGAACTCCCACAGATACAAAACAATTAAGAAAGTTGGACATGACAGTAAACTTACGAAACAGTATATTATATCTAATTTTTGGTGTACCATGATTTATGTAAAAATCTCGGCTTCGCCTTCTAGGTAGTCAACATATATGCTTAAAACTTTCCTAATGTATTATTTCTTTCTGTGTAGATCTGATACAAAGCTGGGGTAAGTTAAGTCGCATAAAGCTTGCCCAGAAGTGCTCTATGGAGTGATGGGACGATAGACAAACCAATTATTTAGCTGTTTGTTTTTAAACGGCAGCATCGGCTTCCCACCATTAGCCAGTATCAAACCCGAATCGCAGAGGCGTCTACTTCCTTCCTGTCCGCCAGTCGGTCTGTCTCCATCCGTTGACCCCCCCGTCCACCCGATCTCCGGGTGGAGCGCCCCCGGTCCACCTTTCCACCGGCCCAACTGGTTTCGATGCAAGTGCAAGTGACGCCACAATCGCGACCACGACACTTTCGCGCATCTTCGCACCGCGTCTAGCGATTCGAATCGCTTTGGGGATGGAGATGGAGGTGGAGATGGAAGTGGAGATGGAGCTTTGGAGCTGGTGTGATGTAAGCCCGAATGCCGAAGCCATCGAGATCGGGCAACAGGTTGATTGTTGACTGTTGACTGTCTGCCTGTCTGCACACAATTTTCTCGAAGCCCACAGCCGAAAATCAAAGGCAAAGCATGCATATGCATATATATTTAAATCTTTAAAGATTTCCGGTAATTTGTCTTGGTCTCGAAAAGAATGAGCTATCAATAGGTGTTTTTGGGGAAAATGTCAACGATCCCTTATCATTTTTCTTATCGCGGGGGATTTATAATTTTAAATAATAATCGTTTTATATCTCTTTTATAACCCTTCATTAGAGTTATTAAAGTTTGCAAACTTGGATTTTTTATTAGAGAACTTATAAACCGATTGTTTTCCCAGATATTCCTCTTATAATAGCTCTATTATAATAGATAAGAGTTCAATTATAATCATATAATGGTGACATATCCTTTAAAATTTTAAATTATCTGAGATATGGTTGGTTTTTTTAAAAGATCTTTTATAATGGATATTAACCATCCTATGGGTATAATCATAGTATATTTTTAAAAAACCTACTCTATGTTATAAAAATAATATGATAATATTGTAATACTATAAGGTACTTATTATAAACGATCGATGGTACTTATTAAGACTCTCTAAGCGCATTTCTAAGATATCTAGTATGATAATATGGTAGTACTAAAATATACTAAATACTAAAGGATACTTATTATAGTATTATTATAGTACCATACCAAATATCTTCAAAACAAGCTTAGGGTATAGTCATAGCATACTTTTGAAACCTACTATATGTTATAAAAATAATACGATAATATTGTAAGACTCCCTAAGCTCGTTTCTAAGATATCAGGTATGATAATATGGTAATACTACAAATACTAAATACCAAAAGATACTTATATTATAGTTTTATAATATTACCATACCAAATATCTTAGAAACGGGCTTCAGGAGCCTTCTTGTGACGTAAGTAGCATCGAAAAGGCCAAAGCGTGTGGCAAATTATGGGATCCTATCAACCTTTGGGTTGGACCCGGGCTGTTCGAAACTGGTTGCCTTGGTTAACCCAGAACTAGATCGTATAATGTGAACGCTATCGCACTTAATTGTCAACTGGTTTGACGGGCCCCAGTTCTACTTTTGACTGGGTTTGGCATTTGTTTTATTTAGTCCATTAACTTGCCGGATTGGATCGAATTGCCCGCCGATATATATATATATATATACCCATAGAGTGTTATCCGCGCCCAGCACCCAGATCTCTGAGTCAGTTGGGTGGAAACAAAAGCAAAAGTGATCGGCTGAGCACATGATCTGCATGCCAAATCAGGTATAGTACGGTCCAAAGCCATATGGATATGGCCAAAGATCGGAGTGGAGCAGGCGGGCTAGCCTTCGCTGCGGCTGAGAAACCAGTAATTAAAATATATTGTGATCCGAACTCGATTTTCTCGAGGCGAGAACAAAAGAGATAACGGTCGGCCAGATTCGAGGGGGCACTGATACACCGCCAATATATCGCATTTGGACTCGCCGCGCGATTGCATTGGAATTTTCGAAAGTAAAAGCTACCATTTTCGAGCCCCTCGCACGCGAGTAATCGAAAGGTTGCGCTAATTGTGAGCGGGCGTGGTAAAGACCACAAGGCCCTACAAAATAATGATAATAGTTGGGGGTTTTGACATACCACAGACAATCCAGGCCAGGATTAGGACGCTGCAAACTTGGAAGCGCTGCATGTTTTCGGTTTCCTAATGTTTGAGTATATGATTTGGATGTAATGCTAAATATAGTCAATTGAACGGAAATGCAAAAAGCACTGGCTGTCACACACGCACCGTAAAAAAATATATAAAGTGTTGAAACTTCCGCTCCAAGAGGTCTGCACGTTTTGACGGTTACGCGTTCCAAACTCAACTGAAAAGATTTATACCGCGCTCCAAGAAGAAGAAGAAGAAGCGGCCGAGCTGCGACTGCGCAGCGCCGACTTCGACGGCTGTTTTTGCCGTTGGCAGCAAAAAACACGGGCCAAACAATCAGAAAAACAAAAGTAAATACAGCAGAAACGTGGTCGAAAAACCGACTAACTAAAAACCGAACCAAACCGATATCGAAACAAACGCAAGGCAAAAATCCCCACAAACGGCAGCAAAGTTTTGCAAAACTTAAATTTTGGTTTTTATTTTTTGGGGAAGTGAAGGGGGGGAGGGGGGGGGGTGGGGGATTTGTGGGTGGTGCTGTGTGTTGTCACAGCTGGCATTGTTGTTGCATTGTTGCTGGTTGCTTTGAATGCAAACGGGATTCGGGTTGTCCAGTGCTGCCAATTCAGCCATTTTCTCCATGCAATTTAAATCATGAGATAATCAAAACTCTTTGGAGATAGAGTTTTCTGATCTGAGAGAGAAACTCTTGTTTTTCCTACTCCTAACCACATACCAACTTTCATATCAATCGGTTCAGTAGCATAGCACCTACACCCTGGGCTTTCACATATATATTAGGAGGTTTAAGATCTCTTTAAAATGTGCCTAAAAGTATGCTGTACAAATTAGTAAACAAACTTTTTTTTTTTTTTTATTTAATTAACATCTTTATTTAATATAATCCAGGAACAGATCTAATTAAAGCCTTTAACCTAAATGTTTTCTTAAGTAAATAATCTCTTAATTATAAATTATAATTAGTTTTCAACTTGGTATATAGGAGTAGATCAAATTACGACTAGTTTCAAGTAAATAATATATTCATATTAGTCTCTTAGGAGCAGCCCAAAATGTCTTCTTTTGAGCCTGCGAATTGGGATAGCCCCCTGTAATCTCCGGGCTAGACGATTACGGTGGGCAGTTAGACGGTCGTTGTACCTGCTTGAGAAGAACGATATTTGGTCTTCAACAAGACTCAGGTTTAGGTCATTGTGAAGCGTTTGGCCGCTAACGAACCACTCACAGCCAGTGATTTGTCTTAATGTTTTGTTCTGGACGGTTTGGAAACGTTTTCGGTGGGATAAACAAACTTTTAAATACCTTAAATACCTTAAATCAAAAAGTTGTCAGATAGTTTTATAATGATCTCTTCTTAGGAATGTGAGACAGAAAATCCATACTTTTTAAGTTAAAATTTATTGATTGTAAATAAACATATATGAAAGGAATATCATTAGAAAAATCATTTATCTATTGGTAAAACCTTGTAAAATCTTTGCAGTCAAGACCGACTATTAATATAGTTCCCACTACAAATAATGGATATTTCATTGGTGTATTGAAGTCAACTAAAACGGAGCCAAAAAGTATGCAGTGAATAAAGAACCTCTTTTTTGGAACAAGTTCATATGTTATTTGATTTCATAATATTTCATTGTATACTTTTGGTACCATTCCAATGATTTCTATTAAGTTTTCAGGCCAATTTCCCCCTAGGCTAACCTTTATGATCACCATCTAGCCATTTCCAGCTCGAATAAGATAGCTACCCCACTCGTGGTGGAAAATTAACCGCCAACTCTGCGTGTCTGAGGAGGAAATCGGGCTTCTCTGGCAACATGTGTGATTGAAAGTAAAAGGCAAAGCTCGCGCAAACCATAAGCTTCATTCATGATTGGGTCTCCCGTTTGCCGATTGCCGTTACATTGTTAACTATTGCAAAACTCTTGCTTTTGCTTTGCTTTGCTGCTGCTGTGCTCCGGCGATTGCATAACACCTCTGGGCTGCTTTTTATTTTCATTTACATGTGCGGTTGCTGCTCTTTCACGCTTTGCTTTGCTCTGGCCACTCGGGTAATTAACGACTCTTTGTGTCCGCCGGATTGACAAAGGGCTATAATGGATGGACCGACCGCCCCCTGTGCCACCGACAGTGTCCCACATTGCACACGTATGTATATTTTCCCAGAGTTGCGTGTGCAGTGAAAGGTTTGATCGATTGGTCGATCACTGTCTTCACCTGATCCGAATAGCCATCATTATGATTTCCAAACGACATGCACTCTAATTTTGTATGGATTCGAAATCGTTTTTAATGAAAGAAATTACCGGGATGAAGTTGGCTTATGAGAGGGGTTTTCTTACATTTAGCGGTTTACTGTCGAATGAGGGAGGCCTTAAATAAATTAGGTAAAGGTGGGAAAAAGTAGATATGGAGAAACTAGATTAGATAAAATATTGTAGGCTTGGCACACAAGGCATTTGAAATTATAACAGTCTAGAGATTAATAAATAAATAGCCTGGGGTCGGTCGAAATCTAACTATAAAGTAGCATAGTTTGAGAAGAATTGGGAAAATTAAGTAGAAGTAGACGAAAAAAGATATAAAAAAATAAAAGTTTAAAGTAAGAGAAAGTAAAAAAAATAGTGAAGACGAAATTTAAGCACGAATAATATATTTATAAAGTATAAGATCGTAAGAAAAGTCTTTAAAGTTTTGAAAAAAATGAAGATGAGTAAGAAAACGTGGATACATAAATGCAAAATGACAAATAGAGGAAGTTAAAAATTAAAGAATAAGGAAAAGTTTAAAGTAGATTATGATATAGGAAAAATAATAAAAAAAAGTAGAAAAGATTTAAAGTCAAGTTCACAGAGAAGCACATAGAAAAAGCTAGAACATAGTATAGAAAAGTAGAGAGATCTTAGTCAGAGGAGTGGGAAAGACAGATAATTTTGGTAGGTATAGTTTATAAAAAAATCAGTTTATTCTTTTGTATAACATAAAGGCGAAAGTCTGGAAATGGGAAATATATACACAACAATTGGCTGGAATTCAGTTGGGCACAGAGATAAATAGTTGTAAGAGGTAGAAAAGAAAGCATTACAAGATAGATCAGTTAAGAAAGTGAAAGGTAGAGAAAGAACAGCAGAAAGATGGGATAGTTAGAGGGTAAACAGGGTATTGAAGTTTAACTGCTACACATACGTTCTATAGGAAATGGGCTAGAACTACTAAATTTAAGTGACTAAGACGCGAATCGGTGTTGTGTTGTGTTTTGTTTCGATTGGTTTTTGTTTTTCTCAGTGTGCTGGTGTGCTTGTGTGCATGAGTGTGAGTGTGTGGATGTGATGGGCAAGCTGGGCCGGAGGTGCCGGCTTAGTCCTTCTTCTCGTCGACATCCTTGTACCAGTCCTCGCAGCCGGGCACGTTCTCGGGGGCGTCGCACATCTCGGTGGCGTCGTTGTAGACCTCGCCCAGCTGGCAGCCCAGGTCCCTGGGATCCTCGCCGTTCAGGCACACGTAGAACTTCTGGCAGTCGGTGGGATGGGGGTACTTGGGATGGGTCACCACCTGGCCGCGGTCGTCGGTCTTCGGCTGGTCCTTGGGGCAAACGAAGCCGGTCTCCGAGGTTCCTAATAGATATAGATACAGATTACTCCCCGATTTCTAACTCTATTTGGGGGTGGACCTACTCTGCTCTGGGTTGCAGCCCTCGCGCTTGGCGGTGTCGGGCCACACACAGGTGCCCGAGTACTCATCGAAGTGCAGGCCCACGGTGCACTTGGTCTCCAGGGCGTCGCCCTCGATGCAGTTGTAGAAGATGTTGCACACGGCGGGATCGGGATGCGCGAAGAATCCGTTCTTGCGGGGGCAGTACTTGCTGGACTTGGGCTCCTCTGCAAAGGGAAATTCGATTGGGTTAGATATTGAATCTCTAGAGACTTAAGGCAACCTTACAATAATCTGTCATAAATGGAAATCAAGTTGAGTTAGATATTGATCTCTAAATATTTAAAAGAACCTAAACTGATCAAAGTATATAAGTAATAACTTATAAGGTATGCTTTAAACAAATCACTAAAGTGTATTTGTTACCCAAAAGTTCTATATTGAAATAAATATTAAGTAAAAATAAAATTCTATAACTTAAAGCACACTTTTGAACAGCGTCGCTAAGACGTTTCAAACTTTAGATCTACAGCCCAAAAGTATGCTACAATTTATTCGAAGGAACGTTTTAAAGGACTAAGAAAGCAAGACAAACTAAAATATTCCTCATATGACAGAATAATCTAATGTTATAACGTTGATCTTATAAATTCTTTTTTTTTAATTCATAAAAATATATATTTAAATATCCAAATAGTGTAAAAAGGAAACATAAATGAACGTTTTATCCTGAGCACTAAAAGACTGTTTTAACTGCCTTCCCACTTATCCCGATCTGTTAAACCCATTGCCAAGTTGCCTGCGCCTTGACATAGTTATTGTGACTACGTAATACCCATTTATGTTGCCTAAACTGGTTTACTCCCAAAGGGCCAAAGGAAATGGGAAGTTAATTAAGCAGGATGGCCAACTTACGGAGCTCCGTGCGGTCCTCGCAGTCTACGTTGAAGGGCTGGTCGCACTTGTTGAACTTGCGGTTGAGGGGATCGAAGACCAGGCCGTCGGGACAGAGCTTCGCCTTGGCCACTCCATCGTCGCAGACGTAGAACTTGTCGCACTGCACTTCGTCGGCGAACTGGCCATTGGGCTTGGGGCACTCAAAGTTGGCGGCGGAGACGGCTGTGCGGGGCGAAAAAGGTACGAAAAATAGATTACTTTGAGTCAACTTGTTTTCCCACTTTCACTTTCCTGGCGCAACTGGTGCCCCCAGTCGCACACGAAAGTGTAACAAGATCGAACGAGCACGAGCACGATCTCGGTGGCAATTCCGCATTCGCGGCTTCCTGCTCAAGAAATGAGCAATGCTTTCCAGGGAACAGGTTAAATCAGATCAGAAATACAAGGTAATAGTAAAAAAGAGTACTTTTTTGCAGTTCCCAATCAGGATCTCCATAATATCGTTTAAAAAGGACTAGTTTTTTCAAAATATTTGAGATCTTTGGGCATTATAAAATCTTTAAATCTTTAAAACCTAAAAATATTTTTAGTTTAGTTCTGACACTTTAAGGAAAATCAGTAGATATAAAAAACCACCCATTAAAGTATCTAAAAGTATGCTAGGAAATTTTCGAATGCGGAAGTGGTGCGCTCTTTTTTCACAGCATACTTTTGGAACCCTTTTTTAGGTGGTTTCAAATCTCCAGATATCAAATCTCTCTTTTCGCATACAAAAAAAAGCTGATCATAAAAACAAGTTAACGATGTCCAGGCCGAGTTCAATGCCCTCTTCCGGTTACCATTTGGCCTTTTGCGACTCAGAAAAGTAAGGTTTTTTTTTCCTCGACTTGGCCAACAAACTGCAGGAGTTGCATAACCAGCGGCCCAGACAGCCAGCGACTCTCGGGCCTGGCCAGCCAGTTCCAGTTTTTCCAGACGCAATAAGAAAAACCAGCCGGCCCTCCAACCCCAACTCGCTGGGATCCGCAATCGCGACTGGATTTAAGGCTGGCACGCAGTCTTGCGAGACGTCTAAATGTCATTGGCTAAGACCCAGAGCTGATGGCTTAGAGCAGTGGCCAAAACAGCTCGATATGCAAAAAAAAAAACACACTCATTTTGGTGTCAGTGTCAAAGCAATTAGCAGCCAGTTGCTACTTCTCGGCGGATCGGAGCACTTCGGCACATCCATTGTTAGATCCCGGATTCACACTCACTTGTCGCCACACACAGCGTCACAGCAATGGCACACAAAAAGAGCTTCATTTTCGACTCGGCTTGCTGACTCAAACAAAAAATAATAAAAAACAAAGAGCCACGATCCTGGGGAGCTAGGAGCTGGGAGCTGTGAGCTGGGAACTGGGCCTGAGCAACTGATCGCGACCCAAGCGCTGCGATGGTTAAACTAAACTAACAACGGAACGCCAAAGAGGCGCACTTTTCAAGACTTTTTACCGGCTCAGCTCGACGGCGGCGGCGACGCCAGCGCCGGCAGAGCGATGCCAATGGGCGGGGCCACCTCCGCCCCCGCCACTGCCACTGCCACCTCCAGCGAGCCCCAAGCCCCAAGCCGGGCCAAACGAGCTGGAGCTGGGACTGGGGCTCCCGAGGCGGCGAAGAAAGGCGAGCCGGAGATGTAGTGGCACAAAAACAAGAAAGTTCCAGAGGCGAGGAGTGCCAGACCGCCGGCCATATGCCCTAGCTTCAAATGCACCTCAAAAGAAACGCGAATTCTTCAGAGCTTCCACAGCTTGACCTGCTGGCAAAGCACCATCTAACGGCCAGAAATGGCAACTATTTATTACAGGAAATTCAAGAAAAATATATTGGCGTGAATTCTTCAGTTTGGATACTTATTTATCTTAGTAAAAAGCACCATCTAGCGGCCAAAAATAGCAACTACTTATATTTAAATATCCAATCATTAAATTAAATAAAAAAAAACTTCTTCAGTTTAAATACTTTTTGATATGACTACTAGTTTTATTTCGAAAAAGCTTTTTTTTCATTATATGTATTTAAAAGAAAATGAAAAACAACGCGAATTCTTGAGTACAATGAGCACACGATCTTAGTTTAAAGCACCGTCTAACGGCCAGAAGTTGGACTATTTTTATTTAGATGAAGTTAGTTTTCTCACTTATACAATCATCTAAAAAAAGGAAAAACATATTGAAGCGAATTCTTCAGTATTGGCTTGGCCCTAAAGCACCATCTAACGGCCAAAAATGGCAACTATTTTTACTTGGTTATGTGATATGGATAAATTGCATAACTTAATTTATTGCAAGCATTAGAAAAATAAATAAAAATAAATTTGTTGGCGCAAATCCTTAAGCGCAGGCTTAGCTCAAGCTAATTTGGGGTTTTTGGCTGAAATTTAAATTCTTTGTTAATTACATGCATCTTGAAAAAAAGCGAATTCTTCAGTGTTTTGTATGCTTAATCTCAAGCTTGGATGACAAATGATGGTTAAATACATGTATTATTAAAATATGTAAATGTATATATATATTTATATATAATATATAAATGTACAATGCAAAATATGCATTTAAAATATTTTAAGCCTATTGAAAAAATCAAAAATAACTCAGGCCGCGAATTCTTTAGGTTTTCTACCTAAATCTAAATATCTAAAGTTAATCCAATTTGAAAGGGAGCATGAATAGTTGAGGAAAAGAGCAAAAATTAGCCTCTGCTTGATATGAACATACTTATTTCCGGGTCTTGACCTTTCAATAGTTAACCCCAATCGCTGGGCCCATGGATCCTGTTGGGTTAGGGTGCCCGTTCCCAGCGATCAGTGTGTCGATGTGGCCGAAAAAGCGACACGAAAATGAACATAAACAAATTCATATGCGGCAGGGGTCCCGGGCCGGTTGTGAGTTTAGTTGGGTGGAATCGAATCGAGCTGATGGGCCGCATGCAAATGCGTTACACCGATAAAAGGCCAGCACACAAAAGACCATAACAAATTAAGTGAAACAAGAAAAAACGAATTATACAAAACAGCCAAATTGGCGATGGGATGGAGTGAAAGACCGGGCCGTCCTTTCAACCGAGGCTTCAGCCAAAAGTGGCTTCAAGGCTGCAGAGGATGCGCCAGGGGTGTAGTTTTTAAAAATAAATGCTTTCTTGCTCATAAAAATAATAATACACCCATTAAACGCAGAATAATATAAGGTGTTTTTTCATTTTTTACCACTCCCTTAAATCTCAAATGCTGATACACCTTCAATAAAGTCATTTCATGTTGGCATTGTCAAATGCTTTTTTTTCTATAAGAGCTTCCGGAAAAGTTAATATTTGAAGAATTTTATCATAAATAAATATATAAATAATATTTGCTGTATTTAAGAGGTTTATATATATGAGAATGTTATAATCCCAGATGTCTAAAATATATAATATTTGGTATTTTTCTCTGATACTGGGGAATTTTTTAGGCCCACCTGTTAGATCGGGTCTTTTTTTACCCCGCCCATGGGTCCCATCTTGCTGACGAAGGAAAACTGTGTCACATCCCGGTGCTTCCACCTAAAGATCGGAGCATGCCGGTAATATATGCACATAATATATGCATAAATATGCTAAACGTCCACGCAATGACCCAAAACCAGCTGTCCTTGGGAGATGCGATCCGTTTCGATCAAAAAAATCATTCAAAATGAGACACCGCAGATGCGGCAAAACCAGACGGGCTGGAAAACTAGTTTAGGTTCGCGGCGCGGAGTGGCTAATTAAAAATACACTTTTACTCTCTATCCCATAGAGAACCACTTCTTGGAAGCTCAGCGGTCCAAATCTGAAATTCAATTGGCAAATTAATTTGTAAACTAATCACGATTAAATCTCGGTGGTGTGCGTGTGCCCCCCATGCGACTGGTTTGGTTTGCAATTAGCCAAGAGGGTGGGGGAAAAAAAAAAGATGGAAAAATTAAAATTAAAATGCCGCTCTTCGGTTTGGCAACTGGCCGCATGCAAGATTTGTCAGCCTGGAGCAAAAGGCAGTTAAAGATTTGGCAATTCAAGGTTTTTACTGCAACATGGGATCGTATCGCATGGCCTGGCATCGCCTCGTTTCGGCTGGGGATCGATTCCGGTCCGGTTTATCGATGCGATTACGAAATGCCAGCCAGCCAGAGCCCCGCAAGAGCCCCCCTTTATGCGCACTGGTCTCCGGTTTTTGGGTCGTCAAGTGCTGGCATTTAAATGCAGATGCGCCAAATCGAACCGAAAATAGCCTTTCAAAGGGATCGCCGGGTCGTTTGCCCTTTGCGGCCGCTTCTCCCTGGCCTTTTGGGGTCGGATGGGAGAGGCTATTTACGGGTTATTTACAGGTAATTGCGGACGAAAGCACGTACCAGGCATACAGTTAAGTCACCTGCCACTTTTTCCGCTTGAACAATGCAGCAACAGCTGGCATTGGTGGCATAAATTACGGAGAGACAAATCACTTGATTGCGCTTTCTATTTCCATGGCAGGTTCTTGAGATTTCACTGGCCACCAAACGCATGCGGAATGTAATTAGTCGGGTTGGGGGTATATCTGAAAATGATACCTGTACCATCTACTTTTTAAATAAATAAAATTAGTGGTAGCTACCTTTCAATTTAGGTTTTTCACCGAATTAAACTGATTTGCTTATAATATGCATATATAATAGGGAGACTACTAAATTATGTTTAATTAAAGTTTATTTTGCACAAAACTGTGTTTTTCTTAAATATACCCTATATATTTGTTTATTTTTAAAAGGTTCTAATTTATATTCAATTAAATCAGAAGTAAATTCAAATTAATTTTCTCGCGCTTTCTCACTTCGCTAGTGATGGCTGATTTAAATGAAGGTTGATCGATAGGCACAAATGTTAGAAACTATCAAAAAGTAGTTACAACAGATATTTTTCTTCTCGCTTTCTTTTCTCAACACAATTAACACAATTAATTTAACTATTTTCAAACTAATAAAATCTTCGAATACAAACCAGATATTTAACTATTTAATATTTAACTCTTTAAAATACAACCCAGTTATTTTCTTTTGAGCTCACCTTACCTTATTTTAATATTATGTTAACCATATGCCTACGAATTTCTGACCTATAACTGACATATTTCAAGTATATAAATAATTATAATAAATTAAGAAGTTGCTCGTATTTTATGTTAAACAATGAAATAAATTAATTTATTGTTTGCTTAAATGTATTTGCAACTGAAATCCACTGGAATTTATCGAAAGTGTCCCTGTTAATAGCAGTGTGCTGTTAGGCGCCAGAGTGCTGCCAGATCGCTGACTTGAGTGCTGCTAAGCTATCGCTGTCACGACAGCTGTTCACTGCTTTCGCCAATAAGCAAAGAAAGGCTTTCTTCGTGTGAACCAGGAAACCAAGTATGTTTATAGGGAGAATCCTTGAAGATCCTAGTTTATAGCACTAATTTTTGTCCCTAAGGATTATAATAATACACTGTCCCTCGCTAATCCAACTGCAGTGACCGTAACAGTGACAGGTAACGGGTCGCTGGCAAGTTCCATCCCTAGTTTCTCTGCCATAGTTAGTCAAAACATTAAAACATTTTTACCTTGTCTCGTCTGCTTGAAAAATGCGGATTTAAGTGCTTGAAACGCAGCCGAGCAACGCATTTGGAACGTCAAGAGGTGGGTTTTCCATTGTTCGACTGATAAATCAAAGGGGTTATGTTCAGAGCGAAAGCGAATGCAAGTGCAGGGCGAAAAGACGTCACACTCAATCACTAGATTATTGATTTTTTTTGCAAAGAAAGTGTGGCGATTGCGTTTTACTGCGTTGCTCGGGCAATGTGCACTTGATGGAACTCAAAACCATATGCGGTTGGCATTTCCAGCAAGGCATAAACAAAACAAGAGAGCGCACCCACTTTCTTGACTTCTGGCCAGCAGTTGGTGACATCATCAGAGCTACCAATATTGGCGACCATTAATCACGCATACCTACCGCCTTTCAGAGCACTTGGCCCCGCTAGAGATCGAGATCCCCCCACACCGAAGCACCCACTCGAACTCCGTACCCCAGAAGGTAGACCACTGGCAGCAGCATGGATCGCAAGGCTGAGCTGGAACGCAAAAAGGCCAAGTTGGCCGCCCTGCGCGAGGAGAAGGACCGCCGGCGGCGCGAGAAGGAGATCAAGGACATGGAGGAGGCGGCCGGTCGCATTGGCGGCGGCGCTGGCATCGACAAGGATCAGCGCAAGTGGGTGCTCCGAAAAGTTGACTCATCACCACCATTCCATCATCGATTCCCTCCTCTTCCAGAGATCTCGACGAAATGCTGTCCTCGCTGGGCGTGGCCCCCGTCTCCGAGGTGCTTTCCTCACTCTCCTCCGTCAACTCGATGACCTCGGACAACTCCAACACACAGACCCCCGACGCCAGCCTACAAGCCACCGTCAATGGCCAGAGGTGAGAACTGTTTTTAGTAAAACCTTGCGGAGGAAACTGCCATCTTAGGCAGAAAATTGGGGGGTGGACTGCAGATGGGTCCCTCTCCATAGGGTGCTTTAGTATACTGAACCAGCTAGAAACATTTCCCAGCTTTTAACTATCATTAGTGAATTTCCACCTAAGTTCAATCTTGGTTATATTTTATTTAGAAAGGTATTCGCACTACATATTATGCAAACTAACGTATTTAACTGCTCATTTACCCTTGTGAGCTCTTAATCCAAGCATTTTTTAGCTTAAGTCTATGAAAATTAGTAAAAATAAGTATATTTACTCAGTCAAAAAATATTAAGTATGAGAAATATTCCTAGGAAAACAAATAGTTTCGATAAGATCGATAAGTGCAGTCTCTGCAAGGTCTAGCCCCATTAATCACCTCATACTAATTCCTTATGCGCTTCCCCAGCGGCGGAAAGAAGCAGCCCCTCAACCTGAGCGTCTACAATGTCCAGGCTACGAACATTCCACCAAAGGAGACGCTGGTCTATACGAAACAAACCCAGACGACCAGCACCGGCGGAGGAAACGGCGATGGTGCGTATTGCCCCCGGGGAAAGGGGAGCTGGTCTGGGCTCTCTACCGTAACCACTATCCATAGTTTGACTCCATATTTCGCTACCGTTGCCGTTCTTATTCTTGGTCTCGTTGTTAACTGTGTTTGGCTTCCCTGCGTTCCCGTCTCCATCTCCGTCCCCGTCCGTCGGAGGAACTAACCATCTCTCTTTCTGTCCATGTCTGTTTAACCCAACTGTCCCCCTCTGCCTGACGCTAGTTCATATTGCTGCATGCTGACCCCGTTTCCGCGCTTTATCCCCACCGCCCCCATCTAACCCGTCCCCGTCCCAGCAGAGAAAAAAAAAAACCAAAAGATACAAACAGAAAACCATAATCCATAGTGAAATAAAATAACAAATACAGTTCTTTCTTGCCACTCCTCGCCTCTGTCAGGATATATGGAGGACTGGTGGCGTCCACGTAAAGGTACTAATCTTAATTTTAAGCAAACTCCCACACACCTAATCACACCACCACACGAATTTTGGTTTGACAAAAACGAAGGGGCGGAAAACATGTGTGCCATGTGTAGCGCTCATGCGATTTTGTTCAAAATTTCCTGTAAAATTCTAAAGGCGAAAGGATATCAGCTATCGTATAAGCGTAGAAAAATTGATGGATTATTTAATCGATGTCCAAATTATGAACAGCTTCCTTATGCTTTGCTTCAGCTCGATTTGGTTACGATCCCCAAGAACAGTAGTCACTGGCCCATCGATCATGTTATAAAAGCTTTCCCCTGCTTTGGTCCACCTTTATTTTATTTTGATCACCAGTGCTGCCAAGTAAGGCCTTTTTTGATCACCAGTGCTGCCAAAAATTCTGACAAAAAATTGTATTCTTTTCGAAATTGAAATTCATTCTTTTTCTAAAACATTGGACATATTCAAGATAGAAAATTCCTTTAAACTTACATTTTTTTAGCTAACCATATTATTTTAAAACTGATTATTATATTTATTATATCCAAGCTTAGTACACCACAGCCACAGTTTAACACTCTTTAAACTAAAATGTTACCAATGTGTATTCTTAAATCGTCCCTGTATCTTTGTAATGTCTAATAATTCATTTAAACTTTTTAAGGTGTATTTCTAAGCAATGTGTCATGTTGTCCCCGAAGCCCTTTTCTATTTTTATTAATTTTTTGATCATCATGTCCCGTTTGCTGTAAAAGGTTGTTGGTAGCACTACGTCCCCCCAAATCATCTCACCCATTGGCTTTAGTTTGATTCATTTCCGCTGCAGTCTCGTCTCATTTCCGGCACACCCTCCTCCGTCCAGTTATGCCACCCACTCATCCGTATCCATGTCAACCATATCCATATCTATCCGTGTCCATTGATCATTAGCGTTTACACCGTTCGAGCGCATTTAATAATTTGTCTATTTACTTTCTCTCTCTCCCCCTTATCTGTTTTTGGCACGCACGCAAAAAAAACTGCAGCTCATGCTACGGATTATTATGGTGAGTAGTCCCCGTTGTATGCGTAATTTCGTATCTAGAACTTTTCAGCCTCCGTAGCGGTCTGTGTACCACCCGTAAAGCGTATCGTATGCCTATAACCTATAACCTGTAACCGTATATATCTACCTTGACTTTGAACCTTTCTCTATCTACTCGCATTATGTATTTGTGTAGTTTGCTATCTATATTTTCCCACCAAAATCACACTCTATGCTCCTCCTAAGAACTCTTCTGACTTGCCTAGAGTATGCCTGATATCGTGTTATTATCCTATGACCTATCAATAGAATATATATATATATTATCTACTTTTATGTCCTAGCTTCTTGTAGTTGCTTCTTCGATCTTCGTTTCCGATTCGGTCGTTTGATTTGGTTCCCTTTTGGGACTTTATATACATATTTACCTTTGTATACATTTTATATATGATTTACATCTGATTTGTTTCAATTAGCTCTAGAACCACATGGTAAGAGATTCAGTTTGTATCAGATCGAATAGACTTCGTGTGTTCAGCGAGTGTAACGAAATGAAAATCAACAACAAATTTGTATTCTCCACCCAATTTATAAGTTTTTAATTCGTTTAAGTAGTTTTCGTAATCGTTTTAAGTTGAGTTTTATAGTTTTTTTTATGACTATAGTTTTAGTTTATGTATATTCCCTGTAAGTATTAGGGGTTTCCATAAACCAGTTGTTCTAGCTTTCGTTTTCAGTTTTATTCTTTTTTTAGCATCACGAAACTATAACATAAATATTTCTATTGGACTTATTTTTCCAACAGTTATTTTAAGTCTATGATAACCTCTAAGAAACAACATAACACCACACACGTATAAAAGAAACTCCATTTGTAAGCACGAACTCGAAAGCCCTTATCTTAATATCGTTTGTATGATTAACTATCAGATATATTAGTTAACCATCCTAAGCTGTATTATAAACTCTTTCTCCTCCCCGCTACCTTTTGTGTTCTATCATATAAGCCAGGCTTGTGTGCTAATAGTAATTATACATATACCCTATATAATCATATTTATACATATGTATTCGTGTGATAATTTCGCCAAGCAACAAAAGTTAAGCACACTAAAAACCAACATTTTTCACTTTTTTACCGTATGCATTTTGTTTAAAAACATTGACTATCGATTGATTCGATCGATTTAAATGGGCGGTATGCTAAAGCCAAACTCATGATTTTTTTTCGTTTTGATTTGAAAAGTCACAAAATACCAACTACCAGCAATGTATGTACAATATATTTATTTCTTTATATTTCTTCAAGATGAATACAATCTTAATCCGGGTTTAGAGTGGGAGGATGAATTCACAGGTAGGTACAGGCCAGCCGCCCGAACCAAAATATTGAGCAGTGACGGAATCGACATGAAGCAAAATAGGAACGTTCCAATTCTCACTTTGCAAGCGAAACGAAATCAGATCAAAAGCACATAACAGAGCCGAAAAGAAAAGAAAGCGCGTTCACAATCGATCCTTTGAGGTGGCAGTGTTGAAAAGTGAATTGAAACGCAAACGCACACTCGCGCTCACAACACTTAAATAACGGACCCGCGCCCTGCCTTGCCTCTCTCTCTCTCTCGCTCCTTCATCTCTGCTTGTGTACAGCCTACATTTGCATGACTGCTAATGCTCCTGCCCCGCCCCTTCCCTCCTCTGTGTGTCGTGTTGCTAATTCCTATCACTCATCCTAAAACCCGAGATAACTCTGTCCTAACCACTAACCTTTCTAATAAACAAGAAAAATGAAAAGAAAAGAAACAACAGCAGCAGCGACAGGATGCTAGGCTTGCTCTATTTCACTCATTCTCACACAAACTGGGCAGCGAGCGATACCCTGTCTCTGTCTCCCTAAGCTATCGATCCCGATAACCGATACCCTCTTAAATTACAGCACTGTAACAGAAACGAAAGCGATCAATCGGCCGTTAACTTTACCTTGTTTAATATATGTGTAATATATTTCTAGCATAAACTAAATAATTTTAAGTGCAAGCAATTATAAAATGGGTGGAGAAAATGCAAAAACAAAACATAAAAACGATGTACCATAGCGATAACGTTGATAGAGTTAATCGAAGCAGAAACAGAGCTAAACCGAAGCAGGGAATTTGTAAATTTTTTGATTTCAGTAATTGGCTTTGTATATTAACTAGGTGGAAAAAAGCGAAAAAAGCGAAAAGAACCGAAAACCACAGCAAGCGCACACATACGCATACTCTCACCTGTCCATGCCCTAACATTGTATATATCGATAACAGATTACAGTCTGATATATGCACCTGTGTGAGTGCCTTTAACAGTGTTTAACAGTTTATTAACAGCCATGCACCTGCCGCCACATCTCCCCACTCTCTCTCTCTCTCTCTCTCTCTCTCTCTCTCTCTCTCTATCTCTCTCCCCCTTCCCCGATTCTACGCACGCACGCACACACCCACACTCCAAAGAGGAAGAACCCAGCGAGAAGAATCGATGTGCTGCACCTGCAATTCTCCCGCTCTCTCTCTCTCTATCTATATATCTTGCTGTCCCTCACACTCCCCTTGCCTCATAGAGACCCCCTCCCCACCCATCATCACAGTCCTAACCCATCCAAAAACCTCTCCTCAAGAAACCCACAAAGAAATTTCAAATGAACAAAGCCAAAAGTCTCAGAAAATTGCAGTTCCTAGCCAAGCAAAACGAAGACGAAGAAGAACGCAAATGAACCCAAAAGAGATCAAATGAACTAGAATGAACTCAAAAGAGATCAAATGAACTAGAATGAACTCAAAAGAGATCAAATGAACTAGGATGAACTCAAAAGATTCCAAATGAACTAAAAAAATGAAATCAAACTCGAATCGAATCCATAACAAAGAGCCGAAAGTAGAATTGTTCCTGTTCTGTCGATTGTCATGTTCCTCTAGCTGTGTTAGTTTTATACCTTAAACAGTGCTTGCATTTGATGCCCAAGGAGACGACGAAGAGAGCTCGCTGCAGAACCTGGACAATGGATTCACCTCCAAGCTGCCACCGGGCTACCTCACCCACGGCCTGCCCACCGTCAAGGACGTCGCCCCGGCCATCACGCCCCTCGAGATCAAGAAGGAGACCGAGGTGAAGAAGGAGGGTGAGTAATCCAAGCCCATTTATTATTTAAAACTATTTTATTCTCCGATTTAAATAATATAACGATAAACAATACGTAAGGTGGCGTCTTGGGACAAGCCAAGCCTTCGCAGAGGGCCTAAAACTCATCAAGTCGCTCTAATATAAACACAAGAGATTTTAAATGTTCCTTTAAGACTCGTTATCTGGGAAAAAGTACACTTTCTTTGACAAATATTATTTTCCTAATATAGGATCATACCTTTAGTTCACCATCCTCAATCGCTGAACTCCAGCTCGTCCTGGGAAGGCTCTGCCATAAGTTCCTCCAAAACTAGAGTTAAGATCAATCTTTAGGTTCCATTGATCACTCAACGAACTGTAGAGCACAACTCACTTTGGGGATCCGGCTCGTCGGCCACAAAATACACGCCGTTCTCCTCGCGGAACACTCCCTTGGCCATGAGGAAGTCGATGACGCTGTTCACTGCACTGGAGAGTTCGAGAACCGTAGTGTCGGTGGCGGTGCTCATGATCTGGAGAATGACTTCCTTGGAGGCCGAACCGCCCATGGCACCCATTGAATCAATCACCAGACGGGCCATATTCTTGTCGTACACCGACATTTTAGTAAAATATTTTTATTTTACTCGAAAAAAAACTTTGGAAACTTTTTTCTTTTGTAGAAATTTGTACAATAGAGATGTCCGTACACTACCGAGCTGGATCGAGTAATGGAAAATATGCTGGGATAGTTAAGAAGGAAAACTTTGAAGTGTCATTTAAGTTTACAATGCCTACTTGGGATTTTAGAATATACATTATATTATATAATATTATATTATTTGATATTGATATATATGATATGCTATGCTTTGATTTGATATGATACAGTATTATATTATAATAACCATTACTTATATTTATTATTCATTAATTAATCTGGGGTGATATATACTATATATCATATAATATGGTATGATATGATAAAGATATGATACTATATTATAATAACCATTAATTAATCTATGATATATGGTATATACATATGATATGATATGGTATGATATGATATATACTATATTATATTATAATAACGATTTCTTATGTTTATTATTCTATGATATATGGTATATATGATATGATAACGATATGATATGATACTATATTATATTATATTATAATAACCATTTCTTATATGCATCATCAGTTAATTGATCTATGGTATTATATGATATGATATGATATAATTATATGATACTGTATTATATTACAATGGGCATATAAGAATATGCATAATCCACCAATTAACCTTCCCCACTCGCAACCCTTTTCCAGTCAACGAGCTGTCCGAGGAGCAGAAGCAGATGATCATCCTGTCGGAGGACTTCCAGCGGTTCGTGGTGCGCGCCGGCCGCGTCATCGAGCGTGCCCTCTCGGAGAACGTGGACATCTACACGGACTACATCGGTGGCGGCGACAGCGAGGAGGCCAACGACGAGCGCTCCCACGCCCGGCTCTCGCTGAACCGCGTCTTCTACGACGAGCGCTGGTCGAAGAATCGCTGCATCACCAGCATGGACTGGTCCACCCACTTCCCGGAGCTGGTGGTGGCCTCGTATCACAACAACGAGGAGAGCCCCAACGAGCCGGACGGCGTGGTGATGGTGTGGAACACCAAGTTCAAGAAGACCACGCCCGAGGATGTCTTCCACTGTCAGAGCGCGGTGATGTCCACCTGCTTTGCCAAATTCAATCCCAACCTGATCCTCGGTGGCACCTATTCGGGCCAAATAGTGCTGTGGGACAACCGCGTCCAGAAGCGCACGCCCATCCAGCGTACGCCGCTCAGTGCTGCGGCGCACACGCATCCCGTCTACTGCCTCCAGATGGTGGGCACCCAGAATGCGCACAACGTCATCTCCATATCGTCGGACGGCAAGCTGTGCTCCTGGTCGCTGGACATGCTGTCGCAGCCGCAGGACACGCTCGAGCTGCAGCAGCGCCAGTCGAAGGCCATTGCCATCACATCGATGGCCTTCCCGGCCAACGAGATCAATAGTCTGGTGATGGGCAGTGAGGATGGCTATGTGTACTCCGCCTCGCGTCACGGACTGCGCTCGGGCGTGAACGAGGTGTACGAACGGCATCTGGGCCCCATCACCGGCATATCCACGCACTACAACCAGCTGTCGCCGGACTTTGGCCACCTATTCCTCACCTCGTCGATTGACTGGACCATCAAGCTGTGGTCACTCAAGGTAATCAATGGCTTACCTAGTACCCTGTACCACACACTGACTAACGATCTAAATCTCTGGCAGGACACCAAGCCACTGCACTCCTTCGAGGACAACTCGGATTACGTGATGGACGTCGCCTGGTCGCCCGTGCATCCCGCCCTCTTCGCCGCCGTCGATGGCAGCGGACGCCTGGACCTATGGAACCTCAACCAGGACACAGAGGTGCCGACAGCCTCCATTGTGGTGGCCGGTGCCCCGGCCCTGAACCGCGTCTCCTGGACCCCATCGGGGCTGCACGTCTGCATTGGCGACGAGGCCGGCAAGCTGTACGTTTACGATGTGGCCGAGAATCTGGCGCAACCGTCGCGCGACGAGTGGTCGCGGTTTAACACCCATCTCAGCGAGATGAAGCTGAACCAGAGCGACGAGGTCTAGGACATTAGTTGTTAACTGGTAGTAGCTAATAGTTGATACCAATCCCGCGATTCTTGAGAAGGGAATCTGGGAAGGAGCGTCCTTGAATGAAATTTAATTTGTATTTTTTGTATCTTTTGTGATCCCACTGCTCCTTAGTTGTGTATAGCCCATAACTTAAAAAAAACTCATCCGCAGTCCAAATGCTCAGAATTCGCTTGACCACACCCCCTCCAGCAAAACATACATATATGCCCAAGCTATCGAGGGAAACTGCAACATTCTCTGGGTAACCAACACAGCAACTGTATTAGAGGGTTTATTAAATGAAACTCGACAGAATATAGATTTTATTTACACATATGCATGAAGAGCAGTGGCAGAAGAACTAGAAGTTGGTCTCCCCGCGTGTTTAATTGGTATATATTCATTCATTTGTTGTTAGATATTGGTTTCATTCCATTGCTATTTTCCCAGCACTGTTTCTATCGCCAGTTCGATTCGAACGGCTCTGGGATTTTTATGTTTAATTTCAATTTGCGGAACTAACAAGATGGAGGAATGATCATTTACTCGACTGTCAGGCAGGCTGAGAGCACACACATAAATAAATTAAATGCTAAATATTATATACAACCAACGTATTAAGCTTAAACCTGAGAAGAGCAAAGACAGAGACGCAGAGAGTCGGACAGGAATGGGGGTTCGGGACTGGGCTGGTCTGAGCACCGAAACGGAAGATGAAGGAGCCACGCGACCCAAGGAGCCCAAATGTAAATGTATTAGAGCGAAGCCTATTTAACGAGATTAAATAAACGTAATATCTATATACACTAAAGAGGTGGTAAAGTGTTTGATTGGTAATTGCTTACAAGGAGATAGTATGGTACTACCCTAAAGAACGTTTATCTTTATAACAAATAATATGTTTCAAAGGAATCGATGTAGAACTTATAAAGTTTATTAACTTAACCTTCGTTTCGAATTAATGAAATAAATTTTAAAGAGAGAGAGAGTTACAACTCTTATAAGAAATAGGGTCATATCATATCGTAGATAAATATAAATTTTTTAAATTTTGACTATATATTTTTACATGATATATGATTGGTTTTTAAACTCTTAAAATGGCAAAGCGCGCCCTTTTTTAAAGCAATGCATTCAATTACTTCATTTATTTCAAAGATAAATGTAAATATTTAAAATTTGGACTTTATATTTTTTTCTCCGTGTATATAATTGCTTTTAAAACTCTTAAAATGGCAAAGCGCGTCCTTTTTTTAAAGCAATGCATTCAAATTACTTCATTCAATATTTTTCATATGAGTCGTGCTTATTTCTAGAATTTGATGTATTTCATTGGAACCCCAATGTTTGGACATATATCATCCAAAAGTGAGGCAGGCAATCGTCATTTTCACGATCTCAGCAGGTTTTAATTAATTAATTCAAGGAATGTGCCGAATGATTCACTTGCTTTGGAATTCAAGTGCAGGCCCATTAGAAGCGGAATTAAAAGCTCTCTCGCGAAAGTCGCGCTCACAATAGCTTATACACTGAAAAAAAAAACATAGAAATTAGCAGGTAAAATAATAGTTAAAAATATGTTATATCATTTTAGAATGTGAAATCTACATAGTTTTTAGCAAATTATTTTATTTTCTAAAATATTTTTTATTTTATTTACCATTATGTCTGTGCTAAAAATCCTAATTAAACTATCTAGTCAGATATGATAACCTCTTCTTTTCGTGTAAGACTTGTGCTCTGTGGTGAGCACAGTGCTGAGAGCACCCAGAAAGAGACCCCAGTGCAGTAGTACACACCTCCCATTCGGAATTATTCACCGAAAGCAGGCGGAGACAACAAGACGTCGCCCGAAGAATAGATAAATAAACCCCAGGGAAAACGCTGATTTTCGCCAATCAGCCAGCTAAACATCGAAGAAATCCGCAAATTACCAAGAAATCTTTAAGCCCCATAATGGACTACGAGGTGAGTGGGTAACAGACGAACTATGCTGATAATATAGCACCATTGCACTTATTGATTTGCCACCTTGATGCGTCATGGGCTACACAGAAAGAAAATGAGGCATGACCAGATGATACATTAGATGATTTCATACAGGATTTTTGAGTCGGATAGCAGCACTTTCTTTTTATAAGTGAAAACTTTCTAGCATCAACATTTTAATTGTATATAAAATAAAAAAAAAAATTTGCCTAGGCAAGACCAAAATTATAAATATAGGGTATACATATAGTCTAATCTGAGGGATTATTTATAAAGGTCCAGAATATTATATAAACTTTATAGCGTACTTTAAAAACATCATGGTAAATCGTTGACAAGGCTTAATAAATACAAAAAATTATAAATAAAAGTTCTTTGGAAGCACTGGTACTTGAACCCGGTCCCATGCTATCAGATATGACAAAAAGCTTAATATTTTGTTGACTAATTTTAGACTACCTCTATATATAATTTAAAAACCTATTAAAATACTATATTTTAAAGCAATACACACATTTTTAGTTCACTTATATTTTTCTTAAATATTATAACGACCTCTTCCTGTTTTTTCCCGTGTAGCCCGTGCCCACGGTGAAAAACGCCAGCCCCTTCGACGCCTCGCAGGACGCCCAGGTGCTGCGGGCGGCGATGAAGGGATTCGGCACCGATGAGCAGGAGATCATCGACATCCTCGCCGGCCGGAGCAACCAGCAGAGGCAAATGATCAAGGCTGTCTACGAGGCGGAATTCGAGCGGGACCTGGTCGACGACCTCAAGGACGAGCTGGGCGGCAAGTTCGAGGACGTGATCGTGGGCCTGATGATGCCGCCGGTGGAGTACCTGTGCAAGCAGCTGCACGCCGCCATGGCCGGCATCGGCACCGAGGAGGCGACGCTCGTGGAGATCCTGTGCACCAAGAGCAACGAGGAGATGGCCGAGATTGTGGCTGCCTACGAGGAGCGCTACCAGCGCCCGTTGGCGGAGCAGATGTGCAGCGAGACGTCCGGTTTCTTCCGCCGCCTGCTTACGTTGATTGTGACCGGAGTGCGCGACGGTCTGAAGACACCCGTCAATGCCGACGAGGCCAAGGAGCAGGCCGCCCAGCTGTACTCCGCCGGCGAGGCCAAGCTGGGCACAGACGAGGAGGTCTTCAACCGGATCATGTCGCACGCCAGCTTCCCGCAGCTGCGACTCGTCTTCGAGGAGTACAAGGAGCTCTCCGGCCAGACCATCGAGCAGGCCATCAAGCACGAGATGTCCGACGAGCTGCACGAGGCCATGATGGCCATAGGTGAGTACTATTATCTGGGGTAACCTGTGTTACACCTTTGACACTTTTTTGAAGGGTGGAAGAGTCTTAGAAAAATGAGCAAGTGTACCTATATCGTTATCTATTTTTCTTTTATCTGTTGAGATATCTTTTTTATTGCAATATTGCCCCAGTATTTAGTCCATTGCTAAACTACATGTTAACAAAATATTTAAAACTATAATGTATAAGTTCAAAGTTGAAAAAATGTAATCAAAATTCAAAAAGCTAAGTTATAAAAAATTTGTTTTGACCTTTTTGCCTATTGAAGAAAAGTAAAGTCCTGAAGAATTCGCGTTTTGCATGTCAGTTAATTGAGGTTATGTTTTCAAAGTTAGCAATCATTTTCTACTGTTTTGTACATACCCAGACCCATATGTTTTTTTATGTATTTGAAAACCTTCCAGTTGAGTGCGTCCAGTCGCCGGCGGCCTTCTTCGCCAACCGCCTGTACAAGGCCATGAACGGAGCCGGCACCGACGACGCCACCCTCATCCGGATCATCGTCAGTCGCTCCGAGATCGACCTGGAGACGATCAAGCAGGAGTTCGAGCGGATCTACAACCGGACGCTGCACAGCGCCGTGGTGGTAAGTGCATCTCGTGCACCGAAGCGAGTGCTTTGCACCTGGTTAATGCATCCCTTTCCCCTTTTCTTCACTCGTATTCGGTATTTGTTGCGGTGTTTGTGTTGTCCTAGGACGTAAGTATTGGCCACGTCATTGGTGTAGCGGTTGCAATCCCAGTTTCGGTTACTCCTTGGTCCCAAATGCTTTTTCTACACTACACTTGCTCGACTATCGCAGGATAGATTTGTCCAAAAACCCTCTAAATTCGGTTAATTTTCGAAATTTCATTATTGGCTTACTAAAAACTATTTATAATCGTAATTGTAGTGTAATTAGGGCATGATTTAGGGTCAGCTTGGAATTACTTTCATCCCGTTTTCCGCTCTTTTGCAGGCGGAGAACTCTGGCGACTACAAGCGGGCCCTGACCGCTCTACTGGGAACCGCCTAAGCCCAAGCGATTTTTGCAGCTGGTCCGCCCAATATTTTATCCGTATTAATAGCCTTACTTGTAGTGTGCCTTTTAGGGAAATCGCTTTTAATGTCTGCGCATGCGCACACCGGTGGCATTCAATAAACGCACATAGCAGCAGTGTTAACCAATAGGAAGTGTTACAAAAGCCGGAGCCTGGGCCTGGCCATGGGTGGTCTACTTGAAGAAGAGCTTGTGCATCTGCTTGCTCTTCACGGGCAGAAAGTTCTGCATCTCATCTGGGTTGGTCCAAAAGGCCACGGAGTTCTGGAGCTCTGAGCAGGGCGCCTCGCGGTGGATGTACTCCTTCAGTATAAAGTCGTTCTCGATCTCGTAGTGGAAGCGCGTGTCGTGCATACGGATGAGCACGTCGTCCACACGCAGGAAATGGCGCAGAAGTATAAAGAAACCAGAGGGCATCACGCGCTGTGGGAGGAGCAGGAGGGGTTTCTTGAAAATTGGATCTCTGTATAGTGACCACTGGGTACTTACGATGCGCACGCTCATCACCGAGATGCCATGGTCGTGCAGCTCGTCCTCGAAGAGGGTAAGATCATGGTAGAATATGATGTTCTCGCGCTGCATCAGCTTGAACTTGTTGAGTGTCTGATCTGTGCTCTCCGAGCGCACCTTGTCGTTCATGGTGCCCTGGTAGGTGGAGGTGAATGTCCAGTCGAAGGGCTTGAACTTCTCCTCCATCGTCTGCTCGGGACTGGGAAGGTAATGAATGATAAAGTAATTAGTAACTCTTAGACCATGGGTGTTTATTGGGGAACTTCCACAGCTCTTATTCATAAAATATTACTGAAACCAATGCGACACCTTGTAGAAAATAAAGCCAAGGATGTAAAATTGACCACAAATAAGAAAGTAAATACAGGGATTAACAAGAAATGTTGAAGGTAAGTTTGAAAAAGAGGTCCGTAGGTGTCCAATTATTAATTTATAAGAAGGCATAATATTATATAGAAGTTCATAAGAGGTTTAAAGGACTTTTGCAATGGTATCATTATCATAGAGTTTGTTTTTGATAGGATTATTCTATAATCATTATAAATATGCCTCAATAGTGGGTTACATTTTTGGCACTCCTGCCCAAGTATTGCATCCCGACGGAACTAAGAAGTGGATATGATCTCTTGAAATACACTTAAAAAGAAATGGAAGCCCGTGTTTCCCAACGAATGTTCAAAAAGTGGCAATGTACCCACCGCGTTTCGCGCCACTCCTGCGCGCAGGCCACCTCCAGTGGCTGCTTGCCGTTGGACACCAGGGCCAGCGCCTCCATGGGGCGGAACTCGAGGACGGCGCCGTCCTTGTGCTTGAGCACCAGCTGATTCTTGTGGAACACCATGTCGGGCAGGTGGGGCAGCTCCAGGGAGTACTGGTAGTGGCAGAGGTCGCAGCGGTCGGCGGCCTCCTTGGGGCAGACCTCGGTGGTGCCCAGCTTGCAGCTGCTCTTCAGGATGTGCGACTTCTCGTAGCTGATGGACCAGCCATGGAACTGGATCGCCTCACTGTCCACCGGCAGCCGGGGCACAATGCACTGCTGGCGGGGATGGGGTTGAGTGTTTGGCCATGGGGGTTTGTCACCAGCACCACCTACCTCGTTCGACATTGTCCGGATTTACTGATAATTGTAAAAGTCTCTATTCAAAGTGTAAATCCTGTTCAAAATTTCATTAAGGAATATTGCACTTTTTGCTATCGATAACAATGTTAGTGTTTTTATGCATCGATGAGTTCGAAAGCTTAGAGCCGATATCATCGGAGATTTTCGATTGCTATTATTATTTATTCGAACATTAAATATCATTAATCATGTTCATATTCTATTAACCAGGTTAAAAAATAATAAATAAAGGAGCTCCAATTTTATGTTTCCAATTATTGATTAAAAACAACCCCCTTTGTTTTGAAATCAGAGCGCGCAACAGTTATCGATAGCGCCACCTGTCAATCGGCGGGACACTTGTTACCCAACTGTCTGGCAGCCCCTTCTCGGTTTTGTTTTTATTCTGTTCCTTGTTGTTTTTGTTTTTGTCAGTTGGGATTTCTTATGTGGGAACTTTGTGGATTTCAAGCGGCAAGGCAAGGCAATTAAAGGAACCGGAAGCACGATGAATGCCCTGAGGCGCCTGGACCGCCTAATGGCTCCGACCGCCCGCCGCAGCGCCGCCATCTCCACGTGCCTGTGGCCCCGCAGGCACCAAGCCACGACGAGCTCCTCGGGGAGTCGCAGCCCCAGCGCCACGGTGGACCCCGCGGAGGTGCGCGGCGTGGCCCAGATCCTGCGCCAGCAGAAGGGCAACCTGGGCCAGCCCACCAGCGTCTCGCATCCGCACCTCATCCAGCCGGATGAGCTGGTTCCCGGCGTGGAGCTGGGCGAGATCAAGGAGCGGCGCTCGCAGCTGATGCAGAACATTCGCGCCTACGCACGCAGCTTTGGCGGCGAGTTCAACGGCCACTCGAGTCCCTGTCACATGGTGAGATCTGCTCCAGAAAACATACATACATAACACTAAAACCACATCCTCCACAGTTCGTCCTGGGCGCCGGTTCCAAGAAGTACATGAGCGGCAAGATCCCCTATGTGTTCCGCCAGAACTCGGACTTCTACTACCTCACCGGCTGCCTGGAGCCGGACGCCGTGCTCCTGCTGACCATCGACGAGGCCCAGAACGTACAGTCCGAACTGTTTATGCGCCCCAAGGATCCGCATGCCGAGCTCTGGGATGGTCCGCGCACCGGGCCCGAGCTGGCCGTGCCGCTCTTCGGCGTCACGGAGGCCCATCCGCTGTACATGCTGGAGGCGGTGCTGGCCAAGCGGGCGGCCGCCCTGAAGCCACACATTTGGTTCGACAAGAAGACCACCGATCTGCCGTCGCTGACGGAGGACATGCAGCGTCTGAGTGGCGTGGAGCAGCGTCCCCTGCTGCCCGCCTACACTTTCCTGGAGGCCATGCGGCTGCTCAAGTCGCGCGCCGAGATGCAGCTGATGCGACGCACCTGTGACATAGCCTCTCGCTCCTTCAACGAGGTAATGGCCGAAACGCGGCCAGGCCAATCGGAGCATCACCTGTTCGCGGCCATCGACTACAAGTGCCGCATGCGCAACGCCAGCCACCTGGCCTATCCGCCCGTGGTGGCCGCCGGCAAGAATGCCACCGTGATCCACTATGTGAGCAACAGCCAGTTGCTGAGTCCCCAGGACATGGTGCTGATGGACGCCGGCTGCGAGTACGGCGGCTATACCAGCGACATCACACGCACCTGGCCGGCTGGCGGGCAGTTCACGGAACCACAGCGCGTGCTGTACGAGATGCTGCACCAGCTGCAGGCCGAGATCATTGGCACCGTGATGAAGCCGGGCGGCGAGACGCTCGACCAACTGTTCGAGACCACCTGCTACAAGCTGGGCAAGTACCTGCAGGAGATCGGGCTGGTGAGCAAGTCGGTGAGCGACTACAAGGAGCTGGCCGGCCAGGGATACCGCTTCTGTCCGCACCACGTCTCCCACTACCTGGGCATGGACGTCCACGACACGCCGCATGTGCCGCGCAACACACGCATCGTGCCCGGCATGGTCTTCACCGTGGAGCCGGGCATCTATATTGGCCAGGATTGCGGCGATGTGCCGCCCGAGTTCCGCGGCATTGGCATCCGCATCGAGGACGACCTGCTGATCAACGAACACGGCCAGGTGGAGGTCCTCACGGACGCCTGCGTCAAGGATCCGCGCGCCCTGCAGGAGCTGTGCCAACAGCAGCAGAGGGATTCGGATTCCGGCGCCTCCGCTTCGTTGTGATCCCTCAGAGCTTTAAATTCCTAGTCATAAGTCGGTGCGCCCTTCAATCGTCCCCGAAATAATTTCGCACGCCAGTCCTAGTCCTAAAGTAAAGGCAGCTGGTGTATTTATGAATGCAGACAAAGCAATTACATTGTAAATTCGATCCCTCCGCCATTTGAATTCTTTCTTTATGCGGTGGATCTCTGATCACAGCTTGGCGAACACGGGCTTCTCGTCCTTGGTCAACTGGGCGGCCACGGCCTGGGCAAAGTCCTCCGACTGCAGGTTCAGCTTGTTCAGCAGGCGCTGCAAAGGATAAAGTTGAATTAGCTTTGGTTTCTCCAAAAGATATTCGTCTGCCCACAATGTGATCCAATCCCTCCTGGTTGGTGTGCTCCAGCGAGTAGGTCAGATTCTGCTTGGTGGTCTGCACGGCGATGGGGCTCTTGCTGGCAATGAGCTCGGCCAGGGCCAAGGCTCCGGTCAGCAGGGACTCCTTGTCCGGGAAGACGCGGCTCACCAGACCCGAGGAATGGGCCTCGGCCGCCTCGAACTTACGGCCGGTGTAGCACAGCTCTCGGGCCAGCGACTGACTGCCCACCGCCTTGGGCAGGCGCTGCAGGGTGCCCACATCGGCGGCCATGCCGATGTCCACCTCCTTGACCTGGAAGAAGGCGTCATCGGTGCAGTAGCGAATGTCGGAGGCAGTGATCAGGTCCACGCCTGCGCCAATGCACGCCTTGTGCACCGCCGTGATCACCGGCTTGGGGCACTGCTCCAGGCTGCTGATCGAGTCCTGGTACAGCTTGATCATGCGCTCCAAGATGACGCCCTTGCGCGCATAGTCGTCGATCTCGGCCATCGTCTGGCCCAGGCTCATCATGTCATTGAGGTCGATGCCGGCGGTGAAGTGCTTTCCAGCGGCGGACACGACTATAGCCCGGCAATCTGGATTGGTGGCCAGCCCATCGATGCACTCCTTGATCTCCCTGGAAGCGAAATGAAGGTTAGCCAGGGATCTGGGACCGGGACCTGAGGTAGAGCTACAACTAAACCCACAGCCACATCTGCTTGTTGATGGCATTGAACTTGCTGGGACGGTGGAGCTCCACATGGAAGACGAACGGCTTGGGCGAGCTGATGGCCAGGGTCTTGAAGTGACCGGTGGGCCCGGCTTCCGGGTGGGCGTGGGCCGAGAGGTTTCTCTGGGGCTGCATCTGGATGGTTCGAATGGCTGGTGGGAATAGAATGGATCTGCGATATAGACTTCACACAAAGGCAAAGGTTCGGTTCCCCAGCACTTTCGGACTTTGAACCGAATCCAGTTCTTGGACCCGACGGGCGGGATTTCGGCTTATCGGAGTCTCAGGCACCTACCGGTGGACTTGGGCGCCAGCTTCATCAGTGTGTTCAGTCGGGAGAGCGACATAATCGCGTAGAAAACCTATTTCAAATTAAATAAACTTGTTGCGGGGAGAAATTAGTTTTGCTTGCTTATCGATAAGTGGCAGTGCTGCCACCTGGCTGCGGGATTCAAATTGACCGCGCTCAGAAGAGCAAAACGATCACTGATCACTATACATCGATAATCAGGGATCAAGTTTGGTTTTTCAATTGTAGCTTGGCCAATCCAAGGCACACAGCTTAACGACCGACTGTTTTCGAAAGCGAGTAAATTTGCTTACGATCTGCATCATTTTTTCAAGAATTTATTTTTCCATTTTTTTAAGGGGTCACATCGTGATTTTTTGAATTTCAGATTTTAGCTAAAAAAATGTATATTTTTTACGTTTTTTGACCGTAGCGCAGCCAAATCAAGGCGTACAGCTAAAAGACCGACTGTTTTGGAAAGCTAGCTTAATTTCCGAACGATCTGCATTATTTTTGGAAGAATTTATTTTTTGACCCATTTTTCCATTTTTTGAAGGGGTCACATCGTGATTTTTTGAATTTCAGAATTTAGCCAAAAAGAACTCAATATTTTGAGGTTTTTTGATCGTAGCTCAGCCAAATCAAGGCGTACAGCTAAAAGACCGACTGTTTTGGAAAGCTAGCTTAATTTCCGAACGATCTGCATTATTTTTGGAAGAATTTATTTTTTGACCCATTTTTCCATTTTTTGAAGGGGTCACATCGTGATTTTCTGAATTTCAGATTATAGCCAAAAAAATCTATTGTTTTTAGGTTTTTTGGCCGTAGCTTAGCCAAATCAAGGCGTACAGCTAAAAGACCGACTGTTTTGGAAAGCTAGCTTAATTTCCGAACGATCTGCATTATTTTTGGAAGAATTTATTTTTTGACCCATTTTTCCATTTTTTGAAGGGGTCACATCGTGATTTTCTGAATTTCAGATTATAGCCAAAAAAATCTATTGTTTTTAGGTTTTTTGGCCGTAGCTTAGCCAAATCAAGGCGTACAGCTAAAAGACCGACTGTTTTGGAAAGCTAGCTTAATTTCCGAACGATCTGCATTATTTTTGGAAGAATTTATTTTTTGACCCATTTTTCCATTTTTTGAAGGGGTCACATCGTGATTTTTTGAATTTCAGATTTTAGCTAAAAAAATGTATATTTTTTACGTTTTTTGACCGTAGCGCAGCCAAATCAAGGCGTACAGCTAAAAGACCGACTGTTTTGGAAAGCTAGCTTAATTTCCAAACGATCTGCATCATTTTTGGAAGAATTTATTTTTTGACCCATTTTTCCATTTTTTGAAGGGGTCACATTGTGATTTTCTGAATTTCAGATTATAGCCAAAAAAATCTATTGTTTTTAGGTTTTTTGGCCGTAGCTTAGCCAAATCAAGGCGTACAGCTAAAAGACCGACTGTTTTGGAAAATATAAAATATTTAAAAATAATCAATAAGTAAACAAAAATTACTTGGCATAACAATGATATCGATAGATAGTTCAAATTCGGCGGGCTTGGCCTGCCCGGTCTGGCCACACTGGCAACATTGGCAGCTCGAGTGACAGCAGGGTTGCTCTCCGATTTATTGGCATTTAGCGCGCGACAACTCTCGGGTCGGCCTTTTCATTTTAGTTTTCAGTTTTTCATTTTAGTTTTCACTTTCCTAAAAAAAAAATCAAGGAAAAAAGGCTTGTGAACATGGTGCGTATGTGCGTGTTGTGTCGCAGCAGCGAGGCCAAAGATGAAGTGTCCTTCGGGCCCACCATTGTGGAGTACAATATAATGGTGCACCGCAACTGCCTGGTAAGTGGAAGCAATTTTGCAATTTTTAAGCGAATTCCGGGCAAAAGCGTCTGAAACCCCCATCCGCCCTGCCTTTCTCTGTGCCCCTGCCCGCACCCCTTGCAGTACCTGAGCTCCAATCTCGTGCAGCGCGGCAACAGCCGTGTGGGCATCTTGCGCTTCCTCAAGGACGACATCGTCGCCGAGGCCAGGCGTTGCCGCCACCTGATCTGCTGCTACTGCCACCAGCCGGGTGCCAACATCGGCTGCTGCAAGTTCGGCTGCCGCCGCACCTTCCACACCAAGTGCGGCATCGACAACCTGGCCCAGAACCAATTCAGGGGCACGTACAAGTCCTTTTGCCACCAGCATGTGATCACCCATCACCGTCGTCCGACCAGCGACGATGCCATCTGTGTCATCTGCACGGAGCAACTGATCGAGAAGGGCAAGCGCTTCAATGCGGTGAACATGCTCTATTCGCCATGCTGCCAGAACGGCTGGTACCACCGCAGATGCCTCCAGAAGTATGCCAACACCTCTGGCTACTTCTTCAAGTGCCCGCTGTGCAACAACACACAGGAGTTCCACGACGTCACCCTCATGGGCATCGCCGTGTCTAGCCAGTGAGTCCGCCCCGAATCGAACATATATATATATTCTTTAATCCTAATCAATGCATTGATCCTTTTTGATAGGGATGCAATTTGGGAGACAGAGCCTAATGCATACGCCGAACACTTCCGTCGCGACATTGCCTGCGTTGCCAAGGTATGCAGGGCAATGGCCGGCCGCAGTGACAACTCGCTCTCGCTGATATACTGCAGCACTTGCGGCTCCAATCCGTCCCATGCCGTGTGCGTCTCCCAAGTATATTGCACTTACGTCTGCTACGTTTGCTTGCCCGTCATGCCCACTCCGCGGTCCATGGCTAAGTCTGACAACGAGTCGGTAAACTCCGATGAAAGTGATTTTGTGCCCTTCGCCCAGGAGTCCTCTAACCGACGGACTCCCCCCATGTCTGAAAACGCGGCCGCCATGGGGAACGAGCGCGATAGTGTGCCGTCCAAGCTGTATACCTCCGGCTGGGATGATAGCGATGACACCGGGGACGACGAGGAAGTGTTCGAACGGTTGGCCCAACGCACTCAGCATACAGTCGCTGAGTCGTCTGATGATGAGCAGCCCTCCACCTCTGCGGCTGCGGCGGCGGCGGCGGCTGCCCGTACGCAAGCTAACCGGCGCAGGTCAACCCGTTCCAGTGCGGCTGCAGCAGCTGTGGCCGCACCGCGTCGCAGCAGCCTTCGTCTGTCGGCCCAGAATAATAACCAGGAGAACACCGAGCCCTCCGGCTCCTCATCTAGCGGCGCCCGTCGTTCTTTGCGCTCCCGTCGCACAATGCCAGCCAAAAGGTTCGATAGCGAGGAGGAGGATTCGGACAATGATAATACTGACAAGAAGAAGAACAAGCGCCGACCAAAGAAACGCGCCGTGTCGCCATCCCCATCGGCTATGCCAGCCAGCCGGCGCTACTTGCGCTCCATGTCGCCGAACTTCGCCACTGCTCGCTACTTGCGCTCTGTCACCCCGGAGGCCGTTGAAGCTCGTGCCAACAACCAGACGCCACAAGGAATAACCATGCGTCGCATGACCATGGCCAGCTCCACCGCCAGTCGCTCCATTGCCAAGACTCCACCAGGCAATAGCATGCGCCGCACGTCGATGACTCCGGAGGCCGTTGCCAGTCGCTCTAACGGCCAGGCGCCAGCAGGAAGGAACGTGCGCCGCCGGACCATGACCAGCTCGAACGCGGCTCGCGACATGGATGTGTCTTGCGTGGCAAACAGAACTCGCAACCGCTTGCCCAGCTACATGGCCCACCGCAAGTAGGGACAGCGAACTAATACTCTAAAGACAGCATTCCATGTACAAAACACTGACCATGCAGCGGATCCCAATGCGGGCGTTACATCCGCTGCAGCTATTTTAGTTTATGTTACGTTTAAACATCGTTTGCCCCACGCCATACCACCCAGTGGTACCACGCCAGTGGTAGGTGAACACAGATCTCCCCACAAATGGTATTATTAGGGCCTTTTTCTTTGAAAAGCCATTCAAAAACGTATTTATTCGAAGATTATACAAATTTTTGGAAAATTTGTTATTGAAAAAGAAAACTAAGGAAAAATTATTTTTTTTCTGTTTTCTGTTTGCATAAAATTTACAATTTACAATTTTTGGAAGCAATGACATACTCAAGGTGTTGAGGATAAAACATTCAAAAAAATTGAATGCTAAATTTTTCCACCTTGTTAGAACCCCGTCCACTGGTTTTTCTTTTAAATTTTCGTAAAACTAAAGAAGTTATACAATTCAATGAAATATGAGTTTTGAATGGCTTTTCTCTGTAACGACGCATAAGCAGCATTTGACACAGTACAAAATATTATGTAAACATGTTCATCCAAAAATGTATTACTATACAAAAAACCACACTCGAATTGGACGGTACATAAATATGAATAAAACAAGGGTTCTTATTTACCAAACCGGTAAAAACGTTAAATTTTTTAATAAAATAGGAAAATTATTAATGATAATTTTCAATAAATGTAAATACAGCCCTTTTATTGTATTATAACTTTTAGCAATAATAAATAAATATTAATATTTATCAAAATACAACTGAAACTGTAAAAATATGTTAGATCCGTATCATATAAACAAACTACTAGACATTTAGTTTTTAGTTCGTTACAATTTTTTTTGCAATAATTTTCACATTTTAAACTGACTTGTGAATTAAAAAAAAAAACATTTTTTTGTATTAATTTGGCCTTGCAGGACAAAATTTATAAAAATGTGAAAATAGTCATTCCGCATTTTATTTATTCGACTAAAAACATAATACGTATAATTTTTTAGAAGTGCTTAAAAAGTAGATGGTGCTTCAGAACCAACATTTAATAAATGTTTTGCAAGAATTGAATTTGAATTAGCTTTTTTATGAACTATAAATCCTATCCCCGAAAAGGAGTTGACTCGTTTTGGTGGCCACTTTTTAGATTTTGAACTCCCAACAGCTGTTAAATTTTCTTAGTTATTATAATTTACTCCGTTTATGCTAGGGAAATCATAAATTTCCTTAAAAGTTAAATAAAGTTTGCTCATGTTTATATTTAATCTCAACTGACAGAGATGACGGACCGACGGAAAAATGTGTGACCGATTATTAAACCGATTATTTTCTTCCATTCGCATGTAATAAACTTAATTGTATTGAAGGAAAAGGGTGTGCAAGCCAGTATTACCATTTTTTTCAATCGTCTTAATAAAATATGGAAATTAATTTCCATTGCCACTGAATAAAAAAGAAACTTTTTAAAAGTAAGACATATTTATGTATTTCTACCAATCTGGCAGGCGCAATAATTATATAGAGTTGCCAGAGCTTAACTGTCACCTATCACGCTTTGCGGTGGAATTCATATTAAAGATTTGTGTGTTGTGTGCAACTGTAAATGCAGTAACAAAGGGAGATAGCATTGTTGCTAAGTGTCAGTAAATAAGCGAGATGGAAGATTTACTGGAGCGAAAGTACCGTAAGTAATTTGTGTGCTTCTGGCAGCATTGGCGGGAATAGGGATGGAAGACTGGAAACCATCAGTGCCACCGATTACCGATGACTTGAAAACATCGGTGACCCATGACATCGATGTTTACATCGGCGATTCCCCACATCTACACAGTAATCAGAGCGCTGCTCGTGAAAAAGGTTGTGTTGGTTGCAGCAAGGCAAAGGAAAAAGGAAAATCCGAAGAGACCGAACGAGTAGTACTACGAAGAAGCAGCAGCAGGAGCGGACGACGGCAGCGCAACAACAGTGACGAGGCGCCAGTGTGCGTGTGCTTGTGCATGTGTGTTCGTGTAAGCAACAACTCCCCGATATGCGAGTCCAGCGTGCGAGAGGGGGACGGCACTAGCGACGGTCGTTCGGTCGGGCCGACCGTTAGTCGCGTCAGTTCTGTCGGTCGTTCTCGCCCATGCACCTTCGCGGCAGAGCGAAAGAGAGCGCCACACACTCCTCCCGCTCCCGCTCAGTGTGCCGTGTGTGTATGTGTGTGTGTGGTGTGCGTGTGTGTGGATGTGTGTGTGGATGTGTGTTCTCGCTCTCGCGCGGTGGTGATAAATTTCTGTTGGCACAAAGTAAAAATATAACAGAATAAAAAATCGTGGCGCGGCATATAGAAGCTAATCGAAAATTATTGCAAGTATTTGGAGGAGAGAGACATTCTTTTTGTTGAGTGCAATTATTTTTTTATTTTTGTTTTCATTTTTCCCCCCACCAAACTCTAACCCGACGATGCTGCCGGTGCGGATGTGTGTGCGAGTGATTTTTTTTTTTAAGAAAGCGAAAAAATTAAAAAACCTAAATATTTAGCAAGCGATCCTTAAAAATCGCACTTTTGCCACGGCAGGCCTTTCGAAATTCGAAAGCTTTGGCGGGCAGTCGATACGCGTGCGGGCTGCAACTCTGGCGATAACGATTGCCCGGCGATAGCACGGCTGCACTAATCAGCATTATCACATGCAAATTAAGGTCATCCGAATGAAAAATGACCACCAATCAAAGGCTTGGGCACCCCTCTCGAACGGCCCCTGATTTTCCAAAGCCAAAAAACAGTGTGTTTGCCCCGTCGCCTGTCCAGCGAGCGCCGTGCCCTGGCAACCCTGGCGCGGCTGCATAAGTGAATTCCGACGAGGAGCCGTGCCATTTTGTGGGCCAAAACATCGCTGCCTCGAGATTAATTAGCCGCAAAAACTCGATTACTCGAAGTGCTCGGCGCTGTAGAGTCGTTTTCGAGACGTGTGTGTGAGCTTTGTGGATTGCCATCAAGCACAATAGGCCGACTTATCCCCCCCCGCAGCCACCCGTCACCCCTACCCACACGGCCGCAGGGTTGCCAGATGGGCCGTAAATCGCACACCAGTCGGTTAACCCAGAAACTGTGACTTTCCCCTCGCGACAATTCGGTGAAATTAATTGGAAGTCTCTTACATTTCGCAGCCTTTTTCACCTTTCGACGGTGTGGAGGTCTGGCAACCCTGCGTCGCCGCTCTGCCCGTGTGTTTGCGTGTGCACATATCCATGTGCGCTAGTGTTTTTGTGTGTGTGTGTGCGTGTGTTTGCGCTCTTATTCAAATAGAAATTGAATGTTTTGCACTCGAATGCAAGACAATTACGGCTCCCCTGGCAATAGCATTTCCCAACTGCGCTTGCCTTGCCCCCATTTTCCGACCAGGGAAATGGGTTAAGCGTGCGATCGCGATCGCCGAGTGATCGTTATCGTTATCCCGGCTTTGGTAATCGCTCCCGCATTCCTCCCCCTGGCCTCAGCCTCCTGCTCCCCCGCTCACTGCTGACCCACTGCTCACCCATCTCCCTTGCTCTCCGCCAGAGATGCGTAGGTCGTGCTCCGCTCCGCTCGCACACACACTCACGATCGTGAGCGCTGGCATTGTGTAATCGATTTACTTTACGGTTACCTTTTACCTTGCTTTTTTTTTTTTGATAGTGAGGAGAGTTGTCTATAAGGGTTAAATAATTTTTGTTAATTTTTCTGGATTTCTTTTACTAACATATTTTAGCATCAATTCATTTCACATGAAAATAATATAGATTATCTGATTATTTGCTATTCATGAAAAAAGAAGGTTGGTGTGTACCAATATGGTCCTTTAAAAGGATTTTACACTAGGTCACCTTTATTTGTGGGATTTCTTTTAATAAAATTTTTTTTCGACAGACTGTTCGCCCACCTGGCGCACGCGCTCATCTCTAGGCGACGCCAGCAGAGCGTAGTAGTGGTGGCACCGAGTGAATGACTCCGTAGTGGGGCATCAATAGAAAGAGAAGGAGGCAGGGGCGCAGACAAATTAGATGGAACGCGGCGTGAGCAGGGGCGGGGGGGGCATGATGGCCAGTGAGTGGAGTGGATTTGGATTTGTGTCAAAGCGATTTAGCCACCCCCTCGCCACCCACAGCTCTCGAGGACCAAACACTGCCACGGCTGACCCCCTGGGAACTAGATTCCATTTTGTTGTTTAATTAGCACTTGTTTTGCACAACCAGAGTTCGTATGTGATAGCGCATGATAGTGATTACGCAGCTCCACTATCTCCATATCACCCCCTTAATCGATAATCGCACACAGTGCGTATGCGCAACCCATTGATATCGACAACCAGTTGCATGCCCGTTTCATTACCGATTCATTACCGTTTCCTTTTCTCTCCCGTCTCCCGTTCGCAGTTCGTTGTTGTTGTTTATCCAGCCCAAATGTCAGCTGTTTCACGCAACATGTACCATAAGAGCGGGACAGCGAAACGCAGAAAAAGAGCAAATCGATCAAGCCCAGGACAAGAACAGCAAAAGCAAAAGCCAGAGAATCAGCAGAAGCAGCAACAAGCCGACGAAGAGAGCTGCTAACAACGTAAACAAAAACTAAACACACACCCACACACCAAGAGAGATAGCAACGGTGAAAAGACAGCCAGACGAAAAAGAGAGCGAGCGAAAGAGAGGGAGAAAGTGCAACCGAGCTCGGTGAAAAGAGAACGTGAGATAAAAGGATCGACGATAACGGATCAAGTAAGTAGGGCTCGATTGTCGATTAATGCGCAAATCGATTCGAAAGCGTTTACCGATAACGCTTTCAAAACTTGGTGAAATCGAAAAATCAAATTAAAACAAAATTTTTTTCGAAATTAAACCAGTAGAATTGCATAAAAGAACAAAAATTAATAAAATTGGAGGTATTTTAAGGTGTAAATTTCGTTTAGCTGTGATTGATGGTGAAATTTTAGTAGTAACGTAGTATTTTCATTTAGGAATTTGCAAACTCGATTGATAAATTTAATTACATTTCTGCTTCGGGTTCTGTTTGCTGTTTATAAACAAGGTTTTTAAACTCGTATTTCTCCCCGCATTGCATATAAAAATTCTATTTTTGGGCTCTAAACTCTACTCATTTTATTTTGGTGCATCACTGTGAGATTTCAATTTGTTTTGTCTTAGAAACAAATTGCGTCATGGTTTAATTTAATTATGTATGAATACTTCTATTATAGAGGTACCAAGAAACCGACTTTTACTTACTCTATGGTTAGCAAAACGTTTAAAAAATGCTACAATATTGTATTCTTGAATAATTCTATGAAGAAAAGTATATTAATCCCAATCAACGTACTTATAGTTGCAATAATATTGTTTTTTAAGAAAAAGCACAATTTCTATGCTTAAACATAGTAAATAAGGCAAACCATTAACGCATGATTAAGGGTATCCGTAAAGCAATAGGAAAACAATCCTTTTCAGGGACTAAACCTGGATTTTATCATAAAAACGAAACCCCACAACCCATAACAGCTGATGTAGAATCGGAGTGCAACCCTTCTTAAGATATATCATTCATCTTTTGGCTACTTCTAAACCGCTTTTCTCTTCTCCTTTCAAGGATAACAGAGCTACAAGGCAGGATCGACCACCGCCATGACAATCATACTCTTCCTGGTGGACACCTCGTCGTCCATGTGCCAGAAGGCGTATGTGAATGGGGTGCAAAAGACGTATCTGGACATAGCCAAGGGCGCCGTGGAGACGTTCCTGAAGTATCGCCAGCGGACGCAGGACTGCCTGGGCGATCGCTACATGCTGCTCACGTTCGAGGAGCCGCCGGCGAATGTGAAGGCTGGCTGGAAGGAGAACCATGCCACCTTCATGAACGAGCTGAAGAACCTGCAGAGCCACGGCCTCACCTCGATGGGTGAATCGCTGCGCAACGCCTTCGATCTGTTGAATCTGAATCGGATGCAGTCGGGCATCGATACGTACGGCCAGGGCCGGTGTCCCTTCTACCTGGAACCATCGGTCATCATTGTGATCACGGACGGCGGACGGTATTCGTACCGCAACGGTGTCCACCAGGAGATCATACTGCCGCTGAGCAACCAAATACCGGGCACAAAGTTCACCAAGGAGCCCTTTCGATGGGATCAGCGACTCTTCTCGCTGGTCCTCCGCATGCCGGGCAACAAGATCGACGAGCGGGTGGATGGCAAGGTGCCGCACGATGATTCGCCCATCGAACGGATGTGCGAGGTGACGGGTGGACGGTCGTATCGCGTCCGAAGCCACTACGTCCTGAACCAGTGCATCGAGAGTCTGGTCCAGAAGGTTCAGCCTGGTGTGGTGCTGCAGTTTGAGCCACTGCTGCCGAAGGAGGCGGGTGCCAGCGCTGCCTCCGGTGGCTCGGCGGGCACCGGATCGATATCGATCACCGGCTCTGGCATATCATTGACGTCCGGAGCGGATCCACCACCCGACATTGTCTTCCAGCCGGTGAAGAAGATGATCTACGTGCAGAAGCACATCACGCAGAAGACCTTCCCCATCGGCTATTGGCCGCTGCCGGAGCCCTATTGGCCGGACTCCAAGGCGATCACGCTGCCGCCCCGCGACGCACATCCCAAGCTGAAGATCCTGACGCCGGCGGTGGATGAGCCGCAGTTGGTGCGCAGCTTCCCGGTGGACAAGTACGAGATTGAGGGCTGTCCGCTGACGCTGCAGATTCTCAACAAGCGCGAGATGAACAAGTGCTGGCAGGTGATTGTCACCAATGGGATGCACGGGTTCGAGCTGCCCTTTGGCTACCTCAAGGCGGCGCCGAACTTCTCGCAGGTGCACCTCTACGTACTGGCCTACAATTATCCAGCGCTGCTGCCCATCCTGCACGACCTCATCCACAAGTACAACATGAGTCCGCCAAACGATCTGATGTACAAATTCAACGCCTACGTGCGCTCCATACCGCCGTATTACTGCCCGTTCTTGCGCAAGGCCCTGGTCAACATCAATGTGCCGTACCAGCTGCTGCAGTTCCTGCTCCCGGAGAACGTGGACAACTACCTGTCGCCGACGATCGCCAATCAGCTGAAGCACATCAAGAATACGGCCAAGCAGGATCAGGAGAATCTCTGCCTGAAGGTCTATAAGCAATTGAAGCAACCGAAGCCGCCGTATCGCCAGGTGGAGACGGCTAAACTTTGCACCGGCGCCGCGTTGCGCAGGGATTTGGTGCGGCATCCACTGCTGCGCGACACATTCGCCAAGTTGCATGCGGAAATCGAGCCCGTGGATAACTATACGATTGTGGTGCCGCAGCTGACGCATCAATCGTCTGCGAAGACGTACCGCAATCCCTTCGATATACCACGGCGGGATTTGGTGGAGGAAATAGCCAGGATGCGGGAGACGTTCCTGCGACCCGCCTCGCTGGTGGCCAAGGACTCGGGCCACTGCCTGCCCATTGCCGAGATGGGCAACTACCAGGAGTACCTCAAGAACAAGGACAATCCGCTGCGTGAGATCGAGCCGACGAATGTGCGGCAGCACATGTTTGGCAACCCCTACAAGAAGGACAAGCACATGGTGATGGTGGACGAGGCGGACCTGAGCGATGTGGCGCCAATGAAGTCGCCAAATGGCAACGGACCGGGTGGTGCTCCACCCGGTTCTCCTTCCGGATCGGGCTCGCCCACGGGCGGAGGACCCTCGGCGCCGGGCTCCTCGCCAGGCGGTGGCGGGGGTCCTGGGATGCCCGGCATGGGCGGCGGAATGTCGGGACTCATGCTTGGAGCCGGTGGCAGTGCTGGTTCCTCCAAGAAACTCGATGGCACGACGAGGGGGCGAAAGAGGAAAGCCGGTCCACTGCCACGTGCCTTTGAATTTCGACGAATATCAACGGATTCGCGATCTTCCTGCTCCAGCTCTGTCTCCTCAACGACGGGCAGTGCGCCGGGGACACCAATACCGGGCGCCGCGTCATCCATAGCCTGCGATTCCACTGGCGGAGCCGATGGCAGTGCCAGTGCCAGTTGCTTCGACGAGGACAGCAATAGCAACAGTAGCTTTGTGAGCTCCGTATCGGAGGCATCGACCAGCGATTCCGGGATGTCCATGTCGCATACGGATCGCTTGGGCATCGGTTTCGATTTCAATGAGGAGGAGACTAGCGACCAGGACACACCGCTCAACGGCTATGTGCACAACTTTATCAATGGCATCATCGATGATGCGACAACGGGCGAAACGGAATCCTCGCTCGCCAGCACTTTGGGGCCGGGTGTACCTCCGGCTAGCGAACCGACCGGTGCCACAATACCAGCTCTTGCAGCCGCAACACCAGCCGCATCTGTGATCCAGGCCAGCAATGGCAGCGAAGTTTGCCCCGTCGCTGCAGCCGGCAGTAGCAGTAGTTCCCCCACTTCCACCAGCGCCAGTTCCTCGGGAGTGCTCTATGTGCCCCTCAACGGGCTGACCACGCATGCGGCCTACAGCAGCAATCTGGGCGGCCTGAGCTCGCCGCTGGACAACCTGAGCTCCCTGGGCGGAGCGGTGACCGGTGCGGGTGCAGGACTGCTGAGCATAAACAAGCCGGGACTGCTGCCCCTGGCCAATGGCTACCATTCGCATAGTTCTGCCATCTCTCCGCCGTCGCCGCTGTCCTTGGTGCCGCCAACGACGCTGGCAACAAGCAGTGTCATCGCTTCCACCTCCTCAGGACTCGTGTCCAGCTCCAGTTCCAGTGCCTACTTCAGCCACAACGACATCAACGATGCCTCGGAGATCTCGCGGATACTGCAGACCTGCCACAATGGAACCAGCGGTGGCTCCTCCGGAGGAGCGGGAGCCACCAGCAGCAATTTGAATGGCAATGGGAGTACGGACAGCGGAGGAGCCTCCCCCGAGGATCATGCCCCGCTGGGTGGCAATAGTTTCGATGCTCTCAAACGAACGGCTGGACTTGTGGGCGGCACCGGAGCCGGGAATCCCCACTATTACTGGGCCAGTGGTCTCAATCATCACAATAATAACAACAGTGGCACGGCCGCTGGAGCGCCAGGCACTTCTGTGATAAGCAACAATCACAACCACCGGGGCCACAACAATAGTAGTCCCTGCAAGCTGGAGGTCAAGAGCAACTCCAGCTGCGGCTCATCGCCGACGCACAACAACGGGGGGATGAACTCGCCGGGACAATCGCTGCCCCTCACGCTCAGCGAGGAGCAACGCGAAGCGGCCCGGCAGCACAACATCGAACTGCGCCTGCAGATCTTCCGGGATATTCGGCGACCCGGGCGCGACTATACCCAGCTGCTGGAGCACATGAATCTGGTGAAGGGCGACCATGAGATGCAGTCGGATTTCGTGGAGATGTGCATTGGGGAGTCGTTGCGCTTCCGCCGGCATCGCATGGTGTCCAGCCTGCAGGAGTGGTGGGACCGAAAGCAGCAGCTGACTGCTGGACTGGCGAGTGGGGGAATCACCGGTGGTGGGGCGGCGGGGGCCAGCGCGGAGCAGGCCGTCGCCAAGAGTTAACGATGGCTCATGTGGCACCACTGAGCCTGCGGGGTCATCCAATCCATCTGTCTGTGATGTCAACGAAATCGAAATCGGAGAGCAGCCGCGGCAGCCAAACAATTCTCGTCAATTTCCATGTACTGTAAATAGATGATGGCTCCACAGCCAGTCCGCAGGATCTGGATAGCGATCAGGATCAACGCCGGGAATATAGCCACTATGTCGCATACCAAACAACCAACAACCACAACAACCACAACAACAACATAAACAACAAAATCAACAAGCAGCAACAATTCTAAAGCAGAGAAAACACCACATTTTTGAGGGCGATTTCTTAGTATTTAATGAGTCTAGGAGTTTTGTAGGGCGTGCGGATTAAGATCCACTCGCCGAGCAGGCAAGATACATGTAATTAATATACATATATATATAGAAAAACTTAAGCTAGCCCCTAGTTAACGATAAAACTTAAAAAGAGAAGAAAACCCGAAAACGAAATGATTTTTTGTAGCAGCCAATTAAGTTGTACTTTTTTTTTTTACCTAGTAATACTTAAACAATTATTTTTCTCTTGTACGTCTAAGGAATTAGGAATTATTTACATTAGACTTTTATCAAATAATTGTATATTGTATGTGTATAAAAAGAAAAACAAACGAAAAAGGGAAAGTCTAGGAAAAGCTTGAGCTTATTGAGCCTCATACGTTTTAGCCAATTTTTGTTGGACCTGTTTCAAGAACACTTCGCTTTGATTTTAGCCAAAACGAATAGAGAACGTACAGAAGAGAAGCACTTGCATAACTATATATTTATTGCCTAAATCGGGTCAGCGTTTCATTATCTAAAATCATTGTATTATAATGTATTTTTGGTTCAACCCCGCATTCTTTTTGCTCCCACTATTAAATACTTATGCGAATCGCAGTGTCAGCATTGCCTTTGGAAAGCCCGCAATAATTATTTAAAAGGCAGATGAAACCGATAAGCAAAAAAGAAACGTACAGTTTGTTATATATATATATATATAAAAACCAAGAAAAAGTAATACATTTTTGCACTATTTTTTTACGTGTATGTTTGTATGCATGACCTGTGAGTAATTGAGTAACAACAACAAGAGGAGGAAACGTTTACTAGTAGTTAGGCGGAGGGCAGTGACTTTGGTACTGCTTCAGGATTAAATAATTATGTACAACTTAGACATGCGTATCTAACAAATTTCATAAGACATCAACAGCAGAACAGCAGTAAAACAAACCGAAAACAACACGAAATCAAAGGAAAATAAAAGGAGGAGCATTGCATTCAATACCATGTGTTGGGGCGGGTGTGATATCTCTGGTTTTTGGGATCCCGAAAACATGGTGCCCCATAAGCAGGCGTTTTTCAGCTCCCCCACCTCCGCCCGAAAGCGTCGGCGACCATGACCCATGTATGAATTATGAATGATCCCCTGTCATGGTCGCGGTCACGCCTCCAAAACCCTCGTTACTCATCATATTACTTTCAGTCATCTAATTTTGGGGACCAAAATATGGTTAAATTCGAGAGCAAATCGTTTAAAACGATTACCGAATGTTGAAACTGATTTTTAAACTATAAAAAGGCGCGAAACTGTTGTCACAAGTGTGTATTTTATGTACATTTAAAGTTTAAAAAAATATCTAAACATTTTTTTAAAATAAAAACGGGTTACTTATCATGATAAATTGCTTAAATACGAAGTAAACCCCATAAGTAATAAAAACTGTGACATTTATGGTATTTTGTTGTTCGATTTAAAAAATCATTGCATAATTTTTTTAATTTTCTTAAAATTCCACTTAAATTTTTAATGCATCCAAAATATGTAGGCTATAGAAAAAATGTATTCATTTATTAAATGCATTTTGTAATTTTTTTTACTTCATTCGTTACTACTCTGATTTTTGGCACCCTAAAGGTGCGTTCGTCACGCCTCCGTTGACCGATAATAGTGTTGGTCAGTCCGATAGGTATCGATTGCAGATCAGCTGATCAGGTATGCGCGGTGGAAGGGTACTGAAATGTCGATTTCCAGGGACTGAAATATAACTAAATATAAACTGAATATAAAAAGGTATTCCGCACCACAAAAATTCACCAAAATAAATAAAAATATATGCATTTAAATCAAAAATCAGCTATTTAAAAAGAAATGGTAAACATATGTCGCTTAGGAAACAGCATTGCATCGCTTAGGAAACAATCAATTGTGTTATTAATTTTTGCATTTTATTATTAGACAGGACAACTTTATTTAACTTTTCTCTTTTATTTAACTTCACTTCTTTTTGATTTTGTATTTATCGCCTGCCGATCAGCTGTTTTTCTGTTACAGGTTGGCAGCACCGCCCAACATCGATTGATCAGACATTAATCGATAGCTATCGCCCGATGCGTCGTGCGCTCTCGCATCACTAACCAACTAAATGCAAAAGCAAAGCCAAAAAAACCACGGTAGAAGCGAAGCCAGCGACAAAATGCGCAGCGCGAAGCGTGTTAAATAGAAGGAAAACACACTAAATTCTATATTTTTTTGCGGTGTGTGCGTGCGTGTGTGCGTGACGAGGCAGAGCAGCCGCGGAGAGCGAACGGGGAAGCGGAGTTTCTGCGGAGCAGCGGTGGAGCAGGGCGAGGCGGAGTGGCCGAGGAGGGGAAAAAGTAAAAGTGGCGGTGCCTGTCTCTATACGTGTGTGTGTGTGCGCGGCCTGTGTGCTGGTGTGTGCCGAAAAGAAGTTGCAGAAAAACATTACGCAAAATAAGAGAGCGAAATAACCGCAACACAACAAAAGATATTGTGCAAACAACAAGGAAAGAGCAGGCGACGGCGCTGCCGAGGGGGCTGCGGCAGACCAGAGGCGAGGGCAGTACCAGCGAGTGCGAGCGAGACAGAACGACCGGCGCAATGAGCATCCCACCCCCGCCCCCGGCCAGCACAGTGCTGGTGTCCGCCCCATCGGCCGGCGGGGGGGTCATGGGCGTAGGCGTAGCGAATGGACCCCGTGTCGTCACCATTTACAAGACGGAAACGGGATTCGGCTTCAATGTGCGCGGCCAGGTGTCCGAGGGGGGTCAGCTGCGCTCGATCAACGGCGAGCTGTACGCCCCCCTTCAGCACGTGAGCGCCGTCCTTGAGAACGGGGCAGCGGAGAAGGCGGGCATCAAGAAGGGCGACCGCATTCTGGAGGTGTAAGTATAGTCAGTTCTATATAATAGGGTAGAAGCGGGTTTGCAGCCCCTTTTGTCCATGTGGGGTCGGAATTTCCAGGTGTTCGCTGGTAGTTCCGATTCAGTAGCCCTTAGTGCAACTTGTGGGCCAGTTTCATATTTCTGCGAGGAAGAAAAGTCATCCTGACCATTTTTGGCACCCAACTTTTACACACTTGATCGCATTTTGCCCATATATCGTAGGAATTTCCAGTTGTTAGGTAGTAGTTCCGACTTAGTACCCCTAAATACACCTTGTGTCCAAGTTTCATATTTCTACGTTGTAGAAAATTCATCCTGACCAATTTTGGAACCCAACTCTCAAACACTTCATAGCTTTTATTGTATCTGTACGATATAATAGAATAGAAGGGGCTTTAGAGTCCCCTTTTGCTCTGATAAGGTCGGTATTTCCAGATGTTACGTAGTAGTTCCAATTTAATACCCCTAAATACACCTTTTGTCCAAGTTTCATATTTCTACGTTGAAGAAAATTCATCCTGACCAACTTTGGCACCCAACTCCAAAACACTATATAAAGTTAATTATTATCCGTACGATATAATAGAATATAAGGGGCTTTGGAGTCCCCTTTAGCCCATGTAGGGTCGGAATTACCAGGTGTTAGGTGGTAGTTCCGACTTAGTACCCCTAAATACACCTTTTTTCCAAGTTTCATATTTCTACGTTGAAGAAAAGTCATCCTGACCAATGTTGGAACCCAACTCTGAAACCCTTGATCTGATACTGATCTCTTCAAGAAGACTTCAAGTTCCCTTTAGAATTACGGAACTAAGAAACTGTTTTTGTAAACCAGCAAGTAAAAGGATTTATTTTTACTCCTGAAATGGTGTATTTAGCATCTAGGACCCTCCCTTCTTCCAAGTAAACCCCTCCCGGCACCGACTCCTGTGGAACTTTGAGCTCGTTCGCCACCTAGTTATTGCAGATGACCAATTAGGAAAATGTCTGAAAGTTGTTTGTTGCTGCAACATGTTGGCCTGCTCGCTTTAAGTTAGTTGCTAATTTGGTTAAGGACTTGCCTGCAGTTTAATACCATCCTTCTATCGAATTATGGCTCGAGCTGTGTGTAGTTTTTGGCTAAGCCCCGGGTGCAGATGAAAAAACTGGCAAAAAGCTGTCAAAATTCAAAAGGCAATCGTCGGAGTAAGCTCTTGAAGCGTCGGGCATTTCTGGGGGTGCCCAGGGGTTAAGTGAGTGGAGTTAACCCCACGAAGGGCTGGCATGACCAACCGCTGGCCCCGCCCACTCTTTGGCTGGGAAGAAGGGCGGGCGGTGGGCTTGTAGTGGGTCAAAAATGCCCGGGAATATCAATAAACACATTGGCCTGTAGGCGAGCGTGTTGCTTTTCTCTGTGCGCGGTGGTTGTTGCCTCAGTTGCTGCCTCAGTTGCTGCCTCAGTTGCTGCCTCAGTTGCTGCCCCGCTGGACTTACCCACCCACTTTGGAGGGTGGCTACACGAAATTTGAAAAATGGGCGGCACTTGAACCAGTATTTCTATGAATAACAGGGAGAAAGGGGATGTGTTGTGTGCTTTTAGGGGGATTACGGGAAGGGAGTCCCGGATCTTAATAGGGCATGTTTGCAGGTCCTGTGAGAAACTGGTTTCTATTATCACATGTTAAAGTATAAATTAATTATAAATTATAAATATTTGTAGAAAGGGGATAAGATAAGATATCGAGCGAAATCTGTAAAGCCAATATATCTATATATTTCTAGGAAATATTGTTGTAGATCTTTTATAATAATCAGTTAAATGTTAAATATTTCTTTCTAATAATGAAACATTATGAGGCATTTAATGATTTCTAGGAAATATTGTTATAGATCTTTAATAATAGCCAGTTAAATGTGGATACCTGATACCAATTATACAAATTTGTAGAATTATATCTAATATTTCTTTCTAATAATGAAATGTTATGAGGCATTTAATGATTTCTAGGAATTATTGTTATAGATCTTTTATAATAATCAGTTAAATGTGAATAACTAATACCAATTTTACAAATTTGTAGAATTATATTTAATATTTAATTCTAATAATTAAATTAATTAATTAATTATGGGGCATTTAATGATCAGTTTTTAATAATCAGTTAAACGTTAAATATTTCTTTCTAATAATGACACGTAATGCCTCTTAATGATATATTGTAATAGATCTTTTATAATAACCAGTTGAAATGTTAATACCTTATAGCAATTATACAAATTTGTATAGTTAAAATAAGCTAAAGTCAAGCTATAGTTATACAGCTAATATTTCTTTCTTATAACGAAATGTTATCAGGCATTTATGGTTTTCCAGGAATTCCTCTTAAAATAAGATTGGAATGAGGAAGTTCGATGGTCGGGAACCATGAGTCAGAGGAATGCTCGTTGATAAAGGCCTAAGGCCCGATGACACTTGCTGGATGTTGAAGTGTTGAAGTGATTGACAGCCTATAGAACTACTTTTTTCCTAAATAATGCACATGATAAATCAAGAGTTTTAAGTATAAAGTAAGTTGTAAGAGTTTTAAGTATAAAGTAAGTTTGTCAAAAAACAAACGCGTGTGATAGGGCCTTAAAACAAAGGCTATCAATGGGCCACAGAGTTGTTTGATAACTTTTGAGAGAGTGTTTATGGCCATTAATTTATGTTTAATCTCTGTTATTAAAACCCAGCTTTATAAGGCATGTGCTCTCCTCTCTCCTCTGCTACTCCCTTTTTTTTTTGCTGCTATGCTTTCTTGAATGGCATAATATTGTGACCCACACACGGGCACTCGCTCGCACACTAGTGCAGGCAGGCTAATTAAAATGCTCACTTGTGTTTTCTTTTCTCATTTCGTGCTGTTTCTCTTTTCCCTCACTCTGCTGTTGGCCAGCTGTTGCTGTCTCTTTCCAGCCCAGCTTTTGTTTGGCATCTTTGACATTTAAGTCTCGATACCCGTTATCACTGGGCATCCTCTGTCCCCCTCTCGCGCCCTCCGCCTCCCACTGCTTCCCTTTCTTCCTCTCCAAGGCTGTCCATCAATCATTTTATTTTATTTCGTTACTCACTTACAGTGAACACTCTTTAGGGTTAGCCGGTGTAGGGTGGTGTTATTATTCAAGAGGGTATGTTTTTAAAATCTTCTTAATATGTATATTTAATGATTCATAAAAAAAATTAAACCCAAATAAAAATTTATTTTAAAATGTATTTTGGGATTATAATATCATATTATTACTTAAAAAAATACCATTAAAAATTTACTCCGAATAAGTTTTTATTTATAAAATGTGTATTTATATTATTATCTATATGTAACATCAAATGTCTGATATAACATAAAAAAAACTCCCATCGTTTATTTACTTAAACAAAGTTTATTAAAAAAATTGAGACTCTTGAATATTGGATATAATATCATTTGATTGAATATCTATCACTTAATAGGATCACATGCTAGGATGCCTATTTAACATTTTATTATCTAAATTGTATGTTTTAAAACATATTGGTTTTCTCAAATAGCGATTATAATATCATATACTGGAAGATTTATATTTTTATAACTTAACTTAATTTATAATAAGATTCTTATTCATCATTTAAATCATCATTCTGATTGATATTAACAAAACACCAAAGATGTATTTTTTTATAAGATCCTTATGATTTACAACAATACCGAAATCGAGTCTCCACTGTACTTCGTTACTCTTGCAGTTTCATTTCAATTTCAACGTGGGTGCGGTTTCGCTCTCTCCCTCTGGCTCATGGCGCCCGCTATCTCCTCGGTTCGGGATGAAATTCAATTAATAAATTTTGCCAAAGTTTCGTCGCTCGCCGCCCGACGCCCAGCGCAAACTTAATTATCATCGTCACCTTCCCGCCGGCGGGCGAAAAATTCGCAAATTTTCCACACTTTTCCCAGGGGCAAACAGAATGTGTGACGTGCCAAAAGGGGGCGGGGGGCGTGGCTGTCTATTATGCGCTCGTTGTTGCTATTTGCAGTGCCCATCATTTCATTATCAGCGAAAACGGCAACAAAAACAACGGCACACATAATTCGGCTGCGCGTGGGCCAACAAAAGCGGCGGCCCAGCGAAAGCAACAAAAAAGCACAAACTGCAGAGGGCGAGCAAAAAGCAGAAAGCAAAAGCAAACAAATTTGCATTGGGTTTCCGCCTTTTGCGAACCAGTTTTCAACTGGAACCAAGCGGCTTAAATCTCGGTAATTTCACTTCTTTTACTTCACTTTGTCATAAAATACATAAAAATTCGATAAAATTTTACTGAGATTATGCATCTATAAACGTAAACTGGCTTGAAGACTCTCAGAAAAGCGTATGTTTACCCATGGGTAATTAAAATGTAGAACTACGTTAAAAAATCTATCGAGGGGCATTTTAAAAAGCAAAAATGTTGGTATTCCGTTGGATTTATTTTTATAAAGACTTTTTTGAATGAAAATCTTTCTGCTTTATAAAGATTTAATTTTGTAACCATAAACAATCCTCCAATCTACCTTTTAGATAAAATTTAGAACAAAAAATTAAATCCTTTGTTGTAAATTCATAGGATTATTGGATCTAAACTATATTGTAGCATACTTTTAGACGCGCTTAAAAGTGATTTCAAAGTCGCGCGGATTTCTCTATATCCATAAATTCCTTAAAGTATATTTTTAAGTCTACAACAAGGGAACAATATTTTATTATTTTTTATAAAATCCGTATCTTGGATAAGCCATAGCTTGCCCGTATAGTGATAGCTGTCTTGGTTATCTGAAAGATATGGTTTTATTTTGGGGGGCGTTGCTCCCTTCAGTTCGCTATTATGGAGGGCTGTTATCGCAGTTTCCTAGACCACCAGTACTGCAGCAGTGACCACCAGTTATCCGGCAAGATATCCCTAGCCGTAACCAAATCCAGTTGCGTTTGCCGCCAGAGGGTAGGTGCATCGTTGCACAGGCTTCCATTGCAGCGCACACAGTAGGGATCATTGGCGGAGCACTCGGGCACCTGACCCGCGCATCCCCGCACCGTGTAGATCCCGTCCAGCCGACTGACCACCGTGCTGACACACAGCTCCGTGGCGCTGGAGCAATTGCTGGTGGTCATCGCCGAGGGCAGGTCCATGGCCGCACAATCCGTGTCCTCATCCTGGGCATTGCAGCGGTAGCAACTCCGCACGGAGTACCGATTGCACGAGTCGGCATCCCGACACAACTGGCAACTGTCGCCCAGGGCAGCAGGTGTAAAGTTCCCATCCGCACAGCCACGGCGCAGGAAGGTATCTGCAAAAATAGGGCAGTGGTCATATGTAGAATGGTATAGATTTTGAAAATAATATTTCTAAGCCATCATCTTAGTACATTTAATATTTTTAAACCTACTTTAAAAATATGTGTACCTTATATACATAGAATTTTTGAAAGGTTTTAATACATTTATAATTTAATAGATTTTGGAATCCATTTTTAAATCCATTAGAATATAAAGGAATATAAATAAATGAAATGTTTTTGGTCCATATATTAAAAAAACAATTTTTTTAAAGACCTTTATAATAGACTAGATTGCTTTCAAACCTTCTATAGTGTCTTTTAGTTCCAGGGAAACAATTTTTTTTATTATTAATTCCCAAATATTATATATTTGAATTGTTTATTTTTGGAAACTTTATTTTTCTTAGTTATTTTTGTATTTTAGTTTTAAAACCTACTTTTGAAAGTTATTAAAATAGAATTTAAAATCTTTTTTGATAAACAGTATATTCTACAGCTGGAAAAGTTTAGTTTTAGGCTTTTCACTTTAACTAAATATTTTTTTTTTGAATTTGTATATATATATTTAACTTTAAAATATTTTATTTTGATAATATGAGAATGGGCAAAGAGCATCTTAGCTTGGTGATATATCTCCAGATCTGGCTGTGATTTCTGTTTTCCCACTACCAAAACTCCTCAAGCCATGGTTCTGCTTGCCAACATTTTATTCATAGTTTCGCCGGAGCCACCCGCTCACCCTAACCTTGCTCGCAGGAATAGCAGGCCGTGGTGCCGGCTGCGCATTTCTCGGTTGGCAAATTGCGTCCCGCCCGGCAGCCCGGATCGGCGGTGGAATTGCAGGCGGCACAGACGATGTCCTGGCAATTGGCATTGCAGAGTTCGCCGTGGCACTCGCTCAGCTCGCCGGTGGGATAGAAGCCCATGGCGGTGGAGCAGCCCCGCTGGACGACCTCCGTTTGGGTGTTCCGATAGCTGAAGCACTTCTCCCGGTGTCCGTACATCACCTTGTTGACGCAATGCGTGACCGTGGCGTTGTCCAACGAGCACTTCGCTTGCGCATCGTCGTCCGATTCCGCCTGGTTCCTCAGGCAATCCGGATTGGGAGCCAATCGATTGTGGGAGCACTGCAGGCAACGCGTTTCCGTGACGGTCTTCTCCACATTGCAACCGTTGTAGTTGCACTTGAGGCAGACATGAGGACAGGTATCCGGCAGATTGGTGCCCACACAGCCCCGCAGGGTGTTGGACATGTGGACCACGTTGGTGTAGCATCTATCGGCCTCCTTGTAGATGGGGCAGGGCAGCAGATACTGCGGTCGACCGGTCACATCGATGCAGTCCGAGCCGCTGCACTGATAGCAGCGCAAACGATCCGTGGGATAAACGTGCCGATTGCACAGACTCGTATTGCAGCGGTCGCAGGGAGCGGCACAATAGCCATTGGGATAGAGACGCGCCAGGCAGCCGCGTCGCGTCAGTCCCGCCGATATGGAGGTGACACACTCGTCGTTCGCCTGGCTGCACTCCTCCACCTCCAGCTGCTGGCCCGGCCGCGTGGCACACTGCGAATCCTCGGCGGAATCGCAGGCATAGCACTCCAGAGAGTCCACCATGGCTAATCCCATGATGAGCAGTCCACCCACCATGAGGCATAGCTTTTGGGAATGGCAGACCAATGTTCGCCCTCTAGCCATCGTTCTAATCGGTTTCAAATCGACGGACAAACTGCTCGGCACAAAGAACTAGTGGCTAAGTATAATGCAGGCTATACGGCGATTAGATAGGTCTGTGAATCTCAAGTGGCCCCAAGATCGCACTGATTGGTTCGGCTAGGTTTTTCAAAAATGTTTTTTTGTTTGGCTTCCGAAGGTACCAAAGATTGCACTTAAAAAGTGCTGACTGGTTCCTGAAATATAAAGCCTAAAAAAGAAACTAGTTCCGAAAGAGCAGAAATATGGTACTACTATATGTTAGGAAAGAGAAGAAATATGGTATTACTATTTGCTAGGAAAGAGAAGAAATATGGTATTACTATTTAGTAGGGAAGAGCTAATTTTTGTTTTTCCTCTGTCATTTCCTCTTTAACTAATGAAACCAAAAGTTTTGCACACCATTAGAAAGCTTGGGTTTTTATCTTTAAAATGGAATCATTAAAATTTTTTAAAATAGCTTATTTTGCCACATTGGTTATGTTTAAAAAATGTATCTAAAATCAGATGATATTGTATACACTTCGTAAACATGTCCTTTACTTGAAAAATAAATAATTATTTTTCATATGTTTTTGTGTGAGAAAAGTTTATGTTTATTTATTGTTTCAACTTTGATACATTTAATCACTTTATTAAAATAAATGCATTACTTAAGTGACAAAAATGTATACGTCAATTTATTGAATGCCTGAGAATCAGTTTCAAATATCTGTAATAAAATTAAATCTAAGGTAGTTGGCAATTCCAATTGCCTTGGTGGTGCAAGCAATCTGAAATCTAATACATTTCATGTTTATCCTTGCCGTCACTTTAGCCAGGCAATTAAAAATAATAAACTTTGCATAAAGAAAACACAATTTGCCAGAGAATTTAACCCACATTGCAGCGGAGAAAGTTTCGCACCCCCACCTTGTTTTGTTGTCCATTTAAATGGAATAAATAAATTCCTTGGACAATTTGTGTTTGCTACGTCTCAACTTTGTTGACTGAATTAACTCATACACGAAGCGTAATTCATTTCAACGAGAAAATGGGCCATCAATTACTTGTGTCACTTGGTTTCTGGCCTGCTACTATATTATGTCAAGTTGTTGAACTTTTCGAAAGCCAAACTAACTAACTGCACTTTGAACTTGGGTTTGTCGAGTATCTAATAGCCCTTTTTGAATGACAATATAACTATTGGATGGCTGGGAAGGAAATGGATGGGTTCGTTGACCCTCGTTGAGGATTAATCCTGAAGAGGGTTTGATGAATGGCCGAACCCTTTTTGGCCAGCAGCCTTTTGAGACATCTCTCTCTGTCGATGAAAACGGGAGCACTGAATGGCTACTTCTCCGGATACATGACATAATTGAGGACCCCAAGGTAGACCCCCCGGCAGTCAGACAGTCTCTTAGCCATATTCCAACTGCATCTTTTGTGCACGTCGTCTTGCACTTGGCCATCCCCCAGCCCACTTGACATTGCACTCGGGACGGGGAGGTCGTGGGTAGTTGTTCTAAGGTTGTGGGATTCAATCAATGGGGATTATGTACTATTTTCAGACTGCCTTTCGTTCCGCCCCCGCAGCAGAGCCCGTTGAAAGACAATCCACAACAGGCAGGCCAACGCAGAAAAGCACAAATGGAAACATTAAGTAAAATATGGCACTAAAAGAAAAAGAAAGTATAGCGGGGAAATACTGTTAATGAACGTGACATTCGTGGTGACATTAAAAAAGTGTATTTAAACCACTTATATCATCAGTTTTACATCTTGCTTCTTCCTTACAAAACTTATTTCTGTGTATATCCAACGCAGAAAGCCACAAATAGAAACATTAAGTAAAATATGAAACTAAAAAAACAAAAAAATATAGTGAGGAAGTACTGTTAATCAACGTGTCATTTGTGGTGACATTAGTGGTGACATTTAAAAAGTGTATTTTAACGACTTATATCATCAGTTTTACATCTTGCTCCTTTCTCACAAAACTTATTTCTCTGTATATCCAAGATATACGAAAAAATCCAGCCAAAAGAGTGCGGAGAACAACTTTGCAAGTATTGCAGGCCATAAAAAAAGGAACTCGATTGAAACCAAGAGGAACAATTGCATCTTGAGCCGGAAATTTCCTTCACTTTTGTTCGCTGCCTTCTTTTTCAACTCCTGTGCTTTCATCCTATTACTCCCAAGGTATTTTCCCTTCACAAACAAGTACGGAGCATATACGCTTTTCGCATGTACAAGTTTAAGCCAACAATTTAAAGTTCATCTTCGTGGGCCAGAACTAAATTGAGTGTTAAGAAGCCTTTAAACACGCAAGTGGCAGACGATTTCCCAACTCAAACTTGCCACACGGGTCGAATGTTTTTGTGGCATATGGCCTGGGTTATTGAAGGGTCATTAGCTGATTTGTAGCCAGCACATTGGCCGAACCATGTGAGCCACCTATAAGCAGCTCGAGTTACTTTGTTTTCTGCGTGTTATACGGACTAGGGTGCTACCCAAAAGAGTCCAGGGGCTATAGAATAAGGGTATCTACAAAAATAATAATAAGAAAGTAATGAAAAAAATAATAAAAAAATAATACAAAAATAATACAAAAATAATACAAAAATAATACAAAAATAATAAAAAAATAATACAAAAATAATACAAAAATAATACAAAAATAATAAAAAAAAAGTAATACAAAAATAATAATAAAAAAAAATAAAATAAAAATTAATAAAAAGAAAAAAATAAACGAAAGGAAAAATAAAAATAAAAATTAATAAAAAGAAAAAAATAAAAAAAAGGAAAAAAATAAGAGAAAAAAAGAAAAAAATTAAATAAATCATCATCATCATCAAATCATAAAATAAATAAAATAAATCATCATCATCATCAAATCATAAAATAAATAAAATAAATCATCATCATCATCAAATCATAAAATAAATAAAATAAATCATCATCATCATCAAATCATAAAATAAATCAAATAAATCAAATAAATAAAGTAAATAAAATAAATAAAGTAAATAAAATAAAAAAAAGAAATATAATAAAAAAATAAAAAATATAATAAAATTATGTTAGAAACATAAATGAATAAAAATGTTTTTATATTATCTTACGCTTGTCTTTTTACCTTTAAAAAACATTCACAGCATTCTATAAACAAATGTTTTTTTTCTTCCTTACTATTCGACTTAAAAACCCAAATGTGATACCAAAAATTGGAAATAAGTCGGAGCTATAAATATATTCCTTTGAAGTCGCTTCAGGGTTTTCGTCCGCCCAAAATGAATGAAATATTTATTGGGTATGGCTAACTCGAGACCTTTGCCCCCCAGTCGTCCTGCATGTTTTTTTATGCTGCCACGAATTTGTGTTGCGGCTTGGTTCTGTGTCAATGTGGTTACAGTTGTTGCTGCTGGCTTGTGGCATATGCCCCGACAATAATCAATAGATTTACGTCACTGGATGGACTTGGATTGGATGGGGAGTGCGATGTGGATGTGGTCGTCGTCGTCGTCGTTGTCGTTGTCGTTGTTGTTTCGGCTTGGTTGCCTGGCTCTGGCTGGCCCACATTTCCGCATTTCCTAGAGTTCGGTGGCGGTTTCAGGTTTTCATGTTTTCAGGTTTCACTTTTCGGTTTCGCTCGGACCGAACTAAGCCAGAAATAAACCCGGGGGAGGGCGACTCCGAGTTCGAGTTCAATTCCAATTCCAATTCCGGGGCGGGGACAGAAACAGAAAACGAGAAAAGAGAATCAAGCCATGGCCGAGGGACACTTGTTAAGCACTCATGTCAAGTCCTCCGCCGGATTCCTGTTGGGCTTAATTAATTTTCGATTTCCATTGCCCTTAATGGAATTACATTTCAGTTGCAAGTGGCGGCGAGTACGTGTCCCCGGTAAATTAAATATAAATGTCCAGGGCGATATTCTACTGCCCTTCGAGTCCCCGTATTCCCTGCTTATTTTTAGACATTTCAAATCCATCCATTATTATATTTTCATTTCGCTCGCAACTATTAAAAATCTCTGTATAAACAGTTCCTTTCCCTCCCCACCTCCAAGTATATTATTTGTTCGCTGTCTGGCAAATATTTATTCGATTTGCTCAACTTACACAATTGCATTCGCCGTAATGCCCCCGCACAATATGCCTTCGCACAGTCGCATTTCCATGTCCAATTAGTGCTGGCGGAAGGCACACAGATCGCGAATAAACATTGACCGAAATGAATATAGAAATGCCATTAGTATTTGTCCAGGACAGTCGATTTGGCCCATCAGTGGTCGAGCTACCCTGTGGGAGGATGTGATGGCACTGTGATGAGTTGGGGCTTTAATTGTCCTGGCAATTTAATATTTGGCTTGGATTTTAAAATCCCTTTAAGAAACTGGTTTTCAAAAGGTTTGAGGTTAGAAATATCCAAAGTGTTCAATAAAGTTTAATTTGTAGGTTATTAATTTAAAGTAAATAACATTATTATAATATAAGTATTTAAAATCCCTTGAAGAAGCAGGTTTTCAAACAATTTGAGGTTAGAAATCTCCAAAATGTTCAAAAAAGTTGAATTTGTAGGTTCTATATTTAAAGTAAATAACAATATTATAATATAAGTATTTAAAATCCCTTGAAGGAACAGGTCTTCAAAAGGTTTGAGGTTAGAAATCTCGAAAATTTTCAAAAAAGATGAATTTGTAGGTTCTATATTTAAAGTAAATATCAATTTTATAATATAAGTATTTAAAATCCCTAGAAGGAACAGGTTTTCAAACAGTTTGAGGTTAGAAATCTAGAAAATTTTCAAAAAAGATGAATTTGTAGGGTATAAATACATAACAAGTAAAGTTATATAATAAATAACAAGTAAATAACAATATTATAATATAAGTCTCGACCAAAAACAAAATCATCTAGCTTACATTTTGAATAAAGCTATTTTTATGACTAGGAATTATCTTTTTCTTGACCCTTTTATTGAAAACTCTGTTTATAAAGACCTTTTTGTCTTCTGTTAAATACATTTTTGTTACGATTTTTTTTTTTATGTTGAACTAATGAACACTTGGTCATTATTGTAGATTTAAAAAAAAAAAACACTTTCCCCAATTTTTTCTTTTCCATTTTTTTTTTGCAATTTTTTCTAATATAAACAAATGAATAATAAACACTATATCCTGGATCTTAAAAACCAGTCCATTAAAAATCGTAAAAATAGAGAACGCTTTCGGTTCACCATGTTCGTGGGCAAATATCAATCGATATGAGAATGCCCTCAGGAGCTGTTTATAATAAACCCAGTCGCACCGCCCCCAGATGTTGTTTCACACGTCACAAACTGTGGGTGGCCGCCCACTGTGCGACGCCACCTTGTCCCACTGTGCGCCAATTTGCAGGCTCTCCTCGCCCAATCTGCTTTTTTCACACCCACAATGTTGTGTGTGGCCCGAGATGGCTCAAATGCCTTAAATTAAAACTTTAATAATCAGGGAAATGTGAATGCAGTCTTTGGATAAACAAGAAAATAAACACACGCTCTGCATATTGTTGAGCGCTTTTAAGAGGGAAAGGCATTTGCATTTGCATTTGCAATTGCAATTGCATTTGCCTATAAATAAATGCATAGTTAGAGCTTTGTGCTTCTCTATGATTGTGTGTTTTTTGCCTTTGTATTTTTTATTTCGTATTTTTTTTAACTATTTCTACCGAGTGGCTGGCTTCCATGGCAAACAGGTTTCCGGAGTGGAGTCTCGTCTCCTCTCGCCTCGGCTTAGGTTTCAGTTTCAGTTGTCTGCGCCTGTCTCCGGCCCTGAATCTCCTCCACAGCCTGGGCTTATCGGCCATTATACAAGTGGTATCCAGCATTATGGTGTGCCCGGTTGCCCCTGATTTCTGGATTTCTCACATGTCCCCAGGTGACTCACGCCCAGAGCGCTCCACAGTGCGTCACACTGTGGCGGTATCTGCTTGGATTTATTTATTTACTTGCGAACCGGAAAGACATCAACTCTGGAGGAGCACTGGATGAGGATGGGGATGAGGATGTGGGTGTTCATGCTATGGGCTATCAAAGGCCACTCGTTGCCGCCCCTTATTGCAATCAATTTGATTTCACTTAATGCGATTCTTGGCCTCGTGTAAGTAACATTTGTGCCACTTGTTGTCGTTCCCATTTCGTTTTCAAAGCACCACCACTTAATTGAATTGATTTCGCCGCGTTCTATGCAATGTAATATATATTTTTCCACCCTGATTCCCCCTGGCTTCCCTGCGAGTAATTCCCTGTAATTTCTTATCAATAAATTGGATTTGTTATCTTTTTCTCTGCCCATCAACCTTCAAGTTCGCCTGAGAGCTGCGATCCCAGAAAGATATGATACGTGTGATGGCAACTTGACCCGAATCGACTCGAGGGACTGTCCAGAGTCGCCTCCTTATCAATGCTCCAGCGATGTCAATGCATCCATTATCGGCGCTATCTCCGGGCTCCCACTGTCGCTATTTTCGCTTAAATGGCTCCGTGCTCGATGGCAACGCCTTTAATCCGCCTCCAACGATCGCCGGGAATCGATTCCACTCTTGACTCTGAAGTTCCTGCGAAATGCTGCCTTTTCATTCCGTGCAGTTTGCACAGTTGACGGCCTTGGAGAAGCGCTGTCTTCGGTTCGATTTTATGCTAGATCCCATAAAATATCTCTCAAAGAATCGTATTTTAATGGCTTCTTCTTTTACCTTGCAGAAATGGCGTCAGCGTGGAGGGAGCCACCCATAAACAGGTGGTGGACCTGATCAAATCCGGTGGTGATTGCCTGACTCTGACAGTGATATCGGTAACACAGCAGGTGAGAGAATATATAAATAGATATATCCTATAAAAAAGGAAAAAAATATTATAAAACATATCTATTTTTTTTACTTTGCATTAAGTTAAAGTAAAATCAGGAATATTTAGTAATAATTTGAATAGTATATCTCAAAAGTTAAGATCACATATATATTCATACAGAAAAAACCACAGAATAAAGAAACACATTTTTTTTTTATATATATTTATTTTATATATTCTATTTACATACTACTATTTTGTTTGAATCTATATTAATCTGCTTCGCCTGAACCCTTTTCTCGACCCCTAGGAGGCCGATCGCCTGGAGCCGCAGGAGGATCAGACCGGCTACTCCTACATTGATTACTCGGACAAACGCTCGCTGCCCATTAGGTGAGTGCCGGCTCAAAAAGGAAGAATATAAGATGGATTATTAATATGTTCCCTCCTTCTCCTCTTAGCATACCCGACTATGGCATTGTGAACCGGAATGGCGAGCGGTACATCGTCTTCAACATACACATGGCCGGCAGGCAGCTGTGTTCGCGCCGCTATCGGGAGTTCGCCAACCTGCACTCGCTGCTGCGCAAGGAGTTCTCCGGCTTCAACTTCCCCAAGCTGCCCGGCAAGTGGCCCTTCCAGCTGAGCGAACAGCAGCTGGACACGCGGCGCCGTGGCCTCGAGCAGTATCTGGAGAAGGTGTGCGCCGTGCGGGTGATTGCCGAGAGTGATGCTGTGCAGGATTTCCTCACCGACACCGAGGACGATATATCCGCCTCGCCGGTGGACATCAAGGTGATGCTGCCGGACCACGAAGTGAGCACCGTGTCGGTGAAGAAGTCCTCCAATGCCCAGGTGGTGTGGGAGATACTGGTGCAGCGCGCCAATCTCACCGCCTACACGCAGCAGTATTTCTATCTGTTCGAGATCGTGGAGTACAATTTCGAGCGAAAGCTGCAGCCGCACGAGATACCGCATCAGCTGTACGTGCAGAACTACAGTACCGCCTCGTCCACCTGCCTCTGCGTGCGTCGCTGGCTCTTTTCGGTGGCCAAGGAGCTGACGCTGCCGGATGGCGAGCAGGCGGCCCGCTTTGTCTTCTACCAGGCGGTCGACGAGGTGAATCGCGGCAATATCCGGGCCGATGGACGCCTGTACGAGCTGAAGGCGCTGCAGGACGCCAAGAAGGCGGGCGACTATCTGGCTCTGGCCCGCACACTGCCAGGATACGGGGACGTGGTCTTCCCCCACTGCTCCTGTGATAGTCGCAAGGAGGGCCACGTGGTGCCCGCCGTGGGTGAGTGGTTTTGCCCGAGATTTATCGGAAATATTTTAAGGGGTATAAATTCCTATGAAAACCATGCAAGATAAGGCTACAATTCTTGGTAAAGCAACATATTGTGATAAATTCTTTGCGAAAAATTACAGATAAGGCTTGAATTATGGATAATTTATAAGAGCTTGCCATAAAAAGTATTTCTTAAAAGCTGTTTCTCTCTGAAAAATACATTAAGTTCCAAAAATTGTTCAAGATAAGGCTTAAAAGCACTTAAATTTGATTGTTTTCCTTGAAAAGCAAGAAAAAAATATTACAATCTTGAAATACAATTTGTATTTGTATTTTTTCTGAGCTATTGCAACGTTTTTAACCTTTCTGTGAGCTTAAATGCTAGCAGAATTAAATTCGTCAAGTCTTTCTTAAGTGGTTTTCGTTGCCTCTTCTTGCAATTACAACCTTCACTCTTAATAACTCCCATTTCTTGACAGGCATGAAGAGCTTTCGACTGCACGCCTGCCGTGAGGATGGCTCGCTGGAGGCGCAAATGGTCGAGCTGACCTGGGACAGCATCACGCGCTACGAGAGCGACGAGGAGTCCATGTCATTCTGCTTTCAGTACAATCGTCCAGATAAGCCAGCACGTTGGGTTAAAGTCTACACGCCATATGTATGTTGAATGGCTAACAACTCTGTCTTATATGTAGAGCGCAGCTGAACTCTTGACTAGCTAAAACCCCTTTTGGTGGTTTAAAAAGGTCTATTTTTCCTGGATATTTAGGCCAACAAACTCCAAAACAGTAGCCCATTTTAATTGCCATATTGTACAAGGACTATTTGGGTTAATTACAAAGGCAGATAATTACCTTTGTGTGCATGAAATAGACAAACACATTGTGTATTCAAATGAGACTATAATTAATTTTCGGCTTGATTAGACCAGTAATGTAGCGAGAAGTTCAGCTGCGCACTGTATGTACAGACCACAAATCCCTGCCAGCCCAGCCGAATGAAATGCATTTAATTAATGTTGGTTTCCATTTTGCAGCATGCATTCCTTGCGGACTGCTTTGATCGCATCATGGAGGAGCGCAAGTGGGACGACAGCGGCGACTAGGGAAGGCGGAAGGCGCTGCAGGAGGAGCGAGAGCAGTGGCAGAAGCAGAAGCAGGAGCAGGAGCCAGTGGAGCAGAAGCAGGAGCAGCAGAGGCGGCGTCGACGGCAGGAAGCACAGATTAGACCACCCAGTACCACCATACCGAACATCACCAGGCGGGCCGAGGCATTGCACATTGTTCGTTAGTGGGTCGCGGTGGCAGTGCAAGAAGCCCTCCGCTCCCAAACCCACATGCCACACACCATCTCCCACGGCTAGCTTGCCATCTGCCTGGCTGGTCAGCTTTTCCGGGGGCACCTCGGAATCCGTGGACTCAGATTCGTGCTTTTGCCCGCTGCGCTTGCTGCACCCAAGGCCTCAAACCCCCCCGAATATATATTGTAAAGTATATTTGGCACTGATATATATACATTTATATAATTTGTACATTGACAAGCAATTGCAATCGCCTTGGCTCTCAATGCTCCTAATATAGGAGGCGGAAGGGATGGAGACGGACATGGGTAGATCGTATGGAGTTGGAAAATGTTAACAGCAGCAACAAAAATGTTTCAAATGTTTTCGGCACTTAGCACATAGAGCAAACACAGGCACCAATTTAGATCAAGCAGAACCGACGATTCTCATTATACAATATATATATATATAGGTATATATATACACACCACTCACAGACACGCATACATTATAAACTAAAAGAAAGAGAAAGCAAAAATATATAGAAGCGTATATTTAAGCCAACCTCAGCGTAATATTTAATTCATACTTTTTCCAAAACAACACCCTCTGTTCCGTTTTTGTTTGTATATTTTTTGCTCATAGGAAGACAGCGGCTAAACGGAGAATCTATGGAGAATAAATTGTAAAAAGTCAATTTTAATTATACACAAATATACATCATATATATACATAAATGTTTAGCAAACAAATCAACAAACATTGATCATTTATTTATTTGTATGTACGTAGGAAGGCCTAGCAAAGGAAGTACTCAGCCGAAAAAGCAAGAAACCGAAATCAGAAAGTCAGCCAAGAGTGAAAACGAGAAAGAAAAGCGGGTTGGCAGCCAGCAAATGCTAAACGAAACAATGTATTAACTTAACAGAAAACAAAAGAAGCGATGAAATGTTGAAAATATTGTACTCATTCGAAAACTTTCTATAGAAATTGTTAGTTAAATTTAAGGTAACGTTAATAGTTATTGAACAAATGCGAAAGCGAGACTCAAAACTCAAAGCAAAACACAAAACTCAGAACCGAACTCAAAAATTAACCTAGAAAGAGACGGCAGGCGGGCAAAAGAAAGAGAGAGAGAGGGAGATAGAACACAAATAGCGAATATGGCTTTTTTCACCTCAAGAAAAACCCACAAAAATCACGAAAATCCGCAAAAAATACAATTTCACACGATCTAAGGCAGAACATAGTTACACACCCGCATACTTATAGAATGGCATATAGGGCATACATTTATCAACGATGCAAGTGACGTCTGCTTGTGATATTTACAATTTACACAATTATTACGATTAATTTTACATATTATTTAATTGATTCCATATCTTTTTCGTATATCTGTATCTGTATCTCTATCTGTATCTGTATCTGTATTGGATTTGTTAATCTCTCAATGTGCGTAGTCCACGTAATGTATTTATTATGTTTAGTTATAGTCCTACCATAATGTGAATTTAAAATTATGTTTATTCTATTATGCTATATCTATTTTTTTTTTTTGTTTTCTCCTTTTGGCCATTTACATGTAGCAAGCGCTTAATTTAGAATTTGTGTGTATTCCATATGATAATTAATAATACTATACAACTAACTTCGCTCTGTCGTTGTTTATTTGATTATTGTTTCTGTGTCACGTAACTGTTGAGCAAAACAAGTGCTGTACGGGCGTCTCGGGGAGCGCGGAGACAGCCAGAGGCAACATATATCGAAAAAAAAGTATATATATACGCTAACAAAAAGATACATTCCTTAACGAAGAATACGAAAATAATTATCAATGTTTTCTTACACATTTAATACGACAACAAAGCGCGGCAGAAAGTATGCAAACGACAAACTAAAAATAAAAGCGTATAAGAACTGGAAAATTCATCAAATGTTTAAGTGTACGACTAAACGAAATGAACAGATTTAAAAACAATTTATTGAAAACCAACAAGTAATAAAAACGAATTGCATTTTTCCCCTTTTCAAAATTACTTAAAAAACATCTTGTGCGACTGCGGTGAGCTCTCCGAAGTACTTCATTTGGCCCAGTCCCTAGAAGAATACTGTAGCAACCATTTCCTCTCACTTGATTGATGGTTCTTGGCGGCTCGTGGTTTGTATTACTGTGCTCCTCCTTTACAGATTAAAATAGAAAGAAAATAGAAAACAGCTCTTATAATGCTCGGAAAGTCTGCGAAAACTACTACAATGAAGTCATCAAAAATGCATGGTAATATCGCGCACTTTTCGAGAGTTGACCAACTTTGGTGGTGACTTTGAGGCGCGAGTTGCATTTCAATTATCTGGGTTCATTAATTCTGAACCCGGGCATCGCCTCACAGCATTTTAACGAGGCGTATAAGTGTTTATTATTTTGCAATAGAGGTTTATTTTCGCAATTCGCCATTTCATCACTCGGTACTGTGTTAGCCTAGTGGCTTCTCACGTGGAACAGTGAAGCCTTCCAAGGGAAGAATAATATTAGATAGAAGATGTTTCATATTATAATATTTAAGAACCCATCTTAAGTAAGTTTAGTTTTATAACTTTATTTTAGGTATTATTTTAGGTATTTCCTTGATAAGGTATTACCGATTAGGAACTAATTTCTAGCCCCACTGTAGTGGCTTTTATCAGGAGCTGTAAAGTGCGCCGGTTTTTTTGTTTCACTAAATCGTTTTATTACCGGCTCGAATTCAGTCTGCTTACCTCCGTACGTTAGGCTCAGGTACAGTGCACACTGGCTAATGTGAAGTTAACATTTTTTTTAAATTTATGTAAAAGAAAAAAATTGGGTCTTATCTGTAAATATTATTATGATGAAAAAATATTAACTTAAATATTTTGTTATATTCAAATTAAAAAACTACTTTTAAAATAAAAATACATTTTATTTTTTTTTTTATAAGTAAAATTTAAAATTTATTGGTTCCTATCTATAAATATCATGATAAAGAAAATATAAAAATAAAAATAAATATATACTTTCCTCATGTAAAATGACTTCATTTTTCATTAGGAAAAGTAAGTAAAATTTAAAAACTTTTTAAATATTGAGTTATGGATCTTACTTTACAATACAATGACCTAAACGTCTTTTTATTATTTTTATTAACAATCTATCATATTATATATATAATATATATATATCATAGTATACGATTTTTTTCAATTTGAAATTAATTATTTTTTTTTAAGAATTTTGCGTAAAAGATAACCATTTTATAAATATTGAGTTAGGATCTTACCAAAAAATGCTATGATAAATAAAAAAAAACTCTAAACGTATTTTTATACAATAAAAAAAATAACTCCAACATTTTTTTATATTAAAAATAAACTAAATAATAAAAAAAGAACTATATATATTTTTTTTTTTTGTAATTTATAACTTTTAATTTCCGAATAGTGCTTCCGGGTAGCGTCACCTTTTGCCAGGTGTTCCCGTACCTCTGCCATCCCCCTATCGTAAATATAGCTCAATCGTCAAATATTTGCCCACTTCGAGGGAATTTATGAGTGTAATTTGTTAAACAATATTGCGAATTAGTTGTACCATCCGGGCCCCGTGAGATTACTATTCAGGGCAGGGGATGTTCGTGCGCGAGGGCGGCGGACGCATGGATGTGGGTGATTGGGCTGGTTTTGTTTACCTTATCGGGTAACACATGTAATTATTAAAAAGCGCGATTGTCGATTGAATCGATCGCATCGGCAGACGAACGAGTTTCGCTCTTGACTTTGCCAGTTGATTAATTTTTGTGTTTGATTTTTTTTTTTGACTTGGCTTACGCTTACCGCCGAAACAAGGTCGAGAATTTTGCGGCAGAGAGCCGGATTACCGCCTAATTAGCTGGCCAAACAAATGGCATCCACGGGCATTGGGCTTATGGCCAAGAAAGCGAGTTTAATTAGCCGAATCAATAAGAGAGCAGGCGCAGAGTTCAAACAGAGGCGGCACAAAGAGCTCCGAAAGGTGTTCCAGGGGGCAGTGGAGAGGCGGATCGGCTGTATCTGCGTAACCGCTGCACTACGATTAAATAAACATACACTGGAAAATATGACATAGCATTAAATAAACATACACTGGAAAATATGACATAGCATTAAAGAATTAAGGAATTGCGAAAATAGATTTTATTGGTTGTATTTTACCCTGAAAACAAAGTTGTTTTATAGAAAGAAAGGTGTTGTGAAGAATTGAAAGAAAATATTACATCTAAAATCTAAATTTACATTTTCTATACATTTAAAAGAATTATATAAATTTTTCACTTTCGATTTTTTAGGTGTATTAAAAAGAAAGTTTAAGTTTTTACTTTCCAGTTGTTTTAATTGATTTAAAAGTATTCTTCTTAGAAAAGTATTATTCTAACCATTTTTCGAATACAAAATCAAACCAAATTTTTTCAATGATCTCGAAATTTAAAAAAATTAAAACAAGCCAGTAAACTTTTAACTAAAGAACCTCTGTTGCAATTTTATATTTTCGTTCTTAATTTTAATAGTAAAAATTGGAAAAAAAAACTCAAATATAAGAAGTGGATTTAAAAAATCTGAAGGTGGTATTTTATTATATTTTTCTTCCTTAATTTCAACAGTAAAATTTGGAAAAAAAATGTAAATATAAAAAATGGATCTGAAAAATCTAATAAAGTGCTATTATATTATATTTTCGTTCCTTAAATTTAACAGTATATCTTAAATACAAAAAGTGATTTAAAAAATCTAAATTTTGTATTACTTAGTCTACTTTTTTTGGCAGGTGTGCGATTATCGCTGGGCGATGATAAGCGCTGATTAAAGGCAAACAGCGATGGCAATCGAATCCGTCCCCTCGCTCCCCCCGCCGCCCCGCTCGCCACCTGCCCCTGGCCAGCGCTCTCTTTCGCTCTACCGGCGATTCGGGGTTCCGCTTGGCGCTCAACCCTTTCCATTCGCCAGTGGAACGCGATCGGGTTTGGAACGCAGCCGCTGGAACTCAGAAGCGGTGGCACAAATGGCCCACTCCTCGCAATCGGGAGCCGCGCAGGCGCTGAACGGCCAGCATCCGGAGTTCGCCTACGCGGACGCGGACACGGACGAGGATGAGCGGGATGGCAGGCCGGAGCGGCGGCCGGAGCAGCGACATTTCCTGGGGGCCATGCCCAGGAAGCAGTCCCTCAGCGAGCGGCGCAATGTGGAGCTGCCCTTGTTGAAGGTGGTGGATGAGAAGGAGCCGCAGAAAGCGGAGGCGCCGGAGGAACTGGAGACCCCGGAGGAACCCACACCCTCGCCGGAGGCCTTTGCCCCGGGACTGCGCCGGAACTCCATATCCATGCCATCGGGCATCAATGCCCTGGATCTGGAGGCACTGCGTCTGCGACACCAGATGCAGCCGCAGGACGCCCTGCACGAGGAGACTGTAAGTTTTACCACCTTTTACACTTGTCATTAGTACTTGATTAAGATTAGATGGAGCATTAGTCATTGTTTTTTTCATTTTCACTCCAACACTATACTTTACAATTATTTTATTAGGGAATGGATATATTTAATGAAATTAAATCTTAAATACAATTTAAATCATTTTAAATGTCATAAGAATTTAATCAAGATTAGATGGAGCATTAGTCATTGTTTTTTTCACTTTCACTCTAACATTATACTTTACAATTGTTTTGTTAGGGAATAGATATATTTAATGAAATTAAATTTTATATTTCATTTAAAACATTTTCAGTGTTATAAGAATTTAATCAATATTAGATGGAGCATTAGTCATTGTTTTTTTCACTTTCACTCTAACATTATACCTTACAAGGCATTTTGTTAAGGAATGCACACTATTAATAAAATTAAGTGAACGTTTAGTTACTATTTAAATCTTTTTAAAAATGTTTACTCATTGGAAAATAGTTTTATAGATTATTAGGCTTAAAAAAGAAGTCGGTGTAAAGTATATAAATTCATCAACAGTTAAATTGTCAATCTAGTTGTCAGTCTTTTTTGGGGCTTTCTGAGTGGGTTTTAGGATTGTTTTCTTATAAATTCTCCATTTCCAACTATTTTTAGGAAAGTAAACATATTTAAATGTATTTTTTATAGTTTTTTTTTTGTATTTAGTTGAATACCATTTTTAAAGCCCTGTAAGTCAAGGGTACTTTCCGCATGGGACACCCAAATTAAGCGTTCTTCCCTTCATTTTGTATCTTTTTTTTGTATGTTTAAGTATATAATTGCAGCAAACCAGTTGAGCAGCTAAGCCCCACTCGGCATTAAAATACAATGCGTAATTAAGCGCGGCGTCATCGCCTCTAGTCTGTGATTCTCGCTGGCCTACAGAAAGTTCCCCAAAATCATATCCAGCCGTTAATTGAGCTTTAATTATATGAAGTTGGCAAACAATCCACATGTGACAAAAAGCCGAAATCCAGTCAATAGTCACATGATGGTCCCAGGCTACAAATGGGCACCATTATTTTAGCACTTTAGTTACTCAACACAATTGTTTACCTTTGCTTACAGTAAAATCATTAAGAAATATTTCCAAGAATTTCAGGCCCCCAAACCGCCATTAATAATTATAATATATCAATTTGAATAGCCTTTAATGTATGCATAGTGCTCCAAATACGAAGCCATAGCTTCCTATATTAGCATAAGCATTTATGCTAACAAGATATTAACATCAGAAGCAATTTAGTTTTCAACAAATTCAAACGAGTTGGTAGCAGAGCCATTTAAAACTTGTTTTCGGACTGCAAATAAGTATAAAACTCTTATGTTTATAAGCACCTAAGATTGTTGATCGATTGAAGTGATAGAACCATGATTGATTGCTGATATCTCACATTTTTCCGCACCCCAAACCATCTGGAATTTCTAAATTGAGTTATTAGCGCAACCAATATTTCCGGGGGAGACTATGTCTAGCGTTTTTTTTCTGGATGTGCTAGCACCAAAACTCATTACTGATGTCAGCAAGAAGCGGTGTATGACTTGCGCTAATTATAGAGATGCAAACAAGCCGTCGGACGGGCGGAGGGGCGTGGCCAGGCCAACGCGGCGTATGTGTGATGTATGGAGGCAATCAAATGTCACACGGGCCAAAAATCACACATACGCAGTGTGGGCTGCGCCCGGAGTGCCCGAAAGTATGCAATTGTTTTTCTCTTTGCCTTCAAGGCGCAAAGCGCCTAGAAAGTGATGAATAAATAAATATTTAAAGGGGGAAATAAATGGCAAGCCACGCAGATTTAATTAGCGGGTTATTCTGTCTTTTATTCCCACTTATTGTTAGTGAGAAAATTGAACAATGTGAATTGCAATCACTGTAGCTAGCTGGGGCACTGAAACAACCAATCAATTAAAAAAAAGTATAATAATAATATACAAATAAATAATGCAAAAAAATAAAAATAGGAATATTTATATTTATAAATATACAAAACCGCAGAACCTTTAAAAAGAATTGTTAATCATTTACATATTTATTTTTATAAAATATTACAAACCGTATTTTTTTTTATCAAAATATTCCACACTTGTTTTTTTTATAATTAATTTATTAGTAATTTTGCTTGTTTAATAATGTTTTGTATTTTTACAGAAAAATCAAAATAATATTTTTTGTTTCTAAAATCAACACAATCAAAATTAAATCGGGTTAAAAGAACATTTTCTAACAAAGTGCTGACATTTAAAATATTATTTTTATGCTGTTACTTTATTTGTTTGGGATTCATATATATATTCAGCACAAAATTAGAATTAATTTGCCAAATTTTGTTTATAAAATGATTTTAAAAAAATCAATACTTTTGCGTTGGTTATAACTAGTACCTAGGTTTTATTATCAGTGTATCGGTGTATTTATGACCACTCGTTGCGATTAAAGGCTAAATCGAGCGCTAGAAAGCCGAGTCTACAGCAGTACATACCCAATCTGGCTAGCACAATTAATTTACGACTGCCGGTTAACTCTATCAAAGCCGAAATCAAACTGCCTCTCACTCGCGGGCTTTTCGCCCGGCTTTCTGAGTCGATTCAACTCGGTGGCGATTGTTCTGAGTGTGGGTGTGAGTATTCCCACTCAACGCCCCACTGTGGCTGCGCTGCCGGCACCTGCGCCGACCGAGGCAGCGGCGGTAGCCGAGGCAGCGACGGCGACGGCGACGGCGAGAGCGGAGCGATTAAAACGCATAAATTGAGGCTTCAAAAACAATATTCAGGCAATAGCAATCCAGCAATTATCAACGGTTAGCAGTACGAACGCGGCATTAACAGCGCTCGGATCGGTGCCCCTTTTAATTTTTTAAAAATAAAATCAAACTTAAAAAAAATCAAATCATACTTAAAAAAAAATGAATAGTTCAGACAATTTGTAAGATAAATTTTTTAAATAAATTGTTAAAATAAAATCATATTTAAAAGAATATATTCACAACTCAAGAAAAACTTACCCATGGCAATCCAGATGGTGAAAAAAGAGATCAGTGATCTATAATTTCTTAGGATCTCAAGAAAGTGTTAAGCAATAACTAAATAAAATATAATTTATTAAAAAAATTGTGCTAACCAAAATACCCAAAAGTTAAATAATAAATACAACTTATTTTTTTTTACCTATGAAAATATATTTTATATCATATATTTCATAAGTGACATAGGAACTATCATATTTTTCTAAAGTGCTTTGGGGAAAACCTTTAAGTGCCAAAAATGAGCTCGCCCAACAGTCGGTTTATCCTGTCCAGTGTTCCCAGCGAGGATCAGCCGCCGGACAAGGATGCGGAAACCGGCGTAATACTCGATATCAGCGGGGATGTGGATAAGGACGAGGCAGGTACTAAGCGAGGCTGTCAGCTGAAAGATCAGCCCATTGGCTGCTGTTACCTGTCCGGGTTTTGCGGTTACACTGAGACACCTTGACGGGCTGCTCTGCGGTAACGCCTGCGTGCTAATTGTACTCACCTTGCCCAAGTGCAGGCAGGTGCCAAAAGCCCAGCACCCCGAGCAGAACGATCCCCCTTACGTATATATCTATATCCCACTGTTTGCATTATCTATACCATGGTGGATAGTGTAACTATGTGAATTCCTGCTTTCCAGATAGCCGACGATGCGGCCTCCAGCCTGGGCAGTCCGGGCTCTCCGGACGCCACGGCGCCGACCACTTCGGCGAATACGCCGGATAAGGCCGTCGGCGGTACGGCCATCAATTTCGCCAACGCCGGCAGCGCCAACGATGACAGCGATGACGAGTTCGGGAACGCGAGGAGACCAGTCCACCGGTGAGTGATTGCCCCCGATATGAATACCATAGTATTTAATCATTTTTATTCAGATTTCTATATCTTAAATATTTTTTAAGGGATTTTTTACTTCTTTAATTAATTTATTTTTAAGTTATTATACCTTATATTTGTTTAAGTTTTTCTTAAACTGGTTTCTTCAAGTTTTTTAATTTTGTTAACATCTTTTTTTAATGAATTAATTAATAGGTAACAGAATTGAACTAAAACCATGTATATATAACCATATCTAATTTTTAGTCTCAAAATTCCTAAAAAGTTCCTCTGGTAAACTTCAGTATCTCAATTATTATTACATTCAAAGATATACACTTTCAATATATAAATTTAATATTATGGGAACCTCAATACTTAAATATACAGTCTTTAAAAAATCCACCTACTTACACGTACATTTTTAACGAATTTATTCTTAAACCTTAAAAACCTTAGCATTTCTGCTTAAATATGGTATAATTACTATTATTAAATTTAGAGATATTTGCTTAATAACTTTTTTTAAATATATATTTTTTTAATTTTTAAATTATATGTATTTCAACAGTTAAATTTCTAGTTTATAAAAAAATACCTAACACCTAGTTTACATTTTAAACGAACTTATTTGAAATGTGCCTCGAAAACATTTCCACTGATTAATATTATAAGTAAGTGACTAAATGATTTTTTAATTACCAAACCAAATAGTTAGCACATGGGCCAAAGGCCTAAAGATTAGAATTGAAGAGTGAGTCAACCCTCCTAATGACATCGTTTTAAATGCTAATGATGATGATAAGATCCTTAAAGACTCGCCGACAGGATATCCAAATTCTTGGCCAGTCTTCCGTACAGAATCCAGCTACTTCATCTTAACCCACGCTGTCATTCGGCGCATTTGCCCTTTGATTCATCGGGCAATTAGATTAATTAATTGAACGCCGCTGCCTTTTGTCTCCGAACGACAGTAATTCAATTGAGGCGTCGACTGCGAGTGGAACGTGCCTTCGCCAGCATTCCCCCCGATATTAGCGCCCGACTTCCACCGCCCCCTTCCAAGTATCAGCATCGGTTGCACTCACTGCCCACTTCCATGCAAATGCAGTTGCAGTTGCAATTTTCATTCGATTTTTCCATTTGAGGCGATTGGCGCTGTGAATTCCTATGATTAGCTATTCAAAATAGGGAAAGTCTTTGCCATAACACAGTTATTATTATTGAGATACTGTAAAACACTCGAATTAGGGTCCAGTCAAGAGAAGAAAATAATATAAAATAAAATAAAATATTAAAATATAATATAATATAATATAATCAATTAATTCAATCAGTTAAATATGTTATGCAAATTTAAAGATGCTACTTCTCCTAAATGAAAATCCCCTTAATGAATTGACATAATCACATTACATATACCTAACACTAATTTAATCATCTGGTTTCAAGCCAATCTAAAGCACTTAAAACCAGCTGACTTTAATACTTATAATTCTTTTTTCAAGGGTTCTGTTATCAGAAATTGCATTCTAAGTTTTCGAGTGATTAAAAATCAGCATAGCAACTTTAAAGCATACGAACAAATGTACAAAAATATTAATAACTTAGTAAAGTTGTTTACATTTAAACATTTTCTCAAGTGGTATCTCGAAGCATCTTTTAATCTCAGTGTTATAGGTGCCTAAGGTTTAATTAAACAAATCAATGTCAGTACATAAATTACTTAACATTTCCGGCTTATTTTTAATAGTAAATGCTACCCTTGTCTGTAGTCTCCTATTACCCATTAGATCCCAAGAATCAAAGGGTATTAAAAAGTTTAAAAATCTTATTATTAAACTAATGGGTTTCCTCACATATTTGGTCAACAAACTAAGCAATACTTCTTATCATTTATATCAAAAATTAAGTCAAACAACATTTTTTCGAAATTTCTACAAATTTCTAAGTATTTCCTATCTTTGAAAAAAGGATATATCAGCTATACAGAAATCAACTCTTTTGATTTTTTTTCATATAAAGGTACATATATCAGTTTTAAAAGGTAGTGATAAACAGTGATACCTAAAAATACTAATAAAATACAAATACTAAAATACCAAAACGAAAATACTACTAATAAAATACTGCTACCAAAATACTACTCTTTGAAATATCTCCAAGTTCGTATGTAGCACTTTTTTTTAAGAATACATATTTCTTATTTCCCATGTCATTCAGTTTATAAGGTATTGATAAAAGGTAATACCTAAAAATACTACTAGAATACTAATACCAAACTACTATCTTTGAGGTATTTCCGAGATCCAAAGCCACAGAGCTTTCTTATAAAGTGGGTATATCAAAATAACTCTCGATTCTTGTGATAAAAAAGGTACAAATAGCATTTACCTCTAACGTTTTGAGAGATATCTCTTAACTCCCCTGACACTCAGATAACAAGGTAGTGATACAAAATGATACCAAAAAATACTACTAAAATACTACTTCTCGAGATATCTTAGTTCCTAAGTCACAGAGCTTTCCTACAGAGAGGGTATATCAGTAACACCGCGAAATACCAGTGGATCTCCGTGAGATCTCTCCAAAGACCCGTGTCATACGGCTTTCGCCGGCACACACACGCGATGGGGCAATTTAAGTGCTTAGGCACAGCGACGGCTCTCCAATCTGTGCGCGGATGATAAGTTAATTTGGAGGCGGGCGGCGGAAGCCCCGGCAAAGTACGCGACCCGGACTCTACAGATCTGGAGCTGTATCTCTTTCCGCGGCCCTGTGGCGACCCAAAACGAGTCTCGGCTCAGTTGATGATCGCGATTGGGCGTGATAACGTGTATCCGTGTATCTATATGGCAAACTGCATTCGAGTTATATTTACACACATATACCATATATACGTGCATCGGCTATAGGCCCCGGGGAGTGTTTACGACTTTGAGAGCAGCCAAGCCGCTTATCAACCGTAAATAAATCAGGCCAAGCAAGTATACGTACGTATAATTATATGGCACAATATCAGCTGCCCAGATTTTCGTGTTTCGTGTTTCGCCTTCTGCCACCTTTGGGTTCTGCGATTTGCGATTTGTTTACGCGACATTTGCATACCGACGGCGGAGAGCGAAGAGTGTGCGTTATGTAAACAGCAATGGCTCGGGGCCTTAACGACCGTCTTCCGCCCCCCGATAAGGGCGATAAGGCGTTGCAAGTTCAGGGTCCACGGCACCCGGTTGCATCTACTCGTGTGCACAAGCTACTTCCTCTTGTCTTGTGGGGAAAAGAGATTTGAACATTTTAGCAAGATAGAATATTTTACTATCCTGAAAAACCTTCTTCTTAATAATGGTATTTCCTAAGATATCATTTTTAAATAAAAAATATATATATTTACCAAAAAGTATCTTTGAGATACTCTTCTCTCATCCCTTTGCAATTCTTTATTTTGGCTTAAACCAAATATTTTCCCTATGTGCAATGCACATCAGCTGACTGGGGAATGTATATGACAGCTTTGTTTATCGGTGTCATAAATTTGTTAAGGTACTATCACTTGATGGACCTTATGAACATGTATCAAAGAGACAACAAGCCGAGGTACCCTTCGTTTTTATTGGTCGCAGAAAATATTTTTATGATCGTGTCCACAAAATAAACAATATTTTTCCTATTATAAAATCTAAAAGAGCTATAAGCAGGACCAAAAATATATAGGGTTAGTCTTACAATAGTCTGATCAAATTATGTGAGGCTACAAAAATTTATAAAAATAAATTAATAGCCTTAAATATTGTTTAGATTGTAGGAAAATATTTCTAATTTTTAAAAGTAATATTTGGCTTATTTTTGTTAATATTATTCTTAATATATGTAATTTTGTATTCCTCCAGCGATCGTTTTCGAAGCCGTAGACGTGCCTCGATTGCCCCTCTGCCCGCCCTGCGCTTGAACTCCAAGGAGATGTTGGCCAGCGACTTCGATAGCCACAGCTTGGCCTCCAACCAGGCCTCCATCACCAGTGTCAACTCCCTGGCCAGTTTGCTTCGCGAGAAGATGCAGGTGGGTCAGCCCTATCGCTCTACCAGAGTTCAAAGTTCATTGTCTTATAAATACTTCTATCTCCCCAGGCCTTCCCACAACTGATAAGAAAGAAGAAGCGGGAGACTAAGGACTACAAGATCAAGATATTCGTCATCATCATGTTTTTCATGATCATATTTCTGGTGAGCAGGTGTAATCTCTTTCGGCCATCTGCTCATCCAATCACTCAGTGCCTTCGGATCACCAGCATACTGAGTGATCCCAAACATGATGAAGTGCTTTTTATAGAAATTCTAGATTATTTGCCAAGGGAAATTCAAATCTATGTCGGTTGATATTTTAATATTTTTATGCTTGTCAAAGGAAACTGAATTTAAAAGATAAAAGTATTTCGTTTACATAGATAAGGTTTGCTAAGTGGGTTTTATGGGTTCTCAAAAATAAATGTGAATACTTAAGCTTTTACTTGAGCTCTTTATCATAATGATTTTTATTTTAAAAGAGCTTTAAGAGTGTCACATTTTGACAGGGTTTTTTTTAACAAACTTAAGATGGTCTTAAAAATATTACGAACTGATAGGTTATCTTTAAGGAAATTATTTTAAAATTCATTCATTGTTTATTTTTGAGATAGTAGTAATTGTGACTAGGGAATAAATGTAAATCAAAGGAATTTTTTAATTTCTTGTTAATTTTGGAAAGATATTATAAGGTATGAGTATTAGATAATAAAATTATTTTTTGATTGGTATTATTTGTCTATTGGTATTTTTGGTATTTTTTTGTAGATCCTGGGTAGTATATCACCAGAAGTTCATGATATAATATTGAATCTTTACTTTTCTCTAACTTATACTTAGTTCAAAACATAACTTATTAGTTTTCTGATACTGTGGTATCAAACATATAACATATAAACCTTTTTCTTGTCTTATGGTATTTCTGGTATTTATTTTGTAGTTCTTCAAATTAGTATTTTATTTTCATATTCATATTCCATAATCATATAATATCTAATATTCTTTTTTTATGTTATTAATGTTATGTTAATTTAAAAAAAATACCGCTATAATACCATTCCAGAAACCCATTTCTAATGTATAACCCTCTTTCCATAGATTGGCTACGCCTATGTGGCCTACCACCAGCAGATGCTGACGAAGAGCTACTTCCAGAAGCTCAAGTTCAACTCGCACGACCGCATCTTCCGCATCCTGAGCCACGAGGACAAGGAGGTGATATCGGGCCAGCTGGGCGTAACACTGGGCTTCGACACGGCTCCCTTCCACTGCCTGGAGGACCATCGCCGGAGCGATGGGAGCGTGTGCATCGAGTGGAACGGGGTGGCCCGCCTGCACCTGAACTTCGAGGACAAGGGCGTCTTCCGGTGCTACACCCTGCAGTGGCAGGCCTTGACCCCGGGCCTGCTGCCCACCGACTGCTACGAACTGAAGCGGGACAACGGCCTGTGGTTCGGCGGCGGGGTCACCAAGGGTCAGGAGTGGTCCCTGAGCTATGCCAACTTTGATTTCGCCCCCTACGCCTCCGGCGACAGCAAGATCCATCAGTTTGGCAACGGGGTGAAGAGGTACTTCATCAATTCGATTGGAGTGGCCATGCAGGTGAGCGAGAGGACGCCCCTGCAGCTGGGTGTCAACCGGACGGAGAACAGATTCTGCCTGCGGGCGGCCAACGATGAGTTCACCTTTGTGAACCGCCTGACCCCGCTGCCCCAGTTGGACTACCGCATCTGCACCACCGAGGACATGCGGAGTCTGCACATGCTGATGACCCAGCAGAGCCTGTGGGATGGCCTCAAGAAGCTGGACATGGAGGTGTTGAACTCCCTGCTGGAGGAGCCCGTGTGGCGCATCCCGCATGGCGAAACCCCCGACTCCCTGAACGAAACCGCCATTTGTGATTACTCGGAGAGTGCCATTGCCATGGGCCTGGGTCACATCGTGATCAATGAGTTCTGGCAGGAGAATATCGGCGACTTTACGGTGGACAAGGCCCGGTTTCCCACGCTCAAGGACACCATTCGAGTGCTGGATCGGAGGGGCTTCAAGGTGGTCCTCACCATACAGCCGTTCATCAGCACGGATAGCGCCAACTTCAAGGATGCAGTGAAGCGGAAACTGCTCATCTACGAGCGCCACTCGGAGCGGAGCATTCCCGCGCTGACGCGGTACAAGAGCAGCTCCAGCGCCGGAGTGCTGGACATCACCAACAATGCCTCGGTGCCCTGGCTGCTGGAGAAGCTGCAGCGCCTGAAGGAGGAGTATGGAGTGCAGAGCTTCTATCTGGACCTGGGCACCGGTTACAATCTGCCGCACTACTATCAGTGCCGCCAGACGCTGGACAATCCGGATACGTATGCCAGGCTGTTCACCGCCAGCTTGGAGGGCGCCGGCTTGATGGCCGTGTCCACGGCCAGTGTGGTGCCCAAGCCGCCCACCTTCCTCAGCACTCCGCCGGCGAACGCCACCTGGGAGGGATTGAGGGAGACGCTGGGCGCTGTGCTCAACTACGGCGTGATTGGCTATCCCTTTGTGCTGCCCGGCGTGATTGGAGGCGACTATCTGCTGCAGCGACCGCTCTCCAAGATGGTCTCCTTCTACTCGATGGCCCAGCCCCCGCTGCCCGATCCGGAACTCTTCATCCGCTGGCTGCAGCTGGCCACCTTCATGCCGGCCATGCAGTTCAGCCACCTGCCCTCGGAGTACCGCAGCGACCTGGTCACCCGGGTGGCCCAGGAGCTGAAGGAGGTGCGCACCAACGATGTGATCCCGCTGCTCAAGAAGTACTTGAAGTCCTCGATGGACGAGGGCCTGCCCCTGGTGCGACCGCTCTGGATGATGGACCCCCACGACCCCGCCTGCCTCATCGTCAGCGACGAGTTCTCCGTGGGCGAGGAGCTGATCGTGGCGCCCATTCTGCACGCCAAGCGGCAGGAGCGAGAGGGTGAGTCTACTGGTGATGTACAAAGAAATCTAAAGAGAGAGATCTAAGATCTTTATATAGCGGCTTAAAAAAGAGTTATCAAAATAGAAGAAGTAGTTGATTTTAAATTAGTTTTAGGTGTCTTCAAGTTGGAAGTTATGTTTTTTTGGACTTAAAAAGTTATACAACTCTTTCCTAAATTCAAAAATAACTTATAACTTTATAGAAACCTTTGCTCAAGCAGTGGATTTTAAATGTACGAAAGTTCGGTTACGATATCCAAATCAACTGTTAATTGTTCGAAATATTGAAAAAAAATCGTAACATGTTTTATTTTTGAAATTTTTTGAAAAAGGTTATAGAGAAATTGGCAACTACCTAAACTAGAAGTTTGATTCCTTATGCTTAACATTTTTTTGAATCCTTTTTTAATAGTGAAAGTTAGGGAATTGGTAGCTACACAAATTAGAGGTTCGTTTCCCAATGCTTTCTTTTTTTTTTAGATTTTTTTAATAGTGCAAGTAGGGAAATTGGTAACTACCCAAATTAGAGGTTCGATTCCCAATGCTTTCTTTTTTTTTTAGATTTTTTTAATAGTGCAAGTAGGGAAATTGGTAACTACCCAAATTAGAGGTTCGATTCCCTATGCTATTCCATTTTTTCTTTTTTTCAATAGTGAAAGTACAGAAATTGGTTATGTAGTTACCAATTTGGGTTCGATTCCCTATGCTTTAATTTCTTTTTTACATATTTTTAATACTGAAAGTATAGAAATTGGTAACTACAAAAATTAGAGGTTTAATTTCTTATGCTCACATTTTTTTAATAGTTTGAAAGTAGGGAAATTGGTAACTACACACATTAGAGATTCAATTCCCTATGCTTTAATTTTTTTAATTGCTGTCTTCGAAATTTAACTGCTTTTAAATTAATATTAAATTTGCGAATCCCAAAAAGTAGCTTTATTCAAGTTACATTATTTGTTATATACTGAAAGTGTCATCAAACGTGATATATTAAATATTTGTTTACCCACACCCAAATCCAAAGAAAGTCCTATTAAACTTGGTTAAGTCTTTATTAATTCGATACCTATTCTTTCAGTGTACCTGCCGCAGGGCGTGTGGAAGGACGGCATCGATGGGTCGCTGCGGAAGGGCAGTCGCTGGATGCACGGCTACCGGGTGCCCACGGACAAGATAGCCTACTTCCGCAAGATGCCGGACAACACTAGGTTCTAGGGGCGATCTCCCCATCCGCCTCATCCATTGACCAACATCCATTCGCTGCCCCGAACACCACCACCCATGTGATATGAACTACATAGACAGCCGGCGATTCCGCATACATCTATTCTGTATTGAGTAACCTACATACTACACGTACATATACTATATATCTATCGATAAGCCCGCGATCGTAATACATAAGATGCCTTATCGCTAGAGCTTAGGCACTATCCTTAGCCTATGTAATTTCCGATTTTTTTTTGTTTGTTCGTTTGTGCGTATGATTAGTTAAGTACATCTGGGATGATCGCTTACTCGCTAAATAAATATGTTCGATTATGAAGTACTGTTGAAGTACTGTTAATAAATATAGGGTTTTACTCTTTCTGTTCTACTTGGCTCTGCAATCGGGCAGCGAGGACTCGCAGGGTTCCATCTCCGGTGGCTTGGGCAGGAGACCGCACTCCGCATCGGCCACCACCACGTCGTGTTGGTCCAGGCAGACGACGGATCGCCGGCGGAGCGGAGGAGTGGCCGCCCCTCCTGGAGGACGACAGGTGAGGGGGCAGAACTGCCAGGGACCCGGCCACCAGTGGGCAGGACACGGCTGGTCGCCACATCCCCGCGACTGCCGCAGGGGCCTCTTGTTCTTGGCGTGCGTCCAACAGGGCAGGGTGTCGCCCAGAGCTTTGGCATTGGTTATTACTTATTAATTATTATGTTTGTTTGCTGGTAAAAACAGGGTGACTCACCCTTGCCGTTCTCCTGGCAGACGGGCTCCCGGTGCTGCACTCCGCCCCCGCAGCTGGCGGAGCACGTGGTCCAGTTGCCCAGGCGCCACAGGAACTGCCTTCCAGCACTTATATTAAGGGCGGGCAGCGTGAACTCGTAGAAAATGCCAGCGTTGCTCTCATTGCCGCGCACTATCGCCTGGAAAAGCCAATGGAAAAGCGGTAAGAATTCTAGAAAATTAAAAAAAAAAATAACAGAGGATCCCATACTTTTGCCTCTCTAAATATTGTAGCTTAGCTTTAATCAGAAGAACTGAATCAACTTAATATAACATATTATCTATTATCTTTAATGAGAATAAATAAATCTACTTATGTGCCTTACAAATATTGAAATCGCTAAACGAAAAATACCAAAAAATGTAAGTTAAAGTTAAAAAAAACATTTTTTGCTGAATTCAGTAGTCCAAAAAAAAAACTTTTGTTTGGTAATTAATGCTTAAGCCGCACCATTAATATTAAGACTATTTTTAATTTAAAAAAAAAGATATATATGGTTGATAAATTTGGTTGAACATCTAAGGCAATTGTTAAGCGACAAACATTTTTCGACATTTGTAAAAAAATATATACCTTAAGGAAATATTCAAAAATATTTAGTCAAATTTTCTAGCGTCAAAAATATAATTATAAATCTTTTAAAGACTCTCTCCTTTAAAATAAAACTTTGATAGATCATTTCTCTTTTACAAGTGGTTTAATAATACAGAAGCAATTCTTTTTTGTAAAGAATAATTTTAAATTAACAAATAATTTTTTGCCAGTAAAATTTCGTTGATAAAAAATATTTAGATCTTGTTTTTTTTTAGCATCTAGTTTTTTTGGTAATATTTTTTAAAATATATAGAAAATTACACATGTGTTTAGAAAAGACCTTTAAAGTTATATATTAATAATAATTTTTCTAAGTACTCTGAAAGATATATATATTTTTTGTTAGTTTTTCTCTGCTTAAAAATTAAAACAAATTCTGTTTTTTATTTTATTTTAGTTGAAGAGTTCTTGAAAGTCATATATAATGTTTCTGAAGGCCCACTTACGTATAGCGATATGGAATGCTGGATGGGCTGAGGTATTGTGATGGTCTCCTGCTCGTCGACGCGGTCGTAGAGGCTCTCGGCGCCGGCTATCTCGAACTCGCCGGGCATCGAGATGAGGCTGTCCCCGTTCAGGTAGAAGCGATCCCCGGCGGCCGCGGCGATGGCGAGGAAGTGCGCCGAGTTGGCCTGCTCCCGGATGAGGATGTGCCTGGCCCGCGCCGGAATGGTGACGATCTCCACGTAGGCGCCGTCCTTGGCGGCGAACGGGTCCGCGAAGGTCTCCCTCACCGGCTGGCACTGATCGCCAGCACCGCCGCAGACACCGCAGCGATCGTCCTGCACCTCCGAGTCGACGATCCAATCGCAACCAACTTTCTGAACAAAAGGCGGTTCGGGCTCAGGGCTCAATAAGATCGTACATGGGATTCGGGATACCCTACCTTGCAGATGCCGTCGATGCACATGTTGTTCGTGCCCAGCGTACAGGGCGTCCCGTCCAGCACCGTGGAGCCCCAGTTGGCGATTATCGTGTCGTCCACGTCGCTGCAGAAGAGCTTGCAGGGATTGTCTGGGGGATAGCCACAGTGGTGATATTAAAACATTATACAAAATTTGTCTAATAAGTTGTGAAAAAACTATTTAATGCTTGTATCCTAAATACTGCTTGTGTGGCGGCAGAGACTAAGCAGAGATTTTTACCATGCCAAAATAGCGACCGCTGTTTTAAGGCGATAATTTTATAATTATTTATGAACCTACCATAATTAATATAATATTTTATATAATCGGAAATGTCTGGGAGGGACTACTAAATAGTTTAGGATTTTAATTTAAAATTACAATAGTGTTTAAATAGGATTTTTTGCGTAAAGTTTAAATACTTTAAAAACATATCTATAAAAATAAGTTTGGCTTTTTTAAATCAGTGCATTATTGTACATTCTAATAATATAAGAAATTTCTTTTAATAAAAATATCGATATATCGATCTTTTTTATAAAACTTATATATTTACATATAGATTTGGTTTTTGTATAAGTAATACTTGTAAAGAAATGGGTGAATTAGAAAAAAAATTAGAAATGCTCTTCTTGGACTAAATCAATTGATTTTAAATAGATTTTCTATATCAAAAGTATCGAATCTATCGATATTTTTACTTAATAAATATCAATATAATTTTTTTTATAATCCATGTTACACTTAAAAAAAAAAATATTTTTTTTTATACATAATCTTTAGATCTTGAGGACTCACTCTTGTCGAAGAAGGGCAGCCACTTGTAGGTGGCTCCTTGGTAGCTCACGTTGTCGAACCTCGCACACTGCTGCGCCCGGAAGCTGGGCTCCTCGGCTGGACACGGCCGCTTCCGGCAGATCTTGTACCGCTTCCGCTCGCCGATGCAGAAGACCCCTCCATTCGCGGGCACCGGATTGTCGCACTCCCTCTGCTGGGTGGACACTCCGCCGCCGCAGCTGCGCGAGCACTCGCTCCACTCGCTCCATTCGCCCCAGCCGCCGTTGACCGCCGCCAGCTCCTCCCGGCGGACGCACTTGCCGTTCTGGCACCACTTGTTGCGCCCGCACAGCGTTCCCGGGGCGGTGGGCCGCATGTGGGTGACGCACTCGCCGTTGACCCGGCACCACAGCGTCGAGCAGAACTCGTTGGGGGTGGAGCAGGCGCCCACCTCGCTGTCGGTGGTCAGGTTGAACTGGAGCCGGCACTGGCCCCGGGCATTGTACCGCATCCCCGGCAGCTCGCCCGTGTAGTTGTACTCGTCCAGCGGCGTCGGCGGGTCGTCCAGGCACTCGCCCAGTCCTTGGCTGAAATTCGAAGAGTTACGGTCAAAAATTAAATTAAATTAATTTAATTTTTTTTTTAATTAAGATATTATATATTATAGTTGTCAGCAGTAGTCAGTATTTTTTGGGATTTCGATTTTGGCGAAAAATGCTCCTTTTTCGAGGATTGTTGATCACCAAATCAAGGATATATACGGAGAAGGAACTGGTCTCCAGGATGCAGTGCATCGAAAACCTGTCCAGGAGTGTACCTTAAAACATTCAACATAAAACATATAACTAACAACTTTAGTCATGTTTAATGTTAAAACTAAAATCTTAAAATTAAAAATTGTATTTAAAAAATTTATATACAACACGTAACATTAAACATAAAACATTTAACTAACATCTTAAGACATGTTAAATGTTTGATGTTGTAAAAATAAACTTTAATTATGCATTTATAAACTAATATTTAAATTTTACAATGGCCACGTCAGCGAAAATATTAATTACAAAATAATTTCTTCTGTGGGTGCTTATAATTCCCAACTAGTTCTAGCTCGAAAATGCATGACCTGTGGGCTATGGCCACTCCAACAGTCAGTTGACCGGAAGTTCCGTCGAGTGTTTGTGTGTGTGTGTTGGTGCTCTTGGACAGATCACTGGACAATATGGAGGTGCCACTAGGCTCCAGGATGCAGTGCATCGAGATCCTGACCAGGTATGAACCTTATTTAGGTGTTAGTGGAATATTTAAAGTCGCCACAATATATAAATCAACATGTAACATTCAACATACAGCATACAACATAAAACATAAAACATAAAACATTCAACATGTTACATTCAACATCTAACATTCAACATGTAACATTCAACATGTAACATACAACATGTAACATACAACATACAACATACAACATACAACATACAACATACAATATATGTTTAATGTTTTATGTTGTATAAATAACCTTGAACAATTACGTAATTGTTATGCAAATTTATAAAGTTTACAGTTGGCCACGTCATAATGCTAATAACAAATTGATCTCTTCTTCTTCTAGGTCTAGCTAAAAATGGATGCTATGGTCACTCGAAAAACCAGTTGACCGGAAGTTCCAGAGAATGATTGTGTGTGTGTGTGTGTTAGTGCTTTTGGAAAGATCACAGGATATGTATGGAGAGATATGGAGGTGTTGCAATGGTTACTGGATATAAATGCAGATTTCATCGCTCCAGAGCATCGAAAACTTCTTCAGGTATGTACCTTAGTGAATTAAGTATTTTAAGTTATCCCTTAAGCTAAACCAAGTACTTTGAATCAGAAAAGCCAAATAGGAACCATTATAGTTGAAAATCATTTAACGCTGCCAAGTTGATGCATTGTAATTTCTTGCCTCTATTTGCAATTATTTCTGTACACTAATGCAAACGTATCAGCGTTCAAAAATTGTCTAGAAATTGATCAGGAGTTTATTTATTATATCATTTTATAAGGATGTTCTATTATTTGGTTATCCTAATCATGTTGATGTTGTTAATGGACTCAAGACCTATGCAAATAAAGCTGTGCGAACCTCTGGGACAATAAAAAGCATTGGTTAATGTACACAAGTATATATTATATATTATTTAAGCTTAGGATGTGTGTATTAAAAGTGTATTTTGATATTTAGTATTAGGTGGGATATATCGAATAGTTGTTTTAAGAACTTGGGATCTGGATCTGTGTAATTTTCGGCTTGCCGAAATAAGTTTTCCTCCTTGTAAAAGTGCCATTTGCAACATTAAAAGGTTGAAACAGCTTTTGGCCTGAAACTAAATTTGGCTGCGCTACGATCAAAAGACGTAAAAAGTATATTTTTTTTTTTAGCTAAAATCTGAAATGGAATGTAACCCCTTAAAAAAATGGAAAAATGGGTCAAAAAATTAATTCTTCCAAAAATGATGCAGATCGTTAGGAAATTAAGCTAGCTTTTCAAAACAGTCGGTCTTTAAGCTGTACGCCTTGATTTGGCTGAGATACGATTAAAAAACCTAAAAAAGTATAGTTTTTTTTTGGCTAAAATCTGAAATTAAAAAAATCATCATGGGACCCCTTAAAAAAATGGAAAAATGGGTCAAAAAAATAATTCTTCCAAAAATGATGCAGATCGTTAGGAAATTAAGCTAGCTTTCCAAAACAGCCGGTCTTTTAGCTGTACGCCTTGATTTGGCTAAGCTACGATTAAAAAACCTAAAAAAGTATAGTTTTTTTTGGCTAAAATCTGAAATTAAAAAAATCATGATGGGACCCCTTAAAAATTGGAAAAAATACATTTTTTTCAAATAGGTTTCCAAAACAGTCGGTTTTTTAGCTGTACGCCTTGATTTGGCTGAGCTACGACTGAAAACCCGGAAAGAAATATCGTAGACTTGGCTTTAATCTGAAAATCTTATTTTTGACAAAAGTTTGAGTGCCGTAATTCAGGACTTTTATTCTATACTTTATGCGGTTTACTTACTCCAGGAAGTGCGTGATGTACTTGCGGCTGCAGTTCGACCAGCAAACCTGCAGGGTGTCCGCCCCGAAGGTGGGCGTCATGATGTGCACAATGGGACCCACTCGCGGATGGCAGCCAATCTTCGCGGTGTCGTGGAACATGCCAAAGCTGTGGGGAAAATAAATTGGTGAAATATGTGGGTACATGTTTAGTTGAACAAAAGACGAAGAGTTGAAGAGCCGAGCGTAGATACAAAGTTGCAAATTGTCGTTGGGGAAGTCCCCCTCATTCCATTTCCCCCCATGTCACTCTAAAACCTGAATATTTTAATAGAATAATAGCCAATTCGGAGCAAATCGTTGCTAACTCACACAAGCAGATATATCCGACGAAAAGCACATAAACAGCACCCAGCAAAACAAAAACAAACCACCTGTTTCTGCCGCCCAGGGAGATTCCGATTCCGGTCGGCTTACACAACCCATCGCCACTATATCTTGGCCGATCGGAGGGCTCGGACCCCGGGAGGGGGTGCGCTGAGTCAATCGCGGACGGAGCACGCTAGACTGACTGACGGCCCCTGGGAGGCACTCGGAGAAAAAAGGTGTCAGTGTAAGTAAGAAAATCTAATAATGTTTATACAGCCTTTTCAAAATGTTTGCAAATTCAAAAATCTTTTATCTTTTTAGTTTATTTTTGAACTTTATATCTTAGTTTTCTAAACTGCAAAATATCTCAAAAATTAAAAAATCTTTTATACAGCATTTTTTAAAAATTTGCAAATAAAGATAAAAATAAGTTTAAAGTTCGAAAGTAAATTAAAATTGCCTGATAAATGGAAATTTAAAAATCATTATTTTGAATAATTTTTTAATAATATTAATCTTCTTGTATGCTAAGCTAATATATATCTATTCTTTATGAAATAAGAAAATGTTTTTTGTTTTAAACTTTAAAAAAATAAATATTAAATCCATTCTATGTTTACTATTCATCTAACAAATAATAAACAGTAGCACTCTTAATATAAAAATTTCTGATTTTGGAATACAATATCTCATTTTAGAATTTATGGCCAATTTATATGGGTTTTTTCCCAGTGTATGCTGGCACAGAAGGCGGCCCACAGCCAGCCACTTGGAAACTGGAAAACCTGGCAGCCTGGCGCGATCATCGAGCGACCGACCCAATCCAAGCCAAGCCAAGCCAATCCGATCGGATCCATTCCGATCCAAATCCGCAGCTCCCCCGATAAGCCAGCGAAAACCGGACCCGGCTGTCGAATGGGTGTGAGGTGGAACGAGTCGGAGTGTCTGGGTGTGCCGATCGACTTCAATGCTGTGATCACCGTGAATCACTCGGTTCCAGGTAATTGCCGGCAGTAGATCATTTGCCCTTTTCAAGTATTGTGTAAGGGTCAATGGAAAATATGTTCGTAATTGTACCATAGAGTAGAGAAGCTGACGCAGCAGTTTTCCTAGTCATTAAATAACTTAATTCATCCTAAGTTGGGTAACTGAGAAGGCCTACTTTTCCATTAACTAGAACATAATCATTAAAAAACTCAATTCATCCTAGGTAAGGTAACTAGAGGGCTTACTCTTCCATTAACAAGAACAGAAGACTATAGTTTTCATTGCATACTTTTGGTTACCTTTATAAATTTTAATAGGAAACAAATTAAAAAAGCCACTTGACAAAAGCTACTTGATAAAAAAAAGCATACTAGAAATAAAAATAATCTTTTTTTTTGCAATAAAATTGTAAAATAAAGTAATCTGAAAATGACTAAATTAATTTAAATCTCTGATTATACTTTATAGATACTTTTTATTGCATACTTTTGGATTTCTTTGAAAATTATTTGATTATTATAAATTTATTAATATACGTTTTGGTTTTATAAAAGTGTGAAAAGGAATTTAAATGTATTTTCCTATAGGGTGTAGCAATATCTTTTTGATTGATGACCTAATAACTTATGGGATAATCTCGGGTGATAACAAAAATGAAGTTATACCTATCATTGCATTCTTTTAGATACCTTTGAAAATGGTTTATAAACTTTTTAATTAACAGAGTTTTTTCACCCCTATTTTATTTGATTTAGTGACTCCGAGATCACCGTGACTTGGAGGCCACCTCTGCCGTTCTCTTGGTGTCTCCAGCATTGCGCTCGACTAATTGAGTTTGAATCGAGCAGGAAGCAGGGGCACCGCGAGGTGATCCGATCGCGAGTGTATCTGAATGCAAATCTGAGTATGCCATATGCAACGCAGGCGATCATTGTCGCAGAAAAGCACACGCAGGTGTCAAAGCATCCGTCGCGTCCACTTAGCCGCCTCGCTGGAGCTGGAAACCAGGTAAACCGTGCTCTTGGTTGTATCTCGTAGTCACTTTTTTTTTTTGTTTGTATCTCTCTGGCGATTCATTCATTAAACGAATTGGGCTGGCCATAAATCTTGGCCAGTGGATCGGACTGGGGATGGGGATCGGAAATCGGATTGGATCGCAGCGCGTGGGGCAAGTGTGTTCGTGTGTTTGTTGCTGTTGGCCAACGTCTGGCGCCGCAGGTGGCAATGCAAATCGCTGCCGGCTACCTGTCTACGTTGCCCGGCCCAACACTTAAACTTCATTCAAAGATCACAACTGGTCGGGCAGAGTTGAGAAAAAACGAGTAATTTAAATACAGAATTTATCTAGTTGAGTTCCAAAAGCATGCTTTTATATAATTTCAGTTAAGATGGTTTTAATGAAAGATTGTTTAATATGACTCCCATAACTTCCTAAGTACTGCCTTAAGAACTGGAATTCTTTCAATTCGGTTTGATAATGTTCTAATCAATAAATAATGCCCCGAAAATCCCCCAAAATATAAACACTATAGATGGTATTTACTATTATGTGACTAGCTTACTTGTGCCCCAGTTCATGGGTTATGGTGTGGGAGAGCATGATGCCATTGTCCTCGTTGACGCTGCAGGATTGCTTCGGCTTGCACATGCCACCCACGTTGGCCAGGCCCAGGGTCCTGCGGATAAATCGGATATAGTTTCGGAACCCCTATGCCATCGTTATCTACCTTCCCCACAAGCACTCACATGCAGTTGTTGGCGCAGATGTTCTTGCGCGTGATGAGGATGGCCACGTCGTGATGGTGGGGGTCCTTCTCGCTGCCCTTGTTCAACTTGTGCTGCCAACTTCGAAGGTTTTATGGGAAATAATTGTGTTGCAAATAAAAAAAATATTTTAAAATTAAATATAATAATATAAAACAATATAATAGTTGTGTGGAAACATAATATAAAAGAGTGCTTTAAAAATCCGCAAAGGTGTTCAAGTTCTTTGGGAAACATAATATATAACATATCTTTAGGAATGTTCCAGTACTTGAAAAAATATTATAAAATTTATCTTTAAAAACATTAAGTTATTAAGTTCTTTAGTAAACCATTAAACTTCTTTCTAAACCTTAGTATATATTATATCTTAAAAGATCCTCAAAGATCTGCAAGTCTTTGAGAAACATAATATACAACATATCTTTAAAATTCCCAAAAGAACTTCAAGATCTTTAGAAAACTTCATATACCACAGTTCTTAAAAAGTTCCCAAAAGAAACCTAACTCCCATTTAACACTAGAAAACCCACCTGCAGAACCGATCCAAGTTCTTCTGTGCGTTCTGGGTGAGATTCAGCTGGAGCTGGGACTCCTCCTCGTCCAGCTGGATGATGCGCACCACCACGATCTCGATGGAGTTGCCGATGCTGGGATCCTTGTAGAGGGCGGACACCATGTTCATGATGGTCAGCAGGTAGCCGTTGAGGTCCTTGTGAAAGGCCGACATGGTGGCATCGGCCACGATCAGGGTCTCCACGTGCCGCGGACTGCTGATGGACCGCCGTCGCCTGGGCGGGACCGCCAGGTGCGGCTGGTCCTGCTCCGTTTGGAACTGCGTCTCGTACTTGAACTTGGTGTGCGGCACCCGGTGGCTCTTCTGCTGCTGCTGCTGCTGCTGCTGATGACGACGCTGGTACTTGTGCTTGTGGTGCCGCCTGATCTGGCGACCGCCCTGGATCTTCACCTTGCCCCTGGCCTGCCACTCCAGCCGCGTCTCCATGCGCCGGCGGGGCTCCCGGGTGCCGCAGTTGCTGACCTCCGCTCCGGAGCCCGAGCCGCCGCCCCGCTTGCGCTTGTTCTTGTTGCGCTTTCTCGCAGCATGCTATGGGATCAATATCGATGGGGCATGAAAACTGCAAGGCACTGGATGAACCAACTCACCTTGGGCCTCACCGAGGAGCGCTGGAAGACCACGTGCGGATGACCGTTGGCCGGATGCGGCTCGTGTTGCTTGGAGGGCTCGATGAAGTACTCATTGCTGGACGTCCGGATGTGACCCACCTGGGCAAATTTAAAGAAATAACAACATTGAAGGAGTTGGACCCTTTTCGTTCTACTCACCAGTCCGGAGCAGGTGGAGATGGCCACATTGGTGACCGTATGACCCCGCACCTTGCCGTGGAAGTGGCAGTTGAGGTGGCGCGGGGTCAATGGTGACCGCGTGCGCAGATCCCGCCGATGGCGCTCCACCACCAAATGGGGGGCCAGGAAGTAGCTGTGCGCCGTGAGCTCCAGATGCAGTGTCTCATTGGCCAGCGGCACCTGGAGGTGCAGGTCCACCGGCTCTTCAGCCTGCTCCGAGCCCAAACTACGCCTCTGGCGATGCCGCCTATGGTCACGATCGTGCGCGAAGTCCAGCGAGTGGGTCATGAACGCCCCATCGGGGTGGACTCGGCGTGGCACCACCAGCTGCCCCTCACCCGCCACCAGTTCGTCGGAATGGAGGCCGAAAAGGGGGACAGCTCCGCCTCCTCCTCCTCCGTGTGTTTCCACCACCAGAAAAAAGAAGATTACTAGGCCCAACCAACGAGTTCTGATCCACATCCTATTGCTTTCCATGACCATGACCCGATCCTGATGCTGATCCCGATCCCGATCCCGATCCCGATCCCGATCCCTTTTCCGATCCTTAACCACAGCCCTAGCCGTTGTCCAGCCGTTGTCTCAGCAGCATGGCAGCGGTCGCATACTACGGATCTTGGGCTGGTCAAGATCAGCTCTGGTTGAAGAAAAGATATATAAAAGATTTGCAAATATTATCTCAGTTCAGAAATTAGTAAAAATATATAAATAATAAATATATAAATAAAATATCTGCTTATTGAATTCAAAGTAACATTTTATCTAAAATGTATCCAATTGCTTAACTTTATTTATTTGAATCATAAAATAAAATACTTAATTACATGATAAAAGTTTTAAAGATTTAAATAAGCTATGATATAAAAAAAAATATATAAAAGGTTTGCAAATATAATCTCAGTTTAGAAATTAGTTAGTAAAAATAAATATCTGCATATGGAATTCAAAGTAACATTTTATTTAATATGTATCCAATTGCTTAAAGTTTTAAAGATTTAAATAAGCTATGGTTTTTAAAATGAATATTTGAAAATTTTATTATTTTTATATTTATTCCTTAGTTCCTTCATAAAAATATTTTAAAATTGTAACAAGCAACTTATTAAGATAATTTATTAGGAATTTTTATGACCTACAATTTTTAAAATGAATATTGCAAAATTAAAATTTTTTATTTTTAATTTGTTATAATAATTTTCTAAAAAATTTTAAAAACAAAATATGCTTCTTTGACCATTTTGTATTTATCTAAAAGGGCTTCCCTTGAACGATCTTTAAAATCCCAAAAATTACCATACAATCAATAAAATTCTAACTAAATTTAAAAATGTTTAAATATATTTTACTTTAATATCAAAAAGTGGGTTAAAAGTAAGTTATTTTTTATTTTGAATTATGCCATATTTTAACCAGTCATTCCCTTCCGTTTTCAGTAGCAAATTAGCGATTATTTATGACGCCAAGTGCCTCAGTTTTCGAGTGGTAATGGGGCAATCAATCTCTGAAGTACTGTGCCTATTTTGCGGTTCCCCCTTTTTGCCTATCATTGTGGTTTCTCCGCCGACCTGGCGCCATCCAGCCCACAACCTGTTGTTCTGGCCAGCCAATCCAATCGAATCGCAGCCCATCCGGCCGATTTGGGCTGGGACTAACCTCTGGCCATAAAAAGAAAGAGACCACTGGCAGATATAATAAATAAAGGGTGATTTGCTCTGGGCTTTTAGCAGAAACACTTTCGAGATGGCACAGAGACAACGGTTGGGCGAAGAGCAAAAAAACATAGACAATAAAGCCACGGGCCATAAAATTAAGCAAATTTTTTTCCGAGCGCGGCTCTTCAAAGACAGCAACAACCAAAACAATAAAGACAGCAACAAAAAAGCACTGGCTAGTCAGTATCAAAGCAACTCGACAACTTAATTATTCAAAAGATTGACGCACTCTTATCACGATCACGATTTGTAATTTATGATAAATGTTGGCAATTCCATTAATAAAATTAAACAAAAGCTCATTAGCTTCAAAAGCCGATTTGCGATCGAGGCAAGAGCAGGAGATCGCACTCCTTGTCACTTTCGAAATTTGCATACCCTGAAAATGGATTCATTTTTCGGAAGATCTTTGGGAATGGATTAAAAATTATTACCTCGGCATTGGCAGGTTTTCTGCGAAATGACACACACTTTGGGAAATACCAGCTCAACGAAAAACCGCCATTGATTCATACCATAGAAATTAACTAATTTTGTTCTGCGTCCATCAGAATTGTCGAAAAATACACACACTTTAAAAGGCAAATATTAGGATTATTTTAGGAAAGTAAAAAATAATATTTATAAATATAAATTATAAATTATAAAATAATAATTAAAAAAAAATAAAAAAAATAATATATATGAATCAATGAATCAATTACAGTTCATAACAATTATCTTATCATATTTTCTTTTAAGTTCATTTTGGAAATTAAAATAAATAATAAATAAAAAAAATACAAAATAATAATAATAAGTTCATGTTTAATACGTTTTTTATCTTAAAAACTTTATTTAATTTTTTGAACGCGTTAAAGATAAAAAAATTTGATATTTTAAATTTAAGCAAGAGTTTTGTTGTGTAAAATATTTAGAAACAAAGAAGATATTAAGATATTAATAAATTACAATTACTTAAAATTAACTCATCATATTTTCTTTTAAGTTCAGAAATTAAAAAGAACAAATATCCATCTCTAAATAAATAATAAAAAAAAAAATAATAATAATAAGTTCATACTTATTTCTTTTTTAATTTCATAACCATTTTTTAATTTTTTGAACGCGTTAAAAATAAGAAAGAAAGATATTCTAAATTTAAGTATAAAAAAATATATTTAATGCAGATTTGTAAAATATTTGTATTGAGTATTTATCTCACTTAAATAAAAATGGTTCATCTTTATTTCTAAAAATACGATTTTTTTTTTTTGCTAAAAAATATATTTTTTCAATATACAAAAAAAATCCAAAATAATCGAAGTTCGATAGTACCCCACCGATATCAGAAAGAGCACTTATCGAACGCCAATGACCTTGGAGATGGCGCCTGAGGCGCAGGTGCCGTTCTTTATTCCGAATTCGATGCGAACCCATCATGGCCATAATGATGGCAATAAAATATGCGCTTAAATATTGGATATACCCGAAATTCCCACTCGCCACGAGCATTCCTGTTTCGATATTTATGCGCTGGATCTAATTCGAGTCGCGGCGGCGAAACTTGAAAGACTTCCCAGCTAAATTAGCAAGCGCCACATGATCGTATATTAAAATGTGGCCATTGTCCATCCGTCCGCTTGTCCGCTTGTCCGCCTCTCCGTTGTCCGTCCCATTATGCTGCAGTGCCTCCCGGTCCGCCGGTTCGGCGCTGGACTGGTGGATGCCAGTAGGCGCCACTCTTAATTATCAATCAATCAATCACTGCCGCCCGACGGCTCCCTCCATTAAATGTCAGCCAATTGATTGCAGACTGTCTGCCACTCCCCTCGCTTCCCCGTCCGATCGAGATATATATATATCCACCTCGTGGCCCCCATTTTCCTCCTCTTCAAGCCTCACTGGGTGCATTTTGATTGGAAAACGTTGGGAGAACAGGACGAACACTCCTTTTGGTGTTTAACATCGATCATCAAAATATTTCAAAAAACCATTTAAGATAACAAAAAAAATCATAAGTAATCGGATATGCTATCGATATTATATCGATATAGACTCCTGATAACTTATTCTAACTCTTCGTATTTTCTTACTAACTATTGTATTTCTTTCCCTTTAAACAAAAATTCTCAATAAAATTGATAGTTATAATATGTTTTTATAATCTTAAATTTCGTAATCTAAGAGACCTTAATATATCAAAAATTTATATGTGTCAATGTATGTCTAGACCAATTTGATAAAGATTTTTATGTGCTTTAAAGGTACTTCCCCTTACTCCAAAAACCCAAAAGCTTATATTGAATAACTTATCATATATTTAATGGGGGCCCTCACTCAGAAGAGCGAGGGGTGTACTATGCAATCGAAATTCTCGGAAATGTCCCCAACAAATCCCGCATGATCTCATGTGATTTCGAGACGTTGCCCATATTAAACGCTTTCATTTTGGAAATTTCACTTCAATTAAATCTTAACTTTTTTCTTCAGTCCCTCCTCCGCACTAAATCCACCGAAACTTCCCAATTTCTATACTATTCCTACGTTGGCGTTTTATTATTTCGTCTTTTGGGCGATTTTCAACATTTATCACGAGATTTGTCACCTCTGGTTTTTGGTCAAGCCAACCATCGATCATGGGTGACGAATATTTATGCTAATGAAAGGCCAAATCAAGATCGGATACACGTACTCCTCCTCCCCTTTCCTGGCGGCCAAGACCACATGTATGAGAAGAGAAAAAAAGCACAAAAAATACCCTCTGGCTGGCGAATTTCCGATTTCACTTTGTGGAGGCCTCCAGCCGAGAGGCGAAGCAATTTGTACGCCCACCAGTTGGCCAGATCGGATCCATGATCCCAGTATTTAAGACACTCGGTTCCCAGTGCACACAGCCCACCGAGCACCGAGTCCCAGACTTTGGATTCAGACTAGGCCACAGACCGGACCGAAATGGATCGGAGTTGGATGTGGAGTTTGTGTTTCGGGGGCACTCGGGGCCTGGGGATCCGAGTGGATTGGCTGGAAGCTCCATTGATATGTCTTGCCATTCATGCATTGTAGTTTCATTGAGAAACTCAGGCAAACGCACATGGAGCTGGCACACGGTTTCGGTTTTTCAATACCCTGTAGAAGGAGTATAGCCGACTAAGGGTAGGTAGGATTTTCCAAAGATTTGGTGTATTTTTGACTTTTTAAATAGGAATAGTCAATGTGTTCAGAATCTGATATATTTGCAAACTCTACTTTAATAATTTTTTTATAAGTTTTTAGTAAATATCTTAAAAAACTAAAAAATATATATAATATATATTATATATATTAAAATACCATCTTAGTAGTATATTTAAAATATTTCAGTATATTGGCATTATAAGGCGGAGGGATTGTAAATGGTTTTTCAATATCTTGAAACTTTCAAAATCTTTATAATGTATATAGGTACATTGTACATAGTACTCGGATTATAGATTTAGAAACTTTTGAAAATGGTATTCTAAAAAACATTTTAAAGTTGCAGTTTCTTTTTTTTATAAGCATAAAATCATCATAATCTGTGTGATATAGTACATATATATAATATAAGGATTTTTTTAAGTCACAATGTTTTCTAAATGGTCTGTTAAAAAAAATTCCAATACTATGAAGGATTGTAACTTGTTTTCAAAACCAAGTTTTTGAGAATTTATTGGCTTTATAAAAAAGTAAGAAAATTTATTTTATTCTGTAAGTTTTTATGGTAAATTATTAAAGTATTTTCTGGTGGTTTTTATTGTAAAACATTAATGGACAAATTCCGGGGTATCAAAGGTTCGTATGGCCCACCTTCCTTGCTCGTTTCTTTTTCATTTATGGCGTTTTTTTATGAATGAAATGAAGCTTTTCACGTAAAACGACGATTCCATATAGCTCGCTCGGCTATGGTTGGGTTGGCTGGGTTCCCCGATGGCCCCGGTCTCTGAGCCCCGAACCCAACCCCCCTGCGATAATTTCGCGGCCCCGCCCTCGCCGGATCGCACGTTACTCCGATGTTTTCGCTCCCATATCTCGGGGCACATTTGAATCTCTATGGCTTCGCTCGCATGTGGGCCGAAAATGTATTTTTATGGCAACGTCGTTCGATTTATTATTTCATTTGTTTGCTGTTTGTGTTATTAGCGAGTACACACATGTCCGATGGTCCGGGCCAGAGGGTTTAACTCGCCTTTTTGCACTGCCATTTCTTGGGGATGTTCTGGCCGTTCTTGTGTTTTTTTATGGACCGACGACGTATCGCATGGGCCAACTGGTGGCGGCCAAAATACCCCATACAAAATACCACAAAGCAAATCATTTAATTTCAGTTTATTTGTCATGACATTGTTGCCATCTCGTCGCTTGTGACCATACATGACTGGATTTATTTTTACCCTTTTTGGGAGTCGTATTTTATTTTTTGTTTTTTTCGCCTCTGTCTCTGAGATAAAAGTGTGTGTTTTTATTTTTTCTTCGTTTTTTTTTTTTTTTTTTCTTCTTTTTTGGTGTTGTCGCCATGCTGAGATCACACAGGAAATTGACTGGGGCACGAAAAAAGGCAGAGGAAGTGGGAATAGCAAAAGCCCTAAAAGTCATAGATCGATGGTGTTGATATGATAGCAAAGTACAAATAGACGGGGGCGTCTCAATGATCATTTAGCCTGCTGTTTATGGGACTCACTTATCTATGATCTTTCGTTTAGTGATCATTCTTTTGCAATTATTAGATATTTTAGGGGGTTTATATAGATAGATGAGGGCGCCTTATAAGGATACCAAATGTTTCAAAACAGTCAAATTCTTGCTTAAATTTGTAGCTTTCTTTTAACTAACTTTGATATGAGATCACTATTATATTTAACAAATGTTATATGTTAAGTCTTAAATATATAACTTAACATATAACATTTGTTAAATATAATAGTGATCTTCTGTAAAATTAAACCAAGTAATGTTTGGATCTACTAAAAATTTAGTTTTTATTTTTAAGAAATGATAATGAATAATATTCTAAAAAATTGTAAACACATAAATAAATAAAAGAAGTAAGTAATATTTTATTTAACAAATATTAAAAGAAATAACCTCTCAAATAATTATTAAAAATATTAAAGATAAGATAAAAAAAAAACGATTATTACTTCAAAAACTTAGCCCCTAAGACATCTTCTCAGATTACCATAAATATTTTTAAAAATATATCTCAAAAAAATATTAGGTGGCATAATTTATAAAAAATTCACCATTATATTTAGCCCACAACAAAGCCAGCCTCAAAATACGTATCTCGAAGATACATCGCATTCTTCGGATGCCCCGACTCACCGATTCCGAATTCGAACTGGAATATCCAATTCCGAAAGGCGCCGTTGGTGAAGCCCGCAAATATTTCAACCGCAAATAAAAGCAAAAGCCCGACGGCAGCAGTTTAGCTTTAGTTTTTTCTTATTTTAGAGGCGGCGATTATAACGCCAGGTAGGAGAACAACCCCAGACCAGACAGCCGCTCTTTCACAACAATGGCCGAAGATTTCACAAGTCGCGAACTTCGGTTCACTTTGGTTCACAGGTAAAAAAAGAAATGCCCGAGCGGGGCGGAAAAAGCGCCTTTTTCCAAACACCGATGCTACGTTTCGGATCAGTAGCACTCACTCATAGGCATGCGCACGGGCTCTGCACTCCCATTTCCTTTAAACACACGCAATATGATATTCCCTGGGCTCGGGGAACAAGTCTGCGCAGAGGCTGTGCGAAACCAAATCAATATATCATAGGATCCACACTTTCTTCGGCGGACCCAGTTCTTTCCGGCGTCGTATCGGATATATCGAGGCTCCCCGCAGATATTTTCTAAAGCACTCTCTGCGCGAAGCGAGGCAGCACAAGCAGCGCGGGCGAAAAGATATCTTGGAAATACAATGTCTCGGCAGTTGGGTGTTGCTTAAATAGATTTTCTTGTCGATCTGTTCGAACCGCCCGGCTCGACATCGAACCTGATCCAGTGCTGTCGATTTAGACTGATAAAAAAAAAATTTTCGAAGAAAAAATACTATATTTTATAGATTTTGATTAACAATAAGTTCCAAAAAAAAGAGAAAAATTGTTACACCCTTTTTTGTCTTTTTGATCTATCTTTTTGAAATAAGAAAAGTTATTTATGCTTAATGCATGTTGCTGCATTATTACTTTTAAAAAACTGTTTTGCAGATAATATAATTATTATTTAATAATCTTGAATTGTAATATTTATTTTAACATTTTTTGCAAGAATAAAATATTTATTTCTTAATACTGAGCTAAATTTTTATGTTAAAAAAAGTAAGTGCAATATTTCTTTTAACAAACAAACAATTTTTTTTATTTATTTTTTTTATTTTCTAACGCTCTGTTTTTAACGCCCTCACAATTGAAAAAATTACATATTTTAATTTAAAAAAAAAGTTTTATTTATGTTTTAGATATTTTTTTTTCTAACGTTCTTTAAATTTAATGAAACTGATTTCGCAGCACTGGCTTGATCTCTCCCAACCGGTTCGAGCCGGGTTCGATGTCGAACCTTACTTGGCCAAGAGAGAGAGCTCTTCGCGTTAACAGTGAAAATAATCTGCAAGTGTCCTTGACTCAACAGCTGACCAAAAATTGGGCAAAAGGCTCGACTTATTGACTTTCCTTTGTCATTGTTATACTTTATATATATTTTTTTAAGAATTTCATAAAAATAATTAAAAACTATATGGATAAACTTGGTTCCTTTTAAGATCCAGTTGGTTAACATTATTCTATAGATCACAATTTTTATTTACATTTGTTTTACTTAGAAAAAAGTAATTTGCCAAAAGAAAACCTATATCTCGATTTTAACAGTTTTCCAATCTGATTTTTTTAGGAAACAAATTGGCGAAAAATAGTTGGATTTTGTGACCAATCAGAATGCCATTTGTTAAACGCATAGTTTGACTAGAAACATATAATCTTCCTTATTATTTTATTATCTTAATCTTAATAAACACATATATATTTTAATAAATTATTTTTTGAAATGATATCAATTTTTGGAAGACTCCTGTTTGCAAATAATTTTAATTTAGCTATAAATATGGTTCCAATTAGGAGATTTGTTTATTTTCAAAACCAGTTATGTTTTTATACTGCAATATTTAAACGTTACCCTCAAAACATAAAATTTTTGATTACATTTTTTTGTAAAATGTTTACAGTTTGAATGCCAAAATCTAGGTTTTTTTTCTGTGCTTCTTGTAGCCAGTCCTCACTGTTCCTTCGCAGACTGTTGCCATGCGTGCTTGCCGTATAATTATAATCGTATCATGCATATCTGCTTTATGGCGTCGATCCGCAGAAATTGCTGCCTTATCTCGGTGCTTCCAGAAACAGCGAATATCCAGGCAGAGGGTTCCTGTCCACGTCCCCAGTCCACGTCCATGGAGGTGGACAAGGGGGCGGTGTAGCCCGCCAAGGACACACCGTTAAATGCGGACAATTGCCGGCGGGGCAGCGCAAAAAAAGGGGAGTAAATTGTTTAAAATTATCACATACTAAAGACGCCGCGAGGATGCGCCGCCGCGGAGACAAGGAACCGAGGGAACCCAGGGAAGTGCTCCTTCGCCGGCTCCTCCGAAGACAAAACAAATCACATTATTAGCCGCCGTCGTTGTTGCACGTTATTTTTAAATTTTTCGTTTCGTTCGGCCCCCGTTTGATTTTAGGCGCCAAGCCGATGTCGCCGGCGTTTGGCTGCAAATTGCGGCGACACGTCTGGAGCGTGGCAGCAGCATTCAACAGTGCACTGCGCGAAAAGGGGGGAGCACTCATTTGACAGAAAAATATTGCAGAGTGTCCTGGGAATCCCGTAAGTTAGGAAACCACTCACCTGAGGTACCTAAAAGTATGCAGCAAAATATTTCAAGTCCAAAATGCAATGGATTTATTTCCCAAGAAGAGTATCTATTTTTCATTGCATACTTTTCGACACATTTTCGCAGAACTCATTTTTTTTTGCATGGCTACCGTATAAATTATACTGGGTTTTATTAGAATTTAAAAACTAGGCTTTTCTTTATTGCTTAAAAATTTTATAAAAACCATGGATAAAGCTTAGTTTGAAATAAGAACATAAATAAAGTGATTTTTGTTAAAGCTTTTATAAAAGCTGTCAACTAAAAATATAAAAAAAAAATTAATTGCATTTGATTTATGGGGATTACAGATTAAAAATGTCTATCTTTATAAGTCTGAGTTTCTTTTATTGTATTTATTTGCTTAGAAAAAATGATATGAGATAAGGTAAAGCTACAATATCAGCGTTTTTTATTTTAAAATTCCTTCTATAACTAGAAATAGATTGTATCATTATTGCAATATATATTAAATACATTAAATTAATAGAAAATGTATCTATATTTTATAATTTTATTATAGGTTTTTTTTTATTTCTTCCAGTGCACACATTCACACACATGAGCAGCGATACAAGGCGATAAGGCAAAGGAGAAAAAAACCAAGGCAGTGCGAGCGAGAGGGGCAGCAGTCGAGATAGAGATACAAGATAAGGGAGACGCCAGACAAAAAAAAACAAGCACAACAACAACGACGCCAGCGAAGACGCAGCATCGCCCCTACACTGAAAAAATAAATGCATTTACACAGATCAGGTTGAAGTTTCACAAAGGATAATGTAAGTATCTTTCGGATACCTTTCTAAGTTTTAGATACTTTTGCATCCTTCAGATACTTTTTGCATCCTTCAGATACTTTTGCATCCTTCAGATACTTTTGCATCCTTCAGATACTTTTGCATCCTTCAGATACTTTTGCATCCTTCAGATACTTTTGCATCCTCCAGATACTTTTGCATCCTTCAGATACTTTGGCATCCTTCAGATACTTTTGTATCTTTTAGATACGTATGATTTGTGTGGAAACCAGCAAAAAATACGTGCTCATTTTTGTTCAGTGCCCACCGACTCTGACGCTGCGATGCCAACAGATATCAAGCACGTCTCAATCTCAATCATTCAGGGCCGGGCTCCGGGAAAGGTTTACGTTTACGTTGCTGCCGCTGCCGCTCAATTAACAATGAAAAGTCGGTCTGGTACGTCATAATATATTTTTATCTGATTACCTGGCTGCGCACTAGAGGTGGAACCGAAATCACCAACGATAGCTAAGAAAATATTTACAAAAAATAATAGTACAAGAAAATTACATTTGGCATCTAAAATTTTCTACAAGGCAATAGGAATATTTCTTACTTAAAAAATTCTGAGAAGGCATCAATAACTTTAAAAAATTGTGTTGATTATAATCATAATAATTTTCCATTGTTTTTTCTTATAATTATTATAATTATATTATATTTGAAGTTAATAAAAATGCCTCTAAAAATACTATTGGTTATGAGTAAACAATCCTAATTTTAAATTTTTTCTTAAAACTTACCTTCTTAATTCCCAGACCCCGGATCTATCGTATAATGTGATCCTCAGCCCTCAGCCCGTGTCACGTGGCCACCCACAGGAGGCTGAATGGCAGACAGTGGCGCCGGCCGCCAGGGACCAAATGGGAGCCAGGTCCCACAGCCAGCCGAGCCAACAGAATCGTGCGTTAGTCCAACCCGTCCCGACACACAGATATTGTATCTTTGTATCTGCGGCCAGGCGACTCCGAGCGACTGGAACAACATCATTGCTCGTCTGTCCGTCATCCGTGCTGTTGGCATTGTGTCTTCTGGTTGTGGTTGTTGTTTGTGGCCTATGTAATTTTTCGCGTGACTCCCATGTCAAGATTTGATCTCTAGCAGATCTCACTGGCCTGGTGGCGTCAGTCGCCAAGTCCCCAGGTCTCCAGGTCCCATCAATGCGACGCCGCCCGAGTCTCGACTTTAAAGCTTCATTAGTATGGGAATTACGCAAATAAATTGTAAAAACTCAGCTGTGGCTTGAGGAAGTTCCAAAGATTATCAGTGGACTTAAAATAAAGTTTTAAAATAAGGTTAAACCAACATTTCTGTAAAGGCTTACTAAATAGTCATAAATTCATTACTTAAACTATTAAAGAATGATACTACAAAAGGATGTTTATAGATATTATTTTTAGCAGATATTAAAAATGCCTAACCTTTTAAAATAAGATATTTTAAAGTAATATCAAAAGTCAAAAAAATTTTAATAAAATAACAAAAATAGTTTTATTTATGTTAGCCGGTGTACTAGCCAGAATATTAATACGAATAAACCAAATACACACGAATATGAAATCCACTTTACATTTAAAAAATACTTTTTCGAAATCAGGTTAGTTTTTCAAAACTATGTCAAGTGTCACTTCAATACACCATTCAAATCACCATTTATCGACAGCAGATGGCGGGCATGACAATCGAATTGCGATAGCATAACAGCTGACTCGCAGCACCTGCCAACAATCGATAGGCCATAAAATCCAGATGTGAGAGAATATTTTTGTGTTGTTTTGGCCAACTAATTGGGCCCCTATTCTACCTGCTTTTGCCACTCGGACACTCGGGCACTGAGACCCTGCTCGGAGGAGCCTGGCCAACGGGGTCGAATGGCGCGCAATGTGCTCGAGAGCAGCCTGCTGGGCGCCGGCTTCAGCATCATCTTTCAGGTGAGCGCACCGTCCAAATCTATTTTGTGTTTTCACCCAGTGCCTCGGCGCAGCACATTACTCATCCATGCCGTCGTGTTCTTATCGCCCCGCAGATACTGTGCCGCATCCTCACCTTCGGCATCAACGCGTACATCGTGCGACATGTGGGTCGCGAGGTTTTGGGCATCATGAATGTGCGCCTGCTGCTCCTGGAGAGCACCCTGCTCTTCCTGTCCCGCGAGGCCATCAACCGGGCGGCCCTGAGCGCCAATGCCCAGCAGGGCGACCGCTGCTCCTGGGCGCAGCTGATCAACCAGATGTGGCTCACGTAAATACCCGGGCTCTGGGGATGCATGTCGTCCTCTGCGGGGACAACCTTGTGGTTACCTTTTAGCTGTCCCATCTGAAGTCCTGTGAAAGTTTCACCTTCCTAGCTTTTGGCAATTCAATAATACGTTGGGTCTTCCGCTAATGCCTTGGATTATGGTCCATTTTTTTTTACTTATTGAATGTTTAGGTGCTAGGACAAGGATCTAAATAGCTTTTAGGTGTCCTGCCAGACGTCCTGTACTAGTTTCCTAGCTTCAAGCCTAAAAAGAACTATAATTTTAATCTAATTTGACATTCTGTTCTCCTTTCAGGGTGCCCATCTGCGCTGTGCTGTGTGCTCCTTGCCTCTACATCTGGCTTAACTGGCTGTCGGCGGTGGACGCCATCTACGCCTCGCAGTACGAGTTCGCCTGCTACGCCGTGGCTCTATCCTGCGTCCTGGAACTGCTGGCCGAGTCCGCGGTCTTTGTGGCCCAGGTCTTTTGCTTTGTGAAGCTAAAGATCCTGCTGAACACGCTGCACATCCTGGTGCGTTCGGCCATCTTCCTGTGGATCGTCACCGGCGATCGCAGTGCGGCCATTAATGCCTTCGCAATTGCCCAGCTCTCTAGCGCCGCGACCATTGTGCTGGGCCAATATGGCTTCTTTTACTTTTACCTGAAGGGCTTTAAGGATTACGTGGCCCAGCAGGCGAGAAAGAAGCCGGTGACTCCAAAAGCCTGGCAGGTTTCCCTGTACGAGCACATGGATGACTTCCCCTTCAAGCAGCTTAACGATTTCCTGCCCGGCGTGATGTTCAATCCCAACGGAAAGCATTTCAACCGGGAACTGCAAACGCTTACGCTGAGCTTCGTGAAGCAGGGCGTGCTCAAGCAAATCCTGACGGAGGGCGAGAAGTATGTGATGTCCGTGTCGCCGGTGCTGAGCTTCGGGGAGCAGGCCACCTACGATGTGGTCAACAATCTGGGCAGTATGGCGGCCCGTTTCATCTTCCGCCCCATCGAGGACAGTTCGTACTTCTACTTCACGCAGACACTGTCGCGGGACATCAAGTTGGCCAAGCAGCCGCAGGAGCGCGTCCGCCAGGCGAGCAGTGTGCTAAACAATCTGCTCCTGGGCGTGAGCTCCATTGGCCTGATTGCGTTCACCTTCGGTCAGAGCTACTCGTATCCGGTGCTGCTGCTCTACGGCGGCCCAGACTTTGTGGCCGGCGGCTTGCCGCAGAGCCTGCTGCAGTGGCACTGTCTGGCCATCTATCTGCTGGCCGTGAACGGGATCAGCGAGGGCTACATGTTCGCGACGAACACCAGTCGGGATATCGACAAGTACAACTATCTGATGGCCATCTTTTCGATCAGCTTCCTGGTGCTCTCCTACATTTTGACGGGCATCTTTGGCCCGGTGGGCTTCATCTTCGCCAACTGTATTAACATGCTGAGCAGGATTCTGTACAGCACCTACTATATCAGGCACCAGTATCGACCGCTCTCGCTGGATCCGCTGCTGGGCCTCTGGCCGGGGAAACTCTTCGGAGGCACGGTCTTCCTGGCCGGCATAGTCTGTTATTGGGTAAGTTTTGGAAGGGGAAACTTCTCTTCGGGAGTGTGCGGCTTATTATTAATTTCTTGCTCCTCCTTTCAGTACCAAAGTTCCGGTCTGGCCACACATCTGGGCGTGGGTGTCCTGGCTGGGCTGGCCTGCCTTCTGTCCTGGGCCCTGTCCCATCGGGATCTGGTGCGTCTGGCCTGGCGCTACGGGCGTCGCATCAAGATCGAGTAGGGGCCTTGCCGTTTGGATTGATTTCCTCGCTTCCCTCGCACAGGTGAACCGCAATAACACGCACAGTTTGAGAATTTATCACATATTTATTCATAGTTGACAATTGTAAATTAATTCCAAATTAAGTTGTGTACTTATTGAGTGTTTGTAGAGCCTTGATTGCTTATTTAACCTTAAGACATGCATTAAAAGACAACGATTACTGTTTACTGATGTACTTTTCAAATGCGAGGAATGGACTTCTTGGTTTCCTATTTTTATTTTTGAGGCCTTTTAACTCTCTTGGGAATTATGGATTATTTATCTACAGCCTCTTATCAGTTATATTTCTTATTTCTACATAACCATAATAAAATGTTGCCAGCTGTAGCAGTGCTTTCTAAAAATAAATCGCTATTTAGTTAAAAATATTCTTATAATCTTTCCTTCGTTAATATATCATACCAATTTTTTAGATTAGGAACTCTTTTATCTTTGTTTTTTCATGTTTAATATTTAAAACTTCCTTATTTCTAAAAGAGTTAAATAAATTTAGTACATTATTAAACCTATTTTTAAGTGGTTATAACTATTTGAGTCTTCTTTTATTCCCCTGTGATTGCAAGTATTATTCGTTAATACATATCAAATAATTTTAAGATAGGTAAAATTTGTTTGGGATAGATGTTTCCTGATAAATTAAAAACTGGGAACCCGGTTCAAAATGGACTCGGCTGCTGATGCTGATAAGAATATGTATGTATACTTTCTGGGGTCGGAAAATACTCTTTCACTGCGTTAAAAAATAAAATAATAACATCTTTTTCAGTATTATTTAGCATTTTAAAGTATAGTTTCCGGCCATACGCCTAACAAAAACTAGTTTTTAAGCTTCGAAAACGTATGGAAATTTAGACAAAACGTTTTTTTTAGTTAAACATGTGGACTAGAATATGGATATAAAACCAGTTTTCCCTTAAGTAAATAAGAGAACATGCTTTCCTTATTTCATTTTCATTTATCGCCCTCTTCCAGCTTTTCAATAGTATGTAAATAAGGTAATTAGTTTTATTAAATTAATTTCAAAATATTTAATTTGAAGACGAAAAGTTTGTAAATAATGTGCTAACGCGTCCTAAGGCGTCGTCATTAAAAAAAAATACCAAAGTACCACTAAAACTTAAAAGTACTTTAATACTTAGCTACTGCGAAGAGGTTAATGGAAATGTTTTATTTGAAACTAGCCGACACCTATAAAATAGGATAGTGCGTAATAAAAACAAATAATAAAGAGTAATGTCTGTTGAATATACAAATCTTAGAGCAAAATAAGAAAATACCAGTTCGCAATGTACGGCCTCACCAACACCGGGCTGGTATTTAAACTTGCCCGCGCCGGTCACACTCCATCCGAGCGCGCAAGTAATTTTTGTTTTGTTTGCAACGCTTTCCGAGGACTCAGCGGCGACCATGAAGCGAACCAAGGACGAGGACAGGGAGGAGGCGCCGGCCCAACCGGCGGCGCACAACAGCAGTGCCGGCAGCAACGGCCACGAAGCCACATCTCCCGTGGCCACCACTGCATCGGCGGGCACTTCATCCGCAGCCGTTGCGGATGCTTCGATACCAGGAGCCTCCGTTCGCACGACGGGTCGCGTCAAGGTGAGTGTGCTGTGGATCGCTGCCTCTGACCACCCTCCGGCTCACCACCACCATCCATCTCCGGCAGAAACCCAAGCAGGTGTACGATCCCTCGGACAACTATGTGTCCCGAGCCAGCAGCAATCGCAATTCCCTCGTCGGAGCGGCGGCATCTTCAGCCGCTGCGGCTGCTGATGTTCAGTCTCCACCTGCCAATGCCACTGCCAGGGACGCCAGCGATTCGCAGGACTCCACACCCAGCCCGGCCGTTTCGGAGCAGCAGGCGGCGCAGAATCGCAACTTCGACACGTGCCAGAAGTGTGGCAAAAGCGAGCCCAAACGCGGCTCCGGCCACAAGAGCAACTTCCTCACCTGCAAAGGATGCATGCAGAAATGTAAATATTTACCACATTACTATAGAAGACGTGAGCCTGGTATCCTGGTAACAGATTGCCAAGAAGGGCAAGGAGGACAATCCCTTAGGTCCGAAAGAGTACTACAAGGAAAACAAAGTTTAATTGTAGAAGGCCAATAAATACGTTATAGTATGTTCAAGACTAAATACCAATTAGCAGCGTCACGACTACAGAAACATTGTCTATATCCCCTCTTTATGCAACTAATCTCAGATAAGATCAAACTCTGTAGAAGGTAGAAAAAGTTGATAGTATACCTGCAAAACGCTCTGTTAGTATGTAGTATAGATAGTATTATGTGGGTCAATGATTTATGAAAGGAAGACTTAAAATTCCTCTTATTTTATGGTATCACATTCCATTTTTAATGGTTTACTTGTTATTTTTCGTTTTGCCAATATTACTCCTAACTTAATCCATTACTTTCTTTATATTCACTGTTTACAAATGTAGTAAAAGGTAATGCTGCTTACAGAGAACACTGTAAAATTGTATAAAAATCTTTTAAATGTCATTGTTCTCAGGCCAAGTTGTGTCAAATCAGGGTTGACAATCATTAGAATTTTTGACAGAGCCTTATTAGCAGTACAGACAGCAGTATCTGCCAAAAGCAGGCCATCATCCATCAGTTTGACATCAGGAGAAAATATAAATATAGCAATATGTAACACCGCCTTTTCCCCTCCTCTTCCAGGGCACTTTCCCTGTCTGCCGATCCATTTCCAGAACCAGAGCACGGCCCGCAAGAAGTACAAGTGCGACAAGTGTCGCTACTGCCAGGTGTGCAACATCAGGGGCCGGGACCTGCCCATTTGCAGTGTGTGCGTGGAGGCCTACCATGCGGACTGCAACGATCCCACCATCAAGCAGTTCAAAGTCGTCGACACCAATCCCAAGTGGAAGTGCTTCCGCTGCGAGGCGAGTAATAGCAGCAATAACACCAGCCCATCCAGCGAGGAGCAGACGGGCGGCAGGAAATCTAATGCGACTCGCGAAGAACCTCCGCCGGTAGCGCCCAGGAAATCGAATGCGGGCCGAAAAAAGCGCGTTCAATCCGATCCCACTGGCCAGGAGAAGCCTGCAAAGATTGAGAAGCTGGGGAAACGCAGTCCACCACTGAAAGCGGAGGAGAAAAAGGATAAGAAGGAGGAGAAGAAGGAGGCCAAGAAGGAGGAGCTGGCCGAACAACCGGCTGAGGTCAAGCTAGAGAAGGTCGACAAGGAGGAGCCGGCGGCGACGGAGGTGGAGCCTGTGCAGCCGCAGAATCTTGATCAGCCGGAGGTAAGTCAGGAATCGCCTCCCTCACGCCTGACGCCGCCGCCACCGCCACATGCAGCTGCAGCTGCAGCTGCAGAAAGCCCCGTGGACATAAAGGGCCAGCCGGTGGCCACCTGGTCCGTGGAACAGGTCGTCGGCTTTGTTGCCCAGCACTATCCCAAGGAGGCGAACGTGTTCCGGTACCAGGACATCGACGGCGCCTCCCTGCTGCTGCTCACCCGCCAGGATGTGATGAACGGATTCGGCCTGAAGCTGGGACCGGCGCTGCGCGTCTTCGAACTGGTGATGTCCCTGCAGAGTCGCTCCGATGACGTGAGACTCGCCTGGTTCGAGTAGCGTCCCCGCCCCGTTAGCACCTAAGGCCATGCACCATATTGTAACTTTAATCCAATACTCTCATCTGGAGCCATCGCTCGGCCGGTGGCAACCCACAAAGCTTATATTAAGTCTTCTGCCGGATGACTTCAGTTTCGTTCCAGTTTTTAAGATGTTCTGTAATTCTATGCCTGCAAATGCAAATACAAATACTTTGTAAATGATATCTGCCATATTTGCAAAAAATTCTACGACTTTTATTTGAAACCATTGCTTTGCGAGTAGAGCAGGCCAAAAGTTTCCCACTTTATTGACGAAAGATATCAAAGAGATAGATAAACCAAGGCACGTGACAATTCTGTGGGCAAATAGCCTCATTAAAAACGTTTTGGGACGGTGTCATTAAAAAGTTACGAGCATTTAAGTATGCTGACGCGGAATTCTTTAGTTTGTATAGTTTGACTTTCATATTTCCAAGAAATAAAAAGCTTTTAAATACATTTTTTTAATAAATAAAAAAAGATTTTAATAGTTTTTGTTGGTTTTTTTTTTTTAAGATTTACCTACCCAAATTAAAAACCTTTCAGTATTTGTCTTATTTTTATTTAAACAAAATGACAAAATGTTGAGAGTTGCGTTGACTTGATATGGAAACATATTTATAACGCTTGGCGAGTAATTAGACTTTAGTAAAGTAAACAAGGTGATCATAAATAATTGCACATTAAATAAAATAGTAAAGTGGTGCAAAAAATCTTTTTGGGCAATTCGAAGCTGTTTCTAATAACATCCAAGTGATTTAGAGCTGGAATAAAGATATTTTTTGTTAAAATAATGTAAATATACTGCGGGGAATTGTCCAAAACTGAGGTGTACCATTAAGACTATAATTTGTTATGGACTCTCAATCTAATCAACTGCAAGTTGATATTTACAAAAGGATAGGTAATGAAAATATGTCCGGTAAAGGGTTTCGGTATTCCTTTGCTTTTATAGAGTAACAACCAAAATGATATACAAAAACGTGCACTTCGAGTTGATCATTCCATAATCTATACTTTACGTTAGCTATTGAATACCCTATGTATATTTAAGTTACATAAATAATTAAGTATTTTTAACGTTTCTCGTTCGATTTACACTAGAACTATCGTTTCCAGGGGAAAGTGCTACGAATTGTCCAGACATAAATATCCGCCCTAACATATATACACACAACACGTGGGGAATATCAAGAACATAAGATGCAATCATCGTACGGCCTCCGGGTTGTAGACAAATACTGTTGACAGCTCCAGATTCCTCCAGAGCTAGACGCGTGGCAGCAGCTTCTCCTCGTCGCCGCCGGGGCCCTGCATGCTGGACTTTGGCGCCGATTTGGCCGGATCGTAGCCGTACAGGAAGATGGAGGCGATGACCAGGCCAGCGCCGAAGCTGAACTGCAGCGTGAGATTGAAGTCGAAGATGTAGATGGAGGCCACGCACGAGATGATGATGGCCAGCGAGGTGGCGAAGCCCTTCAGAATGTTGTCCGCGTACTTGACCACCACGGCCACAATCAAACCGCCGCCGGCCTGCAGCAGAGCGAGGTACCAGACGAACAGATCGTAGCCGTGGAAGAAGCCCCGATCGAAGATCCGGCTGCCGTCGTTCACGAAGCAGGTGATCAGGCCGAAGGGAATGCTGAGCAGACTCAGCTGAACGTTCCTCATCCACACGGAGATCTCGGCGCCCTTGAGGATCTTCTCGAAGTAGATGCCCGCGAAGCCGGAGAGGAAACAGGCGCCCAGTGCGGCCCACAGGCCCAGCATCCTGTTCTGCTCCGGTGCTCCGCCCGAGGAGGCGGCCGTGGCTGCCGCCGCAGCTCCACCGGCTGAGCCACTCGATGGTCCCTCAGTTTGGGCCAACTGCACCATGACAATGCCCATCACCAGGAGCAGCAGCGCACCCCACTGGGTGTTAAGCAGCTTGCGGCGCAGGATGACCACCGCGAACATGGCCGTGGTGAGGATCTTCAGCTGGTACGTCACCTGGTAGGTGGCCGCATCCAAGTGGGAGGCGGACACGTACAGCAGGTTGTTCTGCACGATGTACACCAGCGAGGGCACGCACACCTTCAACGTGTCCATGGGATTGGCGATGATGGTCTTGTGCAGCGAGCGCACGAACTTCTGGGCATCCTTGCCCTCCTCGTTGAAGACCAGGAACAGGCACGTGATCAGCTTGGCGAACTCGGCCATCAGCACGGCTGCAAGTGAAGGTGATAAAAGCAATCAGTCAAAACTCGGAAGAAAGTGATAAAGCCTACTCAGCTGATGATTGTGGTTCCTTGGTTTTTCAAATGAGTCAAACTAGCCTAATGGAACTCAATTTAATTGGAAAAGCGTAGAGACATGTGGCTTATCTATAGCCAGAGTAATTAAGAAGCGAAGAGACATTTTGGTAAAAGAAAAAGCAGATCGAACAAGATTTGAACTCCTAACTTTGGCTATAGGGTTTTCTAAATATTAAACAACTTGTATTAAGTTTGAATTGAAGAATAAAGTTTTCTAAAACATTGATTTCCTATTTGAATCTCTTTGATCTATGCATTTTCAGAACTACTAACATTAATGTATTTTATTTTTTATATATAATAAAATAATAACGTTTTCTAAAACATTGATTTCCTATTTGAAAAAAAAGAGATCTTTGATTTATGTATTTTAAGAACTACTTACATTAATATCATTTTTTTAACTCATGGAAAAATATACCATATCAAATAAAATTTCAAGATGTGAATGGTAAAAATATTAAGTTTTAGATGTACCAAACTTGTTTGTTTATCTACTTTTAAGTGAAAAATTGTAAATTATAGTTTTTGAAGATAGAATTAGTAACGTATTTAAAAGACTTGATATATAGAACTAAGGAATTAAAACAAAAATTGAAAATTACAAATCTTAAAGGTAGAAAAAGTATAAAACTTATGAAATTGAGATGTGAAAACAAACAAACACAAAAAAGTTAGCCTAGAACCTTTTAGGAACCCTGGGGAACAGCTCCATTAGAAGAGGCAAACAGTGTTATCTAACTATTAGGTGCCACATGCGGAAGTGGCTGCTTATCAGCTTCCTCGGCCACTCCACATCTCCGCGAGCGGCCATTGCTGCTACTAGCTGCGGCGCCTCCTCCTCCTACATTTGCTTTGGCTGCTTTCTGCTGATGTTGCTGCTTGCGTGGACAGACCCACGTTGAGGTTTCGTGGAACTGCCGCTCGGCCACCGGTTGAGCCCGGTCAACCGGATGACCCCGATGAACCCGATGAGCCCGATGACCCGCTAGCACTCACCCGTGGAGCTGAGGAAGATGTCGCCAGGTCGGGTGCGGGCATACCGCATGCTGAGGCCCAGGATCGCATTCTGCAGGGTCAGCGTCAGCAGGCTGATGTACTTCAGGGTATTGGCGTTCACTGGCCGATGGGCATGGGCATAGGCATAGGAGACGGGGGCGGGCAGGAGCGCCATGTCAGTATTGCTGGAGCAACGCCACTCGACTAAAGGCCATCTACTCACTGTGTATATTCATGCTGCTCGGCGTCAAACTCCCTTGCCTTTGTCTCCCCAACTCGAAAACCAATAATAACCAAAGGCAAACAAATGCCGGAGTTGCTTGGCTACACAATGTGCGTGTGTGCGGTGTGGACTCGGTTTCTGGCCAAGATCAGTCGGCGGCGGGCTCTTCCGTTCGGCGGTTCGTTCCGTGCGATTTGCTTTGCCTGTGGCTGTGGCTGTGACAGTGGCTGTGGCTTGGCTTTGGCCAGAAGAGCAGCGGCAGAGAAGACGACTCCACTTCACACCGGACCGGGCGACACGTAAACAACAATCTGAGCCCGAAGCTTCTGCCAGCGGCGACTTTTTTTATCGCCGCCCATGTGGTTGTTGTTGCCGCCGCCAGGGGCGCAGTCTGGACTTGCAGTAGGGGGTCAGAAAACCCAAATACAGTGCAGCAACTGAGCCCTCTTCATTTGCTTTAAACTGATTTAATGAAGTTTAAATTCAATTTTAATTATTTAAGGGTATACCCTTTCTAACTTAGCTCCTTACGCCCCTGCTTTTGAGGCAGCGGCCGGCTCTTCGATAGCCACAGTGTTGCCACTGCAGCGAAATTTGCGTGAGAAAACATCGAGGATTGCAAAAAAAAGCTAGAATTGCATGCAAAAAAAACTAATATTTAAAAAGTGCACTTTTTTCACTAATATTTTATTATTATTAAAACCAACTGATTTAAAATGCTCAACATTCTCAGGACCATTCAACAAAAAAGTGCACTATAGATTCTATTGTTTATTTTTGACATCTTGTTGTTGTTCACAAAAGCACATAATAAACTGTTCAGCCAGCAATTTAAATTATTTGTATTTTGCTTAAGAGACCACCGCGCCAAGTAGGCTTAAACTATTTTTATTGACTCAGCTGCCGCCAAACATACGTCACAACAAGAATTAGTGAAGGCCAACAATCACACAAAAAGCAAATACACACAGAGGAAACGGAATCAGTTTCCGGCTTGGTTATAAACGTTAATATTAGTGTTTAGGGAAATTAAGCACAATACATTTAGCTATAAAATTAAAAATCTGGCCATTTCCATTTGTTTAGCTTTTTCTATTTGCACAGAGCAGCTGATTGTTATCGAAACGGGGCTGCTCATCACTAGCTTGTGCTTTCGCCAGCCCGTTTATCGATAACACAGGTCCGTGTGCGATTTCGCTTGCATATTTAGAGGTAAATAAGGCAACTTGTTGGCGCATTGTGAAACTCTGAGAAGCCAGGTCAGGATGAGGGAACAGCCACTGAAGGAGGTCACCCAGCTGATCCACGCCATCAAAGTGGGGTAAGTCGGCGGGAAGGCGTTGCATTACGAACGGGCATTACAGAGGGCACTCTCCTGCAGGCTGGTCGAGGGATCCTACAGCATAACCAACAAGACGCTGGACATTTTCAAGTACATCATCATGAGCAAGAGCTGGCAGAACGCGGAGTAAGTTGAGCCTTAGGCAGCCCACAAGAAAGACCCCTAACTGCTTCATATTCCTCCTCTTCGGCAGTGCCCTCATGCAGATTGTGCGCGGCCAGTGCAAGATCCTGCAGGCTGCTCTGCCCCAGGAGACGGTCACCTCGAACATTGCCCGGCGGATACTGAAGCTGACACGCGAGGAGTTCGACCTGCTGCACGCCAAGGTGCAGCACATCGCGGACGACTCGCAGGCCTCGCTGTCGCTGCACAAACTGGTCACACAGACCAGCGAGAGCAACGTGAGCGTGGACTACTCGGTGCCGCAGCAGGGATTGCGGGAGGCCCTGCTCGACCATCTGCAGGAGGTGGAAACGGAGCTGGAAACGAGTTCGGAGAACATTTGTGTGCAGGCCGAGGAGCACATCCACTCGTCGGAGATCATATTAACCCTGGGCCACTCGCGCAGCGTCGAGAACTTCCTTAAGCGGGCGATCAAGAAGCGACAGTCCCTCACCATCATTGTGGCCGAGTGTGCGCCGGCATGTCGGGTAAGTTGGGTGATCCAAAGCCAAAGAGTTGGTGGAGGCCAGACCATACTAATTTCCCCTTTTATCCACTGCAGGGTCACAACTTGGCAGCCAGCTTGGCGGGTGAGAAGAATGTGGAGATCGTTGTGATACCGGATGCGGCCATCTTTGCCATGATGTCGCGCGTCAACAAGGTGATCATCGGCACGCACAGTGTCCTGGCCAATGGAGGTCTGAGGGCGGCCTGCGGTGCGTACACGGTGGCCCTGGCTGCCAAGCACTACTCCGTGCCGGTCATCGTGCTGGCGCCCATGTACAAACTGTCCCCGCTGCACCTGTGCGAGCAGGACGCCTTCAACATGGTCGGCTGCGCGGAGGATGTGATCCCCTACGACTCGATTCCCGCCCGCGAGGCCAAGGTCTACAGCCCCATGTTCGACTATGTGCCACCAGAGCTGGTCACCCTCTTCATATCCAACACGTACGTAGTTACACTTATCTATTTCCCCGCCCTCAATGGGTTCATTATACCACTTATGACTTTTCCCTTTAGTGGTGGCCACGCCCCATCCTATGTGTACCGACTGCTCACGGAACTGTATCACCCAGAAGACCTGGAAATCTAAGAACGTGTTTGTCTCGTTATGTTTACAGAAACCGACAAATAAAGGCTGACCCGGAAATCTTTAGAAGCAGACCGCCCCGATTAAATTGACTCTAACTTCTTGATAGTAAACATTTATAAACTCAGTTTAAATTCGCCTTATTTGCATTCGAAAGTAAATGCCTTGTTTACAGAACAACAGTGGCTACAAATAGTTTCTGCTTTAACAATGTTGAATAGTTATTCAGTTTTTTGCTTTAAAGTAATAACAAAACATCTAACATTGCGGTGGACCGGTTTACGTTGTAGGAATGTATTACTTTCCACTCTTAAGATTTTATAGTTTCCTTCAGGTAGCTTTCTCCTTTGATTCTCCTGCCAACTAGGATCTTCCATCTACTTTCGAATATTTTCAAGCAGCTGCGTAAAGTCCGCCAGGCTGTCTGCATAGTAGTCCGGCTGTGCCTCCACCGGGGCATTCAGCATGTCCTCCTCGGTGAGGCAGCCACTGAGCACGAGGAGGGACTGGAAGCCGCAAGCCTTGCCGAACTGCACATCCTGCACCAGAGTGTCGCCGATGAAGATGCAGCGCTTGGGCTCGCGGATCTCGAACATTTCGTTGAACATCTCGCCCAGTATGGGCGAGGGCTTGCCCAGGAATGTGGCCTCCCGTTGGGTGTAGCGCTTCACATGCTCCAGGAAGTCAAAGAAGCCGGCCACATTGAGATTCTCCGCCAGCGGCATGATGACATCGCTGCCACCGGCTATCAACTGGCAGTCCTCGTTCTCCTGCAGATGCCGGATGGCCTTGGCCAGCTCCACGTACGAGAGATCCAGGTGGATGTCGAAGAGCACTGCGCCCACGGGCTTCTCAATGGCTAGGTGGTCCACCAGCGAGGCTGCCGTGAGGTGCTCCTTGACTTGCTGGAAGGAAAAGAGACAGTTTAGGTAATTTATAGGTAAGAAATCATATAAAGTACTTTTCAACTATATAACAAATGCTTTAACCTGCGAAATTATGTATTAAGACTACTAATACTCTACAAACTCAGATTAAAAAGCTACCAGAGCAATCCAAAATGTGAAAAGCAAGTCACTGGAAAGCCCTAATCATTAATATACATATGTATTTTTCTTGTTACTCATGAGTTTTTTCTCTTACCAGTGACTCGAACTCGATGTTGTGCTTACGCAACGTCTCATTGGCCTCCAGGGACATGAGGGAGAACACCCTCTCACCCGGCTTGTGCTTCTTCAGATACCTGACGATGGTCTTCACCGGATGGACGATGTCGTCCTCCTGGATATTATGGGCGCCTATGGTCCGGAACTTCTCCATGTAGGCCTCCTCGGAACGGAAGCTGTTGTTGGACACGAACTTGATTTTCTTGCCGGCCGCTTTCAAGGCATTCACGGCGGGGCCCGTGTTGGGTATCCAGCCCACCAGGAGCCAGACGACGCCATCGCAGTCGCTGATGACCAGGTCGAAGGAATCGATGAACTGGCGCTGCTCCTCCAGGCTGAGCTTCAGAATGTGACGTGGTGGCGACATGGATATGGGCGGTTAACTGTGGCTTCCTATGAACGGATGCTGGTTGCGCGCGCACCGAAATTCAACAGCCGACTGACTGCCCTTGCCGGCATTTAACCTTCAATGTCAACGCATTGACATTGTTCCCCCGATTCCTCGGTCACCGAAACACCTATATACACATATGTTAAGTATCTTTTATTACACGATTTAGCTAAGCGAGCTGAGTGGCTCGTCCGATAAGATTTCTTAAGTAAAGAGATGCCTCTTCTGTGTGGAAAGCGGCATGGAAGACGTGTGCTTTGCCTACTTCCTGGTCTTATCTTTCGCAAAACAATGAAAAAAATCCCGAAAATATCTCCCTAGCTTCCTAGTTATCGGGTTTTGGTCAACAACCATAAACGTGAGTTTCCAAATTTTATCTGGAAAAATTGTTGAAACAACTTTCAATTTTGTTCCCATTTTTCTCTATGATTACATTAGGTGTTTAATTTTTATTTGTCATCTACATTAACATTAATCTCTTTCATTCAAACTTTCGTTTGAATTTAACCGATTTTTTAATAGAACGTTATGTGGTTCGATAAGCAGAGATTTTTATGTGTGTTAAAGCTATCGACTTTGAAGTTCTTATGAATATAATGGCAAATGTGATAGCCATAGTTTAATATTTATGTCTGCTATAAGGTTTAGTATTTATATTACAGGTTTTATTTATATAAGTCTTCTTTACTCTCTTAAAAAAAGGTTTACTTTAAAGGAACTAGTTCATTTTATGAACACTAAAAAAAAATCGAATTTGAAAGGTGTGTAAATATAATTAATCATTTCAAAAAACAACATTAGCATGTAAATTTCAAATTACTACATCTTACATAAGTTATTCAATTTCTTTAAAAATTGCATTAATTTTAAGACCATTTCGATTAAAGCCGATTGACAGGATAAACGATCGATGCATCGGCCTTTTGTTTTCATGCAGTTGCATGTTGCTCTTTGCTGTTCTGTTCAAGCTTATGACTATTGCATGCACAAACATGCACAGTGTTGACTCGAAAGAGTTTCTATTTATTAACTAATTACTTAACCAAAAAACAACTTATTAGCTTGCTCACGTATTTAAATTGTAAGGAAAAATGTTCCAAAAACAAGGAATTAAACGTGTTTAAACATGTTTCAGTTTGACTGAACCAAGTACAGTTGACGTTTAGTAAATTAAGTTCCCCAAGAGTTTAAAAGCATTCAAAAAGGGAAAACCTCGGATTTTTTGTGAAACAAAAGTAAAATTATGTTTTTAAATATAAGACTTTTTAAATTAATATTTTATAAATGTTATAATGTCATATATTTTTATAAACAATACTTATTAACTGATTGTCTAATTCCAAGTGTGTGTACTCCCTGTGGCAACTGGTTCCCCATGCTGATAGCCACTGTACTGCGCCCTAGACCCTCGCCACACGTCAACACCTTGACATTGATTGCTGCGGTATTTGCCCAACGGAAGTGGCGGAAAGGAAAGGAATGGAATGGAGAAGCAAGCGAAACAGGGGGAAACCACAAATGGCCAATAATTCAAATTCAAATGCACCATTCGAATTGCTGGTGTCCGGAAGACACCAGTTTCCACGGCGGACAAGGCAAAAGAACAGGCCAACGGGGCGTGCACTTGATATGTAGGTTCGGTTTTGGTTGGGGTTTCTGTTTCGGTTTCGGTTTGGGCTTTGGGTATATCACCACACATCACAAGTCGAAATCGATTGCCGGGCCAGCTAGTTTAGTTAGGCGTCTCTCTGATAAGATACGGGAGTACGAGTGGCGAACGCCAGCGGAGAATTCCGCCAGAAGAAAAACACATTCTGGCCTCCGAGCTTGGAGCAAGTGTTCCCGGCGGTTATACAACCACTAGCATTCAACTAAAATTACAAAAAAAATTCTGAAAAATGTCTGCGCTAGCCAATGGAGGACAGGAGGATGATCTGAAAATTCTGGGCCAACTCAAGAGCATCGAACAGATCAACGAGCAGCGCCGCAAATTCCTCAACAGCACGATCAACGAGGAGGTTTCGGAGGACTTGAATGGAGCCACAATTCAGGAGGAGCACTTGGAGAAGGATTTAAAAAAGTTGGAGCAGCTGGAGCCGAAGGAAGAGGAGAGTCTGCCAGAGGAGAAGCCGGAGTTGCAGGCAGTTCCCGAGGAGGTGGCGGAGGAGAAGACGTCAGAGGAGAAAGCACCGGAGGAGAAAACGCCAGAGGGGAGCCCAAAAAAGACGGAGCAGGAGAAGGTCCCCGAAACGGCGGAGCAGTCCAAGCCGCAGCCACCAACTACCCTCACCCTGAATGTGAAATACGCCACGCTCCCCAGTCCCAATGTGGTGACGCTGCGTTCCCCGCTCTCGCCGCCTCCCAAGCCGCCCATGCTGGGTCGCACCCGGAGCATAGGCCCTGGGGATGGCAAGAGCAACGGAGCTGTCTCGCCGGACCATTCCCTGATGCGCCAAAGCTTTCCCGAGGGCGTGCTGACGCCCAGCAAGGCGGCCAAAGCACCAGCCGCGCCCAGTGAAGAGGCACCGGCCACCGTCTCCGCCCGCCACTACGAGGGACTCATCGAGGAGCTGCGCTGTCCCGGCTGTGCCGGCGCCATGAAGGCACCCATCCTCCTGTGCAAGAGCGGACACAGTGTCTGCGAGCAGTGCACCCGCATTCTGCTCATGTGCCCACTGTGCAAGGTAAAAATTGACGTCAGCCCCGGGTTCCCATGTTCGGCTATCAATATCATATCCCCCTCCGAATTTGCCTTATCTAGTGACGTGCAAATATAGGTAGAAACTAACAGAAATTAGGCGGAGATTGCGATCTTTGACAGGCGCAGGACAGAGTGATCTCCAGTTGCGATTATTTTTACTGTCCTACGTAGGGCGTTCTAATCAATTCTCAAGAGCACCCACTATCTGCACTATAAAGAGGTATAAATATAGCTTCGCCGCTTGGTAATACGTTCCCTGGTATCTGGCGTTTTGATGCATCCCACTGTAGTTAAATATTTTCTTTGAAACGGGTGCTCTAGCCCCATCAGTTCTGTAAACTATATACATATGTTTATTTATAGACTTTATCATTTTAGTTAGTTATTCTCTTAAGTACATATTATCTGGGATTTTAAACCATGACCAGCTGAGTGAAGACTTGTTTGTTTTCCACTCGCCAAATATATCACTAACTTGTTGGGTATACCATCGGTAAATAGGCTTATATTTGAGTAATGTTTTCATGGGAGTTCTCCTAGAACTCTCTCATTGTTATTATTATGTATCGCAAGTACTATACGCAAAATATACATGATATGATATATTATGATATGATATATTATGATTTGATATAATATGTTATGATATGATACGATATGGTATTATATGATATAATATAATATGATACAATATTATATGATATGTGATATAGTATGATATGTTATGATACATATATGTTTGATATAATATGATATATGATATAATACGATATGATATATAATATAACATGGTGGAATATGATATTTTCACATATACATATTATTAACCAGGACACCCTATAACCTATATATAACTAACAACTAACAATACGATCTCTACTTCAGGAAGCCTTCACCAACTCCCGATCGCTGACCGTGGAGGCCCTCTGTGCCAAGGCGCACTTCCGGTGCGGACACGCCTCCGGCGGCTGCCAGGTGCGGATGCCGGTGGTCCTGCTGCCGTGGCACGAGCAGCAGTGCATGTACAAGCCGATGAAGTGCTTCATGGGCCGCGTGTGGGGCGACTGCCGCTGGCAGGGACGCGAGGTGCAGTGGAAGGAGCACCTGGAGGAGAACCACAACGACCGGCTGTTCCGCTCGAATAGCGCGGATCTGCAGTGGAACCTGGCCACGAGGCGGAAACCGCTGACCGGCTACTACGTCTTCCAGGCGCACGACGAGATGTTCAACTTCTACGAGATCCACGACCGGCAGCGCATCCTGTTCACCATGACCTGCACCTCGAACCGGCGGGACAGCAAGTACAACTACGCCTACGAGGTGACCGTGCTCCAGCCGGACAACGAGGCGCTGTCCATGACCCAGAAGTTCCCCGTGCACAGCGAGTACGACAAGGACATCCTCATGGAGGGCACCTGTGTCAGCATTCCCCTCTCGGAGCTCAATCGGTTCCTGGACCAGGACAAGGTGAGTGTCAAGTGGGCAGGTGGGATCAGCTCAGCCTCAGTTTGAAATTTGTATCTTTTTAAAGACCGATTTATTATCTTCGCAAGAACTAGTTTACTTTTTTCCCGCAGGGTTTGTCCTGTTTTTGCCGAAATACTTTTTCGAGCTGGTAAAATTAATTGCATGAAGTGCGAGATAAGGTTCGATAATTTATTCCAGCTATAGGGCGATAAGAAATTCGTGGAACTGTTGCGCTAAACACCACTCATAGAAACCTAGAATAATGTGCGCTTAGATTTGGCCAAACTATGATAAAAAAAACCACTAGAAAATTCGCATTTTTGAAAAAAATCTCAACTTAAAAAAATCCCTATGCACCCCCTACAAAAAGTGAAAAAAATGTTCAAAAATTACATTTTTCTGAAAGTGATAGGGATCGTTAGCAGAGGTCGCTAGCTGCTCAAAACAGTCGGTCTTTTAGCTGTACGCCTTGATTTGGCCAAACTATGATATAAAAACCACTCAAAAATACGCATTTTTTGAAAAAATGTGAATTTTAAAAATTCCTGATGTACCCCCTACAAAAAATGAAAAAAAATTTCAAAAATTAAATTTTTCTTTAAGTGATAGGGATCGTTAGCAGAGGTCACTAGCTGCTCAAAACAGTCGGTCTTTTAGCTGTACGCCTTGATTTGGCCAAATTATGATCAAAAAACCTATAAAAAATTCGCATTTTTTGAAAAAATGTGAATTTTAAAAATTCCTGATGTACCCCCTACAAAAAATGAAAAAAAATTTCAAAAATTAAATTTTTCTTTAAGTGATAGGGATCGTTAGCAGAGGTCACTAGCTGCTCAAAACAGTCGGTCTTTTAGCTGTACGCCTTGATTTGGCCAAATTATGATCAAAAAACCTATAAAAAATTCGCATTTTTTGAAAAAATGTGAATTTTAAAAATTCCTGATGTACCCCCTACAAAAAATGAAAAAAAATTTCAAAAATTAAATTTTTCTTTAAGTGATAGGGATCGTTAGCAGAGGTCACTAGCTGCTCAAAACAGTCGGTCTTTTAGCTGTACGCCTTGATTTGGCCAAATTATGATCAAAAAACCTATAAAAAATTCGCATTTTTTGAAAAAATGTGAATTTTAAAAATTCCTGATGTACCCCCTACAAAAAATGAAAAAAAATTTCAAAAATTAAATTTTTCTTTAAGTGATAGGGATTAATAGCAGAGGTCACTAGCTGCTCAAAACAGTCGGTCTTTTAGCTGTACGCCTTGATTTGGCCAAACTATGATCAAAAAATCACTAGAAAATTCGCATTTTTGGAAAAAATCTAAATTTTTAAAAATCCTGATGTACACCAACTACAACTACAAAAAAAGTAGTGTATTTTTGACCAAAATCGTAATCCCACAATAACACCAAGCAACCGCTTATAAAAATAAGAGGCTGTTAAAAAAAAAGGTTTTTCAATCATCGAAATCGAACCCTTGGCTTACCATGCGCTAATTTGCCTTGTCTCCCATCAGGTTCTCCACTACCGCGTGAGCGTGCTGGCGGTCAAGTCACCGCGCCGGGTGAAACCCCCTCGACAGAGTCTGCCGCAGCCCACGGAACTCGAGCAGACCGCCAATGGAGGAGTCAATGGAAAGAGCGTGCCGACCAACATGATCATTACGCGTACCTACAAGGAGGCTATCGGCGAGGTGGCTGCCCAGTCCAAGGAGGCGGGGGCCACGCCGGACGAGGAGGAGGATGCCGCGTCCGCCGGCGGTGGTGGCGACGGTGGCCTGGAACTCGAGCGCAAGTGGGGCACACCGCAGCTGCACTTCAACCGAAAGTATCTGCGGAACACTTTGAATGACACGACGCCCGTGGAGGACGAACTGCGTCCCCTGGCCGCGGACTTGCGCAATGGACATGGCGACGACAAGCTCTCCCAGTGCAGCAACAGCACGAGTTACACGAAAAAGGTCTCCGACTCGCTGCGCAGGAGTTTCCGGGCCCTCAAGGCGGACATCGTGGATATGCGGCCGTTTGGCAAGAAGTCAATCAAGGCAGGAGCCTCCTCTCCGGTCCAGGCCAATGGCAACTAGTGATTCCAAGTGCGCTCTTCCTTTCTTTCGCCTAATTATACTTCATATTCAACACTTCAAAGACATGTAAATATAGCAACCGATTTAAATCCATTGGAATGTGTACTAAAAGCATAAAAAAATAAATTATAATATGTACAATATAATTTTTAATATTTATGCAAAGTATTCGAAAGAGAACTTAAAGAAACTTAAACCAAAATGGGCTCCCACACTTAGTTTTAAAACGTTTGTAAGTTGCAAACGAAAATACAAGTTTATTTCACTGTTTGTCAAGATCTTACAAAAAAAAACCTATTGTTCAAGCCACCAATGAAACGCTTTGGATATTGGTTTGAATGACTCATTTTAGGACTTAGACTACACAATTTACAGGACTCCCTTCAGGCGCTAAAGCAAGCCCTGCATCTCGTTCATGAACTGCAGATAGGCGTCGTCCTTGGTGGGCGGCTTGGTGTGCGACTCTGAGGGGACGTGGTGGCCATCGTTGGCCGCGTGCCTGGGCCTCGCCGTCCGCCGCTGATCCTCGCGCTTCACTCGCAACGTGGAGGGCACAAAGCGGGTGACATCCGCACTCAGATTCCTGATTAAGAACACAACGTTAGCACTCGATAAAGAGCAATATGTAGGGGCTATCCAAAAAACCCACCTGATTTGTGGTTTGGCTGTAATGGTGGTCACACCCTTGGCGGACTCCTTGGGCGGACCGCCACCGCCGCCCTGCTTGTTGTGGTGGGCCAGGCGAGGTGGCAGACCCGGTGGCGGTCCCGGCGGCATCCGGATGCCCATGCGGGGCATGGGCCCCAGGCCGTGTGGTGGCCTAGCGCCGGGCGGTGGTCCAGGTGGCATGCGTATGCCAAAACCGGAGCCCGCATGCGGTGGTCGCAAGGGCGGAGGTCGGTACATGATGCCCGGTGGCCCAAGATTGTGAATAGGCGGGAGTTGCGGCAGTTGTGGTGGCGCTGGCACCGACGACGCCGGGGGCAACGGAATAGTAGGCAGTGTCGGCGCCGTCGGAGGAGCCGGTGCTGGTTGCGCTGCCGTGGCGGAGGAGGATTTCACAGGTGCTGTCTTGCTCGGCGGTTCGGCCATGTCTTCATCATCATCCTCATCATGATCGTCGTCCTCGCTGTCGCTGCTGCTGGCGGATTTCCTGTCGGAGCTAGAGGCCCGCTCCAAACGCTTATCGGAGTCATCATCGTCCTCGTCGTCCTCCCGGTGTTTGTCCGCCTCGTCCTCCTTGGCCGCTAGCTTGCGGTGCTTTCGCTTGTGCACGTGCTCCATTTCCTTCATAAAGTCATCGATGTTTTGGTTATTCGGTTCCGTGGCCTCCTTGTCCTTGTCCTTGCTCTTCCTTTGCGACTCCTTCTCTTCCTCCTCACCCTCGCCATCGTAGTCCGTGTTGCCCTCGGCATCGGAATCCAGCTCGGACAGGGCAAACAGATCCGGCGGCGGTCCCGGCGGTACACCGAGCCAATCCTTTTCCTCGTCCTCCTTGGACTTCTCCGCCTGTGCCTCGTTGGCAGCTGCATCGCTGTTCTTGGCCACGCCTGGCGGAGCACCAGGGGCATAGGGCGGCAGGGCCATGGTCATGGGTGGCGGGGGAAGCCGAATGCCAACGGCGGCACCGAATCCCGCGACGACCGGTCCGCCAGCGGTGCCGGTAGGACCGCCAGGTATGGCCGCCGACACCGGTGCGGGCAGGGGAATCTCATCGATCTGGACGCTCTGGGCGTGCTTGACACTCTCGTAGTACTGCTGCTTCTTCAGGCGCTTCTTCTCGTACTCCACCTCCTTGCGCTTGAGGTCCGCCCAGTGCTCGGGCTCGTCGTTGTGCTGGAAGAGGGATAAGTGGGCGGTTAAGGACGGTCATTCATCTCGACAACCTTCGAGCCAATCTTACATAGAGTCGCATCACCCGGTCGAAGGTTTCCTTCAGCTTTTTCCGCTTGTCGCGCAGCACCTTCTCGTTGAGTGGCGATGGCTGCAGCACGTTGTACTCTGTGAATGGAAGGTACTGAGTCAGTGGCTGAAAGGTACGAGTGCCTGCCCTCGTGGTTACCCACCCATCTCGTCGATCTTCTCCATCTCCTCGAGTATCTGTGAGGGATCCTTGTTCTTCAGCACCGCCGCCCGCACCATCTGGCGCTGCCTCTTGTTCTTCTTGAGCTCCTTCTTGCGCGCCTCCTTGCCTGAAAGTGTGGTGGATGGGTGCCTGGTGGGTTACATGTGGGATGTGGGGCCAATGGTAGTACTTACGCGCCTGGTCCGTGGGATTCATGTACTTGCCACTCTTGGTGGTGTTGATGGAGCGGCGCCCCATCTTGCCGGCGATTTACGGTGGCTGCAACTCAACGAAATGTCAAAACCGAGTGGCGGCCTCTTAATAAGGTTATCCGGTAGTTCCTTCCTGCCCAGCGTTGTATTTTTCTTTAATAATAATGCTTTTATTTATTTATTTATTGTGCTGGGATATGTTATCGCAGAACGATAGGTCCGATAAAAAGCCTGCTGATATCGATTTTTGAAAGGCGATTGCACAGTACCAAAATTAACACTACTCTAGCGGTGGTAATGTAACAGTAACAGTAAATACTGGCGGGAAATAGCTAACAGCTAGATAAATAATTCAAATGTATCACTTTATTATTATTATTTACTTTACTATTATTATTATTTACTTTACTACTATTATCGCATATGTAGAGGAACGCCCAAATACTTAATTCTATAAACTTAATATTTCTACCATTTGAATTTGTGTAAAATAGGCAATAAAAACCGGATCAAACTTCAAGGATTCACTAAATAAAAGCCTTTACGGCATATACATTTCTTCTTATTACATTTAGGATACTATATTTCTATTCGAAAATTCGACTTATAGGAAAGGTAACATTAATTTGTTAATTCAAAAATAGTCTTTAAAATAAATTTTAATCTTAACAAAAAGATCATAGAATGTTATTGAAACTTATTTATATACACACTTGCTGCATGCATATTATGTATAGCTGGTTATACATAAGGTTTTTAATATAATCTTTATTAAATGTCATAATAATTATGGCATATATGAGTGGTTTGCACCTTTTCAAATGTAATAAATGTATTAAAGTACCATACATTCATTACAACTTGTGAGTGAAGCCCTAAAAGCGTGACATTTTGAGCAGGGAGCAGGTTCAAGCCGATGCAACTGGCGGTGGCTGGCTTTTAATTTACCCGCTATAAGTCGCTTCCGGCCGTTTGCCAACACTGGCGGCCCGGCGATTTTTGTTTGTTTGTTAGCGGCAGAAGCCAATCGATTCATTTAAACTATTATAAATAAATATTGTTGTTATTCGCTCGTGAAGATGTCTGGGAATCCGGACAGGAGTCTGGCGGACCTGTTCATGGACTGGCGCCTGGGGGACGAGAATGAGGACCCGGCGGCGGCAGGCTGTGACCCAGCCGTCAGCCCGGCCAGCACAACCCGATCCCAACTGGTTCATTTGAAGTCGCCGTGCAAGGTGCCCCAAACCGAAATCACCGAAACCCATACGGAGCCCAACGACAGTGTTATATTTGTGGACGCCGACATCAGCAGCAGCAGCAGCAACAGCAACAGCAGCGTAATTTTGGTGTCATCCGGGGTGTCCAATGAGTCGTTGGTCAGCTGCCTCCACTCGTCCCAGTACCACAGCACCTCGGAGAACGTAACCATCGAGGAGACCACAGACTGCGAGTTCGGACACTTGTCACTGGACTCGGACACCAACCGTGAGTGGCCAGCATCATGACAACTGGCTCAGATCAGGCCTAACATGCACATTCCCATTCCGCTTGCCGTAGGTCCTGGCGCCGCCGACATGGATGCGCCGAAGTTCTCCTTGAAGCGACACTCCCCGGATCCCGCGGACCACGATCTGGAGATCAAGAAATGTGAGTGCGTGAGAGCCGCCTTTCATCCTTCGAAAGGATCAAAGAATATCCTTAAGACCCAGCAACTCCCTAGCTTTAAGCCTTGTAAACCCCGAACGATTGTTCTTGAAAGAGGGTAATCTTTTTAAGTGAACTCTTGGCTTGATCTCATATCTTTCCTGAGGAGCATGCTTCGTTAATAGTTAAGTAACCCCTAGAGCATAATGATAACCATGTGGCGACTCGGAAATGCGAGGTGGAGATGAGGAAAACACCGAGCGAAGATGCCCATGGTGAATACTTAGTATCTCAATTCTTGTGCCATTTGTTTCGCTTGGTATTCAAGCAGTTTGGTGGTATTTGTAGTTATGATTCATATCCTATTATATAGTTGCTGGCTTTTTTGAATAATCTTACACAGCATCGGACCGTTCGCAGAGTCCGACTGATATTGTCTCTTAGAGAATGATGTTAAAATACCTATACGTGGGTCGTAATTCTTAGGTCCTAGTACTAGTGCCTGCGCGGACGTCGCCACAATGAGGAAGAGAAGGGCTTCGGGTCATGGTGACGATGATCCGGCTTGTAAGAAACGTGAGTTGATGAATTCGAAACGAACTACGTCTGTGAAATTACATCATTGTTGATTATTTATCTACTGGTATAGGAAGACTTTTAAGCGTGCTAAAAGCAGGAAAAGTATTTTTTCATTTACGAGTAGTTTTTAACTTTTAAGAAACCCCTTTATTTTTTTTTGTTTTTTATTATTACTTATTTTTATTTTAATTTGCCCGCTGGCAGTATTTTATTATAACAATACCAATACTTTTGTTTGCTTTCCTCATTTGCTGATGTACAACATCAAAAAGAGTGTTCTATTTTTTGATTTTACAATAAAATTCTTAGTAAGTCTTCTTCAATAAATCACAAATAACTTTTAATTACGGTCCCTGATTTAGTTACATAATTAAATTTGTTAGAAAATATTACACCTATAATGTTCATATTTCTTTATATAGTCTATCGACTAGGGGGCCTTCCCGGTTAAATAAGATTATGTTCTTAAATAATTAATATCATCACAAATATATTTTTAAATAAGTAGAAACTGCCATGTAGATATCACCAAAATATATTAAAATCCTATAAGGAGAACTCAAGTACAGTGAGTATTAAAGGACCTGTAAAGAATCTTTTTAGGAAATAAGTTTTAATTAAGATAATATGCCCATGTAAATATATTAGACTTAAAATGATTAGTATTTTTAAAAAAATTGCCTAGATTGCGGGAACCCAAATACCTTAATTATACGAAATCCATTTACTAATAATAAAAACCAAACCAATTGCCTACTATTTCCTTTTTATTAAAACCCTTTTTTTTATATTTTCATCATGCAGTCCATCGGAATCTGGACGAGGTGGCCACCCCCTCGAATCGCTCGGTGGTGACGCGCAGCGGTCGCGCCGTGGTGACGCGCATGAACCACGCGTTCGACTACTCCTCCTCGCAGTCGAAGGACGACGGCGAGGAGGACTCCGATGACCAGTGGCTGGACACCGACGACGAGGAGTACCAGCAGGCTCTGGAGTTCGTGCAGCCCAAGTGGCATGGGTGCAAGCGGCGCAGCCTGGGGAACAGCAGCAGCAGTGCCTGCAGCACCGATGACAGCCAATCCTCGCCGGTGGCAGCGTCTTCCATTGTCTATCTCGAATTGGGCGAGCAAGTCGCCGTCGTAAGGGACGAGCCAAAGGCCAATATCGCCCTCGAGGATGATGGGGAACTCAAGACGCAGATGCACAAGTTTCTGGGCCTGATGGCGGCACGTCGCCGGCTCTACAATCCAGCGACCGACCACGATCCGGAGGAACCGCAGGAGAGTGTGGATAACCTATCGATCAGTCGTCTGCTGGACTCATCCCGTTCCTCGGCCACAGGCCTAGTCACGCCCTCACCCAAGCGCCTTACCCAGTCTCCCCGGACCCCGACGCCCACCTGGTCGAGCCTGAATTTGTCGCATCGCCGCCGCCCCACCCAGGAGGAGCGCCAGACGAAGATGTTCGACGACATGGTGTTGCAGGCCAATGCCAATTCGTACGAGGAGCAGACGCCGGATGCGCTCAAGGAGCCCATCGATCTGAGCGAACTGCCGAGCCGCAAGCAAGTGGCCCTCATCTGCCGCCGCCACAAGAGCAGCATTGCCTGCCTGGAGCAGCACCCGCTCTTCTACAGATTCGTCGAGTCGCTCAACCGTGAGTTCTGTGTGTGCTCCATGGTTTAATTCTAGTTGCCAAGCCTCTACCTTTCAGCGAGGACCTCCATTAACATGTGTCACCCGCTGGCGCTGAGCTACAGGGAGAAAAGCTTCAACGACTGCAAAGTGGCCCTGTCCAAAGTGCTCTTCAATATGTTCAACCACGCCATCTTCCACTGCGGCCTCATGGCGCCGATCGTTTGGAAGCGCGGCATGACCACGCACTGCAAAAGCGAACTGCAGGTGGCCGCCTCCGGGAGGCGCACCGCCCGCATTCTGCTGTGGGAGAACATCAGCCAGCCGGGCATGCTCATCCAGCCGCTGCTCCACGAGATGTGCCATGCGGCGGCCTTCGTTTTCAACCGCGAGACGGGACATGGCGACAACTGCCGCAGATGGTGAGAGCCGGACCCTGGGATAGGCTCTTCCTCAAAGGGATATTGAGCTTATTAAGTCCCATCATTGGTTGCGAATCTATATAAGCTTTTACTCACCTGTATCCTCCACTGCCTAGGGTCTACCAGGCGAAGAGCGCGATGCCGGAGCTTCCGACGGTCGAGGACTGTCAGGCCACCTTCAAGTACACCTGCACCATGTGCTGCCGCTGCTCGTACGGCAGGATCGAGTTCGAGCTGGACCGCGTGCGCTGCCACTACTGCCAGTTCGAGGTGGCCGTGAAGCCGTGCCGCAAGGATGAGATCTGCCACGGCACCCGGCCGGACTTCACGATCACCCCCTTCAAGTCCTTCGTCCGCGAGAACTACCTGAAGCTGGGCGAGGAGGGCGGCAGCACGCACAGCTCCAGGATGAGGCTGCTCAACGAAGAGTACAAAAAGATGAACGCCCCCACGGGCTAGGGTGCAGTGCCTTTGTTACGTTCTAGTTTATAGTTTATATTTTTTACGTTAACTACCAATTCACAAACTATTTAATGGCGAATGAATACTGACTAAGGACCCCCACAAGAATGCCGGTGGCTCATGAGAAATAAACTGTGACATACTTATTATTTTTTAGTAGAAACTAAGAATTTTTTTTGACAAAATAAACACAAGATGTAGATGTAATTGAATGTAACTTCGTGGTTTAACTAAGCTTTGTTTGAACCAAGGTCACTGTCGTTTAATCCCGCTGCAACGCTTGCCAAAGTAAAGTCAACACGGGTTCTTATACTAGTTTTACATTTATTTTGTAATCTTCCAAATGGGTTTCCTGGGCGCAGGCTAACCCATCATGCCCTTGCTGCGCTTGAAGGCTGCTCCCGCCTTGCGATTGTGATTGGCACGCGAGGATTTGTGGGCCTCCTTCTGCTCACGGCTGCGTTGCGTTTGCTGCGACTGCCCCTGGCCCTTGGGTGCTCCCACCACAGAGGGATTGGAGTGTCCACCACCTCCGCCGCCGCCACCACCTCCTCCTCCTCCGCCGCCGCCTCCTCCACTTCTCTGTCCGTACTTGGCCATCTGGCGCTGTTGGTAACGGGCGCGTATCACCTCTGGATTTTCGCAGAAGTCCCTATTGTTACGCTTGGCCGCCTCCGTATCCGAACCGCTGTTCGAGCTCTCCTCGTCCTCGTCCTCGTCCTCCACCTCATCCTGTGCCTCGTAGGCGGAATTGGCGGCAGCGCCCTGCAGTCTAGCCCGCAGCAGGCTCACCGGCGGCGCCTGGCCTTCGTTCAGGGCCTCGTAGCTGTCGTCGTACTCATCGTCATACTCGCCACTCTCCAGCGGCGTCTCCTCCACCATGGCGTACTGCTGGTAGCGCTCCTTCAGCTGCTGCACATCACGCTTGTCATCGAGCAGCTGCTCCGCATTGCGCGGCGCTCCGGGCAGGCCCTTGCCCTGCTTTATGATGCACTCCGGCTGGTCGCGCGTCAGCACATCGTAGCGATCGCCATCGTGGACGTTAAAGTGGCGCACGCCCGTCTGGCGTTGCAGCTTGTCCTGCGGATCGGGCGGCACATAGACCTCCTGTCGATCCATTGGCGCCAGATCCGGCGGCAGGTTGTCGTCGAGAATGGCAGCAATGGCCTGTTCGCTGTTCTCGTAGCGGGTGAGCAGGCGCCGGATGAAGCCCGTGCCCAGATCGGGCAGCACGTCCAGCACGGCTGTGACCTCCAAGTCGATGTCCCTGGCGGTTCCGTTGGCCGCCGTAGCTGACTGCTGTGGTGATGTGCGTGAAGAGGTCTCCTCCTCGTATTCGTCCTCCTCCTCCTCGGTGTCCAGGTTGCTGGCCATGTCGTCGGCCATTATGCCGCCGGGGCAGCTGCTCAGCGCCTTCTGGTAGCCGGCTATCACAAAGTCCACCTTGTAGTTCTTGCTGCGGACGCGGAGAGGCCAATTAACACAGGTGGGATCTCAAATGAAGTGGACAACTTACATATTGGGGCAGCGTTGGAGCAGCAAGTCCATGTCGTGCTCCAGGGGAAACTGTCGCTGGTAGTCCACCACGAAGGTCTGGGCGGATAGGCACTCCTGCAGCAGCTCCACCAGCTGCTGGCCCCGGCCCGTCTCCATCTGCAGGCTGACCAGGCGACGGATGACGAAGAGGAACTGCTGGCGCGTCTCGTTCAGCCAGCGTAGGGAGCTGGCCCTCGGGTTGACCATGTAGATGTTCTTGTACAACATGGGCACGGTCATGTCATAGAAATTGGCAATGCTGCGAGAGAGAGAGAGAAGGAAAATATAATCTCGCAGAGCGAATACTAGAAGCACTCAAAATGATCTCACCTCTGACCCAAACGCAGTTGTTCGATGGTCTCCACCAGGTCGGGGCACAGGAGCAGGAGCAGGCGCAGCGTGTAGGCGCAGTCCATGGCGAAGAGCACCACGTCGTCGTAGGGCGTCTCCAGGTCCGCGTCCAAGGGCGCCCCGCCGCCGGCGCCCTCGCAGCCCTCGTTCTCCACCTGGATCTGCATGCTGAGGAAGGCGCTCTCGTAGAAGGCAAGCGCCTCCTTCAGGTCCTTGCGATACTCCGGTTGCATGCGCAGCACCTTCTCGAAGAGCTCGCGCAGCAGCTCCACATTCGTGGGCTCCGCATCGCCCACGGCAATGAGCAGATCGAAGAGCATTGGCACCGAGATCAGGTAGTTGCTGTACAACAGGCTGCTGTGCTGCTGGGCGCTGATCCACTCCGAGTCCGACTCCTTGCTGGTGCACAGTCGCATCACCAGGCGCACCACGAGATCGAGCAGCTGGCCGTAAAGGAGGCTGGCCTGCTCCTGCTCCTTGGACTGGCTGGTGTTCGGTTGTCTGTAGTAGGGATTGGCGCGCTGCAGGAATGTGACAATGGCCGCCATGGCCGACTCCTCGTAGACCATGTAGGACCAGAATCTGGCGGGGATTTCAAAGGAGTATGGTCAATACAATGAGGGGGCAACGGAACGGAGGGCCACACTCACTCGTGCTGACTGAGGCTCAGCAGGAACTCCATGTCCTGGCGGCAATTGTTGGCCGCAAAGGTCCACTCCTCCAGCGCTGCTCCGGACTTCAGGTGGCCATAGGAGCCCATCAGGCAGAGGTAGCTGCCGAAGGGCTTCTCGCGGCGCACCCAGTGCTCGTCCTGCCGAAGTAAAAGTGTTAATTCATAACAGGGAGCACCATAATGACCACCCACCAGTGCCGGAACATGCCTGCGCACCCCATCCTGTCCAGAAAGCGCTAGCTTCAGTTCGCCCAGCGGCAGCTTTTGCGGGTTGCAGTTGTTGTTGTTGCTGGCGTCGTTGTCCAGCATGGCGGCGCCCTGACTTGGCTGGGATTAACTAGTTAACTAGGATATTTGGCCCAATGGAAAGTGAACTTTTGCGAATTTCGTGCAGCGCAAGGTGGCCGCACGTTGGCGAGGTGACGCACGCAAGTGCAGCTTGTGACGTCAGAGTGTTTTGGCGGAGTGTTGCCAGAGGTTTAGCGGGAAGCGACCCAGCGGTATCTAGCGGGAAAAAGCTAGAATAGAAAAAACGAAAGAAATTCAAAATCTATTTTACATATATTCAAGTAAATCATTTTGAAAGCAAAATCCTAAAAACCTGGATTTAAAACAATGTTTGTTCTTTGTTTAATAGTTCAGAACATTTTGTAAGCAAGCATAAGCACAAAAAATTGAAAGATGTGTATTTAAAAAAAATAAAATAAAAAACACATTTAAAATTTTTTTAAAATAATTTTTTCCAAAAATATCAAAGGAAAAAGTGAAATTTTTAGTTTTTGATAAATGTACTTACATAAAAAAATAAAAAAAAAACTAAATGTTGGGGAACTACCAACAAAATAAAATTATTTCCAGGTATATATTACCAAAAACCTTTCTTAAAAACAGTGCTCCTCATCGATAAGTAGCCTCGGTACAAGCTGTCAGTGTCAAACTTCAAACCCTGCTCTTCCTCCGAATAATTTCAGTTTGTTCGAAACTCCCGAGCGGAGAACTTGCTCTTCCAAGTGTTTATCCATTAAAGCCCCATAAATATTGTGATTTGTTTATTTGCTGTGCTTCGACGGCCGCGCTCTTGGTATTTTCAAATTAGAAGTGTCTAAGCGAGCGAGAATGAAGCCCCTTGCAGAGCTCAAGGTGCCCAGCTTTACGGTGGAGTACCAGGGAACCACTTTCACGTACGCCAGCCCCACATTCGGAGAAGCCTCCTTCGACTTTCTGGCCCAAACGATCAGAGGAAGGGACCCGAACACATGCAGAATTATTTTGATCTGTCAGCAGAATGCCGAGGCCGAGCATCTGAAATCGGAGCTCGCCGGTCGCGATGTGAACACACTCCTCCTGGAGGCGGCCGACCCGATGGCCCACCAAGTGCTGCTCCTCTGGTCGAAGGGGGTAAGTTTGCTCTAAAAATTACATGCTTAAATATTAAATTAAACATAAAATAAATTAAAAAATTAAAATTAAATGAATTCTATGTGGGTAATCGAACTCTGTTCTCTATAAGGATATAGAAAAATACATCCACTGCAAAAATTATTGAACATATTAAAGTTAACTTATAGAAAAAAATATTTTTTTTGGTCTCTTAAAATATTAATACGATTTTTTCAACCTATTTCCAGTACATTCACCAAGCTCTGATCCTTTGCGATGCCATGCTTAATCATCTCGAGGGACTTGGGGTGAATTTCGTGATCCATACGACGCTGCCGCCGTTGAAACAGTTTCAGGAGCGTTGGGAGATCCTGAGCAAGTCGGCAACCAAAGCCGAAATGTTGGTGATAACTGCTCAAGACAAAGGAACAAAGATTTCTGGTAAAAATATTATAAAACCAGAGACGGAAAAAGGGGAAACCCCAACCCCCCTCAAAAGGGAGGTCAAATCGGAACCGGAAGTGCCACTACCTCCTCAGGATCCAAGGCCTGTGGTCAAGATGGAACCCAAGCATCTTCAGAGCCTCAGCGCAATGGATGGTCAAGCGCAGATGGTGGCCTTTGGAAAATCGCTATTTTATCCAACAGGCTCTACCTCTGCCCTCGAGACAATCCCAAAATCGTCTCATAACTCCCAACTTGCTGATAATGAGGATAAGACCCTAGAAGACTTTATGGAAAAGTTCCTAAAACTGAGCTGCGATGAGTCCACAAATCAAGAAACTTCACTGCTTCCACGTGGCAAGCCTTCAAAACACGAATCCTCTCCAGAAACCTCTCCGGTGGCAGACCTGCGTTTGTGGCATACCAAACGACCAATGGAGGCTTCGGAAGTTGAGTTACAGAACTTCTTTGGGTCTTGCAGACTTCAAAGTGCTCCTCCGCCCATTGTGCCTCCTGGAGAGTCGCTCTCCCTGGAGCTGCCTCCAGATCTCGTTGGCATTGATGACACCCTCTCCCTGGATTCGTTCCAAACTGGGGAGGACTCTCCTCTGCTGGATCCCTTGGATGATTCACTCACTGCCGGCGGCATCACTGCCTATAACTATGGCGTTCTGGCCTGGAGTCGCCACCTGATCGTTCCGTGCTACGATCTGGGCGGAGTGGCGGGCATGAGCAACGCCACCAGGAGTGCCATACATCAGCTGGGTGTGGCCAAGTCGCGGGCCAAGGCCGTCCAGCGATTCGCCTGGCCACATGTCTCCGCGGGAAAGCCCCTCATCGTTGTGGGCAACACGCAGACCGGCAAGACGTGGTGCTATCTGCCCACCTTGTGCCAGCGCAGCCACGAGGAGCTGCAACGCCGTCCAGCGGACGACCATGGCCCCACCAGCATCTTTGTGTGCGCCAACCAATCGCAGGGCAACCAGATCGGCCGCTGGATGGACTCGCTCCTCCGCTCGCTGGGCAATGAGGCGGGCCTGGAGGCGGTGGTCAACCACTGGGACAGGGCCAATGTGGCGGACATCGCCGGCCGGCTCAGTCAGCCCGTGGGAATCCTGCTGACCAGCGTGGACCTGCTGCTCCAGCTGCTGTCGCATCACTCCAAGAAGGCGCCCATTTTCGATGGCGCAGCGGTGAAGTACATAGCCCTGGATAACCTGAATGACATGGTGCGCCTGCTGCCGGATATCACCATGAAGGTGATCAAACGTTTGCCCGAAATGTTCGACTTGGGCCAGAATAAGTGCCAACTCTTTGTCTCCGGACGGAATTGGCTGAATGACCTGATGGTGCAGCGCATCCTGCCGCTGATGCCCGATGTCCTCATCCTCTTCGACGACGCCTTGGAGGCCAGCGTCTATGGCGGCGTTGAGCTGGACACTAGGATAGTGCCGGAGGAGCAGAAGATCGAGCGCTTGGTGGCTCTCTTCAGGGACACCAATCTCGTCGAGGAGCGCACGGTTGTGGTCTGCTCGAGCGCAGACGAGGTGCTCCTTCTCCGCCGTAGGCTGGACAAGAAGGGGATAGACGTGCAGACCTGCATCTCGGAGTCGTGCTTCCCCCAAGTCGCCCGCTGGCGGCGGGATTGCCCGGCCTGCCCGCTCCTGGTCTCCGACGATGTGGTGTCGAAACTAAGATGTGGCTACGTAGTCCTGCTCATCCACTACAGCTGGTCCACCAGTTGGATGCGGTTCAAGCACCGCTTCAGCCTGTTCTACAAGAACTACAAGACGGTGCCACCAAAGCAGCGCGGTCAGTCCGTGATCTTCGCCCAGGAAACCGAAGTGGACACCATCTGGCTGATGGCCGACTTTCTGCTGAAGCACGGCCTTCCGAGGCCCACCCACTTGCTGGACATTCTGGCCCAGCGCCGCCTGGCAGAGCCACTGCACCCGGCCAGGCTTAAGCTCTGCCGCCAGCTGTCTGCCTACGGGGATTGCCTGAGGAACAGCTGCCAGTATCGTCATCTGCTGTGGCGGCAGGAGGTCGTGCCGCCGGATCACTACCCCACCAAGGGGGAGATTCGCTTCACGGTCCTGGCTGTGAGTATTTTAGATATGAATCTTGCCAATTAAGACCACCGACTCACCTTCCATGTGTCCGCCAGTGCAACAGCCCAGCCCATCTATCCGTGCGTCTGAACGACCAGTTTCCCACAGTGGCCCACTTCCTCGGCGTTCCGATGACCCATCTGGGCCAGCAGGTGCAGCGCCACTACGAACTGGAGGAGCACCGACACCGGCATCCGAGTCCTGTGCCCGGCGAGAGGGTGGTGGTGAAGAACCTCAACCGCTACGAGCGGGCGGTCGTCCTGGACGTGGAGGGCGGCAAGGTCTCGGTGCAACTGCTGGACACGTCCACCGAGATCCTCAGCTACAACGCCAGCCAAGTGTACGTCTGCGAAAAGATCTTTAAGGTAGGTAATCAATATATTAAGCTTTCATTTATAACACAATGTATTATCCTCTTGCTTACTTATATATGATATATGATTGTATCTCAAAAATCTTGATATCAAATATCATAAAAAAATATTAAATTAATCTTCATCTTATGTCGAATATATGTTATATATAGACTATCTTATGTGCTTAGTAATATCATGCACTTCTTCCTAAATTTAGAGAACTTCTTGAGCTATCTCTAGGCCTTATCATGTTTTATCCCTGGTTGATCTTAAATATGTAAAAATATAATATAATAATATGTCCTATATCATAATATAGACATATAACTCAGTAAATTAATATATGTTGATATACCCTAAGTAATATCATATTCTACATTCCACTAATGATTTTATATAAATATATAAAAATATAATATAATAATAGTATATCAACATATAATTCATATAGCACACTAAATTAATATATGCTTGTAGTTGATATATCCTAAGTAATATCATATTCTACGCTCATAATATTTTATTCTTATAATATCTTAAATATCCCTGAACCCTTTGCAGGACCAACCGAGGGAGGCGATGGAGGTGAGGATCACTGGCCTGGAGCCGGGCAGCCTGGACCGCATCTGGCCCGAGGACGTGCGCAATGTGGTGCGCAACCAGTTCTTCAGCCGCACGCAGAACAGACGGAGTCGCGAGTTCTCCGCCGTCGTGCAGGCCACCATCCAGGAGACCATCTTCGTGCGCGATGTGGTCGACAGCGAGGGCAACGACCTCCGCAGCTTCGTGGCAAATCGCTTCCGCGTCTATCAGGAGGAGCGCTGCCTGGACAAGCTCATCAGGATGGTCCTGAGCTCCGAGCCCAAGCCGTGCCTGATAAGCAATTAGTTTTACATTGAATCCTGCTCGCCTGAACATTTTTATCTCCTCAATGGGCTTACATTTTAACACGAAACGAAAGCGTTTACATGCTTTCATGATTTTTGACATTTTTCGAACATTGGCAATTGATTATTCCTGCATTTGAAACATAATACTTAATTATGGAACTATTCTACACTCCTTATTCTCATATACTTGATGAAGTTCAACTTTCTGCGCTGTTATTATATTGCAATGTTCCTCTCGTTTAATAAATTGCAGGAACTTAACAAAGTCTTTATAATGGTTTGCGTTGGGTTTGGTTGGTTAACCATGAAAACATCAACTTTTACATCTAACTAAGGACTTGATTTTTAAGAAATGATACATTAGAACTGATCAAAATCAGCTATTACTAGGTATAATACAATATATATAACAACAGAACTTAATATACCATATATTTATACGATCTACTTGGGTAGAGGATAGGAAAACCTACTTAGTGTTAAATACTTCCACACTAATCGATACAAGTAATACCCATTACTTTACCTATATCTCTTTAACTTCCATATCTAACTGAAGAACCGTTTGCTTGCCCTGTGAAGGTGTTTGTCCATGTGTAGAGTTCGCCACTTGCGCAATTAATGTCGTTTTCCAATGTCCTAATCATGCGACAGCCCGACGAGGTAGGCTCCCAGTGCATCCCAGTGCCGCAAGTAGTGATCCCTCCTCGTTTTCCAGGGCAAGTGCCACATCTGTAAGCGGGTTTTCTGTTGCGGCAAGTGCCGCCAGAATCATCAGTTCAAGACCCACGCCATTGCTGTGCGAGAGCCATTGGGATTGAAGGGCTCCAGCGGCGGCGCCGGCATCACGGAGCACCGCCATCAAATGGAGTCGGGAGCGACCACCATCTATGTGTTCTGCCCCATTTGCGAGCGGCAGCCGCTGCTGCTGCGCGAGGAGATGCACGGCGAGCTGCTGGCCCACATCGAGACGTGCCACCTGCCCCTGAGATGCCGCAAGTGCCAGCGCAACTATACGCGCGTCGACGATCTGCGGGAGTTCAGCAAGTGTGTGGATCAGCAGCAGAGCTGCAATGATCTCACCGCCGACACGGAGAGCTCCAAGGTGACGGTGAAGAAGGCGCCCAACAGCACCGCCATCTCCACGCAAACCTCGCCGGGCGTCACGCCCATTTCGCTGATCAACATGCGCTGGAAGGCCAAGAGCCGGCTCACCCACGAGGAGTTCATCAGCGACAGCGTCTCCTCCATACGCAACCTGTCCTCGTTCAGCAACAGCTCCATCCGCCGCTCCATTGGCCACCTGAGCGTGAATCCGCCCGAAACGGCCGGGAAGGGCAAGGTCATTCGATCCACATCCACGCCGCTGCAGGTGGAATCCGTGTTTGCCAAGCCCAAGGAGCCGATCATCTTCAATGCCTCCAATGGCGGGCATGTGTCCAGTATCTACCACGAGGAGCCGAGTCCGGCCTTGGAGAGCAATCCCGTCCAGCAGCAGCAACAGCAGCCGTTGCAGCAGCGCGCCTGGAAGATGGGCGCCCGGAATAAGATGAGCGCCGCCACACCTCTGCGCCAGGTCATGTCGAAGAGCATACAGAAGGCCTTCGTGGAGCACGGCGGTATGCTGGTCCACCAGCCGCCATCCGCGGTGATTCAGCGTCGCGTCCGCCTCGATCTCAGCGAGCACAGTTCCTGCGAGGCGGCAGGATCCTCCGCCCTGGACCTGCGCCTCTCGCCAGCCGTGCGGCGCACGCAGAGCGAGTCCAGCAGCTCGGAGGTCAGCAGCAGCTCCAGCTGCTCGCGCAACACCGATCTCTACAAGCGTCCGTTTCTGCTGTCCGCCCAGAAACTCACCACCGAATCGATCATCATCACCCGAATGAACTCCAACTCGCAGGAGAGCTCCTCCACGGTGTACAACTCGTGCGAGAGTGTGGAGATCATACGCTCCACCTCGGAATCGGCTGACCTCCATGTCCATGTGCCGGCCATAACGCCGCTCCGTGTGACTGGCGCCGGGATCAATAAGAAGCAGATCAAGTTCGAGACGCCGCCGAAGGGCAGCGGCCAGGAGCTGATGGCGCATGGCGAGGGCGACGAGACCAAGGATCAGTTCTTCACCCCGGATCCTGGAACGCCGGAACGACCAGATCGGCGTCATCGTCAGGCGATTGTGCCGCGCCAGCTGAGCGGCGAGTTTTCGCCCAAGAAGGAGAAGGCCAAGGAGAAGGAGATGGCGGTTTTGGCCCTGGTCTCGCCGCCATTGCAGCGTCCGAGGGCGCGTCCTCCGTTGCGCGAGTGTCGCCAGCGAAGGGTCTTCAGCGGCGTGCAGGATGTGGGCGAGCCGGAGGAGCCGGACGAAGAGGAGGACGAGGTGTTCCGGCCCACGAACGCCTCCACGCGCAACGACAAGCGGCAGGAGCCGCCCAACTCCGGCCGCCTGTGGTCGCTGATGACCTCCATGATGCGGCTGCCGGCCAGCCTGCGCGGCGAGAAGGAGGTGGATGGCAGGGATGTGGAGCAGGATAAGGAGAACGCCGGCTCGGTTTCGCTTATCCGCCGCTGCGCCTCCATCGCCGGCTCCCTGGTGCGTCCCGGCGGCAAGGAGTCGGTGTCCTCCATGGAGGACAACCAGAGCCTCAAGAGGAAGCGCACCCAAACGCTGGACAACCAGTACTGCAGCCCGCTGTCGCCGTCCAGCTCCTCGAAGCGCTACCGCATCCGGCCCAGGGAGCCCATCGAGCGCATGCGCCGCCACTAGGAATTAAGCTTTTAATTGCAAATTTGTGTTTTTATTGTGAATTTCTTTTTTAATAAATGTTTGGTCTAGCATTTGCCGTTATGCGGAGCGTTGCCACTTGGACAAGATCACTTTGTCGCACTGGCAACTCTGACAGCTTTATTTCACGCTTTTTAGCATTTTTTCTGAGGTTTGTAAGCAAAGGGTCTATAAAAAAGAATTGTGTAAATATATTTCCAGCCATTATTTGATGGTACACTCTTTATTTTAACTATTTGGTGTTTAAGGAAACCCAAAAGCTCAGCTTAGAACTGGCCTCGTGTAGAGGGGCCTTAGGCAGAGCTGCCATATCGATTAAATGATCCTGTGCCCACGCCAAAACAAAGCAAAGCGCAATTAATTAATTTAATTTGAATTTTTAAAGCGACAGCGGATTGTGGGATGTCCAAGCCGCGGTCCGGTAAGCTCCAGACGCCCTCCGGCGGCGCTGGCTTTGACGAGGCGGACGCGGTCAAGCTGTGGATCCACTGCAGCAGGTGCTACGAGCTGTTCGCCGAGAAGAGGTTCGGCTTCTTCCTGCTCGCGTGCCACCACGTTTTCTGTGAGAAGTGCATCAAGGTGACGGCCGGGCGCACGCCCAGCGACGCCCCCATCTACGAGTGCTCCACCTGCAAGGGCAGAGTGCGCGGCCGCCAGATAACCAACATGATGCCGAAGCTCTTCAAGGACTACTTCCACCCGGAGCCCTACAACCTGACCAACGACACCGTGGAGAAGTTCCAGAAGCGCAACCACATGCACTTCGACAGGTTCAAGAAAAGGAAGGTGCGGATGAGTATTCCTTGCTCTAGGATCTTCAAGACAAGGAAACAAAGCTCTGAAATGATTACCTGCCCAGGTTTACAGGGTCTTTAAACGCTCCTTAAATCTCGGAATATATCAAGAACTCACCCACCTATTTAGAAAACCTTTTAAATCCTTGTAAAACAATTCAATTTCCTAAGTATTGTACCAAACACTTGATATTTTATATTTGATTCTCCTGTTTCCGCAGGAGTTGGAAGTGAACAAGTTGACCAAGGACACCGAGTTGGCCAGGGCCCTGTGCCAAAAGCGCCTGCAGGAGATGCAGATGCTGCGCGTGGAGCGCAAGAAGCTGTCGCAGCGGATGAAGCACATAAAACTGGTGAATCAGAAGGCGGAAATGCAAAGGTTCGTCTTGTTATACACATTTCCTGCATCCCCACTGACGTGTTTAATTGCTACGCTCCCTAGGATTGCCCAGGCCCAGGTGAACCGCTCGCTGGAGACGACAAAGTCATCATCACCTGCACCGGATTCCACTCGTGCACGCATTCGAGGTAGTGAAGACTCCCAGGCCCCCAGGCGAAGAGCTTCAAAGGACTCGACTCGCAGTACTCAATCTAAGCGAAGGCATGTCACCGGCTTCAGGCATCACCCAAATCACTCCTTCATTCTCTAATCTAATTTTCGAATAAGAAACTCTACAATATCGTTGAGTAAATAGCTTAAAACTCATGTAAATAGCTTGGAACTGCGAAAGTAAGATGTTTTTGGACTCAAAAGTACTCTAACCTTTACATTATCAACTTGGTTATCCGAATAAAAGTTTACGTTAAACATTAAAGTTGAATTCCATATAAATATATTACATATTAAGAGGTTTACGCAATGAGCATAACAACTTATACTGTTAAATAAATAATGGACTACATAAATTACAAGTTAAAACTTACAATTCTCTGTGAATTTATATTTTTCTTCAAACTTAACGTGCAATTTGCTGTGAACTTACATTTATTTCTTTCACATTACTGTTAAGTTAACATTCTCTGTAAACATTCCCCGCCAACACTAACAGCAACGAATACGATAAATCGATAAATCCTTTCGTGAATCAAACCAGCGGCCACAATCGATGCCTGAAATATCGATTGTATCGAATGAACATCTGCAAAAAACGCATAAAAAAGTGAATTAAAAAGGAAGCCAAAAGTCAACGAGCGGCGAATCCGGCGCTTCCCCACGCTGCGCACCAGGACTAGGACACCGGATACGGACACGGAGCCGAAGATGACCGGCAAGGCGGGCGGGGTGGTGGTGCTCAACTGCCGGACGTGCACGCGTGCCTGCAAGCAGCACAAGCCGCTGCATGAGGAGATCGAGCTGGGACCGGAGGGCAGCACCACGCTGGCCAGCATGCTCCACTACTGCGCCGGGCTCTCCTTCGAGCCGCAGGACGGCGCCGCCATGCCGCAGCACATCTGCCTCAACTGCCTGCACCTGCTCGAGCAGGCGTTCAACTTCAAGCGCATGGTCATCGACTCGGATGAGCTGCTCCGCCTGGGCCTGGACGAGGCGCACGGCACCAGCCACCAGCAGAGTCAGCAGGGCGAGCAGAACCACCAGCAGCAGCACCACCACCAGAATCCCGACCAGCAACAGCAGGCGGGCGATCCCGGCGAGGAGTACCTCATGATCGAGATGCTCAACGAGGAGCAGGAGCCCGGCAGTGTAAATAAGTAGTATTTAGTGGTATTTTAAGACAGAATGGTGAATTGTGCCAGGTCAGGTCCGAGTTGCTCAGTAGGAGTTCTTAGTTATGCGAGGTGGATCCACAGATAGCTTGGTTTATAGTATTCAAACCATCACTATGATATGGGGGTGCGTCAAAATAGATTGGGGTAGGTTGGATATGCTAAGCAATTTGATAAAACGAAGGGATTCTGCCGACTCTCAAATAGAATGCCATATAGGCGTCTCTCCCACAATCCTTAATCATTGCATTGAGCTAACACCTAATAGCCAATCCTAATGACTTCCGTCTCTTGCAGTTGGAAGAACAAGAAGTCGAGTCGGAGCGCCATGAGCACCTGAACGATGAGGAGTTCGTCATCGAGGAGGTGGCCGACCAGGAGGAGGAGCTGACGGAGGAGGAGCAACAGCATGAACAAGCGGGCGGTCAGGAGGAGCACATCACCATGGAGAGTGTTCATGAGTTCCAGCCCGCCGAAGTGGAGTATGTGACGATCAAGGACGAGTTCGAGACGATCGTCACCGAGGAGGATGAGATCGAGATAATGGACGAGTCCGGAGCCCACGACGAGATACTGGACGGCCAGATGATTGTGATACCCGCCGAAGGAGCCATAGACGAGGTCATCGGCGAGGAGGCCCTCGAGCTGGACGAGAACGAGCGCGAGGAGCATCTGGTAGGTGGTCAAGGTACAACATACAAAGGGAGTCAACTTATCCACAATTTCTCAACCACAGCTGCCGGAAGGGGAGGAGGGGGATGTCTGCGAGGAGGAGGACTTCCTGGAGGAGTCGCTGGACTCAACGCCTCTGACCACGGGCGAAGCTCTGCCGCATGTGTGCACCGTGTGCCAGAAGGCCTTCCGCCAGCAGTGCCGACTCAACCAGCACATGCGCTCCCACGTCGACGAGAAGCACTACGAGTGCGAGGAGTGTGGCAAGCGGCTGAAGCACCTGCGCAACTACAAGGAGCACATGCTGACCCACACCAATGTCAAGCCGCACCAGTGCAACATCTGCGATCGCTTCTACCGCACCACCTCCAGTCTGGCGGCCCACAAGCGAACGCATGCGGAGGAGAAGCCCTACAACTGCGATCAGTGCGGGCGCGGGTATGCGGCCTACGACCACCTGAGACGCCACAAGCTCACCCACACGGGCGAAAGGCCGTATGCGTGTGATCTGTGCGACAAGGCGTACTACGATTCGTCCTCCCTGCGCCAGCACAAGATAAGCCATACCGGCGAGAAGGCCTTCACCTGCGAGATCTGCGGCGTGGGACTGTCCCAGAAGTCGGGCTACAAGAAGCACCTGCTCGTCCACACCGGCGCCAAGCCGCACAAGTGTCCCATCTGCGGGCGGGCCTTTACCTTCACCAGCAACCTCAATGCCCACGTCCGACTGCATTCCGGCGAAAAGCCGTTCAAGTGCGAAGTCTGCATGAAGGCCTTTCCCACCAAGAAGCGTCTGAATAGCCACTTGCGTGTCCACAACAAGGAGACGCCGGTGTTGGCCACCGCCGGCGCGCAGTCGATCGATCATCGCCGACGGGCGGCGGCAGGAGGAGCAGGCGGCGGCAGCGGCGGCGGCGGAGGAGCCGCCAACCTGCACCTAACCGAAGTACCTGAGCAGCCGGTGTCCACCTCCAAAGTGGTGGTGGTGCTTTGAGCGGGCACCGGCCGAAGGGTGCGGCTGTAGAGCGTAAGACTAGCCTAAGGTTTTTACATTTACGACTGCGTGGAGCTGTTGGAAATCACACACAATAAACCCGAATGACACTGTACCATGTACATGTATTTTTCTACCCCCAGAAAGTCTCCTTTTTTACATTCTGGGAGCATGTATGATGTATCCATTAACGATATTCCACCGGGTGCTATCACTGTCTTTGATTAGATAGCACCGAATACCTTCCCTTAGCAATAAAACACACGGTTTGTTTTCTGTTTTTGGTTTCGCTTTAAGGTCATCTGTTTATAATAATATTATTATGATTACATTGCCAAACAACAAAAACAAGCAAGTTTAGTTATTTATTTAAACAAAAACATTCGCCTTATCCTTATCCCAAAGGAGTAATAAAAAGAGCGTGCCTTCCTCGCCTGCACCCGGCTCCCTCTGGCCACCTCTGTTCACCGACGAAAATATGGCTGCTGCAGGGGCTGTGCTCGTGGAGCATCCCGATCTCTGTGCCCCGGGGCAGGCGGAAGGTTAAGGTATGGATATGGAACGGGGGGTGTGCGGGATGGCCAGCCTCCTAGCGCCCCAGAATGTTGCGCGACCACTGCTTGACCATGGGCTTGGTCTTCGACTGCTCGATGCGCTCCGCCTCCTGCATTTGCTCGGCCAACTTGCGCTGGTTCTCCCGGAACTGGCTGATGGGATCGTCGAACTGGCGATAGTAGTGCAGCACCTCGCGCACATCGTCCACATTGTTCTGGGCAATAACTGGGGGGAACCACAAGACAATGTTTATAATTCGAACTTAACCCGCAGTTATCTGTGGCAAAACTCACTCTTCAGGAAGGCAATCAAGTCCAGCAGTTGCCCGTCATCGTCGTTGCCATGCCAGCGGGCCAGGCCGAATGTGTTGTCCGGATGCATTTTGGTGGCATTCGCATCCCAGTCAATCACAATTACCTAAAAGAAATCCAGATCTTTAAAGAGACTCTGTCGAGAAGGCATTTTAAGCACACACACCTTCTTCAAGTCGCGGTTGAGGTTGTCCAGGTTCTTCACATGGTGCCCGTCCACAAAGTGCGTGGCATCCCTGACCAGGCGGTACATGATGTAGCCGTTGGGATCGAGGGCGTCCAGGATGGGGAACACGGTCATGCCCTGTTCGGCGGTGAACACAACGATCTCGAACTCCTTGGCGCACTCGGCCAGGAAGTGATCGACGCCGGGACGCTTCTTGAAGCGCCAGCCCGTCTGGTACGTCCAGTCCGGATGCACCAGCACGTCCTTCATCTCCAGGACGAGCGTGTAGCGCGGCTGCACATACGGCGGCTTGAGCGGATCGGGCAGCAGCTTGGCCCGCGACGGCTCCTGGATCATGCGCTGATAGTAGTGCATGCTCTTCCACATCCGCTGCAGATACTGCTGCACCAGCGGCTTGTGTGTGAACTCATCCTCGATGGTCTGCCCGTTGGGATCCACCTCGGGCTTGCCGAACTCGTAGACGGCCCACAGGCCAGCGGCCACACCGCCGCCGCCAAAGACTGCGAAGCTGCAGGAGAAGGGGTAAGTAAGGCTGCGATTGAGGGATTGTGAAGCGGAGTACCCACCCCAGCTTCATGCGCTTCCAGGCGCGCTCGTTCTCCTTGGCCTCCTCCTCCTCGCGCTTCTGGCGCTCTTGTTCGGCAGTGCTGTCCACCTCGGGCGAGGTCTGGGGGAAGAGCTTGGCCAGCAGCGGGGCATTCGAGACGGGTGGCGCGGCCTCGGGGGTGGCTCCTCCAGCCTCCTGCTCTGTGATGCGAAAGAAGGCTCGATGATTGGTTGGGGGATCTGGTGGCTGGCGCCGTGCGGATCACTTACTGGTGGTGCTGCTGTAGCCGCGAGCTGTGTGCAGGATCGGGGCGAGGGACGGCGGAGCCGATGGCAGCGGTGTGGAAGTGGCCAGGCGCGATGAAGCACGGCGATGGTGGAGGTGGTGGTGGTGGTGGTGGACTGGGTGATTACCCAATGCTCTGGGCTGGTGCATTCGGGCGAGAACGCGCGGCGAGCTCAGGCCGCGCAGCATCTGGAGGACGGTGGCCGGGGCCATGCTCATGCTGCCTGGATTCGTGTCCTTGCGCCGATTTCGAGTCCTGCCCGCCGAGCAGGGACCTTTTTCTCACAGAATTTCCAATAAAGATTTCAACCTCGCACCGGCACGGCGATGGCGTTAGGGATTTCTGGCGGCCAGTCACCAGCAGGCGTTAGGCCATTCAGCACGTGGTGTTCCGTTGTTGCGAGGCGGCTTCTTTCTAGCCAGTTCTAGCGAATTTTCTTCTTTTAGCACCTTTGTGGAGGTGCCTACAACAAAGGGTTATTAACTTTCAATTTTAGAATGGGTAAGCTACGTAAACTAGGCTCGATGAGTTATAAAGCGATTAATAAGTTTCTGTAAAAAAACGTTGATATTTCTAAATGTTCTGAGACACAAAAGTCCTGACATCAGATGATTTCTACCAAGAGCGCGTAATAATAATGAATGTAGCTATATATTGTTTTCAAGTGTAACTATACGTTGTTTTCTAAAGCCTGCAGGGGCTTACAGATTTTTAAATATGCCTATCTAATTTATTTTGTATATTGCATTCTTTAATTTAACTTATAAATTTAAAAAAAATATAGCTATTTTAAAGCCAAGTTGAGTTGTCCACGATCTAGCTTTTTTGAGCGCCACCACTAATGGATCAGCTGATCTCTGACGACTTTTGAAAACAAAACTTGAGTTTGGGACGCTAAAGTTAGTTTTTGCTTTTGGAACCGCCACTGAAGTCTAACCAAGGCCACCATGTCGCTGGCTGACTCGCTGGAGCTGCCGGAAAGCCTCCTGTCACGCCTTGAAACGCCCATGGACGCCCTGTGCCGCGTTTGCCACATTTCATCGCCGCGCTGCTTGCCCCTCTTCAAGCCGCTCAACAACCTGATATCCGGAAAACTAACGACTCTGGCCAGCATCTTGAGCTACTGCAGCGGCCTGGAGATCCTGGAGACTGAGCTCTTCCTGCCCCATCACATCTGCCCGGAGTGTGTGACCAAGCTGCGCCTCTCGCTGGAATTCAAGCGGAGTGTCCATCGCATGGACAGGATTCTCAGGCAAAGCCATGCGGACTTTTGCCGCACCAAAAGGATCAATGAGCTGGCTATTACCGCCAGGAAGTCGCCTGAATACACCGAAGACCTCGTCTTTGTGATCGATGACCAGGAGGTGGCAGAGGAGCCTGAAGAATCCATGGCAAGTGCGGAGGAACACCTGGTTATCGAAGTAGATCAGGGGGAAAGCCGGGAGAAAGAGCCAAGGCTGCAGGCGGAGAGGCTGGAAGTGCAACTGGAAGGCCAGGGAGAGCTATCAGAGACGGCAGACCAAGGAGAACGGCTTCACTTGGAGGCCAAAGCTAGTGAAGATCTGTACGAGATTGTCGACGAGCCGGAGCAAACCCCAGACATCTTGGTCAGCAAAGGCAAGCCTGGAAAGACCCCCAATTCGTCGCCTCAGTGTGTGGTGAGTGGATAAATTATGAAAAAGTCTAAAGTAAACCCTTCAAAAGTCTTCCTCTCTCTACAGATCCGCAAAAGAACCTTTCAGTACCACATAGCACTCGATGACCCACCAAAAAAGCCTCCCAAAACTAAAGAATCTCTCCGTATTGAGCCCCATTCTCAGGCCAAAGCGGGTAAAGATCTCTACGAGACTGTGGACGAAACAGAGCAGCGAGAAGTGGAGGGCCAAAAGCCTTTGGCCAGCCGAAGCCGACAATGGAAGCCACAAAATCCCTCATTGCAGTGTCAGGTAAGTTGGCCAAAGATATATAACTACAAACCCAAGGTGTCAAACCCTGTTTTCGGCAGATCTGCGGCAAGCAGCTGAGCACCAGCAACTCGTTCAAGTACCACATGCAGCTCCATGGCACGGCCACGCCGTACGTTTGCAAGATCTGCGGCGAGTCCTTCAAGACGCGCAATGCCCACGACGGCCATGTAACGCTGCACGACCTGAACAACCCGAACAGGTGTCCCACCTGCTTCAAGGTTTACCGGCAGGCCTCGTCGCTGCGCACACACCTCCTCATCCACACGGGCATCAAGCCGTTCGAGTGCAACATCTGCGGCAAGAGGCTGACCCAAAAGTCGGGCTACAAGAAGCACATGCTGACCCACACGGGCGAGAAGCCGCACGGCTGTGATGTCTGCGGGCGCAGTTTCCGGTACTCGAGCAACCTGATTGCGCACAAGCGGTGTCACAGCCAGGAGAAGCCGCACCATTGCCAGGTGTGCCAGAAGCGCAGCTTTGGCAGCCGATCCGAGCTCAATCGCCACATGCTCGTGCACAGCAGTGAGCGACCGTTTGGCTGCGAGGAGTGCGGCAAGACCTTCAAGCGACAGGTCTCGCTCAGCATCCACCAGCAGTCCCATAAGGAGGGCAGGCGGCGGAGGAAGCTGGACCCAAAAACGGAGAAGCTGCGCGAGGAGGCCTGATCACAAGCCTGGAATAGACCCCTTGAATCTCTTGATGTACTAACGATATTTATTTAGTACTCAATCTTTTCTAACCCCAAATAATACCTTACGTTTAGTCAAAAGGCGAAAAAGTATAGTCTTCTACAAAAAGAAATTGTTTAAGTAGTTAGAAACTAAAAAATTAAACATTCCGATCACTAAAACTTGGTGAAAATGGGAGCACCCAGAAACGACAAGTTAAAAAACTGAAAACTTATCTAAAAACCTGAATTATTTGTTGTTTATTTATTACCTGTAAGGGAAGATAAAGTTCCCTAGAAAAAACCAAATCGTATTTTGAATTTAGTTTGCTTTTATTTTCGGTATTCGCCTTTGTAAAATAACAAGTTCTAAGTGTTACTGTTGCAAAATACGCTCTAGGATTAAATGTTGTTCCTCTGTTCTCACCTAACTTATGTATTGTATATATATATATCATATATGGTTAACAAGGGGCGGGAGGCGTGGAAGGGGTAAACATTTCCAGACCTGCAAAACGTTCGAGTCTTTTTTCGGGAATTGGATTTTTGTTTGTTTCAGGTGATTAATTTATCATGCGGAGAATCTCTATACATATGGAAGTTTCGATTGGGCTTGGTGTTACAGGCTTAACTCTACTGAACCGATCTTACGTGCTAGAAACCAATTAGAGGAGTGCAGAACGAGTGTGCGAGCGAAAGGACAAACATAAGGGCTGAGAATTCTTAAAAAAAAGCGGGGAGTTCTCGCGTTCTATCGCCTGATACATAAAGTTAATGTATAAATAAATATATGTGTTTAGACAATGTGAGTGCTTGCTAATACTTGGCATACATAAAATGAGAATAGATCACAAAAAGTCGCATAAAAACATAAATGTTAATTCGTATAACATATGGGATGAATAATATCAGTGAGTTAAAAGTAAAATAAATGAGACATGAGACTGACAGGCACTCATGGGCTCTCACTTGGACGATCCCATCCCTCTCCCATCTTTCCTCAGGGTCCGGAGGCGTGCAAACGAACGAAGGAGATGCCACCGGATGCCCGCAGTTGCCACTGCTAATCCTTCTCCTGCTGCTGCAGCAGGGCGGCGATCTCCTGGAACTTGTGCCGAAAGTCCACGCTGCTCTCGCTGATCACCGACATGTTCGACGAGGGATCCTAATGGGTAAATATACCATTAGCTTACCAATCAAGAAGGAGTTTTGCAATAGCACTTACCAGTATATCCCTGGTGGCATCGATCTCATCCAGATGCCCCAGCAGCGATGTGAGCGAGAAGTCGTTGATGTTGTCCTCCAGCCAGCGCGCATTGGACGTTGAGTCCTTGAGCAAGTGCATCGGGCTAACGCTGCCGTGGAAGAAGTTTTGTGCTGTCGGGGAATACGAAATATTTAATAGGGGCACACAAAATATAGGATTTTTCATGACAAATGGTGTGAAATCAAAAAAACGAAGCTTGCAAAAACCGAAACCGTGCTGAAACATTAATCTGCCTACTTGTGCTCTCATCCTGGACCGCCTCGGCCAGGGAACTGCTGACGCCAGCGGTACTGTTGGCCACACAATAGTCCAGGTTGGGCATGTCTCGCCCGCTGTTCTGAGCGGCTGCATCGTTGAGAAACTCCATTGCCTGCTGATCTTCTTGCTGCTGCGTCTGCGAAGGCCCCGCAACACTCAAGCTGGAATCGGAGCCGGAACTGATCCCACTGGAACCGCTGCCCAGGCGATCGATCGGCTCGAAAAGGCCGCTGTGCAGCTGGCGCATGTTCAACAAGTCGTACGGACGATCGCCCATGGATGCGGGGGGCAGGAGACGACGCTGCACGAGCACATGTCGACTGATCTTCTGTCGTGTGAGCTGAGGGAAGATTAATGGATTTATTGGATTTTGAGCCATGCCACTAACAGAACCCACTCACCGCTGAGAGCTGTCGCACGGGATCGATGTTGGCTATCGGTCGCCTCACCGGCAACATCGGGGTGCGGAAGTTGCCGTCCGTCAGCCCCATTGCGCTGGCTGCCGCCGACGCCGCTGCCGCCGCCTCCGCCATCTGTTGCGCCTTGCTCATCAGATCCCGCTTGCGGTCGCATGTGTGGCCGCAGTTGCACTGGCGCTTGCGCACACGCTCGCTGAGATTGGCCACTAGCAGCAGGTGCTTCAGCTTGTTGCTCACCGACGATGTGGTGACGGCCTTGACGCGTTCCACGCTATCACAGTCGTTGGGATTGTAGGGCAGCGAGGAGGAGCTCGCAATGATGGCGGAGGAGTTGTTGGAAGATGCCGCTGTTTGAGCGACGGCGGCGGGGGCTGCGGAGGTGGAGGAGGAGGGTCCTGTTTGTGTGGCCACCGACGAGGAGCTGGCTGTCACAGCGTTGGCGGGCTTAGTGCTAGATGCCAAGGCCGTCGAACTCTCCATCTCACACCAATAGTACTCCAGCTCCAGCTTGGAGTCCTGGCCGAAAACCACATACAGGTCGCCTATAGTTATGTCCGCCGCATTGGTCTCCGTCCATCCCCTGCGGATTCGCTTGAGGATGTCATCGCTGAGCAGGGGCCTAAAGTTTCGCGCCTGAACTGCGGCCGCCGCCTCTTTGGCTTCTTTGCGCTTGGAGCGAGCTGGTGGCTGGACGACCAGGTTGCCAGCTGCAGGCGTGGAAGGTGCGGGAGCAGATGAAGTAGCGGCGACAGCGGAAGCTTGCAGAACTGAGGTTACCGATGGAGTAGGCAGCTCGGTGGCGGCTGGAGGCGGTTGTGGTGTGACAGGATCCGTGGAAGTTTCCGGAGCAACAGCTGATGTATCAGAGGTGGATGAAAGAGCTGGAATTGTGGCTGCCTGCGTTTGAGCCGTATCATCCACTATGTCGCCGAGAAACTCCTGAATCTCCTCGCCCAACTCGTCTCCGCTGCTGTTCTCCAGCTTCACCAGATTCCCCTCCAGGGCCACATCGTCCATACTCTTCTCCAGCGGCGGACTGGCACCCGATTTGGGTTTCTTTGTCTCCGGCGAACGCTTCTCGGAGCCGCTTTCGGTTCTGGGTCTCTTGCTGGACGTCACCGTGATGCCGGGCAGGTTGCCCAGCGTCTCGCTGCGCACTTTGAAGCCCATGCGCTCCTCGTAGGCGGTCAGGCAGATATTGATGCTGCTCAAGTAGGCGGTGATGCTGAGCAAGGGTCGGTGGATGGCCACTCCCGGCCTGGGCTGGAAGCACAGGGAGGGATCAAGCGATGAAGCCGCCGGCTGCATTGGCTCCGGTTCATTGTTATTGTTGTTGCTGGTGGCGTTGGGGGCAGTCAGCGCCAGGCTGCCGGGGAAGTAGACGTTCTTCTCCTCGTGCAGACGCTGATTGGCACTCCGCCATTTGTACTCGAATGTCTTGATCAGACTTATCAGCTTCTTGTGCAGCGGAACTATGATCCTGCCGCGCGGATTCTGTGCCAGGGATTGCACCCGACCGAAGGCCTCCATATTGGCGGGCGTCACCAACACCTCCACTTTGCTGGGCAGCCGTATATCCTCGAGGGAATCTAGAAGTGGGCAAGCATGACACCAGGTCATTTGAAAAATCCCTGTGAAAGAACTCACCGTCCAATTGATTGAGCCGCCGGAGCGCCTTGCACGATGGCGTCTTGATGCGGATGTTCTTGCCCTTGCAGCGCACGATGATCTGTCCCTGGTAGACCAGCTGCTTCAGCTTCATGAAATGCTTCTCCGTGAGGAACTGCAGCTTGCGACGCATTTCTCCGTAGTTGATCAGCGTGTACAACTCCTGGGCGGGCTTCTTTAGCTCTGCAAAGGTTGAGAAATTATTAGCTATATAGTTAGGATCTAGTCCAATAATAATTTGTGTATAGATTAGCTCTTAATAAAGAGTTATTAAAAGGTAATAGTTATGAGGATTTCGATTTTTACATTTTTTGGGATAGATAATAAAAAAAATGTCCTGCTTTTGAGTTTAAGAAAATCCGATTTGTACATGTAAAAGCATGAATTTTTAGCGCGAAAGTTGTATTTTTCGAAGAAAAAATTAAGCTTTTTGAAAAGATTATTAATATTCGATGGTTGAAGAGCTTACTTTTAAGTAACTGATAATAACTTGTAATTTTTAAAAGAAAGTTGCGCAGATTTGTTGACCCAATTTGCGATTTGCGTATTACGGACGTCGAGAACGTTCCATTGGCCAGCATATGGTGTAGCCCGCTTACCTTCCGAGTAGCGCACATACTTGCAGATCTTGTGATAGGTCTGGTAGTAGTGCTGGCGCACCTGATCCTTGGTCTTGAAGCTGTAGTCGCTGTTGGCGTTGCGCCGCTTCAGCTTGGCATTGATGCAGTTGGCCACCGCCTCGAAGTCCTTGCCGAACTCATTGAGGGCATCGAAGAAGCAGTTGCGCTCGACATTCGTCCAGGTGGTCTTCCCGCTGCCCGTCTTCAGCTGGCTGGGCGTCTTCTGGGCGGCCTTCTCGTCCTTCTTGCTCTGTTCCCGCTCGCTGGGCGGTGGGGTCATCGGGCGCGTCTGGTCCTGCTTCATCTTCTGGATGACCCGGGCACTGGCCCGCGTTCCCGGACAATTGTGCATGGTCACCGAGCCCAGCAGCTCCCCCTCGGGCAGCTCGCTCTTGAAGTGCACAGCTCCTCCACCTCCTCCCACGGCTGCTCCCTTGCCATTGGGCAGCGGCTCCTCGATGGCAATGGCCGACGGTGGCGCCTTGCACGGATCCTCCATGTTGGCCAAACCACATCCGCTTGTCGTCTGCACGGTAATATTAATTTTAGTATCAATTAAACTGCGTAGTCTTCGGGTAGCAGTGGCAAAAAATGGCGCTTGCCGCCGCCGCACTGACGGATTGTTTGTTATTGTCACCCTTCCGCTCGCCCGGAAAGAGACGCCACTGACCACCGGACATCCACGATTCCTGGCTCAGCTCCGGCGGGCACTCACCTAGAAATCGGACATAGAAAGTCGGTGCTTTATGGCTTTTAAAAAAGATTATTAACGAGACGAGACGCCAGGGATTAGAGATGTGAAAATTTATCAAAACAGCAGCCTATCGATATATTCAAAACAAATAAGCACTCCCGTCGTTGTGTGTTATCGATAACCGTTTTTCAAATGTTGCCACGGGTACACTGAACAAAACAGTGTATGTAGGTCGAGAGCTTAAAATATTAGAAGTTTAAAGTTGAGTGCGTATAAAATGAATTAAAAATTGTGCTCCAGTGCTTGCTTCTTTTTTTTCTAGTGGCTCTGTGGATAATTTTTTTATTCATCATATCAACAAATTTGTAGGTTATAAAAAAAAATACACTTTTTTATAAACTAAATAAAAACACCGCTTAATCAGATATTAAACTTTTTAGTCATTTTTACAACACATTTTTTAAAATTATTAATTATAAAAAAACTCCAAAAATAAGTAAGATTTTAAAACAAAATATTTTAAAAACTTCTGAGTATTCGGAGAATCAGAAGATAAGCTTGTGAAAGTTTCAAAAATTCAAAATACTGAAATACTAGATACTATTATTACCCTATTTTACTTTAAAATAAAATAAAAAATGGTATTTGCCTTACCCTTTGACAGCCCGTAAAAACAAACACCAATCTTTATTCCTGTGGTTCTAAATTTTATTTTCTTAAAAGTACTTCTTAAAAATAAGCAAAAAAAAATTGTTTCACATGCATCACAAATAAATACCAACAAATAGTAATACTAACAAAATGGCTGCAAGTATCGCGATGAGGATTATTTTTTTCTGCAAGTAGAGATGAAAAAGAGTCAGTTGAAAAGTGTTTTTGGGCTTCGATTTGGGATCAGCCCACCTTGCGCGCCCTTTTCTGGTGCTGCTCCGCCTGGTCCAGTTCGTCCGCCCCCTTGTCCACGTAGAGGGTGGCCTGCTGGGCGTGGAACTCCACCCGCTGGATCACCTCGCTCTGCTCCATCACCAGGGTCTGGATGCGCATGAACAGGGCGTGCACCTCCTCGATGGACTTCTCCAGGCGGCGCAGCTCGTTGAACCGGTCCATCATTTCGCGCAGTGTCTGCCGCTCCTTCTCCGTCTCCTGCAGGAACTGTAAGTAAAAGACCACAGATCACTAATTTATTCCAAAAAAGAAATTAGCAAAATCAAATATATTAAAAGGTAAAAATAAAAGCAGGGTTATGATAGAGTCTAAAAAATTTAGTATAAAAAAAAAATTGATTATAAATGGAGAATAAAAATATTTGCTAGATTTTCTTGATTTGTTTAAAGATAATAATTTGTAATTATATATTATTGCTTCCTGTATAAGCAAAAATTATTGTTTTATAAAGTCTAAAACAATTAATTTACATTTAATATAGTACCAAAAAATATTTTAAGGACTGTGCCATGAGAGCCACTATAGCATGGGAAAACAGTATGAATATTTGTTTAAATATTTTTAAACATAAGAATTCATTCATTTCAGTTTCAGTGCTAAAAAAAGAATATTGAACAGCATTATCTGTTGCCATTTTTTGTTTGTATCACTTTTCTTTACTCACATTATCCACAAAGAGTTTTGTTGTCTTGTTCTCAATGAGTAACTCGATTTCTTGTTCGCTGGCTTCTGAATTAACTGAAAAAATATAAATATTATATTATTATAACATATTATTATAAATTATTTATAATGACTTCTCATATTCCATTCATACTTACTGATTTTCGTATGCAGTCTCAGATTCTTTTTGACTTTGGTCTCGTAGTTCTGCAGGAAGAGTTCGTTTTTATGCCAGAGATTGATGAAGGTCTGGTGGAGGCCGTAGAAGAGGGTCCTCTTCATCCTCGCCTCCAAACTGTAGTCGTTCTCCGCTGGCAGATTCGCCTTGAAGTCCTTGAATCTCGTCATCAGCGTGTTGCCCAGTCTCAGGTTTTTGTTGTGCAGCTCATCCATCTCGTTTTCTGGGAATGATTTTGGATGATATTATTAATATTTATTCTATGACATCAGTTAAAATTATTACCATTAAACGTTCGCAGATTAATGGTCTGGGACATGCGGTTCATGGCCTCCAAATTGCCGGCTATCTGTGCCAGTTGATGGCGAATCTCCGTGTACTGAAACGATTAAAATAAATATACATCTTTACATCTTAAAATATATCTTATAAAATATTTATTAATTGTATTTTGGTGATATAATAAAAATTGTGTTATATTTAAAAATTGTAGCAGTGTCAAAAAATATTTTAAAGAGAGTTGCTTAAATGCATAGATGTTTTATAAAACTTTCAATATTTTTTGTTCCCATTCAAGATTTTTTTACTGATAGTATTTTTGTCCCATATTAAAAAAAGTGCTAGGACTGCAGTGATAAAAAGTATTTTAAAATTGTAGCTGTGGCAAAAAAATATATTTTAAAGAGAGTCACTGAAATGTGTTAAAAACCTTAATAATTCTTCATAAAACTCTTAATGGTTTTTTGTTCCCATTCTAAATTTATATTACTGATAGTATTTTTTACCATATTAAAAATAGTGCCAAGATTGCTATGATACACTATTATTTAAAAAATGTAAAAGTGCAAAAAAATATTTTAAGAGAGTTGCTGATATGTGTTTAAAACCTTAATAATTATTTATAAAACTAAAAACTGTTTTATTCCTATTCCAGATACTTTTATTGATAGTATTTTGTTGTATTGCAAAAATATTTAAAATTTGTAACAGTTGCAAAACAAAATATCTTAAAGAGAGTTACTGAAACGTATTAAAAACCGTAATAATTTTTCAAAAAACTATTAATATTTTTTTTTGTGTTCCCTTTCCATTTTTTTTTATTGATAGAATTTTTTGTTACCATTTTAAAAACACTGCTAAGATTGAAGTGATAAATAAATATTTATAAATTAAAATAGTTTTAAACAGAGTTATAGATTTATGTTAAAGTTCTTAATAACTCTTCAAAAAACAATAAATGTGCTAAAAAAATATTTTAAAAATAGTTACAGAAATGTAAGAATTTTTGTTCCCATTTCTGATTTTTTCAAAAGAGTTTTAAACCTCTATTTATGTTAAAGTTCTTAATAACTCTTCAAAAAACAATAAATGTGTTAAAAAAATATTTTAAAGATAGTTCGGAAATGTAATAATTTTTGTTACCTTTTCTGATTTTTTTAAAAGAGTTTTGAACCTCCATTTTTCTAGGGCAAGAACCAGATCTTTTTGCTACATTTCTCTTGAGATATTCTGCCGGTTGTCAGGTGCGAAATATTTGTTTACCTTAGCAGAGAGTTAGGAACCCCCCTGAAAAGTGGGCGGGACTGCACTCTCCACACCGCGCTCTCAACTTGCCGTGATCACAACAACACGGGCGTGGAACCTAATGGGAAAAGGTTTTTCTACACTTATCACGAGTTTTTGCGCTACGCCGGCAACGATTGAGTAATACAGCTGATTCATATAGTGAATGCTAAAGTAAGCCGTAATCTCTCTCTTGTTCTCCGTACTCCAGTTCTCATTGAGAAACATTTTGGATCTAACTGGATACTAACAGATTTGTGGCCACGATGCTCTGTTTTGATCAAGGAAAGTATCTTACAGATACTTTTTTGGGAAATAAATAAAATATTGTGTAATGCCTATCCTAACTTATAGATATTAATCACCACTACTAAAAACAAAAAAATATAGTAAAAATATATAGTAAAAATATATATCTTTTGCTAATACCACATCCCTATTGTAAACTCACCGGGTTGAGTATATCGTCCACATTCGTTCCATACTGCGTCATCTTGGAACTCAGCCGATCCTTGGCCTCGCTACTATTGTTGTTCTTGTTGTTCTGGCCGACAATGCTGTAGCTATTGTTGCCGCCGCCGGTGTTGTTGGCGATGAACTCCGTGGTTCCACTGTACACGTTCAGGAGCAGTGAACCATTGGACGACGAATTCGAGGAGTTCGTGCTCAATGAGCGCTGAAACAGAAACGGGGGAAAAATTCAAAGTAGGTCCATGCGATCCTAACGAACTGCAGGGAAAAACTGAGTAGAAAAAAAATCCTAAATAGAAACTACCAACTTTGGCTGAGTTTATTTACGTTTGTGTGTTCACAATCTGGCGCGGTGTAAATGAACAATAAAAATGACTCCGGCACTGGAATTCACTTAGTGCTAAAAGTTCGGCGGGGAACCCGGGGCCGGTGTCCCGCCAGTGTGATGTGAGGCCCCATTATCGGCGTTATCTCTGGCCGATCTGATAAATGCCGTGGAGAACCCCCTGGCCGAAGCCCCTTGGCTTCTCAAGTCGAAATAGTGCCAAAAGCGGTGAAAAATTGAGCGAATTGTAGGAAAGACGTCTGAACATTGGTTAGAATGCACTGAAAAAAGGGAGCTATGTCTTACGTTTTATTGATAAAAAAATGTCTTATATTTTGCAATTTTTTTCGACTTTTTAATAACTCGGGAAATCAGAAATGACAGAGATCTAAAATAACCTTTGATGATCAACGGAGACAGATCATATTTACAAACGATGTGGTTTTTGGTTGATATTTTAAATTCATCATCATAACGAGTCATTTTTCGTTCTTGCGATTTAGATTTAGATTTAGTCTACAACTATCGAGGCCATAAAAAGTTCAGGTATAGGTCCTACATTATGTTCTAGAGAAGTACAAAATATAGATCATTTTTTAGAACAGAGAAAATCTAAATCTAAATTTTTAAATTCTAAAATTTTAAAAATAAATGTTTAATATAATTTGGTATTTTTTTTTAAATTCCTATATTTCTATTATATTTAAATGCAAAATCTGAAGTACTTTCAAAATGTAAAATCCAAACTCAAAACTATAAAAATGTTGTGAATTTTAATTTATAAACATTGACTTCTCAAATGTAAAGCTTTGGCGGAATTTATATTGAATTTCTTATAAACAGGTGTTTTTTTTTTCACTCGCTTTAAACTGCTTTTTAACCAATGTGCTTCGAGCTAATTAGCAGTTACCTCATCCGCACACCTCCCAACCGCCCACACAACCAATATTTTCCCATTGTTAGTTCACTTACCTGTAAAAGCTCAGGCAGTCGATCTCTTCCCATCGTGGATATATTTTCGATTGTTTTTTTTTTTTTTAATTTATTCAGAAATATTATTTAAAATATTATGTTTCTTTTTATTTTATTTTTAATTCTTTTTTCTTAATTTTTGTTGTAGCTAAGGCTTTCAACAGCTGTTCGCGAATGAGAAAACTAAGATTGAGAGCGCCGAAGAGAGGGAAACTTGTCACCTTATCTGTTAACAGAGCTTATCAGCTGGCGGCCTCTGATAAGAGCCGCCCAAATATTCACGGAATGCCCTTCACACGGCGAAAGAGAGGGGTGGCAAATTGGAAAGAGAGGGGTATACGGCGGAGGAGAGAGACAGCGAGTATTACGATATTATCACCTTTTTTCCCATATATTTGCCGCTCTTTCTTCTAATTTCCTCGCTCCCGCGTTTCCACACACATTTTCACAAAGTTATTTGTTAAAAAAAAACCGGCCTCTATTTATTTTTAAAAATTATTGTATTGATTTTCCGCCACATCTTCTGCCGCCTTTCGATTTATTGAAAATCGATTCCTTTGTCTTGACCGCGCCGCATTCGTTTTTGAACTAAGAAATCGACGCCGGCACAAAAACGCAGAGCCTCCAGTCGCGGCGAGATTTCTTCAATTTAAAAAGATTAAAGACAGCAAACACTCTGCATACAGCCGGGTTCAAGATAATAGCAGATATCTGTGGTACATTCTTATAGAATTTTTTAAGCCCGACTTTCCAATAATATACCATGTTAAATTAATTTATTGAAATTAATATATTTATATTGATTTTTAATTAAAACAAATTTTATAGGGTTTTTTTTTTGTTCAATATTAAGATTTTATTTTTTTTTACTATATTTACTATATTTACATAATATATAATAAATAATTAATTTAATTATAAATATTAAATCTATAATAAAGTCTTCGTGATTTTTTAAACATCTTTAAGCTTGATTGTAACAAGTTTTGAGATATATTTTATTTTATGCTCAGATCTTAACTCATGGAAATAACACATTTTCGTTGAACTGCGGTGTATTTCATACGTTCGTGTTGCTGGAGAGCGATAAAGAGACTCGTACTATACTATGTGTAGTTAGTTGCGATCTACATTTTTCCGTTGTCTCCAAATAAAATGAATAAATCGTCTTTTGCCCCCGAAAACTGGTTAGGCGGCGGCGAAATATGTGTTAATTGTGTTTATTATTATTACTCTGCTATATGGTAAACATTTCAACACGGTTCTGGCATTGCTGTTGCTGCAGCACTTTTCACGCTCCATGTCGCTGTTCAATTGAAAAAAAATAGAATAGAAAGAAACGAACACAAACCTGCGACGACAACGTTCAAAAGTCACTTGCGCTAATTATTTGAGTTTTTTCTACTGCCGTTTGCCTGCTATAATGCCCGCATATGCATTTTACAGGGTATCCGCGGGTCCGACTTATTTGGGTCAAGGGTTTATTCATTGTCACATTCCAATAGAAAAGAAATGGCATAAAATATTTTTATTTTAAGTTGAAATACATTTGATAGTATAACTATTTTAGCTTTGTAGTATTTTTCTATGGTTTCTATTTTGAAAAAAATGATATACAAATATTTTTACAATATACGATGCGCTAAATATATTTAAAAAAAATCCCTTTTTAAGTAAAAAAATATTGAAAAGTAAAATATATTGAATAAATCACCATATTATTTACAGGGTATTTCTAAAGTGTACCCCCGTATTTTGCCACGCTTTTGTGGTTGCAAAATGAAGCTTATGAACTGCCCTCAACTACGTCAACAACAACCATAAAAAATAAAACCATCAACACCAGACAGTTGCGAATTTCCATTTCATTTTTTTTTTGCAATTCTTCTCAGGTTGCCAAGTCATGTGTAAGAGAATAGCAGGGAGAATTCTTCGCTCTCTAATGATTCTACAAAAAAGCGTATGGTGCACGTGATATATTGATACATTGAATGGAAATGCCTGTATCGCCATAAGGTTAAAGCATTTAAACAATCTGTAAACTTTATGTGAGCTTTGGGGAATCTTGAAGACCCTTTAATAAATTTATTTGAAGTACATATTTATTTCAATAGCAAACTCTAGTATTTAAAAGGGTTAAAACCACTTTCAATGTTGAGTTTTAAATAGAAATGGATTATCAAAATCCAGATTTTTATAACATTTTATTTCTTACAGTGTTTAAGGTTACAGAATGTATTTATGCTTCAAATTATATGTATAAACTTTATTTCAGACTTTCAACCGCTTATCAGCTGAATTCTTGGGAGTCATATATGACGTGCAAGTGTCATTTACCTGTGAAGTGCCAATGGGGAATACCCCCAACCACTTTTCCCCTCTGATTCACGGTTTTTAAAAGGCATTAAATTGCCAGCAAGTTGTATATCCACTTCAATATGTATGTACAACTCTGACTCAATGAAGATATTGTATACTTTCGCTCTGCGTAAATAAAATACGTTTAACAAAGTTAAATTTAATTCAAGCAAAGTGGCGATAACTGCCATACAATACATTTCCAGGCAACCAGTTTACTTTTATTAATCCCCGGGATTCACAAGTTTAGTCGATAGCGATACAACAGAGATGAAAATGCAATACTAACTTGTTTTATTTTTATTTAGTATAGTATTTCATTCAAGTGCCTAATTTCTGCTATCTACGTTTAGCACCCTTTTCACCCATTGTTTCATTGATTTACCATAAAAAAGCTGGCCTGCGAGGGTAAAATATTACCATGGGTAGTCAAGTTTATGGGTCTGGCGTTTGTTAGTTTTCTCGGCTCTCGCGCTTTCCTTTGTTTACAATTTATTTTGTCATGTGTCGAAAATTGCAAATTTATGAGTTTTTGATGAGTCCTTTTGTGCGTTGTCCCCACCTTAGTTACCACTTCTGTTGTTATTTCTTGTTTGCTTTTTTTTTTTTGCTGTCCTCACGCACAGAACGAGAAAGGAAAATTCGTGGAAAAGCCGGGGCAGCTGGGGGAAAAGCAATAGCTTTGGGAAAATCAAAAGGGGCGGTGTGGAAGGCTAGTGTGCGCGCTTTTTGACTTTCGATTAAATTCGCACTCGTCAAAAAACTAAAAGAACAGTCCACTTTTGCATATGGCCACGTAGAATGATACAAAAAAAAATATAGTAAATAATTGAGGCTTAGTAGAAAGTCTAAGGACTAGAAGATATCCTGTGAGTAAAGTATTTATTTATTAGGTATTTTTTGAGTTATTAAATAAATTAAATATTCACAAATAATATTTTAGGTCACTTGCTTAAAGTTTCAATAAAAATGGTAATCGAAGTCTAAATATGATCATCATTATTGCTATCAATTTGAGCCACATTTTTTCATTAGGCATTAATTATGATTTGTTAGTTATTAAGTAAGATACAAAAAGAAATTATTATATTTAACTGGCCTAGAGAAAACACCTTCATATGTGTCGATATACCCACGCATTCTCCCCATATTGGCAGCGAAAAATATACAAATATTTCACGTGCCGAAAAAAACTCTAGACAAATTGCTTTTAAAGCCTTTAAGGCATGCTGCAAGTGCAGGACGATGGAAAAAGGATGCGAAGGTTGATCCGCACCAATTTAAATGTGCGCCCAAAACTATGCAACGAAATTTCATATTTCTCTTTCCATTTGCATAAAAGTCACACCAACGAGACCAAAAGCCAAAAAATTCCCTTTTGCTGGGTTTTTTGTCGCTCCTCCCGTCGTTTTTGTTGCTAATGCAAATTTTTTTGTCTAGTTGCGGTCAGGATAAGTGTTTGGTTTCGATGGTTTCCACTGGAGCGTCCTTCACGTGGGGCGTGCATCTCATCATAATGTGAATTATTCATTTGTTTATGCTTTTAGTTTATGTTTTAATTAAACTTGCTGGTTGTCAGGGGGCGGGCGTTGGTTTTATTCATAGGTCGCTGGATATCCTCGTAAAACCCATGGGGCGTATGAGTAATGCATAGCCTGACAGATTTTCGCTAAGATTTTTCCTTTGGTGCTGCACTGGGAAAATGGCAGCCTAGGAATCAATAAATTTTATCGAATATTTTATAGTTATAGTTATAATTTTTATTGCATTGAATGTTTAAATATATTTCATATGTCACACCGGGCGTATGCGTAATATCACATTTCTTTTGCATTTTTCGTTTTAATTAAATAAAATGTTTATAAAATATATAAAAGAATTAATAACAAATTTTTTAATTGTTTTAAGCTCGCTTGTGGTATTTTTATGAATTATTATTTACTTAGAGCTTGTTTTTCTTAGAAGATTTTAACTTTAGTTGTTTATACTTTAAAGTTGCATCTCCAAAAAAGTAATGAAACCAAGCATATTCAATTTAAATGTAAAAATAACTAATTTAATGAAAATGATATGCAGTAAGAAATAAATTGTTTTCTTAAAAATCGTTAGTATTATTTTCTATTTATATAAAATGTGTTTTTCTTAGAATATTTTAAATTTAGGTATTAAAAAGTTAAAGTTGAATCTCCAAAAAAGGCATAAACCCAGAGATCTTTAAAATATTATTTTAAAAATTATATACAGAAAGAAATGAATTGTTTTACTGAAAATAGATTTTAGCTCAATATTTTTATTGGGTGCAAAACTTGTTTTTCTAAAAAAAAGCTGAGCTTAAAGTACTAAAATATTAAAGTTGGGTCTCCAAAAAAGGCATAACATCCAGAGGCAGGCAATGAAAATGGCCAAGTCGCATTATTTATCGTATACGCATCGGGGGGTATAGCACACACACATAGCATACACACACTTAAGCACACACACACTCGCACTAACACTCACACAGAGACGGATAGATAGAGCGGAAAGGGGCCAACACAAAATGGCGCTGCATTCATAATGGCGGTTGGTGGTTCGGTCGCTTCCTGTCGACGCTCCGGTTCTTCTTGTCGCAGCGGATGCTTGGCATTTATTGCAGGCGACAATATTTTGCTTTGCCCTGCATCCTCTCAGCGCCTTGGCACCGCCCCCACCACGCCCACTCGCCATGCACTGGAGGAAAAAGTAAGCAGTTCGCATTTTGCATTCCAAAAAGAATTTTAGTATTTTATTTCTTGTAAAGAAAATATTTAACCCTAAAAAATAAAGTAAAAAATAATACTGTTTAATTTAAAAAAAAGTTTATTTATTTTAATTAATAGTAGTTATTTATATATAGATTGTAAGCTTTTCACTTTTTTTAAGATCACTTACTTATGTTTTTAAAAATTTTTTTAAGATTTTTAAGTCAACCCGTTCTTGATCGTTCATATAATATGGCGTACTCCTCAATAGTAGCTTATTGATTCACTTTATGAAAATCCAAATTAGAAAATAATATTTTGTGCGTTATAACTGAAATATATCAATATTATTTAATAATATATAATATTCATTTACATTTTTGTTTTAAGATTCTTAAGTCAACCCGTTCTCGGTCTTCCAGATAATGTGGCGTACTCCTCTATAATAGCTTATTGATTAATATATGACAGTCAACATTTTGAAAAAACTATATCTGCGCTATAAGTAAACTAAATCAATATTATTTAATTTTTTATAATATTCATTTTATAGATTTTTTTATTTTAGCGAATACCTATGCATTTGTGGCAGTGCATTATTTTTGTGTGTGCATCCTGTGTTCTTGCCTTGTCATTGTCAGCAGGCGATAGAAGCTCGCTGAGAGCCAAGGAAATTTTTACTCCTATTTGTTTATAATAAAGTCACAAAAGAACAACAAAGCACTCGCCGATAGGAAAATGCGGGGCGGTGATGAACGGCCACAGGAAGTGACACGTTTGCCAAGCCGATGGATACTCGGAGACTGCAGGGATAGCAAAAAAGTATCTTAAAGGTGCCCTTAATCCGAGCACTCAGACTTGGGCCGGGGAAATAATTGAATAAAAGTTTCGCAAGCTTGCAAGACACGCATGCAAATATCGGTTATACTGGCAAATAAAAATAATTTACAGAAAGGTATGCTCTCTAAAAAAATGTTTTTCTTCAATCAAAGCAGCAAAATAATATGTGTGTTTATTTTGCTGTTTACCAGCTCGCAGTTTCTTATCCCATTAGAGTTTATTTATTCCTTTATAAGACTATATTCATGCTGTTCTCGGGGCAAGCTGATTGTATAAAGCAAAACTACAACCGAGGATACAGCAAAGTAAACGGCTTACTTTGTAATCAGAGCCCAGGATTTGGTGCTGCAACAACATGTTGTCCTGATGCTGCCACACTCAACCCACACCGCCGCAGTCTCAACCCTCCAAAGGACCTTTTGGCCAACACGTCTTTCCACTCAATGCCTTTGCCAGCACCTTCCCTTGATTTCTCCTTATTTTGCCCGGCTAGCTGGGCCAGCAATTGTCCTGTCCGAAGACAAATTTCATTCTTAGTCCTTGCCACAGCCAAAGGATTTGTCAAAGCATATGAAGAGACTAAAACTTGTTAACTGAAATCTCTTTTATTTTGCCCTGCTTCGCTCGCCGGGGAAAATCACTCGCATATGGAGAGGAAAATGCTGGAAAATGCATTTAAGCAAGTGGGCGGCATGGGGCAAAGGCGAAGGATTTCGCTTGGCAGCTTAAAAATTGAAGAGCATCTGACGGATTTATCGCAGATTTTCACAACTGAGGTTCGAAATGCCAGTTGACTCATAGAAAATATAGGGATGTTTTCATCGCAACAACCATAACTTCTTGAGCAGAATATAAAGCAAATGTTAAATTAAATACTATCACGGGTACCACACAAACCACTCGGTTTCCTAAGTGTAATAGTAGGTGTCTAAAAGTATACAACAATATATATTGAGTTCAGAAAAATAATTAATTCATCCTAAAGACGACCATACTTTTTTTTTGCTTACTTTAAGGAACATAAAAATATTATATTTATCCTTAAGTACTTAAGGTATCAGTATATTTGTTAAAATAAATATTTTAAAAAAGTAAGCAATGAATTATATTTGTTTAACAACAGCAAAGATTTACCAATTGAATTAGAACCGGTTGGCCTTCACAATCCACTTAAGGCATTAGAGTCAAGTGACAACTAACCACACGTTGAAAGTTAAGTGTGTTGCAAGGCAGCCAGAGTTCTTTAACTCTCCGAGATCCTATTCTAGAGCTCTTGCAACTCAACCCTATCCTATGATTTCCGCTTATATCACTAGGACAACTGGTGAGAAGGCAAAATCAAATTGAAATGCTATTCAGTTGCAGCCTCCATATCACCCATAAGCCCCTTTGCAACCCCCCCTTGGCAAACCACTATACACAGTAAAATTATTTATGTATAACAAATAATTTAATAATTAAGACGACAGACTGTACAGAAAAAATAGTATTTGAATGGAATATAAGGCACTGTTGCATTAAAAATATATTGTAGCATACTTTTTAACACCCTTGTAGGTGATTTCACATGGTTTGCCTTAAAAAATATTTGCGTATTATATAGTAAAATAGACCATTCTCTTATTCATCATCTAATATTTAAAGTTTACGAAAAAAATATATTTTGTTGTTGCATAAAAATATGTTTATCAGTGGCTTAACTGATATGGCTATCATCTAAAACTTATTTCAGTGCACCTAATAAGACGACTCCTGTTGCCACACAACGTGCGGTTGGGGCGACGTTGATTGTGGAATTCGCTTTGGTCAAACGCGGGCAATTACATCAATTATTTCGATAATTATCAATTGCAGCCTGGCCGCAAATTAATTGTGGTCGGCTCTTCTATCACTTGCTCCTGTTTGCGCAGATCAAGGAATGTCATACCTCGTTGAGCTCTTTGTTTAATTCCCAATCTGTTCACATTTTAATTTCAAAGTTTTTGACTTTTAGATTTTTCGAAAAAAATAATGATGCACCCCCTAACAAAAAATTAAAAAAAAAAAATTTTTAATATTTCTAGAAGTTATGGGTATTGTTAGCATAGGAAGCATGCTGCTCAAGACAGTCGGCTGTAGGCCTTGTTTTGGCTGAGCTACAATCGAAGAGAATTAGTAAGAGAATTTATTTTTTGACCTATTTTCGCATTTTTTTCAGGGGACCCATCATGATTTTTTGGATTTTAGATTTTAGCAAAAAAAAACTCCTTTTTGCGCGGTTATTCAAACGTAGTTTTTCCAAATCAGGGCGTACAGCAAAAAGACAGACTGTTCTGGAAAGCTTGCTTGAGTTGCTATCGATCTGCATCATTTGTAAGAGAATTTATTTTTTGACCCATTTTCCCATTTTTTTCAGGGGTCCCATCATGATTTTTTGGATTTCAGATTTTAGCAAAAAAAAACTCCTTTTTTCGCGGTTATTCAAACGTAGTTTTTCCAAATCAGGGCGTACAGCAAAAAGACAGACTGTTTTGGAAAGCTTGCTTGATTTGCTATCGATCTGCATCATTTGTAAGAGAATTTATTTTTTGACCCATTTTCCCATTTTTTTCAGGGGTCCCATCATGATTTTTTGGATTTTAGATTTTAGCAGAAAAAAACTCCTTTTTTCGCTGTTATTCAAACGTAGTTTTTCCAAATCAGGGCGTACAGCAAAAAGACCGAGTGTTCTGGAAAGCTTGCTTGATTTGCTATCGATCTGCATCATTTGTAAGAGAATTTATTTTTTGACCCATTTTTGCATTTTTTTCAGGGGTCCCATCATGATTTTTTGGATTTTAGATTTTAGCAAAAAGAAACTCCTTTTTTCGCGGTTATTCAAACGAAGTTTTTCCAAATCAGGGCGTACAGCAAAAAGACCGACAGTTTTGGAAAGCTTGCTTGATTTGCTATCAATCTGCATCATTTGTAAGAGAATTTATTTTTTGACCCATTTTCCCATTTTTTTCAGGGATCCCATCATGATTTTTTGGATTTTAGATTTTAGCAGAAAAAAACTCCTTTTTTCGCGGTTATTCAAACGAAGTTTTTCCAAATCAGGGCGTACAGCAAAAAGACAGACTGTTTTAGAAAGCTTGCTTAATTTGCTATCGATCTGCATCATTTGTAAGAGAATTTATTTTTTGACCCATTTTCCCATTTTTTTCAGGGATCCCATCATGATTTTTTGGATTTTAGATTTTAGCAGAAAAAAACTCCTTTTTGCGCGGTTATTCAAACGTAGTTTTTCCAAATCAGGGCGTACAGCAAAAAGACCGAGTGTTCTGGAAAGCTTGCTTGATTTGCTATCGATCTGCATCATTTGTAAGAGAATTTATTTTTTGACCCATTTTCCCATTTTTTTCAGGGGTCCCATTATGATTTTTTGGATTTCAGATTTTAGCAAAAAAAAACTCCTTTTTTCGCGGTTATTCAAACGTAGTTTTTCCAAATCAGGGCGTACAGCATAAAGACAGACTGTTTTGGAAAGCTTGCTTGATTTGCTATCGATCTGCATCATTTGTAAGAGAATTTATTTTTTGACCTATTTTCGCATTTTTTTCAGGGATCCCATCATGATTTTTTGGATTTTAGATTTTAGCAGAAAAAAACTCCTTTTTGCGCGGTTATTCAAACATAGTTTTTCCAAATCAGGGCGTACAGCAAAAAGACCGACTGTTTTGGAAAGCTTGCTTGATTTGCTATCGATCTGCATCATTTGTAAGAGAATTTATTTTTTGACCCATTTTCGCATTTTTTTCAGGGGACCCATCATGATTTTTTGGATTTTAGATTTTAGCAAAAAAAATTCCTTTTTTCCCGGTTATTCAAACGTAGTTTTTCCAAATCAGGGCGTACAGCAAAAAGACCGACTGTTTTGGAAAGCTTGCTTGATTTGCTATCGATCTGCATCATTTGTAAGAGAATTTATTTTTTGACCCATTTTCCCATTTTTTTCCGGGGTCCCATCATGATTTTTTGGATTTTAGATTTTAGCAAAAAAAAACTCCTTTTTTCGCGGTTATTCAAACGTAGTTTTTCCAAATCAGGGCGTACAGCAAAAAGACAGACTGTTTTGGAAAGCTTGCTTGATTTGCTATCGATCTGCATCATTTGTAAGAGAATTTATTTTTTGACCCATTTTCCCATTTTTTTCAGGGGTCCCATCATGATTTTTTGGATTTTAGATTTTAGCAGAAAAAAACTCCTTTTTTCGCGGTTATTCAAACGTAGTTTTTCCAAATCAGGGCGTACAGCAAAAAGACCGAGTGTTTTGGAAAGCTTGCTTGATTTGCTATCGATCTGCATCATTTGTAAGATAATTTATTTTTTGACCCATTTTTGCGTGTTTATTTTTTATCATGATTTTTTGGATTTTAGATTTTAGCAAAACGAAACTTCTTTTTTCGCGGTTATTCAAACGTAGTTTTTCCAAATCAGGGCGTACAGCAAAAGGACCGAGTGTTTTGGAAAGCTTGCTTGATTTGCTATCGATCTGCATCATTTGTAAGAGAATTTATTTTTTGACCCATTTTCCCATTTTTTTCAGGGATCCCGTCATGATTTTTTGGATTTTAGATTTTAGCAAAAAAAAACTCCTTTTTTACGCGGTTTTTCAAACTTAGTTTTTCCAAATCAGCAAAAAGACACACTGTTTTGGAAAGCTTGCTTGATTTGCTATTGATCTGCATCATTTTTGGGAAAATTTATTTTTTGACTGATTTTTGAGCTGTTGTTCGTTGACCTCGTTGTTTAATTTCCAATTTATTGGCATTTCGATTTCAAATTTTATGACTTTTAAAATTTTTTGAAAAAAATATTGTTTTTTGGTTAAAAATCGGAATGACATTTTTCGACATAAATTTTCCGTTTTTTGGCTGCTTAATAAAAAATATAAGTCAGAATAAGGAGAGTCATAGCTCAAACACGAACTCACAAACTCTGGTCAGCGCATATTTTTCTATGGTTTGGCTGGAGTGCAATTTAAGACATTTTCCCCTCTTTGTGGCTGTAAATATTTAATATATTTCCCGGGCCATTCCCGTAAAGCTTTCACCCTAGCATCTAACCTTTCTCGGGCCGAAAATCCCCACTCCCAAACGGCTATTGGCATAAAAATAAAGCGAAGTCCTCGAATTTCCTGGACTAGCATTATTATTGTTATTAAATTTTACTGCCTTTAACTGTTGCTGCGGGTGGCAGACAAATTAGGGGAAGCCAGGGGATACGTGTGGGTGGGCTAAGGTCCTAAGGTTGGCAGGACCTCGTCCCTTTTACGCACAATGTTTTAATGTTGTGTTTGTGTGCTCATCAATATTTATTGCGGTTCGACTACGTGAGCCGCACACAATCAGCGCAGCTCCACCTTTCGGCCTCAACATTTGTGCAAATATTTTTATTATGCCCGATACCTGTTCCAAAAAAAAGCAAAGATTCAATTTCAAATGTACCCAGCAAATGTGTTATTATTTAATAATACTTAAATAAATGTTTTGACCAAATTAAAGTCTTATACAAAACAATTTCCAAAAAAATTAATTGAGAAAAATGAGTATTTGCCAATAGATTCTTTTATTAATAATAATAATCATGCATTAAAAAATTTCTCGTGAGCTTCTAAACCTTTTTTATACCTTATAAATTAATAAATATGCCCAAAATTATGCTACAATAACGCATTTATCAATGGAACTTCTTGGTCTTACATTATTTGCAGCATACTTTTAAGGAGCTTACATAAAAGTTTTAAGACTCTTTGAATGAAAAATAAAGTCCAAAAAATATTTATTTTTCCACAGTATTTCCTTCGTCGAGTACATCCATTGTCAAACACTTAATTTTACTTATTTTATTTGTTGGCATCGTTTTGGAAATGCGAGCCAAGTCTGACCTCTGATATATTACCGAGCCGTGGGCGAAAAAACAATGAGCAATTGGTGGGCGGTCGAAGTTCGCTGGCTGGGAGGGGGGGCGTGGCACTTGCTAAACAAGACTCTTATTTACTATTCAAAAACTTCAATTACCGCAAAGTAGTCGCCGGAACGTTAATCTCCACCACCGAGTTTCGCCACCGCACCCACCCTAATAATTATTATGCTGACTTAACGCTTTATTTGCGAATAAATAAAACAAAAGTTTATTGGTTATTATGTCATTTCCGCCCGTTGAACCCCTAGATTTTCCCCCCTTAATTTTCTACCTTTTCAAGAACGATTTAGCAGCACGCAGCGCTATTTTCACCTATTGTTCTCTGCCGATTGTGGCTTGGATATATGATATCTAACTGGATTTAATAGAGGTATGGTATAAATATAAGCTGCTTCTTTGTGGTTTTTAGCATAGATTGGCATAGATAACATTTAAAACCATATATTTAGATAAAATTAATTAAAAGTTGTTATAAAATACCTGATTTCAATCTTTTTTATATTGTTTTTATTCCTTTTTTTTATATATTTCTCTATGATGCTTAGTTTTTTTTTATAAGGGATGCTGCTTTCCTGGTTATTGGCCGGCAATTTCCATTATCCCCCATCCTTGGGATGAGTCCTTGGCATTATTCGCATCCATCTTTCCATTGAGTTGGCCACGCGAACAGGCAGGAACAAATGTGGCGCATTAAATGCAAATGGCTCTTGTCCCACCTGAGGCGACTTGTGTCCATCGAGGTCCGTGGGGCTCCCCCGCTCAACCCTGCTCGCCCCCGTTACCCGTGCTCCTGCCTGTTAACCGATTCCTGGATTCTATAATTCCCCTCCAGCCGGGGATTTTGCTAATTAAACACAAATCGCCATAGTTCACAGCGTGTTAGGCCAAGCAAATTGATTTGAACAACAAGAATGGGGGCTTCGGATGCCAGGAGGTCTTGTTCGGTAAACACTGAAAACGGGTCTACAAAGCGGGGCTTACACATTTATCTGTTTAAGTCCCAAGCATACTTTATAGTACCAGGGGCAATCATTTGTTTCAAATTTAAATTTAATCTCCTCAATATAGGAAATAGGCTTCTTAAAATTAAGTCAAAAAGTATTTTACTCTTTCTCAGTGCCTTATAAGTCTTTAAAAATCATTATAAATACCTAATAAAAGCATTTGGATATTTTTGAGTATATATTTTCGTGCAGTGCTTTATCTGTTAATACACTTCCCTTCGTTTGTTTGTTACAGTGTAGCACTCTCATTACAGCTAATTAATTCGTTGGTCGCTTGGTTAATTAAAGGCGATTGACCATGGAAACCGAAGTGGATGCCACAGCTGATGAGGCGGCCTCCTTTGGAGCATCCTGCCACGCCGCCTTCCGCCTCTACCTGTCCATTAACCGCGTCCTGCGTAATTCAATACACAGCCGGCAATGCAATTTGTCAGAAGAGATTTTTGCAAAGCAGACGAGGTGCTTACATTAAAAACGAACTTACTTTGGGTGGAAGCCTTTGTGGAAATATATAAAGTTATAACAATAATTTCTTAGCAAGTCTTAGGTAAATATAAAAAAATGTATAGGAAATACTTTTAAAAACCCCGAAGAATGTATATAACGTAAAAAAAATATATAAGTGCTTTTATCAGTTTGGTTTACTACCACACATTTATGCATTTTTAAGGCTTATCACTATTTCTAACAACAAATAAATATTTTATGAAAAACAAAACAAAAGCAACATATATACAATATATTTTGTTTCATTTGAAACTAACATTTTTATCTCGCTTTTTGCCACCTAGGAAGTATATAAGGCATCCCCAAAAATGTGCGGAGAAACCGAAATGTAAATGTTTTTATCAGTTTGGCTTTGGCACTTTTGGCTTTCTCACAAATGAACACTTCAGTGTAAATTAAACGCTCTTCTCAAGCAGTCATAATTATTAAAAATGCTCAAGTTGGCAATCTGTTTATTAAGTATTCTGTTTGTCCTGGACATACAAGGATTATTGGAAGGTTCTCCAGAAGCCGGGTCCTCGTCAGTTACATAAGAGCCTCCGGAGGTGAGACTGCGAAGATTCATTATTATTAATTATTATTATTAATTATTATCAATAAAAATAGCGCTTCAGTTTGAATTTTTTTTAACTATTATTTTATTATAATATAAATTTTTAAAGTGCATTTTTGGTATAGTCGGGGGTAGAGAAAGCGCGGAGATGGACTGGTCCACCGGCTTTGTTCATTTGCAGTCGCTGGCCATAAATCGCCGGGCAACGCGGCGTATGAGTTACGGCACCTTGAAGGATTCCGCCGCCGTGTCAGCAATTTTTCATGCATTTAACAATAGGAGACGCCAACGCCAACGGCAACACCAAGATGCAGATGCACTTGCAGTTGAGAGCCCGACGCCATGGTCCACCGCCATTCAGTCAGCCATCCATTCACTTGCTCATCCAGTCACTCAGCTGGTCATTCGTCTATTGCCTGGATTGATGGGCTAATACCGTGTGAAAGGCGGCCAAGTTCCATTCCTCTCTTAAAGATATCCTCGTAAATAGGACCCTTTCCGAATTCCATTATTTGTTGTATAAGAGAACCGACTCCAGAACTCAAAAAAAAATATCATTAAGTATATATCTAAGATGTGTGAGCATTTTTTGGTTAAATTAATTTAATCTTATAGCTTTAATGATAACTATTTTACTTTTAACTTTTAAAAAAAAGTTTAAATTAGCACCTTTAAATCTATTTTATCTTCTAATCTAATTTTTACAGTCCATGAGAGTTAAAATTGTATGCAGACAAAAACAGTGTTGTAAAATTCTCTTTTTCAGAATTTGAGTTGCAGTTATTTTACCGGTACTCATTTCCACGCTAAGGTATTCAAAGCGTCTGTAATTGTTTTTCCTGCCCCATTGTTTCGGGTTAGTTTTTCTTGTTCGCCGTTCTTGTTATTTATGCAATGGCTTGACAAAAGTGCGGACTAGCTGCGGCCATTATGGCTTAATTAAGTTTTGCAACACTAATTGAAACTTGGCCTTGCCTTGACACCTCAACGTCCCCTCTGCCACCCGTTTTTCATTCGTTTTCCATCCATTTTTCACTCATTTTCCAAGCATCCCCCATCCCCCATCCCCCATGGCCGTGCCTCCGATTCCTTTGGATCCTCCATCAGCGAGTCAACCACATTCACGTGCCTCGGCAGTTTATCTTCACACATTTGTCCTTTGTTCCTTCATTTTGTTTGGCCGGGCCAAAGGACACGCCGCCTCGGTGGCCTTGTCACCCGTCTCCTTCGCACCGCCCGGCGCCCTCTCCCTCTGGCCTTCTGCTCTGTTGTTTCCCTTTTGTTGGCTTTTTGATTGGAACAAATGCTTTTCTAATCTCAGCTGGAACCATTGCCTTCTTCGAGCATTTCTTCATCTCGCTTTGGTCCTACTTGGATATTTCTCATTTCGTTTTGTCGCCTATTTGTCATTGCATTTTCCTTGCACATTTTCCCACAGGCAACACCAATACACATACACAAACACCCCATCCCCCCCCATTCCCCGACACACACACACAGATGGAAGGACATAGATGTCAACACCCACATCTGCTGCAGGCCATCTTCAATAGTTTTCCTCCTTGTCCAGAAAGGATGCACTGAAAAAAAGCCATCTTAATATTTCACAGTTGAAATATTTGATAAGGGTGTTAAAAAGTATGCAACAATATCCCTCAAGCCCTGGAGCTCTTGAATTTATTCCAATAGATGTAGTTTTTCTTTTCCCTGCGTACTTTTAGACTCCCTTGGTAGATTCTCTTTTGCTTGCATACTTTTAGACACCCTTGTTAGATTTGTAGTTCTATGGATTTAATATAAATATTAACTGTTCAGCTTTTAAATCTATCACTCTGAAAAGATAATAAATAAATGAAAAATATTACAAAAATATATATATAAACTCTCGAAATTGAAGATTCATTCTGAAAGATGACAATGCATACTTTTAGATACCTTAAATAAATTCATACTATTCTTTATAATCATCGATAGTTTATAAAAGTGAAACTCCAATCCCAATTTGCAGTGTAGAGAAGAAGAGTTGGCCAGGGAAAGCGAAGGCATTTAATGGCCAGCTGTGTTCAGAAAAATTTTAGAAGGCTAAAGGGGACAGTCTATGGATCCGGAAACAAGTTGGGAAGTTGGAAAGTTTCTCCGAAAAATGTTCCATCTCGAAACGGAAGTTTTGCGCCTTTTTAGCTGCAAACATATGTCCTTGCCACAATTCAAAAGGATTTAAGTGTCTGCCACGTGTGCCAAAAATCGATCTGTGTCTATTGATAATCTGCAGCATTTCTCCAGTAATACATATTTATCACTGGCTTGCCAAATTGAATTTTAAGTGCATGTTTCAATAAGGAATTCACTCTGGCCAAGTAATAATTTAATAACGTTGATTGATTAGATAAAGCAGCCAAAACACAAGTTCAATTTAAATTAATGTTGGTTTGTGTAATGCACACAATGTGTGTTTCAATATTTTATATAATTTATTAGCCAGGGCGCAGATATCCAAATAAATCACAAATTACTTTGGAATAGTGAGCTAATGCATAAATAACTGATTATTAAACAAATTTGGGTAAACTATTGGGTAATTAAAGGAATAAGCACATGAAGGGCGACAAAACAAATGGGGTGGGAAGTAAAACACTAATAAATAACTGAATTCCCTAGTTTAATTTGTGTTAATATTTTAAAAAGATTCCCAAATAATACACTTAAAATACCAACTCCCTAATGGTTTATTTTATGAGCTCTTGGCATTCCGGGAGCCAATCGTCTTGCCATTTGATCCTTTTAACATTCACTTAATCACCGCTCACCGACGCTCGTTTATCAATCGCTTTTATTGGGCGACAGGGGCAAGTATGTAACATCTAAAAATCAATGTTTGATGATTCCGCAGGCTTTTTGCACTTAATTCTAAGGGGAACTTTAAGCCGAAAGCTAAAGCTGAATATGTATCGGGATGCAGGAACAAAGGCCTGGGGGCAGACATTCGACTCCGGTTTTTCCCAGCTCCGTCTCGATTTTCCATTCCTTTTCATTTTCCTCACAAGAAAGCCCCCACTTGCTTTCCATCCCGGCTTGTTCATTTTTGGTAAAATCCCAAAATCATATCCCACACACACAAAAAACCCGGAGATGTGCACACATATCCGAGCCATTTGGACATTTGGTAGTCTCTATAGGTCGCATTGCATTTTAGTCACGTACCGACGGAAAAGTTATCGAAGATTTAAACGCACGTACACGGGGCCAAAGCAAACTCAGACAGTGCGTTTCAGTCGATTCATAATTTTCCCGGCCAATATAGAAAATATTTAAAAGGGAAATACCACTTAGTGGAAAAACCTTCTCGTAAGAAACCACTATGGCTTAAAAATCCCCTAAGAGGGCTTTAAAAGTTAGCTGTAAAAGCTTAGCTTTCTTCAGAATAAATTTACTAATTCCAGATATTTTGTAGCATACTTTCAGACGCCGGAAGAAGTGTTTTCAAAGCATTTTTTTTACACTTATTCTGTTGTTCTTATTCTTAAGGTAGGAAAAATCGTCGGGAAAATCTACAAACTATTAGAAACCAAAAGCTTCTCTTCCCAATAAATCAAACTGATTAAAAATATCCTGAAGCATGCTTTAGGGCGCAGAAAGAAATGCTATTAAAACATTTATTTATTTGTTTTCCTTAGTTCTTATTTATATCTTGTGTATTTTTCGCCTTATATTCCCGTCCCGCACCTTACCGTGATAAAGAAAGATAGGGAATACCAGAAGACGTCATCAAATGCCGTGAGTTATTGTAAAACGTCGAGTTCTTCAATTGCGACTCTAATGCGGACGGGAATATATCGGTGATGGGCGAAAGGTGGGGGAAAGCGGAAAAGGAAAACTCCCCAGACTCCCCAAACGATTTGCACGTAGTCGACGAGCGAGAGAGAGAAGAAGTGCCAACTGTTTTGCTTGTCAAATTGAAATTAAAAGCCAAAATGCCTCAACTCGGCTGCTGCCTGTTCCCCCTGCCGCCATCTATATATGTATATACCGCCCGATCAACCAGCGTTCCCCATTGGAGTCATAGATATAACCTTTTTATAAAATCAATAAAACCAAATAAAATATATAGAGGAGTATCTGCAGTCGAGCGGCAAAGGCACACTCAGAGAATTGTTGAGTGAGAATATTTATTTTATATTTTTGATGATATAATATAATTTTTTAAAAGAATTTTTTTAAAAATTTATGGATGAATTATTGTTACTTACAAATTTTTAAACCTCTTACATTAAATAAAAATATTTGTAATCAATACAAATACTTTACTTATAATATTTTTAGCTTAGGACAAAAAAAAGTAAATAAATATTATTATAAATACTACTGCAATTTATAAAGTGACATATTTTTTTGTAGAAAGTTTCAGATTTGTTGAATAGTTTAGGATAGTTTCTTCAAGTGCATTATCTGGGCACGTAGTCAGTTGTGGATTCCTTGGCCTAGGGATGGGGCCAAGTCCCCGGAGTCAGACGCAGGACCAGACCGAGCCGAAACCCCATTGCTGTGGTCAGCTTTTAGGGGATTGTGATACTTCTGCGGTCGCGTGACCTTTGCCCTCCGCCCTGGGCCCAAAAAACTTGCAACAAATTCGAAGGAATGTGGCAACAACTTGAGGTGCCAGTGGGGGCCCCTCCGTGTCTGGGTCAGTAGTCAGCGGTCGGATTGGTCCAGTTCGACAGTTGGTCAAGGGGATCCTCCACTTAATTCACTGCATTCGAGGGCTGCGTGCATGTGCTGCATTTAATTTGAGACTTTTCCACATGTTAACTTTAATTTATTACAGTCAAATAACATTTACTTCGAATTTATAGGGCTTTTTTACTCAATTGAATGTTGTAAAAGTCATGGGGGTATTTTCATTAATTCGTAAAGCCCAGAAAACTGTCAGTTGATAAGCATATTTTTTTGTAAAAATATTTATTTATTGAATGAAATGTTATTAATGTGAATGTGAATGTTCTTATCGTGGATAACAAATTTAATAACTAAGTTAAAGCATTTTTGTTTACTTAAATAATAATCATATAATAATCATGCAGGCATTTAAAAACCGAGAAAGTAGATAAGCAAATTAAAGATAAAGTCATTTTGTATCGTTCCCTTTAATTGTTTTATTTATTTTGTTGAATGACTTTTTACCTGATTTTGAAATCAGCTTGTAGACATTTTCCCACATTTTAAAACTAAGTCTTTAAATATATATTTACTTTAATTGTCTGTACTTATTTTACTGAATTGAATAAAAAATCATGCAGTTTTTTTATATATCTAGGGAACCTAAAGTTAAAGATACATGAATTTCTTGTTGTTTGTATATATTTGTGGCTTGTCAAAATATTTCTTTGCAGAATGAAAACGTACTAATTTTAAAAACATTGATTTAGCTGTACTTTGTGAAAAAAACGTTGCCCTTTTTTAACATTTAAGCCCTAATAAAAAATATTTACTTAAAATGTAGGGCTGTTATTTTAATTAGTTTTATAATTTATAAGTCCTGAAAATTATTTACAATTTGTTCATGTATTTTAAACTTAAATTTGGTAAGCATTTTTGTGGCTTGTTCAAATATTACTTTCCTTTAAGTTGTTACTCATAACAAGATTGATAACAACGGGGATAGCTGCATTAAATATTGTTTAGGATTACACAGAGCATAGTGGTACATTTCCATATACTTTTCCCTACTTTTCCTTGATTAGCAGGGGTTTTTCTGCATTTTCCAACGTTAATTTGCCTCGTGCTCGCTCATTTGGCCAATTGCCCCGCGCCGCTTCGCATTTCATGTGCCAATCGTTGGCTCGTCCATTTGCTCATTCATTGATGATTTAAGTGCCGTTTCGACTTTCGGCAATCCTGCGGGATCCTGTGGCCCCGGGGCCCGCGTGTTCCCCAGTATCCCTCCGGCCCCCAGGAAAATGCACCTCGCGGCCTGCGAAGCCAGCTTGGCAATTATTCATGCAGCCTAAACACAAAACAGGAGCTGTCCGTGTGCGTGTGTGGGGCTGTGCTGGTGTGCGTGAGGCGGTGCGTGTGTGTGCGTGGCGGAGTCCATGTGGGTGCAATTAAACCAAACTGACTGTCTGTCTGTCTGTCTGTCCATCTGGCAGCCAAATCGGCGCTTCCGCCGTCAAGCACTGCGAAAAATCAGTACTATCTATTTGCAGAAAAATTCCCTCAACATTACTAGATTAAAATAAAATAAAAATAAAATAAAATAAAATAAAAATAAAGTAAAAATAAATTAAAATAAAATAAAATAAAATAAAATAAAAATAAAATAAAATAAAATAAAATAAAATAAAATAAAATAAAATAAAATAAAAATAAAAATAAAAATAAAAATAAAAATAAAAATAAAAATAAAAATAAAAATAAAAATAAAAATAAAAATAAAAATAAAAATAAAAATAAAAATAAAAATAAAATAAAAATAAAATAAAAATAAAGTAAAAATAAAATAAAATAAAAACTAAAATAAAATATATATAGTATATGTATAAAAAATATAAAGCATTGCTGAATAAAATATGAAAAGAAAAATATTAAAGCCTCTATCGAAAATGTTTAATATTTAATTTAAAAATCTAAATAATTATAAGTCAGTCAGTACTGTTCTTAACCTTTATAATCTCTTAAATAAAGTTATATTTACAAACAAAGGCATATTTGTAAACAAAGAAATATTTTGCCAGGCCACAAAAGCCAGCGATTAGAACACTGATAATATTCCATTATAAAAGCGCGCCTAATTGCTTGAAATGTTTATTAAACTCTCGAAAATGGGGCAGTGGTCATCTTACTATTTGGGTCTGCTGCTTGTCCTATATGTGCAAGAATCACTGGCCCATATCCAAGATTCTGAAATCCAGAAAAAGTTGGATGGCATTCAGGAATCCCTGAGGACGATTATAACAAAAGAGGACTTCGAGGCGAAACTGCAGGACCTTCAAAGCCAGCTGGATGGCGAATTTCTGACGCTACAAACCAGTCTTAGGGAACTTCAGAGCAAACCGCCTCAAAATAATCCACGGCATATACCAGCAAAGTTCGAGCAGATCGGCTCGAGGTACTTTTATATCGAGAACGATATCATTCAGGACTGGCCCACAGCTGGAGAGACCTGTCGCCAGATGGGTGGCTACTTGGCATCGATCAAGGACAAATCGGAGCTGGATGCCATTAGGACCAGACTCAGCACGGATGCCTATTACTGGCTTGGCATCCACAGCCGGGGCACAAAGGGGGACTTCGTATCCCTGGCCTCCGGAAAGGCGGCCGCATTTTTGAAATGGCACATCGGATATCCCAGAAATTATGCCGAAAATGTGAACTGCGTTTGGCTCTCCAACGGCGAAATGCATGATTTCTACTGCACATATAAAACACACTTCATTTGCCAGGCTGATAAGGAAGTATAGTTATAATATTGGCCTGATAATAATAAGTTGTATTAAAAAAATTGTAAAAATTGTTTGATGTTAAGAAGTAAATAAAGAGTAGAATTCCTTACAAAAGAGATTTTTAGTAATGGTTTTAGTTTTTAGTTTCTTACTTCAGCTATTATAAAAAGGAAAAGTGTTCTGTTAATTGCCTGGATTTCCAAAAATAATTTTTAAAAATTTTTTATTTATTTGAAAACTATTTAAATTTATTATTTAATAAAAAGTAACTTAAGGTTTTGTATAAAAATGGATAAAAAAATTTAAAAAAAAAATACTTCCACCAGAAATATTTATACTCTAGCATCATTTTAATATTTTAAAGGTTTTTCTTTTATTTTCTTCTCTTTTTTGAACCCATTAATTTCAGTGCACTTTGCGCCGTCTTGCGTTTCTGTTGTTTAGCTGCGTTCGCGCAATTTTCCCATTTCCCGTTCGCTTATTAATGAATTTTCCAATAGGTTCTCCCGACAAAGGGAGGGGCGACTCGGGGGCTGGGATTTGGGGATTGAAAGGGGGTCGAGGACTCCACGTCCATGTGCTGCTGAAATATTGGTCGCACTTAGACTTATTGTTCGGGCCTCGGCCATTAAATCATTTTATTCCGACGGCAGACAGATGGTGAGCACAAGGCAGAACACAGACAGAGGTCTGGAGACGTCCAGCTATAGGTTTTCATTTCGGAAAATTATTGCCCTCGACGGTCCAACTGAAACATAACATTTTAGAGAGCCGTAGCATTTTTTTTAACTAGAGCAAAAGTATTTGTATTTTAGTTGTAATATTTATTTATTAAAGGTAATTGAATTTTCTTCTAATTTTGGATCGGAGAAAGGGCGACCTGCGATCTGCATTATCCAACGGAGCTGGGGCTCCAACTCAATCAGCGAACAACAACAGCCGGGGGCAATGTGTGCTTTTCTTTTTCCACGCTTTTCCGCACCCGTTTTTCCACATTTCCCAACCCTGCCAGGCGCAGCATCTCGGCAACTTTCAATTGTTTGGGGAATTCAGTGAACGTTTTCTGCCATTAGTTAAGCTTGAGGTCGATTGTTGGCTGAAAAGGGGAAACACACGGAAAAATAAATGTTAAATAAGTACAAGCTAAGTCAACACGAATAACTATTAAAGTGTTTTTTATATGCTAAAATTCCAAAATACCATTATTTTAGGTCTAGTTAAAATTGATGGTTTCTTCATTCGTCATGATTAAAATATAATTACTTGCTAACTAAATATTAAAGAATATTATTAAATATTGATATTTTATCATATAAGTTATCTAAGTATCTGTCTTTCTACTTTTAAATTAAAATGTACCCATATTTACTGTGTAAAACGTCTAAGAAAAGAGGTGTAGAAACTGGCAGAGAAAATAGGGGGAATCCCCACTTGAGTTCTCGGTTGTGCGTTAACGTTAATGCTGTTAAATGTTAACTCTGGGTCGGTAATGTATGTTTGATAAGTTAATTTTCGCCCTTGGAAGGGGCAGGGGCAATCGAAGGGCTGGCCGGGAAAACTGCCAGCTTATCATTAAAGGCATTGGAAACGATTCCTTGGCCCGAACACACAGCCCAAAGGACTCCCACGGCAACAAAGCCATTAAAGCGCTTTGTGTGGATGCTTCGGAGGGGCGGGGAAATGGGGGAAAAGTGCGGGAAAACTCGGGATAAACTGGGGGCATTCAAAGTTACAAAGACGCAACCTTCGGCCCCCTGACCCCCAAATAATAACCCCCATTCAGTCACTCATCGTCATTGATCCAATCATTCATTTTCTGCAAGGGGTCGAAAGGGCAGGACACTTTGATTGCCCAGTGAGTGGGCGGAGGGGGGAAAGTGGGGAAAAGCATGGGAAGTCACCAGGCTGACAGTCAGTCATCCATTCATTTAATACAGTGGGTTTGCCTGGCTTAGAAATATTTTAAAACTAGATTTTGAAGACATTCACAGGCTTTCTTTAAAAGAAAGAATTAAAATATGCAAAAAGGTGAATATTAATGTAAGGAATCATGGTGATTACACATTATGATAGTTGGCAATAATATTCCCTGAAAAATAATTCAAAACATTTTGTTTTAATAATTTTTTTTCAAGTACAATGGCTAAAGGAAATATAAGCCAGAAAATAAATATTACGCATACGCAATGTGTGCCATTTGCAAGATATTTTATTAAATAGAATTAGCTACTTATTAAATAGAATTTTTAGTAGGCATTGTAGACAATTTAAAATTTTTATTTTAATTTCAAAAATATTTATGTTATTTTATTTAAGAACATACGAATAAATAATACATTTTTATGCACTCTTCCATGCCAGTGTGCGAGTGTCTATTGTAGTCGATAGATGATTTGTTTTATTTTTATTTGATTTACTTAAGAAATCGAACGCTTTACGATTTTGATTTGCGCTCGTTGTGTTTGCTTATGAAAGTGCTACTTACAGCGCAACAATGGATGCCATATCGGCAGCCCCAACCATTCCGGAGTAACCGCAGTGCTGGCACCCTCTCCAATATGCCAAAGCCAGGACGAAAACGGGAATCCGGCTGGGGATGGCGATGAGGAGGGGGATGCGGAGGACGAGGACGAGGAAGGACCAGAACCAGAACCAGGAGCAGGACCGGGAGCAGGACCAGGAACAATATCCATTCCCCCGCCGAATCCCAAGTGGCTGGTGTCGCTGCTCGCTTCGCTTCTATTTGGGTTCGGTTGGGTTATGGCTTGGCTTTTGCTGATTTCACTGCTCGAAAAATAGCATCCTTATTAAGAAACATCATATGTTCAAGTAAATATATTAATTACTTAAATAAGTTTAATGCACAATTTTATTCAACTATTTTAGGCAGCAATAAATTGATTGCAAAAAAATAAATTGGTAAGCTGGTGTAACTAAACAAAACATAAAGTTGGGGAGTTTCTAACAATGTTTTACAATATACAGAAAGAAGATGAATATAAACTTAAAATAAAAAAAGGTAAATGAAAAATACATATATGAATTTTTAAATACATTATTTTTTAAAGATTTGCCTAAAAAGGTTCAAAGAAATAAATAAAGAAAAATAAAGAAAAATATATATATAAATATATTATTTAATTCATAATATATTTTAAAAATTAATATTGACAATTAAAAAAATAAATATATATTATTTAATTCATAATCAATTTTAAACATTAATATTAACAATTAAAAACATATACATATTCTTTAATTCCTAATTTATTTATTGATTATAAACATATTCTCCTTATTTCAAGTAAGGATTCTTCTAATAGTTATGGTAAACTATCTTTTTCTGTTTTGGACTTATTTTTCTGTGAGATTTTCCTAGTCAAAAATGTAAAATATAATCCCCAGTGTAGGGCCTTCGTTTGGGAGCTGGCTTGGCTTGTTATCCTTTCTGCGCGAGGACTCGCTGGTAATCAATGAAATTACTTTTTAGTTCAAGGCAAGCCAATAGTGTTGCAAAATGAAATTATTGCGGAGGAGGAGGTCCCGGCGCTTTTTCCGGAGCTTGCTAATGAAGTGTTGCCAAGATTGGTGGGCGGAAAGGGGGCGTGAGATATCGGCGGGACATGCCAGCTCACATTTTTCAGTTATTTCAGTTCGGTCTCAGTCTCAGTTCCATCGAAGGCTCCAGCTCCTGCCCCTGCTCCTGCCCCTGCTCCTGCTCCAGCTCCATCTCCTGCTCCTGCTCCTCTTTTTTCCGGTTGGCTTGGGTGTTGCATACATTTGCGCTTAATGGCTTTGGGGAATTCCGATGACGTTTATAGTCGACGGCAGCCGGAGCTCCGGCTGCTCGGATCCTCGGGGAAATTTGCTTTTGAAAGTTTCCCGCCCCGTCCTCGGTCGCCTGCTTGGAAAACACTTAAAGCCCGGCTCAGAATAAATGGCAAAGAAATGGCCTGCACATAAAGTAAGGCACAATCTCTGGCCGGACAATAACTCCTTGATGGTCAATGATTTGCTGATGGATGATCTTCATTTTATCCCCGGCCTGGATTAGGGCGCCATGCCAGAGCGGAGATTGTCAACTTGTCCAGATGGATTGAGGACAAAGGGGCAGAAAAAAGATGCACCTAATGGGTTTCTCTGAATGACAAAATAATTTAGTGATAATACGAAACTAAAGATATTCGTGAATTGCATTGGTGTTACATTTATTAAAGGCTTATTAAATCTTAGAAAATATATGTAAATTATTGTTACTAAGTAGCAATGATATGCAAACGTCTTACTTTAAAATAGGAGGCACATTTATACATTTAAAAAAAATTAAAAATCTAAATTCTGTTAATTTATAATTATTTTTTTTTTTAATTTAAAGGTTAAAGTTATAGTTCATTTTGAAAATAAAATTTATTTATTAGAAATTTAAAAACCCTATTTTCTTTGTTTTAATTAAATATGTTTGTTAATCAAGCTCATTAGCTAAATATTCCAAATACAGTATTGATTCTAAAAGCAAAAATAAATTTATAATAATTATAATAAATATACATAATTAAAACTAGTTTTTTCAAAGAATTTTCTTGGGGTCCTTACTAACTCTAAAATGTTGTTATACATATTTCATTTTATGGCCCCTTTTCTTTAGGAAATTACCCATACGTACCGTGGGACCTTGCCCATAATTACTACTTTCCTGTGGTTCACTGTACTGAAAACCGTGATGGCTGCCTGTCCGGATGATTGACTCCGGCCGCGGGGATTTCCGTGGAAGGCTGGCGGAAGGATGCCTGCCAGGCAGGTGGCTGGGTTGACAGGATGCCTGACAGGAGGAGGAGCAGCCGGAGGAGGTGGAGCCGTTGGAGGAGGCAGGCAGGCAGGCAGTCAAGGGTTAAGCGGGTCACAGCCGGTTGACAGTTGCAATTAATGCGGCAATTGCAGTTGAGTTTTTGTGCCAAAGATGATGCAGCATCATCAGGAGATTGATGCAGCCGGGCCACGAGGAGTAGGAGCCGTAGTAGGCGGGCAGGAGGAGGAGGAGGAGTGGCTCCATGTCCACGATGGTTATACCCAGTTTACAGCTCCTCCTACTGCTAATTGGCATGCATCAATGCATCGATGACGTTTATTAGCAGTGCTCAGACACACTCGAGGGAAGCGCAGTGGGCTAGTGGGCTGGCAGTGGCACTCTCTGATGACGTTATTGTGTGCGCAGTGCGGCAAATTAACTTAATTTGATTTAATGGGCAACGCGAGCCCCGGCTGACGGATAGTTATAATTGCGCTCCCGGGCTTGGAGTGGGTAAGTCGAGCGCATCGAGGACCCAAATGCCAACAATGCAGCTCAATTAAAACACGGCCTAATTGCCAACGACTTCTATGTCGAGAACCATTCACTTTAGTTCGCATTCCCTCTTCACGCCACATATAACGTACACTTTTACAACCATTTCATTTGTCACTTTTAAAATAAAAACAATTATTTCATACTTATGCAAACATATTTTTTCATAATCAAACAAGTTATTATATACAGGTGTCTAAAAGTATGCAGTGCAAAGAGGCTTGATAAAATATCATTGCATACTTTTCGCCACCTTTGAAGAGATTTCAAAGACACCTTTAAACTGATTTAGGAAAGCTGAAACCTGAATTATATTTGGGATCTTATTAGATTGTCTTTAATTTATTGGAGCTGAGAATTTCAGCATACATTCCATACATTTTACAACAATTTCATTTGATACTTAAATTCATTGTATTATTTAATATTTCTTTATTTTAAACACTTATTTTCCTAATCAAACAAATTATTGTATACAGGTGTCCAAAAATATGCAATGCAAACAGGCTGCATAATATATTGTTGCATACTTTTTGACAGCTTACAAGTAATTTCAGTTAAAACTATATAATTTGTATTTATTTGATTATGTTAAAAGCTAAAATATATTTTGCTGAAATATAAAGGCTTTTTTACTTGCATTTGCATTTACTCCATTTCTAAGGTTGGCTAATCTAGTGATTCATGCATTTTTTTAACACGTCCTGGAATTCCATCAATTGACACAACACACGATCCTCCGAAAACAAGGATGGGGCGAGATGTAAACACTGGCTTAGGCCGCCCCTCCTCCTCGGGGTTATGTAGATGTGGAAATGCTTACATGTCGTATTCTTTGGGCACTGATTTAGCTGCTGTCGCTTCTTGTTCCACTCGTTGTCGTCATCGGGTCGAGTGGCAGCATTTAATGAGGTGCAAATGAGCTTGTCCCGGCATCAGCAGCAGCATCATCGCACCGTGTAGCCCAAGGAGCCAGAGTCGCGCACTTTAAAAAGAAATTAGCTGCCAGGAGTAGGCCAAGTGGCAGAGGACCCAAGGAGCGCCCGGCTCGAGAGTACACTGTGAAAAAACAACAGAAAGAACATTTGTTTCGTATTTTTCTCAAGCAAATATATTTTTTGGTTACCTCTTAACATGACTATTTGTGTTTTATAATAAATGTTACCCTGCTGTTTATTAAAAATATGTATGTATGTATGTTATTAAAAAAAATTAAAAATATTTAAAGATAGTTTAACATATTTATTAACTTCATATTTCATTATTAGGCTATTTTATTCTTAAAAAAAACAATCTTTGCTTAAATGAAAATTTATTTAAAATATTGAAAAAATATGTCAAATATTTTTGAGACACATTTGCAATATTTTAAATTATATAAAAGTACGTTTTTTTTATTTAAAGTCACAAATTAATTTTTTATAAAATTGTAATTTGATTTTTTCTCAGTGCTCTCAGTATCGAGATGAGTGGCAAATGTTGTTGCTAATTTCCCCACTTGCTCTGCTCTTGTTTTTTTGTTTTTCTTTAACTGTCTGTCTGTCTGTGTGTCTTGTAAATTTTACATATTTTCTATGAAAATTACCATAGACACATGGCCGTCGTCCCGCCCCCTTTTCGGGGGGCGCGTGGGCAGGGGGTTCCTCAAATGCCGGGCACGTAGTCGTGGGTGCACCCACTTAACATGATAAGCGACAAGACACCTAACATGTTCAACACGACACCTTCACGACAGCGACGACGGAGGACCCCAGATCCCCGGATCCTTGAGGGGATGGGGCTGGAGGCGGAACGGGTGAGACGGGGTTCCGGGTGGTCCTGGATCCACGGGGGGCGCATGACGCTGCGGGAGATGTGGGTGCTGAGTACTCAGCTCGTTTATGGCCAGGACTTTGATTTGATGGGTGGAGTTTGCCACGTTTATGGGTAAACAGGTATAATAATAACACTTCAAAGCTTAGTAGCTGTGCATTTGAGGATTTCGAAGAATATTTGTGAAATAGGCCTAAGAATCGTGTAAGAATTATAGAAATATTTCATATTAAAGGCTAGCATAAATAGTAAAATTCTAGATATTTGAAATTTATTTTATAATTTATTTAAAAAATCTTAATTACTATATGACAAGTGGTCAACACTTTGAAGCTTAACAATTTTAAATTTAAATTATTTTTGCGAATTAAACCTAGGAATTATAAAAGCATTATCGCAGATTATAGTTATAAAAAAATGTATTAAAACAATGTGGTTTTGAATGGTAGTAATAATTAAAATTAATTGCATAAATATTTTTGTTTTTAATGGTTGAAGTTCTTGGTAAACAAATTTTATAAACATACTAAAAGCTATACAGCTTTACATTTACATTTGAAAAGTTTTAAAAATATTTGTAAAGCCAGCCTAAGAAGCAATTAAGAACTATTAAAAATTATCATATTAAGTGTTCCGAAAATATGTTAAAAAAATTTTGGAAACAAGAAGGTTTTGTATCAAATGAATATTAATACTTATAAGTACCTAAAATCATTGTTATACTTTTTTAACAATTTTTCTTTGAATTTATGACAGACCTCTTCATATTATAAACGTAGGCTCTATAAGTAGGCACTCCCACCCCATGGTATTATTTTCGTAATAAAAATAAAATCATTCATTTACATTTTAAATGTTATTTGTAAGTGACAGCCATCTGACAACTCCTTTTGCGTGGAAAAATCCAGGCTATCTCGGCGGGAAACTTGAGATTGCTGACGCCGAAGGGGGTGGAGCGTGTGCGCAGGTTACTTGGGTGGTTTTGTAGGGCTCTGTGGGTGGCTTCTGGGTGGCAGAGGCGCACGCCACCCCCCAAGCCGCCTGCTGTTGCCAACTTGCGGCTTCTGTGTCTGCGGCAGGACTTCTGCGGAATAACCCGCCCACATGTCATATTAAGCCAGTGTCCTGGTGAACGTTGCGGCATTAGTTGCCACAGCATTTACACTCGAAACCCCTCAGAACAGGCCCGAAACACCACGGCTGCAATTATCTATTTGCGAGAAAGATTTGCAAACAATTTTTGCCTTTGACTAATTAGCGAGCTTAGTGTTTTTCCCACATTTTCTCTACGCAAAATGGCAGTTTACAAGCGCATTGAATAAACGGACTAAATGGCCAGAGTGTGTGTCGAATATTTTACAAAACTTAAATGGAATTGGCATCATAGTATGCAAATATTCTTACTAAATACGATTATCACTCTTTCGGAAAGGAGATATTCTTTGGTAGCAATATAAAATCATAAATAAATTTAAATAGAAGACATGATATACAATTGTTTTTATTTATTTTTTTAAATGTTAGAGCTAGTTAATGTGACTTATCAAATGCTTTGTTGTACTCTCATTCAAGATTTAATTTTGCCTGAGTGCAGACCTTGTTTTCAAATGGAAAACAATTAAATTGCTTCGATTGAAATATTACACATACGCCTCGTTGGCGCATTTGTGCCAAGGAAATTATTTGCCACACATTTCGAGCATCTGTGGGCTTTAATGGGCGAACACTAAATAAAGTGCACTGACATACAATTTTGTGGGCCTGCAAGATGCTTTTCTAATTATTTTTCGCAATGGAAATTTTCCCTCGACTCCATTTTTTTTGCCACATTTGTATGGTATTTTCGTTTTTTTTTTTTCGGGTGGGTGGAAAATGTACGGTCAGCTCCATAAATTGTCAAACCACAATGTGGGCGGTGCAGTGGATAACACAAACCAAGCCACAAAACGATTGAATGCAACCGCGTAACGTTTTGCCACTTTTTACACTTGTCTACAGTATTTTAAATATACTTTTGCGGTCAGTCGGTGGAGGGACGAAAAACAAGAGCAATAAACAAATAGAACAATAAAAAATTGTCTTTAATTTAAACGAAGATATTTTACCCATTTAGTACTGCTGAAAATTAATGTTTTTAATTTAATATAATACTAATTCAAATAATTTTATTCAAATTTTCAGACTTTTAACAACTATTTAATATATATTTTTTAATTGCAAATTTGTGGCATTAAATTATGTTTCTTATGCTCAATATTTTAATCTTTTTAAAAATGTATATTCTATAAAAATATTACAATTTAAATTTAGTTTAAAATATTTTTATAAAAAGAAGTATTTAATTCATTTCTTTCCATGCCCACACACGCTTGATACCCTGTAATTCGTAGAACATAACCACCGTGATATGCACAGATCCAAACGCATAAAAACCATGTTACCTGCATACAATTGCCACTTTTTTTTTGCCTTTGGGGACATTTGTTTTTTTCTGTGCTTTTTGTTGTGTAGCTTTAAGCTACACAAATTGCATAAGGTCGGGGATTTTGGGGGGGAAAATGGGTGGGGAAGCTGACGAGTCAATGACTCGGAATGAACACCTTTAAGCCGCTTAGAAAATTGCAATGCCCAAAAATCACATCACAGCGAAGCGGAGCAGCCAGCTACAACAATGGTTAGACATTTTTTCAGTTGTCAAGGGAGATGACATTGCATAGCCCCCATCGTTGTGCACTGAGAAGAAATTCTACCTATATTCCAAGGCTTAAAGCTAATAATAGGGTTTTTTTGTACATTTTGTAGTATATTTTTAGTATTTTAGTTTGATTTTTCGATCTGGTATTTTTAAGTTCACGTAACACCATTACTTAAAATTTGTTATTAATACTTATGACAGATAGTACCTTAAGTTTATATCTTATATTTTGGATTTTAACCACTTCTTATATGAAAGAAATATAAATATATGTATAAAAGTAGTATAAAGTATTATATACTGATAACCGTGCATGATTTTTATTCACTTAAAAATACCAAAAATACTAAATTCAATACTACTTCAGAATTTGAAAAAAAGGAAACTTAAAGGAATTTTCAGGGTTTTTGGAGTGCACTTCCCTAGTATATTTCCGCCCACCAACTCCGCTTTTGCGACTCCTTTTCTCTGTTGCACTCGCTGCCGTCCAAAAGGATTTCCAAATCAATTTGATTTGCCAGGGGTTAGGGGCTGTGTGTGTGTGTGTGGGTAAAGGGGCGGGGAAAATGGTGAAAAAATGGGGGAAAGGGGAAGTTTCAGGTCTGCTGCCGTTCGCAATCAATATGCAATACTGTTGCCCATTGTCTCTCGCTTTTTGATTTCGTTTGCTTTTGTCATTTTCCACGGACGGCCTCTTGGTCCTTTTTTTCCTGATCCCTCAGGTCCTAACTCCTTTTTTTTCCTCGTATTTTTTGTTGATTTTGTTTGCTGCAGAGATTTCATTGCTTGGTCCCGCTTTGTTTGCCTCCGTGGCATTCCCATTCCAATTTCCATTCGCCCAGCGAAATCACATTTGACTTGGCATTTTAATGACGTTGACAGGAGCGGAATTCCAATCGTAACAAGCTAAATTAACAGTCCTCGTCGGACATGAGTTGTCTGTACAAAATCAGAATGGAATTTAGCCACCTATTTAGTTGGCATTCAATTTAAAGCCATTTTCAACAGATTTTGCTTTAAATATTTTCCTAAAATTCTAAGAAACTATTTAACAAACATGGTCAAAGAAATAGGTTTTCAATCTAAAAATAATTTTTTTAGTAATGTCTATCACCCCAAAAATCCACAGATCTGCTGCAAACCAATTTATTTCTCCCTGTTGCTCCTTTCTTCGGGAAAATTTCCACAAATTATTCGATAATAGAAAATCAAATTGCAACAAATTCGCACACAATTGCAACACAAAGTGGAGGACACAAAAAAAAAAAAAATGAGAAGAAAAACAGATGAAAACGATGTGAGATCGAAAATAAAGTGAATGCCATCAGCAAGACGCCATTGCGTCAGTTCGATTTTCCCCATTTTCACTTGAGGCGGCGGGAAAATGCTGTGGAGAGTCTGGCTTAGTCCAAAAGGGCAACAATGTTGTCGCATTTTGTAGCTGTCTTGCACCGGTCGCATCGCCCCTACCCCCTCCAGACGGCCCGGAAAAGCGGTAGGGGTTTTTCCGAGCACATGCAGCGAGTTAAAGAATTCCAATCAGCAGGACCATTGTTCTTGAGACATTCGCCCAGCAAAATTGAAGATAATTGAAGTGTAAAACGTTGCAAGCGGAAGTGCAGCAGTCAGCAAGGGGTTTCCCCAGAAAAGCCCCCATTTTCCACACTCAACCCCCGCCCCTGAGGTTGTGTTTGTGCTGCTGATGTCAAGGCATATTATGCAATACAATTTTGGCAACAGCAGATTTCCCTTCTCAAACATTTTTGAGTCACGTCGACTGTCGAATGCGGAAATGATGAGACAATAGGTTGATGCCGCAGAAGGAAAGAGAGGGCTGTAGGTGGCAAGAGAGAGAGGGCTGCAGATGGCAAGAAAGAGAGGGCCGCAGATGGAAAATCGAGAGACCACAGCGCAAATGGAGGCCAGCAATAAAACTGTTTGCTGCATGGACAGCAACAACAATGACTGCCCGAGTGCACTGCAGAAAATTTCACATTATTTCAAAATATTAAGTGTGTACGTTATATTTGAATAGTTAGGCACGTTCTTTTAATATTGTTTTTATTATTGCAAAGGTTGTTTATTCTATAAAGAATCAGACAATGAAAAAAATAGTTATAAAAAAATGTTTTTTATGAACTATACAGTATACTGGAATATTTAAAAATTAAATTGTCAAACAGAAATATGTATATGTGTTTATTTGAATATTTTTAACAATTTTATACAAACATATTTTAATTAAAATTAATAATGATGATGATTTTATATTTTAAACAATTATTATAGGGCCTGCAAAATTTAATTACCAGTATTACCATTATTTTAATATTTTTGAATCATTTAAAAAGGTTTAAATAAATTATACAATAGATTCAAATATTAAATCAGATAATATAAACATATATGTTTGAGTATTGCTAAAATTCTTAATTAACTTTTTTTAATGATGATGAATTTAAAAAAATATACAATCAATGCGTTTTGATTATTTGGTTTTATCATTTATAAATCCTTTTAATAAATCAAAATAATTAATAAAATATTTAAATATTTTATTATTACAATTATAATTAAAATTTCTTTGTATATTGCTAAATTTCTTATTTTAACATTTTAATTTGCTATTTTATAAATCTAAAAAAACGTAGTCAATGCACTCTGAATATTCTTTTTTCACATAAAATAATAAATAAGTCATAGAATTAATAAGTATGTGGTCGGCTTTCAGATATTTTGCCACAAAATATTTGCCATTGTGAGCCTTAAATATCCACAGTGCCCGAAGTAAAATAAGAGCCCGAACAATGGCAGCAATATGAAGTGGAGGTATAAGAACAAAAAGTGCAATAACAAAACAACGATATGCAAATCGCTGACAACGAAGTGAGCAAACAATCCTTGCACCGAATCCTTTTGTCCTGCCAATGCAATTGCCAAATTGCCAACGTAATAAGAAACAAGAAAAAGATTTTGGGGACAGGACAAAAAAAAATTGCGGGGAAAATGTGAGCAGCGATGGAGCAGAATGAAAACTTGGGCTATTTTCGTAGGCAATTTCCAAGTGCATATTGGCCACGAGTCGAGTTTTTATTTGCCGAGCGGCTTTCTTTTTCCACCACAAGGATCAAGGACATTCTGGTCGCGTATAAAGTAGAATTTTAAGACTTTTATTTGCTTAAAGTTTACATTTTCTACACCACCAAAAATGTATTAATATTTTACCATTTACTGTACTCATTATAAGCAAAACAAAAATCGTGCTCGGCTTTCAAAGGCAGACTTATCGGAAAATGCAACAAAAATATGCCGAAAATGGAATGTAAACGAAAATTGAAAGTAAATCAAAACAAGACACGGCAAAAATCGCCCGGCGACATGCCATAAAAAATGGCTTTGCTTTTGTGATTGAAGAGGCCATGGGTGGTGGCCGGATGGTGAAAAAGGGGGCCACATTTCGCTCCGGGCGGAAATGTCATTGGCAACGCGACTCAGATTGCCGACAGTTGTAAAAACGATTGGGATGTTTACTTCATAATATGTAGGGGGAGGTCTTGGGGGCCAAACAACCCCCCTTAACCCATGGCGTTGTTGTTCTTCTGCAAGTGTAGAGCTGGAAATTCAGGGCTGAAAAAAAATTTTAACGCAATTAAAAATTTGAAATAAGAAAAGTTAGTAACAAAATATTAATTAAGAAGAATTGTAATCTATATTTTAAATTTTTCAATATCAATAGCAATCAATATCGCCTTTGCTCTTTTAATTTCATTTGACTTCGATTTATTGGCACTTCCTGCAGCCCTGCAGGACCTAAAAAACCAGAAATAGGGGAATCCCAGCGTGGAATTTTCGGGGCAAGTTGGGGAAAATTGGCATCCATCACCTGGAGCGCATTACCAGCGGTAAGGCCGAAAAGGAATAAATGAAATTCCGAATGCATGTGAAATTGCATTTGTGCATGCAGATGAGCGGGGAAAATGGATGGAAAGTGGGTGGAAATTTGGTGGAGAACAGGGACTCAAGCCGGGCTTAGAAAGGGTAGGCGGCCAGTAGCCCATTTTTATAATTGTATGAAAAATGTGGCATTTTTTCATGCAAAGCCAACCACAATGTCCGCTGATAAACCTTGCTGTTGATATAAAAAAAAATTCCCAAAATATGAAACTTTTTGGGAAGATTAAATGGCACTACAAATTATTTTAAAACAAAAAACATCCAAGGAAGGATTTAAAAAATATGACCGACTTGTATATTAAAATGTATTTAGTAGAATGAATTTATAATAAATTTATAGAATTTTAATTGTAAGCCTATTTTTTGATAAAGATTTTTAACAGAAATAAATGTATTTTCTTGATATTTTATAACATTTACATTTTCTTTAATTCTTGTTCATTGTCTTAAGATTTTGTTTGGCATTATTTATCTCTGACCCTATAACCTTTTTATATTTACATTTTCATTGAAGCTTTCTGCTTGTCCTTAGTTTTTTTGGAGTTATTAAATTCCTTAAATTTTGTTGTCTTATCTCAGTAGCTTTCTAGATATTTTCCTCCATTTTCCGGAGCAACCTTTTCGTCCTCGGCCGCCGGCAAATACCTCCAACATCTGTCACTCTCGATTGCTCCCAACCGTCGCCCCTTGGATTGTGTCGAGCGTGTTATCCACTTTTGGGCGCTTGACGTCGCCTCCCTGCCGCCCTCCCCCTTTTCCAAATTTTTCCCGCCTTCCTGAATTTCCCCACCCACTTCCGCCCGGCCCGCCCTCACGGCCTTCGCCCTCCTTTTTATCCCCCGTATTTTTTGCCTGACCATTTAAAGTCAACGATGCGTTGATGCTGCAAAGGATTCCCGCTGCACACAGGCTGCTGTCAGCAGGTGACCGCCCAGAGGGGCGTGGCACATCGGGGACGGACCCGCCGCACAGACAATTCGCTGACTGGCAGCCGAAAAACCGAAATAAACACAAAAGGAAAAACTACGGAAAACAGCGAAATAAGCGTACTGTTTTCACTTTTTCCAACCCATTCCACATATGTAAGTATATAGCTGTGCTCGAAACAATAGCAGAGGGTTGATGAAAAATGTACAAATAGCGAGTTCTAGTTTAAAATAAATTAAAAAACAATATTATAAATAATAAAATACAATACAAAAAATTATACAAAGATATATAAACGATTGAAGTTCAGCTCATAACTTATTGAACCTAAATAAAGAGATAATTTCAACAAGCTTTCACATTTTTATAAATAAAGCAGGTTGTCTAAAAATGTTAATAAGTTTTATCTGTTTTTATAGATTTTAAAATAAATAAATTAAATATTATATTTAAGCTTTTTCAAACCTAAAACAAATTTCTTTTCAATAAATTTTCACATTTCTTTAAAAAAAAAAGTCTTTTAAAAAATTTAATAAATGTTAGCAAATGTTATAATAAGTAATAATCTATAAAAGCTTGTAACTAAGATAATCATTTTATGTTTGGTATTAAAACCTACAAACTAGACTTCACTTTTATTTTCATCGAATTGTAAATCATTTAAATACATCATTAAATATATTATAATAAACAATAATAATTGATCTAACCATTTTATTAGTAATTTTAAAACTTTAAAGGCAGTTGAAACCAAAAAAAAGGCCTTCACTTTCATTTTTGTATTTATTTAATATTTTTTTATTTAAATATTCCTAATAATCCTAATAATCCCACCACATCTGTGGCTATACTATATATGTTTACACAGAAATAGTTTTATATGCACTTGATTGTTTTGGCTTTATTCCTGATCAGCTTTTATTCTGCGGCTGTTTGTGGCAGCAAAGCGGAAATGCGATTTAAATTATTTGATTTCCGTTTTTGTGGGCAAGCTATTTATTCTGCTCGCTAGTGCTTCGTGTTGCCTATTTTTTGGCGACAAAACTATCTACATATTTGCAACGCATGTTTTCCTTATTTCAACATCTTATTTATGTTTGTTTGGAATTCATACTTTTCAATACTAGAAAGCGAGCAAATATGAAATAAAGGTTTAGAAAATATTAAAGGGGAAATTCAATTGCACAAGAATTAGAACATAAATGTATACAAAAATATAATGAACAGATTGATGTTAAAATAATAAACAATAACTTTCTATGTTCCCCTCTAGTTTTAAGGTATAAATATACCACATTTCAGATGTTAGTTTATTTTTACTAAGGCCTAAGATATTTAAATCAAGACTCTTCTATTTTTAAACATTTTTCCGCCAAACTTTTCCCTGCTTTTCGCTTTGCTTTCCTGCTTTTTGTTCCCCTTTTTCGCTGCCTTCTAATGATGGCCACTTCAGTGTTTCCGCCTGCCAGCGATGCTAAAGCGCAAAGGCTGGGAAAATGGGAAAAGCCAAAAGGAAAGCCATCGGCATTGGCAGCAGCATCTGGGGGCGTGGCAGGGGCGGCGGCCAGAGGGGGCCGGCGGGGGGTTGGCTGGTCTGGCGTGAATGTAGCTCGTAAATTTGTTAGTTTATTAGCGCAATTTCCGTTGCTAATTAATTTCCAGGCCACACACACAAATACACCAAAGAAAACGTAGCAGGCACTTGGAAAAAATACTTGAAATAGAAAAATGGAATTTCGATTTTTGTCTAAAATACGAGATTCAGATTTTGGTCAAAAATGCGATTTTTCTTTCCACTTTTTCAGTCGTAGTTTAGCCAAATAAAGGCGTACAGCTAAAAGAACATTTATTTTTTAACCCATTTTCAGATCTAAATTTAAAAAAAAAAAGTCTGAATTGTTAATAATTCTTAGATTTTAATGCCAATGAATTGTAAATTAAACAGCGAGCTCAATGAGGTATGACATTCCTTTTTGTGATTATTACATATCGCTTAGCAGCCAAAAATCTAAAAATTTCGGTCAAAAAATGGTATTCCAATGTATTTAAAATAATTTTTTTCCAGTGCATTCTCGGTCATCCCGCTCTAACGCTAGAAGAGATATTAGTGACATGCAGCTTGCAGTTTTTAAAATGCCGGAAAACGGGGGAAAGTGAGGTTGAGGTGGGTGAAAGTGGGGGAAGGACGCTTCAAGGATGCTGCGGTTTTGTTCTTGTGCCAGGCAATCTGCTGAGCTGCATATTTCTAATTAATTAACCTGCATGCTGGAGTGCATATACATAGACATAAATACGTATACGTATAATAAATCCATGTAAATAGACCAGCACACCCACACGAGCGCCATCCATGCAAATTTTCAATTTCCGGCCATGTCTTAAGTAGAAGAAAGGTTAAATGCTGAACGAAAATGCTCTCCAAAAGTTATCTTAAATATATTTCTTGTTTTTTTACAAAATGTGTTTTAGAATTTAAGAAACTTTCAAACCGAAATAGTTGTTTTTCTTATTATGTTTAGTTTTTTAAGTATTCGTAAATCAAAGAAACTTGAAGAATGCAAAAAATTACAATTGTATGAAGAAAAAAAGCAAATATTTTACAATAAAAAATATCTGCAATGGAAAAACATAGAAATATCTATATTTCATATTACTCTTTTTAAATTTCCTCTGTCTTTCTAATTTCACGTTAGAGTATCTTGCCCTATAAAAATAAAATCGGACTAAAAGCAGAGACGAAGGAGGCCAGCGACAAGCTATAAATTATAATTTCCAAGACATGTTTTCGGCACATGGCGTGGGCCAGGGGGTGGTAAATGGGGCTGGGGATGGCGTGGGGTCAGGGGTCGGTGTGTGACTTTGACAAGTTTTGATGATGTGTGCCCCCTCTTTATTCCCAAAACCCACACCCTCGTGTAGGCAACATTTTTCAATTAACAAACGAACGAAAAATGTATGACATGCCACACATAGATACTCACCAATACTGCCATGCTAGCCACTCGACATGAGAAACGGTGCCAGGCACCTCCCCCCACCCCCTGCTGCCACCTACCGCCACCCCCACCACCCACTTTCAACCTGATATACATCATTTTTCATAGGCTTTCAGCCATTTCCCCAGCCTTTTTCCACCACCGCAGCGCTTCGAATCAAAGCGCCAAAAACGGCCTGTCAAAAGGGGAAAAAGGGGTGGGTGTTAGAGGGGGATTCGGATCAGAGGGTAACTAACTAACTAACTTACTAACAGTCAGGGGACGAAGACAAGGGAAAATCGCAGGGTGCGCAGATCGAATGGGAAATACTCTGGAAATGTAGAAAAACATTTAGGAAATTTGGGGTATTCAACTAAAAATATTTAATAAAAATTACTTTAAAAAAAGGTACTTAAAATATTATTAGTATTTTAATTTAAAAAATTAAAATTTAGATTAAATTAAAATGAAAGCTTACCTATTGTAATGTAAGCAATCTATTTCCAAAAAATTATGAGATCTATATTGTTTGAAAATATATTTATTTTTCTTTATTTTACTAACATTTTATGATTAAATTAAAAAAGATTTAAGAAATTTTAAGCTTATTGTAATAAAATCTACTTATTTTCCTAAAAATAATCAGAAATTTAATTTTTAAAAATATTAAATTTACTTTATCTAAATGTTTACTAGATGTGTTATATAAAAACGTATACAAATTAAATGAAATAATTAAATAAAAATAATTTCCAGAAGTTTGAAGCTAATATTAATACAAGAACTTGAAAAAAATTGAAAATATTTAAGTAAAATAATATATAATAAATTTGACAAATAAAACAATTTTGCAAAATGCCCTATGGCCCAAATACAGGGTATCAAAAGGACAGATTATGTACATGCATATACTTATGTACATGCCACTATATACGTGCATATAAATGACTGGGGATTTGTCTGGGCGCCTGTGTGATGTACTTGTGTCATTCGTTTCGCCTTGGCAAAATGACAAGCGAAATGTTTGCTGCCACAAAATTTCATTTAGAAAAAGGGTTATTAATAATATCAAATTTGACGCTGGGCGGCCATTACATGGAGCACCCGGAGCCCCCTCCTGCGCCTTTGTCTCTTTTTGGGGCCGTGTCCTGGGTTGTCCTTTTGGGCGTTTTGTGGCGCGCTAAACACCTGCTATTTTATGATTTTATTAGGCACTCAACACGCCACACGAAGGGGGATCCTCGCCCCCCAAGGGGGGCTGACGGTCTAACCTGACGTGTGGAAAACGAACTTCACTCGATGAAATGGTTCATGTTCGCAGGAAAAAAAGGATGTAGGGGGAAAATATATATATTGAACATTTCACATGGAATCCTGTTTAAAATAGTTTGAGGTTTTGTCGGCATTTGTATGCATTACCAAAATAAATTTAAAAGAAAATCATAAATTAATAGTACTTTAATCTATCAAAGTTAGAAAAAAATTAATTTTATTTTTTTCTTAAGAAAGTCTGTTGAAGAATTTTATATACTATAATATTTAAATACAATGTTCACTTTTGAATAAACGATTTTGTATTTTAAAATGAGTTTAGTCTATATTATAAAAATATACTTAATTATACATAAATCTTTTAAAAGTCTTTTTTAGAGGTTATTTATTTATGTTTTATTATTATTATTATTTATTAACTATTATTGCCAACACATATGTACTTTGTCCACAACCATTTGCCCTTTGCTCCTTTTGTTTCGCCCACTTCTGACCTCAAAATCACTTGCCAAAATGTGAAAGCAAAGGCAACGGTCAAGTGTTTTAAAGGCGAAAAGTATCACTATACCTATGTTCCATTGTGTACCATTTCCCCGGGGCGGCGGCAGTGAAGGGGGCGTGGCAGGGGCTGCCACTGGCCAGCGGTTGTATAAACGCTTTCTCATAAATAAACTGCCAAACATAAAATATGCATATGAATGCTGGCCTCACACACTCACACAAAAGGCGCCGCACTCACACAGGCACATGAATTTAAATTGATTCAACTTACACGGACACCATGCACTGAGCGAAATGGAAACAACAAAAACAAGGCCTTAAAAAGAACATCAGACAACTATGTCTTAGGCTGCGAAAGGAAAGTCTAGAAAATAAGAAGGAGAAAGACATACTTTGTCTTAAAAAATAATAACCTGGTTTTTAATTTTTTTAAGTGTATGCAAACATTGGCTTTCAAAAATGAGCTTCCTTCCTTGCTTTACTAAATACTTATATATATATCGTATTTTTACGCTATTATATTTTATGCTATTATAATCCCATTATTATGTCCTTACATTTTTATATATACTTTTTTTTTTTGTTCTGTAGAAATTCATTCTGCTAAATAAGCTGGCACAAGTGTTTTTGAAAACAACACAAACAAAACAAATGGAGCCCCTATTCAACGACACGGAATAAGTGCTCTCCCCCCGCTTTTCCTTTCACCTAATTAATTTCCAACTTTTCCAACAAATTTCGCTCGAAATTATAATGATTTTTGCTGGTGAAAATTTCCGGGTCATAAAAAGTGAGCATATTCAAGACAAAGCTAATAAAAAAAAACAACAAAAACCAAAGTTCCGCAAACCCAGCGATGATTTCCTTGGAGACAAATTAGCAAAAAGCAGTTGACACACGCACACCGCAAATGCTTTTCGGGGGTTTTTGTTCTGGTCAAACATTAATAAACTTGCCGGCACTGGGGGTTTTCCTTTTGGCCAAAATGTTGCCACAGGCAAATTGGCATTTGTCTTTATTAAAGTGACCGTGCAAGTGTGTGTGGAAATCTTTTCTTTTCGCCGAAAGTTGTGAAAAGTCCACTGACAGGGGGTTTTCGGGTACTTTCACCATCTTGCGACATTATGGGTTGAAATTGAATACATTTATCTTTAAATATAAGTGCTTTAAATGTTATAAACATTGTCAGCATTTCCAATTCAAATGGTTCTGATTTAGGGTTTTTCTGATTCAAAATACTCGGTAGCTTAAGGGATAACTTAAAATATTTTATTCACTAAGGTACATACCTGAAGAAGTTTTCGATGCTCTGGAGTCTTGAACAATGACATCTCCGTATATATATCCTCTATATCTTTCCATACATATTCTGTGATCCGATGATCTTTCCAACATCACCAACACACACACAATCATTCGCTGGAACTTCCGGTCAACTGGTTTTTCGAGTGACCATAGCATCCATTTTTAGCTAGAAGTAAAAGAAGAAGAGATCAATTTGTTATTAGCATTATGACGTGGCCAATTGTAAACTTTATAAATTTGCATAACAATTACGTAATTGTTCAAGGTTATTTATACAACATAAAACATTAAACATATATTGTATGTTGTATGTTGAATGTTTTATGTTGAATGTTTTATGTTGAATGTTTTATGTTGAATGTTTTATGTTGAATGTTTTATGTTGAATGTTACATGTTGAATGTTACATGTTGAATGTTACATGTTAAATGTACCTCCATGAATGGTACCTCCATATTGTCACTGATCTGTCCAAGAGCACTAACACACACACAAACACTCGGCGCAACTTCCGGTCAACTGATTTTTGGAGTGCCCATAGCCCACAGGTCATGCATTTTCGAGCTAGAACTAATTGAGAATTATAAGCACCCACAGACGAAATTAATTTGTAAATAACATTTTCGATGACGTGGCCATTGTAAAATTTAAATATTTCTGTATAACTGCTTAATTTAAGGTTTTTTTTTTGCAACATCACACAGTTAACATGCCTTGAGTTGTTAGTTGTATGTTTTTTGTTGAATGTTACATAATGAATATAAGCTGTTGAATTTTGCATATAAAAATTACACCCCTAAAAAAATGAAAAAAATTTCAAAAATTAAATTTTTTCCAAAGTGATAGGGATCGTTAGCAGAGCTCGCCAGCTGCTCAAAACAGTCGCTCTTTTCGCTGTACGCCTTGATTTGGCCAAGATACAATCAAAAATCCACCAAAAAAGGAGCATTTTTCGCCAACATCGAAATTTTCAAAAATCCTGATGGAGCCCCTTACAAAAATGAAAAAAGTTTTCAAAAATTAAATATTTTTTTAAGTGATAGGGATCGTTAGCAGAGCTCGCCAGCTGCTCAAAACAGTCCCTCTTTTTGCTGTACGCCTTGATTTGGCCAAGATACAATCAAAAATCCACCAAAAAAGGAGCATTTTTCGCCAACATCGAAATTTTCAAAAATCCTGATGGAGCCCCTTAAAAAAATGAAAAAAAATTTCAAAAATAAAATATTTTTTTAAGTGATAGGAATCGTTAGCAGAGGTCGCCAGCTGCTCAAAACAGTCGCTCTTTTCGCTGTACGCCTTGATTTGGCCAAGATACAATCAAAAATCCACCAAAAAAGGAGCATTTTTCGCCAACATCGAAATTTTCAAAAATCTTGATGGACCCCCTTAAAAAATTGAAAAAAATTTCCAAAAATTAAATATTTTTAAGTGATGGGGATCGTTAGCAGAGGTCGCCAGCTGCTCAAAACAGTCGCTCTTTTCGCTGTATTCCTTGATTTGGCCAAGATACAATCAAAAATCCACTGAAAAAGGAGCATTTTTCCTTAAAAAAATGGAAAACATTTACAGAAATTCTGCAATCTGCCAACACGGTTATATAAGCTGTACTCCTTTATTTGGCAGAACCACGACTAAGAAACCGGAAAGAAAAATCGTATTTTGACTAAAATCTGGGAATTGTATTTTTCGACATATTATTTTGGCTGATGTAATAAAAATAAAAGTCAGACTGAGGAGTGCCAAGCCTCGTTGAGGTCGTTGTTTAATTTCCAACGAATTGGAGATTGGATTTTTTGCCCCTAAAAAAAGGCGATGTAGTCGGAGTTAGTTTTGGCATAATAAACATATAAATATACCACTAGTAAAGATCCTAAGCTAAATGTATTATACATATTAATTATAAATTTTTGCTAAAAATTCACTGCATCTGACAGTGCCTGGGGGTTTTTGCAATGCAGCTCACTAAATTAGCGGAAATTTTCCTTTTGTGGCACACATGCGTTACTAATTTGGTTTGCTTAAAAACTAACCGGCGATGAGAACCCTAAAATGTAGACAAAAAATGGGTGCAAAAAAAATGTATGTAAGAACAGGAATCCATGTATATAAATGAGTTGGCTCAAGGGCGTGGGCGGAGGGGGGTTTTTGGGGCGGGTTGAGAGGGGGGCTTAACAGGTGGAAGACGATTTAATGCATACAAAATGATTTACACGCCGCTGGCCAAAGATAATACGAGTGCTGGATGGCAGGGAGAAGGGGTTGGGGCTCGGAGATGGGGTCTAAGGATGCACGCATGTGTGCCACCCCCTCGGAAAACAGGACCGCCCCCGTCCCTGGTCTGCTAGCAGATAGCAGCCCAGTTTTGTGCTTGGCTAGCAGTTGCACTCCACCCTCTGTGGGTCCACCATCCTCGGGCTACCCTTTACCTTCCAGCCCCTGAGCTGCACCACATTCTTCCACACTTGCTGCGATGTCCACCCCCTCTGCACTCCTCGTTGCGAACCCCTTTTTAGTGCCCGCCAGCGAGGCTCTGCTTCATATAATCAGGCAGCGCTGAAAAGTATGCTACACTTTTTGGCCCCAATGACTACACTCGGCGAAATGCGTTTTGGAAAGGGCGGGTAGATCATAAGAATTCGCCCTTTTTGTCAAAAAATTAGTATGGTTTAGTGATTATTAATCAATTAAGAACTTCGTGATTTTAATCACCATAAACTTTTAGAAATTCATTTAACCAAAAAGAGAATTACACCTTTATTTTCAGTTTTTTGTGAACAAATGCATTTTTATTTGAAAATAAGTATAATAAAAGCTAGCAAGCATAGATGCATTAATTCTAAGTATTATAGAAAAGTAATGTGCTAAAATAAATTTTAAATTAGCGATCTGAAGCTTGTGCCTCAATTCTCAAAGTGTACCCCTTCCTATTGTTTTCCAAGGCAGATCAAAAATATGATATATAATTTTTTGAGTGCAGAAATAGCTTCCTCTTGCTCCTTTACGCTCTGCCAGCTTGCATTTCAAAGCCAGGAGCCTGACAGGCCATCAAGCTGAAATCTCTGATGATACGAAATCAGCATAAACAACAACAGCAACACGGGGAGCGGGAACAGCAGGGGCGTAGTGCCAAGAGGGGTGCAAAAAAAAATGGGCAGGGGTGCGGGGCCAGAGCACTGCGTTTATGGCACAAAAGCAACTGCAAATAGGGTTAACAGCCAGTGCAATTTTCATATTACCAGGCTTTCGAAAAACTGCAGGCGATTTTAACCGACCCCGGACACGCCCCTGTGCCCAGCCGCCCCCTTAACCCTTTGTTGGCGCAGAGAGTTCGTTGAACGCACTTCGAGCGGGGGAAAAAATGGTTTAAAGAGGCTCCATCGAACGCTGCATGTGGAAGAGGGAAATGTTCCTAACACGATTTGGTTTCAGATTATAGCTGGCACACAAAGCTCCTTGTCTGGCGGAGATTTGTGGGAAGAGTTCTTGGACCTCAAGGTATTACCAAATGGGTAAAATGCGAAGGGAACTTCCTTTACAGCCGCTACAGAAAATTAATTTTAACAGTTACATATTTAGTTGAATATATTATATATTTAATTATTACAAATCAGCCAACTTATTTAGTCAATTGAATTAATTTGTTACTAAATCATATGAATTTTTGTGCCCTTTTTAAATATTATACTTCTGTACAAAAATAGTTCCTGAATAAAATTAATAAATAAAATTAAATGAGGGCATGATTAAATATTTTTTACTGTTTTTTCCTATCCTCATCAAAGTTTCATTAAAACTCTTTTTATGACATTCCAAGTATTTATTAATTCAAAGTCATTTAATTTTATTTTCCTTTTTCTAAAGAATTCCATTATTCATTTTACTTAAAAGTTTTCTTAAAATATTGGTTAATTTTAAATAAGTGGTACATTTATTTTAAATCAATGGAAAAAATGATTAAATATTTTTAATTGCTTTTCCCCTTTATCCTATTTTTAAGGTTTTTTTTATTAGCTTACGCTTTCTTACATATTGTCATATTTTTAAAAGATAAGCAGTAAATGTATTTTAAATCAATGGGGAATATTTTAAATTGTTGTTTCCCCTTTCCCCATTTTAGTTATTTTAAAACTCAAATGTCTAATTACAAGTAACACTTAAATATATATATATATATTTTTATTTCCCGTGGAGGTAGAAACATCCAAAATCATCACTTTTCATTCTTAAACCTAGAGACACATATATTATTGATACATAGATGAAACGATTCGCCAACACAGTGCATTAATAGGACACGGAAATGGGGACTCGAGTGATTTGACCAGAATTGCATGCTTCCCAAATCCCCTGGCCACGCCCCCTCTTTCCGGCCGCCCCTTTGCCACAAACTCTCAAAATGAAAATGCAAAATTGACAAAGCCAAAATGCTTTATATAAGCACATATTGTTTAGACCCATTTGCGATGGAGAGGAAGCAGAAGTCAACTAAGATGTTCCACAGCCAACTGATAGAGACGGAAGATGCGGGGGCGGAAAGAGATGGCTGTACGGGGATGGAAAGGGACGGCAGGTGCGGGGGAGCAAGACAGAATGTGCCATTAAATCTCTTTAGAACTCAATTCTTATTCCCAACGCAATTTATACAACAAAATTTCAGACACAGTCACACACAAATGCAGTGCGCACATATGCAATTCACACACATGCCCAGGGACCGAAAAAGATAGAGATGGAAACTTGAAATACACTTACCAATTTAAATAAATTTCCTTAAAAATATTACACATGTAAAAATGTTAACAAAATTTAATGTTCTTCCTTGTAAGTTTTATGCGGATTTATTTTCTGAAGCCTATACAATCAGTGTAATTTTTTTAATATATCTATTTTATTATTTGGCTGTGAGGTAAGATTTTATTATATAAGCTCACTTTATATTATTATTTGATCTATCTCCTATTTTTAACAAGCCGAAATTCATTTCTTTATAATTTTGGGAGTCCAAAATTTAAACTTTAGGGTATATTTTTTAAAGGCAAACAAAAACTGAGTAGAAAAAAGCTGCAAAGCAGAAGAAAGAAGTGAACACGAAATATTGAAGAGATGCACAACAAAAGCGCCGCCGCTTCTGCATTTCTGCCCGCTTTCTCCCCGCTTTCTCCTCGCTTTCTTCCCACTTTCTCCCCGTCTGTCCATGTGTGCGCACTTGTGTGAGTGTGACATATGGAGCGGAATAGAAAATAAGCGCACGTCAACTGCATGACACAAACACATACAAAACACACGACGCGACAAAGCCGAAAAAAATATGAAAAAATATAAAAAAAGGGAGGGGGGGGAGGGGTTGGGAAATAAAAGGAAGTGAGGTGCAAAGGATTAGAAGGAGCAAAGGAAGTGAATCCTGGAGGAGAGTGTATAAAATGGCGCAAAGCCGTAGAACATATTTATATTTTTGGCACTCTCGAAAAGGAAAAGCGAGGAAAAATACACAGATCGAAAAAATACAAACCATTTATAAAAAATACTAAATGTAAAAACAATATTAGGGGAGTTTTTTTTTATTATAAAGTTATTACTAAAATAGGGATATTATATATTATTATTATAATAATAAAATGTTGTATTTCTAAACGAAAAATAAATATAATATTTTTGGCTTTTATTTTTAAAAATACTTTTTATTTAACATCTACCTGTCGGTATTTTTCGGTATATTTAATCTACACTGCGTATGAGTAATATAATTTTGTAAAATATGTAATGATACACACTACGTATGAGTAATATATTCCTAGACACACATCACTCATACGCAGTGGGGCACAAAACTTATCTTATGATTCAAAAAATAATTTTCTTGCAGTGTGCATACCCACTGGCCATTTCTCTGTGCCTTTTTTTTGCATTTCTTTTCTGCCCCTCCGCCTTTTATTTGCCAACTTGTTTCGTACATTATTTTGCTTGCCCAGTTATTATCATTTGTGCGAGAGGCGGCCTGTCACCTGAACAAGGACATGGAGAAGCCAGATACTTGCAGGTGGAGTTGGAGCCATCCCCCCCCCCCTCTCGCCGAATTTTCCCCGTCCATCAAATGCCATTTCAGGAAAATGCGGGTCTGCCCGTAGAGCGAGTGTGTGTGTGAGGTTCCAGTTGTTGCTTCTGTTTGCCGTCGCTTTGTTTTTGTTTTCATTTTGCTTGGCTGGCTTGTTTGTTTGCTTTGCCGCCTGTCCTCGTTGGCTGGTTGAAGCTGCCACAGCACCGTACCACCCCTTCCACCCACTCGTCATAGCATTTTCCAGCCCATTTTCCGCCCCCTCTGCGGGGCGACCATGTCAGGAGTTTGCCAACATTGCATACTTCAAGGGGCCGGTCGAAATGACTGTGCGGCATTCAACGGGACACGAAGATCCTTGGTCAACGGTCCTCGAGGCACGGACACTCCACTATGCCATCTTGACACCCATGCACCACGAGATTTTTATTACTTACCATTATTAAATACTTAATCAATATTTAAGAGCCCGTTAGAGCTAATTAAAAGTGTGTAAAAATTACTTTCAATTGAAAATAAATTGTATATTACTGTATATTACTTTTTATTTTGAAAATTATGCCAAATATTGTATTATTGTTATTCTTAAATAATTAAATATTTATTTTTACTAATTATACTTCGTTTTAATAGTGTTTATTTCTTGAAAAAAAATATTCTTTACTTTCCCATAGATAATATTCAAAATCTTTTAATAAATTAAATTAAATTAGCTATTAGAAGCTAAAAAATATGTAAAAAAAAACATAAATAAAAATGTGTCATATTATAAATATATATATACCTATAAAAACTCAAGTAAATTAATCACTGAATGAACAACTAGTTTTAGGTCATTAGAATCATATCTATATCGAAGGATAATGCTTAATAATACGTTCTTTTTGTTTTAAATTATATAGAAAAAATGTTATTATAAATTATTATACATAAAAAAAAAAATTTTAATTTGTTCAAAACTACAGGCTGACAAAAAATAATACCTCATAGTATTTAAAAAGTATCAAAGGAAAATGCTTGATTAAAATAGTTATTAACAATAGTGTGAAGTGCTTCGGTCTAAAAGAAACAAGTATAAAATATAGAAAATATATGTAAAAATCTCTTAAAACGTAAATTTCTCTACAAAAATCTCAGTCAAACGAAATGCCGAAAGTTGTTTTCCCCTTGCTCGGCCTAAAGGTCCTTAAAGTGGCCACAAGAGGAGCCTGCGGCCCATCCTCCCGCTGGCAGGGAATTAATTTCTGCGCATATATCTGAAGGCTTTAACACATTTTTCACCAAATCTTGTTAGTTGGGGCTGAGCCCCATCGGATTGGGGGCGGGCCCCGAACGGGGGGGCGTGGCGCACAGTGGCGCGTCAACATGATTAACGCTTTATTATGAAAATGTGTGCGAGTCGGCTGTCCCTGTCCCTGGGTATATGTGTATTTAAATCTGTATATATCGCGGCCCATCCTTGCGCCCGGCGCCGCCTTCTGTTTGTTTTTCTTCGCCCCGGTCCCATGGCGCCGGAATAAATGTGAATACTTTTTTATAATTAATTGACACATGTGTGCAGTGGCTCCTTTATCCTTTATCCTCGGGTTAAACTGCACAAATAATTAAACTAAAGGCGTCTGCTCAGCAACGGAAATCGCTGTCAATTCATTTTGCCGCATTTTAAATGCTCGAAAGTAATTTAAAACAAAAAAATGAAAAAAAATAAAGAACTGCAAAAACGCGGGAGAAAAACGCCCGAAATAACGAAATGTATACAAGGATCGAAAGGATATCGATGGGATGGCTGGAAATTTATTGTTTTTGCCATTAGCGCTGCGCAAATGCGTAGAAAGTCGGAAAAGCGGAGGTGGAAAAGTGCCACGAAAGGGTCTTTTACCGGAATTGATGTCGATGAGTTTTCGTTAATGTGCGAATATTTATTAAAAGGAATTGGCGCCGGGCGAAAACCCCGCCGAATCACCGCAGAAGCGATCGTTGTGGGTTAATTGAAACTCGCAAGGAAGGCTTAAAAAATGCTAAGTTTGGGGTAGAGAGCAGGGAAATATTTTACATTAAAAATTAAAGTTTAGGGTAGAAAGGTGGAAAATATTCTAAGTAAAATACCCAGCTATAGACCTCTTAAACTTGTTTATTTATTTTTAGTTTGGAGAGCTGGGAAATATTTTAAATTAAATACCAAGTCACCAAAAGCTTTACAAACTGTATAACTTCATTTCTTTAATCTATAATAAACCTATATCGTATTAAATCAAACAAACTACTAATTTAATCTGCAACGTACAGGCAGGGCAAGCCTTTAATGTACTAATTTCCACATGTTTTTTAAAAACATTCTTTTGATTCGCATTTCGCATTACCTACCCTTTTTCCTACCCTTTGAACATGTTTTTTTTATTGAGGCAACTGTACGTTTTGCCCATTATTTTCCCCCCGTTTTTTAGTGTCTGCCTGGCATACTTTTTTACGCCTTTTCATATTTGTGTATAAATTTGTTCGCCCAACTCTTTGGCGGCTGCTCATTAGCCGCTTGTCCAGTTTGCTCATTTGCCTGGCCATTAACCGGCTTCAACTTCAACTGCAGTTCGGTCGAAACCCTTAACCCTTTGACGCCCCCAGCTGACCCAAAAACTTTCGCCACTTGCCGGCCATTGTTGTCGTTTTAAAAATCCAGAAAGAGTGTGAAAGAGTGCGGAGAAAGGCGGCAAATGTCGGGGGAAACTGCAGCAATTAAATACTGGGCGTGCGAAAACTTTAAGGCGGTCCAGAAGGGCGTGGCTGCACCGAAAAAAATTGGTTTGCTATTTTGTTTATCATTTGAAAAATTATGCTTGACGTATACAGTCTTATAATAGTTTTTAAACGATTGTTTCTGAAAGAACTTTTTATTTCGTTATAAAGAATTATATTTGTTTTACTTGAACTAAAATATTTTTTTAATAATGTTTTTTATGTTTCTACCTATTTTTCCAAAATTTTATTAAATTATTAAAAAAAAATTGTTTAATGTAATAATAATAGTTCAGATGTACATATTTAATTGTATGTACTTGGCTAATTAAAATAGTCTCAACTACAATAACAAATGATTTCCAGATCATACATTTTTTTATTTTAAATTAAATAAATATATTATTTATTTTTAATTTAACGAAACCAAAATGGACTTCGAAAATATTGTCAAAAATAAGTTAATATAATGAAATCTTTGCAAGTAAATATACTAAGATTTATATGTTTAACAGAGGCATATTAAATGTTTAATTAAAATATATTTAAATTTCAATATACCTTATCTACTTGGTTGATATAAATTATTAAAATAATTAATTTATTTTGATTATTTAATTTTAATTTAAGGATTCGCAAGTGGCGAAAATGCATTCCTCAGTGTCCTTCCCCTCAGTTTGAGTTGAGGTGAGTTGACCAACAACCGTCGAAGTTCGTTGGCGGCGACAATCAATTTACCTGACGCCACTGAAGAGGTGGGTGGCAGTGGGCGGTGGGCGGTGGGTGGTGGTTTTGGGCCCTATAGGCAGGGGGTGATCGAGGGGCAACCGCTCCGGTCCCTCCATCGCCTGATAAATGAGAAAAGTTTTTAACGCCGCCCGCTCAGGTCGGCTCATTGGCATTTTTACGATGTCCCTGTGCCAGGCCAAAAAGAGGCTGGGGGAAACTGGGCTGGGGAAAACTCAGGGAAAACACTGGGAAAACCAAGGGAGCCATGGACAAATAGGCAACAAATGAGACGAGCCTGGGATGCTTAATAGAAAAACCGAAGCGTATGGGAAAAGCGATGGAAAGTCGGGGGGCATTGTTCGGTTAAGAAGATTGGTTGGGGGGAAAATCGGGTGGAAATCGGTTGGAAAATCGGGTGGTAGCCCGGCTGGATGGTGGGTGGTGACTGGTCGAGCGGGGCACTTAAAACTTTTTAGCATGCAACCGCGAAACGTTGCAGCTGGCAAACTTTTTCGGGTACCCAAAAAAAAAGAGGGTACAACCCGAAATTGTGTGTGTGACGGGGTAGGAGGGAGTGGTCTTGTAAAAGGTGGTCCCCAGCGGGTTGTCCCTGGTCATGACCAAAGCCTGTCAGCAATTAAAAGTACAGAGCCAACTTATCGCCCTCCATTGACGACACTAAAACACTCTATCGGCAGAAATTCATCGTTGGTCTTCAGGAAAATTTATGCTCGAAAACATAAGAATATTATAAAATAACAATATGATATGTTATATATTACAACTCATTTATTTTTGATTTTTTCCAAGTTATATTTATTACAATATCCACTGTTTTATTTTCATGCATTTTTTCTCTTAAAAAAATACATGTTAAAATAGGTTAATGTAATTTTAAATAAATTTTAAAAAAAATCTTACATTTTTAGAGCTTATAATTTTTAAACAATATGCATTTCAATTAAAATCAGCCACATTAAATAACAAAATTAAAAAAAAAAAAGGAAAAATATACAGTTTAAAAATGCTATTAAATATATGAGTGTCATACTTAATAGTATTTATGGAAGTAAAAAAACATTTAATAATTATATTAATCCATGTAATATCAAAAATTCCAATTGAAAATTAAGCTTAATATTAAATAATGTTAAAAACTATTCTAAAGTAACTAAATAACAATATATAATATATAAAAAACAATTAGTAACGACTTTTGTAATGTATTATGTTTCGATTTTGATTGTTAAACTTTTTTAAAGAGTTGAAAATGTAAATAAAACCTAATATCAAATTGAAAATAAATTCCTTCTGGGTGTAAAAAATATTATTTTCCCCATGCAGTCCATAATATGGTGACATGTAATACGGAGGGAGTTCTGACAACTGACGATAGGAGTCGCCGAGTTGTCGTTAGATGGTTCCTACTGCGAAAAGCCAAAAAAAAAGCGGAGTAGAACTGAAAAAGGGGTGGGTGGAAAGCGTCTGACTTTTGACCGCGGCAGCAAAAGCGTGACAAAAAGCGTGACCCCAACTTTATTTTTTTATTGTATTTTTTGCCAGGGAAAATATGGAGGGGGAGTGGTTCCGTGGCGCAGAGGAGCTGCGGTCTTCTGTGGCTGGTTTTGTGTCTGCTAACAAATTTCAATAAATTACAGTTACATTTGCCGAAGTCCGAGTGGCCTTGGCCGCCCACCACCCACCAGCCGCCACCCACACCCCACTCTTTCAACCCGTTCCCCGAAAATGTCCCTTTGTGTCTGCGACTGGTGACTGCATAATTCAATTTGTGTGAAAGTTTCGGCAGTGCGTGGTGCAGAGTTTTTAGCGACCCCCGCTCCTTGGCTCTTGTGCCCCCTCCTTATTACAAGCCCAACCCCCCAAAAAACCATTTTCCGCCAAAAAGGACCAACTAATGCGGCACATAATTCAAGCCAAAGCTAGAAATTGTGGCTTTTGCCGAGCAGGGGGCAGGGGGGATGGGCAAGTGACCGGCTTGTTTGGCAGTCAGGGGTTAAGGGTCACGTGGCCCGACACCCACGAGCGGAAACCGTAATTATAATTGGTTTTTGCAATGCCATACAGTGATTCAGCTCAAAGAAATGCGGCCAGAGGTTAGATGCCAACGCGACTCGAAAAATGAAGCAACCTAATATTGTTTGTTAACCAATTAACTATTTAAATGTATATTACAAAAACATAATGTTAATTAAAGGTAACACATTTTCTGGTAATTTTCCTCTCTATATTTTGATCTCAGGTCTGTGATTGTTCGATAAAGTTATTTAAAAAGGCCAAAATGCCTTTATGTATTTTTGGTGGAGTTAACACGAGGTTAAGTAAAAGGTTAAGTCTGCGGTAAAATAATGGATAAGGTAGAGTTAAGGTTAGTGGACACCGGAGGTATACCATTACCTCTTATTAAACCCATGTTAAAGTTACTTTAAAAGCGTTCATTGAGTTGAAGAAAAAAAGTATTTTAGTATTAGTTAACATGAGGTTAAAATGCGCTGGAGGTTAAAATAGGGCTAGGCTGGTATTATGCTAGAGATACAGTTAGGGTTAAGATATAGCTGTGGTTTTGGTTAGGGAGCGGGCACGGGTTAGTATATAACACCTTATTGACATGTTTTTTAAGATACCATCTTAACCCCAGCTTAAACTTTGGCTTCTCCCCCTACGCTGTCACCTTTCGATCCCTTCGAAGCTCCTGTATCTCGGTGCATTGATCTGATTTTCAATTGTTGCCGGCGGAGCAAAGGCGAAGAAATGCTGCAAACATTTTGTTGGCAGCCGAAAATCGTGTGTCGGCTATAAATCAGGCTGGAACATGGGCGGCGGGCCAGTGGCGGGGCTCCGAAAAGGGGGCCAGGGGCGGAAAGGCGACTGATTACGTGGTTTAAAATCCGGACCGGGCCAAAACGAAACTAACGATTTCACGCTACATTTGCTGCTCGAAGGAAGTAGAAACAGGGGCTTAGGGGGAGACAATGCCCGGCCATGGACATTCCAAAAGCGCCACCCCCCTGGCACACACACCCGCCGCCACCCCTTTGTTGCTGGCCATATTACATAGTTGAGTGCATTTATTTATTTGCTTGTACGTCAACCTGTTTGTCTCCTTTTCAATTTTCCCAGAGAAAAGGATACAAAAAAAGGAAAACGGTGGGGAAAAGAAGGGAGAGGAAAAATTGAAGGGCCAGAAAGTGACCCCCATTGAGCCTGGCCAAGTTCTTGATTAACTTATTATGCTCATTTGATTGCTCGATTTAATTTGCCATTTCAGAATTTCTTTCATCTCTTTCGATTCTCCCCTCTCCCCTCTTCCTCTCCCCCTTTCCTTTTTTTTTTTTTTTGTTGTGCGGCAAAAGTTTTTGGCTCTTTTGAAAATTGAATTTTCTTTTGATGACTTTTTCCGGCCAGTCCATTGTTGCTGTCCTCCGCTGCCCAAATTCATTTCCATTGTTGGCAAAATTTAATTTCAAAATTAATTTCATTTTTTATTCCGCTCAATTGTTAATAGACCGCATATGCATGCGTTCATATTCATATTTCAAACAGACACAAATTGCCTCTGCCTCTATTTTATTATTGTTTATTGTGCTCGTTTGATTTGATTTGAGAATTTCAATTTCATTTTGCGTTTTTTGTTCGAGCACATCTCCTTTTTGGGTGCACAAAGAAAGGATATAAATTAAAAACAGTACCCAGGCATTTAATAGACACCATTTACAAAGTTTCTTTGCTTTGATTATATTGACAATAAAGGTATAAAAATTAAAATAATATACTTTCAAGAATCATAATTATTATTTTCTATACCCTTACGGGAGTCCTTCTCAGCTTTATGATTTTTGGAATAATAAAACCTAATTACAGGAATTTTAAGAGAACTTTCCATTTCAATTTAGTGCCGTTTTTATTTATTTTTTAGCTATTTAATAAAGTCATCCGATTCTCTTCACATTTTCCCAAAATTCTGAAGTCTTAGTAGGAATAAATATCAATATATGTAAGTCAAAGACATGAGTGATATTTTTAAACATTATTAATCAAACACTATCTTTTACATTTACCTACATTTTTTATGAAAATAATTTTTTACTTAAAGTCTGCAAAATCTAGTTAAAAATGGTAAATGAAAAAGGGCTTTTACAATCAGTTTTTTATATATTTTTAACAGCTTCGTAACCTATACGTTGTCATCCGCCTGGCAAATGTAATAATGATGCCAATTCAGCCAAGCATCGTTCATTTCTCCGTCACGCAGAAGAACGCCATCCTCGGAGCCTTCATAATCGTTGGGCTCTCTAGCCCTCCATTTGAGGAAGGGAGCCGCCTTTTTGGTGGCCAGAGATACGAACTCGCCCTCTGCGTCCTTGTCGTTGATGCCCAGCCAGTAATCGGCTCCTGGCTTGAGCTTCGCTGAGATGGCATCCAGTTCTTCTTGGTCCCGGATGGCCGCCAAATGTCCTCCCATCGCCTTGCAGGAGTCTGCCGCCTCAGACCAACGCATCTTAATACCATCTTCTATGCGGAAATACCTGGTACCGATTTTCTCAAAGCCCTGCGCATTTTTTCCATCCCCTTCTAATTGGCTTTTCAGCAGCGCCAGAAGTTGGTTCCTTGTGTCGGTAATATCTTCACTTGTGATTGACTTCTTGCTGGACTCTGGGGCAGGTGCACTCTGGTCCTCCAGCCTGTCCTGTAGCAATTGGAACTGGGCTTTCATCTCAGCTCTCACCGCCTTAAGGTGTCCTTCCATTTCGCTCTTAAGGGCATCCAAAAGTTCGTCAAATTTCGAACCCAGCATGTTGTGCACCGCATCCAGCTGCGAGTCCAGCTGGCTATGCATCTCCTCCTCTAGGTTGTCCTGCAGAATCTGGCGCTGCTTCTGCATCTCCAAGTTTATGGCCACAGTCTGCTCCTCCGTCCGGTTCACGGTTGCCTGGAAATCTTCTTGAATGCTGGCCCTTCTCAGGGATTCTCGAATTTCGGTGTGCCTGCCTTCCCCTTTCGATTCGAGCTCCAGCAGTTGATTTTTCAATTCAAAGTTCACCTTCATGAGCCTTTCTTCGGTTCCACGCAGGGCGGACTCCAGGTCCTCTGTCGAGGGCAACCTGTCGAGGGACTTCAGGATTTGCAACCTCTGGGCCTCCAGCCTGGACTTCATCGCCACCAGCTTCATCTGCGTAGACTGCTGTTCGCCCTGGATGCCCCTCAACTGTAAACTGGTCTCAGAGCCCAGGTCGATCATCGGTTGGAGGGCGGAGAGGCAGAACTTGCCGCACTGGTTTTCAGGATCGTTGAGAAGATACACGGTTCGTCCATTGTCCTGAGAATCACCCAAAGATCCTCGCGAACCCAGCAGAATTAAGGAGCTCCAGAAAAGGAATCCGAAGTGCAGCATTTCGAATTTTGTTTACCACTAGCAGAGAAGCTTTAAAATGCACTGAATAAGAGCGTTTTTATAGGCAAATTCTACCTTATAGGAGAGCTCTATCTTTATATGATTAAGAGGTCACTTTCTAGAGGTCAGAAAATGCGATAGATTGTTTATTTTGTGTGGCTGTCAAAACTAGATTAAAAACGGTAACAATATACAAATAATTTTTATTGGGATTTTGTATTTGTCATCAGATGAATCATGAATAAAATAAATGTGCAAGGAAAAAAGTACTTCTTATTCTTCTTAGAATTGCGATAGGTTGTTTATTTCTGTGGCTGTCTGGGTATTTTCATGCTAGTCATTTTTATTGGGATTTAAAACAAAGGAATGGCATAGTTAAATCTTAAAAACAAAATAAGAACTAATAATCTACCATTATGGCAGAAATGGCAGGTAAAATAACTGCCCACCTGATGCTCATAAAAAATATATACAATGCTTAGATATTATATTATATGTATATTTTTTCTAACATTTTTTTAAGCTTTGATGTAAGTTGATATCTTTGAAATTAAAATTAGAAATATGAAAAAATGTATAAATTTTAAGTGCCCTCGTTTCGCCATTTATGCGCTGTGCCGTGCGTAAATCAAACGCTGATTAAGTGCGATTTTTCGCGCATAAATTAAATCAGAATTATTGGCCGAAAGCGGACTGTCAGCGCCCACGCGTCCTGTGGTTTGGACCATTGCGAATGGCTTTCGGCCAATTCGGCGACTGGTCGCCATGGCGCCCAAAGGACCACAGGAGTGCGGAGAGTTCAGCAGCGGCGCCAGACAGTTTTTCCCCAAATGCTCCGTTTAAAAAAATTTAGCAATTTGCCAAGTTAAACAAGAAATTGAACAAGCAATTCGGTCTAAAATCTATTGAATATTGTATTATATTTTTCGTAATATATATTATTTTATAAAAAAATACTTTTTGAGCAGAAGATGAAAATCGTAGTATTTTTTGTTAGCACTAGCCCAAAGATTGTGTCATAAAATAAAGGCATTTGCAATCTATTTTCTAATACATAGATACCACGGCTCACATGTGCCGCGAACTTGTCAATCAACCCCCTGGCGTTCGGCAATTGGTATTATCAATTCTCCTGCCACTCATTTGACATTATTTCGCATTTTTACCCATTCGGTGCTGCGTGATTTTCAATCGCCGGCGGTGCAACATGGCGTATGCTTATCAAATTAACGAATTACCCGCTTTTACAATGGCCCCCGTCCGGCGTTTTTCCGCTTTCCACGAGCGTATGCGGTTGCAATAAATGATAATTGTGCGGGGCGACGGGCGGACGGCTGCACCCCCTTAACCCGCCACCGCCACCGCCACCCCCCAGTCTTAACCCTTGGCGCTTTCTTTTTGATGGTCGCTGCGGCGGCATTGACCAAAAGTCGTAAATTCCGTTGTTGCCATTTTCCGCAGAAAAACAGTGGGTGGTGGTGGGCTCAGCGGGTTGGTAACAACAATGCAAACAGTGCCACAAATGCACAAAATACGAGCAGCACCACCCAGACCACCCAGCCACCCACCCAGCCACCACCCGTTGGCCCAAACCCACCGCTCAACGTTCGACATAATTAAAAGCGCGCGCCGTTTACGCAATTAATGAACTCTCGCCAAATTAGGCTGCGGCAGAGCGCAGACAAGCAAAATGGCCAGGATCCCGGGATCCCGGATCCGGGACCCACTGCACGGGCCCACATGCACTGCGCGAAAATATGCCTCACTGTCGAAATCGATCAAATAAATAAGTATTAAAATACTAGGACATCATTTAAATCAACGCTAAAGCCTGCACATTTTTAATATTTTTGAAATGTGTAAATGGGATTTTGTTTTGATTATCAATACCCATTTACATTCCAAAAATTGCTTAGATCGGACCATACATTTAAAAGTTATAAGCAAATAAAGTTGGGCATCTCGAAAACAGTCGATTTGCTGCATGCATATCTCCATCTCCCTCGCACGTAGACTAACCAATAACCATTCAAATATTCCTTCATGTTTTATGGTTAATAAAAAAAAACTTCACCTTTTTTTCGCTCTGTGTAGAAACGCACTGATACAGAGACACTGGGCTTGTGGTTTTCGCGGTCGAGGCGGGCGATGGCAAAATGGAGCTGCAAAAACCGCGCCGCTTTTTGCCGCATTGCAGGAGGCGAACCTTTGTTGCACAAAATGTGAGGGGGTGTGCGGCGGGGGAGCGGGGTGGGGGGGGGGGGGGGTCTTGGAAAAGCCAGGCAGATCCCCCTTTTCCGGAAGGGGGAGTGGCCATCAGGGAGCCGCATTAATGGCCGCCAGTAAAACAAAGCGACATCACCTAAGCCTTGTCACCACGTCGCCGTCCACTTTTTGGAAACATGTGCCCCTCAGGGAAGCCGCCTAAATCCAAAATTTTGTTTTATTTTGGCCAATCCATTTACGACTTTATCTATCAAATAAAGTGCCTATACTAATTTTTAATACCCCAACAAATGTAAATGAAATCAAACTACTAAAAGAATAAAATAAATTATAGTTTCACACTAATTTCACTTACTTTTTCCTTATATATTTTATTTTTACTACGAAAAATACAATTAAAATTAAGCATTTAATAAAAATTACATTTTTTTTGTGATAATTGTAATTTAGGTTTTAGCAATTTGGCCTATGCAAATCTCCCAATTAAAAAACTAAGCTGTTGACTTTTATATTTCTGCTACATTTTTCCCTCCTTTCTTCCCCTCTAATCCTTTTTTTTAGAACTTCACAACAGAACTTCACATAAATACTAAACAAAAGTCATGTTTACTTTCCACTTGTTCGTTTATTTGTCTTTTTTAGCTTCCATTTCAATCTTAGTCTACGCATAAAAAATAAACAAAAACGGGTCACTTCAATTCCATTTAATATTTCATCTTCTCAATTTTCATACTTACAATTAGGCGAAAAAAAATGTGTACTATGACTATATATTGTTGTTTTTTTTCAGCTTATGTAGTGTTGTTTTTCTTGCTTCAAATGTACATCAGTTTTACATTATGTGTATGAAATGGAAAAGAGCATAGTTCAGAGGGAGGGTTGGGGCAGAGAGGAACAAAACCAAGGGGGGGTAAGTTAATAAATAGGAAAAAAATCGTAAAAACAGTAGATATATATGTATAATTGAAATGCCAGGCTAAACAGAACCATTGATTTGTTTAAATTTCCTTCTTATCGGCGGGTGTTTGCGTCGCAGTCGCAATGGAAGTGGTCGTGACCGCAGAGGTCGGCGAAAGTTTCGATCCACTGGATAGATCCAAATCACTGGCACTGTTCTGTGGGGAGACATGAGAGAAAGTAGGGCAAAAACATAAGTACGTGTTGCACTTGGGCTGCAAGGGGTTAATAGGCCTGCGTCCCCTTCCTTAACTTATTTCGCTGTTGCCAGGAAATACCAACAAAACTCCTGAAGCTAACACATTTGCTTAAGGCAAATAAATTGGTATTCGTTTGGCAACAAGGCCAAAATCAAAGGCTATCTCTTATAATACATGATATTTAATAATATTTAATAATATTAGGGGAAAACGAGAAAACCAGTTATTAGTCTTTAAGCAGCCTAAAAAATGCACAAACTAAACACAAACGATTTGAATTTTGTAACGTGAACTGAGTTGGGTTTCGAGTTTCAGTGTGCTTCAGTCTTTTGCTAACTTGCCGGGTCCTCGTTGCATTTTGGCCACGAGATCGCCGGCTAGAAGAGCTCTCGCAACTGGCTGAGAAGGGGACACAGGTGCACCAAGCTCCAGTCGCCGCCGCCGCGGCCGCTCACCTTCATCTCCTTGCGCAGCTTCATCGACTTGCCCATGCTCTGGAGGCGGTAGCGCTCCTTGGCCCGCTCGCGGATCTTCTCCGGCACCACCCACAGCGTGGTGGCCATGTTGCCCACGAAGAGCAGCAGGAAGAGGCCGCACATCACGGACACGTGCCACGGCGCGTCCGCCGGGCTGTAGGCCAGCTTGTAGAGCGTCCAGGCGTTGTACGCCTGGAAGCCGTAGCCGATGAACAGGAAGGGCAGCAGGAAGCTCAGGCCACGCCACATCCACGAGTGGAAGCCCTCGATGGTGATGTCCATGTTGTGCCGCTCGCCCAGGGCCTTCAGGCGGTAGAGCAGGCCCTTCTGGTAGCCGAACTGCAGGTACTGCACGATGCCTGCAATTACAGGGGCGGTTTGCCACCGATTACTCATCAGGAACTCAAAAGAAAAGGAGTTTAATGTATAACATAAATTAAAAAAATTTATATTATATTTTTAAAAAATTATTATATATTGTAATCCTAAAAAAAAAAGATTTATCAATTATGAACTCAAAAGAAAAGTCTTTTTAGGTATATTATTAAAAAAAAAATGTCCCAGAAATCCTTGAAATTGTATTGTTATTTCAAATATTATTTTAAAAAGTATTTGCTGGAGTATGAACTTAAAACATTTTTACTTATTTTTATACATACAAAAATCCAAAAAGATTAACCTGTATTAACAAAATTTTTATTAAACATTCTTACCATCGTCTCAAAAAAATGATAGCCACTAAAACATAGTTTACTAATTTAAAAAAACCCTAAATTTGAGAAGCGCTTGAGGGAGAGAATTTGGACATTCTCATTTGAGTTCAAAATGTTCTTGAAAACAAGTTTGCAAATGTTTTCAACTCACTTGAATCAGTTTTCTTGTCTATCTCAGCAAAAAGCTAATAATTAAACCCAGCTTAACTTTTCTCTTTTCACCATTTGGTGAGTTGATATTGAGAACATTAAACTCTCAAATCAAGAGCAATGAACTTGACTATTTCTCTCCTTGTGCAAATATTCCACTATTTTAAAGACTATTTTCTAAGGACTCTATTATGTTAACACTATAGAACAACTCACTGATGTAGACGTTGAAGTACATGAACTGCATGCGGAAGATCTGCCAGTGCTCGCCCTGGGGCCAAACCAGAAGAACGCCGGCGGCCACCGTGGAGATGAAGTGGTGGGCCCGCCACCAGCCCTTGATCCTCGATCCGTTCACCTTCAGGATGGACTCGCGGATGGTCAGGGTGCAGTAGTACCACACCAGCAGGAATATGAAGGCCAGCTCCAGGGCCCTGGGGGAAGCAAAAAAAGAACACAAAAAAATACAAATAAATAAAAATAAAGTGGGAAACTCGGGGGATTGCTTGGGGCAGGCACTCACCTGTAGTTGAATATCAAATTGAAGAAGGCCATTATCAGTCCAATTACGTTGAGTATTAATTTAAACTTTTCATAGTCATCTTTATAGCGAACTTTGTCGTTTCTGTTCAGAATCGAGACATTCACATCGCCCAGGATTATCTGCGAAAGGAATGCGGAGGGCAGAGGTCGCCGGTGAGTTTCACTGGGTCAACTTCAAGTCAAGTCGAGTCGCGTCGAGTTGAGGCAACTCGAGTGGAGTGGAGAGTCCAAGTGAAATACCGGGAACAGGACGGCGACCAGGACCAAGACCAAGTCTCGAGTACCAAGTCCCAAGTCCCGGAGTCCATAACAAGAAGCGCAGATTGTCGCGCAGGAAAGAACTTATTACTTTAGTTGCTTTCCGTTTCCACTTCAAGGAAAAGTTCTCATTTTTTACGGCGTGGGCGGACATTTATGTATGTGGGGCACTTTGGGTCCTGGTCCTCGGAACGGGGGACTCACCTGCAAATAACGGCCGGATTTAGCTGGCAGGGATTGCTCAATTTCGTGCAGTTGCGCCTTGCGCTTCAAGGTCATCTTCTGCAGGTCATCGACCTTCTCCTTGACCTCCGCCTGGACGGCGGGGCCTTTGAACCTAAAAACGGCAACATATAGGGGTTAATATTTCAGCTATTGATAGCATAATTTTATATATTATAATGTATTATTTAACAGCCCATATAGACTTTAGATATTTCTTATATTACATTGCATACTTAGTTTATAATATGTATCGCTTTTTAGACAATTCCAGTAATATATTAAAAAATATATATAAATAATATACATTAAAATATATTATATTAAATATATGTATAAATTATGTAATTTAATATCCTTAAAAAGGCGATAAATGTAAGTGACACACAAGTTCTGTTAGGTTAATAATATTTTCCTTAAACAAAGCTGTTATTTTCAGGAATCGTAAAGATATAAACTATATAAACCTTAAATATCTTATTAAAATATATTTGATGGTCAATTTTCTAGGACATACATTTAGTATAGTAATGTGTCAGTAATACATTAAATAAATAAAATACATTAACATTTAAATTCTCTTAAGTCTAGACAACGCAAGGGTGTAAAATATCTTAAAATGTAACATAATAAAAAATATAAAAAAATAATAAAATTTTTATAAAGCCCACATTCCCACTTTGAAAGTCTTCGAACCCACATAAGATGAGTTTTCTTTTTAGCCCATAGTCCAAAGTCCTAACCTTACAAAATCATAAAAACCTGTAAATTGTAGGTAAATACAATAAAATAATCCCAAACATTGTTGGTAGATTAGATTATTTCCCCACTGCTTAGTTCCATGTACTATTTATCTATGAATTGAAAACCCCAAACAATCTCTTACTCGTGCTCTGGATGGACAATCGATTAGATAGTGGGTATACAAAGCACCTAAAGTATCGTATCGGTGGACACTTTTCGTGGCCCTCGTTAGATACCCATAAATTAACATAGCATAATATCTCGGACTTTGCTCGAATTTATGTTTATTGTTTTATTGATTGATACACGCCCGATTTTAAGCCATATTTTTGTAATTTATTCGACTATAATTATTTGTTTATTGCGCGGCGAAAAAAGCCAGCAGAGCAGAGGTAAATGGGCTGGAATAGTGGGGCAATTTCCAGCGTCAAAGTTCAATTTAGATGCACATAATTGATGGGCAGAGTGGGCGGGGCTCATGCGGTCAATTAACAGTTGCCATAAACGCGGGTTCCGCTCGCAGAATGCCATATAGTGGGCATATGCACATCTATACGGCGCCTCAAAGGTAGATTTATTGTGGCCCTGCCACCGGCCCGGCCGGCTGGTCATTTATCAGGCCGCCTCCATAGTTCATGTTTTATTTTTAAACACTCCTAATGCCCCGATGGATAGATAACGAGCGATACGGCCTAGTGGTATGATGGAGGTGGCCGTGCAAAGTGGTCCGATTAAATTAGTTTCCGCTCCATTTGCTTATGGGAACGACACTCTAACCAAACCTTCATCAGCCAATCTCGACTGGGATGATGACTGGCCAATCTCGGCCAGATTATTTCGACCAGATAATGGGAAATTTCCATGGCAAAGAGTCCAGAAACTATTAACCTTTTTATTACGATTTCTAGAAAGTTATTCCATAAAATCCCTATTTCCATGGAAATCGTTAGCTAAGTTTAGCAAAAGATGGCTGCTTTCCATACCGAAGACTCTGTATATTGTTGAGGCACTAAAATGCTTAAAGGTTTTTATGGAAAATTTTCAAGATAACAGAAAATATTCCCACCTCTACAGGTAAAAATATAGAAAAACCAAGCAAACTATAAAATAAAATTGAATAACCTATAATGGCCATAAAAAAGGTGTAACTATAATAACTAGAAGTTCCTACAGGTTTTTTGAAAAGGCTTGGCCACTTCAAAAAAGGTTTCCAAAGGTTAAGGCACGCCCAAAAGTCACAACTAAATCATAAAAAACAATCAGGCTACAAAGTATTCGCGGAAGCCTCTCTCAAATTCATAGAAATACTAGAAATACTAAAACTAATAAGCACTTAAAAACGCAAACAAATGAAAAGCCCATTTATGTACACACGCCCAACTCTATAATTACGATTAACTGAGATATCTGGCCAACGAAATCGTTACAAAACGCGCTTACCCAACTCTATTTGCTCATCAGTGTGCCGGCAATATTTGAGTTTTCGGTGGAGCTCGGCTAATGATGACGCTAAATGCATTTGTCTTGTTTGCCATTGTTTGCACTCGAACGCCTTTTTGCGACAAACACAAAAAACAGAATCGAATTCCGTAACTCTGACACCCAGTTTGCATGTCTCAATTAAAATTCATTTGGCTAGGAAAAAATACGGAAAAAGAATTGAGCGGAGGAAAAAAACACAACGAATGTAACAGGTTTTCTTTGGGCACACTGGAAAAAATAATTGTAAAAAAATCTATAAGCTAGAAGAGGTGATATTAATAAAAAAAAATTATTAAAAAAATATTTCCACTAACAAAAAATATATTTAAAAGTATATTTAACCCTTACACTTAATACACTTAATTAATTTTTAACCAAAAAAAATTAAAATAATTTTTAACCAAAAAATATTAAATTAATTTTTTTAAGTATGTCAAATACAGGTAACTTTAGTGTAAGACTAATAAAAAATATGACCACCAATTAAAAAATGTATTAAAAGTATATTTGCATAAGCTTAATCCACTTTAAATGTTTTTTGTTTTATGGAAATTTTGAAGATTTTTTTTTTAAGTAAGCCTAAAACTAGATTTTGTAATCGGAGTTGTAATAATAAGCTAATTTATTTTAAATTTAAACCGAGTTTAAAAGTATTTTTGTACATGCTTAAACTATTTTAAATATTTTATGTAAATTACGACGATGTTTTTTTAAGTACTCTTTAAACAGATAACTTACTGTTTTATTAATAAAAAAAATTATTATTACCAAATACAGCAAACATTTCTTAAAGTTTATTTAAAGTATTTAATATTTTGGTATTACAAATATTTCTTTGAAAAAGTAAGCCTAAAACTGGTTACCGAAGTACCCTTTGTAATTGAAGCTCGCAGGTATAGGTTACATTTTTTGCCAGTGCAGGGCCTGTTGGCTCGAAATTGTAATCAGTCGGTTTGGTGGATTGCATAATTTATGCGACCAACTAAATGCGTTCAAGAGGTGCCAGGGTTCAGCAAACCCTCGCGGCGTGACGCTGGACACGCGACATTAAAATACGAAAACTAAAAAATAGAAAACCTAGGGAAATAAAAGCGCGCGCGATAAGTCCATTATATAAAAATCAAACAATAAGTGTCGAGAATCTGGTGTTTCACCAGCGCGCAGATTGTGTATTCGTACACCCCACATTCGAGGGCGTTCAGAAGCGAGCCAGTGCAGCGATTTCCACTGCGAAACCGCGCTCAGCGCCAAATAAACAAATAAAACAGCAACGGCGAAAAGCCTTGGCCGCACAGTGGGTCAAAGTTGAGGCGGCGATTTGCATGCGAGGCGAAAGCAATTCTCGATGAGATAATTTCCACCCCGGGGTCATTTAACTCTTGGTCAGCGAAAGAGGCAAGTGAGCGAAAGGTGCAGTTTCAGGGGAAAAACAAATTACGGAACTGGAAAATCAGATGAAAAGTTTTATTTTTGGGCAAAATAAATCAAATATTACTTCATAGTAACACCTGAAATTAACAATCAGTGAATCATCAAGTTTAAGCGGAATATATCTGCTTATTGTGTAATATTGATTTTTTATCCTTTACAATTTATTTGAAAAAATTGTATTAAAAAAAATTTGTTTATTTAGGTTAACATTTAATAAAATGTATTTTAAGTAGTTATTGTAAATAGGTATTTTAAATTTAACTGAAATTTATTTTAAAGAAAATATGTCATTTTAGTAAAGGGTTTTTTTATCCTAAGTATAATTTTATTTTATAAAGTTTAATCTGTGAGTTGAAAACTAAATAAATCTATTCAAAACCCAGTTTTATGCTTAAGTATTTAAAAGGAATTGTATGTTTGGTATACATTAATTTACAAATTTAAAAATATTATTTAGAATATTGCAGTAAAGGGTTTTTAGTAAAAGTAGGAAATTTTTTTCTTTTAATTTTGTTTTAACTTCTCTTAAAAAACACAAAAAACTCTTATTTTTTAAGTTAAATCCCATTTCCGAATGCATTTCATTACATTATGTAATGGTCTATTGAATTAATTCCCGTGTGAAAATCAGGTATGCCCCACTGTGCCCGCACAATTGTGTTGTTGTGCTCGCTGGGATTGCGTGTTGCGCAGGTGAGTGTGTCAGTCGCTGTGTCTGTGCGATTACGTCGGAGGGTCAAGGGCAGCTGGTCAGCTAGGCAGTTTTCGGTTTAATTTGCGGTCCGAGCGGCCCCACTCCCCCCTTTTGTTTTTTTGGAAATTTACTCGAACTCGTACCCATTCTATTTCGAGCGTATCGCCAAACACTTACTTTTACGAGGCGGCCATAAAGCGGAAACCGTGTAGTCATAGTCGTAGGTGGACGGAGAGCAAAGTCTGGGGGCTCTGGTTTATCAGAAGTTTTATCACGGCCAAGAAAGGCGAACGAAAACAGCAGAAGCAGTTGTTAAAACACTGTTTCCGAGCGATCCAGCCAACTGGGGCCAGTCGCTCGATAAGAACTGATTACCGCCTGACTAATTGCCGCAAGACCTGTGTTCCCTGCTCGGCCCCTTATCGGGCCAAGTGCTCGAGTGCTGAAATGCGTGTGTTCGCCTGATTAGACGGCCCTAATTGATTGAAGTCAAATTCCAGTCGGGCAAACATAGCCTGAAAATCCCCGCGCAAGGGGTGCTCCGCTTTCAAGGTGCCGAGCGGTTCCGCGGTGGTCAAAGATCGCCCACGGTGGGGGCAGAGATATTACAGTAGGACCTAAGTTAAGATGTACCGGTGTCATGATATGAACTAAAACAAAAGTATCGTGTCAGATATATACCATGGGGATTGGATTACAATTCTAGTCCTAGTCCTATCCTTATTTCCTTTATAGACTTCTTAAAGTTCCCTAAGAATATTTATAAAAAAAAGTTCAATACTTGAGATCATAACTTCTTAGAAGTATATAATATTTATAAGGTATCTATTATTATATTATTATTATTACCTTATTATCAAATTTCAGAGATTTAAAAATACTTAACAATTTTTTTATATATTAAGAGTTATAAGTTTTAATATGAAATATAAATATAAAGGTATATATCTCTAAAATAATATTTTTGGACTAAAAATACCTAATAATTAGATTATATATTAGGTATAAAGTATAATTTTCTATCAAATAAAATAAAATGATAGTAATATTTATGCTAAACCTATCCTAAACTTTTTGGGATTCAAGAATACCTAATAATTAGGTTATATATTATGTTTAAACTGTAATTTTTTATAAAATAAAATTAATTAAAAATTCTTTTAAGAAGTAAGTAAAACGTAGGTGATATCCTTAGGCTTATTTGAAGGAACAGCCCCTCCCCAGGGGGTCTGGAAAATATTCAGGGTTGTTGACCTGCAGTACTCACTGTCGCAGAGACGCCGATATCTGGTTCATGCGGTACCGCTGGTGCTTGATCTCGTTGAAGCAGATCTGTTGGTGGCTGTGCAGCTGTTCCAGCAGCTCGATGTACCGCCTGTTGCAGCTCTGCGATCGGTGGGAAAAAAAGGGGTAGGTAGGTATAAGTAAAACCACTCAGAGGTCGGAACATGGGAAAACAAATAGGGGTGGGTACTCGAAAACAACCCACTCTGAAATACCCTCACACAGCTTGTAACTTCCTAGGAATTTTCATGATAAGGTAGTCATTAAAGTTACTAAGTTCAGCGGTACATGGCAATAGCATTACCTACTTATCAATGATATAAGGTTTTGAAACTGACCAAATGATCGTCATAAACAGCCCCTATACCAAAGATTGGGTTCAATAATCTTTGCAATCAGGCGTTCAAGGTGATGGTTCTATGACTGATATCGGGCATTATGGTTTTTTTTAACAATCTATAAAGATAAAACAGCTAAGCAACATTTATAGAATTTTTAAAACATATATTTATACATTTTTTTCAAATATTAAAAGTAAAATTTCTAAGATTTTGGAAGTTTTTATAAATAAATTCTCAACTAGATGAGTTTATTTTATAAGTTAATTAAATTCAAAAAAATTTGCGTGTTGTAAAATATTTTAAAAATATATATATTTTGCAAATATTATATCAAGTATGGAAGTCGGTTTCCAATACGCACTGGGCAAGGGTATTTATAAGAAAAAGCAGCTGTTTTTTTCCAAGGTGAAAGCGCCGCAGACACGCGCGTGGGTGTGGGTGTGTGCGTGTGTACTTTCTTGTTTTCGGGTATTTTGTTTAAGCATATAGTTTTTTAGGAATTTTAAGATATATTTACCTCCAGCTCGGCATACTCCTTGTTGAGCTCCTCCCACTCGTTCTTCAAGGAATCGATATTCATGATTGTGGTTTGATTTAGCGGCTTTTCTTGCCGATTTCCCTGTTGTCACTCTGCTTTTTTCTCTGTGTTTTTGTTTTGCTGTCTCGTGATGTTGTTGTTATGCTTGTTGTTGTTGTTGTGTGCAACAGCTGGCGAGGAAGAGGAAGAAGTCGGGTTTGAGGTTAGGTTGTGGCGAAAACCGGTGAAAAATCAATTGAATATTATTCTGCGATTTTCCCACAAACAAACACGCACACACACACACACAGGGGCAGGCCGACCCGCACACACACACACACACGCTGCCACGTTGGAAAAGCAGTGGGCAAAAACAGAAACTCAGCCGCAATTTGCTTTTGCAATTGGGAAATTAACAAACAAAATGCCAAATCCAAGAAAAAAAAACAACAACATCACTGGCGCCGCGCTCGCTGGGGAGTCGCGTGGAATTTTTTAAAAATAAACCCGTACCCGCGGAGAGGACGCTGAGACCGCACCGCTACCGTCGACTAATATTTTGTTATTAACTATTTCCGCTGCACTTTTGTTTTAAATACTTCGGCCAAATCTAAAGTACACAAAATACAAGCGCAAAACAACAAAAACACCCAGACGGGGCCAGCGAGAGCCAGCGTGTGGGAGAGCGGCCAGAGAGCGGCGCGAACTAGTTCCGCAGCGGTCACAGGCATATGCAGCCGCAGATAATTTTGCAATTTTAAGGTCTCTATTAATTGGAAAACCAACTTTAAAACAAAAAAATATTTGATCGCATGTTAATCCTTATTTTTAAAATATACTTAAAAATCAAAGTAAAAAAAACAAATACCCAATATATAAAAATTGTCATATATTTTATCTCCAAAACTAAGCAATTATAAATAAGAAAATACAACAAATAAACGGAAAAACTTCAAAAATTGTAAGTTTAAGCTTTAAAAACATCTAGTTTTTACCCAAAACAGTTCAACCACAAAAAGCTAATAAATAATCCTTTGGCAGCACTCACCTGATTGAACACAAAAAACATAACTTCAAATTAAACTACAAAATTATTAAACTACTACATTAAAGAAAAAAACTTCAAAAATGTTAAGTTTGTGTTTTTATCAAAATCAATTCACCCACCTAAGACTAATAAACAATCCTCTGGCAGCACTCACCTCTCTCAAAAAAAAAAACATAATTATAAATTAAAATACATCATATTTAAGAAAAAACTTCACAAATTTTAGGTTGAGCTTTTAAAACATATAGTTTTTAACCAAAACAATTCACCCTCCTAACACAATAAACATAATTTCAAATAAAAATACAAATATTAAAGAAAAGAACTTCAAAAATGTTAAGTTTTAGTTTTTCCAAAATCAATTCACCCAAACAAGACTAATAAATAATCCTCTGGCAGCACTCATCTCTCTCAACAAAAAAAAAAACATAATTATAAATGAAAATACATCATATTTAAGAAAAAACTTCATAAATTTTAGTTCGAGCTTCCAAAACATATAGTTTTTAACCAAAACAATTCACCCACCTAAAGCTAATAAATAGTCCTTTGGCAGCACTCACCTGTCTCAACATAAATTCCAATACCTAATGCCTCAATAAAACATAGACAATTTAAATAAACCTCTTCATCTTGCGATCAAATGAACCACTGGTAACTATTCACGCGAACCGAGGCGTGTGGAACTAGAGAGCGCCGCTCCAAGGTCGTCGAGCAAACGAAAGTCGGCGGGAGCGGAGAGCGAGAGAGCGCTCGCACGAAACGTGGTGTGGTGAAGGTGAACGGCGGGTGGTGGGTTCGCGGAGCCAAGGTGAACTTCGTCCGTGCGGCTGACCACGGAGCGCGCGAAATTTGAAAAGTTCGTATTTTTCCAGTGTTTGGTGTGAAATATGCTTTGTTTTTGAAGTAGATGTACTGGAGAGGGAAGTGAGGGGAGTTGAAGTAAATCCTTTGGTTTGAAAACCTAAATATAAGCTCAAAACTCGAAAAGAACATATTCGGTTCATCTTAAGATCGGAAAAGCCTTTGGAAACCAGCAAAAAAAAAATATGTTAAATGGGTCGTAACATTAAAGCAAACATTTTTGGAGGAATAGAAAATATATTAACAACTAAAATGCCCATTTAAGAACCCTGTTTCAAAGGTCATATCTTGTTTTATTGACACAAACTGAATTACAATGGCTTTGTGGGGGGGGGGGGGGCAATAAACACGGTAGTAATAATGGTTTAAAAAAAATGATGCATTAACTAGGCAGCTCTGGGCGCTACTCCTTGCGCCGGGCCCGAAGTCGCAGGGCCAGATAGGCGAACACCCGGAAGCTGACGATGAGGATGGCCAGGCCGACGTAGTCCAGCGGCAGATCGGCGGCGGAGAAGTTGAGCGTCTCCAGGATGACCTTGCCCGAGCTGGGGCACGTGGTGTTCGACGAGGTGCACGTGATCTCGCCCGGCTCCACGTCCGCCCACTGGTTGATGAGCAGGCCCTCGTTGGCGTACCGGAACCAGGAGAGATACGACAGCCACTTGAGGTACACCGGTACCGAGCCCGAGTTCAGGAAGAAGCCGCCGAACAGTAGGAAGGGTATTATGACAGGCGGGCCCACCGACAGGGCCATCGAGGTGGAGGAGCTGGCGCAGGATATCAGGTAGCCGAAGGAGGTGGACACGTTGGCCACCAGGGTGACCAGGGCCAGGCAGTTGAAGAAGTGCAGCACGCCGGCCCGCAGGCCAATCATCGGATAGGCAATCGCCGTGAAGACCAGCGGCACGGTGAGGAACAGCGGCAGCTCGGCAATCGTCTTGCCCAGGAAGTAGGTGTCGCATCGATAGAGTCGACTCCGGGCCTCCCTCATGAAAACTGGCAGCTCCGAGGTGAACACCTAGCCGAAATCGAGGTAAGATCATAGGAAATTAGTCGAATATTGCGAAGGAAGTTCGAGTAGGCCCCCTACTTTACCCTAAGGCGTAATCAAAGGTATTTACTTTGAATATTTAAAACCGAAATTCGAATATTCTAGATGTCATACGAACTATTTTGATTTTAAAGGTATTTTAATTGGATGCCCTTGAAGGGTTCCTATAATTCCCAATCAGTTCTAGCTAAAATGCATGCTGCAAAGCGCCCTAGGGTATGCTAAGTATTTTTTGAAAACTCACATTAATCGTGGCAAAGACATTTTGGAAGGTCATGTTGGTCAGGAAGAGGAAGATGGCTCCATTGATGTTCATCACGCCCACTTGCGTCAGTTGTTGGCCCAAAAAGATCAGGCCAATCAAGATGGCAACCATCTGCAAATTATAGTATTACTTGCAAGGTATTAATTAAACTGTTTTTGTGTGTTATTAAATTAAGGTTTATTTAATACAAGCCACTACAAATAATTCTTAACAGCAAATCGAATGGTGAATAAATAAAAAAGTCCTTCTTTTGAGAATAGCCAATTTTGTTTGATGGGATAAGGTATACAAAAGTAAAGTTCTATCATATTTAGAAACTTTTTATTTTATTGATTTTCCCTGGAACCACTCACCGTTGTCTGGATGAGTCGAACCTTGACCAGGAGTGGTTCCTTGAGCACCGACAGCCAGGATCGCCACAGGACAGCCCGGAACTGCATGAACCAGGTGGCCTTGTAGGTGTAGCCATTCTCCGGCTGTTCCAGGGGCTTCTCCATGTTTTTGGTGGCCAGCAACTGTTCCATATCCCGGGCTACTTTGCTGATGGCGAAGTTGTCGCAGATCTTCGCGATGCGATCCCGGGACTCGATCTCCCGACCGGGCACTACGGCCAAAACCTGCACGTAAAAGTCGGCCGGATTGTAGTTCGTGGGACACTGGGCTCCCACGCTGCAAATAATTGAAAAATATATATTTAAGCATTTAATATTAAATTTAAAAATTGTTATATAATTTTGAGATGTGTGAATATTAAATGAGTTGATATAAATTTAGAAAAAATTTTTGGTTGCCAAGAAGTATTTGAAAATATTTTAAGATTGAAGAATCCATTGAGAAACTAAATTAGGTATTCAAAAAGTTTTTAAAAATATATTTCAGTATTTTATTTATTTTTAAAAATCAAAATCAAGTTGTGAGGAAATGGGCAAATAGTTTAAAATTATCTTAAAAAATAAGTTTAGTCGAATTAATTGAAAAATATTTGTAATTAGTCCTTTAAGAATAAAATCCAATAAATAAAAAATATGTAAGATTTCTATTGAAATATTATTTTGTTTACTTTTTGTTAACAGAAGAATATTTTAGTATATATTTATATAGAATATTTAAATTAAAGATCCTTGAACAAGCTCTACTCACTAGGAGAAGAAGTCGACGGCTTCGCTGGGAGTGCCCAGGAAGGCGACCCGGCCCTCGGCCATCAGCAGGATCTTGTCGAAGAGCTCGAAGAGCTCGGAGGACGGCTGGTGGATGGTCAGGATGACGGTTTTGCCCTTCTGCGACAGCTTCTTCAGCACCTGGACGACGCTGTGGGCGGTGAAGGAGTCCAGTCCGGAGGTGGGCTCATCGCAGATGAGGAGCGGCGGATCGGTGAGGGCCTCCGAGGCGAAGGCCAGTCGCTTCCTCTCGCCACCCGAAAGACCTTTGACCCTGCCCGGCACTCCGATGATGGTGTGCTGGCACTTGCTGAGCGACAGCTCCTGGATGACCTGATCCACTCGGGCCACCCGCTGTCGATAGGTCAGGTGTCGCGGCATCCGCACCATGGCCTGGAAGATCAGGTGCTCCCGGGCGGTCAGCGAGCCGATGAAGAGGTCGTCCTGCTGGACATAGGCGCACCTGGCCTGCATCTCCTTGGCGTCCACCGGCTGGCCGTTGAGCAGTCGCATCCCGGACGGCGACACCTGGATGCCCTGAGGCGAGCGGAAGGCCAGGGCGTTCAGCAGGGTCGTCTTCCCGGCCCCGGAACTGCCCATCACGGCCAGCAACTCACCCGGATAGGCCACGCCGCAAACTGGAGATCAGTTTTGGCACAGGAAAATGGAAAGATGCATTTTAGTTAAGTATGCAACATTCTTTTTAAAATTAATGATTATATTTCTGTGCGTTATATTGTTGTTAAGCCATTTCAAAACGAGCATAATTTATTTTTATTATTTAAATACGAAATATCAAGGAATACAAAATATAAATAACCATTGATATGCTGTATTCAGCATGGTTTAATATTAAATCAATGCCTTGGAATATTATTAATTAAAAAATAGAATTCTATGTCAAACTGGTAAAACAATGCATTAAAGTGTATTTCAAAATGTAAATTTTATAATAATCTTTTTATCATTTTTTAAATACACTGAATTGCATTGTCTTACTATCATTTTATATTTATATATTATTTAATTTTCTCAGCAGGCTTGGCTGTCATCCCTACTGTAGCTTAGTTTTTATAAGACAGCCTATAGTGTACAAATAAAAAAATAAATATTATTTAATTTCTTTTCTCTTTGAAGATTAAACCATTTTTCTTATGGCCTATTTACTCACCGTTCTTGAGGAGATGTTTCCTGGGCGCCGGGATGTGTCGCTCGTTGCAGAAGAGTCCGCGTGTCCGGTTGACCAGCTGCCGCCATCCGGATCCCGGCTGGTTGACCGCCCCGAAAATGTCCAGGTTGTGCCAGGCGTAGGTGAGGTTCTCGGCCAGCTGGCCACTCCCCGAGCCGGAGTCCTCCGGCGGACTGGGCGGCCGCAGAGTGCCGTAGTTCTTGGCCTGCCCGAAGCCCTGGTTGATGCAGCTCTGCGAGGCCCCTCCGCCGTCACCCTGTAAAAAGAGTATTGGAATTTTATTTAATATTATAATTCTCTGTTTTTTACCAATTTCAAATCATTGTTACGAAAAAGGGCAAAAATTTATCTTTCAAGGTTTAAATTTAAATTTTTGACAAATATATAATTTTTTCCGGTTTTTTAGTCGTAGTTCAGACAAATCAAGGCTTACAGCAAAAAGTGCGACTGTTTCGAGCAGCTGGCGAGAACGGCTAACGATCCCCATCACTTAAAAAAATATTTAATTTTTGAACACTTTTTTTCATTTTTTAAGGGGTTCTATCAGGATTTTTTGGGATTTCGATTTTGGCGAAAAATGCTAATTTTACGGTGGATTTTTGATTGTATCTTGGCCAAATCAAGGCGCACAGCAAAAAGTGCGACTGTTTTGAGCAGCTGGCGAGCTCTGCTAACGAAAAAAAATATTTATTTTTTAACATATTTTCCATTTTTTTAAGGGGGTCCATCAGATTCTTTGTGATTTCGATGTTGGCGAAAAATGCTCCTTTTTTGGTGGATTTTTGATTGTATCTTGGCCAAATCAAGGCGCACAGCAAAAAGTGCGACTGTTTTGAGCAGCTGGCGACCTCTGCTAACGATTCCTATCACTTAAAAAAATATTTAATTTTTGAACATTTTTTCCATTTTTTTAAGGGGTTCTATCAGGATTTTTTGGGATTTCGATTTTGGCGAAAAATGCTCCTTTTTGGTGGATTTTTGATTGTATCTTGGCCAAATCAAGGCGTACAGCAAAAAGTGCGACTGTTTCGAGCAGCTGGCGAGAACGGCTAACGATCCCCATCACTTAAAAAAATATTTAATTTTTGGACATTTTTTTCATTTTTTAAGGGGTTCTATCAGGATTGTTTGAGATTTCGATTTTGGCGAAAAATGCTCCTTTTTTGATGGATTTTTGGTTGTATCTTGGCCAAATCAAGGCGTACAGCGAAAAGAGCGACTGTTTTGAGCAGCTGGCGACCTCTGCTAACGATTCCTATCACTTAAAAAAATATTTAATTTTTGAACATTTTTTCCATTTTTTTAAGGGGTTCTATCAGGATTTTTTGGGATTTCGATTTTGGCGAAAAATGCTCCTTTTTTGATGGATTTTTGGTTGTATCTTGGCCAAATCAAGGCGTACAGCGAAAAGAGCGACTGTTTTGAGCAGCTGGCGACCTCTGCTAACGATCCCTATCACTTAAAAAAATATGTAATTTTTGAACATTTTTTTCATTTTTATAAGGGGTTCTATCAGGATTTTTTGGGATTTCGATTTTGGCGAAAAATGCTCCTTTTTTGGTGGATTTTTGGTTGTATCTTGGCCAAATCAAGGCGTACAGCGAAAAGAGTGACTGTTTTGAGCAGCTGGCGACCTCTGCTAACGATCCCCATCACTTAAAAAAATATTTAATTTTTGAACATTTTTTTCATTTTTTAAGGGGTTCTATCAGGATTTTTTGGGATTTCGATTTTGGCGAAAAATGCTCCCTTTTTGGTGGATTTTTGGTTGTATCTTGGCCAAATCAAGGCGTACAGCGAAAAGAGCGACTGTTTTGAGCAGCTGGCGACCTCTGCTAACGATCCCTATCACTTAAAAAAATATTTAATTTTTGAACATTTTTTTCATTTTTTTAAGGGGTCCATCAGGATTTATTGGGATTTCGATTTTGGCGAAAAATGCTCCCTTTTTGGTGGATTTTTGGTTGTATCTTGGCCAAATCAAGGCTTACAGCAAAAAGTGCGACTGTTTCGAGCAGCTGGCGACCTCTGCTAACGATTCCTATCACTTAAAAAAACATTTAATTTTTGAACATTTTTTCCATTTTTTTAAGGGGTTCTATCAGGATTTTTTGGGATTTCGATTTTGGCGAAAAATGCTCCTTTTTTGATGGATTTTTGGTTGTATCTTGGCCAAATCAAGGCGTACAGCGAAAAGAGCGACTGTTTTGAGCAGCTGGCGACCTCCGCTAACGATCCCCATCACTTAAAAAAATATTTAATTTTTGAACATTTTTTTCATTTTTTAAGGGGTTCTATCAGGATTTTTTGGGATTTCGATTTTGGCGAAAAATGCTCCCTTTTTGGTGGATTTTTGGTTGTATCTTGGCCAAATCAAGGCGTACAGCGAAAAGAGCGACTGTTTTGAGCAGCTGGCGACCTCTGCTAACGATCCCTATCACTTAAAAAAATATTTAATTTTTGAACATTTTTTTCATTTTTTTAAGGGGTCCATCAGGATTTATTGGGATTTCGATTTTGGCGAAAAATGCTCCCTTTTTGGTGGATTTTTGGTTGTATCTTGGCCAAATCAAGGCTTACAGCAAAAAGTGCGACTGTTTCGAGCAGCTGGCGACCTCTGCTAACGATTCCTATCACTTAAAAAAATATTTAATTTTTGAACATTTTTTCCATTTTTTTAAGGGGTTCTATCAGGATTTTTTGGGATTTCGATTTTGGCGAAAAATGCTCCTTTTTGGTGGATTTTTGATTGTATCTTGGCCAAATCAAGGCGTACAGCAAAAAGTGCGACTGTTTCGAGCAGCTGGCGAGAACGGCTAACGATCCCCATCACTTAAAAAAATATTTAATTTTTGAACACTTTTTTTCATTTTTTAAGGGGTTCTATCAGGATTTTTTGGGATTTCGATTTTGGCGAAAAATGCTAATTTTACGGTGGATTTTTGATTGTAGCTTGGCCAAATCAAGGCGTACAGTAAAAAGAGTGACTGTTTTGAGCAGTTGGCGACCTCTGCTATCGATCCCATCACTTTGGGGGAAATTTATTTTTTGTAAGGGGGTGCATATGGATTTTTTGGGATTTCGATTTCTTTTTATTAGTTCTTTGATTGCCAAATTAAGGATTTATACGGAGAAGGAACTGGTGTCCAGGATGTAGTGCATCGCAAACCTCTCCAGGACTGTACCTTATTTGAGTTCAATTGAATACTTTTAGTCACCACTTAATGTAAACTTAAGGAACTTTCAATGTGCAAAATAAAAAAAAAACAATGTATTTTCAACATGTAACATTCAACAGAAAACATACAACTAACAACTCAAGACACGTTTAATGTTTGATGTTCTAAAAATAAACTTTTATTTACGCAATTATTTAGTAATATTTACATTTTACAATAGCCACGTCATCGAAAATATTAATTACAAATTAATTTCTTCTGTGGGTGCTTATAATTCCCAACTAGTTCTAGCTCGAAAATGCATGACCTGTGGGCTATGGCCACTTCAAAAATCAGTTGACCGGAAGTCCCGGCGAGTGTTTGTGTGTGTGTGGTAGTGCTCTTGGACAGATCACTGGACTCCAGGATGCAGTGCATCCAGGTATGAACCTTATATAAGTGTTAATTAAATATTTATAGTCGCCACTAAAGGTGAACTTAGGCAACTTTCAATGTGCAACGTTTATAAATCTTTAATCAACATATAAGATTGAACATGTAACATACAACATTCAACATGTAACATTCAACATGTAACATTCAACATGTAACATTCAACATGTAACATTCAACATTGCAACCAACATTGAACATCCAACTTACAACTTAAGACATGTTGAATGTTTATGTTGTATAAATAACCTAAACATGTAATTGTTATGTAACACTTATGAATTTTACGATTGGCCACGTCATTGATAATGCTAATAAAAACTGATCTCTTCTTCTTCTAGTTCCAGCTGAAAATGGATGCTATGGTCACTCGAAAAACCAATAGACCGAATGATTTAGCGAAGGATTGTGTGTGTGTGTCGGTGCCTTTGGACAAATCACAGGATCACAGGATATATATGGAGCCTTTGCAATGATTGCTGAATAAGTACCTATATGGAGATCTCATCATTCAAGACAGCAGAGCACCGAAAACTTATTCAGGTATGTACCTAAGTGAATTAAATATTTTTAGTAACCCCTTAAGTTTAGTGTCTTAAGTGAAACGCCGCCAAGTTGCTGTCATGTTTTCTGATATTTTTATTTATATATATTTCTGTAAACTAATGCAAACATATCAGCGTTCACAAATTATGTAGAAATGAACCAGAATGTTCTTGGGTTCTCTTTCATTTATTTATTTATATTATCATGTTATACATCCTTATCCTGTATTTATGTATAATGTAATTTAATTTGGTAAAATAAATAAATCGTTCGGACAATTAAAAGAACTAGGTAATCCACTATTTATTGATTATGCAATGCAAATATGTACACAAATATATATATTTAATCATCTCCCTGGAGCGCAAAAAAAAAAAAAAAACTAAACTGCTAGCACCCACAACCATCTTCTTTATATTTTAAACAGTATATAAGTTATATAAAATACATTTAGATTAGGATGGACTATTATTAGTGTGTTTTAATATTAAGTATTTGGTGAGATATATCATAAGTTGTTGTAAGAACTTGGGATATGGAAACGTAGGAACCAGGGGGTGTAATTTTCGGCTTGCCGAAATAAGCTTCCCTCCTTATCAAAAATTTAAAAATGTCATTTCAAACATTAAAAGGTTAACAACTAAAACTACTTCGCATTTTTTGTAGGTCAACAATTTTCAAAGGTAAAAAATTGAACAACGAGTTGAACGAGGTATGACATTCGTTATTCTAACTATTATTTTTCATAGGGAAATAGGATTAGGATTTTTGTCAAAAGTACGATTACGATTCTCTCCAATAAAGGTTTCAAGCTAAAAACTTTTCAATTTCACGGGTTCGTCCATAAAAATGATGGCGTCTGTGCATAAATCTTGGCCAGTCTGGCTAATCCCTGCCCTCGCCGCCCCTGTCTTCGGGCCTTAATCCCCCTTTCAGTTTTCCAAGGGCGCCCAGCTGCTTAATAAAAATGCCCAAGTACCGAGTTTTCCAAGTTCCCGAAAGAGTCGATGGCGATGGTGATGGCAGGCCTATTTAAAATGTGCAAATTAGGCCTGTTGGCCGACGGCCTTGAGAGTGGGAGGGGCCGGGTCACGGGGCGTAGGGCGTAGGGCGTAGGGCGTAGGGCGTAGGGCGGTGGGCGGTGGGCGGTGGGCGTGGCAAGGGTCCACCGTGTTGCCACTTCATAAGACAATCGCGAGTGTAAATCGCCGGCATCTTTGGCTTTCGTTCGGGGACTTTAAGCCCAGTCAGCTTTGTTTTTATTAAATATAAAACTTTAAGGATACTTCACCATATACATAGGATTTTTTCAGAGGGTGTAGGGTCTCAATCTTTATAAATGAGTGGAGCGAGTAGTTCTGCCATGAATATTTACTTGCTAAAAGTTTCGGTTTTTTTTTTACTTTCAAAGGGGACTTTCCATATGAGTGCCTCGAAATGAATAGCTGATTATCCATTTTAAATAATAAATTCATGGCTTTACTAGGGAAAATAATTTTAAAACCAACAGATATGAATTATAAATTAGTTGAACTATTATTTTAAGTGTTTTTAACTGAGTTAGAAAAATTTAGATTTTCATTGTAATGATAAATATAATAATACTTTTTTGTTAATATACAAATACTTTTTAATAAAATTGTATATTTGTTATAGATGTATATATTTTTTTTACTTTGTATATATATTTTGTATTTTTTTAAAGACTTAATAAATTAAAATTATTTCTTTATTTTTTTAGTTTAGTTAGTGACAAATTACCATTACTTATTCATGGGTGAAGCGATTGCCAAACCCACTGAGCTGTCAGTTTTCGCCCAGGTGGGGCTTCCCTTTTGAGAAGGCGGTAACCGAAGACGTTTGCGGTATGGTCAAATCAAACCCCCCACATTTCCGCCCCCCGAACCACTTCCGCTGCCCCGCATATTTTCATTTTCATAAACAATTTTCTGTTTTCCATTTGTGGGGTTTCATGGCTTCGCGTCCGCCTGGGGCAAAGCATAAATAACAGGGAGCCACTAATTGGCGTCCAGGCAAAAAAAAACTGCAAAAACAAGACAAAATGATGGCCACAATATGGAAAACATTTTATCCACCGCTGCTCTCATAATAATTTGTATAAATAATCATAAAATATTAGGAAAAAAAATGCAAGCAAATGAGAAAGGAGAAAATCCAAAGAAGGAGGGCCAAATAAAAAGCTGACATTCAATAAAAGCCAGAAAAATGTAAGGAAATAATGTCCACCTTGCACTCAGCACCTTACTACAGGTGAGCCGGGAGAAAGGAATTCTCTTGGAGTGTCTTAAAAATTATTAAACTATATTTTTGTTTTATGATATAAAAAAAAGTGTCTTAGGAAAATGCTTAAATGTTGCATTTATTGTTGCATTATTAAAGTAAGTTAAAAACAAAGCAAAAACTTAAACTTAGATCTTTACAGTTTTTAAATTAATTTTAATTTTTTAATTTTTTATTGTTAATAAAAATAATCATATTTTATGTATAATATTATATTTGATTTTTTACATACACCTTATATTTTAAAATAATTTAAAAGTAAATTTACTGCTAGCAAATTGAAGTTGTATTTTATTAAAAAATATTTAAAGTGAAAATAAAATAGAAAATTCCTTAAAAAATAAAAAAAAGATTATATTTTTAAGTATTGTTCTAAGATTCCCTTCTAAGGAGTCTTCTCTGCTAATCTTCTGCTGCGATGCTTTGGCAGCTTATTTCTCTAGGCACGCAGTGTCCAGTTTTTGGGCTGACTTTCACCAGAAAAAAAAGAAAGAATTGGGTGACGTCGCGAGAGGCAGACGCGAAAAAATGTAATATCCGTTTTCAGGCACTCCTCGAGCAGAGTGAGACGGCATGATGGCGGGGGAAAGAGACAGGGAGTCTCAGACCTGGCAAAATTGTTTTCACAACAAATGAGGCCGAAAAATGTTATTAAAAAGTTTTCCTTTCTTTCTGCCTCCGCCGTCCCTTTCCCACTGGGTTTTCTTATCATTCTGTCCCTGGTTTATTCGCCAGCTTTCTCTGTATTTTCCTTTATATACATTTTTTTGGGAATAAGTAGCGAAAGATGCTACATTTCATATTTATTTAATTTTTTTCGCTTACTTTTTACTTTGCGTGCTATTTTTGAATTACTTACAAAACAGGGAGGCAGTTCGGGCCGCCAGATGGCGCTGCGCGCGGGCCCAGGGTAGGGCGGCGCCTTTTTGATGAACTTGACAAATTGAAATGACTGAATGAAGGAGCGACTCAATTTGTTGTGTTCCCCCCATTTTGTCGAGTGTGCGAGTGGCTAATGAGTGCACTCAAAAGTCATTCACTTTGATGCGAACAAAACACTGAAGGAGGCACAATTATTCAGCGGAAATGTTCACGACCACTCGATAAAGGAACCTGAGATGTATGAGAGCTGTTATTTAAGAAACTCAATGAAAAATATTTAACTAAAGTATGAAACCTTGATTCAAACATCTAAAGGTAGTACAATGACAAATATTTAACTGAACTTTCTATTATTTTGTCAGCTTAAATGTATTTTTTCCCAAAATGATATAAACTTCTTATCTCCTGCAGAACTTTTTGAGACTTCCCAAAGTTGTTAGAAAGAGCCCCAGGGGAGGACGTACCCTGCTCGCTTATTTGCTTGTTATACAAGCCGAGGTGCCAAGAATTCGAGGCGAGATACAAAGATACAAAGACACGGAGATGCGGAGATGCGGAGATATCAGATGCTGAACCCAGGGCATTCGTCTAGTCAAATAATGACCCAGATAAGACCAGATTGTACATTTTCCGAGCAGCGAGACGGGCAAACAACGAGGTCTTAAGATCATGTCGGAGATGCAGATAAGCGAATAGAAACAGATACTACGGATACAGTATCTTGTGTCTCGAGTGCCCAGAGTTATAGACACCCAGCAATGCTGTTGGCCAACCTAAGCTGATAATCCATCCGCCCTCCCACTGTTATGCCTCACTACATATACCATAAGTTACTATTTGCATCTGTTTTTGACAGGTTTTTGCTTTTTAAGAGCTTAAGAAAACCAAAAAGAACAATTATAAGTTGTTAAAAATAATATAAGTGGGTCAAGGTTTAAAAAATAACAAAATAACTTTTAACACGAGGTTTCGAAATTATTTATATATTAAAAAAAATGAGCCACTCGCAAAATATATTTTATTTTTGAATAAAACATTTCAACTTTAAAATAGATTTTTGGTTGATAAAATTGTTATAAATCAAAAATCTATTTTAAAGTTACTATATGTTATTAAAAAATAAAATATAAAATCTCTAAAATATGGAATCATAACATTTTTAAACCATTTAATGAAATATAATAGCAATATTAGTTAGTTTAATCTCCTTTTTTAAGGAACTTTTTAAAAATATTATTGTAACATAAATATTTTAAGGGTATTTTTTTTTAGCATGCGGAAACGTGCATTATCTGGCTCCAAGCTGTAGGTATTATTTGTTTTGGGTTTTATTTCCTTGCGCAATTGCGGTTTTGAACTTTTGTGGGCCGCCGTTCTCACGCCGCACTTTTGGGATGTTGCAATCGCAGTTCCCAAAGATCTAGATGTTCTAGTTACTCACATTGTTCAGATGCTCGGCGGACGGGTGTTTGCTGCCGCCGCGGATTAACAGCTCCTGATCCTCTTGGCCCATGGCAGGGATTTTCCTGTCTATCCCCCGCTGTCCCACCCAAAGACAATCACTCAAAAAAAAAAGAGCAAATAAGCGAGACGAGTATTGTTTTGGCACTGCAATTCGTGTTTAATTGATGGAGTAAACCGCCTGGAGCTTCGTCACGAAACCGCTGACAAAATGCAACTGAAGGCGGACATTGACGCTAGGTAATGCCCCAACGGAGGCGAAAGAGACAGAGCCCCTGGCGGCGAAAGAGACGGCGATATGCCGGTGCTAAAGAGACGGCGGCGACCAGCGTTGACTTTGAGTGGAATGACGCTTCGAGTGAGAGATAATCGGAGGTATTCCAAGGAACTGGTACTCCAAATACCCTTGGGTTCTATTATGAGACCCTATATATTGGGAATAAGTTATGGGAGAAGAAGGAAAAATATTATAATATATCATTATATTCCCTATATATTGGGAATAAGTTACGCGAGAAGAAGGAAAAATATTATAATATATCATTATAATATATGAAAAAAAAACGAACTACAATCCTAGTGAATACGAAAAATATTCTTAACTTCAAAGTTAAGGTCTAGAAATGGCTTACCATAAATGTTTTAATATCACACCCAACGTTACTTTATAAAATTAAATCAGTTAGGATCTTAAATATTATTATTATATAATAATGAAAAACACAACCTCCTCACCGCGATTATGATAACACCCTACCTGAGAAGGCTCTGTTTGAATGCTGATTAGGTGGAGAGGGAAAGGCGCCTGCTTATCGTGAATAAGAGAAGTCATGTTAATCCGCCTGTTGTCGTCCCGTTTCGGGGGTTTGCACTGTACTTTGCATGCATGATTTATCAAACGACCGGCGACGGCTGATGATGCGAACTCCGGCCCCGTTGCCCGTTGCCCGGAGTCCCAGCTCCGCACTTTGGACACTCCGCTCGTTGTCGTCATCGTTAGCACCTCATCCCAGGTCCCGGGCACCGGGCACCCGCCATCAGCTGTCCGGACATTATCAATCTTCATCATCGGGCCAGTTGGCCGGGATATGGATCCGGACAGGCGCGGTCTTTCCGGGGCTGTGTCAATATCTTTTTCACGGCCGACGGGCTAACAGGTTAAGAGTTGCAGCTCCCGAATTGGCCAGAATTAATTTGCTAACGACGATTAAGTGAATCGCAAATGAATATGCTTCTGTTGGCCGCTTCACGGGGCTCATGTGGATTTTTTTTCTCCTTTAATTATGTGGATTGTAGGAAAGTCTTCATCATTTTACTATACTTTTGCTATAAATTAAGTCACCTTAATTTTAAAAAAATTTATTTGATTTGTGATGGTATTTTATGAGCTATTACATTTTTTTTTAATTAAACAATGTTTGTAATATTCAAAATATTAATAAAATTAAATAGTTTTATTTTCTTCCAGCAAGTATTTACATTTTTAACATTGGAATTGTATATGCCCCTTTTAACTGCAATTAAGTTTAATTTAAATGATTATTTTTTATCAAAAAATTTAAATAGAATTTATTTATTTTATAAAATAGTTCATAATATACTTATAAGTACAATAGTCCTTAATAATGGTGCATTGCTTAACTAGAATGTAATGATTCTCCTTCAAAACCCCTTGATAAATGAGACGAAAACCCCCTTTTTTAAGGAATACTATCATAACTTTGCCTAGTAATAACATTATTATCCCATCAACCTTACTTTACACTATACCTTACACCAATTCTTCAGTGCTTCTTAAAAGAGTTCGCATTCTTCCTCATAGAAGCTCTTCTACATCAAAATATAGCAATCCACTTACCCAGTTCACTCGACAAAGTACCCTGTGTGTTCGATCTGTGAGGCACTTCGTTTGTAAAGCGATCTTCGGCCAGACAACAAAGAGGCGGCTATGTGCCACTCGGCTTCGCCTACTAACTGAGTTTTTCGCTCAGTGACACTTCTGGGGCTTCCCCCGACGGGGCTCGAGTGGAGCTTGAGGCGGGCTTCGCCCGTCTTGAACCTCGAGTTCGTGTGTGTTCGCCATCATTCACTTCACTCAAAGGCTATAAACTTTTTCTGCACTTAACAATTTATTGTCACTCGGTTTTCGCAGCAGCAAAAAAGCTGCAAAACGGTAATACAAGGAAAAAACGCGCTCAAAGCCGATTATAAAATGCTCTTAAGGTATTCAGAAGCTAATTGATTTTCCCGTTTTTATGCGCTTACAATCAATAATAATGTTAATTACATGAATAAAATTAAGCTGATTTTTTTTGGAGCTCCCCTAACCTAATTTTCTTATTAGCCTTGTAATTGGAAAATATGTTTTAATGGAATGTAATTGAGTTTTTATGTGATATTACTGAAGTTTATTAATTGCTTGCAGCAGTTCTTGGAAAAAATGTTGGTAATTAAATATTCAATGACTTATTATTGTATAATTACCTTGTTTAATTACCTTTGTTTTATTCATTTGCTTAGACTTTCTAAGGCTTTCATTTAGTATTTATATAGTTGGGTCAGCTGACTGTCATGAGGGCTTCGTTTAGAGCAGTTTATGAAGTAATTTAGCTGCTTTTAGGTATAAGTTATGACTTAAATCTATGGATATCATGCATACCCTGGGAAAAAAGCGAAGAAGAAGTAACTTGAGCTGAAGTGTAGAAAGTTTTTTCTCAAACACGCTTTTACACTCTCTCCTGGAGCCACACACACACACCTACCTGGCCCTAGGTAAATCACTGGGCATTGACACAGGAGCTCGGGCAGCCGGGGGTTAAGGGGCGCAGGCTGACTTAACCCCCGGATTTTGTGATCTTCCTGCCTCTGAGCGCTTAACCCATGCAAATTATTGACGCGGACAGCGGGCTCAATAAATCTGTGTGTGTGTATATGCGAGTGGAGAAACTTTTCCTGGCTGTACGCTAATCAGACAGCTTTCTAGTTCATTGCCTTGGGAACCCCCAACTCCAGACCCGGCCACGCCCCCAGCGGCAGGCCCCCCGCCCACTCTCATCTCAGGCCCTGAGTTGGCTGTAATTGCAAAGTAAATCAGCGCTGCCATTTGCCATGCCCAAAAAGTATGCTCCATCGAAAGAGTCGCTAGTCAGGGGGGTGGGGTACTTTTCAGTCAGGGGGGAAAAGGGGTTTTTCCCCAGTTTTTCGGGGGCTAAGGTCTGCCGGCACCGGGGATAATGTAAGAGGGCCGTTGCCAAAGTTTGGGCAACTTTTAAAGAGAGGAATGTGTTATGGGTTCGGGTCACATAGTTAGTTAGTCCCACAACTTCAAGCCAAATGACGGCGGAGCCATGGAGTTAAACGTTTGTCAGCCATCGAGGCGGGAGATTTATGGGGAAGTGGCTGGAAAAGTTTTCAAGACTCTGCCAGGTTTCTCACTGGATTTAAATTAGCCAAGATCTGTTGTGAGAAAGTTGGACACGATGCGGCGAATTTGCCAGGCCTGATTTAGATAGCCAAAGGTTGTTTATTCGCATTCAATAACAGGGCTCGCCGAACGGGGAAGCCTTATTAAAAGGAATGCAAAATCTTATGCTGGCTTAAAGGCACCCCTTTTAACCCTCTTTTTTTTCGCCATTTATGGCTGAATAAAATTCAACGAGCTCCTTGGTCCATTTCTTCTATTTTTGTCGTCGCCCAGCCTCATTTTATTTTGCTCCCACTTCGCTTTTATGTGTCATCAATTCGATTTCCTTTTGCCAACTGCCGATGAATTTGTTTATGCAAAGGACCGACTTCCCTGCCAGAACCAATTTCGACTTCATGGCAATCACTTCCATCTTCGCCTAGTTGGTCGTCCTGCAATAAATGCGAAAGACAGTCGGGCAAATATTTAGATGCATGTATATCTTCCCTTTTCTTCTGCCCTAACGGGGGGTCCTGCGGGTTTGAGAAGAGGAAAATCTTCTAAAAAGTAGTCCCTTAAGAAATTATAAAAAAAATCATATAATACTGAAAAATATATCCTCTTTATATGTCATCAAAACTATTTATCATATTTTAATCGTTGAAAAATATTCTCTTTATGTAAAGAAATGGGCATTTATTTTTTTAAATATTTAAAATATTTAAATTAAAAAATTGTATCCCCTTTTTATGCCCTTATTTAGAGTGTTTTGAGTTAAAGAAAAAAATATTCTTCAAAGTACAAAAGAGTTTCGTATAAGTCGATTTTCTTAAAGGTGATTAGGATATTTTTAAATGTTTATAATTCTGAAATGTGCTTTTCATTTATAGTATTGACTTTTATTTTAACTATGTATTATGATATATTAAGGTAATACATTCCATCCCCTATTTTTATTGTCTTACCAACAGAAAATATAAAAAATGTTCTATAAAGTCTATAATAGTTTTTTTTGAAATTTATTAAGTTGTCTAATATTCCATCTGTCTATTTATGTCTAAATCACTTAGAAATATATATTCTCAATAATTAATTCTCATTTATTTTTATTTATTTATTTTTATGAAATATTAAGATAGAAAAAAAGTGGTAACCCTCTAAGAAATGTCTAAAAATGTAATTTAAATTGAATTTAAAATACAGTATTTTATTTTATTTTCAAATCAATCAGTAACTTACCAGTTCATTTTTAGCTTTTAATTTCTTGTGTAAAAATGTTTTTTATATTTTGTTTTTTGATTTTAGGGCATTTAAAATCAGCCTTCCTTATTTCGCATCTTGTTTTCGATTTCCCCGCCGTTTTCTATTAGAGAACGTCAAGCAAATGCTCAACAGTGCGATAAGGCAGTGTCAGTTGGCTGGATGTGAACGGGGGGCGGTGGCCTGAAAGGGGGGCGTGGCCGGGGGGCAGTGGCCTGAAAGGGGGGCGTGGCCGGGGGGCAGCCGGAGTTATAGACGAGGCCTATGGCGAGCGGAAGTCGCCGTTCGCTTACAGCACGCGCGCGTCTCATAAAAACGTATCAAAACATCCGCTGGGAGTCATAAAAATTTTGCACTCTGACTTCGCTTTTCCTCGCCTTTCCCGGCTCTCCCGCCTGTCCCCGCCACTCTACCAGCCGCTGCCCACATTTTCCGCCTCCTGGTTTTCCCAGCGATGCAGTTGCCCTCGCCTCCTCCAAGAGGGACTACCCGGCGTATGTGTAATCTAATAAAATTTGCTGTTTATGTGGCAACAGGCTCTGCTGTTTCTGTCTCTAGCTAACTAGCTTCCTCCAAGTGGCTTTTGCCGCTTTTCCTGCGCTTTCCCCATGCTTTTCCTTTCCTCTTTTTATGCTCATCTGTGCAACAGTTGCGCTGCTTTATGGCACAGTGGCTGAGGAGTCAGGAATGCCAGTTAACTGCCAGTTATTTGTTGCAGTGTATGTGTGCGCCGGCAAAGGACGAGAAAGTTGAAATGGGGCGAAAGTTTAAGTCTTCGGAAATTTCCCCATTGTTCCGGGGCTGTTGGAAATACCTCGAGAGCCCATATACACTCAGGTTATATTATTTTATATTGTTTAAAACTTTCTTTAAAAGTAACTGAAATAATTGGGGCTAAAAACAAATGGTTTATTAAGTTTTTCTTACAATAATTTATTTGATACTTATCTTTTAATTCTTATTTCAACATAATAATGTAAATAGATAGTTCAAAACATAGAGAATTTGTTTTATATTTTTTAAAAATCATTTTCCACTTAAATATATCTCAAAATAAGACCTAAAAATAATGTAAATATCTAATTCAACTTTTAGAGAATTTGTTTTATATTTAACAATATGTCAATTAAATGAATATCCTTAAATCCAACTATATATAATAAAATAAAGTAAATATTTAATTTTACGTTTAGAGAATTTGTTTTATATTTCTCCACAAGTGGATTAAATATTTTACCCTTAAATCCAACTAAAATAAGTACTAAAATAATGTAAGTATCTAATTCAACGCTATGAAAATTTGTTTTATATATTTCTCCACAAGTCGCTTAAATATTTTCCCCTTAAATCCGACTAAAATAAGTACTAAAAATACATTTAAGCGTCTTAAATATAATTAAGTGCATTTTTGCAGTGCTCTTTTGTGGCGTTTATGTCCGAATATTTATTTGAAAAAGAAACGAGATGGCAAATCTGTTTTTAAGCGGCTTGTGCCTTAAATGCAATTATCGCACGACAAGCACGCAGCTAAAAAAATAAAATTGAAACCGGCTATGGGGGCACACACATAAATACATAAATATGCATATTTGGCCATGGTTTATGCTTATCGCGAAATTATTCCCAGGCCATGTTTAAGGGGGGATTTTTAATGGCTGGCCAAATCCCGCGAAATGATGATACATATGCCTCTGGAATTTTTGTTTTTATTATTCTTCAAATATTTTGAAGTCCAGGGGGATCAATGACCGTTTTGAAAAGGCTGGGAAAATATCAGTAATACAACTGATGGCCTCTAAAAATAGCTCTCAACCCAATACTTTATTCACACCCATTAATCACAAGAAATCGGAAGACGGCGGCAAAAATAAAAGAGAACAGCAGCGGGTGACACTTGCCGCCTGTTGCAATTTAATTAGATTAAAAATGCATATAATTTATCAAAATGTGAGGCAAGTCGGGGCTCGCGGGGGCCATGTGTGGCACATGTCACAAGACACAAGCGAAATAATTAAATTGCATTAAAAGAATTAAGGGACACAAGGCGAAAAACATAAATGCCCACGAGGAGTGGGTAAATATGCATATGAAAGGAGTTTTAACGACAATGAAAATGCGTAGCTAATTAGCAAACTGACAGCACAAAGAGGCGAAAATGCGGGGGTTTTTCCAGGGAGAAGGGGAAAAGGCTGGAAAAGCCCACGGGGGAAAGTGGGGATAACGCATACGCACCGTTAGACAGGCCAATGAATTATGCAAAAATATATAGAGCCCAGGGAGCGAGATCCTTTTGTTATTTAATGTTCACTCTCATTTCCCCTTCTTTTTGCGGGCTTTTCTTTTTCCCCTCAGATGATTTTTTTTTTCTTTTGCATGCCACAACATTTGACATTTTGTCGGATTTAACGAAAAAAAAAAAAAGGAAAAAACTGAAAACGTATTACAAAGGCGGTAAAGCCACGTACTAATATGCCATCTAATTTGTTATTCATGTGATTTAAGCGCGTCAAAGAAGATTAATGGCTGAAAGGCGCCTGGCACCAAACTGAAAAGTGGCAAAAAGCCAAAGTAAAGCTCATAATAACAAAAGCCAAGACCGTCGGCGGGGGAAATCCAGCAGGGGTAGTGCGATTGCGGTGTCTAAGGGATAATTTAATAATGCCCAGATTGGTTAACCCACTGTGCCCGCCCCTGCCACGCCCACTGGGGCGCTTTAATGCGAAATGAAATTCAATTAGAGCACTTTGCAATTAACCCAACGAGGGTTTAAACCGTCGACGGGGGCCGAGCCGGGCTATTTTGAAAGATATCCCAATTAGAGTGATCAGAGTTTCGTTTTAAATATAGATTTCCTATTTTTGTTTTATTTTTCACGCGGCTTACTTTAATTTTTATTTGATTTTTTAAGCAAAAGCGGTTGAAAGAATATGCATTAAATTTGATTTATTTTCAAAGGCATCCCAATTGGTGAGCTGAGTTTCGTTTTAAATATAGATTTCCTATTTTTGTTTTATTTTTCACGCGGCTTACTTTAATTTTTATTTGATTTTTTAAGCAAAAGCGGTTGAAAAAATATGCATTAAATTTGATTTATTTTCGAAGCTATTTAATAAGCTTTGAGTTTCATTTTAATTATGTATTTTCTGTTTTATTTTTTACGCGGCTTCTTTTAATTTTTATTTGATTATTTAAGCATAAGAAAATATGTATTAAATAGTTCAGATTTGAGGCAGGTATTTTTCTGCCTATTTTAAAAGGCATCTTAATTAGTATATTCTGAGTTTCATTAAAAATATTTTTTTCTTTTTTTATAATATTTATTATTAAAAGCACTCTTTCCGTGCTTCATTTTTTTTTAAATTATCTCAAATTATTTTTTTTTTGTTTTATTAATTAATTATATTTTATAATACATTTATTTTATGTTATGGGGCGTATTTAATTTTGTATTCGATTTGTAAAGCACATAATTTTAAGAGATATCCTCGTAGATAATATTATATAGATTTAAGAAAAGGGTGTTATTAAATAATATTAAATAGATTTAAGAAAAGGGTATTATTAAATGATACCCTAATACTATATACTCTATGTTTTTTCGTATGATCTTTACATTTTTACAGATAGGTTTCTAGCTAATATTTAATATTTAAAGCATATACATTTTTGAAGAAATGGATATTAATATTTGAATTTAAAAAAGGATTTTTCTTTTTGCTTATTCAATAATTTATAAAGGTTCCCAATTTATAGGATCTGAATTTTACTTAAAATTTATCGATTCTTTTCTTTGTTTAAACGGAAAGTTAAAACACGTTTTTAGAGCCTATAAGTTAAGAGGGGTTATGAGAAGTATGTACTACTTGGACATTTGAAAATATTTTCGCAAATTTCAAAAATTCTTATAAAAGACATTGTAAATTTATTGAAATTTATTTTTATGTTTACTAAACTATTTTTAATAAATAAGTGCTTAATACCAACCGGAGCTCATTCGAATTGCATGGCAATCCAGTAAACTTTCCCCTTGTATTTTTAACTTTTACCTTTGATCTGCCAGCGAAGTGCCTAATTGAGTCGGATGGAAATCTTGCGAATAGTTGCAGAACAATGGGCAAACCGAATATTATAAAGAAACCGGAAGTGGCTGGGATGGGGAAGTGCAAGTTTCGTTGTTGGTAGTCGGGCGGAAGTTTCCGTGCCGCAGCTATTAGCTCTTGTCTGTTTACAAATGGCCCTCGCAGTGGCTCTTTGATGCGGTCACTCGGGTTCCTGGGGTCTTAAGGTTGGAGAAAAACTTTGCCAGTTCTGCTGACCGCAAATTAAAGTGCGCAAAATGCCAAAGTTCTCACTGAAATACTTGCGAGACAGCGACGTGGAAGCCCTTAGAAAAATAGCTTTGTTACGCTGCCAATGGGTCAGAGGTCGAGAGTTGGGGAAAGCTGGCCGGGGGATTTTCCTCTGCGGTTTCCCCCTTCTCCCATTTCCCAGAGCAACAGTTCGAAAAATTGCAGCCGCCTGCAGTGGAAGGCGCCCCCACAGCCCCGACGCCCCCGCCGACCCCGCCGCCCGACGGAAGTCTTGAGAAAATGTGCGGTTTCTGAGGTTCCCACTTGAGAAATCTAATTAAACAAATAGCAAGAGCTAAGCTTGGCAGTAAAATCCACACTGCAGCATGCTAAAGGATATTAATAATAAGTTTCGGTTGACTGTACACGCAAAACTTGCCAGGCAACCGGCTACGAAGCCGGAATAATTCCAATCTATGAAAACTTTCGGCATGCGGTCAATAACTTTTGCCAATGGAATTGTACGGTTTTCGGTATTATCATAATATTGAGTTTATATGGAGCACCGCAACAGATGGCGAGGTGGTCTTGTAAGAGTCCCCCGAGAGCTGAGCACCAGGGGTGAATTTATGCCCGATTTATGGAGTGTGCAAAATAAGTCCAAAGCATTAAAAATTAACCTCTGGCAGAAGCACCCTTCCCATAAAAGGCCAAAGGAACGTAGTAAAAGTTGTATTTAATAGAGGAAATTAATTTTATAACTCCCTATATAAAATATTAAAATCAAAGGAAGGTTCTTAATGTGCGTTCCCAGCAAAAAGAACTTGTTTTATATATTTATAAAATTTTTAGATTTTTTAAATGATTTTTTGTACGTCATCTGATCAACCCATTTAAAAACTAAACAGCATTTATTTTTTAATAGAAATCCTTTTTTTTTTTTAATAATTTAGGAGTAAACAATGTTGAAGAGAATGTTAGAAATTTGAGAGGCAAATTCTTTAGCATTTAATGTTTTGTGTTAAGATGAATGTAGGAGTACGAAGGCGCGAATTCTTGAGCTTTTTACATTAAGTGTTAGAATTTAACAACTTGTGTATGTTTTCATTTCTTTAAAAGGAGTTCAACTTAAAAAATCTATTTCTATCTGTACACTCTGGATTTTCTTAAGTAAAATTCAAAAAAAAAAACGCGAATTCTTCAGGATTATTTTAATCTATAGGTAAGTTTCTTCCAGCACCCTGTACCCAATCTTGCTTCGACTTGACAGCAAGATCGCTGCGTTGTCGCGGCAAAACGAGGGAAATTTAAAATAAAACTCTAGGCTAGGTCACGGCGGTGTGCCTGTGACACATGTCGCCGCGGGTGTGGGAAAATTCTTGTGGGTAGCTGGGGTGCTGCTGGTGGTAAATCCCGAAATGGCGGGAGATTCGGTGACAAAGGACAACTGTTGCTGCCGTACCTTTGGCACTTTCCCGCTTTCCCGCGTCGGCCGGAAATGGCGTCAATGTCAACGTCGACGCCAAAATGCCGCTGTCATATAGATGTCCCTGCTCGGGCCTGCGTGTGTGGGTGCGCCGGCATGTGCGTGTGCGGTTGACAGCAGCACGTTTATGTCTATGGAATGTCCTTGGCGCCAAGTTCGGCTCCCCACACCCCACACCCCACTCACGTGCTCGTTTACAGTCATTTATCATAAAAATATTTTTGCACTCTCATTTTTATAAACTGTATTGTTTCACACCACCCGAAAACTCAGTGGCACTGAGCGAGTCGACATTTTTATGAAGCTAATTTGATGTTGTCATTCTTCATTTCTCATTTTTGTAGCGCCATTTTCGTTTTTTACAGCACATGTGTGTGCGGCTCTTTCTGCGAGTAATAAGTCAAGTCGCAGGAGCACGGCAGGCGGAACTAGGCACTGGGAGAAAAGCCAGGCAAGTATTTGGGATACATACTTTCCAAGCTTCCAAGGCTGCATTTTTATTTTCAATTTAAAGCCAGTAAGTTAGCTTAATTTATTTTGAGAAAGTTGCTGAACTAGCATTTAAATTGATTTAAAATTAAAAAATATATTGCGTATATGAATATGGTATTTACAAATAATAGTATTTTCCAAATTATTTTTATAAATTTAAATCTACATATTTAAAATATTGGAATTATACATATACATTTATTATATTTAAGCAAACTTTTGGAATAGAAATATTTTACCTTTTGATAATGTTTTAAATTATATGTTTATTTATTTGTAGTTTATTATACAGTGTAGTATGAATTTTATATAGCAGTTAATGTAAATGAATTAAAAATTAAATTTTATCTGTTTTGAAGATATTGAAGATAATTTCATAAATATATTTAAAATCTTTTTTTTTAGTTTTTTTGAATAAAAATCTAGTTTTTTTTTAGATTGCTTTATATGTTTTAAAATAATTTTATATTCAAGCGCAAATTTTCTTTCAGTGTTCTTAGAACATATGGAAAATGCTGAAATGTGCCCATAAAGCTCCGCCTAACGGCCGTGCACTGAAACTTAACGATGAGCGGAGCACAACTTTTAACTGTTTTTCTCGCTCACTCCGTATATTAAGTTGGAAAATGCGCTTGGAAAATAAGAGCCCGAATACAAAATTATAATGAATGTGAAAGTGGTTGAAAGAAAGTAGAGATAAACCTGAAGATTTTTGGTAAGTTTCTGTAAATTCCTATATTTAGCTTTACATATGTATTTTAAATTAAATATATTAGAGTACTTCGTACCTTGCTTTGATTTTGCAAATAAAATGTTGTTAAAATTAATATTTTTAAAATATGCCCTAAAAATCAGAAGATAATTCTAAAAAAAATTATCGGCTTCAAAGTGTGACTATCTCATAGTAAAAATAAGAAAGCAACCCGGCAGAAGTAGCATGATTGTTTTAATTAATCGATTAAGTGCTCGGGGAAATGGCTGACAATTTCGCAGATCTGCCGAGAAATGCGAGGATGCTATATCAAAAGGACAAAGGCGGTTTGGTAAGCCGTCGCTTTTCCGGCCACACCCGCCATTTTCGTCGACTTTTCCTTTATGAGGGCATGTCAAAAGGAGCAGCAGCCGATGTGGAATGAGATTAAGGACAACGGCGGCGGTGGCGGCGGTGTCGGTGGCTGGGGGGAATGCGAGTATAAAAAGGACTTCCTCTTAGACGACGCTTTTAGCTAAATTGCGACAAAAATGGCAGGAAGATTCCGAGGGGGCGACAAGGACTAAAATAATAAAAGAACAATGTCGAAAAGAAGTTGGGCACATAAATAAGCTCTCAGTGTCCTGTGTGTGTGCGTGTGTGATTAGGATAAATGTCCTGTGGCTGTGCAGCTGTGTGTGTGTGACAGGGGGAGGGGGGCTGTACCGGAAGCGGATATGCGCTGCAATTGTCATCCAAGTTGGGCCAAAATGCGTGCCTAGGTGGGCGCCCATCATAATCATTATCCGTCCTCAGCTGTCCTTCAAGCTTCCGCCTTCCCCCTCATTTTCCACCCACTTTTCCCGCCCACCTGCCACTTTTCCCACCCCCCCAACTCGATTTATTTGCGCATTTGTTTGCCTTTGTCGGCACTCATTCATATCACAAAACTCACACCCCTGCCAAGCGAAAAAAGCTGAGGAAAAACTCTCACATATGCTCCAATTTTTCCATTTTCTTTATTAATAAATGCAGGAAAGTGGGTATACGGAAAGATAGCAGAAGTTTCCTGGTCAGAAATCATTTATGAATCATTTATTCACTTAGCTTCATTCATTTGGCTATCTAATTCATTCATAAGGCTGCGATGCAAGTGATTACTTGTTTTTTTTTTTTAGATTGGTAGAGGAATCAAATTAGTTGAATTTGTATTTAAGAAAATGCCATTTTATATTTTTTATTCATTATTTATGTACGGTTTTCTTTTTTTTATTTGCATAAAACCTATTCCTTAGTAGCTATACATTTTTTAAATATTATTTATTTATTTAAATCTTTTTTATATATAAAATAGACTCAATTGTTTTGTTCTGCCTTTCATTTCCTGCTTATGAGCTTTTCTTGCCCCACTCGTTGGCCTCTTATTTTACCTTGACTTCTGTCCTTAGCGCCTGCTTCCGGTGGAAGCCGCTTTCCCTCGCCTCTGGCCGCCACCGCCCCCTGTTTTCCCATCGGCCCTATTTTCCCGCCCACTCGCAGCCCCACCCCACGCCCCATCCGCTTTGCCAGCTGTCATTCAGCGTATTTCCGCCTGTTCACAGTTAATTGCGGCTCAGCAGTTAATCGTCATTACGGACACATGTGGGACACCCACGGCCCTTGGGAGTTTGCCCACCGCCCCTGGAAAATGCCCGCCCACCAGCCAGACCGCCCTTAACCCCCCAGTGCCCCCCCCCCCGGTAAGCCCCATTCCGACCCGCAATATCACTTACAGGCTGCTCTGGGATGCCGTTTGTCTGTTTGCGGTTTTGATTGTCACTTGATGTGTTGTGATTATGATGTGTGTGCTCCTATCTGCCACGCCCACTGCGCCCACATCGCCCACTAATGTGGTGATTTGTGTAAATTTGCTTGTCGAATGCCCGTCGATTATGTTTGCTCATGTTTGACAGGCGTAAGTTTTTTTTTTTGGGTCCTCTTCTAGCTCAAAATCCTAAGTCCCCCAACCACCCGCAAAAAAAAAAAAAAACTTTCTCGGCGGCAACAAATTTATGCTCTCACCTGCTGCCAAACGCATAAAACCGAGCCAAAGGTAAAAGGAAAATCATAATTTGGAGCGTTTTACTTCTTTGTTTTCAGGCCAAAGTCAAGAGCTGAGGACAGGTGTAGCAGGTGCGTTCAATGCTCTCGACAACTTTAACACTTGCCCCCACACTTACAAAAGTGGGTTAATATTACAAAAGGTTTATGGGTAAACTCAAATTTGTCACCGGCTTTTGGCGCCAAGTTTCATAAATTTTAGAAAATTTAAAGAGGGATATACTCTTCCTTGAGCGCTAAATATATTATATAATATTTAGTATATTGTGAATTTAAAGGGCACGGCTCAGTGTGACCTTTTATCTTGAAAAACAAACAAAAATTCTAGTGTGACCATGCATGTTAAACGAAGGGATATTTTAGTTTCAACCACTGCAACAGGGAAAACGTGAAAAATTAAGTTCCAGTACAGTGACACTGCAATAAATGTTTCCATGTAGCCTGTCAAACAAAAGCAGTGCAATTGAGCAACTTTTTTTTTTAGCTTCTTGCAGTTCGTGTTTGCTATCTGTGCCACACAGTCCCCGTCTCTCCTCCTCTCCCTCGCACTCCCACGCGGGCTGCCTCCTTCTTTTCAGGCTTTCCCTGTCTGACAGCTTGCCTGTGCATATTTGAATACCCAACATGGCTCATATTCAACTAATTAGGCGAGTTTTGCAAATACATTTTCATTATTGTAATTCTGCACTAGAGTAAGGGGGCGTGGCAAGTTGGAGGGGTGTCCGGAATCAGCAAGAAATGAGTGCAGGGAAAAAATGCAGTAGGCAACATGCTGGCAAAAGTTTCCCATATGCTAGAGAAGGGGGTGAAAAAAGAGGGGTAGTGCAAGGGGGGCTTCTGTGGGGTAACAGACACCGACACATGTAGGCCGAAGCATTTGCATATGCATACGGAACGGAAAATTCCTGGAGGTAAAATGCAAAAAGCTGCAACTGCACAAGGCAACAAAAAAAAATATACTGGCATAAAAAAACGCAAAAAAATAGTAGCAAAAAATCCAACTCAAAATAGCAAAAGAGCTCACGTCACAGACAGAGACAGAGGCGTAGTGGAAAAAAGGGGGGTAGGGGCACGGGAAGTTGGTGCAAGGGTCTAGTGGTTGGGTTTCTGGGGTTTTGCGGGGCAGACTGCGGTGGTTTCACACTGAAATTGGCCCAGACTGAGAAATTGGTAGGCGAGAAGCAGGGAAAAAGTAAACGAAAAAATAAAGAAATTGTGAGAGGAAAAGTCGGAGCAGAAAAAAGCCTAGAAAATCGGAAATAAGACTTACACGCAACCAGAGTTGATTGTCATAAAGGAAGACCACAAATTAGCTTGATAAAAGTATCAAAGAGGAATAGAAAAAAATACCTAGACTGGTCTTTAACTGGCGGTTCTATAGTTTTGATTTCGTAAACTTTAAGTCTATTATTATTTGAACAAAGGTGGAGTATTCGAAATAAGCGAAATGTAACCCTGCTTTACAGAAATCGAACGCAGTGTGACCTTGCTAACCAAAAAAGAAGTCCAATGTGACCTTGGTGTAATGTGATATTGTGGGCAAAGGATTTTAAAGTAATTTTTTTTATATAAAGTTAGGGGTTATTTTAATAAAGTATGTAATATAAGAATATTGACTCATGACTTTGGAATATTTAAAACTCAAGAGATCAAAATTAATCCAAGCTTATTGTTAAGAATCGCTACTGTACTTCTGCTTCAGCGTGTCTTTAATGTGATATCTAATCTGCTTGGACTGCACATTGTTCAGCTGTCCGCCCGGCGTCCTTTATCCTGCGTCCATCGTCCTTTTCCCAGTGCTTCGCGCTCTACGCCGCCATTGCCTTTTGACTAAGCCCAAAACCATTAACACTTGTTTCTGTCATTTTACATGAAAAGCGGAAGCGCTTTTGTTTCTGTGCAGCAAACAAGTTTCCTTGCCACGCTGCCAACTGGCAACTCGCAACTGGCAACTGCCCCTGGCCTATTCACATTTCCCGCTTTCCCACTTTCCTTTTGCCATTTTCTTTTTTTTGACATGGGTATCCGTATCCTAGATTCGTTCTTAGCCGGCTTGCGTCGACCGCCATTCGCAGTACGAGGATTTTCCCAGCCCTTCAGCCCGTGAATTTTGGTAAGTGCGTTTGCATTCTACCACCTCGAATCAAGTTCACTTCAAATATTACTAAGTAAATGTTATCTAAGTTAAATCGCTGACAGCTAAAGTGAGTATATTTTGTGGGTGAATTTAGGAAACCAGCGGATGAACCAAGGATTTAATATTAATTTAAAGTTGTTATTGCATTTTTGTTATCTAGCCAAGATATTTATTTATTTTTACATGACGTTTGATAATCTTATTTGTGCAATAATCATGCTCACAATTTTTTAACAAGAACTGGAGAACGCATTTCAGGAAGTATGAAATGAGTACAGAAGCAATTTAATTTAGCTCTTCTTTAAAGATGTACTGGTGTGACCCTGAAAACCAGGCATAGTGTGACCTTGAAATATTAGGAAAAACCATGTGACCATGCGATCTGTTTTACTTCATTTTCTTACCCTTAATTAAGCTTTAAAGACCTGCAACTTAAATACTTACGTTCACATTACCGGGCTGCCCTGCTGGCAGCATGGGAATGGGTTATGGGCTTGGCATGTCAGCCAACTGGATGAGGGTTCCGCCCCCAGAGCTCCTCCCTCGCCTGGTCATACTGCTACTCATGGACGCAAACTTTTTGCACAGCCTGTCAACGTCAAGGCGTGGCTCACTGGCCTCCATGGCGGTGACTGTACTGCGCCCCCGGCCTAAAGGTGTTCGAGGAAAAGTTCTTGAGCCTCGTAGACTTGATGTTGGGTCCTCACCAGCTGATGCCCCCGTGATGGATGGGTCTCATGGCATTCAGCATTTTCTAGGACTTTTCACACTCATAGATTATTTGCATGGTGCTCAGGCTAACAGCGTTTTAAAAACTTCAACGCCCATGATTTTGTTACAAAGTAAGCCTAAGGGATTATCTGTTTTATGCCTGTTCTTATGAGTATTGTGTATACATTTGTAGACTCTTGATTTGTAAGACCAGGTGAGTCAATGTAAATACGTTGCACTAAAATATTTAATAAGACAGGAAAAATAATGTAGTTGCTTTATCAGAATTCTTAGAAGTCAGATAAGGGGTTTAAGAGCTAGATATACAAGATACCTGGTATTTATTATGTACAGTTGAACTTCCGTAAAGCGAATTAAAAGCTAGTAAATAAATATTTGAGTATTTTTTGTATATCCGTGAATATAAAAAATGTTTATAAATCAACAGTTGGCCAAGTTAAATTTATTTTTATTTATATGTTTTTATAATATTTAGTTACCTAACAGCCCCTACATGTAGCGACAGCGTAATCATTGTTTAGCCTGACAATCAATCATTTTTAATCCTGATGACGAGTTCATCTAGATGAGGTTCTTATCAACTTTATGTTCAGCTTCTTTGTTTCTATTTCAGTGGGATGTGAGAGTTCTCTTCGGGTGGTTGCAATCATTGAAAATGCAGAGTCTGGTATTATTTCTATGGTGCTCCTTTATGTTCCTGGTTTTTCTCGTATCATTGGCCAGTTCCGAGGAGAATAACCGATCCGTTTGTGTACTAAGCGATGCTCCAAATCAGTGTGGGCAATTCTGCCTCAGCAAACTGCATCCAATGCTCAATATGATTCCCGAAACCGATGTAAAGCTGGACAGGATCCAAGAAGAGCAACAGGCCATACAGACCCGACTCCAGGCTGTGCAATTTTGGCTGCAGGTCCAGTGGACCATAATCAAGGGATCCCTGAAGGAGATAACCCCAGAAGTCTTCGAGGCGAGGCTAAACGAAACGGAGAAACAGCTCCTAGCTCTAATTTCCGAGACAAAGAACCAGTTTAACCTAGTGCAGAAATCGATTAATGATCAGAGCTCAGTCGTTCAGTTGCAAATAGATGCCAAACTCCTTGAAGTCCAGACCAAGCTAGATGACCAGAGTAAGGTCATTCAAGAGTCCTGCAAAAATGCCACAGGGCAAGGGGATTTTGAGGCGATACTGCAACGAATAGGAGGACAACTGGAGGAGCTGAAAAGCCAACTCCAGTTGCTGCAAACCAATATAGGCAACCAAATCGAGGAGGTAAAATCCGTAATGGAAGGTCAATTTCAGGCAGTGCAGTCTAGGCTGGAGGGCCAGCAGAAAACCTTTGAGGGGGCCCTCAAAACGGTCGTGACAAAAGATGATTTCGAAGCAGGACTTCAGGAAGTGCTGGCTAAAATGGAGAAGCACCAAGCTGCTTTTCAGGAAATTCTGACCAAAATCAATGTGAAAACCGTACCGCCAATGTTTGAGAAAATCGGCGAGCGATACTTCCACATCGAAAATAACTATAAACTAAATTGGATCTCGGCGGCGGCCACCTGTCGCAAGATGGGTGGGTATCTAGCCTCGATCAGGGACCATCAGGAACTGAATGCCCTGCTAGCCAAACTACGAGGTGTCTACTGGACGGGGACCAACGATCGGGAAAATGAGGGCCACTTCGTGTCTGAGGCCTCTGGCAAGACACCATTTTTGAAGTGGCGACCTGGCGAGCCCAACGATTTCCGTGGCAATGAGGATTGTGTGGAAATCATTGAGGAGGTGATGAATGACACTGACTGTGCCAAGGCGTCCTTCTTCATTTGCCAGGCAGACAATGAAGTGTAAATCGAAAAAGAAAGTTGCAGATGTATTCTTTCGGTTTTAACGTACCTTAAATAAATAATCAAATAAATAAAAACGACACGATTACGAACAAATTTTGAATGTTATTTTGAGCTCTGTTTTTTCTCAATTTCTGTCATAGTTCTTAGTTTCCTGAAATCGTTTCAGTAGGGCTAACAAACTGGATTTATAAATTTATTATAAGACAAAGCCCCAATCCTAACGTTTTCACTTTTAGAGCCCCAGACTCCAAGCTTTACCTCTAGAGCACCGTATCCTCATTCCTTTGCAGTCTTTATCCACCTCTATCATCGTTCATGCACTGAAAAAATACTGAGTTCCAAAATCGAATTCACTTTATTTATTCAAAAAAATATATTCCGAAAAAACAGTATTATTTAGTTATAGCTTTTATGTAGAAAAATAAAATAATCAATCTTTTTAAAATCTATTTAAAATCCTATTTAAATTAAATTAAATTACAACATTTCTTAAAAAAATATCCCCATAAAAACCAGATAAACAGTTTTTATCTTATTTAATTACATATTTTTTTCGACTCGAATTGTGTCAAATAAAAAAATATATATATTTATGGACTTAAGAAAAATAATAGTTTTTATGTTTCCTAATTTAATATTTTATGTTCCTTTAAAAAAAATATTTATATATTAAGAAATCATTCTTAATTTTTTCTAAACTCAACTAGTAATTTTCGTCAGTGCGTCCCTTGCTTTATGGCCAAAAAAGGAACCATCATCGAAATCGAAGAAATTTCTGTTGGTCAGCTCATCGAAGATGAGGAGGTGTTGGGAACTGAAGGCCGGGCGGGACTTCGATTGGGATTGGGCTCGGTTTGGGCTATGCGATATGGGATATGGCCTGGGTGGTGATGCTGTTGGGGATGTGGATGAGGAAGCCGATACCGATGCCGATGCCGATGATGATGATGACTGAGCTTGCATAAACGAGTTTGCCCTTAAGTGTGTGCGCATGTTGAAGGATGGGGCGGAGGATCCAAAGACTCTGGCTGCGGGGGTGGTGCAAAAGGTGGAGCTGCAGAGTGGAGGGGGTGGCTGTGGGTGGATTGGGTATTGGTTGGCAAGGCCGAGCGGCCGGAGCGGCGCAAGGAGAATTTGTGCGTGAGCAGCATATTCGATGTGCCACACACACAGGCAAGTTATTTATGCAGACTCACATACAAAGCATGCAAAGATTTTGCATTACCCCTCCATCAGACCACCGCCACCCACTTTCAGCCCACTATCCACCCACTATCCACCCACCATTAACCCACAATCCACCCACTCAATGGGCTCTGTGCCAGCATCAAAAGTAGCATCTGCCCGGGAGGTCCGCATACAATTAGCTGCAACTGTAATTAAAGCAATTGTATAATAAATCTTTTGCCAAATGGGAAAAGATCCAAGCCCCCCACCACCACCCACGCTTTCTCTCCAGCAGGTATATATAATCGGAGGGGGGAACGGGAACGGGGGGCACTGGGGGGTTAAGCAGCGGGTGCCAAGTGAAATGCTAGCCAAGGAAAAACTGAAAAATTAATATAAATTTAATAGTTTTGGCCCCTGGCATTTATGGAGGGCATAAAACGAAGGCGGGTCGTTAAATGCATTCAAATGGATGAGCTAGAAAAAAGGTAAGATCCCTGCTTAAAATGAAGGAAGCTAAAAAATATCTGTAAATATATAGATTTTCATATACCCCTATCCCAATTATAGATATCAGATTTTAAATTAAATATTAAGTTCGGAACTAATTTTCAAGCAATGTATAACTCTGTTTTTAGCTTACAAAGTTTGATTTAAATCATTTTATACAAAATTAAAATATTTTTAGATTAGTTATTTTTAAGTTAAGTTATAAAGTTAGGCAGCCGTAACATAGAGTATATTTGTATCCTTCACACAAAACCACATATAAGCTCGTAAAATCCTTTTTAACTATTTTGGCCGCCATTCAAAGACAATTGAAATGCCACTGGAAAAATATTTTTTATAGAATTGGTAACTGATTTCAAATGAAATATTTTTTACTTTATTTTAATTTTACACAGAATTAAGTTTTTTGGCTGTAAAGATTTTATTTTATAAAACAATAAAAATATTTTAAACTCACAACTATCAATATAGAACATCAAATTCCCAGTAGTTTTAGCTCTTTTTTTCATTAAGATTTTTTTCAAACGCCTTTTCCGTCTCTCCGATATATTTGTCATCTCTTAATTCCGTTCGAAGCACATCCCAAAAGTCACCAAAAAAATTATTTAAATGTTTAGCCCATCGTCTGGCGGTGAAGCAGCAGTGAAACAAGCCATTTAAATGTCCGGCCAGCAGTTCCGGCGGACTCGTCGTCCCGCGGCGGAAATAGTCCGCGAACTCCGCCACCTGCGCTCCTCTCCCCTGCGGATCGACGACGAGGACGAGTCCTGGGTGGAGGGTCACGAGAAGCCGCCCACTCCCGACCTGCCGGTGGCCAGTCGCGATCAGCTGGAGCAGCTGCGTCTGAGTCGCCATCGCATCGGCCTGCTCCTGGTTCGACCCGCCTTCGAGCAGGCCGTCACCGGTTGCTTTGTCCGGGTGAATATCAATGGGCAGGAGGAGCTGCCCGACCATCGGATTGCCGAGATTCTGGGGCTCGGCGAACTGGACTATGGCTACAAGGTGGGTGAGGTGCCCACGAATGTGGCCCTGCGACTGCGCTACGAGGATCTGGTGATGCTGCACGAGATCAACGATATCTCGAATCTGGCCTTTACCAACGAGGAATTCGAGTTGTGGCGGGATAATTGCGTCAACCAGGCCATCAGTCCACCCACCACCCACATGGTGACGCGCAAGAAGATCGAGTTGTATAACGCCCTGCAGTGCGAGGCCAAGCCATTGTCTCTCATCCAAAGGAGCTTCTCCTTCGCCCTGAAGCCACCTCAGAAGCGTGATATCATGGAGCGCCATGGCAGCGTCTATCCTTGGCGTTTGAAGCATCCGCTGCCATTGATCCCACATCCACCGCCCATGCCACCACCCGGGAATCCCCCCAGGGGTCTAACCTACCGCATGAAATCGAGTCCCTTAGCTCTGGATCTCGAGGGGGAGCAGCTAACCTAACTCAACCGAAGTCTAAACCGAACGAACTCTACCAAATTACGTTTTCTGGCTGAAAATATACAAGGTTATTGCAATTGGTTTGTTATTAGTGGTTATGATAATAATAAAGTTGGCCCATGTAAAAATGATTAGTGTACCATCTTTGTGGCGCCCCCGGTGGGTCCTTAGTTTGGTCGAAAACTTTTACGTATGACGAGGCACGGAGGATAAAGATTTTTGACTTTTCTGTGGAGTTTGAATTTCTTTGAATTTTTCAAATAATACATCAGCTTTATCTATCGTCGTTGAGTTATATTAGAATTCCCAGTGAGATATTTGGCAAAACTTTTACTGCGGCATCAAAGCAAGAAATAAAAATACAATGTTAAACAGGGAGTCAGAATGGGGACACTAAAATGCTATGCAATTAGCAGTGAACGAGTAAAAGTGGAGATGGAAAGATGGTCCGACAGAAATTTGACCCCTTCAATAGCTTTTGTCCCCTTGGGAGGAGCCACCTGGCGGCCAGCCCCCGCAGATTTGGAGGCAACTTTGGAACGCTAATGAACAAGAAACTTCGGGGCCAACGCGACGAGAAATGCCAACGAAATATCGTCAATAGGGCAAAAGAAATTACGGAAATTAAATGAAATGCAATTAACCAGCTAAATGAGCGACGACCCCGCTAAAAAGGGGGATTTTCCAAAAAAAAAAAGAAAAACTTGGAAGCAGGGGGCACAATCAAGCGACTGATGAGCAATTAGTAAATGTAAAATTAGCAAGTTAACTTGGCCAAAAAGAAGAGAAGACAACAAGCCAATTAATTAATATTTAATTGATTGCAAAAATTCCAAGGGAAATTAGGTGGGGAAAACTTTTCTCGGATTTTCTCATAATTTCTTGTCTTTTTTTTTCTGCCTTGTTCTGGCGTAATTAACGTTTGTCCAGCAAATGTTTTTCTCGTGTTTGCGTTGTTTTATTATTATATTTTTCTGTTGGTTTTCTTTATGATTATGCCTGTTTTTTCCGGCTGCTTTATTTTACATACACAAAAATGTCACTTAATAAATTTTACGACTGTTTTATGTTGTCGCTTTGGCCCTAAAAACCGGCAGCGAAATAGAAGGTGGGATATGGCCATAACACGCCCACTACAACACGTAGTATCCATAAATATAAAAAAAGGGGGCCACGCCCACACATGTGGGAGGCTGGCGCTGCTTAACCCTTGTGCCTGCATGTACCTTTTCCTGCTCCATTCCATTTCATTCTATTCTATTATTTGGCTCTGCCCTTCTGGCCCCACCCCCCCTTTTCACCCCTTCGTCACGCACATGTCCTATTTACATTTTTTTTTTATTTTCGGCCTACTCCTGTTGATTCTCCATGATTTGGCTAAATTAATTTCGGGCCATTCTGATGTTGCAGGGGCCTGGGCGTAATTAAAAGCCCAATGGAAGGCAGCAAAAATAAAAAAGGGAGAAATAAAAATAAGAAAGATTTAGGGCCAAGGAGGGGCCGAAAAACATCATGAGTTATGAGCGAGAGATGCTTTCAAGTGGCTTTACGGGGAAACTCGTAAATTTGCCATGAAGAAGGAAAGGGGCGAATAGCTCACCCCGTGCTGAAAATGTCCTGGAAAACTTTTGAACATTTTAATTTGCCCTTGCATTTTTTGTACAATTTTCCCTCTCGGTGAAAAGTCATTTTCATTGTTTAGAGGCGGCACATGTTTGGTATTAACCCCTCGACTTTGGGTCCTTGACTCGACTGTGCTCTTTTTTTTTTTCTTGTTTTCTTCTGTTTTCTGAAACAGTTTGGCTGTTGATGTTAGGACTTTTGGTTGGATTAAATGCGCACTTCCACCTGGTGACATATCCTTTGGCTCCTGCTCCTTGGCTTGGTCTTCTTTCAAAAATAAGTGCACTACAAAAATGGAAAACCACACCTACAATGGAAATAATATATAATAATAGGACATTTTGCTGAAATATTAAACATTTTATTTTTTTTAAATATTTTATAAACTGTAATTGTGCTTAAAAGTATGTATTTCATTTAAATTTAATATATTACAATTGTAGTTTGGCCTAAAACAATTTCATTTATATTTTGTTCAATTATTTTTACCTTAATACCCAGCTAATATTTGCGGAATTTGGACTCAACATTTTTCTTTGCGTGTTTTTAAAAGGGATTGAGAATGAGTGGTTCGGCAAGATGGTCGGCAATCAGCGAGCATCAGAATCCAACGTTGAACTTTTGGCCAAGAAGTCATGGGAGGAGCTGACGATGGGGGAAAAGGGGGCTCGCTTGTCATGGCATCAGTCAAAAACTTTGCCAGCAACTGAATTATGTCATTTGCTTGACATGGTCCCCCATCGCTCCACATGGGAAAATACCTACATATATATTTGTAGATATGTGGCTCTGAGGGGGCAGGGGCGTCGTCTACCAGGGGTAAATAGCAGCACATGTATAGCATAAAAATAGGAAAAAAAACAAAACCAAACGGGCCAGGTACAAAAGGAAAATAAACTTGAGAAAACCGAATTGGAATGAAGACGATGAAAATGCCAGCAGCAGCAATCAAGCACAGTGAATCGGGGAATGGGAAATAGGTTGTACAAAAATTCAGGACTCTATGGAATATTCCATGATTAAATGCACACATTAAAAAAGTTGCCAAAAATGATATATAAATTATGTTTTGTAATTGAAAATACTTTTGGTAATAGCTTCCCTTGTTAATGAGCCTGGGCCCACTGTGCCTGTGACGTGGCCGCTATTACATAGCCGCATATTTTGCGTTTTCACATTTTCCGCTTTTCATTTCGCCGTCGTCCGCTGCCGCTGTCCGCGCTGCTTCTGCGGCACTGCCTTGAATATTTTTCTTCAATTTTATTAAAATTATGGAAATGAATGAAATATCTGCTGCATCCCATGCCGCCCATGCCGCCCATTCCGCCCTTTTCCCATTTACCCAGCGCATCTTTTGAGCAAAGAATTTATCGAAAATTGCAGCAGCTGCAAAATTGTCATCCACTACTTTCTCCCGCCAACCAACACACCACCCCCCACCCCACGCTTTTCCCGAGTTTTCCCATAGCTTCTCGCAGCTTTTCCCAGTGGCTCTGCTGCTCGGTACACACCTGGCCAGTGGCAAGTTTAATAATCCGTTTCGCATTTTGCGTTGATGCGAAATCAATCGATGTGCATCGAAAATGCCCGGAAGGAGGTAGCAAGTTGGAGCTCCAGCAGGGGCAACTGGGATGCATAAATCCAACTCATTTGCATGGCCAAGGAATCAAGGATGAGCCCGCCGGCAGTGCCCTCCAACTGGAGGAAGGTCCTGTGGAGACAGGCCACTGCAGAGCACTAAAAAAAATATATATATAAATGGTTATCATAAATTAAAATTAATGAACATTCATGGCTTAAGCAAAAATCGTAATAAGACACAAAACATTTTAAAATACATAAAAATACACATTTTCATTTTGAAGAATATTCATTATTTTGCTTGACACTTAATGTTTGATTTAGTTTTTGGTACTCAAAATATTTTTCAAGGTGCATCCCTTAATTTTGTATTTGCTAATTACCTTACAGAAGCGTGATTCCCGATTCTAAGTTTACAAATCGGATTCCATCTCCTTGGCGAGAGGTCCCCCTGCATTGCCGCACAATTTTTCATTTCGCCACTCAGTTTTCTCGCATTTCCCTGCCTCGAGGGCTTCGCTCATTTAGCTGGTTAATTGCATTTCATTTAATTTCTGTAATTTCTTTTGCCTTATTGACGATATTTTGTTGCCATTTCTCGTTACGCTTTTCCCTCCGGAAAACCCTTAAGTTTGTTGTTCATTAGCGGGTCCGCCAGGTGGCGCCACCCGGGGGGTTCGAAGTGTTGGGAAAAAAAGCGCGCAGCTTTTCCCCAAAACTCAAAGGAAAAGAAATCGTCTTCCGTTTCCCGTGTCCTGCTAATTGCTTTGCATTTCAGTGGAAAATCCCCTCGCTTTCATTGCGATGCGTTGACAATTTGATTTCTGGCAATATTTTCCGCATTTTCACACGCTGGCGATGGGATTTGGCAATCAATCACAGGAGGTCTACGTCTATTGCATATGTTACGGCGAATCTATTTCGGCCATGTGTGCGCATTTTGCAGTGCTTTCTTTTTATTTGCCAACCTTACATGTCCAAAAAATGATTGTATTTTGGATTTTGCTAATGGCCATTCGTATGTTCGCTCAATTTTAATTTTAAAGTTTTTATTTGGGCACGTAATTTGCAGGTGCTGCAAATTATTTATTTTTTATACCATTTCACATTTTACAATATTTTTAAAATTATTTGGTTTCACATATTCTATCATAAAAAGAAAATTAATCTCTTAAATTGCCATCTAAAAATTGTATCAGTACTCTGTTGACATGTAAACTTTAAAATACTTATTTTTAATATTCTATAACATTTTATTTATAATTTTCATTCATTTTTATTTTTTAAAAAATGTAAATGATTGTCTTATTTTCAACATGTTTAATTGTTTTTACGCCCTTGCACTGAAATTCTACAACGAATTATATACTTTTAATTGGTTATTTAAAACTTTAATTTGAAGTATTAAAGAGAAAATTGGTTTTCAAAGTTCGCAATTTTCCGCCTATATGGCCATGGCTTTTCCCTGGTTTCCCCCCCTGAGTTTCCGCCTATTATTTTGGGGACCATCCAGTGCCTGGGGCTTATGGATGACAATTAGTATCTCTGCTGGTCGGCTGCTGCCGCTGATGATGATGATATCCTGGCCATGTCCAGTTCACAGGACCAGTTGCAGCTGACAGCTTAGAAAAATCACCGCAGGAGCCTCAAGTGTTTTCCTGCGGAACTTTGATGAAGTATTTGTTGGCTAGACAAATGTGACATATTTGTGGGTGGCCGAGCCACCCGATGCTTAAACACCTCACCGTCACTCAGTACTTGAAGAAATGGGGAGCTTATACATAGTTTTTAAATATATAAAAAAATGTTAGGTTTATTTTAAAAAATTATTAAATATATTCTACATATTATTGGCTCCTACTCATCAGTTTTTTACAATATTAACCTCTGTAAAATCGGCAAATCAAAATACCTTTTTCCTGCGTTTTTCCCAGTACAGCTTCCACGATGACTGAACAATCTGTCATTAGTCATCTTCAAGTGGCGTTGAGTGGAATTATGTAAAGAGCTCTGCTCGGCCCGCTGCCACACTGAAATTAATCTTATTTAATTTGAATTTTTATTTAAATAATGAAAACGCGTCCCCGAGAAAGTTTTGTTCTTCTGCGAATTTCTCCCTTTTCGTCCGGCCCTTCGTCTTTATTATTATTATTAAATGGCCGCGGACAGTCCAGGGGCGTTGGGACCGATGGGGGGCGTGGCACGTGCTACTTGTGGAACACACTTTCCAATTTGTTGGAGCCCCGGCCGGCTCGAAAACAATTTGTGACCCCGAAAACTGCAAACAAACCCAACAATGGGAACAAACAAACTTCTTGGGCAGGGGTGTGGCAAGGGGGGTCACCTGCCACCTGCAGGGGCAGCGGGCGCGGGTGTTTTATGGGGCCTGGGGGGTGGTGGTGGTGGTGGTGGGCAGCGGACGGTGGGTGTGGGCGGCAGTCGTGTGTCATTCTGCGGCAGCGCGCGGCACGAAAATGATTTATGAGTGAGCTGGGCCAACGGTCTCCTTTCCGCAAAAGGGGGCCAAGGGGGCAAGGGGGCCGAGGGGGCCAAGGGGGTCCAGGGGGCCTGGTGACCCCAGAGCAGCTTTAAATAAATGACAGGGTCAAGGGGATGGCGGTCCACAGGTCCCGGACTCTCATCACATTTGTCGCAAGAATGCGAAGAGGGTTTTTAACTATTTAAAACAAAGAAGAGCTCCAGAGGCACTAAGCATAATTCAAAAAATATACAAAATTAAAAATATTCAAGAAGTAAACTAAGCAATTTTCAATGTGCAAAGTTCAACATATTCCACATTCCAACATAAAACATCCAACTTACAACTTTTGATGTGGAAAAAAAAAATTAAATTATGCATATATTAAATAATATTTACATTTAAAATTCAACAACTTATATTCAACATGTAACATTCAACTTAAAACATCCAACTTAAAACATCCAACTAACAACTTTTGATGTGGATAAAAATTAAATTATGCTAATATTAAATAATGTTTACATTCAAAATTTAACAACTTATAATAAACATGTAACATTCAACATAAAACATCCAACTAACAACTTAAGACATGTTAAATGTTTAATGTTGTACAAATAACCTTTAACTATGCATTTATAAACTAATATTTACATTTTACAATGGCCACGTCAGCGAAAATGTTTATTACAAATTAATTTCTTCTGTGGGAGCTAATAATTCCCAATTAGTTCTAGCTCGAAATTGCATGACCTGTGGGCTATGGTCACTCCAAAAATCAGTTGACCGGAAGTTCCGCCGAGTGTTTGTGTGTGTGTTAGTGCTCTTGGACAGATCAATGGACAATATGGAGGTGGCACTGGACTCCAGGATGCAGTGCATCGAGATCCTGACCAGGTAGGAACCTTATTTAGGTGTTAGTTGAATATTTGAATTCCCCACTAAAAGTGTAGCTAAACAACTTTCAATGTGCAAAATTGATAAATCTATAATCAACAAGTAACATTCAACATGTAACATATAACATTAAACACAAAACATCCAACATTCAGTGTAAAACATCCAACTTACAACTTAAGGTATGTCGAATGTTTTATGTTGTATAAATAACACTGAACATGTAATTGGTTTGTAATATTTATAAAGTTTACAATTGGCCACGTCATTAATAATGATAATAAAATATTGATCTCTTCTTCTTCTACTTCTAGATAAAAATGCATGCTATGGTCACTCGAAAAACCAGTTGACCGGAAGTTCCAGCGAATGATTGTGTGTGTGTTGGGGCTTTTGGACTGATTACTGGATATGTATGGATTGTTATGGAGGTGTTGCAATGGTAAATGGATATAAATGGAGATTTCATCGTTCAAGACTCCAGAGCATCGAAAAATCCTTCAGGTATGTACCTTAGTGAATTAAGTATTTTTAGTTACCCCTAAGTTAAGTGTCTCTTGCTGCAGACTTGTTTCCCTGTAAATTGGCCTTTCTTTGGCAAAGTTTTCTGAGAATTGATTTTAAGAATTTTGAATTTGGCGAAAAATTCTCATTTTTTGGTAGATTTTTGATAGTAGCTTAGCCAAATCGAGGCGTACAGCGAAAAGAGCGACTGTTTTGAGCAGCTGGCTTGCAATGCTAACGATCCCAATCACTTTTAGGAAAATTTATTTTTTGAAAAATTTTTTCATTTTTTACAAGGGGTAGGATCGAAATTTTTCGGAATTCAGTTTTTGCTTAAAAATACTCCCTTTTTAGTAGTTTTTTGGTCGTAGTTTCCTTAAATCAAGGCGTAGAGCGAACAGAGCGACTGTTTTCAGCAGCTGGCTTGCAATGCTAACGATCCCAATCACTTTTAGGAAAATTAATTTTTTGAAAAAATTTTTCATTTTTTACAAGGAGTAGGATCGAAATTTTTTGGAATTCAGTTTTTGGTTAAAAATACTCCCTTTTTAGTAGTTTTTTGGTCGTAGTTTCCTTAAATCAAGGCGTAGAGCGAACAGAGCGACTGTTTTGAGCAGCTGGCTTGCAATGCTAACGATCCCAATCACTTTTAGGAAAATTAATTTTTTGAAAAAATTTTTCATTTTTTACAAGGAGTAGGATCGAAATTTTTTGGAATTCAGTTTTTGCTTAAAAATACTCCTTTTTTAGTAGTTTTTAGCTCGTAGTATCCCCAAATCAAGGCGTACAGCGAAAAGAGCGACTGTTTTGAGCAGCTGGCTTGCAATGCTAACGATCCCAATCACTTTTAGGAAAATTAATTTTTTGAAAAAATTTTTCATTTTTTACAAGGGGTAGGATCGAAATTTTTTGGAATTCAGTTTTTGGTCAAAAATACTCCTTTTTTAGTAGTATTTTGGTCGTAGTATCCCCAAAGCAAGGCGTACAGCGAAAAGAGCGACTGTTTTGAGCAGCTGGCTTGCAATGCTAACGATCCCAATCACTTCTAGGAAAATTTATTTTTTTAAATTTTTTTTCATTTTTTACAAGGGGTAGGATCGAAATTTTTTGTAATTCAGTTTTTGCTTAAAAATACTCCTTTTTTAGTAGTATTTTGGTCGTAGTATCCCCAAAGCAAGGCGTACAGCGAAAAGAGCGACTGTTTTGAGCAGCTGGCTTGCAATGCTAACGATCCCAATCACTTCTAGGAAAATTTATTTTTTTAAATTTTTTTTCATTTTTTACAAGGGATAGGATCGAAATTTTTTGGAATTCAGTTTTTGCTTAAAAATACTCCTTTTTTAGTAGTTTTTTGCTCGTAGTTTCCCCAAATCAAGGCGTACAGCGAAAAGAGCGACTGTTTTGAGCAGCTGGCTTGCAATGCTAACGATCCCAATCACTTCTAGGAAAATTTATTTTTTTAAATTTTTTTTCATTTTTTACAAGGGATAGGATCGAAATTTTTTGGAATTCAGTTTTTGCTTAAAAATACTACTTTTTTAGTAGTATTTTGGTCGTAGTATCCCCAAATCAAGGCGTACAGCGAAAAGTGCGACTGTTTTGAGCAGCTGGCTTCCAATGCTAACGATCCCAATCACTTTTAGGAAAATTAATTTTTTGAAAAATTTTTTCATTTTCTACAAGGGGCTCCAATTTTTTTTCGGTATTTTAATTTTTTGTGAAAAATCGTCCGTTTTTGGGGGATTTTAGATCGTGGCTTAGCGAAATCAAGGCGTACAGCGAAATTGTTTTGAGCAGCCTGCTTAATATGGTAAGAATCCCCATAACTTTGAGGCATATTTACTTTTTGAGCCATTTTCGCATTTTTTTAAGGGTGATTTGTTGGTTAAACACAATTTTTTTTATTGGATATCAGCCAAATCGAAATGTGTTTGAGTACAATCCCACTGCATCACTTAAAATTTCACAATAATGTGTATCCAGATAGTGCCACTGGATCATCCCATCGTGTGTTCCACTAACTTTAAGTTTTATCAAGTTCCAAGAAGAAAATGCTCCCATCCCATTGTTCCCTTTTGAGGCCGCTGCGAAAGTGAAAGCATTTTTAATTTAATTTTTTTCTCCTCGTCCGAAGATTCATTGTCCTGGCAACCTATTATTTCTTTTTCGGTCATCCTGTCGCCCTGAGCCGACTTTTTAATTGCATTAACACGCTAATGTAAGTCGCATAATGCCGACAGCTGTCCGCCGCCCCCGAACTACGTCCGAATTCCCCGCTTATTACATATTTATGTTTATATTTTCCTTTATTTTGCGGACATTCCCTTCTCGAAGAACGTTGAATAAATTTTAATTGTCTTTGGGTGTCGTCTTGTGCTTTTTTTTACGCCTCCGGGCGGGGCATTAAAAAATATTGCTTTGGAACATATGGACAGCGTCGGTTCAGTTTTCCCTTATTTGCCCCACCATTTTGCTGGGAAATAGTAAAAGCAGGGCGAAATTAGCAGGACGCCAAGGGGACAAGGAAAATTTCTTACCTGTTGGCCATAAAATAAATTCCATTATACGAGCCTTTGTTGTTCGAGGGGGGTTTTTCGGAGCCCGGTAATAATAATAAAAGCCCAAATGACAAGCAAAACAAAATGGGGAGTGTACTTTGGCTATGCGAATCGAAGAAGCGAAATAAGACGGAATGACAGCCAGATGATGGCCAGAAAATATAATAAACACAAATATTCTGTATTTCTGATTTTAATGGTGGACATTTGGACAACTTAGAAATGGGGCTACAAAATTGCAGGCTCAGGTGAAATAAATACCAAAATAGTTCTTAACAAATAAGTAAAAACCCTTTGAAAATTTCACCTGTTATTGCTTTGATTTAAGTGAAAAAGGGATTTAATTAAAAATATATATTTTTCATTGAACGAGAGAAACACAGGGTATTATATGCAGTTTTTGTTTTTATTTTGTTCATAAAACTTCTTTGAGAATACTTAAATCAATTGAATATTTTATAAGCCTTCAAGCCTTGGGAGACATTTAAATCTGGCAAAAAACTGGCCCAAAAGGTGAAAGGAAAATGTCCTTAAATATCTCCTGCTACCACAAAGAAAATGTGAAGCCCGTGGGACTAGAAAAGCCAATAACCGAGCAAACACGCACGGGAAAAATCGCGAAAACAAACAAAACTTTCCTCGTCAAAAAACGAAGAGAAGGAGACAAGAAAGTTACACTTTTCCCCATTTTGTGTAAATTTAATTTTATCTCCGTCCAGGGCGAAACAAATAACACACGGTGGTGTCCCCATCTCCCTCCCTTCGATTCGTGCCTTCTCTTTCTGGGCAGACATCCCTTTCTATTGCCCGGATTTACGCAACTCACTGGACAATCGTAAAGAGTCTGCAAGACCCACTTTTGGGGCGATTGTCAAGTCTTTTGGCAGTTTGGCAAGTAATTTAACCGCATATTTTTGGCACCGGCCAAGGCCACGCCCCCATTTTCCTTTTGGGCTGGAAAAAAGAAGTGAACAGGGCAAAGGTCAAAGAACAAAAGGCATTTGGCTCCTTGAAAAAAATCCAAGTACTGAATTGAATATGAAACTAAGCTTTTATATTTTCAATTTAAATTCAGGCACTACTATTTAAATAATAAGTTTTAATCAAAAAAGTACCCATACCATTGGAAACGTAGGCCAATAATATTTTTTGAATGCACTTAAGCGTTCTTTGGAAAAGTAAAAATTGGCCTAATCGAGTAAAATTATTTGTGAAAGAAAAACTACGATCAGAGAAAAGCACAAGCTAGACCACAAGCATTGTTTTTACCAAAGTCTAGTCGACTAAATTTCCTGGGCATTCGAAAATATTTAAGAAAGTTGGGAAAAATATGTAAAGAAATTGTTCAGCTGGAAATTAAATCATTTGGGCAAAACAAACTTTTCAGGAATTTCACAAATTATGAAAAGAAATTTCAATACCAAAATTGTTTATCCCTTTCCCAGCAGCATGCCAGGGAATTTAAGATTCTAATTGAGTTCCCAGGATATTTGCAAAGTATTTTGCATTTTTGTTTATCACCTGAAAATATTTCGCAAAAGCCAACCAGAAAAGGTAAACCAAATCTAATGAACTCAAAAATGTACAATTTATTCAATTTGAATAAAAAATGAGAAAGGAAAGAGCTTCAATGCAATCAAAGGAGTCAAACATAAAGGTGAGCGTTTAACACGTAATTATTTGCAAACATTTTTCTCCACCACATGGACTTTAAATAGATGAAATGTTTTCGGCAAATTTGCGAATTTAATTTTGCCAAAGTCAGGTGGTGAGCTGCAGTGATAAAAGTACTTAGCTTTTTGTATTTAATTTTCATTTCTGCATTTGCATTTCAACTTTTCACTCTCGTCGCACAAAAACACAGAGGAAAAGCTTCGGTGGGTTCTAAGTCCCAACCTATATTTTTGGCAAACTGCGGTCACAATTTTAGTGCTATATTAAATGTTAAGATCCATACAAATTAAAAATAGCTTTCTTCCTTTACTTTGGTTTTCAAAATAATTACAATATTTTTCATTTTTATGTTTAATAAAAATATTCTTAATAAAATGTAAAAAAAAGGTCTTTAAAAATTTAAGTTAAGAAATTATAAAATACTATTATTTTTCTTTGGAAAAAAATATTATATTTTAATAAAAAAGTTTTCTTCCAACACAATTAAAAATACAAATTGTTTAATCGATTTTTTATATCTTACTTTTGAAATACATTCGAAAATAAAATTTTATCATTTTATAAACGAAAGTTAAATGTTTTTTGAGATCTAATATCTGCGCCCTAGTATTTTGCCCGCAGCTGTGGGGCCAGCAGGGAGATGGGAACAGTTGATGTGTCGTAAAAACTATTTTCCATTGAAATTTTGTTACACGAGACAAAAACGGAGTCAAAGTAATCAGGCCCCGGGTGGGCAGGCGGGGGTTAAGGCCCCCTACGACACTTTTGGACAAATTGCTCGGCGTGGGCGTGGGCAGGGGTTAAGTGCGGGGGCGTCGAGTTCAGGTCGTCGAAACTTTTTACGGCCGAACATGGCCGGGCATGCAAAACATTTGAAAATGTTAATTAAATTTCTCCGTGCACTTCGTCTTCTAATTGGTCGGGAAATTGGCATGCGGGTCGGGCTGGGTGGTGAGAACACGTTTTCCCAGGCCCACAATTATAGTTTTGGGCCACTAATCAGGTTGGGTCGTCCTTCTGCGATTAATTAATGCGAAAATTTCGTTGCCACTGCAATGCACGCCATTTGTTTGCACCAAAATGCACATTCTCGTGTATGTATGGCTGGTTTATTATAAAAATTTTGGGCCATTGTTATTGTTATTATGGCCCAACATAATTTTGCCAAAATCGAAAATGTTCCGTGCATAAATTAAATAAAATTTATGTCAAAAGTTCAATGTAATCCATACAGGAAGAGGCGCAAAATAAATCAAACATACAATTTTTTGCTTTGACTTTTTTCCAACGATTGAAAATATTCGAAATATAAGCCAATCAAATAAAAAATGTATTGGTGAATTTAAATTAAAGATTTATTTTCGCAACTAAATAAAAAATGTATTGGTGAATTTAATTAAAAGATTTATTTTCCCAATTAAATAAAAAATATATTTATGAATTTAATTAAAAGATTTCTTTTCTCCAGGGCGAAATCTCATATTAAGTAATAAAATTATAAATAATACAGACAACTTGTGGAATGTAAAACTACCATTGGCTTCTTTAAGTTAATTAAGAAATAAACAATTTATTGGTGAATTTAATGAAAGTATTTATTTTCCCAATTCAATTGAATTCAATAAAACAATTTATTTTTCCCAGGTCGTAACCTTATATTACGAAGTAAAATTATAATTAAAATAGACAACTTGTGGAATGTAAAATAATATTATTGGAAAATTAGCATTCATATATTTTTTGGCTGCCTTAATTCAATTAAAATTAAATATTGCCGCCATAAATAGGGCATAATTCCGGTTTATATGGCGGAGAAAAGCGTCTGTTTGCCGGCTTACGCTGGAAGCTAATTAGTTTTATGATCGGAAGTTTCGTTGACTTCAATTAGAACAAGAGGCCGCAGGACTTCACCTGCTGTTTTCTTCCCCGGCGGCCAGAAAGTTGCAAAGGACGAATCATAGGCGTTCGCTTTGCTTTCCTTTCTTTTTTTGCCCTGGCGCAGGACGTTGGTCAAAGGATTTTATTAGTTTTTCGTTTATTCGCCGACTGCCTTAACTTTTCCGCTCTCGCTCCTTGCCGGCCTGTGTAATTTCTTTATATTTGTGGCTTTTATTACCCGGCCGCACAGGACCGAGTCCGAGTCCTTGTTGTTTGCCCGCCGCCGCCTCGTTGTTGGTTTTGCTAATTTTTATTTATGTTCTTAAATGCTCCTTGCCGTGCCAGCGGGCCACGCATTTTTATTAATTTTATTTCAGCGTGATTATTGTGATTAGTTGGCTTCCCCCCGCCCTCCGCCAGCGGCCCCACTCGCTTTATTTATTTGTGCGACGACTTTGTCGAAGTAATTTTCATAAATATTTTCCTTCATCCTTCTTTTTTGGGGGGGCCCTGGGGAGTCCCCACAAGGGTTTATTGGGATTAATTAAGAGGAATCCCCTTTCAAGGATCGAAGGAAATTGGGAGAAATAAATAAAATTAGCATATGTCCTTTTTGGCGCTGGGAAAAATGTATAACTCAGCATGTTAACTCTTTAAATGTGAAAAATAATTTTATTAATATTAATTTTTAACTTTGTTTTCATCAGTTGCATTTAAGTTGTATAAGTTTTATAACTTATGTGTTATATATTTTCTGTTTTTGTGTTTCTTACATTTTTTGTTAGCTTATCGAGCCTATTTCCGGTCAACTGGTGCAACCGGAAACGCATATAGTTGCTGACCTACAAACTTAAATGCAGTACAATGGAAAATATTTATTTGTGGAAAATATTTAAGTTATCAAGGTGTCACTTTAAAAAGGAATAATATTAATAAGTTGCATTTAAATTTTCTAAATATTATAACTTATGTGTTATATCTTTAATGTTTTTGTGTTCTTTACCTTTTTGGTTAACTCAGTATGCTTGTTTCCGGTCAATTGGTGCAACCGGAAACGCATCTAGTGGCTGACCCATAAACTTAAGTATAGAACAGTGGTTGGAAAGCAGAAAGTGAAATGTGGAAAGTGCATTAAACCTGCGATGAAGCCAATTTTGCAAAAAGTAAATCGCCTCAATTTCCACCTTTCAACATGTCTCGACATGTCCGCGTTCTTCGTCTTCGTCCTGCCTGTGCGTGTGTGTGTGTTTTTGCGCCAGGATATGCCGGTGTGTGCGTGTGTGAGTGGGCCAGTGTGTGTGCGTGCTGAGTAGGCTCTTGAGCCACACAACACTTCCGGTTGCCACTTGTGAGCGAAAAGCTTTTCAGCCTTTGAGTGTTTTTTGTGGCAGGAACAAGCAGACATTCCAGACATCCCCTCCCCTCCTTTGTGTTGCCCACAGTGTGTGTGTGTGTGTGTGCCTGTCGCGCAATAACAAAAATAAGTGGAAAATCGAGATTATCCGACTGCTAGATGTCCTGTAATCCAGTGAAACCCATTTTTCGGAATTTTTATTTCTGTTTTCTACTACTACTACCTATCACTACTAATCTATTATCAATTAATCTAGGACTAATAATCTACTACTAATTAAGTACTATTGCTAGTCAAATACTACTAATCTACTTCTATTTATCTACTACTATTTATCTACTACTATATGATTTAACTTCAACATTTTGGTTTTTTTTATTTTTTTTTGCTGCTTTTATAAATTATTAGTAAGCAAATCTTAAATGCAGCAACAAAAGAAATTTAAGAATATATATATTTTTTATATGAACATATATTTTAATTTATTCTGACTTGATTTAAATATTTTAAAATTAAATCATGCAGTACGCAAGGCTTTGTAAATTAAATGTTATGGTATTTTATTTATTAACATTTTTTTTAATTAGTTTGGGCTGACAAAATGAAATAGTAGAGTGCGTTTTCCTATAAAAGGGTGTCCAATTTCCTTTTTCTCAAAAATCCAGTGCACATCCACTGCCATATGCAACTCCTAATGGACTTATCCTTCAGGGAATCCTTAATTGACTGATTCGCCACTCGATTTTGCCATTTTTAATCGATTGCAGCAGGTTGTCTAATTCTTTTCCAATACTTGCCAGCGCTTTTGTTGTGGCTTTGCGGCTTTTAATTGATTTTACTGGAATTTACAAAGGTTGCTCCTTTTTTTTTTGCATTTTCAATTTCTTTGAATTTTTAATTGCAGACTTAAATCAATTAATTAAAAAATGTGCAACTTAAGAATGCAAATTATTTAGATAAAACATTTGAGTTCGGGATTTTGTTTGTAAAAAAAAACTGTCTTGAACCTTTTTTTATTTTCGGTTTTTTGTTTATTTATTTTTCTTCCACGCTTCTGTTACTCATCCAAAGTGTTTTTATGACCAATTTGACGAATGACCCCCGCTGGAATGGGTTAAGCGGGAATTTTCTGGTTCGTGGAATATCGGAAGGTCGAATCGTCCGATTTTTGCCTAATTTATTCGCTCGTATCGCTCATAAATAAACGAAAATTGGTTCAAAGGCAACGAAGTCGGAGTTGACTTATTGAATTTGCCTAAACGGGGAGAGAAAATAAAAGAAAGCCGGCGAGGCCGCCAATAAAAACATAAGAGCAACGCATAATCATCAAGGGCAAAACGCTCGAAGGTCGTCGAAGGGGGCGGCGTTGGAGGGGGCTGGCTAGTGGGAGGGGGGCCGCAGTGGGCGGGGCGGGTCCTAGGAAACGCCTTAATGCCCCATCTAATGGTGCAAATAAATTTCAACTAAGGAATTTTTATAGAGAGAGTCATAAAACCAAATGGCTGCCAATGTTTTGCTTTCCCCCGTCGTAGTAACGTTAATAGCCTTAATTGAGCGTCTGCCACGCCCACTTATTTGTTTATTAGTGCGCCCATCCCCAAAAACAACAAGCACGGCCAGCGAAATGTTCGGGGAAAAGCATCATGCTGGAATTTTCATTTGCCGTTGACAATAAAAGGACTTGGCCAGGAAGATAGGTGGGTGCACTAAGGGAAAACATATTTTAGATAACTCAAATGACATAAGCTAGAATTTAAAATATTACAAAACAACTGCATATTTTTTAATTTGAGTGTTTTGGAATTATCCTAAGGAGAAAAATTCATTAAAATGCTAATATTTTTGAAATCACTTAAAAGGTGCCTAAAAGTATGCTATGAAAAAGACTTGGTGTTTACAAGAGGTTTAAAAACTTATAGCTTCAATTTGTTTTTCCTTAATGCTTCATAGGGTATGTTAATGGGTTACGAACTAAGAATATTTCAAATTACCGAAAGAAGTTTTTTTTAACAAAAATAAAATACATAAAACCTATTTTTATATTACGGCATAATTTCTCTTACTGCATTTAAGTCTGATTTTCTTAAAACTCCCCAGTACTCGCAGATTCCTGCAGCTTTAGTCAGTCGAATAATTTTCCACCTGGAACTCGCAGTGATATTTTTTTAAGGGTGCTTGCCACGCCCACCGCCCATAATTATGTGTTTGCGCCTGTGTGTGGTAAATCTTCTGCTGCGGGTCAAGTTTAAAGATTCAATTTCCGAGGCAGCGGGAAAAAATCCATTAAAATTGTTAAATGCACCGTTGGCAGTTTTCCACATCCTGTCTTCTTCTTCTTCGCCATTTCCTTTGCACTAATTTGCGTGTGTGTGGGGGTGTGTGTGTGTGTATCCCGGTCGGTGAGGTGTAACGATGTCGCCTGAAGTATGGCGCTGCAATTTGCTCCGAGAGTCAAATGGATTTGACCTTAGCCACATGGGCGAGGTGAAGTGGGGGGGCGGCTGGGCGGTTTGGTGGTGGTGTGGTGCAGTATGCTGGACCAGCACTAATGCTTAAGCTGATTTTAACAGACACACACACTCGCAAACACCCCCGACCACACACACACACATTCCCATCGCGGGCAGACTTCATTTGCAGACAGAGCGCAAAAATTTCTCGAGCATTCAGGGCACAGTGGGCCAAATCAGCACGTAATTAACACAAAAACAAAAATTATTTTTAAAATATATTTTATAGGTTATATATTAAAGAATTTCCTAGAAGCTGATTCATTTGGCAAGGAAAAGGATATGAGAATTGACCTAAAAGTATGCAACAAAAATTTAATTTTAGCGAAAAAATTGATTGATGAAATTATTTTTTGAAATACATATTAAATAGTTATTTTATTAGAAATGTTTGTATTTTAATTTATCAAAAAGTCTGAAGTATAAATACTTTTACACAATTGCTTGTATTTCAAGGTTTTTGGTCATTTCCAGTGCTTACTTTATTTCTAAAGGAAAAAAATCGAAAGTCCCCACAAATAACAAACAAGCCAATAATAACTTTTTTGACATCTTTTTTTTGCGTGTAAAAATAGGAAACTATTTAGATCTATTAGATTCTGCATGTATTTAAGCACAGGCAATGAAATGTACGTTTGCCTCTTCGAGTATAAAAAAGTATGCCTCCCCTGAAAAGGGCTAACAAAACTCTGAAAAGAACACTTTTGTTAGGAGAATAGACACTGTGTTTTCCAAAGACCGGGGACAGTGGGCAAGTATCACGTAATACAGCGCGGAAAGCGCATTAACACATTTACACGACTACACACACACAAACACACGTGCAGGTGAACAAAGAAAAAAAACAAAAAGAAAGGAGAAAAAAAAGGAAACACGCGACACGCTTAAAAAATCTTTGCAACTTTCTTTCTGCGCCAAAAGCTGCAAATTTCATTTCACACCCAAAAGACCCCAGACATGCCGAGCGAGCGAACGAGACGGCAGTAGTGGGGGGAGGGCGAAAGAGACGGCAAGAGGGCGCCAGAGGGAGACAGCAGCAGGGGAGAAAAGTGCATGGCCACGAATTAAAAAGGTCATTTGGTCGCACTTTAGACAGTTTTTCCCAGTCCCAGCCCCAGCCCCCCTCACTTTTTAGGGCATTTTTTCATCGCGGAGCACGGGATGGCATAAGGATGCGAGTATAAGGATATACCTTTCGGTTTGGGGACTTGTAAAATAACTTTGGCGCCTGTCCAAATGAGCAGCCCAGCGGCGCGTGGCGAATCCAAAAGGGAAAGAGCAGCGGTTCAGAGGTGAAAAAATGGGGGAAAACGGGCGGTGGAAAGCGTGGAAAATCAGGTGGGCCCAAAATGAAGGGGAAATTGCTAAGCCCGAGCAGCTTAAATCTTCCAAAATAAGTTAATTCGGGAGGCTCTTCGCCGAAAGCATCAACTATAGCAGGCGCTCAATTAGCAGCTAAATCCACCACTAACTTTGCACTCGAAAACTTATTAAGATAATAACAAGTTAGCTAAAAACTTAAGCTAGCAAAGTCCTTTTGGAACTCGTTAATTCGGATCGTAATCATCAAAAGAATTAGTTCTGCTGCTTAATGTAAACCTTGCTTTGTTAAAAAGATCACTTAAATGTTTTACTTGTTCTTTAATTATAAATAAACCAATTTCCTTAATTTTAAATATTAATTCCTACATGTCACACAAAAAATAAGTATTATTTACCCTGACTTTAAGTCTAAAAATAAAGAGCTAAGTCAATGGGGGCTGAAATCGGGCCTTGGACTTGGATGGATATAACTTTTACATTTAATTGTTGCCCTTAGGCAAATCCCACTGTGGAGCCGCGTTGCCAGGACTATGGAAGGAAGCCGGCGAGGGCACAGTAAGCCCCGGCCAAAGGGAACTTTGATGCCGTTTTAAAGTGCATCAAGAATTAACAAAACGCAGAACGGGAAATGGGATGGGAATAAGTCCCAGCAAAGTGGAAAACAACAATGGGTGGCGAATGGGGTTGGGGTTGGCCAAAGCCTGGGAAATTGCGAGGAAAACCGGTGGAGAAGGGGGCGTTACAGGCGGAAGGATAAACAGGGCTTAGTTGACCAGGTTGGCTGCATGGCGAGATAAGAAAATTGCAATTTAATTAAACTAATTGAAAGACGATAGGCGGCGAAAGGTGTCTCCTTCGGGCTTCTCCAGGGCTTCTTGGCCCCGACTTTCCACGTCCGACTTTAAGACCTGGCTTTATCCTTATCGCCGTCGCCACACAACCAACAAAAACAACAATAGGTGGGCTGTACACTGGTAAAAACTACAATTTATGGGGATTATACAGGGTTTACTAGATTATATTATATATTTTAATAGTATATATATTTCACATTTTCAATATTTAAAATGATGTGCGTAGACTGTGCAAAACTACAATTTATGGGACATATTTTAAAGAATATTGTGAATATATTTTTTTAGAACCTTATATAATATTTTAATATATATTTGTTATTATATTATACTTTAGGAATAACGAGAATTTTCTTCTTTGTAAAGGATATATATTTATAATTATTTATATGAGTGATAGTGATGTTATCTAACATTTTCGTGAGAGACCACAAAATAATCGATTGAAAGTAATGAACCCCCATTTTCCCCAGTGTATTTGGTGAAAAGAATAAAGTGAAGCCATGCAAATTGCTTCTCATCTTGCCATTCGCCTTCGTCTGGACATTTGCATTCAAAACCAATGCGTCGTTGACTTTTGCTTGAGAATGCCAACGAAAGAGAGGGCTATACAGCGGCCAGAGGGAGACGGCATGCTGGCAAATGAAAAGCAAACAGTCTGCGAGCGAAAGAGAGGGCCTCCATGGGCCTGGGCCGAAAGGAGGCGCATTCAGGCATACAAATGAGCCCGGGGATTCGAGGGGTAGATGGATGCGGAGCTGGAAGTGGAACTGGATGTGGGCGTGGAATGGGTAATAGGCCAAGCAAAATGCACATGGACTAGTGCCAATGACAGGGACGTGCCAGCCAAGAAAATTAACACATCGCCCTCAGGAACCCGGCTCTTGGTCCATTTTTACTGTGGCTTCAGTCGTCGACTGCAGGCGGTCCCACAGAATCCAGGTTCCATCTTCATCGGTAATGAGTTCTGCCTTGCAAATCAATTTTTAAGCAGCGAATCCAAAGCCACTTCCATCAAAAGGCAGCCCTCTGGCACAGGAAAAAAGTGTGACCAAGTTGATGCTAGTTTTCACAGCTCATCCAAAGTGATATTGGTCACACTATAATTAATTAATTATTCATTTAATATGTTTAAGATTTAAATGAATATAAAATATGTATATAATAACTGGTTTTATCGTTAGTTATTTTATCACTGTGTACGCTCTTCATTTTTTGAAAAAAATAACAAAAAAATGTATTTATTATATAGTTCTAAAATGTAATTTAAGCCGATTATAAAAGGAAAACATTTATTTCCCAGCTTTTAGTAAAGCATAAATTGATAGCGGATAAATTTGCCCATCATAAGCGGGACTCTATTACCAAAAATGTTATTTAAAAAAATGAAGAAGGGAAAATTGCCGCACTTAATGCGCTTATCTCAGTTTGCAGTTTTGAGCCCTGTGTGCCATGGAATATTGCAATTAAGTGAAGAGGCAGCTTAGGCAGTCTATCCATCTTTCCCCGGCTTTTCCTTTTTCCGAGATTGCCAGACACCAACTGCTCTTCACATTCTTTGGCAGCGAAATCATTTTTTTTTTTTGCTTTTTCCCTTGCCTTTTTAGTGTGTTTTTTAAGCATGTTTTTTGGCCCACTGCTTAACTCTGCTGCTGTCGTCTCAAGTCGAGCCATAAATATGCTGTTACGCATTTTCTAGCTCATATTCTACACAGAAATAAAAAATCTTTTATAAAAACAATTTTAAAGAATTTAGTGATTTGAAAAAAATATGTTTTTTTTTGTCACGGGATTGACTCAATACTATTTTTTTTTTTGGAAAAACATTTGTGAAAAATGCCAATTTTGAATAATAATCATAGCCATAACCTTACCTTTTTCAAATAACCCTATTTTTTTATATTAAAGAAGGGTTCTATAGGTGCATTTGGGAAACCAGAGATATATAGTTTTCCCAGTGTACCCTGCTCTATGTGTCTCATTCGCTCCCGTTCACACGCATAGTTAGTTCATGCCAAATTGAATTGCCGTTGAGCCAAAGTCAACGTTCTCAGGCTTTCAAACACTTTATAGTTTTCCTTTGCGTTTTCTTCTCATGAGGTTTTCCTTTTACTTATTTTTTTTGGCCAAGTGTTTGCCTTTGCCGCTTGTTGACTCGCACACACATGGCAATACAAATTATGCCGTCCGTGTGTGCGGGGGCTAAGCAAAAGTGTTAAGTTGGTAACACGAAAAATGTGCGCGCCGCAAAACTTTGGTTTCCTTCGAAAAATGTAAAAAAAAATGCGAAAAAGTTGTGGTTCAAGCTGCAGACACACAAAACACAAACGCACTTCAGAGCAGGGCTACACATTTTCTCAAATGCACATTGACTCGTTTTCCGAGGAAAATGGTTCAAGAAAATGTAGTTTGTTGTGAAGAAAATTTTTCAAGTAAGCCCATTAATATACAAACATTTTTGATTACAATTTTCTAACACTAAAATGTGAATATGTTTTTAAAATATTTTATAAACCAAAAGTAAAGTAAGTCAAAAAACAAAAGTGTAATATAAGAAGCAAAAACCTCAGCTTCGTAAATGTAGAAAAATAAAATATAAAATCCTTTTTTCTACGACAATATCCGTATTTGGCCCACTGTGCGCCTTGCGATTTCCTCCACTGTGGCTGCTGGCATAAGTGGATTACCGTATTAAGTTTTTATTATTAGTCTAAATGGCAAAGACCTCGTCGACTTTCCGGGACTTACGAAACTGGCGAAAATGGCGAAGTGGTTTAGGCAAGCCCTTGAGTGCTGGGGCCGGAAAATTAAGTGTAAAATAAGAAAATTAGCTTAAAGTAAATTCTGTTGCGGTTTCGTCGTTCTTCAATATTCATTTGGCTTTGCCTCGGCCTGAGTGTGGGGATTAATAATTAGAGACGACAGAGTACTACACATATGGTCCAACCACCGGAGTAAGCCGAAAAACCACCCATAAAGCCACCCCGCAAGGCCACCCGAAAAAACCACCCACCGGAAGGAGGAGGAATCGCTTTCTGGCTCGCACAATTCTCAGAGCGTTCATTTGCCTGGCCAAAGACGGCATAACTTTCATTTATGACAGGCCCAGTTCGCATATTATGCGGTATTCCCTTCACTTACCAGTCGTTACACTGCGAGAAATATTATTTTTACAGAGTGAATTAGTTTCGTAAGTGTTTGAACTTCGAGCCAATATTTATGGCTAAAAAAATAAATATTCCTAAAATATTTCCTATGAAAATGCAAGATATTCTTACATTTTTAAGAAACTATAGAATTTAAAGAGTTAAAAAAAGAAGGGAGATTAAAATAAATTTTTACATTTTTTTTTGTATTCAATTTTCGAAAAAAAAAATCTAAATTCATTTTAAAGATTACCTTAATAATAACAAAAACCTATTTTTGGAGCTTTATGATATTGCTTGATACATATTTTACAAAATATTTCTGGCTTACTGCTTTAAAAATAAATATATTTAGGGATAGAATCATGGCGTAAACGACTTTTTTCCCAGTGTAAACCCTCTCCCTGGCTCCCCCGGCCATCAGTGCATATGCATAAAGTTTATGAGGCACTGGCGATTGCAAAACTTTTACCAACAATGGCGACAGAAAGTTTCCTTTCCTGTTTTCCGTTCTTTCGCCATCTCTGTCGCTGTCTCTTTCTCCGGCTCCATCTCCCTTCTCCTTCTATCTGTATTTTTTTTGCAGTATCTTTGGTTAAAGACAGCAGCAAAATAGGTAGAAATAATCCAGATTAAATAAAAACAAATCAATGTTAATTAAAGCTAAGCAAATATTTAAAATTAATAATAAAAGCAAATAAATAAAAATAATACAATATTATTGTTAAATAACCCTAAGGCAAGGATCAAGAATAAATCTATGGATTATAAGAACATAAGAAATAAGTTAACAGTATTAAGGGATAATAAAATTATAGAAAAAGGGCCATTTCAATTGTAAAGTTTGCTGCCCATCAGCTTCAAGTGTGTTTTATTCTGTACTTTCCCCAGTTTAAATACAGCACACTCGAACGGAAAAAGAAAGAAGTGAAAAGCCAGAGATAAATATTCTCAGCTGCAAAAGCCGACTTTATTAACTCAACTGCAAATCCATGGCCATTCTATTATCTTGAATTTAAGTTGGCGATTAAAGTTATCCTTCGGTCTACTTCACACCAACCGAAATGCGTTGAGAATCTCAAGTAAAGTCCTTTTCGCCGAGGAAAAGATTTAGAATCAAATTAAATGCTTGTTGACATGTCATCCACACATACACAAGAGCGACCGGAAAAAGGATTCGAGTTCCTTTTTCTGGTGAGGGGAAATGCGGGCTGGGGCTGGTGCTGGCGCTGGTGGGTTAAGTGTTGTGGGTGTCGGGGGTTTTTGGGGTTAAGGCTAAGCTGCTGCATCAAGTGTCATGCAATAAATATCACTCAAAACTTTCTTCTCTCCGGTCCATGTGTAGCGATAAAATGTATCTAATTTAAGATGTTTTTGCCGCCCGAGCAAGCTGCAATCCAAGCCAGCCATCCGAACTCTTTGCCAAACTGCGAGGAGCAGTAAACATTTTTAATTTGACAAAACTTTTTACCTTTGACCGCAGGTGGCTCGAGTGGGTGGTGCGGTGGGCTCCGACAGGCCACCGTTCCGGCAAACAATGTGAGGTCAATGCGGCAGACTGAAGTCTGAAGTCTGACATCTGATGGGGGGCGGGGGATCGGGGCACTGCAATAAAATGAAAATTTTCAAAATTGCTGCACAAGATTCTGGCCTTTCCCTTCGCCCAGCAGTGCTGCGAATGTGGCTGGTGCTGGGCATATATTTTATTTATTTTATTGAAGAAGATTTCTTTCTTTCTAAAAACAGAAGATATCTTTCAATGGTTTTAAAAACACCTTACAATGTGCCCAAGAGTAGGCAACAAAATAAATGCAGTGCGAAAGAGGTGTATATTTTTTCCTAGAGGTGGCCTTCTTTTTTTTGCTGCATACTTTTGGACATATTTAAAAGTTATTTAAAATTAATTTGGGATGAAAATGGAAATGTTCCCTTTAATGGATGTGAAAAAATATTATACAAATAAATGTCTTTACGTTATTACGTTATTTTTCTTGGTTTTTAATTTATATTTTAATATTTACAATTTACACATGTCACCTCCAAGTTCCATAACTAAATATCCAAAGTTTCTGTAAAGCCACGTCTGGCATCAATGTCCCTTGGATGTATCTGCATACGGACGCATGCAGCCTCCCTACCACGTCAAGTATGAAATTGTTGTGTTCACACTAAACTTAAGTAACTGAATTAAAATGCGGCTAATAGAGTAGTTGCAAACACATGGAGATTAAATGGGGACGGGGGATGGGCCAAGGGGTGCTGCAGGCGGCTGACGGAGTAAGATGACCAGATTAACTGACTGGTTTATGGCAATCCCTGGAACCGAATGACCCTCCCAGTGTGTGGGCGTGTGCGTGTTTCTGTCACTTGGCTTCTTCTTATTTTTTTTTTTTACTTTTCCCTCCGCCCCTGCTGACAGTTTCTACAGGTGGAAGACAGATGGCAACTGGGGTGGTGCCCGGTGGGTGGCCATCTGGCCAGCCGGATGTCTGAATGTCTTTGATGGACAGGCCAAGGAATCTCTGGTTTTGATAGGTTGGCCCATTACTACCGAGGAATTTTCATGCGGAGTAAACCAGGTTTTTGCGGCAGTAATGGTAGTTTCAAAGGATGCACTCTCTGGGGTACTTAAACATTTGCATTAAAAGGACTTTAAGGTGGGCCGTAATTAAAGTATATCAGGCAGGTTACTTAGTTTATTACGTTTTGGAAAATGCTAACTTATTTAAAAGAGAAAATACCACACTTAGTTTTATTACCTGTCGTTAAATGTAATCTTTCATTTTTTCCTTAATCATTCTGCCAGTTATTTTAGCGATTTTCCGCATTATGGCATGTCAATCAAGTCCAGGAGTTTTCAACTGCAATTGCGCGTATCAAAAATGAGTGAGAACTAAAAGCAAAAGTGCGGGATGGCCTGCCAAGATGGGTTGGCTGTCGTGTATAATGAAATAAAAGTGAAAGCAAATCTGCGCAGGGAATGCAAATTAAAGTGCAAATTGAAATCGAAATGACAGATCTCAGCCAGCCTACCCCAGAGTCCCGAGCTCCTGCTCCGCGACATCATCATCCCCAGCCTCATCCTTATCCTTATCGCTCTCCTCATCATCAGCATGCTGGGGTACTCGGATCGTAAAGTGGGCGACCCTCCACATTCGAAATTCTCCCCTCTTTTCCTTAGAGAAAACAATGCATATGCATTGTCAGCGGAAAACCGGCGAGGGGAGGTCCTCGCAAAGCCTGCGAGACAGATGCACTATAAAAATGAAGAAATTATATAGCATACTTATGGGCGACGCAGCACGTGCACCTCAAGAGTGGATTGCGCTGAAGGGTGGATTTTGAGAAATCTAGGAAGAGGACGCTCAGTGAATTTTTTAATACTCTGATTTTTATAACGACTCTACCCAAAAATAAGGATTTATTTACTGTCATTGGAGGAAATAAATGTTTCCTAAATATTTTTAAATATATTAAAATTCTCTGGCTTTTGATGAAAGTAATAAATAGGATAAAATACAGACATTTTTATAAGTTAAAAATATGAATATGGCAATAAATAATAGTAAAATAAATATGGCAAATCATTAATTCTAAATTACAAATAAATATATATATTTTTTGAAAACGAGTTTTAAAAATGGTGTTCAATGTTCCTTTACATTTTTTACTCATTTCAAATAAAAATAAATATTAAATATTATCTAAGCATATACATATTTTAGTGAACAATAATGTATAAATAATATTTTAAAATTTGTACATCCAACTTTTCATTTAAATTTAAAATCACTTACTCAAAAGGTTGCTTAATTTTGGCTTTTATATTTAATCCAAGAGAACTCAGCACTAAATCGAAATAAATAAATGTAAAATAAATGTAATAATTCCAATTAATTAATTTAAGCTACTTAATGAGTTAGTGAAGGCATTAATTTTCGGCATTTGCTAGCATTTTCGAGGGAAACTTAATGAAAAATCTCCGTTGGCGCTGAGCAGAAATTCCAATAAACCCACCTGAAGCATAAAAGACAGTTCGTAAAACTTGTGAAAAGTTTCGAAAAAAGAATTTAAAAAACGCTCCTTTTTGCCATGCCATTTTTGTGGACCTGCTTAGTTTTATTGCGTATACGCAACGTCGGCGAATGCGGCGTATACGTAATCTGGCACAATGTGAATAATCTCTGTTGGCCATTAGGGCAGCCAACAAGTTTTGCTTTTGGCCTTGTAGGGGTGTGCACGAGTGTGTGTGTGTGTGCAATACAGGCACAGGTGCCTCAGTGTGTGTGTGTGGGGAAAGAGAAAGTTAAATTAAAAAAATGTCAAATTGCATACATTTAGGAGCTAATGAAATAAGTTAAGCGACAACAACAACTGCGAGCGTTGCCTGGTGCTGAGTACTGCGTTAAGTACCTCAGTGTGCGTGAGTGTGCCAGTGTGTGTGTGCCCGTGCATGTGTGTGTGTGTGTGCATTGCAATTTGAATTAATTTGACTTTTTTATGAACTTTAAGTATGCCAACAGCAGCCCAAAGCTAAGCTATGCTCCTGTTTTCCCAGGTCCTTGTTGTTGCAAGTGTTGTAGCTGCTGCCGCCGCTGTTGTTGTTGTTCTGGTTGTTGTTCTAGTTGTTGTTCTGGTTGTTGTTCCAGTTGTTGTCCTTGTTGTTGCCGCTGCCGCTGCCACTGCAGCTGTTTGGTTGCTGTAAGCTTGTGGCCTGTGCTGCACAGCACGGGCGAGTGTGTGTGTTTGTTGGCCACGTCGAGCGTTGATGAGATGCCAGTTGAGTTAATCAGGAAAACATGGTGAGCCAAAGGCGCCGACAGAGACAGACATGCCCGGTGCCGCCAGTGGGACAGGGAGGCAGCTATATATAAAGCAAAAAAGAAGGGGGGAGGGGCGGATGAAAATGGATATGGAAAACATCCTTCAAGGCAGCCCCCGGCAGGCTCCTTCCGCTGGCCACTTAAAAAATCATAATCATAACCAATTATGATTAAGCCAGATGAGCCCAGTGGCTGGCTCCGGCCTTTGGACACTAATAAATACTTGGCAAGCAAAAGGAAATTGGGTAAAGGTGGCTTGGAGGCGAAGAAATTAGTAATCTAGTTATACAGACCAATGGAATATTCCCTGGGAGGTATTTATAGGAATTTAATAATTTGGAGTATAGCATAGACTATATTTAGATTTTTTAATAAAATTTAATGCTTTGATTAATTTATTATTCACATTTTAATACAAATTATATTTCTTTTTGTAAATCATTTTTAAATTCAAAAATTACATTATATTATATAAATGTATTTAATGTATTTAGGGCTAAAAATGGGATTCAGATTTTAGCCAAAAATTCGATTTTTCTTCCCGGTTTTTTAATCGTAGTTCAGCCAAATCAAGGCCTACAGCAAAAAGAGCAGCTAGCTTAATGTGCTAACGATCCCCATAACTTCGAGGAACATTAATTTTTTGACCCATTTTCGCATTTTTTTAATTCATAATTTTTTTTGCAAAAAATGTGAAAATTTAAAAATTTTCAGGTTTGAATGCCAATCGATTGGAAATCAAACAACGAGCTCAACGAGGTATGGCATTCATAATTCTGACTACTATTTTTCATTTGGCTGCCAAAAATCTGAATATTTAGGGCGAAAAATGGGACTCAGATGTATGTTAAAAATGTTAAAATACTTTATTCAAATTTTTGTCAAAAAATTCGAAAAATATCTACTAGTGAACTGTATCTTCAAGTACGTGGGCTCGCCCCATCTTGCCATCCGAAGCATTCCAGATATCCCCGTGACAGGTGCGATTACACACGTTTATCGAACCGAAACCGATTTCCTCGAGCCGGGCCAACGTCTTGCTGGCCATCCGCCGTTCCTGGATGCGGCCAACTGTCCGCGTCCATCATCTATCTATCAAAGTATCTATTTATCTTTCGTATCTTTCTATCTGCTTAACTGCGTCATCATCATCGGCCTGATGGGCACACACGCACACACACGCGCGCCGTTGGCTGTGTGTGTATGTGCGCCTTTCTCCCACTCCCACTTCCACTTCCTTTCCACTTCCCTTTCACTTCCGTTCGTTGTCTTGAGCTTCCTGCGAGGCAGCCTGCTGTTGTTGTTGCTGCTGCTGTCGATGGCGTTGATTGCTGTTGACTTTGATTTTTGCAATCTGCTTTCGATTTATTTTATATTTCTTCCAGGTCACTGACATTTCTGTGTGTGCAATGTCCAGTGTCCTTCGTCCTTGGCGCCTTGTGCTCCTCCTCCTCCTCCTCCTCCTCCTCCACCCCCCACTTTCTCCTCCATCACCCACACATGTCCATCATCGTCATCTTTTTTCCTCTCCTCGAGATCATGCAGCTTCCCATTGCTTTTGATTTCTAATTTGGTTCATTGGCTCTGGGCATGTCCTTGTCTGGTCCTGTATCTCTATCACCACCTCCTACTCTTTTCCCCGATTTTCCCCAGCTTTCCCCCCCGCATTTTTCACCCCCTCGGCCCGACCCGCCCACATCTCATTGTTGTTTCTGCATGAAATTTGAGTAAATAGCTAAAGCAAAGCGAAATATGTCGACACATGCGGGCAGCTTTCCATTGTGGCTGAGTGTGGGTGTGTTTTGGCTGGCATGTGTGCGAGTGTGAGTGTGTGCGATTGCGGTGTGTGCGTGTGTGAGTGGGGCTGGAAATGCACATTTTGGTGCCCGCATTTTTCAGGCACCAAGTGTTTCGATTTGGCATGGTTAATTTCCAAACAGTTTTCATTTCACCAATCGTTTTCTGGAAAGTGCTTCTCTTATATCACAAGCTTTTTATTAATATTTGTTAAACAAAAAATAATCTAGCATTAGTTAATAAATTTTGTAAATTACCATTACTTTCATTTGGAAGACAAAACTTGGGTAATTAATTTTTTATTCACTGTCAATCACTTAAAAAATAGAAATTAAATGAAGTAGATATTTTAAATTGCTAACAAAAATTCATTTAAAAATCATTTAACTTATATTTTGTAAATCAGTTCCAAGGAATTTATTTCTATAATATTTACCTTAACAAATAAATAACTTTGCTTAACCAAGAATTACTTCTAAGCAATTGCACTTTTCCTTAAGTATTAAAATTAAAAATGAAGCTCTTAGTTGTTGTTGTGAGAGAAATTGATCCAGTTAAGGCCATTACTTACCATATATATTTTTTTGTAAATGTGAATTTATCTACTTGATTACAATCAATTAATAGAAATGCTGGCCAACAATTTCCTGATATTCCACATAAATTTTCCCCCCGTTTTTTCGCCGCCAATCAATCAAGTCAGCTGGGTATTCAAAATTCGCTTAAACAAAAAATGAAAATGTCAGAGTTTTTAGCCCGGCTCGCAGTGTTCTTTTTCTGGCTCAGTTTGGGTGTAGAACTCGTTATTGTTTCGCCTGATGGATGCCATGACAAGGTTTTCATAACTTTTTACAGCATGCAGAAACGATGCCAAATATTCTCTAACCCCGTCCCTGGGATTTTTCCACTTTCCACTTTCCACGCCCGCCGCCCTCGCCAGAGCCCTTTTTTTTTTTTTGGAAAACTCTTTTATTTCGGCTGCCAATCAGTAGAGCAACGAAAATGTGACCCCGAAAATAGAACGAAAACAAAGAAAAAAGCATGTATGCGGGCGGAGGGGAAAGTGATGTGTGTTTTTGGCATTAATATAAAACGCAATCAAAATCAAATCAAATGAAAATCGTTCGACTTGTTTTTGTGTGTGTTGACAAGTTCATTATGTTTGCATTGCTTTTCGGTTAGAGTTAGAGTCGCCCCCCTTTGTTTGTCCACCGATATGACCAATAATCAATGGCCAACACACATGTGCACACGGGGAGGCTGAGGCGAGCACAAACAAATGCTTGGGCGCACATTAAAAGCGACTTGGGCCAGCCGCAAATTGAACTAATTTGATGTGTGAACAACGGCCAAAAAGGAGCAGGGGTGTCCTTCGGCTTGGCCCAGTGTACTGCCATTGATGAGCCCCAGCCTGATGGAAGGCACTCCCCGAGTACACACAGCTCGCACCGAGACGATAGCACTACTTTCGCGATTTTCAAGGACCCAAACGTAATGATAACTTAATCAGAAAAATACTAAGTCAATTAAATTAATAAATCAGGAATGGAAAATGAAAGACATCTATTTGAGATGTATTACCCACTTGTCTGAATTTTAGGTATAATACTTTCACATTTTCCATACTTTTTAATACCTTGAGTGGAAAAATATAATGTGTTTTTGACGATCAAAATGAAAGTCCCAACCAACTGTTACTTTCAAGGATGTCTATATTTTCACCTACCTATAGTGCTTAGTATTTTTTAAATTAATAATATATTATATAGTATATTGCTCCTTAGTTATCTACAAAACATAAGCCATGAACCCACAAATTCACTATTATTTTGACTTCATCTGTAAACACATACACATTTACTGATTGACAGGCCTGAGAAATGGTTTTCGGGGCTGGCCAAGGAAAACACAGACACGAATTCCTTGAATGGCCAGAGATCCGAATCCATATCGCAATTCCCTGTGTTATGATTTCGTGATACATATACCGCATTAATTCAATTTGATGTGGAAGTCTGCTCTCCGAATTTCCCCTGAATTTCGATAAACTGACCGGCCAGCCAGCTTCTGCTACTTAATATGGATTCCATCTGTCTACGAATTAGTTAGAGCGACTTGGTCACCTAACGAAGCTGCTCGGTTTTAATAACAAAAACAATTTGTTTATCAAAAGTCTTGAAGCAACTGACTGCACTGCAAATCCTCAAGCCGAGGCTACATTGCTACATGAGTCAAGGATGAAGGAGACTTTAAGGCGAGAGTATTGCAATGGTAAATTGTGGGATTAGCCAGGGACTTGTTAACAATGTTTTGCCGTTGAGGCTTTGAGTTATCAGCAAATGTGTGAGCAAATTCTATATTGATTGGGGCTTTGTTCCCCCGAGGGGCTTTGCTACGTCTGCATTTATTTTGGAAGTATTCAAACTGTAAATCGCAAAATAACTGTTTATAATACGAAGAAATAAGATTATAACAATATAAATCAAAAGAATTTTTGAGAATTAATCAACACAAAAGAAGAGCAAATGGCAGCTTCGACTAATTAAATACCCCCAACCTTCCTCGAATTAACTCCACAAATACTCCTAAATGAAACCAAGTAGCTGCGCTTTTGGGTCTGAAACAAAATGTATTCATCATTCGAACAAACGCTGAGTTATTTGCAATTTTTCCTGCTGGCTCCCAATTAAATTAGCATACAATCAATCGAATACATTTAGTATTCATACGTCGGGTGTGCGTGTGCTTGTTCGATCGAATGCCCATCGTTCAGATATATATATATATGGATATATATATACAGGCATCACAATGAGTTATCCTTACGCTCATTACATTTGGATTAACATGTTAATAATGCCAGTGGGCAGGATGCCATACTCTACCGAAAGATGGGCTGTCTTTGTGGGTAGTATGTAAATGCGGGTCCTGCTCCACTTGGGATAACCCCTACATCCTACTCAACCTGACTGCTGCTATCCTACGCACTTGACTGAATAATTTAACAAATGCATTTTGGTCCGGACCCCGAATGAGATGGCAAATCGATGTTTGGCATTGATAGTTGGAGTGTTATAATTGTATGTTTGACAATCTTCATAACTGTCAATTAGATTGCCATATTGCCGATGCCAATGCCGATGCCGATGCCGATGCCGATGCCGTACCAAGTTGGCAAGTTGGGCCACCGTCAGCCCCGGCTAATGTAATTGTTTAACACACTGCTGGGCATTATTATAAACAAATGCCTGTCTGGGCGGATAGACAGACGGTGGGGGACACTGCAGCACGATTGCCTTGATTTTATTGACTGCACTGCGAATGCGGTGGCCATCCTCTTAGCCAGCTTATTTACATATGTGCCAGGTTTTCCATCCGATCCATCCTGTCCCATCCCAAAGGGCCAGCTATTTTGATTTATGGCAGCAAATTGTGCTTTGGACTTTTTGAGTAGCTCAAGTGCTGCAGTGGATATGTAGCCGTATCTGTATCTATATCTGTGCCAAATTCGAAATACCTCTTGAGAGAGCCGTATTAGTATTTAATTGAAGGATTGCCAGGCCTTTGAGGGGAATTAGTCTTGGTAATCGAACATTGTTTTCAAATTGCTTGCTTCATTACCAGCCAGCCTAGTAAATAATTTAACTTTTAATTACTCGAAAGCAGACATTAACTGGAATTAGATTAGATTTTAAATGGTGATATTATTGTGTACAAAGATAAATTCCAACCTTTACTTAAGTCATATGTAAGCTTAAAACGGACTTCACTTCAAAAATACGCATAAGAAGAAGTAGACTTAGGTCAAACCCCTAAAATATATATTTATTTAAGATAAGTGAAACTTTTTTCCCTCTTGCGTTGAACTTTCTTTGTTATCCGACCTAACTCTTGGCCTCTTTTCCTCTTTCCGGGCTGAGATGCCGGGGCAGGTGACTCGAAAACGCAGTTAGCCCGCCTCAAAGTTACTTTGCATTCTGTTTTTCGGGCAGGACAATAGATGATGATGTCGCACTCGTCCTTTGGCCGCTCGTCAATGTCGCCCCTTGATGGCCGGCAATGCAATTTGGCCAAGGAAAGTGGTTGGGAAGGATGCCGGGGCTGGAAATACGCAGAACACAAAATGCTAACTGCTGGCTTCTCACAATCGCTGGCATAATGCATAATTATACAATGGACCACGACGCCAAGGACGATCCAAATGAAGCGAGCTTCAGGGTCCTTATCAGGACATCCGCTCTCAGCGATTTTTAATTGCTATTGTTACAGTTTATTGTTTTATTATAAAGGCCAAGTGAATGAATAGACAGAGAGATGGCTGGGGAAAGCCCGAAAGTGTGAGGGAGAATGGTCACGAAAAAATTTCCATTTAATTTCTTTTGTCGCTCCAGCCGGCGTTTTTGGTTTCATTTTCGTTGCGTTTTCTATTTAGCTTTTTCTTTCTTTTTTTTTATTTAAATAAATAAGCCAACAATTAGCTGAACGAGGATAAGAAACTTCTGGCCAGCCATAATGGCAAGAAGTCGCAAATTAATTATGTAATGTCAGCAAGTGGTCTTGCAGTTGGCGTGCATTCAATTTATGGTAATTTGCATTTGGAGAATGTGCTCACAGATGTGTTAACGAAAGTCTTAAGGTACTGAATTAAGGCTGCATATTTAATGTAGTGGGAATGAAGGCTTAAATATGATTGATGGTATTTTTAAAGCTTTCTGGGGATTTAGTATTTAGTAATTTGTTTGTACCTTAATATTGAATATGGTGAAGTATATGAAAGGAAATAGGGCTTTAAAGAAAACCGAAAAGATCTTTAAGATTTAAAGATTACTCCCTTTTTTGTAAATGTATAATGTTATATGCGAAAAAATGGTCAATACTAAATATACCGAATAATAAATATACTAAATAATAATTTTTATTTTATGGTAATACTAAATATACTAAATAAATATTTTGAAAACGTACCGAAATATTAGGGAATTGGTTGATTAAATTTAAATAAGGACTTAAAAAAATCGGGTATTTTGACTCTCATTCATTACTTTTATAGCAACCTATTTGCTAAATAAGATTAAATACCCATCATCGATTAAAATATTAAAGCTTTCACAAAACTATAGCAAATTTCCAGGGAACTGCTTTGGTTATCCCAAAGTCCTGCCCATTCAATGTAACAATGCCCTCGAGCCCTGCAGCTCCTTCAGATGACAAAAACATCAAATTAATATGCACTTTTCCAGCACTTGATCCTGTGGAGTGCGTGATGGAAGGCCGGACACACAGGCAGCTGGGCGGCGAGTATATCCTTTATGGAAAATAGAAGCCCCCGGCGGCAGAGTGCGCAAAAAAAAAGGGGGAGGGGAGCGGAAAAGGAATTTGTATACAAATATGGCGAACAAATATAGTTGGAATGAAACAGCAGAGTGCACTTGAAGGGCACTGGAGAGAAGGAGGGCCGAAAAACACGGGCATAAGTGCCAGAGGTCCTGCGAACAAGGACGACGACGACTGCGACGACGACGATGCCACTACAATAATCATAAAAGCGCAAAGCAACAGCTACGGCAACTCCACAGCACTCTCCACGCCCTGCCACACGGCACATGTGCTCCTCGGGATCCTGGGGAGTCGGGGCGGAAATAATGTATTAATCCTGTTGAGGCCATATTTTTTATTGGCATCCCCCTGGCCCCCAGCCCCTGGCCGCACCGCCGTGCGTATGCGTAATTTGCATTAGCAATCGCTGTCAGCCCAGTGCCACGCCCACTTTCGCCTTTCGGCCAGGTGATAAACCGCATTCTTATTATAACACCACAAAGAACCAAAACGTAGCAAATGTGCACGTACTTATGGATAAAGTACACCTGGAATAATATCTAGTATGTGGGAAAATGTTCTTAATATTTGAAAGTTTTTAGTGTGAAAAGTAATTTTTTAATAGAATACATTAGGAAGTGTATTCATTTTTATTACATATTGTTTGATTATTATTACTATGTAAAAATAAAATTTTTTAAAATAATCTTAGAATTTCCCATGGATTAAATTATTATATATAGTTTATAAAGCTATTTACTTAAAACTGAAAACCAACGCACATTTAAGCCCACTTAAATGTTTCTAATAAAATTTCTTCGCCATCTTTCCATTGAAAAACCTTTTGGTTTAGCTTTAAAATCTCTTTCGTTTTGCGCTGCATTTTCCCTCTGTGTTGATATAAATGTATTAAAATATATGTTGTACAACCGACAAGGACAATTTAAAGCCTTTCATAAATATTACTGCTTCGGCGGCAACGCGTCGCGTAATTATTATTACGCATACGCCCCGTTGCCCGGCGGCCCGAAGCGTAATTCAGCGTTAAGCACGGTGGTCAACGGATGGCAGGAACTGCGAACGGAAATAATTGTTATGCAATTTAAATTATTCCCTATTTAAATTTGCCCGCATTATTAACGCACACAGAAAGTGCTGTCACGAGAAGGCCCACTGACATTTACTTCGATTTAAAATGTACAGGCTTTGCACGTTTAATGCAGTTCTTTCATGGAATTAATATGGTTATTATTTCAATGAGGTAAATGGAATACTAAAAGCATGCTCTTGGAAATAAACACATTTTTTAAAGGAAGTTATTTGTTTATAAAAAAAAATTGTTTATAAATAGTAACAGCAATTGGTTGAAATCAGAGGAAAGTTTGGTAATTTAATATATGGCATTAAATATTTTTAAAATAGAAATGTAATTTAAAAAAATAAATTGATATAAATATGAAAAGCTTTCCTAATAAATGCACGAAGCCTTGATGATTTTTTTAAAATTTTCCATAAGGCCCATAAAATATTTTAAGAAAAACTTTAAATTTGCAAATAAATTTCGCTCCACTGTTGACCAAGGCTGACCAAGAGCAGTTTCCTGGGCGGTCTTAGCCAGGGGCGGGGAAGGGGTGCCAAAGGGGGCGGAAGAGGGGCAGGAAGGTACATGACGCTGGCGACAATTATGCGCATGTTGGCGGCTTAAGCAGCCATTATTCCTGCTGCCTCACTTAGCCATTCTCTTTAGGCCCCCCCGCCCCTCAGCCATTTCCCATTTTCCGACATTTTCCGACCACCCCCCCCCCCACCATTTTTTCCCCTAATTTCCCGCCGTCTTTCGCAGGACTTGCACTTCCATTGTTACCGCTTGCTTTTTCATAAATTTAAATACAAAACATATTAAGTTTTATAGCCCGGGAGGGTTAAGTTGTTCGCTGTCCCCGGCGCTTAACCCCCTGTCGCCCATGTCTGCATATGTTTGAAATCCAGCTGAGAATTTACTAACTCCGGCATGTGTAGCGGCGAACTGCATTAGAGGAGCGGCGCAGGGAGGTAGCTGGAAAAAGAGGAAAGGGGGGGCCACAGCAATTGCCGGGTAACGTTAAGCACTCGAAGAGCTTCCGAGGAAAAACGCTTAGCAAACAATTTGAGCAGCAGATCCTGAAAATGAATGAAAATTGGAACGGAAAAAGGGAAAATGCAGTGGCGCCGGGGGCGGAACTTCCTGGGGGGGAGTGCCGTTAAATGAGTGGAATGAAATCATATTAATATCCGCATGAGTTACTATTATGGCCGGGATCACGGGGGCTGCTCAAGTTCACACAGTTCATCATGGGTTAAGGCTGGCTATCTGATTTAAAATATTACATTTGTGCAAATGAGTTTATTGCATTTTGTTGTTTATTTTGTTAAAGAGCATTGCCTTATAATTAAATACAATTTTATCTGCAATTTTTAGTTTGAATTTATCTTTTTCAGCATATTTTTAAGTCTACCTAGTGCGATTTTATATAAATCTATATATTTTTATTCATTTTCTTGGCTTATATATTTCAACCTGAGTACTCAGTTTTTTCCCATTTGATGTTTTTTTTTTGCGATCGCATGTTTTTCCTACCAACTGCTCTTGGATTGCAGCTATTTTCTTTGAGTCTGCGCTGGTTCCCCTCGGTGGCTGAATGATATCGGAATAAATGCACAGCCCGAGATGCATTTAAAGACGACTTAGCCCCCACCTTAACCCCTCGCTGCCGTTCCTCCGGCTGCTTCTTATGAAAATTTCGTTGGGTTTTCCTTTCACACGCAAACGGAACCAGAAATATCAAGTGAAATTGCATTGCATTTCCCTCGTGTGTGTGGCTCTGTGTGTGTGGTGTGTGTGTGCGCGCGCGTGTGTGTGTGCGCGCGTGTGTGTGTGCGTGCGTATCTGTGTGTTTGGCATAAATACAGTTTACTAAAATTGAATTCATTATGCTGAAAATACAAAAACAGACAGACCGAAAGACATGGCAGGAGCACACAGCAGTCGCCCCACATAAACCATGCGAGATAAATATATATCTATCGATGAACCTCCATCTATATGCGAATATAATATATAATGGAGTCAAAAGCAAAATATAGCCATGCATAAATAACGGATAGAGAGCCCCATATATATAAGCTTGTACGACTGCGTATATAGCTGGCAGTCTATGTGTCTCGCAAACAAGTTTATCCGTTTCTATATCTATTTGTTTATCTTTATGTGGGGCCTTCTATATAGTCACGGGACACAGGGAATAATTTCAAATATAATTATTATTAAATATCAGAGTCTAAATATTTTTAAAGAACAGATCCGGATATTTCTTTTAAGACGGTTCCCAAACTTGTGTTTTATGTGCTTAATATTTTGAGAAAAAATTCCAGGTAGTTTTGAAATTCTTGCAGTGCAGCATATAAATACACATAATGCTCCAAAAATGTGTAGGAAATAAAGGAAAAAATAAAAAACACGAAACACGCAGAAAAGAACTGAGAGCGGCTATGAAAGGCGACTGCCATTGCAATGGCCCCATTTTGAATGCGACGCCATTTTTGTTTGGCTTTCGGCGCCCACTGTCATTGATTTACTATCCATGCTCTTCCCCTTCTCCAGCGTTTCTCCCTCGCACAGCAGTTCCTCGTCCGCCCAAGCTAGCCATTAACTAAATTGATTTGTTTTCAAATAAAAATACACATAACCGGACAAAAAACGGTCACCCCTCGGCAGCTCAAAAAATAAAAAAAAAGGGGGGGTGAAAAAAAGCAAAATATAACCCGCTGCATTGCCAATGGAAAACTATCGAGGGGCCAATGCAATCCCTCCTTCAGATAAGAGCTCCTCTGAAAGCGTTCGTAAAAACTAACAGTATGGATATCGGGGCGACCATGTCGACGCTTTTTACGACTCTTACCCGCATGAAAGCCCCTAAAATTACATCATTTCGAAATGGATTTGCATGGATCGACTGCGTGTTTTAGTTCGACTGATGCGATTCTCCCCCTTTACTTCTTTAAGGCAGAAAATTAATTAAATACACAAGTGGCAGCTGAGAGTACAGGAGATAGCTAATCGAGGTGTGACCAAAGCTGCAGTGCATTCATTACCAGTAAGTTGTTGGCATGGTCACATTGAAAAATCACTTATCACTTGGTCTCCCCCATTCTTTTTGGGCTTGTCTTCTTGTCGCATTTCATTAATTTAACTGCACAAATGCAGTGCACTCCCTCTGGTTTTCCCACCCCTTATCCCCTTACCCCCTGTTTTCCCTAATTTTCCCCTCTGCCCACCCGCCTTTCACCAGCTTGCTTGTAAACACTTTACTAAAGAGTTCATTTCCGTTTGCCGTTTCGCAAGCCAACAAAAAAAGCGAAAGAAACGAGTAAAGTCCGGGGAATAAAGAATGAAAAGTGAAGACAGAGGAGGGTGTGTGTGTGTGCGAGGCGGTGGCGGGGCAGCGGCGTGGCATGCTTAGTTAGCTTCGACCCCTTGACCACAGAGCCCCTGGATCCAGCATCCTGAGTCCCAAATCCTGCGTCCTGCATCCTGCATCCTGGTCATCAGCCCGTCTCCGGTTCGTCGGGGGCTCGAGATATTTAAAAATTCTTTTGTCCTCGCTCCTTGGTCTTAGTGGTTGCCGCATTTTCATTTAGTTTGCATTATGTTTTAAATTGTCGCACTTGGCGCAGGACAACACTCATTCGCACAGGCACTGCAAAGAAAAACTTAAAAAATAAATTAGATTCCTATAAGAAATTATTTTAACATTTTTAAATATTTTAATATAATAATTATAATTACAAATTATTAATTGCAAAGTGCAGGCTTATTTTTTAAGACTAAAAAAAATAAACTAAATAGAAATTAAAAAAATAGTTTACTTTTTCATTTTTTTTAAAATTTAGAATTAGCTTTTAAGATATTCACTCATAACTAAAATAAAATGAACTTAATTTTTTTTTAATTATTTTTTTATAGTTATTGTTTTTTCTTAAGTGTACGGCCTCAAAGACACATACTTAATGAGCTAGAGCAGAACGTGTTGCACTTCTTTCCCCATCTGAGTGTGCTGGTTTGTGTGTGTGTGGTCGAGGGGGGGCAGACAGCCCCTCTTCACCCCTGACCCCCTTTCCTACCCCTTTACCCTCCCCCCGCCCAACCCCCCAGAGGCCCACCCTTCGGAGGCAATGCAGACATCATGACCAAACAACTTTCATTTGCTTACACAGGATTTTCAACGAGAATCCTTGTCGGGTTGACAAAAGAGTCTTCCTCGGTTTTCCGCCTTCCTACATTCTATATTTATTTTGGCTTTTTCTTTGGTCGAAATCAGTTGCGGCTTTCACGGCAGTCAGCTAGTGAATGTGTGGCCGCTGGGCTGGAAAAAATATTAATTGCAGTTGTCGATGGGGGAATAAAATCAAAATAGATCAAATGGAAGTAGTAAGGGGATTACGAATCAAAATTCTGGTTGGTCAAAAATTTATAAGAAGAAAAAGATAGGGCATTTTCTAGCTAAAAACTTTTTCTGATTTTTGGAAAGTAAATAGAAAAATATTTTCGAAATTGTGCCTTTAATAAATAAATGTCTGGTTCAGTTTTTCAAGTATATTTTAATCATACAAGAATCACCTCGAATATGTTTTTTTTCTGTATCTTATGCTGTACGTTTTCCTTTAGTTTTCCCTGATTTTCCCGCTCTCCATATTTTCCCATCCGCCAGTTCATTAGCCCTAGCCGGCTTAGAAATGTTCTAAAAAATTAACGCCGTTTCCAGGTGCTCAAAACAGAAGTGGAAAAATATTCGCTGATTCAGAGCCAAAAAATAAACAAGAAAAGGAAATTGCAAGGGGAAAAGCGCGGGAAAACTCATGGAAAATATATGCTGGAAAAGGGGGAAAACGAGAAGAAACACTGGTAGGCAAATTCAAGGGTCTCTCGCACCTTGAGCCCGACTTCAGCAGCCTCTAGTTGGGCTATATGTGTCATGAGCCATTTAAGCTCATTACGGGCATCAATTTGGGCTGGGGGGAAAAGCGTGGGAAGGCGGGGAAGGCTGCGGGGGAAAAGCCCCCGAGATGGCTGCGGAAAAAACGATGCCTCGAAACCTTAAGTGCTTGCCACTTGCTGCTGAGCCATCTGAGGAAGTGGTATATTGTTAATTTAAGGCCACCTACTACTCCGCGCTCTTATTTTTTCTGCGAATTCAGCGAGCTTTGCATTTTGCGCGGTTTCCCTTTTTTATGAGTCGCTTTCATTAGCCGACCAGGTGACACCGATTTTTCCCAGTTCGCGCAATTAAATTCAATTTTTCCGCTGAACTCTCTTCACATGCACAGCTATGTTTTAAATATATGCAAAGGTCTTTTGGAAAATGCACTTAAAAATTTTTAGATTTCAAAAAAATTAAAAAGTTAATGTTAATCCTTAAAGCCCCCTACTTACAATAAAAAACAAACTAAAATACATTTAAATAAACTTGGCAACTACTCTTTTGACCACTGCTGTAGTTATATATTTCAAAAGATATGTGGGTATTTTCGGTCATGTAAGAAGGAATAAGAAATTGAAATCCATAAAGCGCAGCAGCCATAACAATGCTGGAAAAAAAAAATAATAAAGGATGGTGGAAAACTGAGGAGGAGGAAAGAAAAACGCGAAATGAATTTCACTTGAAATGTGAAAACATAAAAATTGTTTATGACTTCCGCTACGCTGCCTGCATCTGTCTGTCTTTGTCTGCGGCTCGGAAAAGGGTGGGTAAGTGCGGGAAAAGTCGAGGAAAAGTCGGGTCGGACTGCCTTATCAATTGGCGGCACTATCGGGAAAAGTTTCTGGGTTAAAGTCTGCAAGTTGCATCAAAAAGTAAGGAGATCCTTTGGCTCCCACGAAAATGCTGAAAACAACTGAAGGAAAAGACACACTGATAAAAAAAGGTTACGACTTTTGCTTAAAAATAATACTTAGCTTAAGAATTCTTTATTTCGATTTCAAAAGGCATTATTGTTTTTAAGAAGAAAGTATAATATTTTAAGCATATGTTGCTAGCATCAAATCGATTTAAAAAGTTGGAAATAAAATTATTAAATACAAATATACGTTAATTTTAAAATGCAGCTATTTATTCTTAATATTCCATATTTTGTCAGTGAAGGAAAATTGAGAAGGGTTGCCCTGAATGCTCAAAAAAAAGAAATTAAAAGGAAAAAACAAGCTTTCAGTTTAAAATGCAAGCAGTATACATTTACCTTTATAAAAAATATTTTTAAATTCACCACAATTTTTTTTAATTAAGTATTATGTATTTAAGAAATTTCTTGTATTTTATATAAAACATTGTTTAATATTATACATATTTACAACCGTGTTTTTCATTTCCACTTTTAATCAACTGATCAACTCGCACAATAGAATCCTCTTCCCGTGGACGCTGGCATTGCAGGTGGCGGTGGCCAAACAGGCATTCGCACACTCACCTGCCATCAGGTGGGATGCATTGCATTCTGGACTCTGGGCCCTGGATTCTGGCGGGGATTCCCCGCTCACCTGGCTCCTTCCTCCACTCCATCGAGCGTTCTTTCGGTTCGTTCCGGCTTATTGCAATTTGCAGCGCTGAATGTTTCATCGAAGGTTCGCACGGCGGTTGGTTTCTCGACACGGAAGAAAATGTTGGTCACTGAAAATTAAAAAAAAAATATGTATTTATATTGCGATTCAATTTATAATTATAACAAATATTAAGTAATTTTAGTTGATATGATAAATGCTATTATTTTTGGTAGTATTACAATTAAATAACCAAAGCAATAAAATACAAGTCACTTTTTTTATAGTTAGTTTTTTTATTTTTTATTTAAATTAATTTATTAATTTAATTAATTATTAAACTTAATAGAAAATGGAAGAATATAACTAAAAATATAGCTATATATATATATATATATATAGATTGTTGTAATTTCGGGCTTAAAATGCTATAAATTTCTTTCAGTGCTCCCAGTGGGCGGTATTCCGGTGGGTGGCGCTGCATTTAGGTGGTGCCCCGGTAGGTGGCGCTGCGTTGCTCGAATACGCGACAGTGCAGCGTCCCTTGCCATTCGCTTTTAGCCAAAAATAGCCGCATGCAATTGATTACAGCAAACGAATGAATGGCGGAGCAAACGGCAAGCCGGAAAACAGTGGGAAAGCTGGGGGAAAATGCGGAAAATGGTTGCCAATGGAAGAGGCGGGAAAGTGGTGCAGCCAGTCCGTGTATTCGATATTTGAATGGAGGATGCTGCGAATTAAAATCGAAATAATGCACCGCAGCTCTTTCAGCGGCCCCATAAAAGATGTCTGCCCGAGAAATTGCTTCAGCAAACCAAAAAGATTTCCCATACACTCGGAGTATCACTTGGCAGTATTTTATATGTTTTACAATATTATTTTATAACTACATAATGTTCTTTACAAGTTAAAAGTATGTTACACATTTCTATCAACCATACACTTTGCCAAATGCCAAACCATTTTTGTTATTAACATTGTATTTTCTAGTTATTAAAAGCATGCGGTTATGGCAACATAACCCATTCATTGGCCATTGGAATTCAGAGGGCCACTCGTAGAACTTGTGTCGCCCACCTCGATTTAATTAAATCTGCATAAAAGCCCGCATAAGTGCATATAAACAAATGGAAATAAAAAAATATTGAAAATCCCGGAAATGCCAGCCAGAATTAATCAAAGCGGGTTTTTCGCAACAAATTGTTAATAATTCGCAGTCACAATTAAAATACTCATGTGAGTGTGTGGGTACTGGCTTGCCTGTGTGAATGGGTATCATTTTAAGCGATTGCCATTCAAAGCATCTCAATTTGGAGCCATAAAAAGCGCCCCAAGACGACGGAGACTGCAGAACACTTTAATCGCCCAGCGGAAACGGAAGTCGTGCTGCGCCTGTGTGTGTGTGTGTGTGTGAGCAGCACACTTAACCCATGTCAGCCAGCGGTAATTAAGATCGATTATACGCCTTCCTGAATCGCAGCTTGAATCATCATCCAATAAGTATTTCACCACTACTTACACTCCATTTGAAAGTCTCCTTTTTATAAACATTATTTCACATTTTATGGAATTACAGAACTTAATTTAAGTGCAATCTCTTGCTTAAATTCTTAAATACTAATTTTTAAAAATAACTACATAATATTTGTTATTTGAATAAATTAAAAAAATATCTAACTATATTTTTAAACGATACTGTTAATGATTAATGCCACTGAACACTTATCTTTTTTTGCATTTTTCGCATTTTATATTGTATTTCGCGTTTTATCTTTCATAGCTCAGTTAAAATTGTTTTAAATTTCATTGTCGGCCTGGCAAATGAAAAAGTGTCTATCGCTGTTCTGAGAGTTATATAGGTATCCGTTAAATATATAAATGAAGTTCAAATTGTTTTGGTTCTTCGGATATTTGGTAGCCCACTTCAAAAATGGTGCCCTTTCTCCAGAGGCCAAGGAAGCGAACTCGTTCTTATGTTCCACATTGTTGATTCCAAGCCAGTATTTTTGACCTCTTTGCAGCTTGGAGGCGATCCCTTGATACTCCTCAAAGTTTTTTAAGGCTGCCAGATGTCCACCTTTGCGATAGCAGATGACTGCAGCCTCAGCCCACGTCTTCTCTATTTTTTGTTCGATGTAGAAGAACCTCGAATCGATTAGTTTAAAATTCGATGGGGCTGCTCTTGGCGCTTGAAGGCCTTGAACTTCATCCGAAACAATCGGTAATTGGCTTAGCATTTCGGAACGCAACGCATTGAAGTCACTTTTCGTGACGATTGTCCCCAGGGACTCCCGCAGAGTCGCCTCCTGCAGCTCCAGCTGGCCTTGGACCTCCGCCAGTATGGCATCCAGCTTGATCTCTATGGCCAGCTGCTGGTGTTCTATGGCCTCCATTCTGCTCCTGAGTTCCGGGATGTGGTTAGAAATCGCTTGATGGCTGGAGAGGCAGTGTTGGCCGCACTGAGTCCCGGCATCGGCCTCTGGATAGCCCGCCAGTGCTCTCTGAAAATCCAGCACGACGAAGACAAAGCTCAAGAAAAACAATGCCAGCCGAGGCATTTTAAACTCGAACCACTCAGAGTGAACTGCGAGGGCGAACTAAAAAAATCTGCTTTAAAATAAGTCAGCTTCGAGCTGATAAAAGTACTCCGACGCACAGGCATACAGGCGATATCACGTAGGAATGACCTACGCAGCAAATAATCTTAAGAACAATAATGAAAAAACGATTCTGGCGAACCACTTTGATACATTAATGAACATAAATACTTTTTAAAAATGTGTTTTGTCTTGAAATTCCTAGCGACAGTGATTCACGGAGATTTCATATTTCTTATTATATTTATATATATGTTTTAATAAAAATGAGAAGAAAAACTGTTTCTTAGTTTTTGAATTGAAACCTTATTAATTTAAACTCGTGTGCTCTTTTTGAAACCTAATACCTGAAATTAATATTCCCCTTGGCTTGGGCTTGGGCGAAGCAATTGGTGGATGTGGAGCGGCTTGGCAGGACGGTATTGGTTTTTGGGTGGCTCCGTCTGGCTCCGTGGATGGGGCAGCGTAACGACCATCATTTGTTGCAAAATGATGTATAATTTAATACCCGCAAAGCCAACTCCCCGGTGGCGAACTCCCACTCCGGGGTGACCTCCAAAACAAGCCAGAGCCGGTCGAAGTCAACAGTGTACTCCACTTCACTTGGCTCCCATTTCATCTTCTCGCCGACTTCCACTTCGTCCGCATCCCCAGCCCCATTCGTACATGCCCATCCCTTAGACCCGTCCTCATCCCCATCCACATCCGGGACCCGGCCACGGACCACTAACGCGTCCCCAATGGGCAGCCAACAAAAACCGAGCACATGTGTATATAAAAAATACAACCCCACAAATCGCGGAGTGGGAAAAGAAACTCTGAGTACTCGTGCATTTAGTGGCCACACTGGGAGAAAAATCACGCGTGGCTAATAAAAAAATTCATCGTAGATTGAGAGAACATTTTTTAAGTATTAAAAAAAGTGGAGAAGAATTTTAAAATATTTTATTTAAAGAACTAGAGAAACAAATAACTTTTTTATTAACAATTTTTTTTTAAATCATAATAATTTGTGCAACTTGTACTTTTGTTTTAAAATATATAAATTTATATATAACAAAAGATTAAAACGAGACTTTTGAAATAAAATTTTAATGTTAATTGATTCATAAAAAAGAAAGGTCTTTAAAGAATTTAAATATAGAAGTTGTAATTTGTTTTTTATTCGCTCAAAAAGATCTTAGAAAATGTACTCCTCATATTTATTAATTTTTAAATCACAACATTATACGGACAAGAATATGTCCGTTAAGAAGAATTTTGTGAAATTATTTAATGTATTCTATAAAATTGGCTAGATTTCTTTGTATAGAAAAATCTTGAGTTGTTTATATAAATGTAACCTCCCTTAATATACATTTATTTTAAATTATATATTTTTCTACTTATTTGTGAATTTAGGCCCAAAAGAAGCCACATTTTTCTGCCAGTGCTGGCCGGCACTGGTTTTTGTGTTCGCCTGTCGCCGGAGGACCCAAAAGCTATAGCGCGGGCCTGTGGAAATGCGGAAAAGCGGGGAGCTACGGAGCTATAGGTATCGGGGCTACAGGGGCCACGCCCGGCGGTTGTTTAACTCGAGTGCTGCACATAATTCATGTGTCCACTTGCAATTTTTCGTTTGCTGCGACATTGTTATGCTGGCCATGTTGTAAAAACGCCAAAAACAAAAGAGAGCCATTCGCCAAAATAAAAAAACTAAAAAAAACGTGGAAAAAGGAAAACAGGGAAGCACCCGCCCACCAAAAAAAGGAAAAATGTGAAGAAAAAAGAAAGCCAACATCCAGCATCCAAAGAGACGTGTGCGAGCGACTTTATATGCCATTATTAGTGTGTTAGAGACCCAGTGGGTGGTTCGGCGGGTGGTTCGCTGGGCTGTTCGGTGGGCGGTGGTGCTGCAGAGTGGGCGGCTGGCAGACTGCGCGTGCGAGTCTCGCACACAAAATAGATTACTCAGTGTCGCGGCACTCTATCACGGCGCCAGATCGACTGGAGGTGGAAGGGGGTGAAAGTGGACTGGGAGGGGGCGAAAGGGGGCTCCAATGGGGTGACTATGCTGTGACTGCCATAGGTGTCGCACGGACAATGCTGCCTTGATGTGAATGCTAAGTAAATCAATTATTTTCCAGTGGCCAGCAGATCGGTGCAAATCGAATGAGTTGCAATTCAGGCGGCAGTTGATCTTATTTATTTATGAATGAATAAGGACGAATATAATCAATAGCCATTGATACAGGCAGTCCTACCAAACATAAGTGACATACCCACTTTGAAGGTAACCTAGAATAGACTTTAGAAATTTTTAGGAGCAGAATGTTAAGGGCGAAAAATGGGATTTTTTGGGATTTCGATTTTGGCGAAAAATGCTCCTTTTTGGTGGATTTTTTATTGTATCTTGGCCAAATCAAGGCGTACAGCGAAAAGTGCGACTGTTTCGAGCAGCTGGCGAGAACGGCTAACGATCCCCATCACTTAAAAAAATATTTAATTTTTGAACATTTTTTTCATTTTTTAAGGGGTTCTATCAGGATTTTTTGAGATTTCGATTTTGGCGAAAAATGCTCCTTTTTTGGTGGATTTTTGGTTGTATCTTGGCCAAATCAAGGCGTACAGCGAAAAGAGGGACTGTTTTGAGCAGCTGGCGACCTCTGCTAACGATCCCTACCACTTAAAAAAATATGTAATTTTTGAACATTTTTTCATTTTTTTAAGGGGTTCTATCAGGATTTTTTGGGATTTCGATTTTGGCGAAAAATGCTATTTTTTTGATGGATTTTTGGTTGTATCTTGGCCAAATCAAGGCGTACAGTAAAAAGAGTGACTGTTTTGAGCAGTTGGCGACCTCTGCTATCGATCCCATCACTTTGGGGGAAATTTATTTTTTGAAAAAAATTTTCATTTTTTGTAAGGGGGTGCATATGGATTTTTTGGGATTTCGATTTCTTTTTATTAGTTCTTTGATTGCCAAATTAAGGATTTATACGGAGAAGGAACTGGTGTCCAGGATGTAGTGCATCGCAAACCTTTCCAGGACTGTACCTTATTTGAGTTCAATTGAATACTTTTAGTCACCACTTAATGTAAACTTAAGGAACTTTCAATGTGCAAAATAAAAAAAAAACAATGTATTTTCAACATGTAACATTCAACATAAAACATCCAACTAACAACTCAAGACATGTTAAATGTTTGATGTTGTAAAAATAACCGTAAATTATGCCATTATTAAGTATTATTTACATGCAAAGTTCACCAATTTATATTCAACATGTAACATTCAACAAAAAACATACAACTAACAATTTAAGACATGTTAACTGTGTGATGTTGTAAAAAAAAAACCTTAAATTAAGCAGTTATACAGAAATATTTAAATTTTACAATGGCCACGTCATCGAAAATATTAATTACAAATTAATTTCTTCTGTGGGTGCTTATAATTCCCAACTAGTTCTAGCTCGAAAATGCATGACCTGTGGGCTAAGGGCACTCCAAAAGTCAGTTGACCGGAAGTTCCGGAGAGTGTTTGTGTGTGTGTGTGTGTTAGTGCTAGTGCTCTTGGACAGACCAATGGACAATATGGAGGTGGCACTGGAGTCCAGGATGCAGTGCATCGAGATCCTGACCAGGTAGGAACCTTATTTAGGTGTTGGTTGAATATTTAAAGTCGCCACAATATATAAATCAACATGTAACATTCAACATCTTACATTCAACATGTAACATTCAACATGTAACATTCAACATGTAACATTCAACATGTAACATTCAACATGTAACATTCAACATAAAACATTCAACATAGAACATTCAACATAGAACATTCAACATAAAACATCCAACTTACAACATACAAGATATGTTTCTATTGTATAAATAACCTTAAACACGTAATTGTTATGCAAATTTATAAAGTTTACAGTTGGCCACGTCATTGCTAATGCTAATAACAAAATGATTTCTTCTTCTACTTCTAGCTAAAAATGGATGCTATGGTCACTCGAAAAACCAGTTGACCGGAAGTTCCAGCGAATGATTGTGAGTGTGTTGGTGCTTTTGGACAGATCACAGGATATGTATGGATAGATATGGAGGATATATATACGGAGACCATCGTTCAAGACTTCAGAGCATCGAAAACTTATTCAGGTAAGTACCCTAGTGAATTAAATATTTTTAGTTACCCCGTAAGCTTGATCAAGTGTTTTGAATCATTGTAGTATATATTATTTACTCTGCTTTCATTTTTGTTGCTTATTTCTTTGGTGAGATAGACATTTTTTTTGAATGCTTCTCCAAACTTTAGTTTACTATTTTCCACAAAAGAGTTTAGGGTCTCTAGTGAAACGCTGCCAAATTGCTGCCATGCAATGTTTTCCGATGTCTTTTCTTGCAAATATTTCTGTGAACTAATGCACACACATCAGCGTTCAAAAATTGTATAGAATTTGTCATTTTCATTCATTTATTTATTTATTTATAAAATCATTTTAGAAGGATTTTCTGTATTTATATCATTTGTCAAAATAAACAATCAGGTTAATCAACTATTAATTGATTATGCAATGCATACATGTACACAAATATATATTATAGATTATTTTCCCTGGCGAGCCAATATAAACAAAGTAATCTGAGCACACTCACAATAATCTTATTTCTATTTTAAATAGTATATAAGTTTTAGATAATACATTAAGCTAAGGATGTGTATTAATAGTATATTTTATTATTTAGTATTATAGTTATTTTAAGAAGTGGGGATCAGGTAAAGCAGGAAGTAAAAATGCCATTTCGAACATTAAAAGTTTGACATTTTTGTTGGGGCCATAAATTTTAAATGTAAAAAATGTGCAGATTCTAAAACTAGATAATTGGAAATTAAATAACGAGGGCACCGAGCAATTGTCAGCTAAAAATCCGAATATTTAGGTCGAAAAATGGAATACAGATTTTCTTTTATAATACGAGAATCAGATATTTGGAAAAATACAATTTAAAGAAATCCTGGAAGGGCTATAAATTAGTTAATCAAAAAATCGCAAAAACCTGAATTAATAAAAGCTTGGCATTTAGTTCCCAAACTAAACAAAAAATGGGTTACTTTTTCTGTCTAAGCGGGAACGTTTTTCGACCTAATTTCCCCTGGAAATAAATGGTGATCCAATGAAGTGACGGCTCAGACCTTTTTAAGCCTTCAATTCCCAGCGAATGCCAGTTGATTCCGCCAGTCGGCCATCAAACATTCAAGTGACAGTAAAGTGTATTTTCACACATGTCGCCCGATGGCCAAAAAGCCCACTTTCCCCGCCGTTAACCCATGTTGACCACCCTTAGCCGCATAATTTATGGCCCGACATTTATGGCTTTATGGCCTGCGTTTGTCACAAGAACTGCGCCGCCGAGCTCCGTTCAACGTTGGCCAGTTTTTAAACCGATTTTTCTCAACTCTTTACTAATAGGGAATGTCGCACAAGGACTGGGCGAAAAAAGGGATACACTGATTAGGCCTCCAGGATCATTAGTTACTGCTGCAGTGCGTCCTTCGTCCGCTTATCTTTCACTTTGCTGGCAATTATCTAGTCAATCAATTGATAAATGGAACTTTTACTCAGTCCTGTCCCCAATGACTGACTGAACGAGTTCCGGGGAAAAGTTGGGGAAGTGAAAAGGAAAGCCAAAGGGTAGAAAAAATCCAAGGAAAGTTTAGAGAAAGAGCCTGTGAAAGTGCCAGTTACCCTGTTTTAATGCCAAGAATATCCATTTCTTACTTTCAGCAGGATATGCTTAAATCATTCTGGTGCCAAAAATGTTTTACTATTTTAAGCATCTAAAAAATATTCTTTTAAGCAGCACATTATTGTCAAATTTTCTATATTATTTGGATGTTGCAAACCTTTAATTTCGAATAATCCCGAATTTATATGAAAAATCAAGACATTTTCTAGCACTTGGAAAATCAACTTCTAACTGTCAGATGTATATGCTTAATTCATTCTTCCACCAAAAGCGTTACACAAAAATTTGTTTTACTATCAGCATTCCCAGAAAAATATTCATATACGTAGTTTCTCTCTTTTTTAATTTTCCACGACATATACACTGTACAAACCTTTAAATTCTGATAGCCTCGGTCCAATATGACCGCAAATACCCCGTAGAAAAGGGGGAAAAAAGGGTCCCAGTTGGGGGAGTCGACTCGTCACTTGACAACGACATTAGGCGACACCCTTCAGTGCCTTTGAAGACGGTCTTCACCCTTTTTAAGTGCCAAATTATCCCCGATTCCTGGGCTGTTGCATCGCCTGTTCGCCTGATTAATTGCCGCGATATGCGGATCTATATATACATATATATGCATGGAATATAGTTTGCAGTCAGGGCAGTGCATAGATTTCGCAAATTAATGTTGACATGCACAATAAATTTCAATTCGAGCATTAGCATTAAATGTGATGTCACTCGATGGCTGTCAAACGTATGCGAAAATTGAAAATCCCCTTCCGCCATCTCGGCCACCGCCGATGCCCGGCCGTCTGTCCGGACCCTTTCGCCTGTCACTTTGGCCAAGGGGCCCATCGAACTGGAAAATTATTTGGTCATTATGTCAATTTAGTGAACGTAATGTGGACGGACACCACTGAAAACGCAAAACCCAAGCCGGAACTCCGGCCCGTGAAAAACAACAGCCGAGGCGGGGCGAAACATTGCAAAATGCAGTGGATATCTGTGTGGGTGTAAATAAATGCGACCGCGAGTGCATTATAAAATTAATTAAATTTTACAGTTTCGATGGCGCTTGTTTTTGCCACGCCCCTCGCCTCGCACACTTTGCGAAGCAACAAAACTACACCAATTCACTGCGGTGCGTACTTGTAGGCTGCGAATATATTATAAATCTTGTGTTAGAAATCTTGCGCTTTTAATTTTTTTATTTTGCATATATTTTTTAAACCAATCGACAATTTTAACGTGCAATAATTAAGTTTTACTAGACGCCTAAGACTTTATTAATCTTAGTTTCATGATCTGCTTGGCAAATTGAAAATTATTTAAAGGGGCTACACAGGGCCGTGAGATATATGCCTCTTTATTTCTAAGAATTTATGCTACGAACTCCTAACCCAGTAATGCTAATTTTCCATAAGTTTCCATCGGACAGGGGAATCTTAGATATTGCTTTTAAAGACTGCTATACTTCCACCTTTCTGGCGACGGTTGCCTACAAAATAAGCTTAATATACCAAGTGTGCGGCTTTTATTGAGGAAACATGTACAAAAAATACAATTTCAAGGGAAATTAATGATTTGAGTTTTAAAAATATTTAAAAAAAAAATTATAACACAAAATGTGGTAATATAAAGCTGTAAAACTCTTCAAAAATGTAAAGAATATATATTAAATAACTATTATTATGGTAATAAGAAATAATATCACTTCTGTATTTTGTTTTCGATCATGGATAAATATTATTTATATGTTCTTATTTTTCTTAGTGTACCCATCCATGCCTCTCAGCCACAACAAAGCCCCAAAAATTGGTGATAAGAAGCCAAGAACATTTAGTTCGTATGATGACTCATTTAATGATTTTGTTAGACAAAATTCTTTAAGAATTCCAAGAAATGATGATGATTAAGAAAAATATTTAGTTGCATAAATATTTTTTGAATAAAGATGAAATCATTATCATAAATAACAGCACAGCCATAGTTTTTTCTCATGGCTTTTTTCTCTCAGTGCGCCTAAGTAGTCCATCTCGTTTGCAGATTCAGAGTGGAAATTGTGTGTAAATTATGTATAATTAAATTTCAGCAAGGGGAAATCAACAGCTGCCACCGCTGAAGGATTTTCCCGCCTGCAAACGTTGGGTGTAAAAAAAAAACAAAAATATCAAATAGCAGCGGGTGCAATTCGACAGAAAAAATATTAAATTCGTTTTGCCAGTTAAGTGCGAGTTTTTAATGCTCCCAGAAAACAAGCCATACATAAAATGTTTTTTAAAAAACTAAATTTAATTTCCTTGAAACTTATATTACCATTTTAATCCCCTCATCTAGTTTCAACCATTTTGGCCCCGATTTTCCGACGTCACTTTGCACTAATTAATTTATCGATTTCGCATCGAGTGACGAACGCTGCCCGTCGAATCGGGTGAATCGGGTATTGCGTATCGGGTATCAGGATGCGGTACCGGGTCGACAGAAGTCATAAAAGTAAATATGCCTGGGCGTGTGTTAAAATATGTTTACTGTTTCAATTTCGCTGTGTGCACAAGCACATAAAGCAAATATCAATTACAGTTCTCTTTGTTTCGTCTTTCGCTGCCTTTTATTTCTCCGGTTTTTTCAGTCCTGCTTTTTGCCAATTTTTTGCCCTTTTTTTACCATTTTTTTTTTTTACCACTTTTTCCCTTGTTGTTTTTGCCTGCCAGCCTGGAAGGTATTATGCCAATTTATGGGCGTGGCATAGGCCTGGCATATCGATTATATCGCTAGTCGGAATTTCGAAAGATTGGATATCAGCGCCTAATTGAATTTTGCTTCAGAAACACAATAGAAAAGGGATACCTATTGAAAAAAATACATTTTTATTGACATATTATTGACACAAGAAATATGAATAATATTTATTTTAACAAACAGTATTTGCGTATATATTTGTGTGGAATATCAAATTTAAATCATGCACAAAATGAGAACGTAGAGCATTTTGTAAATCATAATTTGTGCTGCACAGCAATCCGAATTTGTTTTTGCCCTGGCTGCCCATTATTTGTTAAATTAATTAAAATTCAATAATAAAAATGTTGAATGCAAACTCTTGGATTAAAGCCATCGGGGGGCGTGGCGGATCGGAATGCAAATTGCAAAGTGGAAAATGGAAAATGGAAAATGTTTATTGGCATAAATAAATAATTGCTCACAAATGGTGCGCAATGGCAATTTGTTTACAAATATGATTAATAAACATTTATTAAGCGCTGTCTAAGCGAAGTCAAGCAATAATTGCATTAACATAAATGCGTGTATCCACATACATTTGTGCTGCCTCTGAATATTTGTTGATTCATTTTTTCCGAACACTTGATTTGTGGCTAATTATTCGGTAATTCGGAAATGGCATCGAATATCTTTTGTTATGAATAAGTTTTGCAAATTTATTGGTCCCTAAACAAAATTAAATAAAATTTCACGCATAAATATAAAACATAAAGCAAAATATATTGGCTGAATAATATTTGAAAATATTTGATTTAATCAATAAGTCAAGCACTAAAGTTCAGTAGTTTGACAAGTTGTCAAACGTGTGGACGACCTTTAATCAAAAATTTAAATGGCCCAAAGATTTGAGCAAAATGTAATTGGAAATTTATTTTGAACCGCCCCTTTGGGGGGCGTGGTCCACTGCCGGCGTGTGCGTGAACCTTGCTTTCGTTGCTTGTGTGCATTTGGCAAATAAACTGTAATTGTAAATAAACATAAATTTTAAAATTATTACCAATACGCCTCGCTTTATTTGCAACTTATTTATATGCGTGCTTTTGTTTTTTGTTCTTCTGGGGAACGGGAAAGAGACGAACAGATAGATACAACGCGGCATAATGGATACCGACACGCGATATAAATATTATTCGCTTTCAATATTTTTTATGCACTCTGCAAACAGAATTGACATATGAGTGCGCACTGAAGTGGGGCATAGTCGAAACGCTAGACATTTGGCAGTCAAAGAACTTCAAATATTTCACTTTTATATTTTAGTATAGCTTTGATAAGGGGTTACAATGTTTAAAGTGACCGAAGTCGTTTTTATTCATTTTTTAGTATTTTTCTGTACACAAAACATGTAGAAAATACCAGAAAATACTAAGAATTCAAAGTAATTTTAAAATATTTCAAATATACTAACTATTATAACTTAATTTTATTCAAACTACTTTTATTGTTATCCTTATAAATAGTTTTACAGTTTTCCACCGCCCGGATATTTAGTAATTTATTTTTATTTTTCCCGAGATAAAGCTTTCTTCAGGGTCTGATTTATGTCTCCTTTAGCGCATTTGTGATTCGCAATTATCTGATGAAATTCACGTTCCTTCTACGCCTTCTACTTGTTTTTATTATTTGCTGTCAACGTGGTCCGCTGCCACGCCCATCGCCCCCAACGCTTCTCTGGTATTCAGTATTTTTGTTCCGCTTTTTTTGTCGATTTTTTATTTATTTACTTTTTTTCCTGCCTTTGCCACTTTTGCGGATATCATAAATTGGTTCGGCGCGCGACATTTCCCATGTGGAAAATTGAAATGTGTTTTTTTTTCCGAGTTGGCCTAGAAGCCGTGGCCACGCCCACCGCCCCATCCGATTGGGGGGCGGAGAATGACGGACGGACTCAAGATGGCAGCTGCGGGAAAATTCGTTAAAGTCCCCGGGGAGGCGTCGCTTAAGAACTTGTTGATACTTAAAGTGCCCCTAAATGGGTTTACTTTGATGTACTTAAAGGTGCCCCAATTACTAGAATATATAGACGGTTACATAAAAATAAATATACATATACCTAGGTATTTCGAGGTAAATAAACGTTAGTTAACAGATCTTTTTGCTCTTAAAATTCCAGCCTGACACCACTCACCGGTATTTAATTTGTAAACCATGAGCTCATTATCAGCACAATCTATGTTTAGTATTTAGTATACATAATGCCATTATAAACTACAAAATGTTTAGATCAAATGGTGAATTTTGTTCAAAACAATTAACGAATTCCAAGCCCTTGCAGAAAACATGACTGAACGAGCCGACCAAACGTTGGGTGAAAGTGGGAGGAAAATGAAGGGCGCAGAGGAAGTGGCAGCCCCGGTTGTCTCCTCCCAGAGCGCCACCCCCTGTTACCTTTCTGCAGCCACCCCCAGCCCCCCTAACCACCCCCCTGCCCACGCTTTCCGCGCATTTTCTCACACGCTCTAATTAGTTAAGCGAAGCGTGGGGGCATGGTCATGGGTGGCGGGCGAAAGGGGGTGCGGTTGCAGCTTACCAGTGGTTGCATCTTTTGTTAGAGCGCCAACGCTTTTCCCGTTGCCAGAGCAACAAAAGAGCCCAAAGGTTGGAAAAGGCTTAACCCCTTGGGGCCACTTAAATTTGCATAATTTGTTGACTTGAAAAATATCTAGAATTTTATAATTTCATTGAAGATGCCCAAATAACTATGCTTGAATAATAAACGTTCGTATATTTTACGGGGAATTAAATCTTAGCTAGTTTTCTGGCATTAATATTTAGTAAATTACAAGTATAGGTTCAACAGAAATAATTTCTTTTTAATAACAAATGCATTGCTAAATGCATTAAGGGTGCTTTCCAGGAACACTGATTTCCAGCGATTTTAGTTTCAAAATTAAAACAACTATTACTTTAAAGGTAAGTTAGGCAAATACTGTAGACCAGCTTTAAGTGAAGATTCTCTTTTTCAATAACTACAGATACCCAAAATAATTTTATTCAAGCAGCAAAGGGTTAAGGGAAGAGGGCTCTTCAAAAAGTGGTTTTCAGGGGGGACTGGTAGTAAAATTTTTATGCGATTTTCTTTTTATTTTCACAATAATCGCAACAGCAACAGCCGGCAAGAGGAGCACTCGATTGCAGGGACAATGGCAAGGGGATTGAGGCCCGGGGGAGGGACAGAGGATCCGGCAATATGCAACTATATGCAACTATATGCCCAAAACTATGGATGCAGAGGCGGCAGTCCATCTGGAAAACCTGGCAAGTCGCAGCCCCACCCCCCATTAACCCGCCCCTGGAGCGGTAATTAAATTGCAGCTGGCTTCATTGTTGGCGCCTTTCGAGAGGAGGGGCGAGTGCACAGATGCCCAAAAGCACCTCCCACCCTTTTTTGGGTCCCCAAGAACTCGCAGCCCCTTTATCAGACTGCAGCCACTCATAGGAATGGTCCCAAAAATGTCCAAGTTTGCTCATTAAATTCGGCAATTTTTTTTATTAGAATATTGCATTCAGATAAAAATCCTAAACATTTAGAATTACTCCGGATTAGACTCCCATCTAAGCATATGTTTCAGCCATCTTGTCAACATTTCAAAGCCCTTGTCGAGGAGGCATCGTGAGGAAGCCATTTGCCGGCGAGAGGGCCGAGTGCATTTAGCATTTCAGCTTGCCGAGATGTTTGTTTAAGCGAAGCTCGAGTTTCCCACCGTTTACATGGAAATTATTGTCCGTCCATTTGTCTGATTGTGGCAGATTTTAGATTTCACATTTCCCGGACGGACGTCAGACAGTTGGTGGTCGGTCTACTAGCCCCCTTTTCCACCGTTTTCCCCCACGTTTCCACCACTTTTCACTCCTCGAATTAGTTGAGCGCATCAGTCAGCTCGATTGCTTTTGCCGGGCAAAGAGGTTCTGGGCCAGATTTTCAATGCATCATCAGCACTATAATTATCGGCATTAGTTGGCCATGGAACAGTGGGGCTTTGTGCCAAAGGCGACGCCATTTAAAGCCACCCATAGAGGGCCAAAATGGGAGATAGGTTGTTAGAAAGTTAAATAAATTTTAGAACGCTTTAGAAAAATCTTAAGTCTCATATTTAGAAGGTATATATCTTTTAATATTTAAATAAAATATTTTGTATTTTATTCGTGCTGCTCTTTCACTTTGAGTAATTATATTAAATATCAGAAATATATCTTCGTTAAAAAAAATACTTACAGGACTTGAAACCAGTCTGGAAAATAGATTAAAAATTTAAATAACAAAAAAACCTTTACCGTACTTCCTTTTTTTAGTTTTTATTATTAATTAAGGTATTAAATAAAAAAATGTTTAAAATATAAACTATTTAAGGTCTACTATTTTTCTTTTCAAGAAAGCATAAATACATTTAATTTGGCACTTTTGAGCAATGTAAAGCGTATGCGTCCCACTGTGCGGCTGGTACAATGGGAGCGGCAACAAAAGCGTGCGCCTTGGCCAACATTTGACCAGACTCGGACAATACAATGATGCAGATTGCCGTCTCTGGACCTGGGACACTGGACTACGCAGCAAGGACTCCGGACTCAGGACTGCCAAGCCCGGAGCTCAAGGAGTGCTCCTGCGATCTGGAAAATGCATTTCGAAGGCAGCAGGTCCACCGCAGCTACCTACAATGGCCACAAGCTGTCGACAGGCAGCTCATCCTGCTGGATGCTCCTTGTCCTCCCAAGTGCAGCAGCAGATACAAAGATACAAAGATACATATGTACGCCAGTGGCTGGGAATACAATTGGATACCTGCGGTATGTGCCAACCGAGTGCGTTGATAGGACTGGGTGTTCCCCAACGAGTGTTAAGCATTTTAATTGCTGGCATTAATTTAGACATGCAGCATTTATTCACCAGCCAGCCAATTGCAATCGCAATCAAAAGTGCCTTGGCATTATAAATATGCCCAGACTTAGACTTAGTGACTGGCGAAGTGCACACTTTGTTGGCTGCTCTCTGCAATTGCCGTTTAATTAGAACACTCTGGCCATTCATTTTTGTAAATTTCGAATAATTTGTGGCCATGCTTAGCCGAGCCGAATCGTTTGCCATAATGCATTTGGCCATAGTTCAAGGGATTATAAGTTATATTTTCCCGGGGGAAATTTCGCCCAAGAAGTGGGCTGTAAGTATCATCAAATGGAACAAAGATTGTTCATTATATTTTTAAAACTATTATTTAATTATTTTCTTTTCAACTATTAAAATAGATACATTTTTTTTTTAAATATATTCCTTAAGAAAAATGGTATTTTACTAATGAAAATGGTAGCGAATAATTCCATGCATTTGTGACTCCAATTTGTTTTTCAATTCATTTACAAATACGAAAAATACCACAAATTATCCTTATTACATTTTATTTTTTTATGTATTATACCACATTTACTTTTTATGCTATCATAGATAAAAATCAACTTCTTGTATTTAAATAATGTATTTAATTTAATGTCTAATATAATATATACAAGCAGAAAAAATCCTCTTTAAATTTTAATTATTCTTAGTCAAAACCTAAACAAAAAAATTATAATGTCTCATTTTCGGGCTGGTTTCATTAATTTGGCCTTGCGGAATTTTGCTGATTTGCTGCTGCCTATTACTGCAGCTGCTACTGCAGTTGCTGATGCTGCGGGCAGTAAAACTGCAGCAGTCATCATATTAAAATGCAATTATACAATTGCTTTTGTATTAGCACCTGCCGCCACGAGCCCCCTGCAAATCGCCCATTTTTGTCGCACTCGTGCATAATTTATACCGATTTATGTGTGCCCGGTGGGTGTGTGTGATTTGGCATTTCGCAAATTCATAACGAGAGATGCATCAAGGCTGGAATTGCGCCAGCCATGCCATCCAGATATTTTGAAAATAATTATATTCCTTATAACCAGAATTTTTATCATTTAGCTGGACGTTTTCCAGTCATAATTTACCCCTTTAGTCAGGGAACACTATAAAGGCTCGAGCTTACTGATAGCTGCCACTAGGTGGCGCCAGGCCTCAGCCAAAAAGTAGGCAATGTATTTTGGCCAACAAGCAAAGAGTCAGAGGAAGACCGATGGGAGAAGGGGAAAAGCCTGCAGTGGGGGGCGGTGAAAGGGGCTGGGGAAAGCAGGGAAAGTGCACTGAAGTTGCCGGCACAAAGGCGGCGGGTCAAGGGGGCGTGGCCCAGGGCGGGCGGCTGGTTTCCCCCGGAGTTAGGACCAACTTTAGCACTTGGCCCGCCCCCTCATCCTTGGCTTTCTCCGCTTTTTTGGGCATTTTAAGCGTGCAAATGTTAAGTTGGTATTTCCCCCGCAGCCCCTCAGCCTTTTTCATAGAGAAAAACTTGAAGTTGGCGGCGTCGTCGCCGCCCTTTTGTGCCAACTTGACAAACTAAAAATGAAAAAAGTTTCCCTGAGCGGCGCCTTTTTCAATATCCTTTTCCCCACAGAAAGAAAGGGGGGGGGGGGGGGGCGGATCGGGGTCGAAGGTGAAGTAACATGTAAGAAGGCAGAAGCCATGACGACGACTCGACGTATTGATTTTGATTTTGGCCCGCCACTCGAGACCTACCTGCAATCCAAAATCCGGGGGCATCGAGCTGGGGATGCCCAGCCGGCTGACTTTGTGCCGCGGATCCCGAGGATTTGCCGCATTAATTGGCAATTAGAGGGGCACTTCCCTACCAACCGATCCCAGCAGTCGGATACGTATCAATTACGCTCGCAATTAGAGTATTGCCATTAAGTCTTCAAATTTGTTATTTGCTCAATTCAACGGCATCTATGTTTCCAGATTACAAACAATTAAATATGCATTTAATATGTTTTTGATTCATTTATTTACCTGAAGTACGGCTATCCTACATCCACTTTACCCTCTTCTTAAAATGCTATAAAAAATTAAAAAACATTTTCTTCCAAGTAACTTCTTCTTAAAAAATAATATAAAATTCCATCGTATTTATACATGCCATCCACAGCTTTCTTTAACCTCTTTGACCTCTCGACCCAATACAATGCTGCCTTCTTTATCTAGCTAACCAATCATCTGGCCTAAATCATTCAGCCAGCCGAAGATCTCGGCTTGTCCAACCTTTAACCCAAAGCAATTAATCGGCGGAAACCGGTTAGCGTTCCCCTCAAATCTTTGAAGATCTGTAGATACATTTCTGAGAACCTGACAGCGCCAGAAGTTCAATTCCCCTGAAAACGCGGCTTCTCTTCGCTATTTATGCGTAATTTGCACAAATTTCGGGTATTGAAAAAATAAACACAGACGACAGGAGAAAGCGGAGAAATGAAGAGGCCACCGTGCACTGAGAGAAAGTATAGGAACTGACAAAATAAACAATATACCTACCTACAAAAATTCAAAGTATAGAAACATTTTTATTCATCTTTATATCTTCAAATTGCTTATTATTTTTTTATTTATATTTTTTATTTTCTGTAAATATTATATCGAAATATTTTTATATATTTTTTTTTATTACCAAAACATTTTTGTATATTAATTAATACTTATTATCAGTTTTTTTTTCTGTGGAAATTATTGTGAAACATTTTAATACAAATCTTAAGCCATAAAAAACCAAAAACATGTACTTATGACTTATACTTGGTTATATTTTATTTAAATGCAATTTATGTTATAAAAATCTTCTTTATTGAAAATAAAATAAACTACAATCAATATTAACATGAGTAGTTTAACCATTTTATTTATTTTTTTTTTTAATTCGTTGTATCTACTTGTTATGAATTAATAATTTTATAAATTAAAAAAAAACGTTTAAATTAACCTAGAATTTTTTTTGACTCTCCTGCACGCGTCACAGTCCTTTGAGTCGGTTTTTGGGACCGACTCACGCTTTATTTGCAGGTTTCATGGACGGGGCAGAATCCTTGAACTTGCCACAATCGGCGGCAGGATATCATGTGCCCATATTTCGTCTGGCCCCTGGTGGCCTCTTTATTTATTTATTTATATAGAATTGTGCGCAAGTCGTTGACTTGGCCTAATCCAAACCTTTTTGCCCCCGCTTATCAATTGTTCTCGAGAAGCTCACAAAGGGAAAAGGGATTTTTCAAGTCGCACCATTTTGTTTTACGTGCCGCGCGAAAAGTTTCAGGGTCAAACGTTTATACAAAACACCCCCACATATATACACTCGTATACCTTTTGTTCTTGCCCAATTTGCCATGAAATATGGCAGAATGAAATTTAAAACCTCTTCAAGATATTCAATTATTTGCCCGCTCTCCTTTGTTCTCGACTTTTCACCTGAAGAGTTCAACGAAAATGTCGCTGAAATTTAATTGGGAGAAAAAGCACTGGAATTTAATACACTTGAATTATATAAATTTATAGAAATGTGATGAAAAAAGTGCAAATATTCTCCTTAAATTATTTATATTTAAATTTTTTAATTAAAAAAAATCGCAGAAGCTATGTTAAAAACTATATACTATATTTGCCATTAAGCTAAAGTTAGAAATAAGATAAAACCCAAAGTAAACCATTGGTTCACTTGGTTTTCACTTGATATGTTCTTTTTTAATTTAGGTTTAAAGTAATAGTTCTTATTCTCATTTAAATATTTATTTTTTATTTATTGAATATTTTTTAAGAGCTATTTTGTTTTTGCCATTAGCCTAAGGTTGGAAACAAAATAAAACCAAAAGTCCCAATTTCTTCACTTGGAATTCACTTGATATTTTCTTTATTTCATGTGGGTTTAAAATTATAGCTCATAGTTGAAAATCATAGGATTTTCCTTAGTTTGTTGCACTTAAAAAAATAAAAAAAAAATGCTATAAATAGGGTTTAATAATGGATTTAGTTGGCGATTTGGAAGCGTCGCCAGATGCGCTGCAACCGCGAGTCGGAGGCGGACTGACCAGCCTGTGGCTGTCCCTCGCGGTGATAGGGCTCTATGAAGTTGACCGCGGACTCCGAGTTTCGCTGCTGGCTGGCCGACTGCTTTTTGACGACCTTCCGCTTCTGATGACGCTTCTTCTTCTGGGTACGCTTGTGCACCCGCCGGTGGGTCTTCTTGACCTGGTTCTTTTTCCCAGCCAGCTTTACGCTCTTCAGACGGAACTTCCTGGGCCACTGGGATACCTTCTGCTTGTGGGCCTCCAGTTCCTGGGGCTCCAGCTCCTCCCCGACCTCTGGCAGATCTAGGCGATCCTCGACAGCTCGCCCTGTCATGGTCATGGTCACCGGTATATCCTCATCCTCATCATCATCGTGTGACTCCTTGGAATGCCTGACTTCCTGGAGGGCGCGACCCGTACTATTCGAAGAGGGCGTGGTCGTGGTCGTGGTGTAGGTCGTTGTGGTGGGATATCCAGTGGGCGTGGTCGTCGTCGTCGTTGTGGTCGAGGGCTGCGTGATCACAATCACATTGTCGCTGGGCGGCTGCTGGAAGAGGCCCCGCATCAGCATGAACTTCTTCATCAGATCCCGGCCAGAACCCACATCCTGTGCGGCCGGAATGCCGGAGGCGCTGCGTCCTTGGACCCTCGGGAGGCGGTAGGCTGATTGGCAGAAATTACAAAGGATGAGAAGGTAATACAAGCTAGCAATTAATATGTTTTCTTAAATCATTTTTTTTTTCTTGATTTTTTAAAGACCTAAAAACTGTTTTCAAAACATGATTATAATATGAGTATTTCATTTAAATTATCCCAAAAAAATATCATTCTATAACAAATATTTTTGAAATTATTTTTTGCCTATATTTTTGTAAATCAGGTATCTGTAAAATATTTTCAGGAATCAAATATTTTAATACTGTATACTTTTCTGGAAAGAAATTATGGAATATATAAAGTTTTTTTTCTTTAAATATATTAGGCCTCTTGAATTTTTTGCATATACTGAGATTGTTAATTATAATACTTTATAAACTAAATATGAAGAAAAAAAGTTTTTTATTTCATAAGGAAATTTAAGCAAGTTTTTTTTTAAATTACTATGTAGGCTATAACATGTGAACTTTATTAAAAATTCTACATATAAGTTAAAAGTAAAAGTAACCATGAATTATAAACTTGTTCACTAGTGTATCTGAACTCACCGCTTCTTCGCGCCTCGCAGTGGGCCAGAATGGCCAGAAGGACGGCCAGAAGTGCGGATGTGTGCTGGTGGATCTGCATGGCGCCGGGGTTCCTGGGGCAGTGTTCGGCCTGGGATCGCAGACCGCCGCTCTTATAGCACCTGTGTGGCAGGCGGTGCAATTAAAAATTTCACCCGCCCCAGAGCAGAGCGGAAAGGAGAGTGACACATGTTGCGTGCCGGCCCCGATGACATGCAATTATTGGGCGGCTTAGAACGGGAAGTCGACTGTCGGCTCTTGACGGGGAAAGTATCTCTGGATACGCCCAGACAAGCCGAGATCTCTCCGACCGCCGGGCAGTAAATCAAATCTAATAAACTCGACAATAAACATGCGTTCGCATAAATCTGCACTGGCCAAAGGGGAAAAACTCGAGGGCAAAGATATTCCGGGCTGTATAAATAAATAAACGAACTCGTGTCCGCCCGCCCCAAAAGATACAGTTCGGGGTAAAGTAATAAGTGTAAATTTACATTTCATATTTAAAATAAGCCAAAAAATTATTAAGGAACATTTCTAATTTATTATAGCAATTAAAAATGTAATTAAATGATTTTAAAGTATTCATCCAGGAAAAATTGAGCATTTTAGGCAGATAATTTTCTAATTAATCAACATTCTATTCAACAAAAAATTATATTTATATTTTAGCTTTATTTCCTGCTAACCGAGCACTATTTTTTCCACCGTGACAGTACTGAATTTATTTGCCTGCACATATTTATATTACACGACCAGTATCTGTGGCATAATGTAGCTTCCTCGAAGGATAGTGTCGAGTGCGTGAGCCGCACCACCAGGCAAATAACTTTGGCATAATTCACTTAAATCTTTTTGTTTTAATCTTGAAAAGTGTTTCCCACAAAACTCTCGCCAGCACGCACACGCAGAGCTTTCTGACAGGCAAAAGATACAGAGTGCCGGGCACAAGATACAAGTTACAAGACACAAGATACAGAGCACTGAATACGGCATACAGAATACAAAGATACTTGTCTTCGTGTGTCGGTGCTATTTTGATATTTCCCAGTGCCCTGAGCCCTGACGCCCGTCTGGCGAAATGTTTTTCCGTAATCATCCAGAGTGTTGTGTCAATATCTCGACGTTCCCTCCAACTTTGTATTTACTACAATCGTTATTATTTCTACTGTAACACTTGGGGTCAAGTGGAACTTCGAGCTGGAAAATCTATGAGGGGTGCGGGGAGCTTTGAAAAACAATTGCCAAGGCGGTTATGTTTCACATTTCTTTTTGGACCACTTTTAACTGGCAGCCAAACAATAACTTTATTATATTTTTCGGCCCCAACATTAAAAATTAGCAATATTGTATAGCCTATTAAATGACTTCTGGTATTATAAAATAAAAATTACTGGCCAACTGCAAGAATCAATTAAAATCCTTGCATATATATTGCTAAAATATAAAAAAATTTGAAGCTATTTTGATGGGCAAATTAAGAATCCACGAATCAATCATAATTTGCATGCGTTTTTCCCCATTTTTGCATTGCTGAAATTCCATTTATTCTGGCCGTTCAATCAATAATTTAAATTGGTCCCTGTGCCTTTGTGTGCTCTAGGAACACACTCCAAACTGAAGGAATTCCATCTTGGGTTATTATTTTGCTTGCATTTCTGATTAAATATCTCCAAGTGTCTGTGGCCCTCAGAAGAAGTGGAAGCCAGCCGATGTTTGACATAAAATTCAATTATAGAATTTTCTATTAACTTAAAAGCTTCTTATATTTATTTAATTTGTTGTTGGTGATGTGGAAGGTGAGCCCGCATCTATCTGTTATTATTATTAAGTTCCCGACGGCTGAGAGCCCAGAATGTTGCCATCAATTAGCAGCACAGACACACACTGGCTGGGGGAAAACTCGCACTATTTGCCATCTGGCCTTTTCTTCGTTTTGCTCCGCAAACATTTGCCACATAATTTGACAGAACTTGCAGGCACACCAGCCCAGGCCCCCATGAAAAGTCCATATTTTTGACTGATTGAATTGTCTTGGCAGCAAATTAAAATTGATCCAGTTAGCGCATCTATTTCATAGAGTCTTTCCCTCCGAGCTGCGCCAACTTTTTTCCCCGACCTCATGTAAAATGTTTATGGGTAATAAGCGAAACTCTGCTCGCAAATTGAAAAGTTTTCCTTCCGGCCAATGGAAAAACTTATCAACTTAATATTATTGGGCCAGCGGAGAGATGAGGAACTCCGCGAAAAGAGTTCGCTGCATTCCTTAACTCAAACAGATGGGTTCAAAATAATAGTTCTAAAAAAAATGGATTTTATTGGTGCCGTTTTACTGAGAATTAATGATGGTAATAATTTCACTATTGAAAAAATGTAGAAGAAATAAATACTCATTAAATTGGAATTGCAAATCAAATGAAAAGGAATTTATCGAGAATTTTAATTTTAATATTTAAATTTGAGTTTCACTTATAAAACAAAAAATGTTTAGTAATAGAGGAAAAGGAATTTATCGAGAATTTTAATTTTAATATTTAAATTTGAGTTTCACTTATAAAACAAAAAATTTTTAGTTGTTAGAGAAGAATGTGGAAATAAATAAATACTTATTAAATGCAAAATTATCATTTTAAATATATTACCATTATTAACAAAACATATAAAATAGCATTATTTAAGATGACTCAGTTGAAATCAGAATGTATGATAAGAAATAGTTTAAACGTAAACATTTTATTTCAATAAAAAATATCACATTAATTAATTATAACATTTACATTTTATATTTTCATATTTAAATTTATTAAAAACAGCAATAAAGAATATTTAAACAATAAAATCCTGCTTTTATCACCTTTTTTGCCATTTTTAGTCACAAAATTAAAATATACCTACCAATCTTTCCCTACTTAATAAATGTGTGAAATGATTCTAATTTTTTAGACGCAACTGTACTACGAAAGAAATATATTCTGGTTTGCTCTTCGCTTAAAAATATACAGACAACTTGGGCTGGTAAGGATTACTGGGCTGTCAGTGCAATTGATTTCAATTGAAGTTGGTCACTCGGCTGAGATTAGTAAAAAATCTGAAGAGCTAAATTGATTTAAAACTTATTTATAATACAGAAATATAAATATATATATATTTTTATGCATTTTATTGAGTTTGTGGTACAAAAAAAAGGAGTTTAAGTCTAGGGGTCAGAGTGTGCCGCTTGAGTTTCGCTTCCCACGGTGGTTACCTCCTGAGGTACTGCACCCGACGAATGTTCTGGGCCAGGGACTTCAGAGGTCGCCGCCTGACCAGGGGACGCGGCCTCAGCCGCTGGCCCAGCAGACCGTAGCCGGGTGAGCCGGCGGTCGAGTGACCCTCCACCTGGCCCTGATCCAGAGCCTCGTCGGCCTGCTCCGCGTCCTCCAGCTCCATCACATCCAGCTCGGGGGTCAGGCCGAAGGCGGAGATGTCGTCCTCCTCCAGCTGATCGTCCTGCTCCCGGATGGCCGGCGGAGGTGGAGGCGGCGGCGGCGGCATCGGCATCGGCATCGGCATCGGCGGAGCAGCTGGACTCCTGGCCAGCTGGCGGTACATGCGGAGGTTCATCGGGACATAGCGCACCTCGCTGCCAATGGTGATGGGCACCAGGGGCACTCCCGCGACGGGACTATAGCCGCCACCCAATCCCGCATAGCTGGCACCCAGGTCGCCGCCGTAGAAGGCCGCCTCGTTCCAGCCAAACAACTCCGGATAGGAGAGGGCCGGAGATAGACCGTCGTCCTGTCGCTTGCGGAAATACTGCATCGGCAGTCCGGCCGGATAGCCAATTGGAGCCCGGATGAAGTCCGTGGTCCGGGTGCCCGTCGTCGTCGTGGAGGCGGCCGGCGTGGCCGTGGCATTGGTCACAATGTTATTAGTGTTAGTGTTGTTGATGCCGCCGCCGCTGCCGGAGCCCAGTCCAGAGATTAAAAAGACCGTGGTGCCACCGCCGTTCCTGAAGAAGTGTCTGCCCTGGTTCCGGAGACCCGGGTCCTCGGCCCGCCGCTGGGCAATCTGCGCGGGACTCAGGCCACTGGTCACCAGGAGCACCTGCTCCAGGTCGTCCAGCAGGCCATCCTGGCCCACATCTAGGTTCACATAGAGGCCACGCGGCTCGGGTATCTCCTGGTCCTTCTCCTGCGGCTGCGGGAAATTGAAGCCCCCCAGTAGCTCCCTCAGGTCCAAGGGGATGACCTGTCGCGGTGCCATCCTGGCCAGGTTGATGGTGGCCAAGAGGAGGATTAGACGGAGCAGATGACTCTTCGGAGGATTGGGCATTTTGCTGTGGCCTGCGCCGCTCTGGCCAAACTGTGGTTGCTCCTCGGCAATTGGCAGACTTTTATAGCACCAGCTATTTTTGGGCCCACCCAGCAATGCTCCTAATGAGCCACCATTTATCCGCGGCTTATCACAGATTTTTCGCGATTAAATCCATTAATCTCACTTCGTTTCGACTTGTTCTCGACTCGCGGACCATATCTTTTCTTGGCCCTCCGCGCGTTTTTTACTCGGCTTATTAGTTGGCCAAAGAGCTGATGTTAATTACACGAGCCCTACGATAAGGCAAATTAATGGGGAAAGTAGAGTCTTTCTGCAGCAGGCAGATTACTCGCAGGTTTGTGTATTTATCTATGTATTTTATAGATCGATTTTACTTTATATACATTTTTTTTGAATAAAGAGAGAGCGTGCCCCAGTTTCCATAAATATTTGTAAATTTAGAATATACAATTTTTGGCCTTGGAAGTAGGTTCTATGGTTGGATATTTTTAATATTAATATTACGATAAAATCATAGGATAAACAAATAGTTTGTTAAAAAAAAAATATGAGAAATATATTTTTCATTTATTTATTTATTTTTTTATTAACTAATTTTTTTAAAATTTATTTATTTGTTCATTTATTTATTTATTTGTTTATTTAAATATTTATTTGTTTATCTGTTTTTTTATTTATTTTTTTATTTATTTATTTTTTTTTATTTATATTTTTTTTATTTATATTTTTCATGTCTTTCAATAAATAATCTAACCAACTTAAAATATTTTAACCCTTACTTTGCAATTGGAACTATAGACTACAAGGTATTTGTGCAATTTATTTTAAGTATATCTTAATGTTTAGCTATAATAAAAATACTTATTAGCCTTTTGGATTCCAATTGAATAGCTTGCTCTCAATGTTGTCTCTAGTCATATTAAATGCTCCTCGTTTCCTTCGCTTTGGCAGCCTGATTCAAAAAATGGATGGCCATAAGTAGAAGCAATATGCATTTTGGAGTAAATATTTCAGAAGTTCTTTATGTCCACTTTCATTTAGCCCGATGCAAGACAAATAAATATTCTGTTGCACTTATTTTTCGGGCATTTTCATGCTCGCAGATCTTGGCACCTCGGCCCGTCTCTTTCGCGCCCTGGCTGGCCGTCTCTTTCTGGCACTCTGCTGTTCCTTCTCTTTCCAACACTGGTGTGTTTGCGGCCGTGTGTTTGTGTTTGGCCCAATGTGTCAAAGTCAACTTGGTAAAAAGTTTGCTTTTTATTATTTTGTTGGCACTTTTTGAACCGCTTTTTGGCTGCATCTTCCTTTCTGTTTTTTTTGTATTATTTTTCTGTTTCTTGCCCAACTATTGCTGCTTCTTGGCCAGATGCTCTAGTTATTTTACAGGCAGTGCGAAAAAAGAAACAAATTCATGTACATAAAGTGAACACTTTAGAGAGGGAACTATTAAAATTTTAAAATATTAAAAACTAAAAAAAAGTTGGCCCTTTTAAAATATTTTAAATCATTTTTATAATTTTTATAATTTTTTTCAAACACTTGTAGTTGAATTTTTGAGAGTGCTCACTGTATATACTAGGTGGGCAGCAGTGGGCTAAGAATGCAGGGCCATAAGGCGATTTTTAGCGATTTCACTTCTGCCCAAAGGCTTTTTTCCGGCAATAAAAATTTAAGTCGATTTTATGTTGCAGGTTTCTGGGATGCTTAAGCGGGCTTAAGGTGTCTTTTTTCTGGCCAAAAACTCCTTGCAAAGTTGCAGTTGCCTTTTGTTTTTGTCTGCACATTTTTTTATTTGCCAAAATTACACACAAAGTTTCATTTCTCTGGCGATTTTGTTGTCTAAGGTCTGCGAGCCATACGAAAGAGATAGCGAAAGTCAGCGGGAAAGAGACGGCCCCAGAGACGGAGCGAAAGAGACGGCGCAACTAAACTGCTCAGAGTTAATGGCATCGTCAAAAAATTGGAAAGGTTTATTTAAATTTCAACTTGTTTCGAAAACGTTTAAAAAGTTTTGCGCTACTAACTGACTGCTGATAACAGAGAAGCCTTCCCCTGCTTAACCCCCGCACTCCAGCAACCCTTTTTCCCATCCCTTAACCCACTTATTTTCCGACTTCTTTGGCAGCAAAGAAAACTCCTCCGCCCCATTTTCCTGTCCCGAGGCCAAGTTAAAACAACTGACAAAAAGTTGTTGCCTCCGAATGGCAACGAATCAAAGGGGAAATTGGAAAGTGGAAAAGCTGGCGGGGGAAAATCAAAGGGGAGGCCGTGACAAAATTAGCACAAAATATTTTATTTCTCAGCCAGACAAGATGGCAATGAAATGGAAAGATCCGACCAAGATGGTTAATAAATGACAAGTGAAAGTGGCGGGTTTGACAAGGGGATTGGGGTGACTTTTGGGGGCCCTTTTCAGATAAATTAAAGAGATGTTACTCATTGTGTCACAAAGCAAATAAAAATAATCACAAAGTATTCAAGAAATAAAGGATTGGCATTTTAAGTGATTATAAGCTTCCGAGATGTTCTTTAAAACACGAAGAACCAAAGCTTAGGTGGTAAAAACTAATGACAGCATACATTAAAATTATAATAATGAACGGGTTAAAATTTTCTTATATAAATAAATCAAAAATTTAATTCAAGAAAATACGGCTGTTGGTAAGTAAATATTATTCCCAAGCTGGAAATAAAGTTCCCTTTTACTTTGAATATTTTTCGAGACATTTATTTAAAAGGAGTATTACTTTAATCTTTGTTAAATTAAGAAAACAGAATAAACTACATAGGAATATTTATATACAAATGTATTGAAAAATAATATTAAAGATAATATGTTTGTTAGTCATTAAATATTTTTGTAAAGCTGGAATTAAAATTCTTTGTTAAATATTTTCGGAAAATACATTTGAGTTAATAAGAAAAGAGAATAAGTAAAATAAGAATTTTACTTATAATTATTTATTAAAAAATATTATTAAAGAAAATATGGTTGTTAGTAATTAAATATTTCTCCAAAGCTGGAATTAAATTTCTTTGTTATTTCAAAAAAAAAATAAATTACATAAGAATTTTAAAATTTATAAAAAAATTATTTAAGGGAAGTATGTTTGTTGCTAACTAAATTTTTTTCACAAACTGCAAATCAAGTTCTTAGTAATTTTAAATATTTCTCAAAAAACGTATTTAAGTTAATAAAAGTGAATGGAATTTCAGCCAGTCAGGCTGCCTTTTTGGTGGTTTGGCTCCGTCTATTTATCCACTTCCACTTGCATTCCCTGTTTTAGGTTCACCCCCATTTCCCCCGCCCTTTTCCGCACCGATTTTCCGCTTTTCCCACTTTTTCTGGCTCGCCAATGAATCTGTCAGTTTTTCAAATATCCCCAATGCCATTGTGCAAAGTTTCGAGTGGCAGCCACTAATATTGACAGCGTTCAAATGTAGAACAAGGGGGCGGTGGGTGGCGCTCCTAGGGGGGTGGGTGGTGCCCCAGCGCGCGCGGCTGCCTTGCTGGGGGGGCGGCGGACGGTGGGTGGTGGTGCTGTGGTGCTGTGGAAACGTGCCTGAGCACGTCTTCTACTTAACTTTGTTAAACACAAATCCTTTGGGCAAAGAGTTGCTCCATCCTCTTCTTTTGGGCCACGCACACGCATTAGGGGGCGGTGGGCGGTGGGCAGTGGGCAGTGGGTGGTGGATAGTGCCCGGGGGGCGTGGTCGGCGGACGGACCAGCAGACATAATCGCATAAAGATAAAACAGTTTAACAGTCGCAATGAACAAAGGCAACTGATGGTTTCATTTTTTGGCCAGCAGAAGGGGACCAAACCATTCAATTGACCTCCCGCTGATTTCCATGGGCGGCAATGGGGCAGGGGGCGTGGCTCAGGGGTGGCTCTAAAAAAGCTCAGACTGTTCAAACAAAGATGGCCAAGGGCGCTCGTCGCACAAAAATCTGTCAATTATTTAAATCGCCTGGCAAAAATCTTGGCCAGGTACTCACTGCAGCAGGAAAAGCCCCCGGGGTGGTCCCAAAAATGGATTTTACACTGCTGTGTTTATAATGGGAGGGCACTGTGAGAAAAAGTGTACGAAAACTATTATTACAGACCTTGAAATACCTTTAATATACATAAAATTTAGTTAAATTCATGAAAAATATTTAGAAATACAAATAAATACATTTTTACCATAAGTAAGCTTTATCTTGGGTAAAAATCTTTATATAAGACATTTCAGAGACCCTTATTTTTCTTAGTGCACAAGCAACTCAATACACACATTTTAACTGCTCCAGAAATATCCTATGTCTGCTGGTAATTAAAATTAAAATAAGCCCTTTGCCAGGCATTTTGGGGAGGCAGACAACCCTGGTTTAGGGTTGTCAGGCGTGTGTCTGGGTCAAAGTCGTCTCAGTAGGGCGAATCGAAATCGAAACTCAAAGCGCCGAAACGCGAAATGTGAAATGCTCGCAAATTAAAATAATAAATCCGGCGAATTAAACTCGGAACTCGTTAAGGCCGGGGTGTCCGCGGGATGTTGCGATGCTGGGAACTCTGGCCGGAGGAGGGGCCCTTCGTATCCTGCTGATGGCGGCTTCTATCTTTTGACGTCGTCATTAGCAGCATTTACACGTCGCTCAGGGATAATAAGTAACCGGGGCCAAGTGCGAAAATAAAGAAAGCGGAAGAGCAGACGCAGACGCAGACGCCTGCGAAGACTGACACAAATTAAACTGAAATTAGTTGCAACTCACTTTGGCCCCAAACGGATGGGGGGTCAACCCTGGCTGCTGATGCTGCTGCTGCTGGCCGCTGACTGCTCCCTTTCCCCATTGTGCCCATTGTCGGGCGCCGAAAAATAAGAATGAAGCGGAAGGACCCGATGACTGGGCTAATGAGAAATGTCTGTCGGTGAGGACGAGCCAAAAAGGGCAACAAGACGCACTCAGACATGCTGATGGCAACCCTGGCTTGCAGAGCTGCATTCGCCTAGCTACTGTAAAGGTATTTATTTTTAGTCCTACTTTAAGTAAGGCTCAAGCTAAGTCTCTTTTACTTGTTTTCTATGTAAATGTGTGTCAAAAAAACCTTTTTAAATATTTTGGGAAACTTCTCTTACGTGCTTTGATACTAAATATAAAACTGCCCTATCTCTTATAACTTTAGGAGCCCTTTTACAGTGACTTAAAGACATTGTCTGGCTGCCTAAAAGAGCGCTTTACATCACACTTTCCTTCGCGAAACAAATTACGAAGTTTCGTCGTAAAGAAAGTCTCGTTCCCAAGTGGCTGACAACTCCTTGATTGACCAACTGGGGGCGCCACACGCGCCCGATCAATGTTAATTGACCGAAAATTGTTTTTGCCGCTGACCACGAGACGACGCGGTTCTTAAATGCCTCCTGCAGTCGCCGTTTATGACTTGGCATTGTCCTCGGCCACCGCAAAAGCCCATCTCCTCCCTCAAATGCCGCCCCTGGCACTCTGCGGCCGTTGTTGCTGCTGCTGCTGCTGTTGCTGCTGCTGCTGTTGCTGCTGATGATGCTGATGTTGCCGCTGCAGCAGCGGCAGTTACTGCAGTTGCAGCTGCGGTTCGTTCGCTCAACTGCCACAGTCAGCGATAAAACCACAAAACAGCAACAGCCATAAGGACCCATGGGTGGCGATGGAGAGGGGTGGCACAAGCGGTGGAGATGGCAGGGGGGCGGGGAACTGGGGGGGTGGTGGGTTGGGGACAGGGGCTTGCAAGAACAATGAGGTGATAAACTTGCAGGCTCAACGCATGACAACGATACCCACCAGCAACAGCAACAACGGCGGCGACAACGTCACATTTTGATGGCTCCTTGGAGAGATGGCAACCCTCTGCTTGAAGGCGGCTGCACTGCAAGAAATGCGGGATAATGGTAAAAAAACATAAGTTCAAAAAGGGTAAGTTGCAACAAAAATCTTATAAAAAATAGATATTAAAAAAAACAAAAAAATATATTAGAAAGTTCTTTACAATTTACTTAGTTAACCAAAATATGTATATATCATTAAAAAAAAATTTTTAGACCTTATGAGACTGATTTACTTAATGATTTACAGACTGTATTTATTTTAGTAAGTCATGGCATTTTAAACATAAAATAATAATCAACCCATAGTCACTTTTTCACTACATTTTCCTGATTTTTTTAAAATAATGCATTATGCTGGATCTCCTGAAAAAGGCATGGCAACCCTGAAATGATAAATTATATTAAGCTGTTTAACCTTTGTTATAAATTTTTAAAAGAAAGTAAGAAAGTGTAATAAGAGCATTAGTAATTTTTAATAAATATATTTATATTTAAGAACATTTGTATATTTTTTTTTTGTTTTTTTTTTTTATTTAAGAATATTGAACTTTTAGTTTTAGTACTATTACAATTTAAAAGGTTTTGTAGTTCATACTGCACTTTACTCGATTTTTTTTTCAGCAAAAGGTTATTTTTTTTTGGTTTTAAAATTTTTAAAAATACTTTTCTCGCAGTGTAAGTACGCAAGCCGGCAAGTGCAGCCATCCTTTCTCCGCTCGCTGTGTGCATGCAAACAACAAAGGAAAATCAGCAACAGCAGTTGGTTGGGGGCGATGTCATAGTCCGCTCCCTAACCGTTGCCCCCTCCACCCCCTACCCACACTTTCTACCATTCTTTAACCCCCCTCGACAGCCCCCCTCGTTTTGTGTACTGGATTTTTTTTGCTGCTGCTCTTTAACGTGTTTCAAAAGAAAGTTGGTTGACTTTTGAATGACTTTCTTGGCGCGCTTGGCTCGCAGCACTCTGGCCACCCCCTACCCTCCCGCGGCACGCCCCCTCCTGCACTGCCACGCCCCCTGCGCCCCTGCGCCCCTGCGCCCCTGTGTTGTTGTTTGTTTTATGTGTTAAGTGCGCTGGGCCCAAGCGCGCAAATTTCTTCGTGTAACTGATGCTGACGTTGACATCGCAGCCCCAGGCGACCCCTTCGTTTTTTGCCCCCAACCCTCTCCCCGAAAAAACCCCCTTTGCATTTATATATATACCCCCTATATATAGCCGAATGCAGCGGAGTGTGTGTGTGCACAGTCGAGTCGAAAATCTAGTTACAATTAAAGTGACAAGGCGGCAACGCCGAAAACAAAGTCCGCTGCCGAATTCAAACAAATTGCAGTCGCTTTGATCGTGCTGCTGCGGGGGCGGTTCCAAGTGGCGAAGTGGGGCTGGATTTTGGCAAAATTTCACTGGATTTAAATATAGCACAAATCAAAGGCTAAGGGAAGTCATACTAAAAGGAGAACGAAGATACTTTAATAATATTAGAGGATCTATACAACAAAATGTAGGGCTGAAAATATGTACAAATCAATTTTTTTTGAACGTTTAAGAACCCCTAGAATTGAGAGTAAGCCAGTACCAATAAGAGAGATAATAAGACTTGATGGTATGTATATTAGCAAATCAAAATAATTGCCTATACAATTTTTGGAATTTTTTTCCAGGGATAATGGCCAACTTAATGACTGATTATAGGCAATGAATAATAAAGTTTAGATTGTAAGATTTGCTATTATATTCAACCTCATCACTTAAAGCACTTAAAGAAATATAATGTTGTATTTTGATGCTGAAAAAAAATGTTTGCAATTTTTAAAACACATTTTTATAAATTTTCTACTTTACTTAAATTATCTCTAGAAAATGTTATATATTATAATTTTCCCTGACTTTTATCCCCTGTCCTGACTGTCTTAACCCATTTATTTTGCTTCTGGCGAACTTAAAGCTATCTTCTCTCCCTTTCGCCCGCCGTTAAGCCGCTAGCGCCCGTCTCTTTCTAACAGCCCGCTAGCCATCTCTTTCTCGCCGTGGACTGCACTTGTTTTAATTACTGCCCCGTGTTGATTCCCCAGAAAGACCAAAAAGACCAGCTCAAAGTGAATTTTCCATTTGGGGCTTTCGTTTGTTTGTTTGTTTTATTTGTTTGTTGCTTTATTCGGGGAGTTCGGGGCTCAGAGGTCGTAGGTTATAGGTCGCAGGTCGCTGGTCGCTGGTCGGAGGAGGTGGCTTTAACCCGCTTCTCCTTAACCCGCTCAGTTGTTGCCGTCGCGAAGGCGACGTCGCTGTTGCTGCTGTCGATTGATGTTGCTGTTGGGACGCCGGCGTTGCTGCTGCTGGCGGCGACGTTGCTGCTGTCGCTGGCCATTGTTGTTGTTGAGGCGGCGCCTGTTGTTGTTGTTGTTGTTGTTGGGGCGGCGACGTCTCTGCTGCTGGCGGTTCCTGTGGTTGCCGTTGTTGTTGCGAATGCGGCGACGTCGCACGGTGTTGTTGCCGTTTCCGTTGCGCCGGCGTTGCTGCAACTTCTGCTGCTGCTGTCGCCGGCGACGCTGCTGCTGCAACCTCTGCTGCTGCTGCTGCGGGCGACGGCGGCGCCGGCGGTTGTTCTGCGACTGACCCCTGGGATGGTTGGGCTGCTCCTCGGCCGGCTCCTGGTCCGCGTCCTGGCTCTGATCCTCGGCCACGTCCTGCTGCTGCTGCTGCTCCTGCTCCTGCTGCTCGCCCTCGGCGGGACCCTTCTCGGTGCTGACCTCGGAGGGCTGCTCCTTCAGCGGCTTGACCTCGCCCACGCGCACATTCCTCACCTGGTCGCAGGGCACATCGCTGTAGATCACCACGGTGCCGTAGTTGCACACGATCTGACCCTCGTCCGCCTGCCGGCCCTCGATGGCGCCGATGGAGCCGCGCTTGTCCTCGATCTCGTAGATGTTGCCCGACTTGGTGATGAAGCCGGTGACCTGCATGGGCTTGCTGCCATTTAGCTTGGGCGCCTCCGGGCTCATCGGCACATGCTTCTTGGGCGGAGCGTTGACTATCATGGGCTTCGTGGGCTTGACCTCCAGCTTGGGCGGCGCACTGGTGGAGCTCGTCAGCGGCGCCACCGTTTGACCTTTGACATGTCGGAGAACAGAAACAAGCACAGAAAAAAAAAACAATGTTACTTCATCAGCTGGATGGGCAGCGAGGGCTGGCAAATTTACCGCTCACCAGCGCGAGGTCGCTGGAAAGGGCCGTGGCCCAGAACAGGACCAGGATCATCCCGAATCCCTTGCCGCACATCATATTCTTAGCTCTTGTTCGCCGCTCGATCGACTGAATCGCCATTCCGGCCGCGTTCCCGGGTTATATCAACTCTCTGGCTAACGGCACCGCGGCCAGAATCTCTCCTCGCCCCCTTTCGCTTCGGGATTTTTGCATAATTAAGTCTGCGGGTTCAAAGCGTGTCAGCCGGAGAATGGGCCAGGGGCGACCCATTTGGCCAGGGTGTCCACTGCCCGAAACTAGCCAAACTAAATACTTTTTGTTCTATTTTTTGAAGCCACAGAAATTCCAAGTATTAGATATAATATTAAAGTGTCTAAAAGTATGCAGCGCAAACAGAACCCATTTGACTTGTTAAAGAAATTACTGCATACTTTTAGTCACCTTTACTTTTTTTTTAAGATTCAATATTGTGGATTGATATTTTAAATATTTTTAGACCACAAAAATTATAATACAAATAAAAGAAAAATATTTATCAATGGAGTTCACAGTATCATAGCAATTAAAAACTTTTCATTGCATACTTTTAGACACCAGTATACAACTTTTATGTTTAATACCGTGGCAGTTTGATAACTTTTATTTTACTAACATGCCAGTAACCATGACTTGTTATAAAACATTTTTTTTCAGTGAACTAGAGGCAGTCCCCCACCTGCCGACATCCCCTTCCCAGCGAGCAGAGTTCAATGGCTCAAACTAATTAGCATTCATATTTCTTCTTCGATTTTCGCTGCTGTCCAAAAATTCACGTCTCTTTGCGCTTGATTTTCTCATATGTTGATTATGCAAATTGCTTTCTTGGCCAGCAGCTCGCATTTTCAAATTGACCTCAAGCCACAACTGGCCGAAAGAAAAGGAGGTTCGCTTATGCAGAAAAACAGAACCAGAAATCTGAAACGTGTTCCGAAGATCTATGCCAGTCCAATTGAATTTTAATTAAATTTCTGTTGGTCTCTGTTTTAATATATTTCGGCGTATCGAATTGCTCTTGTAAAAATGCCTGTAACTGCCCGGCAAGGCCCCAAAAACGGGTTTGGCTTTATTTTTGGACTTCATTTCTGGTTGGGCTCAGCGGATGTAGTTAAGAACTAATAATAAATCACACACTTGTTTGCCAAGGCTGGACTGCACATGTATACAATAAATGGGAAACACAATAGAACCGCTTTTTAAGCAACTGGCACCACAAAAAATCTACATTTAAGATGAATAATTGAAGCTAAAAAGAAACTTTCTCCTTGCACAAGTTGTGAATCGGAAACTTGTCCACGTTTTGTGTGATTTTGTTGACGTATGCAGTGCTAATGTACAAACAAATAAAGTCAAAATCGATTACAAATCGAATTTGTTTGCACTTTCTAGGATTTTTGCCTGATTTGTTGGCTTTGAAAGCGAAAAAACGAAAGCCCAAACAAATTGGTTAGTGGTGCAGGTTTTTTCCAATCCATATTCAAAAATATGGGGCAAGTTATGCGCACAAAAATAGAAATTTATATCACAAAAAGCCACCCACGTAACCCGAAACTGTTTTTATACATAAGAACTTTAAGCCAAGGTCGTATTTTTTAATATAATGTTTAAATAAACACAGGGAGCTTCACTTTAAAAATACCCTTCAAAAATATAATTAAATTCTCTTTTTAACATACAAATTTAAAGAGCTTAATTTTAAAAAAATACTGAGCTCTGACCCTTATAGAATTAATAAAATATTTATCTACTTTTGTTTGAACCATTTTTTTTTTTACTAAAGTGCTATAAATTTATTCGTCTATTGAATTCCAAAACATAGATCTCTAAACAATTTTTTTTGTAAATGTCATAACCTTTTTATTCGTTGATTTTTGTTAAATAAAATAAAATACACTATAAAATAAAAAAAATAAAAAAAATAGAAGACTCTCTCTTTAATTCTTCTGCTTCTGGTTGTAGTTTCGCAGGGCATCGGCCAGTTCGGATAGGGCCGACTTCTGGGCCTTCTCCTGCTTGCGCTCCTGCTGCTTCTTCAACTGCTTGCAGAGCTTCTTCAACTGCTTGCGCTCTTTCTTCGCCGATTTCTTCTCACCACTGTCGTCCTCTTCGGAAGAGGACGAACCACCGCGCTTCTTCCGGTGGGTCAGCTCGGCACATTGCTGCAGCAGCTTGGCGGCCTCATCTTCATCCGGCTTTGGAGTGGTGGTGGTGGTTGTGGTGCTGGGAGTGGTGCTAGGAGTGGTGCTGGGAGTGGTGCTGGGGGTGGTGCTGGGAGTGGTGCTGGGGGTGGTGCTAGGAGTGGTGCTGGGGGTGGTGCTGGGAGTGGTGCTAGGAGTGGTGCTGGGGGTGGTGCTGGGGGTGGTGCTGGGGGTGGTGCTGGGAATGGTGCTAGTAGTGGTGGTACTAGGAGTTGTGGACTCCGACTTGGGTTTCTCCGTGGTCGTCGTTGTGCTGGTGGTCGACTCCTCGGGCTTCGGGGTGGTGGTGCTGGTGGTTGAGCTGCTGCTGCTGTCCTGCGGCCTGGCCAGGATCGAGGAGCAGCTGGCCACCAGCAGCAGGCCGACTAACACTGCGGATGCTCGCATTTTCGTCTGTTTAGATTTCCCTCGGCTCGACAACTAAATGGAGATCACCGCCGGGTGTTTGCTTATATAGACGGCACTTAGCGGCTCTCGAGACCCCAGACGGTCTTCCCACCTCCTCCTCCTCCTCCTCCTCCTCCTCCCACAGATGGAGGAGGACGTACACCATCCGACTGGTTTTTGGGCTGGCCGCTAGAAAAACGTCTATAAATTGTCATTATACATTGAAATTTTTTTAAGCAATTCTTTAGTTTTCAGGGGATTTTTTTTCGGCACCCTACAGCACAAACTATAGGCTATATAGGCATCTTACAATACCTCTACAGTGGTTCGCACTTGAAAAAATATTTATGTAAATATAAATATAAAGAAGTGTTAGAGTAAAAATTATTTTAGGCAGGGTTTTGTTAATTTGTTTGTTTTTTTTTTAAATAGCTTTGACTGTTGGATTTTTATTACAAAATATATTTTGTAAATTTTTCTATGAGCACTTTTGCACATTATTGTTTGATTTTAAATTTTTCTTTAGTATTTATGATATTTATTTATAATCGGATTATGGAATATATTACAGTAAACATATATTACTATTTAATTTATTAATTTTGTTACAAAAAATATTTTATTTTGCGGCCTACTTAAGGTAGATATTATGATATTTTATTCTATTTAAAAGATTTCTTGATGTCACCAAATTCTGGTTTTATAAAGGGCACACCACCAAAAGTATTTATGTCGAGATGCTGTCCAAAAATAATGTCAATTTATAAATTTGTTGTTTTTTTCGTCGAGTTGTTTGCGGTAGTCATTAGCGTTTCTGAGAATTGCCTGGTTCCATAAACAAATTATTCTCGCCTTATCAACCATTTTTACGTACTACATGGACTTCAGCTTCGGCTTCGTTTCGTTTTTTGTTTATTTATACATTTTCCATACTCTAACTGACAGTCTCTGTAAAGATATCAACCAAATATTGCTAAATTTAATAGTAAAAAAATTATAAAAGTTAGTTTTTTATTTAATTTAATTTGTTAAAAAAGACATTTTTGTCTTGCAAAATTCCATGACTGCGGACATTTGAATTTATTCTTAGAGTATAGCTGTCTGCGTTGTGATTTCCTTGGTTCTTGCCTCGATTTTCCTTTGTTTATACGTTTGCATATGTGAATTCAACATTTTTTCGCACTGCGGCTCGCTCATAATGCCGCTAATTGTTTATCAATTACACTTGTTAATTGTTTAATACGACTGCAGAGTGACGGCCGTGGGGCGGGGGAGGGGCGCAGGCAGGGGCTGGGGTCAGAGGTCGGGGGCTAGAGAACAAATTGCAACATTTATCCGGGCACCTGATGCCCCAGCGTCGCCGAGTACTTGCTCATTTTTGCTCGCCATTTCATTTTTTGTCTGTTTGCAATTTGTACAAGTAATTGAATAAAAAACGTGCTGCAAAAACAAGTAATTAAAAAAAGGACCCGGCGAAGCAGCGAAGGAAGGCACCGAGTGGGTGGTGCTGGTGGCTCGGTGGCTCGGTGGGCGGCCTTCGGTGGGTGGCCTCCGGTGGGTGGGATCAGCAACCACCGCGTAATCCATATGCAGCAATTTAAATGCAACAGAGAGAATATGTTAATTGCGTGTGAAACCGCTGCGCGGAGTCTCATCTCGTCGCCACTTGCTGTATTTGCTTTTATTTATTACTTATTATAATTATAATTTATTTGCACGCGCATTTATTTTGTCCAGCTCCTTTGGCTTTATTTTCGGTTATTTGCTTTTCATTAGTGGCATTTTATTTTATTGGCTCTGCTTGAGCACAGCAAACATTGCTAAAACAATTAAAGTATTTTTTAATTCTTCGATTAAGTAAATTATAATAAAAAATGGTTTGCAAACCATTTAATATGCAATAGGCAATATTATAAATTAAAATGAATAATATATTAATGTGCTTGGGCACAGCAAATATTGTTAAATGTAGTATTATTATAGTATTTCTTAATTTTTGGTTTAGGTAAATTATAATAAATGAAATTTAGAAACCATTTAATAGGCAATTAGAAATCTATAATATTAAGTATAAAATTATATAGTATACATACAATTATTTTATTTTTCATTTCTTAGTAAAAGGAAATTATAATAAATAAAATTTTAAAAATTGAAAGCCATATAATGGGAATTTGGTAATTTTAAATAATAAATAAGCTATTTACTAAGCACAATTATAATAAAGCCATATTTTTAGATTAAAAAAAATTGTAAAATAATGTTATATACAAATTTAAAGAAACCATTTAAATGATATTCAATAGCCTCTCCATTCTGGAGGTAATCAAACACTTTTCCCCCTAACTGATTAACTTGAACCCCAATTAATAATTCGATGCCTATAATTTTTCTCGCATTACAGCCGCCTCTCATTAGGCAGACTTGCCATCTTGGATATCTGAGCCGTCGACCGAAATTCCACGAACTCGAAAGTTCCTTAACCATTCAAGCACTAGACAATTACCAAGTTTAACTTTGACTAGAGAGTCAGTCATTCCGAGAACAACTTGGAGGAGCCGCTCGCCCCACTCCTCCTCGGATTCCGGCTGCTCCTCGAGCCAGCCAGGGCTTCCTGGTGGAAGCAACTATTTGCAGATGGATCCCCTTCACTGGCCGGGCATTATCATCATAAGCGGCGCCGTAATGAGCAAGTCGAGCCAAACGAAGCCAAGTTGCAAAGTCTTCGAGTCAAGTGCGTTATGCCACACAAACGCAGCCCCCCCCCCGTCGATTTCACCTCTTGGCTCTATGCAAATTGTGTGCGGACATCTCGTCTTTTTGGCCCTGGCCAGTGACCAGTGCGAGAATATCACGCATACGCCCCGTGCAACTGCTCCTGTGCGCTGCGAGTCGCCGAATGCGACGAGTCCCAAGGAAACCGAGGTGGGTCACCGCGTCCCAAAGCAAGGGATCTAAAACGATTTTAGAACACCCCGAGACGAGGACAGACCCGAACGGGGGGCTCGAGGCACGAAGGACCTGCTGCAGGAGAGGCGCAGGCGCCGGCTGGGGCAGCGACGTCGGCTGCGGAAAACGAGGAAAACCTAACAGCAGTCGTTAACAGAGTGGGAACAGTTTTCCCATGCATCCGCTGGGCCGTTTTCCCCCTCCACCGGCCGCAAAGAAAATTCAGAGGTGCACACCAACCGTGTGTTTACTTTTATTTCGGCGATGCGTGTGGCATGCTCAGCGGCCCTTGATGATGCAACAAAAAAACGGAGGTGGGGTGGGGGGTGTAGGAAAAACCCAACCAAAATGCTGCCAAATGAGGAAAACACTGCATCTTCAGGTGCAGATTTTTTAGCCCACATCCAGCGAGCCCCGCAAAATGCCAAGTGCATTTCAATTGCTTGCAGTTCTCGTTGCACTTCATTAAACTCACTGTCGAAATTCGACAGGCAGCGAAAGGGTGGTGTTTTCCGGGGGGTGCTGTTTTCCAGGGGGGCGCTGCTTTCCGGGGGGTGTGGAGTGCGGACACGTGACCTTCACACAGCCGGGGGTGTGGGGTCATCACGTACTCCCCAGTTGAACACAAAACGAGAAATGCTCCATACATGTCTCAGATTTTACCCAGCTACTTGTTTAAATTGCCTTTAAAGAAAATATATATATCTCTAAGAAGCCATAATTTATACCCCCAATATAATGTTATACTTTTAAAAAACTAATTTTTAAATATGCTTACACATATGAAGTTACTTTATAAATAAACATTTTTTTTACTATGAAATATATTCATTTATTGTCAGTTAAAATAAAATTTAACATTAAAATTAATATATATTTCTTTTAAATAATTGTTAAATAAGTTAGTAAGTTAGGTAAGTGGACAAAAAATTAAATATTTAATATCTTATATTTAAATTAAAGCATGTTATTAACTATTTTTATAATACTATTTTAAAATGAAATAAAATACTTCGTTGGACTTGCATCTAAAATCCCATCCAGTTGGGAGTCTAAACACGATTTATTAAATTTTAGCCACATTTTAAATAAGACAAAATTCATATTGATATTTTTTTATTATTATTTATTTATTATTTTTCAGCTTTATATCATAGCATACCATATTATGATTTATTATACTGTGCTCTAAACAACGAGAAAATAAAAAACAACATTTATAATTCCTTTTTTTTATTATATAAGTTGTTATATACATAAACTTAAAAACACTTAAATTAAATATTAAATAAATTTATATATATATACTCTTAATTAAGATTAAATATATATATATATATATATACACTTAAAGTAAATGTTATTTGATTTGATTTATGTGTAAGTTAAGAGTAGAAAGTAGGTGAAGTTCCTGCTCCGATTAGCATTTGTCTTCTCTCATGGGGCTCCCTCATATCTGTGCGAATCGCTTTCCCTCTGTGGGCGGCGGCGATGTCCGTTGGCTTGTCACTTAAATGGAAAATGCCGCTCACCTGCTCGGACCAGAAGGATTTTCCGGGCCAACGCCAGCTGCATTTTCCGGCTCTCCGGCCCCTTTTTCATTTTGCTGCATACTTTTAGGCATTTGGCAAAAACTCCGATTAACTGAGGCCATTTTCCTGGATCTGGATGCCTTTGCCTTCTCCTTGATGAGCCGCAATCCGGGCCACTTAAGTGGGATGGGAAAGCGATGGGAAGGCGATGGAAAAGCGGGGCGAGGCCGGAGGAAATCGGTCGGAAAAGCGGTCGGAATGTAGGCTTAGTTTGAGAAGTAATCGAATGCTATAATTTCCATTAAACTGATTTCCCACGAGCAGCTGCAAGTCAAGCCAGCAAATGTTGCAATGCTGATGACGGCCCCTGCTTTTTGAAGGGGGGCGGGGCGGAAGGGGGGGCGACCATGGCCGTGGGCAGCCCCCCCTAAGAAGGGGGAAAGCCGACAGTTAATGGCCACATGCAGAAAAACCTGCAAAGCCAACGGACACCCAAAGAGGACACAGCTCAAAGGGAAAACCGTGGTCATCGGTGGAGCGGGGGGGCCTTGGAAAATTCATGAGGGGGGCGGCGGAAAAATCGGACAGGTCGGAAAATCCATCCAATGCATCTCTCCGAGGACCTCTGGCCAAAAGTCACGAGTCTCGAGCTCTGAAATGAAAAATAAATTGAATTAAATTCCGAAATACCAATCTTTTGCGGGCTCCCCAACAATAATAAATCAACTTAGAGCAAACTAAAATGTTGCTAGTGTACACTTTCGATTTGACACAAATATTATTAAGAAAAAATATTTTACCAATACAAATTTTAAGCGAATTAAAAATTAAATGACATTTTTTGGTATTTGCGAGGCAAATATGAAGCGGCAATGAAGGAAATAAAATGTGCATGATGTTTATAAACGAATTTCGGAAAGCATTTGAAAATAAATTTGACATTTATGTGCTTATGAAATATGAAAAAAAATTAAATGTATAACGAATTTTTAAAGATTTCTTTATTAGAAAATCTTTAAAATCTTATGTGGGAGAACAAATGGCCCCTGCTCCGATTTTGTGTCCTCTCTGTTGGACATCAAATTTATGGCTGGTCAAGGCGACGCGGAAGATAAAAAAGCCATAAATAAAATACCAAAATCGCTTGTCGAATGGCCTAAAAAATACCCGAAATAAAACTTGCATTGAATCAATCATCAAGATGGCAAATGGCTGGAATCCGCTTAGGTTCTCAGTTTTTCTGCGCCACCGCCAGCGATCGCTGCCACGCCCCTGGCTCCGTCTCGCCGCCCCCAGAACCACATAAGTCCGCCGGTTCCGAGACGTAAACAAAATAACCCAAAACTCCCCACTCAAGTGTCTGGTGCTCTGTGTTTATAGCCGGCGGACAAAAGGGGCCAAGTCCGCTCGGATATTCTTATCACCGCCGGTCAGTCGTCGCCGGTTGTCCAGCTTGTCCAGTTGGGACTCCAGCGGCTAGTCCAAGCACTCCTGGTCCTCCATCCTGCTGATCCCGAGTCGCTGCTCGCCGGTTGCTGGTCCTGTTCCCACCGCTCACTTAAGCCGCTTTGGGCATGCATGGTAAGAGGAAAATCGGACTAAGCCACAGCTGCTGCTTTAAATTCTCGGGGGCCACTTTGCGGCACTGAGAGAAAAGTAGGCCCCAAGGATTGGGGCCTCAAAAGCACAGATTTTGTCACATATTTTTATGCACATGAGAGATTTTTTAAAGTAATATTTAACGAGTGGAAAAATGCAATTTTTAAATAGCCAAATTCCAAAAAATAGATATGTGCACTGAAAAATATACAAGCTACTACTATTTTTATAGCATTTTTTATACGTACAAATAAATTAAAAAAAAATATATATATATATATAACTTATGGACATTTTTCAATATATTTTGAAATAATATTTAATTTTGAATTCTATAAATTTTCAATGCACATATACTAGAATAAATATTAACCAGATATTTTTTTTATTAATTTGGTTATTTTCTTTATCACAGATTTTTACAATATATAAATATGGAAAATTAATATCAAGGAATTTTTCCAAATTTATTTTGACTTTTTTGGCATTTAAAAAAATAAAAATATATTAGAAATATTGTTTATCAATTTAGCAATGTCAGATTTTTTCTTTAAAAACTCATCTCTCAGTGTGTGATCGGCTCGTACAGAGAAAGAAAATGGGGGTGAGGGAGAACCAAGGCTGGGAAAAAACAGCGACGACTGTCACCTGCGACTTATGCAAATCACCAAACGACCGAACAGCTGAAAATAATTTTCCACATTTCCGTTACAAATAAAAACCAATTCACTTTGCTAATATGGCCACACAGGCAAAGACTCATCCGGAATGGAAGGGCCGCTTTTCCGAGGGTCGGGAGCTCGGAATGTGGAAAGCGGAAAAGCGGTGGGCAAAACTAACTGCGTTTCGGATACGCAGGCCCTGCAAAAGTTTATGCACGCAATGCAATAATTTTGTTGCACAGTGTATGCCCTAAAAAGTGCAGAGTTGCTGGATTTTTGAACAATGCGTAGGCCTGAAAAATAGAATAAACAAATGTTAATTGAGAGTTAAAGAAATGAACAAATTTGAATATTCCTTTTCCCTTTTAAATTACATTTTTATTGGAGTAAAAAAAATAAATATTTTTATTTACCAAACAAATTTATATAATATTTAAATTGAAATATACAAAATATAAATAAATATAAAATAAATATACAAAAAATAAATATATAAAAGATAAATATATAAAATATAGATATATAAAATATATGTTTTATTATTTATTAAATTAAGTAGGTCATAATTTATTTAAGAATTAATTATTCTGCAAATAATAATACACATTTAGAAAGTGTTTAAAAAATCGTATAAAATATCTATTGCCATTAAAAAATATTTACAAATTAAATATGATAGTTTGGGTGTTTCTATAAATATTTTCTTGAGATAGAGTATTCCCCCGACCGATTTGCGTCCTGCGGTCTTGTATATTTCCATAAGCCGCCGCTTACCAACCCGCTAGATGTTTCTTTTTCGCATTTGTTGGATGTCAGTTAGTCAGTTTGTCAGTCAGTCGAGCAGTCGAGTAGTCAAGTGGCAGGAGCAGTGGCATTTGCAAGTCGTTAAATGCCTTTGCAGCTCGTCATTGTCGTTGGCATTGTGGCTGCACTTGTCCCCCTTTGGGGCGCCCCTGTGGCCCCCCGGCCAACCCCTTTTGGCCATGTTTCGTGTCGCTGGCATTGTCAATGCTTTCGACTTCCTTCCGCTGTGGCCAACAAATTCGAGCCGCGCATGCAGGCCGCGCAAACATAATCATCATTATTGCTGCAATCAGCATATTTGGCAGGCTTAAAGTCAGTCGCTGTCCTGCGGGAAAAGCACGGAAGCTCTGCACATTTCGCCCCCCCCCGTTTTCCCGCAGTGTACCCCGCCGTTCGCTCTGCGTTTAGTTGTGTGGTTATGCTTAATATCCGTCATTAAAATGGTTGTTGTTTTTACCGCACCGCAGCGGATGAACTGCAAAAAAATGGGGGAAAATATGGTTAAGGTCTGGAATAATAGGGATATTTTTTTAAACAAAAATTGTACTTTAAAAGCAATTAAATCTCAGAAAACATAGATGCTTTATTTATGGATTGTATCTATATTTTTTATTTAGGCACTCCTTGACTCTGCCAAAATAGTTTCCAGTGTGGCAGCCCGGGGCAAAAAGCGAGTGCGTGGGCTGGCCTTAGGCCCATCCGCTGAACCCACCTGAACTCACCTGAACCCACCTGAACCCACCTGAACCCACCTGGAAAACACAGCCCGGCAATACACGTGCATTATGCAAATAGCAAATATATTGCCCGGTGCATGCGATAAGAATCCATTGCGCAAAAATTAATTAGTCAATTTGCATGAAATTTATGTACAAAGCGCGAACAAACGAAACCAAAACGAGCCGAAAGCCGGTATATATTTCAAGGAGTCGGGGAGTGGATTTCGGGCTAAACACATATCTGCCTCGACGCGGATGAGGCCTGCGACGGGCCACACACTGGCAGCAAATAGTCCACTCGAAATGGTCTCTTTCGAGATTAACATTTTGGCCACTGCTCTTTGACGGCTAGAAATGCAATGATAAATAGAAATAACTACCTTGCAAATTTGAAAAAATTTGTAGCGATAGAAATTTTTGGACTTAAAAAAGCAGTGTTTTTGTTGGCATTACGCTTAAAATGGTCACAATAAGGACTGTCATACCTCGTTGAGCTCGCCGTTTAATCTCCAATCCATTGGCATTCAAATGTAAAAATTTTTTACTTTTCAGATTTTATCCAAAAAAAATTTGAGGCACCCCCTTGCAAAAAAAAACAAAAATGGGTCAAAAAATAAATGTCCCCTAAATTCATGGGGATCGTTAGCACAGTAAGCCAGCTGCTCAAAACAAAAACACTTTTAACTGTAGGCCTTGATTTGGCTGAGCTACGATCGAAAAACTTGAAAAAAAATCGAATTTTTTACTAAAATCTGAATCTCGTATTTTTCACAAAAATCTGAATACCATTTTTTCGCCCTAAAATATCAGGTTTTTGGCTGCTAAACAGAAACTAAACGTCAGATCGAGGAATGTCATACCTCGTTGTTTAATATTCAATCGATGGGCATTTCCATCTCAAACTTTTTGACTTTTTAGATTTTTTGAAAAAATTATGATGCCCCCCTTACAAAAAATTTAAAAATGGAAAAAAAATTTTATATTTGTAGAAGATATAAGAATTGTTAGCATAGGAAGCAAGCTGCTCAAGACAGTCGGCCTTTTAGCTGTAGGCCTTGATTTGGCCAAACGACGACTAAAAAACCGACAAGAAAAATCGAATTTTTGACAAAAATTTTAATGTCGTATTTTTTCCGCCTTTAAAAAATCAGAGAAAAAAACCCAAAATATTGTCACGACTTAAATTTCTTAAATTTGTCATTCCTGCAGGAGTCGCCATTGCCGAGCCCTGACCAGGAGGACCTGGATGAGTTGATCCACTGGGACGTGAACTGCAATGGCTGCGGCAGCACCAGGCTGATCCACTACCGCTACAAGTGCCTGCGCTGCCCGGACTACGATCTGTGCGCCGCCTGCCACGAGAACGGGGTGGCCAGCGGACACCACGAGCCGGGCCACCCGTTCCAGTGCCTGCTGGACCGCGCCGCCCGCGAGCTGCACTTCGCCGGCGAGCGGACGCCGGATCTGTGCGCCGACAGCTACACGTGCCCACTGTGCGGCGGCATGGGCCTGTCCGCCGGCGACCTGATGCGGCACTGTCAGATGGAGCACCGCCTGGTGCGCCTCTCCGTCATCTGTCCGCTCTGCGTGGCGGTGCCGGCCTCGAATCCCAACAGGGTGAACAACATCACCACCCACTTGATCCTGTGGCATCCGGCGAGTCCTTCGAGGGCTCCCGCGTCCCCTTCGCGAGCAGAGCCCCTGGCCGACTTCCGATGGCCGCAGCAGGGCCTGGGCCATATGACCACGGCGCCGTCTCCGGAAACGGGATCTGGAACGGCCACCCATCATACCTTGCCCTCCGCCCAGGTGCCACAGGTGCGCTTCCTCCTGCCCAGGGGCAGGCCGCCCTTGGCGCCTTCCGAGGACCTCAGCGACCAGGAGGTCGTCGAGATGTGAGTCCTGGGGGTCAGGAAGAGGCAGGAGCAACAGGACAGCAGCTGGAGATCCGGAAAACCTCAGCCTGGAGTGTGTTAATTTACGGAATACTAGACGGAAATAATGTTAATTTGAGTACCTAAAAAAGATAATAACCTTTTTTATTTTCTTTCAATATACTCTATATTATTTCAAAGAAGGTTTAAACAAATTTTAAATTTAAAACCCCTTTTTAAAATATATCTTAACAAGGTTTTTAAGAACCCAGCTCAACTATCACAACCAAAAGCATTTGTTTTTCCATATAACAAAGAAATGTTAAATAACAATAATACTTTGTGTTAACTAAATAACATAAATTAAATAATGTACCTAAAAATCCAAAAAAATAAAATATTTTCTATAGAGAAGACTAACCATTTTCCATTAAAGTTTTCCTCGCAGTCGCAAGCCCAACTAATTAGAAAGGCCGCCTTTCTCGAGAACCGCCCCGCCACCTCCATTCTGAGCCGTAATATCAAGGTGCTCGAGTCTGAAGTTCCAAGTGCTTCTGTTGCTCTTGCCGTAATCCGCTTAGAGGTGGAAACCTTTTGTCATTATAAAAGGATTTCAGGCCTCACAGAATTTCCATTTGTTGCGACTCGTCGTACAGCCCCGTGCTCGGTTAACTTTTGCCTGTCCTTACAGAAATTAAGATTCAAAAACCGATACTTCGCCTCTCCAATTATAAAGGTAAGCACAGGACAAAGCATTTCCAGATAAATTGCCAATCGAACTAGATAAAATGAGCCGAGTGTAAATAGTGGAAAGGCGCAGATAGGCCACGTCTCTGGGTCCCATCTACACGGGGAGAAAACTCCTCAGGATATTGTGGTTGGTTCTGAAAAGGTTCTGAGTAAATGTTGTTTAAATATTTCCTTATTTCTTTATAGTTTTTAATATTTGCAGCGCTTTAATATAAAAAGCAATTATATATACATTTATTTTGCTGAAATTTAGGATTCTAAAATTTTTTATGTCTAAGGATAAAAATAATTAAAATATAAAAATAATAAATAAAATAATTTAAAAAAAACAAATATATAAAGATTATAAAAGGTATGTAGAAATTTTTTGGTACACAAAATTTTTTAGAGGTACACTTACAATATTTTTGGATTGACTCAGTTTTGAAAAACTTTAATTTAATAATTATTTAGTTATTTAACATTTATTTAATTATTCCTTTTACAGAACTTATACTATATATCTATGAGTGTAATTTGTTTAAAATATTTTTCTGGTATTAAATAGAAAGTGTTTTCGCTCAGTGCAGAAGGGATTGTCTGGCAGCGTCCAGCCGAAAACAAAGCCGAGGAAGCAGGACACGGAGCTCCAGGTTTTGGCTCCTTTCTCTTTTGATCCTGGCGCTGCATGCGTGGCTGATGGTTGACAATAGATAGACATGGACATCGACACAGCCGGCATGTCCTGAGTCCTGTATAAGCCATCCCACATCCCCAGCCCCGGAGCCCCGAGAGCTCCACTATATCCTCCGGATACGGCCCGCCTCTCATCCCCTGCGGGGTGGTCGTTATGGCTAATGAGTATTTTGAGGCCGAATCGGGGAATCGTGTTCACTGCAAGTTATCGGCCGGCAGGAAAGGGTTAAGGCTTCACCTCCCGAGTGGAAGCGGAACTCTCGAGCAACCCGCGTGAGTAACGAGGGGAGACGTAAGAGTTGCAGGGCCTTTAATCCAATCATCAGAAGACTTTTCAATCATTGCACGAGTTAGTTATTTATTTATAAAATATTAAACAAAGAAATGATTTATTGAGCTTGAGAAAACATTTTTAAAATATCTATTACATTTTAAATATTTTATATATAAACATATTTTTTGATATAAAATATACTATGTGACAGATAATCTTTAAAATATTTATTAATGAAACATTAAAAGAAGAAAAAAATTATTCAGCTTATGAATATGTTTTAAAAACATTTAAGCAATTTTAAACATTTAATTTATAATCATATTTCTTGATGATGACTAATAATCTTTAAAATATTTATTTATGAAACATTAAAAGAAGAAATAAATTCTTCAGCTTAAGAAAACATTTTTAAATTATCTAAACAATTTAAAACTTTTAATTTATAAATATATTACTTGAAATAAAATATACAGTGTGACTAATAATCTTAAAAATAATTTATAAATAAGGAGTAATAATAAAATATAGAACCCAGTCACTTATTTTGGCGTGAACGCGTTTCTTCCTCTTCCTACTGATCCTTTTTACGATCACTTGACATTAATATACATTTTATCGCTTCATTTGCCTTATTTTGCGGCTGCACTTTGGGGCTTTCCCTTCGGGCTCGCCTCACGCTGTCATCTCAAGTGGCGGGCTTAGGGCGTCTAAGCCCCCCTTAACCCCTCTTTAAACCCCCCTTGGTGGTCCATTCGACCTACGCCGCTGCCCCGCCCTGCCCCTTTCCACGCAGCACGCATACAAATGACAATAAAAGCGAACGACTTTGGTTTTTGGATTTTGCGAATTGCCCGAGCCTCTGCCTGCGTTTTTCTGTGTGTTCTGCTAGGGGGCGGGTAGGGGGCATTTTTTCGAGCCCCCTAATCACCCCTGACCCCCCTGCGATTGTGCCCCTCGAGGAGCGGCCACAGTTTTGCGACTGAAAGTTGAACCGCAATCGACATCGCTGGCCGCCACACGCTTGCACAATTTTTAATCATTGCTCCGGCATTCAGAGCTGGTCCTTCGAGGGCCCCCTTTTCCATCCGTTTTTTCCCCGTCCCTGGCCGGCCCCCCTACGCCGCCACTCGCCGATCCTGAAGCATTGTTGTGAGAAGGACGAGGACACATAAACATGCATGGCAGCAGGCGGCAAGCATGCACTGGGAAAAAATAAACACCATTTTTTATTTATTTTAGCTGAATAAATTAATTGCTTAATAAGTTTAATTTAAAATTAAGTAAAAGCATTAAACTTCATCTGCATGACAGGTTCAAAATCCATATCATAAACAATTTTCAACCTTGGTCACACTTTTTTGTTTTTAAAATGTTCACACTTTTTTGTCTTCTTAAATATATTTTTATATTTTATGCAAATATTTAAACTCCTTTCTAAAATACTGCTACTTGCTAATTATACGCACAAAAATTAGAACAACATTTTTGATTGATTTGAATTCAATTTCGATTTTCCAGTGTGACCAGGGCAGGAACGGGTTCCCGGGTCCCGAAACGTGGGATCCCAAGGAGCGGGGATGGTCGGATTGCGCAGAGCCTGGGCTTATTGTCCGGACTTGGGGTCCTTTATCTTGTTTCTAACTCATTGGATCGCAAAAACGGTCTCGTGTTCACCTTAATTGGGGTAAACATAAGTTCTGATTGCCCCGTCAGGGTTGCAGCCGCACAGAAAAAGAGTTGCCAGCGACATTTTTCTCTCCCCTCCTCCGTTCTTGGCTTATCCTCGAAAGGAATGTGGTCGTTGTCTGGCCAGGAAAGTCGAGCCAAGTCAAAAGCCAAAGTCAAAGACGAACGTTGAACGTTGAACGTCGAACATATCCAATTAGAAGGTCACAAAAAGGGCGGGCGGCAGGAGGAAAAAAAATGAGAGAAAAGGGGTTCGCAGCGTGGGTGGCAACCCTGCCGGCCATTGTTGAAAGCAGATCACAGGCCCAGATAGAAATTGTTGAACGTGTAATTTTTATTTATTGCATACAATTCTGTTAGAACAAATGACAGCGAAATTGGCTAGGGTCCTTTTCCCCAAGACCACACACCCAAGGGCAAAATATTGATATTTTAAATACGGTTTTTCGAAAAACAATGCTGCTTCATGTATTCCAGCTAATTTAAGCAAATATATCAACCGAAAATAATGCTAATACACCAGTCGGCCGACTTATTTCCAGTCAGTAAATAGCATTAGCCTGCCGAAGTTATCAAAAACTTTTGTGAGCACGCTCTGCAAGCATTTTTGTTTGCTTTTCTGAGAGCTGGTAAATACTGCTATTGTTTTGCACACAGCTGTGCGTATTTAAAATAAATGCTCAACTTTGGCCGCACACACAAAAAAGGTTGCCGCCATGCAAAAAATGTTCGGGGAACTTTTGAATTGAAAAAGCGTTTAGACATTGTTCGCCTTGCTGTGTGTGGGCAACTAAATGATGGGGAAACTATAAAAATTTCCATAACAATAATAAAAGCAACGAAAAAGGCAGCCCGCCGCCACACGGACCTGAAAAGACATTTATTCATTTCACTTTTTGGAAATTAGCATAAAAGTAAAGGCCCTCCCATAAGGGATGATGTCTGTGTTCGGGATGTAAAATTTTCCTAAGGGGGGCGGGAGAAAAGGGATACACCAGAGCGATGGGCCACAATCAAAGCTTGTGAGCGTTTGATAAGCGTGAAAAACGTGAAAATTTTAATAAAACCAAATGAGCCGCAAAATCATACGACCGAAAATATAAAAAACAAGGGCGAACAACAATAAAGAGCCGGCAGAATCGGCCTTAGATATCCCAGATTTCGCCAAGGTGGGTAATGAAGCAGGCGAATGTATGCCACAGTTTTCGTCTGCTAATGCGGAAACTTTGTCACTGCAAAAAGTCTGCTGGGTATAAAAACATTTGGAGACGCAGACAGCGAGCAGCGTAATTTTTGCTTTAATTTTTATCGCCAAACGCGGATAAGAAAGGGAAATTGCCTGAAAATGTTGCCAGCCAGCATGGTAAATCATGTTGCTAATTGTGGCATTTTTAAAAGTATTTTATTTGATGTTTTCCAAGCATATTGTCAGCCAAACAGTATCTCTAACTGCTGCTTTCAGTCGGTTAACATATGGCCCCTTTGATCGCCACTTCAAGCGGATTTGCAGCAACTACGGCCGCACTCGTTAGCCAACCAATTTGGCCCGAAAGTATGCGATGAAATCTGTTATTTGCCAAATGAGGGGATTTAAGTCCTGAACTAAAGCTTAACAAACAAACATGCCAGCCTTGCCCCGAATAAAAATAAAAAACAAGCGCACACAAAACCCTTGTGTATCTGTCATACCTTCGAGAAAAGTTTTTCTTTCGTATTTTTTGAGTGGGAGTTTGGGGGCTCAGGGGCAATAGCTAAACAAAGGCAAAAATGACCAACACATTTTGCGCCTCAATAAAACTGTCAACATTATAAAGCGCCACTTAAGAAATGAACAAAAGACTGGCCCCGAAAGGTGGGCGCGGCAGTGGGGAAAAACAATAATCATAAAATTAAAGCCAAGCCAAACAGCCAGGCGAAATTAAATAAATAAATAAAAAAAATGGGGGAAGGCCAGAGCTACAAAAAATTATCAGGTGAAAGAAGGTGAAGGGTTGGCTGACATGTTTAGCATGGGACACACACACGCCAACACACTGGGAAAAAAACACCGGCCCGTCCGCCCATCAACACACAGAAGCGTTGACATTGTTGCTGAAAACTGCCACTAAATGTCAGCAAATGAGGGTCAGCGCACACATGGGCCACACCTCCGAGCCAACAAAATATTGTAATAAAACGCAGAAAAAATACACAGGATGATGCATGGGATGGCAGGTGATGGACGCCGGGGATACCCTGGACAAGGCGGATTTTATTAACATTTATTTCGTATTTTTATAGAAGCAATTACTATATTTTCCCATCCCAAATAATGAAATTTTCTTGGTTTATTTAAAAAAATAAATAATTTTGAAAGCCCTTTTAAAGGTAAAATAATTTGATATTTGATACCTCTTAATTTTTTCTAATTTTCCAAGATAAATCGTGGGATTCCCAGACTTGATACCCCTGAAAAACCACCCTATATGCATAGAGGGCATAATGAGGAGAGAAAACAGATAAAAAAGTGACAAAACTTATGCGCCCCTTTCCCCGTTTTTGTTTTATTTTTTTTTTTAATGAATTGACCGTAAAATGAACTTGTTGATGAGCCTTATGAGCTGTCCGAAGAACCACGCCCCCGTCCAGGCGCCTCCTTGGCGTGGTCATTTGCAATAAAAAAGGATTATGTGCTGAAGGACAGTCCCGAAAAAAGAACCGCACACACAAACACCATGTGGGAGGAAATACACAAACATGGAGCATATAAATATTTATAAATGTGTGCGTCGGGTGAGGGGTCAAGTGTCGGTGCCATTTAACAACTCGCCACACACATACATTCACTGGAAAAAAAGGTGCGTCCCTCGCATTAGCCTCGCCGTTTGGCCTTGAACCGAAAGCCCAGGACCCAAGGCCCCGGGAATCAGCCACAAAAATATGGTCAGGAAAAACATTTGTAAGTAAAAACTTAATAAAAAAAAGTAGGAAATTTAAAAAAGATTTTTTACTAGAAAATATAAATAATATGTTAGTTTATTTATTTAAAAAGGATATGAGCTACATAACATATTTGAAAAGTGTATAATATTTTAATAAACTAAACTATGTTTTTGAGACAAGATACTACAAAAAATAAAAATAAAAATTTAAGATTCTTTAAACTCTTATTTCAAGCTTAATTTTTTGTATTGAACAAGCACAAATTTAAAAAAACTATGAGTTGTAAAACAATATTTATAAAATTGAAAACTATGCCAACTTTGGGCAGATACAATTATTTTTCAAAAAAATTAAGCTTTCTTTAAGTGTTAATTTAATAAATAAATTTTAAAAATAGTTTACTTTTCTTAGAATGGAATATTGAAGTCATATTTCCAGAATAAATATAGCTTTCTAAAGTAAAACTTTCCTGTTCCTCAAAGCTTTTAGCGTTCAAACCTCCCCATCGGTAGACTGTGCGTGCCAACACATTTTGTGGCTCTGAAATCCCGACTCGTACATCACCGCAACATTGTAAACTGCTGCCGAGTATTTTTCTATTATTGAGGAATGCCGCCGTGCTCGATCAGCAGGATTTTGTGTTTAATTTTATGAAAATGCCTGCCAACGTCAGCGGCGTTTTCCTCATTTTCCCGCCGGATGTTTAGTGCAAACTTTAGTTTTTCCACACTTTCCCCTTTTGGACCTTTGCCGTTGGGGCTTCAACTTCAACTTTTTGTCGGCTTCTGTCGTGTTTCCTTCTGTTTTTCCCGTACATTTTCCCTTTTTCAGCCCCTGTGAAAATTTGTTACGCTTAATGGCCAGGCAAAAGGGGCTGGGTGCCACTGTATAAATACAATGGGTTTTATAGTTTTTTCACCAATTTTCCTCAAGCTCGAGCATGAGTTGCGAAGAAAATGCAATGAATAATACCTGCTAGAGTTATTAAGTTTAATTGAAATTAGAGGAAATAGGCAGGCAATTTTGTTGAGGGCTTGGCACATATTAGATATGTATTTCTAAAATATATAAATCTAAACATAGCTTAAACCTAGGTAAAAACAGCCACACTTAAATCACTTACAACATTATTTATTTATAATTAAGAAAATCAAGTATAAAGCACAATTTTTGTATTATAGCCTAGGATTTATTCCAGATTTCTTGAGTTAGTCAACCTAAGTCAAGTTTTGAACTCCAAGCGCAATCAAACATTAGTCGAGTTTTGAAAAATGATTGGAATTTGGGGAGCATTCAAGGGACACTGTCTGAAAGCAGGAGACCCCGAAAAGGGCATCACACTTTTAATTGGAGTCTATGAAAGCATTCCACATTCTTGGGTTTCCCTCGACTCGGTGCTCGAAACCCAGCCAGGTGGCGCTTAGACCCCGCCCTCCGATTTTCCATTCCACAAAATTTTCACTTTACTGGATTTCGCTTTTCCTTCTCCTTTTCCCGGCCCCCTTTTCCCCTTCACCTTTTCCCTGCACCTTTTTTCAGGGGAGGAGACATGGGAAAAAGGGGATTCGTTACGTGAGTCACGCAAGTGGAGGCCGATCCAAAAAATCCAAAAATGAGTGGCAAAAATGCATACAGTGCCTGTCATTATTTTTGTGCAGCTTGCAATTGCAACGGAGTTTGCTCCGCAAAAGGTTAAAGGGCGTGATTGAAATTTCCGTTTGCTTAGGCGGGCAAACGGGGCGTATGAGTACTTTGGCTCTTCGCATTTCAGCAGGCAGTGTATTAATTACATGGCCGCCGAGGCAGGAAATGGAAGAGGGCGCCGTTGGGGAGGGATACTCGCCAACTCATTAATGTCATCAAGTTCTTGAGGAATCAAAGTTTTTGGCTTCTGGGGTTTTGTAATTATAAACACGAAGCTGTCACCATCAATGTCCAGCATTCATTTGTTTGCCATTGGCTAGATGATGACACCCAGCTGTCCCGGCATCTCCTCCCCTCGAAGTCCCGAACCGCGCGACCCCGGAGCCCAGCCCATGACCCCTGACCCTTCTGGTTGATTAATGAATGTGGCGACAGCCAGCGATGACATCGATTCCAGGCGCTCTCCGCCGGATCCACCAGCGGTTTTACGTAATGCGGGGGCAGCCGGAAAAGGAAAAGCGAGAAACCAGACGGCATTAAAAGTCAACAAACACAATGACATCTGCCGCAACGCCTTTGGATGCACCGCGAGAAAAAGTAGCTTGATTAAAAAGAATTTTTTGCGATTTTTTTTAAATTAAATACTTAAGTGAATGCCAATCGATTGGAAATTTTGTTACGAGTTCAGCAAGGTATGACATTCCATGATTGGTCCATTACTTTTTTTGTTTCGACCAAAAAACCTATACTCAATTTGACAGAAAATAGGTTTCTCAGTTTTTGGCGAAAATTCGATTTTTTTCTTTGTCCTTTTTTGCTGTAACTTGGTCAAAAATGGTCCGAGCCCTAAAAGACGCGCTGTTTTGGACAGCTAACAAGCTAGGTAATTGATTGCAGTCACTTTCAGTCTTATTCTAAAAACTAAAAATTTTCACAATTTTTCAATTTTTTTGTAAGGGGTAGCATCGTCAATTTTTGCAAAATTTTTTCAAAAAATAAATACTTAAGGTGTGAATGCCAATCGATTGGAAATTTTGTTACGAGTTCAGCAAGGTATGACATTCCATGATTGGTCCATTACTTTTTTTGTTTCGACCAAAAAACCTATACTCAATTTGACAGAAAATAGGTTTCTCAGTTTTTGGCGAAAATTCGATTTTTTTCTTTGTCCTTTTTTGCTGTAACTTGGTCAAAAATGGTCCGAGCCCTAAAAGACGCGCTGTTTTGGACAGCTAACAAGCTAGGTAATTGATTGCAGTCACTTTCAGTCTTATTCTAAAAACTAAAAATTTTCACAATTTTTCAATTTTTTTGTAAGGGGTAGCATCGTCAATTTTTGCAAAATTTTTTCAAAAAATAAATTTTTAAGATGTGTATGCCAATCGATTGGAAATTTTGTTACGAGTTCAGCAAGGTATGACATTCCATGATTGGTGCATTACTTTTTTTGTTTCGACCAAAAAAATGATGCTCAATTTGGCAGAAAATAGGTTTCTCAGTTTTTGGCGAAAAATCGATTTTTTTCTTGGTCCTTTTTTGCTGTAACTTGGTCAAAAATGGTCCGAGGGCTAAAAGACGCACTGTTTTGGACAGCTTTTCTAAAAACTAATTTTTTTTATAATTTTCTAATTTTTTCGACATTTTTTGGAACAAATTTACCAAAAACCAAAGCACCATAGTTTCCCACTCAGAAATAAGAAAGTATTTTCCTTATTAAGCACAGAATATTTATTCGTTGTAGGCCTTCTTTCCATGCATTGTTTTAAAAGTACTTTTGATAAATGGCCGTCAGCATGTACAGGTGCCTCATCATCTTATCCGCCTGCGCCGTGGTCGAGGCTAAGGTGTGGCACTCTCCCGACCTAAAGACCCTGGCCGACACTCCGGGCATATTCTTGCTGACGTAGTGCACGACCTCCGTCCTGGGAAGGATTGGACCTGAAGTCGGGGCTTGGACCCTGCTGAATCCCCGCAGACTCACTTCCCAGGGGAAGCGGGACTTCGAGTAGAGTCGCACTAGTTGCAGCTTCTGGCGAGGATCGAGGCTGAAGTCGTCTATGCCCATGGCCCGGGACACCACATCGCGCAGGTTCTTGTTCAGAGTGGCCTCACTTTGCACGTTGATAATCATCACCGTTCCGTTGGCCCAAAGCCAGCCCCTCTGGGGGGCCTCGTACTGAAGCTCGACCACACCTAGGCGGCTTTGGTAGACGGCGTTGCTTAGGCTCCTGGCCGCCACCTCCAGATCCACGGCTCTGGACATCTGCAGAGTGCAGAACAGTCTGCAGACCACCGTTCTCAAGCGCAAGCGCAAGGGCTGGCCGCGTGGGCCTAGGAACCTAGGGGGGCCGTACTTCCAACCCACTGGGAAGCTCGCCAGTTTCAGCTTTCTGTTCAGGTGCTTCTCCACATATGGGCCGTACAGCTCCTCCCACATTGAACGAAGGCTTTTGGCCTTCGAGTCCCCGTACTTGTCTATATAACGATCTATACTCGCCTCGACGTCCCCGTGCCGGAATAGGTAGGCGACCTGCGAGGCACTCTGCGGGGCACCCACTATGATCCCCGACTTTCCCGCGGTTGGGGGCTCGGCACTCGAGGTCATGATCAGGATAAGCAGTTGCCTGCCAACGATCTCGCTCCACTGCTGAAGCCACTCCGGAGCCTCCGACTCATCCCGAGGCCGTGGTGGGATCAATTTGACCAATTCTTTCAGCTCCACAACCTTGAGTACAGTATTCGGTTCGGAAGGTGGCATCAGCTCGACGTCGGCCTTCGATTGGATGGGGTGGGAGAGCTGTGTGCCATAGTGGAAAACGACACCCCCATGATAAAAAGTTGTGGGCCACGGTGCAGAAATCGGGGCACTGAAGTGGGTTTTAAGAGTGAGTCCAAGTGAGTTGCCTAATTTACTGAAGATGGCTTACCAGGACGTTCCGGGAAGTTGCGGGGAGGTTCCAGCTCCATAGGGTTCCTCTATGTCTCGCCCAGACTGAGTACTGGTTGAGGGTTCCTTGCCTTCTAGTGCGGCTTTATCCTCGCCGTCCTCCGTATCGTTACTACCTAGCAAACGCTTCATATTCTCCTTACCCTCAGTCGGATTAGAGTTAGATTCAGAATATTTGCGTTTGGATGCCATCGTGCGAGTAAATTAAAGTTGCTGGACTAGTGCGTGCCGTAAACCAATTTTATTTTTTCCAATGTCGAACTGAATTGTCAGGCGTAAAATTTTACCACAGCTCTATAGGGTTCCTGCGTTAGCCATTGTCGTTCGATAAATTCCGATGAAAGAGTTTCCAAATCAATCGACGATTGAAGAGCGCGAAAGATACTATTTATTTTTGACCTTTCTACCCTAAAAATATTTTATAAAATAAAAACGGAGTAGAGATTCACAGGAAGGGTGCCCCACAGAATGGCAACTAATGTCTGATGCTCTGGCCTTACTTTCACCAGACTCTTGACATTTCAGTTTTCGAGAGTTTCCTCCTTGGTTTGCCAATGAAAAAACGCTAATTAACACAGCCAACCGCAATTGCAACTTCCTTCTGGCCTTTTTTCAAAAATTAAATTTGGACAGCTAACAAGCTAGGTAATTGATTGCAGTCACTTTCAGTCTCTTCTAAAAACTAAAAATTTTCCAAATTTTTCAATTTTTTTGTAAGGGGTAGCATCGTCATTTTTTGCGAAATTTTTTCAAAAAATAAAATTTTAAGATGTGAATGCCAATCGATTGGAAATTTTGTTACGAGTTCAGAAAGGTATGACATTCCATGTTTGGTCCCTTACTTTTATTGTTTCGACCAAAAAACTGATACTTATTTTGGCAGAAAATAGGTTTCTCAGTTTTTGGCGAAAAATCGATTTTTTTCTTGGTCCTTTTTTGCTGTAACTTGGTCAAAAATGGTCCGAGGGCTAAAAGACGCACAAATTTTGTCAAATTTTCAATTTTTTTGCAAGGGGTAGCATCGTCTTTTTTTGCGAAATTTTTTCAAAAAATAAATTTTTTTTAAATTGGTAATTTCGTTACGAGTTCAGCAAGGTATGACATTCCATGATTGGTGCATTACTTTTTTTGTTTCGACCAAAAAAATGATGCTCAATTTGGCAGAAAATAGGTTTCTCAGTTTTTGGCGGAAAATCCATTTTTTTCTTGGTTCTTTTTTGCTGCAACTTGGTCAAAAATGGTCCGAGCCCTAAAAGACGCGCTGTTTTGGACAGCTAACAAGCTAGGTAATTGATCGCAGTCACTTTCAGTCGCATTCTAAAAACCAAAAATTTTCACAATTTTTCAATTTTTTTGTAAAAAATAAATTTTTAAGATTCGAATCCCATTCGATTGGAAATTTTGTTACGAGTTCAGCAAGGTATGACATTCCATGTTGGGTCCATTACTTTTATTGTTTCGATCAAAATACGTATGCTTTAATTTCCCATGAAAATGTTTTATTAGTAATTCGTTACTATTTAATCTGCTTAAGAAATGTTGGGAATTTATTTGTTTATGTTTTACATAAGTTTCGAAATATTTTAATGAACATGTATAGGACCCTTTATAAAAATGTATTATTATTTTTTTTACTACCATCATGATATTTTTTTGACATTTTTTCGACCAGTGTAGCCCTGCTCTTGTGCAACTTAATGCCCGGCCACTTGACTCTGCTCCTGCTCTCCTCTTGGCCCTCTTTGAGCCCCCTTCGGCCCACTCCGCCCCTGTCTGGACGTGGACATTCATTTCGTCTGGCAATTATTTGCAACACTTGCACCAAAACAAAGACCAGGATGGAATAGGATGGAGTGCAGCAAGTGGAGGCCAGTGGAGGCTAGGGGATGTGGATGTGGATGCGGAATGGAGTGCACTGGAGTCGAGAGGAGCGACCACATTGCGCAACAAATCTTTTTGTGGCCGGGCACGTGACGAGGGCCGGATCACGTGGCGTATGCGTAATGCTATTTTGGGCCAAGGCAGCACGAAGATACAGGCCCCGAAAACCCATCGAAATGATAAATTGTTTCAAGTTTGCACCCCCTTCGTCACCATGGAGCTGATTGCCATTCAATTTCCAATTTTTGTTGCCTCCCCTAGTTTTTTTCGTTACCGAAATTTGCGACACATTTTCGGTGGGCCACAAACTTTGGCCAAGTTCTTTGCGGTCAAAATGATGGAGGGGGGCCAAAAAGGCCCCAAGCCCCAGACAATTAATTTCGGGTTAAATCATTAGAAAGAAGTTTGGCTTTTGCCCCGCAGACATAAGAAAATGAGTGGTTTGTTTATGGAAACTTGAACGATTTCAGTAGTTTGAATGCTTGACAGATTTATGCAGTTGAATTATTTGCCATTAACCAATTATACAAATATATACATTCTATATTCATCCCATAAACTCTAGCTTGTTCAGGATATCTGGCAATTGATGCACAATTTATTTTGAAACAATCTTAATTTTCAATTCGTAAATCCCCATTATAACCATATAGTCCTTACTTATATAATTTCCATTATAAATATCTCCCCCATTTCGCTGTCTTCGCAGATCGCTCTCAGATTTCATTCGTTTACTTGCCAAGGAGTTTCATTAAATTCCCGCTTGACTTTTATCTCATGGCTAATTATTCTTCTTGTTCTTGCCACTCCTTTGCTGCAAATGAAGTTGATGTAGAAAGAGAAGGGGCTAGATGAATAGAAAGAGCCGGAGGTATATAGCGAATCTAGGGAGCTCCTCTCATCTGTCTCATTTCGCTTTGTTTTCACTCTATTTTTGTTTGGTTCCCTCATAAAACTCAAGTTGAAGAATCCTGACAAGATTGGGGCCTTTTCAAAAGGAGTAGGGGATGTGTGTGTGGGGGAGGTTTCAAGACCCCCCTTTCCAGAAATAGTGAGAAAGGGGGTTCTTTGAGTGTCTGCTTCGATATTTACGACATGGCTGAGATTTCAAGTTGGCCAAAAGTTTGCCTCAAAAACTTCGTTGCCTTCAATTGTAGTTGCGCGTTGTTGTAGTTGCAGTGGTTGTAGTTGGTGTGGTTGTAGTTGGCGTTGTTGTAGTTGGTGTCACTTCTTTTGTTTTTGTAGTTCTTGTTTAAAATATTGTTGTAGCTTCTCCTGTCGCGTTCTTGTTGTTGTTGGTGTAAAAGTTGTTGTTAAAAGTTGTTGTTAAAAAGTTGTTGTTGAAAGTGTTGGTGTAGCTGTTGGTGTACCTTCTCTTGTTGCTTTTGTTTCTCCCCTCTTAAATGTTGTTGCTCTATTTGTTACTTTTGTATATTTTATTGTTGTTCTTGTTATTCTCGTTGTTGTTGTACTTTAATACTTCGTGTCTGACTACGAAGTAAATGATGGCTCCTGCTGCATGGGAGCCGCCAAGCCGCCACTTGTCGTTCATTCTCCCTCGTATGCTTGCGTTTTAATTGTCACACATACTTTATATACATATTTATCTATATATTTACATACATTTCAGTATATAAAGCATACACCAAGCCATCCCTGGCCACGCCCACACACATGTAATGCCATACGCCCACTTGTTTACCGCTCGCTGGCATTTTCCTCGCCTACCCGTTTTCCGCATCTCTCCGCTGTTCCTCGCCGGAATTTTCTTCCCGGCATCAGGAGTGGGCGTGGCACTACGCCCACCCCCCACCACCCATCGCCAAGAATCTCAGTGTCTCAGCATGTGTATTTGCACTTGGCAACTTAACGCTGAGGTTTCGTTTTAATAAGTTTAACAAGTTTCTTGGCATAATTTGCGGTACGTCCTCCGCGTCGCTCCTCCATTTTCTCTCAGTGGGCAGGACTTTCGCCAGCTCCGCCATCCACATCCACATCCACTTCCTGCTCGGCACTGCATTTTCCTGGGCCGCTGGCCGCGGGCTGCGAGCTGTCGGAGGATTCTGCAACAGGTCCCAGCTCGAGAAGCAAGTCTTGAGTTTCTCACGTAGCCAAACACGCCTGAAATGCGAGACCAGACTGGGTGGAAAAAGGAGGACCAGAAAAAACAATGGACACCACTGTGGGTCGAAATTAATACCGAAGGATTACCCAGGGCAATGGAATTTCGGTTCATAGGTATACCAGCTTTAAGGGGCTTAAGTGGTTTGGCTGATAAGCAAAATAAAAAGAGATTTTAAAAAGTTAGAAAATTTTAACGCACTATGTGAGCTGTTTGAAACCTTAAAAATACACTTAAATTTGTTTTCCAAATTTGGATCCAAACAGGCAGCGAACAGAAAGTCATATTGGGTTACCCGCACTCAAAATATATTGTTGCATACTTTTTCACACATTTATAATTCTACACAGATGTCCAATGTGAAATATAAAATTGTTGCATACTTCTAGACACCTGCCTCAGATTTTTCCATGAGAAACCCAAAACTGCGGTCTTACCCCGAGCGCCCAGCGTTCATCTCGCCTCTGGCCACACTGTGTCGGTGTTTTATAATTTGAAAGACGCCACCACCGCACCATCCTTGGCCGTTTTCCCCTGATCCTGGATACCTACACATCCCACTCCTTGTCGAACCAAGCGAAATTCCATGCGGCGAGCATACTTTTGTTCTTATCAGGCTGTCGGGTTGCTTTGAAGTCGCCTCCGCCGCCATAATTCAATTAAAATGGCAGCCGAGGTCCAAGGCAGCCACATCCTGTTCCATGCGACTGCTGCACCCACTCCTAATGTCCCGGCCCGCCCACTCACTACTACTTTGTGCCCGGCGAGGACATTGTTGTCGGCAGTCGGCAGTCGCCAGTTGCCAGTCGGCAGGCGATTGGCTTTAAGTCTTTAAGGCAATTGCATGGGCGGTGGGGAAAAAGGGGAAATGGGGGCCTCCAGTCGTACATAGGCTGCTCGGAATTTGCATGCAAACAATGACATGCATAAACAAGTAGCAGAAACAAGGACCAACGATGATGGGACGCCGACATCCTCATAACGGAGGAGCCACGCTCGGACACGCCGAATGCTAGATGGTGAATCGTGGCTGGTAAATGGGAAATGGGAAAAACAGGAGGGCGGTTGGGGGGTGAGGAAAGGAAAAGCCGGTCGGAAAATGGGGGAAAAGCGTCTGCATCGCATTTTGGCCATTGTCCTTGACCAGACGCTCGGAATGGGGATGTGTCGAATTGCGGGCATCGCGCTTATCACAATTTTCCAGGGCTGACTAGAAATCACGGTGACTAATTGTGATTTTCGAAGGATTAATCGTACGAGACGGCAGCTAAAGCATTTCCATGGAAAAATCTAGGAAACATTTTGTATTCCCCTATGTAAGTATCTAAAAGTATGCAACACTATAGAAGTATCTACTACAAAGGTGTCTAAAAGTATGCTACATTATTTTATTCCTTTTCAGACTTGCTTACACGATTACGATTTCATGCTTATCGATAACATAAAGCATAATTAGTGCTCAACTGGTCGCAGTTTCCCGCTCTTAGCATCACTATTGGCCAAATCAGTGCTATAGATTCGCACCGGGCCTATCACATTCCACCCATCTTCCCTTCAAAGTCCCGGGATCGAGATTAGTTGGATGAATGATGACAACGGAGGGGACACCTTTGATTCAGACGATTGGGGGATAATGATAATGACGGCGGGACATGGATGGAATTCGATTTCCAATTTGGTGCGTCTGATTTCAGCCAATGAAAAATAATCTCTGGCCACCGAATAACAATGTGGCCACAGAAACAAAAGGATTGCCAGTCAATTTAAACCCCATATTAAATCGTAAACAATTAAAAAGGTACTAAATTTATTAGGAAACAATACTGTTTATTGGTCCATTACTAGTGAAACTAAGTATAATCATTTCTTTTAAAAATTTTCCAGCTCTTGTTACTCAACTTACTTCCCTCTTGCACCTTTTTATATATATCCACTTTTCGTTATTCCACTCATTGCACTTGGAAAAAAGGCGCCACAACTTTCAATTCCCCTGCGAAACTTGAAGAACTTCAATATAAAATCCCTCGACTGCCATGAAATTCAATCAGGACATCGGGGGGCTGGGTTCAATGGTTCGCTGGGTGGTGGCTACCTCCCGAAATTTCTAAGCCAAGCGGAACGCGCCAAAGTCGAGAGCTTAGCGAGAATTTAAATATGCGAGCTGCATACTTTTAGGGGCAGGCAAACAGTGCGTGCGAAAAAGCAGTGGCGCCGCTGGAAATGGAAGTGGGTGCCGGAAGGGGGGCAGGTGGAGCAGCAGGTTGAGCGCAATGTTTTCGGCATTAGAAGGCCACGTGGCCGCTGTGATTGTTGTTGCTGCGATTTTCAAATCAATTGGCAAACAGAACAACAAAAGCGCAAACACAAACACGGAATTTGGTGTGTGAGTGTGTGTGTGTGTCTGGCTGAGTGAATACGATTTGTGTGTGTGCGTAGGCACTGCTAGAAATTTCGAGGCATTTCGGTATTTTGAAAAAAAAACCTGCTTGTCTCATAATAAATTAATTTTTTTGGTTCATTTAATTCTGTAATTTTGTATATGTCAATATGGTTATTGTATATATTTAAAATTTTTTTTGTAAAGCAAAATAAATTAATAATATAAATTACTGAGGTGAGAATAGAATTTATAGATTTAAAATGAGAAAAGTGGTGTTATTTTTAAACGTTCTCCAATTAATATTAAAATATCATCATTTTAACCCAAAAATATATTTATAAATTTGTAATCACCTAAAGAAATATTTATAAAAAAAATATATTTTTTTGTTGAAATTAAATGTAAATGTAACTTGAATTTTGAGTGTACGATATATATATATATTTTTGAAAGTTCGAAGTATATTAACCTGCTTAAGCAGCCAAATAGGTGTCAGTATACCTCCTATTTTCTGAATAAATATACAATTTAAAAAAATAAATAAAATAAAATATATTTCTATAATTTTTCCGCTCACCCTTAATTTTGGTATATCCCTTCCCACCGGTTTCTCGCAGTGCCGTGTGAGTTGTGCTTCGGCGGCATTTACTCGGTGCAGTAACATAAATTACCGCAGGCGGCGACCGCAGCGGATTCCCCTCCGCTGACCCACACGACATAATAAACGGGACAGGTCGCGACCGCCGAGGAGGGCGGCGGTGGGCGTGGGGGCGTGGCGGCCGAAAGGGAGGACCGCAGACGAGCCACTGCAACGTTTTGCGGCTTGCAAATTATTTACTTAATTGCCAACGAAATGTGTCTAATGAGCCAAATGGCGAAATGCAATGAATGCCAATGCGAGGTCCTGGGCATGAAAATGGCACAAAGGATTACCGATGCGAGTGAACATGGCCATAAAAGTCGGCGCAAAGTTGCCTGAAAATCTCAATTGCCAGGTGGCAAAAAGGGAACCCCTTCAAAGTTTCAATATCAGCTTTAATTCAACGATGTTCTGACTGTTTTTGATAACCAAATAAGATCGATTGGCTTCTTCTTTCCATAAGAGGGCATTTCCAGTTCGTTATTTCGCTGGCATAGTGTCGCTTTTATTCTTTGCTTAGCTGCAAAATAATTTCCGGTAGACAATGGACAGGCGAGAATCGAATTTTTCGGAACGTCAACGGCAAGGACGACATAAAGGAGTGACCAGGGGCGGCGGGGGAGGGGCGTTGCAGGGGCATCGGAGCAGGACGACGTTCAAAACGGTCATGTTTGCATATGTCGCTTGTGCTGCTGCTGCACACAGGGGCGGCAGTGGGGGGATGGTGCAGGGACTTGGGGGCGGCCTGCCGAGGGCGTGGCCATATCGAACATTAGCTAAAACTCAAGTGAGCCGCAACGAATTGAAACGAATCGAATTTCTAGCCGGGAACGATGCAAGGAATGTGGGGCACACCGACAGAGCCCCCTTGTGAGACCCCTCGAAAGCCCCCCCTAAGCGCTTGTGCACTGGAAAAAATTCAAAAATATATTTACTTTTAAGTACATTTTTCCTTTAAAAATAAATGATAAAAATGTTAATAAGTTTAAAAATATGTATACATTTTTTTGGTATCCTTATCTTTAAATATGCATTTATCTTTTAATTTGTTTTTAAATCTAAGAAGAATTTATGAGGAAAATATTAACAGAAAGCACTGCGTATACGTAACGTATCTAAAAATATTGCGTATACGACTAGTGAGCTCACAAGTTCAAAAAATAAAATAAATAAAGTTAAATAAACAAAAAATATTCTTTAATATTTATTAAATAATAAATAAAGTGAAATAAATAAATAATATTCTATATTAGTATTCTATATTATTTATTTATTTAACTTGTGAGCTCACCTGTCGTATACGCAATATTTATAGATAGATTACGTATACGCAGGGTTTTCTGTTAATACTTCCTTCCTAGTTCTTTTCTTTTTCCAAGCTTCCTTTATCCACTGAATGCCATTTTCTCACAGTGCACTGGTGGGGCGCAGCATTTTGCGGCGTGTTTGTGCAGTGACAGCAACAGCGACAAAGTTGATTTATCAGTTTGCTGGCCATTAATCATCGCAGCGACAAGTTGGACAGCCAGCGGACCAGCTGGGGTCAAACACGCCCCTGCCCACTCTGAGCCCCCCTAAGCCGCCGCCTTAACCCATGTTGCCCATGGTCAACAATGTCGCTAACGCTTCAGCGCTCTGCCATTCTCCAGCTCGTCTTGTTTCCTTATTTTTTCGCCAAAATTTCCTATCTATTTTCATTTTTTTAGGAGATAATAAAACAAGTGCTGGGAGATCGATCGATTGAGCACTTTCGGGCGGGGCGGAGGGCTTCCTAATAACCCAGGAGGACACTGGCTTAGCAGGTGACACCGCCGACGGCCCCGCCCACTTTTCCACCACCGCCTGGCCGCCCTTTGGTTGGCTTTGCATTAAAGCATTTTCTTGGCTGCATTTCAATTCACAGCACATAAATCGAAAAATCGCCGCTGGCTGCGAAACTTTTGCGGCAGTTAGAGGAGCCCTTCTCGCCCCCTGAGTTCCCAGTGTCCAAAAAAGAGCCCTTAACCCACTGGGATCGGCCAATTTTAGACAATTTTTAGGTTTTAAAGGGTGGAAAATGCAATTAAAAATATAATATTGGTCCCACAAAATATAAATAATCAATAAATGATTTATTTCCCTTGCTAAATTTTATTTAATTTAAGAAAAAAGAAATAGTAACTTTTGTTTAAAAAATTTATATTAATAATAGTCAATTATCTTGCTCAATAATATTTAATTTAAGAAAATAGAGTAGAATAGTAATATTTTTTTTAATAATTTATAGTGCCTAATTAGGTTATTTATAAATTTATTTATAAATTTATCTAATGTTTTTGGTTGAATAATTTTACAAATATTTAATTTGCAAGCAAAAATGAATTTCTCAGTGGTTGTATAAAATATTCCTTAATTGAGATTATTCGAAACACTCCTAAATGGGTTAACCATCCTTCGTGTCGTATCCTAAGTTCTTGGCCATTTATCTGCGCTGCACAGGTGACACGCAGTGGAAAATGTGCAAAATTGCTGGACATATATATTGATCTGCTACGGCTGCTGCTCCGTCCCCGGCTCCGCGCCTTAACCCTCTGCTGCCCCAGCCCGAGGCGATAGATGTTAAACGGCCAAATCGATGGCAACACATGCGAGCCAAAAGCCAAAGAGAATTCGCTGCCATGGGAGTCGATTCCTTGGCTTGGCTTTCGCCGGTATCCTGCTGCTCCGGACACCCCCTCCTCCCCCCGGCACCGCCCTGGCAGCCACGCCCATGCCCACACCCCACCCCCCGCCGGCAGCAATTAAAGCGCCGCCAGTTAAAGCCGACAAAGCGAATGCAAACAAGGAAATCAGCCGGCGATCTTGGCCAAAACGGTGCGGGAATGCTCTGTATTTAATATCTATTGATACTTAAGATATTGTTTTTTAAGGTTTTTATTGAAATTAATAATAATCTATAAGTAATTATTAATATAATTACCTAAAAAACTCATCTTACTTATCCATAAACACACACAAATTACCTTTATAACATATTAAAAATATAGAAAAAATATAAAATAAAGAGTGTTAATATTTATAAATCACAAAATATATAAACTATAATTAAGGAATTTAATACTAATATAAATATTTAGAAAATATATTTAAAATTTAATTAGGGAATTAATATTTAGAAAGTAAATTTTAAAAATTATGTTCAAGGAATAGTAATTTTCTTGTTAAATATATTATTAGAATATTATGTTTATCATTTTAAAAGTATATTTATAAATGGAATATAATATATACTGTTATCATAGGATAATGTAGTAACACATCATAATAATAATGGCATTCATAAAGAAAAATCAAAATCAACTGAACATAACATATACCCTGCCCTTGTTATATGTACCGACCCTTCCACAGGGCATATGCTAAACCAGCTCATAAACCATTTGTTATTCGCTGCCTGAAAAAATGCGGACTCCGAGTAAGTTATTTGCCACCCAGCGAGGGCTCTGGTTTTAGTCAGTTAGTCTGGTGTTTGTGCTGTGTGCCGGGCATAAATAGCACATGGCTATATGGTCGGGACCCATGGCCAGCCCGGGCCATCCCGGGCCACCCCATCGCCGCTCGGCCGTGTGGATATTGCGTATGTTTACACAGGGCCGCAACCACCGAAAAGGCAGGGCGGTGGTGCCACAGCCAGTGGTGCAAGTGCCGCCAGTGGGTTAGTGGAGTTACAGTCGCAGTCGCAGCCAAAGCTAACACCGCACTGGGGCACTAACTGCGTGGAGATGTATCTTTTGTGTGCCTAGTGTAATTCCAACTAATTGCTTAATCAATAAATACATAGTTCAATTACTTTTATGACAGGCCGCCAAGAGGTTGAATGGGCCCGTCTATGGGGAGTCGCCCTATATCATTTGCAGTTGTGTCAGATATAGAGAAGGCCTCCAGGTAGTTTCTAAGATATTCATTTCATACAAGTTTCTTGAACAATTATTCACTTTTTAGCCAGAAATCTTTTAATTTTACCATTTTCCGGATCTTTTCTCAACAAAAACATATAAAAATCTAAGGGAAATTTTCTTATAAAACAACATTACTTTTTATATAAAGAGATTATTCCTTGCAAAAATCGTAATATATATTTATATATTTTGTTTTCTATATATTTTTAAAACGTATGTTCAATCTTATACCAAATATTTTAGGAAATTTCCTTTTAATTATATTTCTAACTTTTTTTTTAGAAAATCCAATGGTCTTCTTGTATTTTCCTGCTGTACATGAAGCTGTCAAAATGTTAAGCTGAGCCAGCCTAATGTTTGCCCCAAGCGTGTTGCCTTTAATTTTGGTCAACGTTTTTAGTTTTATTTTTTTTCGTATTTTTTTTTGGCGTTTGGCGAAGGGCGGACAAGGGGTTTTGGCCGTGTTTTTGGTGTGAGGAAGTTTTGGTCAAGCTAAGCGGCTTAAAATTTCGAGCACACCAGTTGGCGACGTCAAATGGCTGCCATCAACGGGGATTTTCGGGCCCGCGGACTTACCAATTCAATGAACCCACCTAACCCCCCAATCCCCCCAGCGAGCCGGAATTTTCCAGCCCCCGGAAAATTCCCTAGCCCCCGCCCCCCCTCGGAGCAAGCCTTAGCCAAATGCGATCACACAAAAACCCAATTAAAAAGTTTGCATTTTTATGCCTCAGCCCCGCGGAAAAAAAGATGTTGCGCCAAAAGGGAAAAGCGAGGAAAATGAAGGGAAAGCGCCGGCGAAAAACGCGTGCGGAAAACTGTTTGTCAAATAATTTTTCACAGGCCAATCGAGAGCTTACGCTGGGGATGTGGTATGCTGATAAGGCGGCGGAATGATAGAGAGACAGGAAAAGTGCCGGAAAAGCGGAAAACGGGCGGCCCATTAGGTGGGCGGGGCCCAGTCGAAGAAAATATAAATACGAAAAATAAATGGAATTGTGACGTTTACGCGTTTTGCCAGCTTAGAGTGAGTTAATACTTTGGCACGTAGCGCGGAAAAGCGCGAAAAATGGCTGAAAAATCGAGGGGGTGGCTGGAAAAGCAGCTGTCACCAAGGCAGGCGGAATGGCGGGAAGACATCTCCAACTTACTTTTCCCAATTTTAATTATTTTTCTTCTCGTCTTATTATTTTATTTACGCTTTTTATCCTGCCTTCTTCATTTTGTGTCCTGTTTTATTTTCATTATTTTTTTGTAGTGTTGTTTTTGGCCCCCGCTAGTTGTGTATTTTATTTTTACATTTTTAATTAAAACGCAATTTGCACTTACTTAGAAAATCATTTCGACTCTGTTTCCCTTGCTTTGTTTTTTGTGTCCCTCATTGTTTATTTATCTTAGCTGGCTCACTTCGTCGCCAATAGCTTTCTTTTCCTTCTTCATTATTTCACCAGAGGATTGTTTTTTTCCCGGAATTTACTGTAAGTATTTGGGATTGTTTTTAGAAGAGAAATAATTAATTTAGTGAGCTTAATATTTGTTGTGAAAGTTGCGGAATTAAAGGAATGGTTAAATGTATTTTAAGAATATGAAAACTATTTCGTTGAATTTATAAAGCAGGTATCTTTAAGCCATTTAAAATGCCTTGTCATTTTCCCCACTATTTGTTAATTAGCCATTTTGGGCCAGGCAAAAAATTGGCAATGCAATAGGGGAAATTCCCAGCTGTTTATTACACTATTGCCCATCAAATAATCACGAACGCCAACAGATTTAATGGCAGGTGGCCCTCGCCATTCCCAAAAAAGTTGGCCTCTTAATTGTTCGTTTGCCGAAAATGGTAAAATGCTTGAACACTGCGAATTTTAGCACTGAATGCGAGTGCATAATTATTAACGAGAGTTGCCACGGAAATCGGGAAATGAGGGGGCCATCGCGGCGCTGCGGACCTCTCATAATTCGCCTAATATTTGGTCGGGTCTGTGGGTCCCTGGCAATCGGTATGTGCCCCTTTGTTTTGCTGTGTACATAATAAAATATATTTTATCTCATTGATCTCGGCACGCACACACGCCGAAAACTATGTTATAATTTAAAAATAAATAAAACAAATACCATATTGAAGAAACTATACTTTTCAGATTTTATTTTATTCTTAAAGTATTTTAAATGGTAAAATATTGTTTGTTTTTTGATACCTTTTTGTTGAAATATATTTTTAATTCATTTTTGAAATATTTAAAATTTCCTTAGTGTATTCGGGAACAATGGAAAGTACCAGAGGTAAATTCCGAGGGGAAAGGTGCTATTCTTGCTATTCAAAATGCCCGCGAAAGCTGAAAAACAGCGAGAGAACGGAGTAAGTACAGATAGAATGATAACAATGGCGCAGACTGTACATAACCGAACAATGGCAAGATAAACGGGGAGTTGGGCAGCATATAGGCAAAAAAAGAGGAGAGTGCAAAGCATAAATTAAATTTAAGTCGCAAAAATAGGCTGGGCAACAATTGAAAAGCTGTTTCGGTTAAATTCCAAACTGGAAAACTATCCAGTAGATAATATTTTGCACTTTAAATTATGCTATAACCAACCCCATTTCATTTCCAGCCCCTGCTTTACTCGAAACACAAGCCCAAAAAAATCCCCAAAGCTTCTATAACTTATTTGTATCTGCAGCCGTCTTACTGGCAAAGTAAAGTAAATCCCTCTCATAAAGTGCTGATGATTTTCGGGGATCGTTCGCGAGGCGTTCAGCTCGGCAAACAATTTAATTAAAATATGTCAGGGCGGCGGGCGAAGGCAAAAGGCCCCGCAACACCCACCCGAAAAACAAAGCACGAGCGGGACAAAACAACAATTGTCGCCGGGATAAAATGGCAAATTGAAACATTTTGCAGCCGTGACAGAAGCTGGTGACAATTTTGCGACTGGACAGGACGAAGGCCTGCCTTCGGTGTTGCCATAAAACTTTGCAGCCACTTGCTCCACATTTTGAGTTGAACCCCCTTTCACGGGACGCCTCTTCCTGCGCCCCCACCGCATCGCCATCAAGAAAACCCCCTTTGTTTTTGCGTTTTTAATTTTGCTTTGTGACAATCTCTCTGTTACTTGCCAGGATCTCCAGCTCCTCGTCCAGCTCCTCGTCCTGCTCCTCGTCCCGGGCACTTCTTTATTTTTTCGCAATTGTCAACTGCCTGTCGGAAACGCCTTCCCGCGGTCCCCCTCGGCAGCCCCCTGGACTACACCCTTGTGTTGTCTTCATTTGTGCAATCTTTTCTTTTTACTTCGCGTCGCCATTTGATAAGTTTGACAGCGGCTACTTCTCAGCCTCCCCTCGCTGCCAGCCACTCCTCAATGGCCACACTGGCAGAAATTGCAGATTGATGAATGTCTTTCTCAACAGAAATTATTTTCCAGGATCTTTATATTTTAAAATATTTTTATTTTTGTTTTTTTTTAATATTTCCAATTTCTTATTTTTTTCTATTTTAAATACATAAAAATAATATACAAAATATTTGTAAGAAATAACTTTACATATTTAACTATTAAACTAATAAGATTCCTGCTAATTCTTTTTAGACCTCATATTATTTTTGATTTATAATCTTGAAGATGGTAAATGGTTGGTAAGTTTTATAAAAAAAAATATCTTCACAAGTGTAAGCAAATCTTAGTTATTATTAGAAAAAAAGAGAAAAACATGCCAAATTTCAATTTATTTTTTAAGTTAAAATTAAAGTTAAATATTGAATTACAACTATTCAAAATAGTGAAAAAACACTCATATTTCCTCGTTTTTAATAATTTTTTTTTATAGCTTAATATGCCGAAATATTTGTTTCAGTGCACCATTCGCTTCCTCCCCTTTCCATCACCATCCCCTTCGACACTCTTTCTGCTGTGTATTGTTGTGCAAATAAGCAGCGCTCAGGCGTCAAACTGAAAATAAATGAGCCAAAAGTGGTGAGCGGCTAAGGGCCAAAGAAAGTGCCGGAGAAAGGGGGCCAAAGGGGTGGCGAAAGCGGGGTGAAAGTGGGACGAAGGCGCGGGACCGGGCAGCCAGGGGATTGTGGATGATATTCTTGTTGCTGAAGTGAAAACAAATTAACTATCTCACGCTGGGTTTTTGTTACCAGTCGGGAGACTCGGAGAATAAGAGAATACGACGGGAGAGGACGAGGCAGGAGGAGGAAGGACTTGCCAGGATGCGGGGACAAGGACGCCATCGCTAGGCTCAGGAAAACAGGCAAACACTCGCCGAAATGGCTCCGAGGATTGTCCAAGATGACAGCTCTGTTGATTCAGCATTACGCTCGAAAAAAATGAAACATTTTGGGGGCTGGACTCCCGAGAATACGTCAATCCTTAAATATGTGGATTATGCTCTCAGGAGCAAGACAATCAAGGGGAATAAAGAATAACTTCAGTTATAGAACACCTATATAATCCCCCTATTATTTGGATGTCAAATTTAAGATCTCCTCATAGAGAATATACAAATATAAATAATTAAGTGCGATATCATAAAGTACTTGCATGATTTAAAGAAGTTTTCTATGCTGCGATACTATGTCTATTGTCATATTATGTGATTTAAGTTAACACCAAGCTACTCAGTTAAAATAAGTTTATACATTATTCTTTCTTATACCTTAATGAATATATAATTTTTGAAAAATTTATATTCCTAGTCATTCCTTTTCTACAAAAGTTCAGTGTATTTTTAACATCTTGGACACTGCTTTCTTTGCTCGCTCTATCACTTTCATTTCGTTTGTCTTTGGCACTTTGCCTCATTGCTTTGAGCTGTCGGAATACTCTATTACTTTCTTGGGTCCATAAAAAACACTTATTTAAAAAAATAAAAAAAAATACAAATTTTATGGATTAGATTATTAATTGTATACCTTAAGAAAATTATCTCCTTGAACTTCAAAGAGTTTCTATCAATGTGAAGTATTTTTATAATATACCTCTTCATTTTTTTGAAGGGGATTTACAATTTTGTTGTTTTATTCCCGCTTTTCACTGCTCTTCTTTTGTTGTTTGCTGTCCAATTTCGTTCGCGATTCGGTTTCTTTTCGTACTTTTTAGGGACTGCACCTGTTGATGAGCTGCAAATGAGATTTGGCAAACACTGAGGATGATGAAGCGAGTCCCAAGAACAGGGCGGTGAGAAAGGAGAAGTGGCAGCTGAAGTGGCGTTTTATGTGCACAATTTTATGCTAATGCCTTGCCATGGAATTAGCAAACAAATCCACGCACAACTTTAAGCCAGTTGACACACACACACACATTTGTCGACGGAAGAACAGAGAGAAAATATGGGGTGCTTCAAGAAGACACACACATAGAGAATATGAACTGTACACAGCAATAAAAAGGTATACACAACAATAATTTTAAACAAGGAATTAAATATTTAATTAAAAATAATTATAAAATATGTAAGAATATAATGCTGAAATCACCAGGACTTTTGAAATCGTTTATATAGGTATCCATAAGTATGCAATATAAAAGGTAACTTTTTCCAAGCCCAAAAGATGTTGCATACTTTAGGTCAGCTGCATAAGTGATTTTCACCCCTATTAAGTTTTGTAACATACCCAATAACTATCCCAATTCGCAGGCTCAAAAGAAGACATTTTGGGCTGCTCCTAAGAGACTAATATGAATATATTATTTACTTGAAACTAGTCGTAATTTGATCTACTCCTATATACCAAGTTGAAAACTAATTATAATTTATAATTAAGAGATTATTTACTTAAGAAAACATTTAGGTTAAAGGCTTTAATTAGATCTGTTCCTGGATTATATTAAATAAAGATGTTAATTAAATAAAAAAAAAAAAAAACATACCCAATATAGATTGTTGCATACTTCTAGATACTTTTAAAACCTTACTGATTTTTGTAACATACCTAGAATTTTTCCTTGCATAATTTTAAGCATGTTTATAAGTGATTTGAAAGCCATGGTGATTTCTGTAAAAGTTTTATTTTTCCAAGCAAGCCAGTAATATATATTCATAGCTGCTTTTTGCCCATGTACTCGCACTTTCAACGCAGGACTGCCGACTATCCAAAGGGGGATTTTATGGACAAGGGTGGCTGGGTGGCTGGGTGGTGCTGCCGCCCACCCAAAAGACGAAGTCAACTCGCTAAGCCAGTTGGCACCAGTAACAATAACTTAACAGCCAGCAAACAAGGAAAATCTGCTGACGAGCCAAAGCACCACCCCCACAGCACCACCCCCTCAGCCACCCTGCCCCTCTTCTCGCCCCTCGAATGTAACATTTCAATTGAAAGGATTTACATTCTGTTGTTATGCTTTTCAACATTTTTGTTTTACAGCTAAGGTCGCCCAAAGACAAGTCATAATTGTGTGGTCTGCAGTTTCTGTCTCTGGATTTGGATCGGGATTAGGTGGGGCTGCCTGAAAGACAAGCCCCAAATGGAGGGTTTGTCAGTCGGTTGTCCTCGGCCTTAGTGTGTGGGCGAGAATATGCAAAAGTAATTGGGCGGCTGAGTGATGTCGAAGTGAAGTGCAAATACATTTATTTAAATGGCAGGGGGAACTTAAGCGACTGGACTTGCTCCATAAATATATGATGGGAAGAAAGTATATGTATTTTGTGGATTAAAAATAAAAAATATTCTAGTACTGAACAGCTACAAGCCAAATAAAATAGGCCACTACTGAAGCACCCAGTCCGCTGCCATTCGCACTTAATTTTCGAGTGATTCGGCGATGATTTAAGTCCATTTTTCGGCAGCTTCCACGCTCCGCTGGCCATTAATTTGGCTCAGCTCGGCTCATCTCTACCGGGCCGAATTCATCTGAACTCGACTCGAAAATTTAGCCCCGGGCCGCTCGACTGATTCACTCATTTTTGCAGTTGCTTGTCTAATGGCATTTTAATTGTCTCATGCGAGTTGGCCCGTTTGCCGGAGCCACCGCCTCTGCCACTGGCATCATCATCGGCGTGCGCCACCTAGCGGCGGCTGCCCGCACTCGCACCCGCAAAAGTTCCGCCCACAAGTTCGCAACCAGAAGTTTTTATTTCGAAAATAAACTCATTTTAAATACTTTTGCCAACAATTTGCCATAATTTGGCTCATTTCCTACAACACACGACGCTGCCAGCTTTGTCACCAGCGGTGGGGCTTCAGTGGGTTAAGCGGGCGGGGAATGCGGCCGTGAATGGGGGGGGGGGGGGGCGGTTAAAGCGGTGACTACTGCAAACTTTTGCGTGTGCTGTGCCAGGGCGGGGGGCGTGGCAGAGCCGCCACTCCGCCCCCTTTTGTTGCTTGCACATTTTGGCATTGTGTGTTAAGTTCTTAAGCGCTGCCAAAAACTTGAGCCCGTGCAGGCAACCCTAAGGCGGCAACCCCACAAATGCCACGCCCCCCCACGCCCAACTGCCGCCCCCCGTCGCTCATAAAATAGTTAAGATGCGACAGTTGCCAGTGGGGCAGTACCGACCCTGTAGAGAGACCGTGTAGAAAACTACTCAAAAAGTTTAAATAGCAATAGTTTCAAATGTTAAAAAACAATTTTAAAATTGTAATACTTTTTATTTTAAGTTATAAATAAATTTTTGGTTCTTTTCTTTTAAATATTTAGTGTACAAAATATATTTTTAAAACCCCAAAAATATAGCTTATATCAAAGAATGTATTTTGACTTTATAAACAAGAACTGGCCGATTTTACCTGCCACTACATAGTTTATTAGTTACATTTCAGCCAGGTGAGCTTGGGCAAATATAGGTGAATTTATTACGGCTTTTTCCAGGGTATCGGGCACAAAAAGTGCCGCCTATGCAGTTATAACAAGGTGGGTGGTTGGGTGGTTGGGGTGGTGGTGCAGTTGCTACTTTATTACAGGGCAAAAACCGAGTCCGGCGGAAGGAGCAGGAAGAGACATCTCATTCTTGTCTAAGGCCCCGTCGTTTTTTGGCCTGTTTGCATAATTTCCCAAAGAGAAGCAACAATTGGGGGTGGCAAGGGGTTAAGCCGGGGCGGCGGTGGGCTAAGCACAGCTAGAAAATGTTTGAGTAGTAAAATATTTCCTTTAAGGTCTATAAATTTGTTCAAGATTTGTATTCCTCTATATATTTAATTAAGTAGATATTTTTTATTTTCTATTAATAAAAATATATTGTTTTATTGAGACCTTAGAAATAATTTTTATATAAATCAATAACTTACTATGAATTCCTACTATATTATAAAACAATTTATATATGGATTATAAAATTGTAGTAAATTCATATTAAATGCTTTATTCAAAACAAATCAGTTATTCAAGAGCAAATTGTTCTCTGTGCAGCTGACTGGGTCTGGCTTTTATATATATATTGAACCATCTATCCAGCAGACACAAGGGTTCACTTCGGAAGAAGTTAGGAGCCCAAGTTGAAAGGACTGAGGGACAAAGGGGAGCAGGAAAGGGAGTGCCACACAATGGACTCCCTTATGTCTTCAAAAATTACATTTTAAGTTCTGAAATTACAATACAAAATTGAAATATCTTATTTCAGCGCTGCAGTTGGAGGCAATTTTTCATGCGTATAACACGGGGCAGGGGGAGGGACGAAGGACGAGGGACGAGGGACGAGGGACGGAAAGCTAACGAGCCGCATGGCAGACAAAACTTTGCTGAATTTATCAACGAGTGTGTGTATCTGTATCTTTTGCATTTATGAAAATGTAATAATAACAAAAGACGCAATGCAGACGCGGCAGAAGTAAACTGGAAACAAACACACAGGACTTGCGGGACGCCGGCGAAGGAGCGGCAACCCGGATGTGCGGCATATGTGTGCGTGGCAACCCTAGACAAACATATGGCTCACCGAATGCACAATGTATCTGCATCCGCAACTGCATCTGTATCTCTTTCTGCCTCCGTGCCGCCATCTCGTCCAACTTTTGCTAACGAAATTTGCAACTTAAAAAATTTGTCAAAACAAATTATCATAAAAAGCTCATCAGTCGCCGGGAAGTGAGACAAAGGCAAGGATGGTGTCTTGAACGGGCCAAACAAAAGAACAATTAAGGCTTTTGTGTGTGAGATGGAAAAGTCCACAGAAAGGTCAATAAATAGGAATTTAAGACTCGCATAATCTTTAAGTAATCTTGTGATAATAATATCTAAAACAAAATAAAATACAAATAAATAAATAGGTTCATCTTGCAATATACATTTGTATAATTAGAATTAATAAAAGTATTTTAAAATAATGGGGATTAAAAACAGGTGAACATTTTATTATTATATAATTATATTGTTATATAATATTCATTATCTATAAAAAAATAGCAATATGGATTTATAAATACTATTAATAAAAGTATTTCAATGCAATTAGGATCAAAAATATGTGATGAAATTATTATTTAAATATTTATTTTCTTTACTATACCTTATATTTGTCCAATTCTTGATACATACATTTATAAATACTACTAATAAAAGTATTTTAAAATAATTAGGATCAAAATTATGTGATGAAATCATTATTTAAATATTTATTTTCTTTACTTTACCCAACATTTATCCCATTCTTGCTTCATAAATTTATAAATAGTATTAATAAAATAATTTTAAAATAATTAGGATCAAAAATATATGATGAAATTATTACCTAAATATTTATTTTCTTTAGCATACCTTATATTTATCCAACTCTATGCAATCTTAACTCCTGAGAAAACATTAAACCCTAAGGTCTGTGAATGCATCCCACTTCGGCTCTGCTTGGAAATTAGAAATTCTGGTTTAAGGCATTAGGTGGGAATGTAATTAAATTGAACTTGCCCTGAAAGGGAAGCACTCAGAACGCAGCACCAAAGTGAATTCAAATAAACCCGTGTGCGGGGCTTACCTCTGCCCCCATCTCACGCCCTCCAGAGCTGGTATATATATCTGGGAATATGTGATATCCCCTCGAAAGCAAATGAAACTTCAATTAGCAGCACAAATCAAAGTCAGACAGTTTTGTGCGAAGGACAGCCGGCTTCAGGAGCATCGGAGGAGAATGAAACCAGAAACCAGAGGCCAGGCCGAAAATAAAATATAAAAAAAAAGTTACAAAAAGTTAAAGCCGCGTGTCCAGAAAAGTTGTGGGCATTGAATTGATAGAAAAACAGGGGCCGAAATGGGGGAAAAACAAAATAATTGGAAGGGGTACTTTCGGAGGGGGGCTCGAGAGTTTCGCTGCGATGTTTTGCCTTTGATAGAAAAACAATTTTTCTACTCCATTTCACGCGTTCAAGGCAGAACCATAAAAGCCAGCCAGAAAGAGAGGGGTAGCTGGGCCAGAAAGAGATGGCTGCACGGGGGGAATCGGCGGCGTAAAGATGCCGCCAGACCGATAAGCGCTAGAAATGAAATAACAATAAAAACCAATTTTTTTATACCGAACTAGCCGTCTCTCTCCACCGCTCGCACACACACTTGCTGCTTCTCTTTCTCCCGGGTGAAAGTCTGTGTGTCTATTGACCCAATTTATTTGGCCTTGTAGTTGTTACCGTTCACTGGTTTCTTGCAGTGTACAAATTTCGATTTGCAAACAAAATATGAGGCAGCAAAAATATATCAAGCCATTGGAAAAATGATGGATAGGAATAGACAAAAATGTAAACAAAATAATAAAGTTATTAATATGCTCTAAAAGCACAGAAAAATATTAACAAGAAATTATTGGCTATTAAAAAATAATATTATAAATTAACTAAGCCTCTCAGCTTCACATTTTTGTCTTTAAAAATATTTGAAAATCTTTGCAAAACAAAAACGTTTTCTTTAAAATTTCTTAAGATTTGAAACACACCCACTGTTGCACCTGTAAGCCCCATTGTTTTGCCTGTCATTAGCAACTCAATTAATTCATAAAGGGAAGCTGCCCAGCCGAAATTTACGTATCTACAAGTTCGTTAGCTAGAACCTGCTGGCTTAATATTATTCCACACACTCGCACACGTTGTTCTTAGGACGGGTTTTTTCTAGCCCCCTCCGCCCGCAAAGAGCGCTAAAAACTTTTGTCAATAAAAGAAACATTAACAAAAATACAGAAAAAAGAAGAGTTAAGACGGGTTTTCTGTTGATGCTTCTATTTGTTTGCCCGCTTGCTGGCCAAGTGTGGAGGCTGCTGTTTTGGAGGGGCTCTGGGAGGGGCTTACAAGTGGCCAAAAGGGGGCGGCAGATGTCCAAAAAAAAGGGGCGAGGGGGCGCAAAACGTGGCGCCCAACGAGCGAATTCCAATTGACCTACAGCGCGTTCATTTGAAGTTCAAAACTTGACCATGAAGTGGCAGATGCTCAGCGGAAATCAAAACCGAAACTATGAGCCGGGGATTCATTCGAATGCCCACTTGTGCTGGGGTCGATGATGGGAATTACCCAGAAAAATTAGAGTCATTGAGGAGGTCTAGCAAACAAATTTGTCGGGTTTATTTATGGGGTGTTGCGAGCGGGGTTCTTATAGACACGGCCTTAGCCGGAATCTGTGTGTCATTTGGGAAGTCATTTTAATCTTTTCCTGGCACTTTTTTACTCATACTTTAGGAAACTATTTTGTTTGGGATTTTTATTATAATAATTATATTTTTAAAAATGATTTTTACTTGAATTACTTGATACCAGACTCGGAAAAAAAAGTAATAACAAATATTTATGTATTAAGTTCCAAATGTTGTATTTTATTTTTGAACTATATTTAACATATATTATATATATAATTTTTTAATTTATATATTTTTTTATATACTTAAATTGTAAATAAAGATCTAAAATACCAATTTTATTTTAGTCAAATATTTTTTAAAATATTTTACGGCATTAAAAAAGTAATTTCGTAATAAATTAAATTCAAATTTTTAAATGAACCATAATTTGTTAATAAAATAATTTTATATTTAATTTAAATAAACCAAAGAGGAAGAAAAATAAAGCAAATATTATTTAAATTGAATATAACAATATACCATATTTAAAAATATTAACATTATGTAAAATAAACCAAAGGGGAAGGAAAACAAAATATATAATTTTTAATTGAATTTAATGATTCAAAAATATAAAAATTATATTTTTAAAAATTTTTAAATTATCCCTAGAATGTTTATAAACATTGAGGTAATATATGTATTTGTTTTAAACTGTTTGCCAAGTGGTCAGAAAATGCTCTTAGCCTAACTATCTATTGTCTAAACACCATTTCTCCAGCTGGCTTTCTCTGCTCAAATGGCGACTTTTAAGCAATTCAAATATATGCCTGGATAATCAGTAAGCCTTTCTCCCCGTGCCAAAAAGCCCCCGCGAAAGAGAAACCATCTAATGATGATAAAGAAGATAGCCAACCAATCGAACTTGTGATGGGGACAGGAAAAAACCAACATCGAAAAGTGATCAGTGTTTGTTTATTGTTCTCCAAAACGAGTTAAACGTGATTTCTGCCTCTTTTTCGGGGGTCCGTCGCACCGAACAATAGGCATATTGGCGGTTGGGCGGCAAGTTGGGCGTTAATTATTGATTAGTTTAAAGCCCGATTAACAAACCGGCAGCGGGCTTAGAACGAAACGGAACGTCCGAGGCCCAACAACATACAACGCGCTCTCCGAAAACGCGTTAAAAACAAGAAAAATCAAGGCAGGTACACGGAGAAAAATAGCCTACAATTGGTAACAATTTTGTTGTTGTGAGGGTTGTGTTTAAAGTGTTTTAAATAAGAAACTCAGGAGATGACAGTGTTTTTATTATAAAATTATAAAAATATAATAAAAACAGCTAAGAAGCTGTAATAAAAAAGAATTTGTGTGAAAATAAACAATAGTAATATACAAATAAAAGGGAAAAAAGTTGTGAAGGTTTTTAGATAGATTTTCTATTTAAATATAAAATATATCAAAAAATAAATCATACAAAAATATATAAAAAGAAGAAGGCTATAAAAAGTTAATACAAAACATAAAAATATTATTCGAAAATGAAAAGAAGAAATTGAATCAATGTTATTTTATATTTTTAGGAAAATAATTAAATTTTCAACTTTTTTTTATTAAGGAAATTTTTTTATATTAATTAAGAAATTCAGTTTTAATTAATTTATTTATTTTTAAACTATATTGCCAATGCCAAGCAGGCATCAGCACTTCTTTGAGCTTTTGAGATAATAAAGAGTCGTTTTTTGGCAAGCAGATCCTGATAATTTAATTGGAGACGTATACAATTTTTTTTCAGTGTGCTCGGAGAGGAAGAGTTGCGGAGAAGAACCGGCGGAACAACAAACTGAACAGCGACACCGCAAAAAAAACACGGCGGAGAAACAATAAAAGTCGGCCAGCGGCCAAAAACGCGCTCATTGCGTGCGCTGTTTTCGCAACGGCAACGGAAAATTAGCCACCCGGTTGAGGTGCAAGCGAGACGGCGAGTGTACGGCAGTGGAATACGGATTGCCAGAGTAACGGGAAAAGTACGGAGAGTGCGGAAAAAGCGGAGCACAGGCGCACGGCCACGAAGTACGGATACGGAGCCAGGATGCGACACGCATTTGTTGGATTAATTGTGTGCTGGCTGGCAGTTTGTCAACCGCAAGGTAAATATTTTTCGAATACGCCGCGGCACTGGCGGGGGATCGGGCATAGACAGGATAATGACAGGATATACACCCCACGCACACACACGCGCCCCCGCCCCCGCCACGGCCCACACACACACGGCGCCTTTGTTATTACAGTAATAATTGCAAAATTATCGCTGGATTTTGCGCCTACGTGCGTTGCATTGTCAACAGAAAAACAGGGAATAGTCTTTTGCCAGAGGCGAAAGAGACGGAAGTATTGCAGAAGAAAGGGATAGCCGGCGCGGAAGGGGAGGCCTCGAAGGTCTAAGGGCTTATCCCATGTTTTAACCACATTTTAAGGCCTGTTATCTGCGCTTTCGAGGGGATCAGTCGATTGTATACATTTATATGTGTAAAGGGTTTTTGTATTTCAAGTTTTAAACACAAAAAGGGTTATCAGTACTATAGTATTTTTTGGGACCTAGAAATAACAACAAAAGAAGAATGAATGTATTTCAAAATATTTTCCAATGTATGGTAAACATAAGAATAGAGATACACTCATTATTATCTGGGGTTTCAAGACGATCTGTCGATTTCTTATATACTTTATTAGTTCATAAACATAATAGATTTGACCTTAACAATTAGATACATAAATTTCTATGGACTTTAAAAATTATTTAGAATTTTAGACTGTTACTGTTACTTACTAGATCTTTAATCTATGAAAATCTTTATCAACATTTTTGAATACAAATGTTTTTGTATTCTTTACATTTTTCTTATAGAACCCATCAAAGACAATGCCTGATTAGACTTCTTTTTTTGATACTTAACACATTTTTAATTTCCTTAATTTATGCAAGAACAAATTCTCTTCTGAATAAGACAGAGAAGCCAATATGTCCCCCCTTTTGTTAGATACCTCGAAGTAAACACCATCTTTCGAGATGAACACTCGAAAACCAGTCTGAGATCTCTCCAGCCTTCGTCCCTTTCTCGCAGCCCGCCATCTCTTTCGTTTCTGTGCAATCTAACAAATTTAAAAGCGAACAATACTTGAAATGTGTCGAGGAACACAGTAGAATGGTATAAAATGTGTGGAACAAGTTTGGCGAAAAGATTATAAATGCATGGTGTTTGGGGATTTTGTTTACTTTTGACTGCTGTCAGGGCAACTTGCGGAACTTTCCACTGATGTTTGTTACCACTTTTTTACGCTCGCTTTAGTTGCAAGCAGAAAAACGTTGAAATGTCTTTTGCACTGACAATGGCATGAGACCCGAAAACCGATTACCCTCTGATGGACTTACAATTTGCATGCCAGAGCTCGGCAATTTTTCGTGAAGCTATTCTGAAGTGAAAAGTGCTTTATGTAAATTGTAATGGCTTTTTAAATAAAGTTAATGAAAGTATTCACTTGACAATTTACTTGTCCCCTCTTAAGTAAACATCTCGAGTACAAACCAGTTCGTTGAAGAATCTACATTAAATGTTTAATAAAAGAAACCAAATATAATATTTTTTAAGCTTATTATGTTAAGTAATTTATACTAAAAAAATTCTATTAATTACAAAGGGTAAAAAAGTTATAGTACCTTGAAATTATCAAGAAAAGACAACATGGCGTATGAGTGTTTTATATTACGTATACGCAGAGTGTGCCTGGTATTATTTTATTTGACTGAAAGTTGTTACTATTTTATTTCTGAGCAGTTATTTTAAATGCATATATGTGATATATGTTTCTAAAATTCTTTTTTTTTGATATTATTTATAATATAATTGTGTACCTCTATTCTCAGCTGAGGCGCAGTTCGGGGGCTTTGGACTACAGCCGCAGTTCCAGCCGCAGTTCCAACAGGTATACCGCCAACCGCAGTTCCAACAGGCGTACCGCCAGCCACAGGCTTACCAACCACAACCTCTGGTCTATTACCAACAGCCCCAGCAGTACCAGCAGTACCAGCAGCCCCGCCAGGGGCAGGGATCCGTCTCCAAGGCGAACACCAATGCCTACGAGCGGCAGGTGGACTTCGGGAACAATCTGGAGTACACCCAGGGCCTGTCCAACTCGCGGGCGGTGACCAAGCAGAATGGCCAGCGGGTGGTGACCAACAGCCAGGCCCAGACCAGGGACGTGGACCTGGGTGGCCTGCAGCTGGGCAACACCCTGACCCGGACCAGGACCAATGCCAATGGCCAGGTGTCGCAGGGCATTGCCGATCAGTTCAGGATCGGAAACGTGGGCCTGGGCGCCTCCCTCTCGCCGCAGAATCTCCAGAATGGCTTTGGCCTGCATCGCGGTGCCGACGGTGATCTCCGCCTGGGTCTGGGTCTGCTCAATCTCGACCTGGACCGCAATGTGGCCAACTCGAACACCCTGTCGCAGGCGCAGGTAAATGCCCAGGGCAAGGGCGCCAAGGCGGGATCGAGCAGCAATTCGCAGTCGAACACCCAGAAATACGGTGGAGTCACCGTCACCGACACGCGCTCCAACTCGAATGCCTTCGGCAAGGCCCGACGTGGTCAGACCTCCGCCTCCACCAGCGGATTCGGAGGCAGTGCGGCCACCAATGGCCAGCTCTTCGGCGGTCCCTTCCAGCGCGTGGTGCGCCAGAGCAGGCCCAGGACCAAGCGGAGGGCCCAGTTTGTGCCCTTCGGCTATCCCGGCGCCGGCTTCGGCCCGCGACCAGGACCCTTCGGCCTGGGGCTGCTGGACAGGCCCAGGAGGCAGTTCGGCGGCGGATTCGGCGGCTTCGGAGGTGGTCCCGGCTTCGGAGGAGGTGAGTTCTTGGTCGTTTTGCTATTAAAAGAGTGTAAGCTATTTAAAAGAATGACATATTGGTTTGTTGCCTTTCGCTTTTAATGCTGACTTAATTTTAATACCTTATTCAAAGTGAATATTTTGTTGGAAAAGTCACCTTCTCAAGCAAAATTGCTGAATTTTAAGTATGACATTCCTCATAAAGACTATTATTTTTTATAAAGCAGGCGAAAAACGGATTGCTTAGGGCTGAAAAAATAAGATTCAAGTCAAAGCTACATTTTTCTTTCCAGTTTTTCCTCCTGAATAGTGTCTTCACTCCAGAGTTTCTCATAATTTACAATTTCTTTGGCCCCCCTAGGTCCTGAGTTCGGCGGCGAAGGCGGTTTCGGCGGCGAAGGCGGTTTCGGCGGCGGACCTGGCTTTGGCCAGGGCCCCGAGTTCGGCAACTTCTTCCAGCGGCCGGAGCAGCAGCAGCACCACAAGAAGAAGGGCAACAAGAACCAGGCGCACGGCAACGCGAACGCCCATGGCGGGCCCGGGTTCAACCAGCAGGCCTCCACGCAGAACCATGCCAGCAACGGCAACACGGGCAGCAGCTCCATCAGCTCCAACCTGGCCCAGGACGGCAGCAGCGGCCAGGTGAGCTCGGCGAACACCAACACGCACCAGGGCCAGACGGCCAACGGGGGCTACGAGAGCGACCAGAGCTCGCAGAGCCAGGCGCTGAACTTCAAGCCGGGCGAGCAGCAGGCCTCCAGTGCCAATGCCAACACCCAGCACACCCAGCAGGGCGACCGTGACTCCTACACCGCCAACAGTGGCTCCACCTCGACGAACAACAACAAGTTCGGCTCCTCCACCAACACGGCCAACACGAACTCGCAGTTCACCAAGGACGGCAACAGCCAGGACGCGAGCAGCGATGCCAACAGCCAGAGCATCTTCCAGGGCAACAATGGCCAGGGAGACGCCACCGCCCAGACGAACGCCCAGACGAGCAGCCAGCAGGGACCCGGTGGCTTCGTGTCCAACTCGGCCTCCAGCAGCGCCACGGCCACCGCCCAGAACGGCCAGTCGGCCAATGCGAATGCCAATGCGAACGCCGGTGGTGCCGGCTTTGGTCCCGGCGGTGCCGGAGCGGGAGCCAATGCCGGCGGCTTTGGCGGCGGTGGTGGTGCCAACTCCGGCGCCAATGCCGGCGGATTCGGCGGCGGAGCGAATGCCGGCGCCAATGGCGGTGGCTTCGGAGGCGGCGGTGGCGCCAATTCGGGTGCCAATGCCGGTGGATTTGGTGGCTTCGGCGGTGGGGCAGGTGCCAATGCCGGCGCCAATGGCGGTGGCTTCGGCGGCGGTGGTGCCGACAGCAACGCCTTCGGTGGCTTCGACGGCTTCGGATTCTACGGACGTTAGTTTTAGACATTAGGTCTCTCTTTTAAAGCAACACAACCCTTCTTTTTTTTGTCACCCACGAAAAGCACGAGAATAAAAATGCATTTTGTTAATTTAAAACACTGTTTTGGGCACCACGTGATTTCATTTTTGTTACAGCACCGAGCAGCACTTGTCTATATATTTCTACTATTTTAACTTACATATTTTTGAAAAGTATATATGAAAGCAAAAGACTTTCTCTTTTTTAGGATACATTTGTTTAATATGTTATTATTAAGATAAATACCATATTAATATTGGAAAATGAACATACTTCTCTCCTTAAATTTTGGATTTTAATTTAAGAAAGAATCATATTAATATTTAAAAAATAACATACTCTTCTCCTTAAATTTTTGATTCTTATTTTAAAAAATACCTCAATAATATTTAAAAAAGGAACATACTCCTCTCCCGAAATTTGATAAAACAGCATATTGGTACTTAAAAGAGTTTAAAATTATATTTCAATATTTGTTTATATTTGACATTTCAGCTCACGTTATATATTTTTGATAATGATTTTTTTAATTTATTTTTTTAATTGAAATCAGAAGCTACGTTTCATGCTAAAATGATTTAAAATTTGTCTTACTCCTACGAAGTATTTTTTAAATTACTTTTCTTTATTATTGTGTTATTCATGTCACTATTATTTATGTTCTAACGGAAAAGAAGCACATTCTTCGGAATTATGAGCCACTTTTTGTATATACTAACTATTATTTTTTAATAAACATATCTGAAACCCGCAGTGCGCCAACGAGCCCAGCAGCAGGTTCGCTTGCAGCGCTGGCAGCCCCGCCTCCAAAATGGTACTTCCTCCAGGAGCTCCTCCTCCTCGACCTCCTCGACCTCCTCCTCCTCGATAAACGACAACTTTGAGTACGTGTACTTTAACCACTCGTCGTCCCGCCTCGAAGATCTGCGGCCTGGGGCTTCCGAGATGGAGAGCTCTGGCCAGGATTCGGATGGCGCACGGCTACCGCTGAACACCTCGGTGGACGCCTTTGGGCCCTACGACAGTACCCAGCGGCAGGGGCGGACCTTCAGCTTGATCTACGACTGGATCAGCGGACTCTTCAACTCGTGCGTCTCGCCCTGCACCTTGGAGGCCTACCAGAAGCAGACCTGCTGCGACACCTACGTGGTGGATCCCGCGTATCCACCGCCACCGCCTCCTCCTCCACCACCACCACCTCCTCCACAGAGTTGCTGTGCCCCTGTGAGACCCAGCTACCCGCCGCCACCCAGGCCACTGCCCCCGCCACCACCGCCACCCGTGCCCTACCCCTACCCACCCGTTTATCCCAACAAGAAGACGCCCGTGGTGGTGGTGGCCACGCCCATCAACTGCTGCACCGTGTGCACCTTCACCTACTACGGACCTCCGCCCTGTGGGCGGCTCTACAACAACAGCAGCAGCGATGGGAAGAGGGTCATCTACGTGCCGCCTCCCTACTACGGTCGCTAGATCGCAAAGCAAACCACTACTATAAGTCTTTTTTTTCACAATTTAAATAAAAAAATAGTATATGTATTAAGAGATTGATTTTCTTATAGGTGGCATTTAGTGGGGCTACTAAAATTGCCGGAGGATTGAAACTATTTTGAATTTAAATTTAATAAACTATATCCAAGCATTTTAAAAGAAATTATTTTTTGACCCATTTCGCATTTTTAATGGGTTTATTTAAATTCAAATTGATGTAAAAAGAAAATATTATTGGCGATTTTTAAGAGCTTGGAAATAGCACGACTTACAGACAAAAAACTGACAGTTTTGCTCAGCTAACTTCCTAAGCTATCATATCCCATCGTTTTAGAAAAATTTATTTTTTAATCCATTTTTCCATTTTTTTAAGGGGTGAAAATTACTCCTTTTTTTGAGGGTTTTCACTCAACTCAAGGCGTACGGCGAAAAGAGCGACTGTTTTGAGCAGCTGGCTTGCAATGCTAACGATCCCAATCACTATTAGAAAAATTTATTTTTTGAAAAATTTTTTCATTTTTTACAAGGGGTAGGATTGAAATTTTTTGGAATTCAGTTTTTGCTTAAAAATACTCATTTTTTAGTAGTTTTTTGCTCGTAGTTTCCCCAAATCAAGGCGTACAGCGAAAAGAGCGACTGCTTTGAGCAGCTGGCTTGCAATGCTAACGATCCCAATCACTTTTAGGAAAATTTATTTTTTGAAAAATTTTTTCATTTTTTACAAGGGGTAGGATCGAAATTTTTTGGAATTCAGTTTTTGCTTAAAAATACTCCTTTTTTAGTACTTTTTTGCTCGTAGTTTCCCCAAATCAAGGCGTACGGCGAAAAGAGCGACTGTTTTGAGCAGCTGGCTTGCATTGCTAACGATCCCAATCACTTTTAGGAAAATTTATTTTTTGAAAAATTTTTTCATTTTTTACAAGGGGTAGGATCGAAATTTTTTGGAATTCAGTTTTTGCTTAAAAATACTCCTTTTTTAGTAGTTTTTTGCTCGTAGTATCCCCAAATCAAGGCGTACAGCGAAAAGAGCGACTGTTTTGAGCAGCTGGCCTGCAATGCTAACGATCCCAATCACTTTTAGGAAAATTTATTTTTTGAAAATTTTTTTCATTTTTTACAAGGGGTAGGCTCGAAATTTTTTGGAATTCAGTTTTTGGTCAAAAATACTCCTTTTTTTAGTAGTTTTTTGCTCGTAGTTTCCCCAAATCAAGGCGTACAGCGAAAAGAGCGACTGTTTTGAGCAGCTGGCTTGCAATGCTAACGATCCCAATCACTTTTAGGAAAATTTATGTTTTGAAAAATTTTTTCATTTTTTACAAGGGTTAGGATCGAAATTTTTTGGAATTCAGTTTTTGCTTAAAAATACTCCTTTTTTAGTAGTTTTTTGCTCGTAGTTTCCCCAAATCAAGGCGTACAGCGAAAAGAGCGACTGTTTTGAGCAGCTGGCTTGCAATGCTAACGATCCCAATCACTTTTAGGAAAATTTATTTTTTGAAAAATTTTTTCATTTTTTACAAGGGGTAGGATCGAAATTTTTTGGAATTCAGTTTTTGGTCAAAAATACTCCTTTTTTAGTAGTTTTTTGCTCGTAGTTTCCTTAAATCAAGGCGTACAGCGAAAAGAGCGACTGTTTTGAGCAGCTGGCCTGCAATGCTAACGATCCCAATCACTTTTAGGAAAATTTATTTTTTGAAAATTTTTTTCATTTTTTACAAGGGGTAGGATCGAAATTTTTTGGAATTCAGTTTTTGGTCAAAAATACTCCTTTTTTAGTAGTTTTTTGCTCGTAGTTTCCCCAAATCAAGGCGTACAGCGAAAAGAGCGACTGTTTTGAGCAGCTGGCTTGCAATGCTAACGATCCCAATCACTTTTAGGAAAATTTATTTTTTGAAAAATTTTTTCATTTTTTACAAGGGGTAGGATCGAAATTTTTTGGAATTCAGTTTTTGGTCAAAAATACTCCTTTTTTAGTAGTTTTTTGCTCGTAGTTTCCTTAAATCAAGGCGTACAGCGAAAAGAGCGACTGTTTTGAGCAGCTGGCCTGCAATGCTAACGATCCCAATCACTTTTAGGAAAATTTATTTTTTGAAAATTTTTTTCATTTTTTACAAGGGGTAGGATCGAAATTTTTTGGAATTCAGTTTTTGGTCAAAAATACTCCTTTCTTAGTAGTTTTTTGGTCGTAGTTTCCTTAAATCAAGGCGTACAGCGAAAAGAGCGACTGTTTTGAGCAGCTGGCCTGCAATGCTAACGATCCCAATCACTTTTAGGAAAATTTATTTTTTGAAAATTTTTTTCATTTTTTACAAGGGGTAGGATCGAAATTTTTTGGAATTCAGTTTTTGGTCAAAAATACTCCTTTTTTAGTAGTTTTTTGCTCGTAGTTTCCCCAAATCAAGGCGTACAGCGAAAAGAGCGACTGTTTTGAGCAGCTGGCTTGCAATGCTAACGATCCCAATCACTTTTAGGAAAATTTATTTTTTGAAAAATTTTTTCATTTTTTAAAGGGGTAGGATCGAAATTTTTTGGAATTCAGTTTTTGGTCAAAAATACTCCTTTTTTAGTAGTTTTTTGCTCGTAGTTTCCTTAAATCAAGGCGTACAGCGAAAAGAGCGACTGTTTTGAGCAGCTGGCCTGCAATGCTAACGATCCCAATCACTTTTAGGAAAATGTATTTTTTGAAAATTTTTTTCATTTTTTACAAGGGGTAGGATCGAAATTTTTTGGAATTCAGTTTTTGGTCAAAAATACTCCTTTCTTAGTAGTTTTTTGGTCGTAGTTTCCTTAAATCAAGGCGTACAGCGAAAAGAGCGACTGTTTTGAGCAGCTGGCCTGCAATGCTAACGATCCCAATCACTTTTAGGAAAATTTATTTTTTGAAAATTTTTTTTCATTTTTTACAAGGGGTAGGATCGAAATTTTTTGGAATTCAGTTTTTGGTCAAAAATACTCCTTTTTTAGTAGTTTTTTGCTCGTAGTTTCCCCAAATCAAGGCGTACAGCGAAAAGAGCGACTGTTTTGAGCAGCTGGCTTGCAATGCTAACGATCCCAATCACTTTTAGGAAAATTTATTTTTTGAAAAATTTTTTAATTTTTTACAAGGGGTAGGATCGAAATTTTTTGGAATTCAGTTTTTGGTCAAAAATACTCCTTTTTTAGTAGTTTTTTGCTCGTAGTTTCCTTAAATCAAGGCGTACAGCGAAAAGAGCGACTGTTTTGAGCAGCTGGCCTGCAATGCTAACGATCCCAATCACTTTTAGGAAAATTTATTTTTTGAAAAATTTTTTCATTTTTTACAAGGGGTAGGATTGAAATTTTTTGGAATTCAGTTTTTGGTTAAAAATTTCTGTTTTGAGCTGCTGGCGCAAGCCAGCTCCTCCAACTCCTTTTGCAAAAAACTACTAAAAAAGGAGTATTTTTAAGCAAAAACTGTATTCCAAAAAATTTCGATCCTACCCCTTGTAAAAAAATGAAAAAATTTTCAAAAAATAAATTTTCCTAAAAGTGATTGGGATCGTTAGCATTGCAAGCCAGCTGCTCAAAGCAGTCGCTCTTTTCGCTGTACGCCTTGAGCTACGCCTTAAAACAATTTAAAAACAAGGTATTTTTTTACCGAAATCTGGATTTAATAAAATCATGAGGGGTTGGAGAATAATTTTATAAATTTCGGATTTTTTATGTGGATGTGTAATGGTTTCTTGAAATGCAGATTTTACTGAAAAATCGCTACAAAACGCTTTCTTGTACTTGTTACATACTCTTCGACGAATCCTTCAACTCTACGAATAGCGGATAAAATATTGTTCGTAAAAATAAATAGAATTTAGGACTTATTTAAGAAACCCCAAAAGTATGCGGTGAAACTAACCAGAATTAAATGGCAACTTTTAGTGTTCAGATTGATGGGTTTAAACCATCTGGAATGTCCTCTTTTTTGAGTGTAATTACTATTTTTAATTTCAAGGAAGCCATGGATTCCCTTAATGAAAAACAGTCGAGTGCACTTTTAAAGTTTAAAACGGAAGGCTTTTGAGTGTGGCAATATTTTTACCGTATGGCCGTCCCATGGGGCTCGTCCCTTTGTTTTGTTTGTTCTCCGCCTGGCTAATTCGGAAAACGCTTGCATAATCTCCGTTGGGAGGGGGCTGTGTTGCTTGGGGGAATCCTGTCAAAAATGCGGCAAATAAGACACACGACAGGGCCGAAGGGAGGGGAGCGGCTATATAGGTAGCTGCACTGGCAAAGAAGTAAAGTTTACATACCCTTTATAGGAAACGAGTCCCCTTGAAGGTTTCTTCAAAAAGTACCCATTAAAAAGAGGAAAACAAATTCCAAAAGTGGTGGGAATTGTATATTTTTTCCTATGGCTTGATTATAAGATTAATATCTAAATAAAATATAAAACTAAAATTTTAAAATATGAACTATAATTGTTCGAGTCTTTAATTAATTATTATTTTTTGTTGACGGAGCAATTGTTCCTATACAATTTTATTGATATTCGATTGATTGATTTATATCTTATAAATGCACTTTCTTGGTCTCTTTCTTGCCTCCAAAAATGGTTTATTATATCCTAAGGACATCCTGCATTCGTGGTTATAGCTCGAAAGTGGCAGGTTAACGTGTCCCATCTTTCTGCCGCTTTTGTTGTGCGGCTGCCTTTCTTCGGGCCTCTTGTGCCGTTGACTTTTGCGCCTAAGCAAAATTTGTGCCATGTGTTTTGTGGCTGCTTTGTTTGTTGGCTCAAATTTGCTGGCAGGCTGCCACACGAGGACTCTGTGGCATTGCGATTTGGTCTGGGTTCGGGACACCGAAACTGAAACTGAGACTGAAGCCGAGGCTGGGGATGGGGCACAGACAGGACATGTCACGTCAGCGGCACAAAGCCCGAGCACAAAGGCCTGATAACTGCAGTCGCCTGATAAGCAGCGCCCCAAACAAGGACCTTCCGCCCACTCGACGACACTGGAAAAAAATAAAATATTCAGCACTTTATTAAAGGTTCCTATTTGATTTGAACAGAGAAAGGAAATCGTATTATGATCAAATTGTTAAAATTTAGAATCAATTCTTTCTAGATAATTTTATAAAGAGTCTTAAAGAGAGAAAGGAAATGCCATTTTATAATGTTAAATTTGCATAATCCAATAATACAAATTATACTTTAAAAATTTGTAAATCAAAAATAAAATTTTAAAAAAATATTAAAATTTTGTAGAATTTATTAAGTTATTCCTACACAGTCTAAGAAAATGTAATTATTTTTAAGTTTTTTTTTTTATTCTTAAAGGCTTTTAGTTGTATGATAAACATATTTGAAAGGCAAAAGCATCAAATTACCAAAATTTTTAAAATATCTTAAAGAGTTAATTGCGCAGCTTATTATTTTTCAATTAAAAATCCTTTCTTTCCCCTTTCTCCCAGTGTAGCCCTTCTTCCCGGAGACCCACTGGAGACCCTTTGCCACCCGGAAGCACAAGTCGCCCCTTTTGTCATTTCGCTCATAACGTTAATTTATATTCAGTTCAGTCTAAAAAAAAAATAAGGAATAGCCAGTGGTAGTGGTAGGTACAGTGAAGCCCGTGTGACAGCCATCGAGAGGTGGAGTGTGGAAAGTGAATAAGTTAAGTTAAGTTTAGGTTTAAGTTTAGGCTTAGACTAGGGAGTCCTAGTTGTAGAACTGCTGGCGACGACGCAGCGCGGGGGCGGCGGCCACGAAGCGGCGTCCCGAGCTGCCCACCGCGGCGGAGGAGGCGCCCTCGTTGGCGGAGTACAGGAGCAGGGGGATCTCCTCCACGCTGGTCTGCTGCTGCTGGGCGGAGTTGCGGACGCCGGAGCGGAGCAGCTCGTCGGCGGACAGGCGGCGCAGGGCGGGCGCTCCGGGAGCGACGACGGCGGGGACGGCGGCGACTGGGGCGGCGGACACACCCTCCAGCAGCTGATCCTCATCGTTCTCGGGCTGCTCCAGCACCACATCCTCGGGCTGGGCCACGGCGATGCTGTTGCCCACTGGCGTCTCGCCCTCGTTGTCGGCGGCCGAGATGGAGCTGCTCTGGAGCAGGGCCTCGATGTTCTCCAGGTTGGACAGGCCGTTGATCTGCAGCTGGTCGTGCAGCTCGGCGGGAATGGCGATGGCCTGCACGTCCTTGTGGCCCGAGATGCCGTTGGGCGTGGGGATGAACTGGACGTTCTCGGGTATCTGGTCGGTGGGGTAGACGGGCACCAGCTCGGCCTCGTTCTCGTTGCTCGACTTCAGCAGGATCAGGGAGATGGGCACGATCTTCTTGAACTTCAGCAGCACCAGCTTCTTGATGGCCACCGCTCCGGGGAAGACGCGTCCCTGGGGACCACTGTGGGGCTTGGCTATGAGGGCCCGCTGCTCATAGTGCTGCCGGCGATGGCCGCTCACATGGCGGGCTGTGGGGATCGAAGGGAAAAATTAGAGGGGATTGGGAAGAAGGTCTTATAAGATATATGGCAAACTTAGCTTTTATTTAATTTTTTAACCTTTCAAATAATTTTATATATTGATTTTATCTCACTTCAAACAATAATTCATTATATATCAGCTCGTAATAAAATTAATTTATACAAATTATATTTTGGATTTTCATTTTCCGACAAACTAAATTAAAATAAAATCCAAAATAATTTAGGCAAACATTTTAAGAACCCAAAAATAGTTTTTGTTTTTCAAAAGGTTTACTGACAAGATGGTATGTTGTGGTTATTAGATAAATGCAAAAAGAAAATATTTTTTACTAAACAACCAACCAAACCTTTGCTTAATTAATAATAGATAATTACAGCCCCCGAGCAAATATTTGATAATGATGGGATTGAGCAGAAAGAACAGAGATCATTAAAGATCGTATCGCAAACTCACCTTCGCACACGGCCAAGATGGCCAGGCCGATGGCCAAAAGGGCTACCAACTTAATTGCCATGCTGATGGGATCGGGAAACTGAGGACTGAATGAGCTGGAAGTGAACTTGGACTTGGACTTGGACTCGGGTCTGTCGCTGGACGAGGGCCTCTATTAAATGGTCTAGCAAGTGCCCGGCAAAGACATTTTATACAGGGGAGGAGCGTTCACCTGGCCGAGGAGAAGCAGCAAGAAAGCGGGCGAAGCAGCGGAGACACATAAAAATCACCTGAAAAACAAAAGAAATTAGCTGGCCGGCCAGCAGAACAAGGTAAAATGTGGCGAAATTGGAGGGGATTTGGATTGGGACGATTGGCAAATTATTAAACTATGCAAATGCCCCGCCACTGATTTATGCACAGAAACCAGTAAGAGAAAACCGACCAGCGAGAACCCAAGACCGTGCCATCCCAGAGATGCCAGAACGTTGACTTCTGGTAGGTTCATCACCATCACCATCACCATCGCCATTTCCAGTTGCAGTTGCCTCTTACCAAAATCGAGAAATTTGCATTTTGGGTCGTCTCGAAAAAAATACGGAAAAATACAAAAAGTACAAGAAGTCCAAGAACACATGGAGACGGGCGGAGAACGAGGCGTCTGGCCGATTCTTGAGCCAATTTTGAGGTCAAAAGTGAGATTTTCAATAAGTCAGGCCGCTTCCATTTGTCACTGTCCGAAGTGGGCGAGGTCCCACTGTGCTTCCACCCCCCTCCCCCTCCCCCCACCGAGTGTCAGAGTTCGAGGCTTATTTGGGCCACATGCATATGGGGGCCGGGACCAGCATGTGTTCCCCTTTCGGATCGAACAACGGGCATTTAAATCAATCAAATGGATCGAGTCCACTGTGCGAAATTTATTCTTTTCTCCGCCGTTCTGCCCATTGAAAGTGGGTCCCACTTAGTGCCAGAGATTAAATCGTTAGCCCATCGAAGTGCGAGCTGCGAGCCGGGCGAAATAATGGCAAGACGAATTATGATTTTATGCGATTTATGGCCGTTTGCTAACTATTTTAGTTCCCCCATTGTTTGCCAATTTAAATCAATAATCCTTTGTTTGCGGGGCTTTGTTTAAAGTCAATTGGAATACAAGAGATTATGGGGCCGCAGCGGGTCCATGAGTATAGCGTTAAGCAGTCAAGTCAAGTGCTGACAAATTATTTTTAAGATTTTTTTAAGTGGTTTTTATAAAGTTCTTATTGAGATTTGTTTTACACTTTAATCGCCTTTAAAATCGATAAAGAATGCATTTTATGAATGTATATAAATAAAAATTTCAAGCACAAACATTAATCGGTATATTTTAAAATCAAATTCACCTTCAGTAATGTCATTAAATAAATGGGAATATAAAATAAATCTTAAAAACTTAACAAATAATACTGTAAATTTAAATTCTTCTTATTAAATAAGTAGAGATATAAAATAAAACGAAAAACTCAATAAAGAATTAATTTTATAATTTTCATAAATAAATTTCAAGCACAAATATTACTGGTATATTTCAAAAACAAATTCACCTTCAGTAATGTCATCAAATAAATAGAAATATAAAATAAAATTTAAAAAATTAACAAACAAAACTATCAAATCAAATTTACCAGGTATACAACAAAACGAAAAATGTAACAAATACAATTGTATTGATTTTTCAATAATCTGTTTATCCGTTTAAATATTTCTTAAATCTTTTAAAAAATAATAGTTTTTTTGAAAAAAAGGCGAGATATTGCAGAACTTGCCACTTTTCCCACAGCTTATATAAATATATACATAAGTACAATTAAAATGGTTAAATAAATGATTTGCACTTTATGAAGCTACAAAAACAATTAGAAATTCAGTATTTTCTGGCATAAAAATTAGTAACTATCAAAGACATTTTTAAATATAAGTTTGAATAGTAAAATTGTCGGCCAGTAATAACAACTGACATAAAACTGGTTTTATAAATGTTAACTATATATATAATCTTGACAATTTAACAATATACTTTAATGGTATGTCGATTATCCCTGAAAGACCATCGTTACATCACCTTTTATGTAGATACAAAACAGTATTATTTAATAGCTGGATACAAAACATTACTTTTTTAATAATAATCTTTTTACTTTAACTTATAAATAACTCAAAATACAACATTTATTTTGATGTGTATTATTATATTACAAAATCTACAGAAACACTTTAAATTAAAAATGTTGTATTCAGGGAATTTAAAATTCTTGATATTGATCACCATTGAAGAAAAATTTATATTACAAAAAAACGAATAAAAATTTCAATTCAATTTGTGCTCCTTAGAAAACCCTACATTCATGTGACGCACCTTACAAATTTTAGCGGGCAGCCAAACTTTCGCAAAGCAGAAGTGACTTTTATGGGGCGGTTTAGCCGAAATGGCATCATTACCGATACCGATCCCCTGGCCGGAATATTAATTAGATTCCTTGAACAACGAGTGGCATCGGAAAGCCATCGATTTTCTCAGCCCGATCGAACTCCGAATTCGGGCCACTGACCACGGGTGGTATGATTAATTTGCGTTCTGTATTTTTTCGTGGCCCATTTTTTGCCGGACTCGCCGATGGTTTATCTAATTTATGTTATTGCCGCGGCAATTATTCAAATTTTCCACAGCTACCGTGGGCCGTTCTTTGTAACGACGAGGGCGGCCTGGGAAAAAAAGGAAAACATATTTGCGACCCATTATGGGCGACATAAACAAATGTTTTAATAACCAAATTATGCGGAGAGGAGCGCAATGTATTCATTAGCTTTGAGGCCTGGACGAGCAAAAGAGATCCGAGCCAAGTTATTTGATGCTAATGGGAATGCATAAAAAAATCATAAATACTCATTAGCAAATTTTTCATTTTTTTGCTGTCGGTTTTTTGAGTACGAGCCTGAGAAGAAAGTTGACCCCGAGTCGGGGTCATCTCATTTCACCTAATCACTGGCGGGGTCAACATATTTGGAAAGTTACTGCAGTAGGGAAAGTTCTATTTTTGGACCATGGCTAAGGAAGCTTCCCGGAATTGGCACAATGATCCACATTCGCTGAAAAGAAATCGCCGGGCGGAAATTACCAGTTAATTCGGGGGATTTCGGCCAATATTCAAAAATAACCTTCATTAATTATTTATGTGTGGGCTAAAAATGGAAATATTTAGGCAATTTGTCAATCAAGCTAATCCTTTTTTCTGGATTTAAGTAACTTCTTGTTTATATAACATGCTTTATTTCCTTTACAAGCAGTCATTCTTTTTATATACCAACAAAAATATAAAACAAACATATAACTAATAAAAAAACTACTACCTTCCATTGATTTTTCAAAATGTTGACTAAAATATCCTTTTAATTCAACTCCATATTATTCCATAATGATTACAATATTTATTAGGGTTTTTTAAAATTATAGCTTGTTGTTGATATGGTATTTTGTATATAAACATTTTTTATCTGTTGATCAGGTTTAAAAATAAAATAAAATTCTTAAAATTACACTACACTTTAAAACAATTTTTAAACTAGTTTACAAATAAGCAAGACTTTTTAAAGAAGAGTAGAACTTGAATACATCAACATTTTTAAACAGTTTTGCTTACAAATTTTTAGAATTAGCTGAGACATTATTTAAATTAAAATCTAACATAAGACTTATTAAATTCCTTTTGAAGTAAACATGAAATTATGTAGTTATGTCTCAATTTATTAAAAATAAAAGTATTCTAATTTTGAAATCATAAAAACATCAAAAGCTTAGGAATATATTTAAACCTTAGATTTTCGAATAGCTTTAAGACCTAAACTATATAATAGGCCGTTCCAATCTGGAAGAGCTGACAAGAGAGCCAAAGAGCATTCCAGCCCATAGGTGGGGCCATTTGACCCGCCATATTTATGGCTCCAAGCCCGAACTAGTTATGCAGAGCCCCAACTATGCGAGGCCCGGCGAGACCGTTTGGCAGGGCGACCTGTGACCCGATCGACTTTGACCGGCGGCCAAGAAACCGCAAATTGATTTACAGCCCGGCCATGGGGCCCGGTGCGCGGGAAGAGAGAGCTTTGGCTCTCCGGCTAGGCCGCTCTTGCTTGGCCAAGACGGGCTTTTGGCCAAAACCGTTTGTAGACGGCACATAAAAAGCTCGGGTCGCGTCGCTCCCCCAACAGTTCGGCAAAAGAAACCTCTGTCTGTGGACCCCCTGAAATCGAGGGCTTGAGATAGCAAGACACCTACAATACGATCCCCCAGTGCGTGCGTGATAGACAATCCCGAGACCTGACCATGACCAAGTTCGTGGTGGTGGGCCTGTGCCTGCTGATGGCCTTCAGCCAGATGGCTTCCGTGTCCGGCGTGACCGAGGCTCCGCAGGTGGAGCAGTCGACGGAGTCGCCCATCGCCGACATGGCGCTGATTGGTAGGACCATGGATCCCCTGACTTTCCCCTGAACCCCCCCCCCCCCCCCAGCATCTCCCTCCAGAACCCCCATTAATCTCTGCCTGTGTTTCTCTTTTTTTTCATGTGTCGTGTGTTCTGTTTGTTTGTGATTGAAATGCCTTGTTTTCCATTTTTTTTTGACTGTGATTTGTGTGCTCGGCTGGTGGAGCAGAGGATGTGGCGCCCATGGCAGCCAAAACGCCCACGGAGAAGCCGCCCCAGGTGCAGGAGGCTCCGGTGGCTCCGGTGGCCGCTGTGGAGGTCCAGGAGAAGGCCGCCCCCCAGCCGCACACGGTGGCCGACTTCATCATCCACCCGCTGATCGCCTTCAAGCCGCGCCAGGCCAGCCTGGAGGAGATCCAGGGCAAGCAGGCCCAGGCGACAGCCGGCTCCGCGGCGAGCACGCCCGCCTCGCCGGGCACCTGGCTCTTCGGCATGAATCCCGCCCAGCAGCTGGGCTCCTCCTTCTCCTCGCTGGCCGGCTCCGTGTCCGGCTGGTTCAACGATCGCCTGCAGCTGCCCGGCCTGGTGGAGACCCCGGTGCGCGAGTCCAGCACCAGCAGCAGCACCACCACCTCGACCAGCACCCAGCGACCCGATATTGTCGTCCGGGTGCAGCAGCGTCCCCAGCGCAATGGCAACCGCAATGGCAACCGGAACGGCAACATGAACAACCGACGTCGCCAGCAGCGCCCCAACAGGTTCAACAACCGTCTGGACTCGTTCGAGGATGACTACTACGAGGATGACTACTACCAGGGCAACCGGTTCGATGACGAGTTCGACGACGACGAGGACGATCAGAGCCTGGAGCAGTTCGAGGACGATGACTCCCTGGAGCTGCGGCCCCAGCAGAAGCCCAAGCGCAAGCAGACCCAGGTGCAGAGCCAGAAGCAGCGCAGGAAGTTCCAGCAGCAGCAGCAGCTGGAGGAGGAGGAGCAGCAAGTGGTCAGCCAGAAGCGCCGCCAACCCCTGAACGCGACGAACAAGAAGACCAAGGCGCAGAAGAAGCCGGTGCAGCCGGTGGTGGAGGAGTCGCAGGACGAGGAGGAGCTGGAGGATGAGGAGGCCGAGAACGACGACGAGGAGGAGCAGGAGGACCAGGCGCAGGAGGACGACAGCCAGGAGCAGGACTTCCAGCCCGAGCCCGTCTTCGGCACCAGCACCTCGACGAGGCGCAGCCAGAACCAGCCCAACTTCATCCAGCGCGGCCAGCAGAGCATCATCAGCCAGATCCGCCAGTTCACCAGGGGCCAGACGCCAGGAGAGCTGGCCACCACACTGAGGAGGACCCCCATCTCCTCCGCCTCCGGCTCGAAGACCCGTCGTCCCCAGCAGACGACTCTGCTGGTGAACCGCAATGGTCAGACCGTTTACCTGGCCCCCGAGCTGCTCAACCTGAACTCCGCCTATCCCTACGCCTATGTCCAGGGGCAGACCAAGAAGCAGCGCGTCCCGGTCAGCGGAGGCTTCCCCCAGCCCCCGCTGACGGTGCCGGTGAGGCGCCAGGGTCGTCCCACCCAGTACATCACCATTCCCTGGAGCCAGCTGGGTCTCTCGCCGCCGGACCAGCAGTCGGTGGTCTCCCTGGCCGAGGGCATCCAGGCCCAGCCCCTGATCCTGAACATCCCTCAGAGCGCCATTAGCCCGGTGAGGAGCACCTCCGGTGGCCAGAAGAAGAAGCAGCGTCCCCAGCTGACCGCCTCGGCTGTGCCGCTCCTGGCCGACGCCTCCCTGATGGACATCTTCCAGCCCCCCCAGATCCCGCCCTCCAGAACCGGAGCTGCCTCTTCTGCATCCCCATCCTCCTTGGGATCCGGAGCCTCCATTAAGCCCATCTCCGCCCAGCCCGTTCTGATTGCCGCCAAGCCCGTGAAGGCCGGCGGAGCCACAGGACTGCTGCCCACTCGCATCCGTCCTGGAACCATTGTGGAGAAGGCCCCCGCCATGGAGGAGAAGCCCATGGAGGCCACCGAGGTCAAGCACGACCAGGAGATGATGGCCCCGGAGGCGGTGGCGCCGCAGATGGCGGCCAGCGCTCCCGAGCAGCAGGAGTTCATCCTGGTCGGCGACGACGATGAGCCCGGTCTCTCGCGACATGTGCAGCCCGCCTTCGGAGACGCCCGCTATGTGTCCTACGGCGATTTCCATCCCTACTTCGATCTGGTCACCCAGAACAGGCGGTTCGCCCTGAGGAAGACCGGTAGGTCCCTGGAGAACCCCGAGGCGCCAGTTGTTGCCCAGGAGGAGGCTCAAAAGGAGGAGGTAAAGCAGGAGGAAGTGGAAAAGAATGAAGAGACCCAGAAGGAGGAGATCCAGAAGGAGGAGACCCAGAAGGAGGAGATCCAGATGGAGGAGTACCGCCCCGACGGACCACAGCCCACGGAGCCGGTCCCGCCGCAATAATTTTGTAAAACAAAAAACCCTCCCCAAAAATCTAACCCAAACGAAATAATGATGATAACAAAAAAATAATGACAAACAAAACCAAAACCAAACGATTTTCAATCCCCGTGAAAACCACAAAGAAATAAATTTTTTTACCTTTTTTTTTGCGTGTGTTAATGCCTGACCAAAAAGTTGAAAAGCCGACGAGAAAGAGAGAAAACTATTAGCATAGCTGAAACTATTTTTTTTTATCGGTTCTTTCGACCAGTTGAAAGTTCAAGTTTTCGTATGCCAGATTTGCGAGAGCATTGACCCGCGAAAGACCCGAAACCTGATCTCGAGAGCCGCAAACGATGGCTTATTAATGAGGCCCGTGCGCTTTGACCGATTTAAATATGTTTATCTGCCATCTTCTAACGCTTCTTTTGCGCTGGCCTTTCCATAATTAATATTCGCCCAGAGACAAAAGAAATTCGAAGCTGGGGTTAGGCAGAAAGAACTGCCAATTGCCTGATTAATGCGCTATCGATATGCAAATTGCTTGACCGATTAACGGTATTCGGCGTAGGTACAGTTGCCCAAGCTGAGGCAGAGTTGCTTTTGACCGATTAAAAGCAACTCTGCGCAGCGGTTCCATAGCAATTAGCTTTTTTGTGCACGTTAAGAAGTTTCGAAAGTTCAAGGCAGTTTTTTAGGAGTCCTTTAAAATTATTACAGATCTGTGAGCTTCGAGCTTAGTTTTTCTAACTTTTAAATTTTTTAGAAAATTATAGACATTATATTAATAGAAAAGGATCAGTAAGCTTTTCGCTTTCAAGATAAAGGTTCCTGAACTTTAAGCTTATATTGAAGATAACAATTTATAAGTGTGCTGTGGTAAGACCTAAGATAGTTCGGTTTTGAGCGTTTAAAGTCGAATAAATTTAAAATATTTAATCAGTTTTGAAGCTTTGGTAATTTTCTTTCATTTTTTAATAATTATTTTATATATTATTGTTATACAAAATTTTTCTGCAATGAAAAAGTTTCCGAATGTTTATTTATATTTCAACGGGAAGAAATATAATTAAAATATTATTTAAACACAGGCTGACAAATTACAAAAGATTTTATAATAGTTTTTTTGTTTAGTAGTTAATTTTTTTACCCATTATTCAGCATCTGTCTAGTTAGTCATTTTATTTAAATGAACTTTTTAAAGCTAAAGGAATAGTAAATCATTCTCATACTTTTCAGGCAGCATTAGTTGTTAAATATTTAATATTTAGTTTAAAAATTGCTAAAATACGGAAAAATCAGACTCCAAGGAATCACATTCATGTTTAGAATGCCGCGGCAGTGCCGTTGAAAGCCCTTTTATAAATCTCTCCCAGGCGAACTCGACTCTTGGCCAGGGCAAACAAAACATGCCCAAAAGTTATTCTTCCAGCTCGAAGACCCCGGGCAACGTTTAGCAAGTCAAGCGGATCGGGCACCGGCGATAACGATCCATTCCAGATCGATGATGAGATGCGATGAGATGGGAATGCCAGGCCCGGGCTGCCAACACACTCTGCGCCCTGGGGCCAAGAGGTGGAAATTTGCATAATCATCCCGCGAAGAGCGGACACTTTTGGGCCGACATGCGAGCACTTCAGCGCGGCCGGTTGACAACATTATTCCAGCACTGTGCCGATGGTTAATTGTTTCCAGCGACAAAAGGCCGGGGTTAACGCTCAGCCAAGTGGCCAAAAATGGTGACTGGAAAAAAGAACTGGGCAGAAAGGGCCGGAGAAAGAGCTTCGACTGCCTATTCTTTGGATCCAGGCGTGTGTGCCTAGATATATGGTCGTAAATTCACAGATTCGCCCCCAGGCAAAGGTCAGCACCTGCCGAATCCGTGGCTTTGGCCACATCATTATGGAGCGCGAGAAGAGCCGGACAACGGGCAATGAACTTTCAACTCGATCGGGGCCCAGCCCATAAGTCGGACTCAAGACAATTTATTAGCCATCTGCCGGGGTTGGCCAAAAGCCGAAAAATCAAAACTGGACAGCAGCTTTCTTTGTGCCGTTGCCTTGTTTGAATATGATTTCGTATTTCGTTTTTCGGCCTGACCCCGTTGAACTTCTCCCTCGGCACATTCTTATGGAAATTAAGTTGGCGTTTCTTTTTTTCTTTTTAGAAATTTTTCGCAGTTTTCGCGACTGTTGCCAAGCGGACTTTGCGGCGACTTCTTGAATGTCTCTAATAAAATATGTTGTATTTTGACTTCGAAATTGACCCAAGTGCGTTTTGATTTCGGGCGGGAAAAAAACGATGTTAGCGAATTTTTGAAACAAATTCGCACCGTTGGGGTATTTTCTACCAACCTTAAATGGTGATTTTTGCTGACCCAGTTCTGTCTAACAGTTCATCAGAGTTAAAAGTTGAACGTTGAGAGAGAACGAAATTAATTTATGCGACCTGCTAAATTATTTAAATTTCCAAACTCCAAAAAATACAGATCAGTTAGAAACAGTTAACCAAAAGCCGAACTCATTGAGCTTTCCCCAAGAACTTGGCCATCCTTACGAAATCCGCTACTGTTTTACAGGTTTTTTACGGCCCTATGAATATTTATGAGGTTAGGTAATACAGGAATTTGATAAAACTAAAAATACCTGTGACATCTTTGATCTCCGTCGAAGATTTGCCGAAGAATTTCGACCAGAAGAACTTGAGAAGGGGGAATGACACAAATCGAGAATTTATATTTATTTCCCGATTATCCCTCTAAGATATTTTGCCATTAAAAATAAATATAAATAAAAATGGTTTTTAATCGTTTTGTCTTTTAATCAATAAAATTTACTAAACGTTTATTTGGTTATTTATAATCATAATTAAAAAGAATAGTATTTAATCATAATATCTTTGAGTTAATTTAAGTTAATTAATTTGTATTTGTAGCTGCGTATTAATTAGTCAAATATTTTGTTGATATGCTTAAAATAAAATGTTAATATTTTTTAAAAAATTTTCAAGTTTCTAGTAGTTAATGCCATAAAAGTCTCTTTGAAGTCTGAAATCTGGCAGCTTAGATAAAATTAAAAAACGGGAAATGAGCGAAGGGAACGGCACCACCGAGAAAGTGGTGATCTGTGAGTTCGCCTGGCCACTTCTGGTGGCCTTCTTCGAGGTGGACCTGTACAGGATCCTGCTGGAGCTGGTGGCCCACATCCTGCTGGTCGTGGTGATGCTAGCGGTGGTCAGGAAGTCCTGGGGAATGGACGACCAGCGCAGCGGCCAGCACGCCCTGTACTCCGCGGTGGGTCTCTTCTGGTGCGTGGGCGAGGCCCTGCTGGTGTGCCACTCCTGGTGGCTGGGTGACCTGACCACCAAGGAGCGCCTCAGCCTGCTGCACATGGCCCTGGGCATGATGGCGCTCTGGCTGGGATTGGTGGGCGTTTTCTCGAAGAGTCTGGCCAAGAGCAGGATCCTGGAGCCGCACTTCAACTCCAAGCACGGACTCTGTGGACTCCTGGGCTTCCTGCTCATCGGTGGTTCCCTGGTCAGTGGACTGGTGCTGGTCTACATCAGCGACCTGGCCCTGCACCTCACCCACCGACTGATAAGTATGACGGCCTTCATCTTCCTCGGCTGCAGCCAGTGGTTCGCTTTTAATCTGGGGTTCGCCCGCCGGGAGTGGAGCAGCTGGAAGATTAGGTGGCTCAAGATCGGCACTCTGGGAGCCACCATTTCGGTGGCCAGCTACGAGCTCCTCTGCCTCGCCAGGGATGTAGTCCACCTGCTGCCCAGGGAGTGGTTCACAGCCATCAGGCTGAAGCATAAGGATGGCCTTATGTTGGATTGATATGTTTTTTAGTGTTTTTTGATAGCTTAGAGCCGCCAAAGGTAGTCTTTAAATAGTAAATATTTTATTTCATTATTAAATAAATTGAATTGATATTAATTTGTATTGTTTTATAAATATTTAACAATTAATGTTGAAGGATAGTGAATGTAAAATGCGGAATTGCAACTATTGCTGAAAAATAAATAATGGGTTCCTATCAACAGTATTACCAAGAATGGCGAAAAATAATTTTTTATATAATCTTAATAATACTTAATAGTTGTAGAAGTAGTAGTATTAGTAGTAGTAGAAATCGTAGTAGTAGTAATTAAAATCGTAGTTATAGTAGTAGAAGTTACTACTAGTAGTAGAATTAGTAGCATAAGTAGTAACAAATGGGTAGAAAAAGTAAGCTAGAAGTTACAAAACTCATTTAAAATATTGGCCAACTTTTCAAGGTAAAGCTGGCCGAATTGCTAATATAAATTTTTTTTTAAGGTAGTTTCGGGGTTTTTTTAAAGTCTACTGTGATAAAACTCTACATAATGGGTAAAAATAACACTTAAAAAGGAACAAAAGAAATTCACATTCCGCCAAGATTACTTATTTAAATAAAAAGAAGAGGTATAAAAATGTTATAACTACGGATGTTTAATTTTAGACAATAGAACAACAATTAAACAGTAGTTATTTACCCCTTTACTTGTCTCGAAACCCCTGGAACTAATTATTACTATTTAAAATGGAGTCCGCTTAAAAAAGGTGGCATAAATATATATTTCTGCAAGTTCAGCTAGTATGCAAATATGTCTTTTTCCCCAAAGAAAGATCTTCAGTGACCTATTTAGAACGGGTCTTAGGACACAGAGCTGCCTCAAAACGAGTGGGTTATTAAACCAAAAATAGAGGTTCTTGTATGGTAAGCCAATAAATATTTCCCTCTTTATAAAAAATTTAATTGGAAATGAAAATGAAAAATGCCCGGCCAGCCGCCTTCTGCCACTCGAGCCAACCTTCAGTCTTTCACCTGCGGAACTCGGCACTTGGCCACTCCGCCGGCGAATTAATCACGAGAACAAAGCCCTAATTCGGGGTCTATCAATCAGCGGGGCCGTGGGCCCGCTCCACCACCCCGCCCAGCGGAGTCCACGCGGGACCCTGGCACATGACCGGGTATATGACCGGTGGCCGGGGATGGGATGCGACCACTTCGCATGCGTCGCTGACTCCGAGAGCAGGTCCATCGTAGGTTCGGCTGGGATCGACGTCGGCCCTTGACTTTTCGACTTCTTCTCGGCTTTCTGGCCAGTCTTCTGGTGTTCCAGTCTTCTGGTGTTCCAGTCTTCTGGCTGCTTGGGAGCCTGGGCTCTGTGCGTGTCTCTGATTGTTTTGTCATTAGCATGACCGGCGCGCTTTTTTGGGCCTTTGGTGATCTTCGACTTCTCGATTCGGCGACTCTTGTTTTATTTAGCGCTCTTTCTTTTGTCCCGCCGGCGGGTCACTGACTCTCGTTTCTATTTTTCCATTTCTTCATCTCATATCTATATGTTTAGACGTGTTTTTTTTTCTGAAGACTTTTTTCCACAAATTTCGCCACTTGAAATTATGCCGACATCGACCGCAATTATGCCCAGTGTTCTTCTGCCGGCCCGAGTGGGCTCTCTCTTTGGCCTCTAGATTCTAGATTCTACATTTTGGCCAGAACTTTTTCGCATAAAAACCTAATGCCGCCGCCGCAGATCGTACAGTTCTGTTTGGGCCTTGCTTACAATTAGGATCCGGTCGGCAGTAAATCTCACACATCTCTGTGCACTTTCAGTTGCGAAGCGAAGAGTCTTAGAACAAGAAGATGTCCAAGCTGGGAGCTATCTTGGTGATGGGTCTGTGCCTGCTGGTGGCCTTGGCCCTGGCCGAGCCACGCCTGCCGCGGGGTCAGCAGGGGCGGGGCCAGCAGGTTCAGGTGCAGGGTCAGAGGTCGCAGCACCCCTACCTCTTCCTCACCATTCCCAAGGGACGCGCCAATGCCGGCGCCGTGGTCCAGGGCTTCGAGATCGTCGAGGAGGAGGACGACCAGGACCAGGACCAGGACCTGGATCTGCAGGACGACGACCACGAGCAGGAGCACGACGACATCGGCGAGGACGATGACGAGGAGCTGGAGCACCAGCTGGGCCTGAACTTTGCCCGCAGCGGCTTGGTCTACCGTAAGAACCAGGCCATCGACGACGAGCAGGACGATGACCAGGTTCAGGTGCCCGTGCGGGTTCAGGGCCAGGAGCAGCTGGCCAAGAAGCAGATGATGGTGCAGCGGGACCAGGCTGGCGCCATCATGGTGCCCGACGGCATCATCGAGATCGAGGGCCAGAGCGTGCTGGACGAGAAGACCGGCAAGGCGGCGCTCCTGGTGCCCCGCGCCGCCCTGGACGCCATTCCCGACGGCGCCGTCGTGGCCCTGATGGAGCGGTCCGCCTCCGCCTCCGCCGACGACGAGGTCGAGGAGGAGCGCGCCAACCGCGTCGTGGTCCGCCGCCGCAAGAACAACGGCCGCCGCAACATCCGCCGGCGGGGCATCAACAACAACAACGTGCGCCGCCGCCGCCGTCCCGCCCAGCGCCGCCGTCGGGCGGGCGGCAACCGCCGGCGCAACGTGCGCGTCATCCGCCCCCAGGGCGGCAACCGCAGGCGTGGCAACCAGAGGCGCCGCGGCCAGGTCGTCCTCCAGGGCTGAGCCCCGGGCAACGGCTGAGGTACCGCCACCTCTTTCTATATAGTATTATAGTTAAGATCCACCCCCGATCAGGACACGAACTTTGGGACACTCGACAACGATGCGACAAATAAAATGTGATATGAAAAATAAACCTCAATGTTTTTTGTGGGGGAATACTAAGGGGGAAACAATGGTAAATAGAAATAAAATAAAGTTTATTATACTTTTTCTATTCTTTCAATAAAAAAATATACTCGTATTCAAACTATTTTTTTGAAAAAGATCAATTCTTTAAATATAGATTCTGTAAAAATTATTTAACAACATTTTTATACTACACCAAGATATTTTAATCTAAAATATAAGTAGTTAAAATCCCCTCCCGATCAAGACAAATCAAATTTGCCATGGAAAACATATGTGCTCTTTAATTTTTATTGGTATTCTGTTGATGGAAAATACATGATTTTACAAAATACAAAAAAAACATTCAATAATCATCACTTATTTTTTGGAATAAAATATATATTCTTTTTAGGGCCGGAAAAACTTCCTTCTTCTTTAACTTTTACTCTACAATTACTCGAATTTCACTGAGTCAGTGAGGATAAAGCCGCATTGGGAAGTAACCATAATGATCGATTTTTTCCTCCTTTTTTTTTGCTGTAACTTGGTCAAAAATGGTCCGAGGGCTAAAAGACGCACTGTTTTGGACAGCTATTCTAAAAACTAAAATTTTGTTCTAATTTTCTAATTGTTCCAACATTTTTTGCAACAAAGTTACCAAAAACCAAAGCACCATAGTTTCCCACTCAGAAATAAGAAAGTATTTTTCTTATTAAGCACAGAATATTTATTCTTCGTAGGCCTTCTTTCCATGCATTGTTTTAAAAGTACTTTTGATAAATGGCCGTCAGCATGTACAGGTGCCTCATCATCTTATCCGCCTGCGCCGTGGTCGAGGCTAAGGTGTGGCACTCTCCCGACCTAAAGACCCTGGCCGACACTCCGGGCATATTCTTGCTGACGTAGTGCACGACCTCCGTCCTGGGAAGGATTGGACCTGAAGTCGGGGCTTGGACCCTGCTGAAACGCCGCAGGCTCACTTCCCAGGGGAAGCGGGTCTTCGAGTAGAGTCGCACTAGATGCAGCTTCTGGCGGGGATCGAGGCTGAAGTCGTCTATGCCCATGGCCCGGGACACCACATCGCGCAGGTTCTTGTTCAGAGTGGCCTCACTTTGCACGTTGATAATCATCACCGTTCCGTTGGCCCAAAGCCAGCCCCTCTGGGGGGCCTCGTACTGAAGCTCGACCACACCTAGGCGGCTTTGGTAGACGGCGTTGCTTAGGCTCCTGGCCGCCACCTCCAGATCCACGGCTCTGGACATCTGCAGAGTGCAGAACAGTCTGCAGACCACCGTTCTCAAGCGCAAGCGCAAGGGCTGGCCGCGTGGGCCTAGGAACCTAGGGGGGCCGTACTTCCAACCCACTGGGAAGCTCGCCAGTTTCAGCTTTCTGTTCAGGTGCTTCTGCACATATGGGCCGTACAGCTCCTCCCACATTGAACGAAGGCTTTTGGCCTTCGAATCCCCGTGCTTGTCTATATAACGATCCATACTCGCCTCGACGTCCCCGTGCCGGAATAGGTAGGCGACCTGCGAGGCACTCTGCGGGGCACCCACTATGATCCCCGACTTTCCCGCGGTTGGGGGCTCGGCACTCGAGGTCATGATCAGGATAAGCAGTTGCCTGCCAACGATCTCGCTCCACTGCTGAAGCCACTCCGGAGCCTCCGACTCATCCCGAGGCCGTGGTGGGATCAACTTGACTAATTCTTTCAGCTCCACAACCTTGAGTACAGTATTCGTTTCGGAAGGTGGCATCAGCTCGACGTCGGCCTTTGGTTGGATGGGATGGGAGAGCTGTGTGCCATAGTGGAAAACGACACCCCCATGATAAAAAGTTGTGGGCCACGGTGCAGAAATCGGGGCACTGAAGTGGGTTTTAAGAGTGAGCCCAAGTGAGTTGCCTAATTTACTGAAGATGGCTTACCAGGACGTTCCGGGAAGTTGCGGGGAGGTTCCAGCTCCATAGGGTTCCTCTATGTCTCGCCCAGATTGAGTACTGGTTGAGGGTTCCTCGCCTTCTAGTGCGGCTTTATCCTCGCCGTCCTCCGTATCGCTATTACCTAGCAAACGCTTTATATTCTCCTTACCCTCAGTCGGATTCGAGTTGGATTCAGAATATTTGCGTTTGGATGCCATCGTGCGAGTAAGTTAAAATTGCGTGACTAGTGCGTGCCGTAAACCAATTTTATTTTTTCCAATGTCGAACTGAATTGTCAGGCGTCAAATTTTACCACAGCTCTATAGGGTTCCTGCGTTAGCAATTGTCTTTCGATAAATTCGGATGAAAGAGTTTCCAAATCAATCGACGATTGAAGAGCGCGAAACATACTATTTATTTTTGACCTTTCTACCCTAAAAATATTTTATAAAATAAAAACGGAGTAGAGATTCACAGGAAGGGTGCCCCACAGAATGGCAACTAATGTCTGATGCTCTGGCCTTACTTTCACCAGTCTCTTGACATTTCCCGACTCACGTTAGTTTCAGTTTTCGAGAGTTTCCTCCTCGGTTTTCTTCTGGCCTTTTTGTCAAATTTTCAATTTTTTTGCATCAAAAATTAAATTTGTAAGGTGTGGATGCCAATTGATTGGAAATTTTGTTACGAGCTCGGCAAGGTGTGACATTCCATGTTTGGTCTTTTGCTTTTATTGTTTCGACCAAAAAAATGATACTCAATTTGGCAGAAAATAGGTTTCTCAGTTTTTGGCGAAAAATCGCCAATCGAACAAAATACTGATATTTTTTCGGGCGTAGTTTCGATCATAGTTTTTGGGTTCACTGCTTACATTTTCATATTTTACTTTTTCAACAAACAGTTTCTGCAATAGACGCATGGTTTTAAGTTTGATTTTCTGTAAAGTTCTATACTTTATGCGAATTATATTTAAGATATTAACAAATGTATTTGGGAAAAGCAAAATTCTTGAAGTAAACTTAAGGCCTAGGGCTAATGAACACTTCTGATTCCGGTGGTTGCACTTGTAGACCAAAACTTCTTGTGGCTCCAGCTAATTAGCCCGCTCGGTGGGGAGGAAGTGCCGTTCGCAGAAACGTGAGCTGAGGAAAGCTGAGAGAAGCCGAGAACTGACAGCCAGAGAACTTCTGTTTGGGCCAGATTCCGGGGGTCAGTCTCGACTTGACGGCAATCAATCATCGTCTGATCGGCGATGGATGGAGGAATGTTTTTGGCGAAAGAGATGGGAAATTAGCATAAAATTCGTACGCCTCTGACCCGCGACCCGGTTCACTTTGACCCCGGGCGAACTGTGGCTAATAGAGCTGGCCGGAGAGGGGGAGCCACGGGCCGATGGGGATGAGGGGCGGACTTGACAGCTATCGATCAGCTGGACGGACCCTCAAGTGGGTATATAATCCAGGCTCGAACCATCAGTTGTCAGTCAGTTGTGAGTACAATCTCAGAGACAACAAGTGAGCTAGGAAGCCTCGATCCACAGTCAAGGAACCCGAAATCGAAATCGAATCCCGACAAGGAAAGCCATCTGCAGAATGCATTGCCTGCTTCAACTGAGTCTGGCCCTGGCCCTTTGCGCCCTCCTGGCCCCATCCGCCACCTTGGGTGAGTCCTCCAAAATCTGCTCAGAGTGGCGGGAAACAAAGGGCCCAAGCCCTATAGACCTTGTCATAAAAGAACCTTCTGATCTCGGCTTTCTTAAGCCAAGACAAAGGCCAGCTGTGACAAAAGGTGTTCGTCTCTGACATCATTACTTTCTGCAAGATATAGTGTTTTTTTTTATTCTTTAAAGCGTGTAAAACAAATTTTAGAGATACAAAAATATGTTCTTTTTTTTAACTATAAATTCTGTGATGCCAAACATCTAAGTAAACTAAAGAACAAGTTTGTTAACTTTTATGATAAAGTGTTCTTGGTAAGCTAAGAAATATTTTAGGAAATTTGAAAAAGCAATACTTAAGGAATTATGAAACTGAATATTTATTAGACATTTTTGAAAACTAAACTACATTAAATTCATAATTAATTTTAACCTATTAACGTATGTTTCCTTTCTTGAACTTTTTGTTAAGCATAATATGTTTGGAAAAATATTTTCATAAATTTTAAACATAATTCGTTGAGGCCTTCTATAATTGCACACATCAGTACAAATTTTTCAATTAATATACAGTTTTTATCGAGTAAACTTAACTAAAACGTTTGCTACTTAAAACATATCCTAAAGATATTTATTTCCCCAGTCAAGTGAGATTTTTCGCAAATTTTTCGATGGCACTGCCAGCCTTACATATATTTTTCGAACCCTGCAATATTTATTTATCAATTATTACATATTTTTCTTAAACTCTCAGGCGAGCGCCGCAATGTGTTCCGCCTGGGCGGCTCCTCGGAGCTTCCTGCGGAGGCCCGCTTCACCTCGTCGATCACCAACAAGCTGACCGCGCTGAAGGGCAGCAGCAGCACCACCACGGCGGAGCCCACCTCAACCAGCCCCACCACCTACACCACCACGGAGACGGACTCGCCCACCGCGCCCTCCTCGGTGTCGGGAACCTCCACCAGCTCCTCCACACCCACCTCCTCTTCGCCCACCACCGTTCGCGCCTTCGCCCCCAACGAGCATGAGATCAACGACGAGGACGACGAGGAGATGCCGCGATCCTTCGAGGAGGAGGAGGACGACGAGGACGGAGGCCTTGAGGACGACGACAACGACGAGGACGACGAGGAGAGCTTCTACGTGGCCGCCCCCTCCGCCGGCGGCAGCAGCAGCGCCGTCCAGCAGTCCTCCGCCGCCGACGCCTCGGTGGTCCGCCCCTCGGAGCTCCAGTGGCGCCAGTACCAGCAGGAGCAGCGCAACCGCCGCCGCATCCAGCGCCTGCAGCGGGAGCACAACCAGCGCATCAGGGCGCTGCTGCGCCGCCAGCGGGCGGCCGAGAAGCGCAGCCAGCAGCGCCTGCGCCGCCAGCGCCAGCAGAGCCGTCGCCGCAACTCGCAGCGGCAGCGCCGCAACCGCAACCGCTCCAAGGCCCAGCGCCAGCGGCAGCGCAGGAACAACATGAGCCGCCGCCGCCGCCAGCAGCAGCAGCGCCAGCGCCGCCACCGCCAGCAGCAGCGCCGCCGCCTGATGCGCCTCATGCGCCGCCGTCGTCGCGGCAACCGTCGCGGTTAGAGATCCTGATCCCCAGGCCCATCCGCGCCTAGAGGTGGTACCACTTCCAGATCCCGAATGGGCCCGATCCCGATCCCGAGCCCCAGCAGATCCGAGACTCCCCGAATAAACTGACCTTGTATGCAAAACGAAATCTTTTTTTTTTCCTTTATTACGCATCATATGTGGGAGGAAGGATCCTAACTGGGGACTTTCATGAGAACTAGCTTTTACGAATTCTTTAAAGTTTCAAAAAGGAAAAATATCACGTATTATGATATATGAGAATGAAAGATCTATAAAGATCATGGAAAGTATACTATCAAGAACTAAGGAGAATGGATCATTACAAATATGATATGATATGATGTGATATGATGAGATATGATGTGATATAATGTGATATGATGTGATATGATGAGATATTATGTGAAATAATGTGATATGATGTGATATGATGTGATATGATGTGATATGATGTGATATAATGTGATATGATGTGATATGATGTGATATGATGTGATATGATGTGACATGATGTGATATAATGTGATATGATGTGATATGATGAGATATGATGTGGTACGATGTGATATGAGATGATATAAAATATGATATATGAAGATCATTGTAAAATATTAAGATATTATGAGACTTTGGGCTCTTGGATTCATATATTTTAGGACGGATATGTTTGGTATGCTAAGATAAGCATATGAACCTCAAGGAAGAGAGGTCTTTCAAAGAAAATATTTAAAAAGTCTGTCGTTCAGAGGAGTAATATCTTTAGAAACCTTTTCATCAGTAGCATATTTGAAATGCATTATGTAAAATGTATAAAAATCAGTAACAAATCTTCGAATACCTAAAGATCACTGGGGTAAGGTAACAATCATATTATACCAGGGGCTGTATAGAACGCTTTACTTAGCCTATTCAAAGTAACGAAAAACATTTATTCAGCCCTTTAAACAGGCCCTTGTAATATGGCAACTGGTTCCCCACGAAACGTGCGAACTGTGGCTCTTTCTCCCACATGCAAATACATTTCTCCGCAGAATCTCCCTGTGGGGTCAGTGCTTCGGTGGTTCATTGACACCTCGCCGCCACTTTCGCCCTTTGGTACTGGTACTCAGAGCCCGAGATCAGAGTCGAATATGAATATGCAAATGCCGGCGATTCGCGAGCTGTATGCAAATGATTAGCGGCGATCGATGGCGAGATGGCTGGGGTTACGGGTCAGAGCGCGATTATTTATGGCATTATGCAAAGCGCTTACAACGCCAAAGAGCCGGGCGATTTCTGGGCCCTTTCTTCGTAGGCCTAAAACAAGCAACTAAGTGGCCAAGAACTGACTCTGTCCCTCTCGCTCCCCAGTTACATGTCAGTTTCTGGGCATATTCCTCTCTTTTCCACAGCCGGTCCCTTTGTTGTAACCCCTTGTAACCCGAAAAGGGCCATGGTTACATATAAATATGCCGGGTCTCGACCCAAGAAGTCAGTCACAGCAGCCCAGCCATCCAAGAGATACTCAGGAGATACTCCCAGCCAAGCTAAGGATACAAGGAAACCACCTCGAGATGCATCTGATGAAGGGACTATTATTGGTTGTGTGCCTGGCGGCCTTTGCCAGCGGTGGGTGAACTCAGGGATCTCTTTTCCGCCCCGGCAGTCATAGCAATAACATGTACCTTACAATCCACAGCCAAGCCGCAGCAGAACTTCCAGGTCTTTGGCCGCCAGCGGGATGAGCCCGCCGCCCAGGGTCGCCTCAGCGCCAGCCAGCTGACCGACCTGCTGAGCAGCCTGAAGGGCAGCAGCAGCTCGACCACGGCCGCACCCACCACCACCACGGTGCCCAGCACCACTACGGTGACCACCACGCCCACCGGACCCACCACCTCGACCGGAACCTCGACCAGCACCACCACGCCCACCACCACCACACCCACCACGACCGGCCGTCAGTTCCAGCCGATCGACGAGCAGGAGGACGACGACGAGGAGCAGGAGCAGCAGGTGGACCAGCACCGCTTCCAGCTGGAGGACCAGTACGACGACGAGGAGGAGGACCAGCACAACCAGGTGGCCCGCTCGCAGGCCAACCGCCGCCGCCAGGTGAACGCCCGCCGCCAGCGCCAGCGGCTGCAGCAGAAGTACCGCCGCCGCCAGCAGCAGCAGCGCCGCCGTCGCCAGCAGCAGAAGCGCCGCCAGCAGCAGAAGCGCCGCCAGCAGCAGCGCCGCCGCAGGCAGCAGCAGCAGAAGCGTCGCCAGCGCCGCCAGCGCCGCACCAACATGCGCCTGGTCAGCCGCTTCCGCCAGAGCACCCCCAACCGCAACCGCGTCGTCCGCATCGCCGCCTAAGCCCTGCAATCCGCCTGTAACGACCCCGAATAAACTGCAATGATACCTTAGTTACACCTGCCTTTAAATGGGACTGCGGCTGGGAAGTGGGAGTCGGGGTCACCACTCAGGGTTGCCAGACCTTGCTTGCAGGATCATCTCTTGTGGAACATTGCGCAATCGAGGACACTGCCCTTGGTTACTGATCCTCACTAGGAGCAACATCTTTTGTGCACCATTCCTTACATTCTGGGATGGGAAAAGAAGATCGGGGTCACCACTCAGGACTAGACCTTACTTACAGGAACATACGGAATATGATAAGAAATGGTAATGGGTCACCATTCCAGCCTACCAATCTTCACCGTCAGGAACATCTTATTCATCGTCTTTAAAAATATAGCTTAGAAAATGGGAATCGGGGTCACCAATCAGGGCTGCTAGAGTTACCTTAAAGGAACATCCCTGGAACATTTTGGGATTTTATCTATCAGTAACACCACTTATATCAATGGAATGGAAAGTGGGAAATAGAAAAGTCGGGGTCACCACTCCTCATCACACTCATGTTACTAAACATTACTATCGGGAACATTTTTTATAGATCATTTTTTTCTTAACCTTTAAGATCATGAACATTCTTTGTAATAACAATTGGAAATCGGGATCACCACTCTTCAACATCAAAAACGTGTCTAATAGATAACCATTTAAAACAAGAAATGGAAATTGGGGTCACCGGAATGAGTTACTGGTCAGTATTTAAAAAACATTTATTAGGTTCTTTAGGTACAATTCGTATGTTAATAATTCAGTAATAACAAGCGATACTTTTCACTTTTCAAAAGTTGTAAATTTCCAAATGTATACGTATTTTTCGATGCAGATTAGAGAAGAGATTAAAGATCGATGGACGACGGTCCTAAAACAAATAATGCCTCCACTATATACATTTATCATTATTTATAAAAATCAAATATAAAATTTTAAATAGAAAGAAGTATACAAAAGGAATATAACTAATTTTTCATTTGTCAGAGCTTATAACTCTTTAAAGAAAATTAAAGAAAAGAAAAGCAAATTATTTAATCCCAAATTAAGCATAATAAAAGGAATGCTTATACATGTTCTACCCTTGATTAATGTTCCCTAAAATCTGTCAACAGTGTAGTAATATCTTATTGATAAGTAAGTTCTACTATTCAGAATCAGTTTTCATCAATCACCAGCCAATCGATGCGAAATACTACGGCGAACTTTGGCTGAAAAATGTCGCGCGGGTCAAACTAGTTCATCGTCGCCGAGCGGTCAGCTAAATTAATGCAAAATCTTTGGCGAATGTGCAAATTTGCGAAAAAAGAAATGATAATGAGAATTATGGTCGCCAATTCTTTGGCGGGTTGTTGTTGTTAGATCGGTAACTGGAGCGTTGGGTATATAACCCCGGCTGGCCGCTGGCAATATCACAGTCCACCGGCGACCATCCCTCAGGCACAGTCCCATCCAAGCCAATCTAGTCTCAAGGCCTAGACCACTTAGTCCCAGGAGAGTCTCAGGAAATACTCAGGAAATCCCCAAGATGAAGTTCTTCTACGGAGCACTGCTGGTGCTGGGCACAGCAATCGTTGCCCAGGCGGCTGGTAAGATTTCACTTATAAATTCTTACAAAAAAAAAATACGAAATACCTTGGATAATTGTTAATGATATATGGCCAATCCCCCAGTGGCCCGATCCAACGATGAGGCCGAGAAGGAGACCGCCCAGTCGACCAAGTACCGCCTGTTCAAGCAGCCCGTGCAGGTCGAGGCGCGCAGCTTGCAGCAGCTGTTGGCCCTGAAGCAGCCCTCCTGCCCACCGACCTCAAGCGAGAGCACCTCCTCGGAGCCCAGCTACACCACGATTACGACCAAGCCCACTGCACCCACCTACGTGACCGGCTACACCACCACCTTCACCACCCCCGTCGACACGTCGGAGTCATCGAGCCGTCGTCTGGGTAGCCAAAACAACGAGGACGATGACGAGGAGTTCGGCCAGGAGGAGGAGGAGGAGAAGTATCTCAAGGATCACGACGATGAGCTGGAGGACGAGCAGGAGGATGACGAGAACGAGGACGAGGGCTTCCAGCTGTCGGCGCCCAAGGCCTCCTCATCCTCGTCCACATCGGTGCGCCGTCGCGGTGGCCCCGCCTCGGGCTCCGCCAACGGCAACCTGTCCACCAACGAGCTGATGCGCGAGATCGAGCTGCGCCGCCAGAAGGAGCTGAACGAGCAGCTGCGCAAGCAGCTGGACGACGCCCGCCGCCGCGCGGCCAGGAACCGCCGCCGCGCCCAGAACAACCGCCGCCGGACAATGCGTCGCCAGCAGCAGCTGCGCCGCCAGCAGGCCCAGGCGAACCAGAGGCAGCGCCAGATTCTGAACCGCCGCCACCGCAACGCCCAGCGCCGCCTGCGCCGCAACAACCGCCAGCGCCAGCGCCGCCGCAACCGTCGCCGCAACTAAGCGATGACCCCCACTCACGACCCGAAAGACCTCCCTGACCTCGGTTTCAATAAAGCGAATATATAAAAAAGAGCACTCCCTTATCACTTCCCGAAGGCTCGACAAGAAGTCGTTGGCAGCACAGCAGCCCGAACCAAGCACTTCCCACAGTTATTCATTTCATCCATTACATATTCATATATATATTCATTATATTCGAAATACCCACTCTATCCATAAAATATTAACACTAAGTCCATTGTACCATATCCATTACATCTATTTAACACTTTACATCAATTACATATTGCGCTTTCAAGGATAACATTCATTATATTCATCGTAAAAATATGAATCAATAGTGCCACTTCAAGACCACTAAAAAATATTAGGTGCTTAGAATTGTTAGCTGTCCAAAACAGTGCGTCTTTTAGCCCTCGGACCATTTTTAACCAAGTTACAGCAAAAAAAGGACCAAGAAAAAAATCGATTTTTCGCCAAAAACTGAGAAACCTATTTTCTGCCAAAATAAGTATCAGTTTTTTGGTCGAAACAATAAAAGTAATGGACCAATCATGGAATGTCATACCTTGCCGAGCTCGTAACAAAATTTCCAATCAATTGGCATCCACACCTTACAAATTTAATTTTTGAAAAAATTTCGCAAAAAATGACGATGCTACCCCTTGCAAAAAAATTGAAAATTTGACAAAAAGGCAAGAAGGAAAACCGAGGAGGAAACTCTCGAAAACTGAAACTAACGTGAGTCGGGAAATGTCAAGAGACTGGTGAAAGAAGGGCCAGAGTATTAGACATTAGTTGCCATTCTGTGGGGCACCCTTCCTGTGAATCTCTACTCCGTTTTTATTTTATAAAATATTTTTAGGGTAGAAAGGTCAAAAATAAATAGTATCTTTCGCGCTCTTCAATCGTCGATTGATTTGGAAACTCTTTCATCCGAATTTATCGAACGACAATTGCTAACGCAGGAACCCTATAGAGCTGTGGTAAAATTTTACGCCTGACAATTCAGTTCGACATTGGAAAAAATAAAATTGGTTTACGGCACGCACTAGTCCAGCACTTTAATTTACTCGCACGATGGCATCCAAACGCAAATATTCTGAATCCAACTCGAATCCGACTGAGGGTAAGGAGAATATGAAGCGTTTGCTAGGTAGTAACGATACGGAGGACGGCGAGGATAAAGCCGCACTAGAAGGCGAGGAACCCTCAACCAGTACTCAATCTGGGCGAGACACAAAGGAACCCTATGGAGCTGGAACCTCCCCGCAACTTCCCGGAACGTCCTGGTAAGCCATCTTCAGTAAATTAGGCAACTCACTTGGGCTCACTCTTAAAACCCACTTCAGTGCCCCGATTTCTGCACCGTGGCCCACAACTTTTTATCATGGGGGAGTCGTTTTCCACTATGGCACACAGCTCTCCCATCCCATCCAATCGAAGGCCGACGTCGAGCTGATGCCACCTTCCGAGCCGAATACTGTACTCAAGGTTGTGGAGCTGAAAGAATTAGTCAAGTTGATCCCACCACGGCCTCGGGATGAGTCGGAGGCTCCGGAGTGGCTTCAGCAGTGGAGCGAGATCGTTGGCAGGCAACTGCTTATCCTGATCATGACCTCGAGTGCCGAGCCCCCAACCGCGGGAAAGTCGGGGATCATAGTGGGTGCCCCGCAGAGTGCCTCGCAGGTCGCCTACCTATTCCGGCACGGGGACGTCGAGGCGAGTATGGATCGTTATATAGACAAGCACGGGGATTCGAAGGCCAAAAGCCTTCGTTCAATGTGGGAGGAGCTGTACGGCCCATATGTGCAGAAGCACCTGAACAGAAAGCTGAAACTGGCGAGCTTCCCAGTGGGTTGGAAGTACGGCCCCCCTAGGTTCCTAGGCCCACGCGGCCAGCCCTTGCGCTTGCGCTTGAGAACGGTGGTCTGCAGACTGTTCTGCACTCTGCAGATGTCCAGAGCCGTGGATCTGGAGGTGGCGGCCAGGAGCCTAAGCAACGCCGTCTACCAAAGCCGCCTAGGTGTGGTCGAGCTTCAGTACGAGGCCCCCCAGAGGGGCTGGCTTTGGGCCAACGGAACGGTGATGATTATCAACGTGCAAAGTGAGGCCACTCTGAACAAGAACCTGCGCGATGTGGTGTCCCGGGCCATGGGCATAGACGACTTCAGCCTCGATCCCCGCCAGAAGCTGCATCTAGTGCGACTCTACTCGAAGACCCGCTTCCCCTGGGAAGTGAGCCTGCGGGGTTTCAGCAGGGTCCAAGCCCCGACTTCAGGTCCAATCCTTCCCAGGACGGAGGTCGTGCACTACGTCAGCAAGAATATGCCCGGAGTGTCGGCCAGGGTCTTTAGGTCGGGAGAGTGCCACACCTTAGCCTCGACCACGGCGCAGGCGGATAAGATGATGAGGCACCTGTACATGCTGACGGCCATTTATCAAAAGTACTTTTAAAACAATGCATGGAAAGAAGGCCTACGAAGAATAAATATTCTGTGCTTAATAAGAAAAATACTTTCTTATTTCTGAGTGGGAAACTATGGTGCTTTGGTTTTTGGTAAATTTGTTGAAAAAAAGAAATTTAATTTCTACCCAAATATCTGTTTTTTGGTCGAAATTTTCGCAGGTTCGCTTCCCAGGGGAAGCGGGCGTTCGAGTAGAGTCGCACTAGTTGCGGCTTCTGGCGGGGATCGAGGCTGAAGTCGTCTATACCCATGGCCCGGGACACCTCATCGCGTAGGGTTTCGTCCAGAGTGGCCTCACCTTCCACGCTTATAATCATCAGCGTTCTCTTGCCCCAAACCCAGGGGCACTAAAGAGGGTTTTAAGAATATAGTTATTTGCCATATTTAGTGAAGATGGCTCACCAGGGCTTTCGTGGTTCATATTCTCCTTATCCTTAGTCGAATTCGAGTTGGATTTATATTTGCATTTAGACGGCATTAAGTTAAAATTGTCCGACGTTTTTATATAACTTTGGCTGTTTTCTTCAATTATTCCAAAGTTACCCTAAGTTGAAGTTCCCTTGAAAGGGCTTTCAGTTTACGATTCCTTTGGTTTAGAACAAGTTTATCATACCAATTCGCGAAACCCACTGAAAAAATTCTTAAATAAATAAATAAACTATTATCTTTACACATATATTCACCATATAATTGAATTGTATTTAATCATATAAAATGTTGGTCAATAATGAATAGAGTTTCGTTGTAAAAATATTTTTAATTGCCAATGTGGGCACTTTTCAGAAGTATTCAAAATCGTGCGGCAGAGGGTTCGGCACTTTGTGGGTCACTTTCGCAGGCTGTGGGCCACCTTCGACCCGGCGACTTCAATTAGAAATCAATTTCAATAGATTTTCACTTTTTTTCAGCCCACTCCAGCGAAAGCCCAAGGCGCTGCGGAGACCAAGAGCCGAAAATCAGAGACCCGAAACCCAAAACCCAAAACCAAAAACCAGAAGACCAAAACCCAAGCGTTTCGCTTGACCAAAAAGCCCATGGGATGACCGGCAGAATGATGACGGCGTAGAATTAGGAGAATATCCAATATAGCTGGCAGCGATTTGCCGATTTGAGCCACCGCAGCACAGATCAATTGAATTTCAATTGTGTACACAGCTTTACCGCTTGGCACTTACGGTCATTTGCATTCCACAGGGCCCATTGGATTTTTTAGCCGGCACTATAAAAGCCCCCATGGCCGGCCGATAGAGTATCAGAGCCTGATTGTCCAGCCATCGGCGAGCAGCGCAACCCCGAAAAGTTCTCTCCCCAGCCAGAGTAGTTTCCCAGGAAGCCAAGTCGCCGCAAGCACCTCCACCGCGAGCCCAAGATGAAGTTCCACGCCTCCGTGATCCTAGTGGCCACCTGCCTGCTGTTCGCACAGGCGGCGCCCGAGAAGAAGAACCTGTCGCAGAAGTCGCGCCAGGTGGAGCAGGACGCCAAGGTCGGCGGAGTGGCCGGCGTGGCCGGTGTGGCCGGTGTGGCGGGCGTGGCCGGAGTGGCTGGATCCAGTGCCGGATCCCCCGCCAACGCCGCCAAGGATCCATCCAGCGGCCGGCTGTTCCTCAAGAAGTTCCTCACCTTCAAGAACCTCTTCAGCAGCAACAACCAGCCGGTGATCCCCATCATCATCACGGGCGCCGGCACGGGCACGGGCACAACCACCAGCCCAGCCAGTCCCACCTCGCCCACGGTGACGGTGACCTCGACGGGCACCATACCCTCGGCCACGGGCACCATCACCACCTCACCCACCTCACCCACATCGCCGACCACGACGACGGGACGCCGCACGGTGATCAAGGGGGCACGCTATGGCAGCCAGGACGATGACCAGGAGCCGGAGCCGGAGAAGGACCAGGAGCTGGAGCAGGAGCAGGAACAGGAGCTGGAGCAGGCGGCCCAGCTGCCCGCCCAGGCGTACCCCTCGGAGCTGATGGACGAGCAGGCACTGCAGGCCGCCCTGGCTGCCGGCGCCCAGGAGTACGAGGTGGTGTCCACCGGGCACGAGCTGCAGGGCACCGGCGGCGCGTCCGGCGAGGGGGCCAAGGCCACGCAGGGCGGCAACACCATCAGCCTGCGGCGCAAGGGCGCCCGCCGCGGCCAGGTGATCAGCGTGCGCATCCCGCCCCGCTACCGCCGCTACTTCAAGAACGGCCAGAAGGTGATGCTCAACACCGGCAGCCGTCCCGGCGGCAAGCGCCGCGTCGTCCGCAAGCGCGTGCCGGCCAAGAAGATCAACCGCAAGAACAACCGGAGGCGCAACGGCAACAAGAAGAACCGCCGCAACCGCAACAAGAACCGCCGCACCCGCCTCACCGCCGTCTAGGGCTCAGGAATTCAGGACTCGAAGAGGGGGACTCGGGGACCGCAAGACCTGGATCTAGATCTAGATCTCGCTCCCACGGTCCATCCCTCCCCGGCAGGAGCATTTTTTTTTTCTAATTTATTGTAGCCTAACTTGCGACCGCCACACTTCCTGCGGCAGGACTCTGTACCATTAATAAAGCCCTTTCAAACGAACCCCAGTTGTTTCTTGGTGGCAAAATATCAAAACTAAAAATCGACTAATAAAGAATTATTTAAAACAATCTTGAAATATTTTGTATAGTACTTTACAATATTTTCGAAAAGTAAAAATACTAAAGAAAATATTTAGATTTAAATTATCGTGTGGTATTTTAATTTTAAAAAGAAACGTTTGAAAGGAGCTTAGAAAATATGAAAAAATTAAATTGAATTCTAAGTTTACCAAGCAAAAAAACTTTTTCATAAGAATTTGAGTCATTTAAAAATGTTTTAAAACCGAAACAAAAAATATTAGAAAATGATACAATTTTTGTAGAACAAAAAATACTGAAAAATACTATATATAAACATTTTAAAAGTGTGTTTGGAAAATGTGTTTTCTAGGATAAGAATTTTGTTTGTTGTAAGAACTCAAGAACCAGACTTTTTTGAACCTTTAGAAATTTACATTTTTTAAAGGCTGTATTGTGTTTTTACTCAAAAACAAAAATTCTGGGATATATTTTAAGTATCATCCATAATAATAACAAATCAAAATTCAATAAATTAACTTTGAATTATTTACTTTTTGCCAAGAACCCAACCCACCTTTGCACACATCACCCACAAGATCTGGGGCTACAGCGATCAAGTGCCCAGCCAGAGATCAGCGATCGTTGATCTCCAGAAGCAAAAAAGAAGGCAAATCGAATTGTTGCTGCTTATTCTGTGGCCAATCTCCTTTATGGGCATAGAATCAGTGAAAAAATGTAGTGAAAAGTGCGTACTTGACCCACATTTCTGGGCCGAGATCGGCAAGAGCTCAGATCGTGACGAGTGATGGGGCACATTTTTGGGTATTTAAGCCCAGTTTGGCCCGGGGCAACGGTCAAACATGGCTGGACAGCGATTTCTGATCGTACTGATCGCGGCTTCGATCTGCTGGGCCCCTTGGACTCCGGGCATCTCGGCCAAGAGCTGTGGATCGAGGCTCCAGGTGCGAGCCCAAGGCGATGCCATCGATCTCAGCAGGCTGAGCGAAAAGCAGCTGCAGCAGCTCCTCCAGCAGTTGGCCAAGTTGCAGACCACCAAGCAGGATGGCGATGTTGAGGACCTGGCGGAGGACGAGCAGGATCTGGACGGGGATCGGGATCAGGATCTGGATCTGGAGGACCCCGAGAACGATCACCGCGGAGGAAGTCGGCCCTGGAACCGGTTGCAGAGGATCATCCGGCGACAGCTGGTGAAGATTCCCAAAAGATATCTCAAGAAGTTCCTCAGGCAGTTCGGATTGGCCAGGAGTGTGGGATACACCGATGTCAGGAGTACGGCTATAGTGCCCCAGCTGGAGGAGTACTACCTAATACCTTTGGAATAAACTAATGAATGAGGGGAAATACACGCATCTCGAAGATAAAGATACTTTCGCAGCACTCTTTTGGGCTTTGGGTTTATAAAGATTGCCAGGGAATTGAGTGGTTTAGATAGGAAAAGTTGTATAATGGTATTTGAAAAGTTTTTTTATTGATCTATAACGCAAAATAAATTATTGTTCTTTATATAGAATATTTTATTTAAGTAATTAATATTTTATTTTTTTATATAGAATACTTTAGAATTTTGTTACGTTTTCTTTGACATTCTGAGTTTTATTTGCTGGTTTGTAAGTCCTATAGGTATACCTACTTTTGAGATATACATATTTAACCCTAAAAGTTCTTTAAACAGCACTTTTCTTATATAGAATATTTTATAATTTTTAGTTTTATTTGCTGGATTGTGGGCCTTATAAAAAAAACTTACATATTTTTTATAAACTTTTGAGAGATGTAAGCCTAAAACTATGTTTAAAAAAATATAGAATATTTTGGTGTAGCTTTATTTGATCTTTGGACTTCGCGAACGTGTTTGTTTATCAAAGATCTTGTTTTGGTTCCATAGAAAAGCTCTGCCAGAGATCAACAGGTAAAGCTTTTCACCACATATGTTTAGCAACAGCTGTTGGCCGGCGATAATACTTTATGATTATAGTTGTCACCCGACGTTCTGAGGGGAAACAAGTGAAAATTGCTGTTTGCCAAGTGATTTGTAGATCAGATTTGGAAACAGAATGTCTGGGGGAGTGCTAGCTGGAAAAGTGGCCCTGGTAACAGGTGGGTGTGGACCCCTTTCCAGGGAAACCCTACTCATTGTAACCCAAATCCATGTTCACATTTGAGGTGCCGGCTCGGGAATCGGTCGAGCCACCTGCCGCATTTTGGCCAGAGATGGAGCCAAAGTGATAGCCGCGGATCGCAATCTCCAGGCTGCCCAGGAAACCGCCCAGGAACTGGGCCCGGATCGTTCCGTCGCCCTCGAGGTGGACGTCTCCTCCGCCCAGAGTGTCCAGTCCTCGGTGGCCGAGGCCCTCAAGAAGTTCCAGCAGGCCCCCACCATTGTGGTCAACTCGGCCGGGATCACCCGCGATGGCTATCTCCTGAAGATGCCCGAGAAGGACTACGACGACGTGTACGGGGTCAATCTGAAGGGCACCTTCCTGGTGACCCAGGCCTTCGCCAAGGCCATGATCGAGCAGAAGCTGCCGAACGGCAGCATTGTGAACCTCTCGAGCATCGTGGCCAAGATGAACAACGTGGGCCAGGCCAACTATGCGGCCACCAAGGCGGGCGTCATCTCCTTCACGGAGGTGGCCTCCAAGGAGTTCGGCAAGTTCGGCATCCGGGTGAACTGCATCCTGCCGGGCTACATAGACACGCCCATGGTGGCGGTGGTGCCGGACTTCGTCAAACAGGAGGTGGTGCAGCGCTGTCCACTGGGCCGACTGGGCCAGCCGGAGGAGATAGCCGAGGTCATCGCCTTCCTGGCCTCCCCGCAGTCGTCCTACATCAATGGAGCCGCCATCGAGGTCACCGGGGGTCTCAAGTGATCGGGAAACTAGAAATGCATACACGCGATTCCTCTTCTATAGCTCGAAGTTCCCTTATATAAATACAGGTGAAATCACTTCAAAATACAGCTGGAGCTCCGAGCTATGAAAGATGGATTGTATGTACTGCGGGGGTGGGGCCCATAACACTGCATTTACTTTTAAATATACGTAGCAATTTTAACAGGTGTTTTTATTTGTCCATATACTAAAAGTATTGCATGGTATATGATTTCCTAAAGCCAGAAAATTAAACAGAATTTTTAAATAATCTATAAACATGATTTTCTGTCAGAACTTTGACCCTATTTGGGTTGCTGTTGTCGCCAAAATGTAACTACGCCATCTATGGGTCAGTAGAGCTTATTAAAAATATATATTTATAGTGAAAAAATATTATAATTAAATATATACTATATTTAAAAGTATATAATTAACCTTAAAATAAATTGTTTGACTTGTTGTTTCAAAATGAAATGAATTACTTATAATGAGAACTTATATTATAGTCAATGCCTGAAAGTATGCCAGTAAAAATTCCCAAAACCACTCAAACGAAATATTCTTGCGGCGGCCATTTATTTGATTGATTATCCCCATCTCCAGGGGCACACGCCTTCGATCGGCAGTTCAGGGCCAGCAATCTATGCTCCACTTGGCGAAACCACCGCGATATCCCATTCCCATTTCGATTGACCACAAAAGGACCATCGAAGTGGGAAATGGAATGTGCGACACGGCTTGTTGTGGTCTATCGGCGGGGCCTTCGGGTGGGTATTTGGCATTTGGACCCACCGAAATGTACAATATTAATATATTTCACAATTCCCCAGCTGCTAATTAACTCAGTCGCTCACACAGTCGCACGGGGAGATATATGCATGTCAGGCGACACATATGGCTGAGTGGTTGGGTTTTTGGGTGGCTGGGTGGTGCACAGGGTGGGTTCTCCGCCTCTGTGGTCGTGCGTGCAATTTAAATAATGAAGACATTTTATTAATTCAAGAAATTCAACTCTCCCATACTGGCCACGCACACGGAGACACAAAAGCACCCACCCGCACATGGAACACGCACACATAGAGCGGCAATTACAGTGGCCACCCGACATTAAGCAACCTCCAACCACCGGCACCACCGCACAAGGGGGCACACAAAACTTGCCAGCCATTTGGGGCTAGGGTCGCCGGGCGGAAAAGCCACCCCACCACCCAACCACCAGCTGCTAGCTGGTGCGTTTCCCATTTCCTCTGGTTTTTAGTGCATAGTGAAAAACAAAACATTTGCTAATCATATGAAGCGACCCAGAGCTGACGCTCTTTTCATGCACTCCAAAAAAAATTTGGGAAAAATGGTAACATTTCAATTATTGTACCATTTATTCTTCTTTTAATAACCAAATGTAATTTCCAAATGATATACAAAACGGCTAAAATATATTTTAAAGTTATAAAATAAGATCAAAAAAAAGAATTTTTAAACCATTTATTCATATGTATTATATTTAATATAATTTACAAATTATACAAAAAATATATCTATTACAATTATTATTATTATCTATTATTAAAATATATCAAATTTGTATGAAAATACTTTTAAAAGTGTCTAAAACATAAAATCACAGCTCTCTAAAATAATAATAAGACTTTTCTGTCTGTAACTTCCATTGCTCAATATAAGCGCTGTTGCAAAATGGGTGAGGGATTTTTCCGAGTGCATACCACCACCTGTCCCTCTCACTCCTTGGACCACTCTCTTTGTAGCAATTAACAACGCAGTGCGACACAAGCGGCGACGACAAGCCAACACTTGAGCCATAAACCAGCCCAACACGACCCCCGGAACGACCCCGAAAAACCCGAACCCCAAGGCCCCGAATCCCCATAACCCATATCCCATATCCCACATGCCACATCCCAGAAAGACCCCGACTACGGAGCGACCAGCGCTTTGGCACTTGCCATATCTCATGTTAATGAAATCGTAACTCTTCGGGCGCCTCGTGTCCGTTTTTTGTCCTCCGCTCGCCGTCATCAACCACGACATCCAAAAAGGAGCCAAGGGAACCGAACCCCCGAAAGGATGTTGCCGGCGAAACTCCTCACGCCTTCGCGGACAATGAAAGTTGGAGTTTCTAAAGGAGGTGCCGCAACAAGTTGGCTTTGTGAAAAAAAGTGCTGGTATATTTTCAAAAATTTCAATCCATTCAATACTTTACATACATTATACACTATTACACAAACATAAAAGTTGGAATCCTTAATTTGTGCCCAAAATATCAGTGTTTTGGTCGAAACAATAAAAGTAACGGACCGAACATGGTATTTCCGAGGGCTAAAAGACGCACTGTTTTGGACAGCCAACAAACTAAGTAATTAATCGCAGTTACTTCCAAGCCGATTCTAAAAACTAAAAATTTTGTCAAATTTTCAATTTTTTTGCAGGGCATCGTCATTTTTTGCGAAATTTTTTCAAAAATTAAATTTGTAAGGTGTGGATGCCAATTGATTGGAAATTTTGTTACGAGCTCGGCAAGGTATGACATTCCATGTTTGGTCCATTACTTTTATTGTTTCGACCAAAAAACTGATACTTATTTTGGCAGAAAATAGGTCTCTCAGTTTTTGGCGAAAATTCCATTTTTTTCTTGGTCCTTTTTTGCTGTAACTTGGTCAAAAATGGTCCGAGGGCTAAAAGACGCACTGTTTTGGACAGCCAACAAACTAGGTAATTAATCGCAGTTACTTTCAAGCCGATTCTAAAAACTAAAAATTTTGTCAAATTTTCAATTTTTTTGCAAGGGGTAGCATCGTCATTTTTTGCGAAATTTTTTCAAAAATTAAATTTGTAAGGTGTGGATGCCAATTGATTGGAAATTTTGCTACGAGCTCGGCAAGGTGTGACATTCCATGTTTGGTCCATTACTTTTATTGTTTCGACCAAAAAACTGATACTTATTTTGACAGAAAATAGGTCTCTCAGTTTTTGGCGAAAAATCGATTTTTTTCTATTAAAAAATCTAAAATTTTTTTTTAATTTTCTAATTGTTTCGACATTCTTTGCAACAAATTTACCAAAAACCAAAGCACCATAGTTTCCCACTCAGAAATAAGAAAGTATTTTCCTTATTAAGCACAGAATATTTATTCGTTGTAGGCCTTCTTTCCATGCATTGTTTTAAAAGTACTTTTGATAAATGGCCGTCAGCATGTACAGGTGCCTCATCATCTTATCCGCCTGCGCCGTGGTCGAGGCTAAGGTGTGGCACTCTCCCGACCTAAAGACCCTGGCCGACACTCCGGGCATATTCTTGCTGACGTAGTGCACGACCTCCGTCCTGGGAAGGATTGGACCTGAAGTCGGGGCTTGGACCCTGCTGAAACCCCGCAGGCTCACTTCCCAGGGGAAGCGGGTCTTCGAGTAGAGTCGCACTAGATGCAGCTTCTGGCGGGGATCGAGGCTGAAGTCGTCTATGCCCATGGCCCGGGACACCACATCGCGCAGGTTCTTGTTCAGAGTGGCCTCACTTTGCACGTTGATAATCATCACCGTTCCGTTGGCCCAAAGCCAGCCCCTCTGGGGGGCCTCGTACTGAAGCTCGACCACACCTAGGCGGCTTTGGTAGACGGCGTTGCTTAGGCTCCTGGCCGCCACCTCCAGATCCACGGCTCTGGACATCTGCAGAGTGCAGAACAGTCTGCAGACCACCGTTCTCAAGCGCAAGCGCAAGGGCTGGACGCGTGGGCCTAGGAACCTAGGGGGGCCGTACTTCCAACCCACTGGGAAGCTCGCCAGTTTCAGCTTTCTGTTCAGGTGCTTCTGCACATATGGGCCGTACAGCTCCTCCCACATTGAACGAAGGCTTTTGGCCTTCGAATCCCCGTACTTGTCTATATAACGATCCATACTCGCCTCGACGTCCCCGTGCCGGAATAGGTAGGCGACCTGCGAGGCACTCTGCGGGGCACCCACTATGATCCCCGACTTTCCCGCGGTTGGGGGCTCGGCACTCGAGGTCATGATCAGGATAAGCAGTTGCCTGCCAACGATCTCGCTCCACTGCTGAAGCCACTCCGGAGCCTCCGACTCATCCCGAGGCCGTGGTGGGATCAACTTGACTAATTCTTTCAGTTCCACAACCTTGAGTACAGTATTCGGCTCGGAAGGTGGCATCAGCTCGACGTCGGCCTTCGATTGGATGGGATGGGAGAGCTGTGTGCCATAGTGGAAAACGACACCCCCATGATAAAAAGTTGTGGGCCACGGTGCAGAAATCGGGGCACTGAAGTGGGTTTTAAGAGTGAGCCCAAGTGAGTTGCCTAATTTACTGAAGATGGCTTACCAGGACGTTCCGGGAAGTTGCGGGGAGGTTCCAGCTCCATAGGGTTCCTCTATGTCTCGCCCAGATTGAGTACTGGTTGAGGGTTCCTCGCCTTCTAGTGCGGCTTTATCCTCGCCGTCCTCCGTATCGCTATTACCTAGCAAACGCTTCATATTCTCCTTACCCTCAGTCGGATTCGAGTTGGATTCAGAATATTTGCGTTTGGATGCCATCGTGCGAGTAAGTTTAAATTGCGTGACTAGTGCGTGCCGTAAACCAATTTTATTTTTTCCAATGTCGAACTGAATTGTCAGGCGTCAAATTTTACCACAGCTCTATAGGGTTCCTGCGTTAGCAATTGTCTTTCGATAAATTCCGATGAAAGAGTTTCCAAATTAATGGACGATTGGGAAAGAGCGGGAAGGATACTATTTATTTTTGACCTTTCTACCCTAAAAATATTTTATAAAATAAAAACGGAGTAGAGATTCACAGGAAGGGTGCCCCACAGAATGGCAACTAATGTCTGATGCTCTGGCCTTACTTTCACCAGTCTCTTGACATTTCCCGACTCACGTTAGTTTCAGTTTTCGAGAGTTTCCTCCTCGCTTTGCCAATGAAAAAACGCTAATTAACACAGCCAACCGCAATTGCAACTTCCTTCTGGCTAAGTGCACGTATGTGCCACCCCTCGAGCCCCCACCGAACACCCGCCCCTGGAAGGCCCCGAGCCACCCAATCCACCCCCTCCGCCGCCCCCAGCGAGCCACGTGTGACAGCGAGGGTCGTTCGGTGACAAAGGGCAACTAATTTAGTTTAATGGGCGTCGTGCGCGACTTTGTTGCCCACAGCCGCAGAATTTCTTGCGGCCAACACTTGCCTCGAGGGGCGGCGCCAAAGGGTCCGGGGGTGGGCTGCATGGAGTGGGCGGGGGAGGGGAGTTGAGGTGGTAGTGAAAGGGGTCAGGGGCCAGCGGGTGGATTGGTCGGGCTACCCTTACGCACTCTCATTAAGCATTTTTAGTCGAGCTTAGCGAGCCGTTTGTTTGCTCTGTCAACTTCACAACTCTGATCAACTGCACTAAAAAAAAGAAGGTGCAAAAAACCTGAAAGGAAAAAGCAATTTTTTTAGTACTCATTCTATTATTCTCTTCTGAACTCAAGCTATTTTTTCCGAATCGCCGTAAATTTGAGTCTTAAAATAAATATAAATAGGAGAAGGAAAATATATCAACACACTCAACCCTGTTATGTTTCTCATTAAAAAAAAAATGTAGTATTGAATTATTATTATCTATTAGACTAAATGTCTTTAAAAAATTCCTGCTTAAAAATGTGTTCTGCATATATCAATATTATCGGTAGGACTCAAAAAAATGGCATTCGAAGCTTAAACTAATATTTTATACATTTTTTTATATTCTTTTGCTTATAATTCCCAAGTTGTTTTTCTCTTTGAAAAGGAATTTATATCTTTATTCTAAAAACCTACCTTTTCTGGATTTAAAATTCAAGTTATGTGCATAGCTTTTGCAAAGTGGATTCCGCTGAAAGGGAAAGTGTTTGCCCCCTCGCAATCCCATTTCTCGCAGTGCAGTATTGTAACTCTGACAACTCCGAGGCGACTTGCCATAAATTAACACACATGACTGGCGGTGGCGGCGGTGGTGCAGTGGTGCTGTGCTGCCAGTGGTGGAACATTTTCATTTTACTTCTGTTTGTTTGATTTTTGGCTTTTTGCAGCTAGCTGACAGTTGGTCCTTCCGACCTGGGCAAATTAAAAATGTTTTTTGCGACTCCCCCACCACCCCGTTTATTTGACTTTCGTCTTTGATGTCCCCCGTTTGCAATGCTCCTTTTTGCTCTGTTTTGGTTTTCAATAAATTTTTATTCAGTTTTTTGTTTTTCGTGTTTAACTTTGTGTGTGTTTTATGCTGCTTATTTGCTCTTATCATTTGCATTTCGTAAACAAAAAAAAACATTTGTTCGTTTCGCGCTTAATTGGCGACACTAATAAAATACCCACAGCTAATAAATTTAGCAAAAAAGAGGGAGTAATATTTAGTTTTCTGGGATTCCTTAGATGAAATACGCTCGCTTATCAAAATATAATGCTTAGGGCTATGAAAAAAAAATGCATGTATATATATATAGGGCTAGGTCTATGTTTTAAATATGCGTGTGTATCTTTAGTTAGGCTACAACTAGGATAATTAGACCGTTATACACTTAGAAGTACACTTAGCACAATTGAACTGACGAATTGAATACGTTTACGCTCTCCTTTTGTTTTTTTTTTTTTTTGTTTGTTTTTCTTATTTTTTCATGGGCGTCTTGAGATGTATGGGCGTGTCATAAGTTAAGGCGACTGTCAAGATCTAGCTTCTATATTTATTTAACCATATAACGCACTATCGAAGTCTAAGTTCGGGGCGAGAAAAGATAATGCTACACGATTCAGAAGAAGATGATAGGGGGCGGGAAGTCACCATTGTGGAGGGCCACCCACCCCCGACTTAAATACTATCAGGTACTTTGGCATTTCGTTCGCTTACTCGCTATCCATTCAACTGAATGTCTATGCTTGTATATAGATTCTTTAACATTTAGCATATACTATATCTGTGTATACATAATTGAATTTGTTTTTATATATATTTTTTGCAGCATTTTCAGGGGCACTTCTATGGGGAAAAATATAGGTTGGAAATACATTTAGGATTAGAAAAGGTTTGGTTTAAGGATAGGTAATATGAGAGTTTAATATCAGATAGGATAGAATTTAATAAGAATTTTATGTACTGCAAATAAAATGGAAAGAAGAGCTGAGGACCAGTTCAAAACGGTTCTCACTACCCACAAACTGCCCCCGGAAAAGCCAATTTTGTAACTGGAGGTTAAATCCCCAATCGGTTAACCATTACTTTAAGGCGTTCTCTCAACAAGCAGTAAAACTCTCTAATCTTTTTAAGTATTTTTGTTTTTTGTTTTTTTTTGTCTGTTTCTTCTGTAAATGCCTAACACTCATTCTTTGAAGCTTAGTCTCTCTCTAGATCGAACTGGGTATTAGCCTACTACAAGAGCCTTAAGCTAAGAACACAAAAACGACAAATACGAAAAAAAAGGAGTAGCCTAGACCTAAATGATGATGCTACGATTACGCCTATATAATCAGATGTGTGTGAGCTAAGAGCCTAAACCTAAGCAATTCGAATTTTTGGTAGCTGAAAAAACGCACCACCAACAGTGAGGCCCCCCTACAGCGGCCCCGGTTCCTTGTGAGATCAGTCTTGGCGCGGCTCAGTGGGTGGGCTCGTCCCCGTTGGCGGTTGGCGGCGTTGCGTCCCCCTAACTGGTCCACCCTAGACGGCAGTGGGTGGTGGCAGCAGCGAGGAGTTGGAGGAGCGCAGATAGGGATTCCCGTAGATGGCGCTGTAGCGCGGATCCACGCTCAAGGCCATCGAGCTGGGCACCACCACGTGCGTGGTGGTGGTGGTGGCTGCGGCGGTGCTCTGGTTGCTGCAGCTGCCATTCGGCGACGAGCTGACCACCGAGGCGGTGGTGGACTGCAGGCTGGGCAGCCCGTTGTCCTGACGGATCTCCCGGGAGCCGATGATGCTGCCGGTGAGGCTGCCGCCACTGCTGTTCGTGAGGAAGGTCATCGGCAGGGTCGTCGTCGCGGTCAGTGGGTTGGAGGTCTGGTGGTGGTGGTGGTGGCCCTGGTGGCTCTGCTGCTGTTGCTGCTGCTGCTGCTGCAACTGCATCTGGTTCTGGTGGTTGTTCTGCAGGATGGTGGAGCTGCCGTTGGACTTGGTCGAGCAGGTGGTCAGATACTGCGGCGGCGGACTGTAGTGCGTGCTGTAGTCGCCGTAGGGCACATAGCCGCCCGAGATGTCCACCTTGAGGTCGCTGTAGTTGGAGGTGCGGTCGCCGGCCTCCAGCTTGCAGCTCACGCCGCCGTTCTTGGTGATCTGGTGCTCGCTGATCACGTCCGCCGGCGGCAGCTTGGTGCGCTTCTTGCACTTGATGTAGACCACCACCAGGATGGTGAGGACCAGCAGGAAGGCCACCACCGAAATGCCGCCCACAATCGTCATCAGCAGGGAGACGCTCTCTGCGAAGGGAAAACAGGGGAAATGGGCGATGGTGGGTTAAAAATGGCAATGGAACACAATAAAAAAATAAAGGTCTATTTTAAGACAAAAAAAAAAGCTTCTAAACTTTGTGCTTTAAAAATAAATCATAAAAGAAACTATAAAATATTTATTTTATCTAAATTACTTATTTACTTATTTTAATTCGTATCCCTTTTAATAAAAATAAACACTCGAAAATGTCAAAATCCTATAAAATCAGGTATATATATGTACTATTATTATTATGATTTATTGATATAAATATGCCAATATTAATATGCCAATTAAAAAATCTATTTCATCCCTGAAAAATATATAAGTACCCCAAAACACATAAAAGTATTTCGAAAAAATGTTAAAAATTATGTAATTATCAAGAAGTAATACCCACAAAATATCATCAAACCAAAAAATGTCTGATAAAATCGTATTATCTATACCTATAGTTACACAACCATCCAAGAGATACTCACTTTTAGCCTGCAACTGAATCTCGGCCACGTCGTTGCCATAGTCGTTGACCACCGTGCAGTTGTACTTGCCATAGTGGTAGGCCTGGCTTTCGCGGATGATCAGGGTGCTCTTGACGCCCCCGGGCACGGCGTCCACCAGGATCGAGTAGTCGTGTCCCGACTCCGAGCTGATCTCCTGGCCATTGAAGGTCCACGACACGTGGCGGGCACGCGGAACACTGCTAGCGAAGCACTCGATCCGGGCCGTGTCCCCCACCAATCCGTACTGCGTCCTCTGGGAACCGATCGCCGGCGAGCCTTTGAGGTAGACATACGCGTCCGCCGATATCTCGGCGTATCCGGGAACATTGGCCTTGCAGTAGTATCGCCCGGCGGTCTCGTTGCTCACGCTGAACGTGAGGTTCGTGCTGGTGCCCACCACCCGGTCGCTGGGATGCTGGATCCACACGATCTCCGGCTGCGGATTGCTGTCCACCTCGCAGCTCAGGGACACCACGCTGCCCACGTCCGCCTCCATGGACTGGGGTCGCTGCCGGAAGCTGGGGGCATCTGCAATTAAAATGGGAAAATTATAAATAAATATACAGAAATGTATAATCAATAAAATTTAAGTATTAAATAAGACGGCATAAGCTCTTATATTTAAAATATATTAAAATATTATATATATATTATATTTAAAATATATTAAAATAATATAATAAATAGTCTCGAGTAAAAGTAAATTAATAGACTATTTATAATCCTCTACAAATCAATAAATAATATATTTGTAAGGACATAAATAAATTCATTCATAAAAAAATAATAAAAACAATTCTTTTTATTTTCATAAAATACTACAAGATCTATTTAAATTACTAGCACAGCAAAATTCAATAATTTAATATGAGATTCAATATTATTTATGTTACAAAAACAGGCTTTGATAGACTGCCCAAGGAAAAATAATATTTTAAATGCCTTGCTCTTTTTGTCATTTTATTCTGTTATTTTTTGCCTTTTAACCATTTAAAAACAACTTTAATTTGATTTTGCCAGTAATTTAATGCCCCAAGCAATGCGTTGTTGACTTATGGAAATTTACAAATATACACATGTAGGTGTCAATAATTTACGTGAGGTCCATAAATATTTGTTTTAGTTATATTTTTGATTTTATTGGCAATGAAATGCCAATTGCAAGCGTTTGAGTTATGGAAATGAAACTCAGTTTCAGTAAATAAAATGTATAGTTCGCTGGGTTTTTTATTTTCTTAATAAAAAGTAAAGGTTTTTTATGTTATAACTAGATCCAATTTACATGCCACTGATGAAGTTTATTAATAATGATTATAAGCAATTTATTTTCTACCTATTTAAAGCTTTAATCATTTTTAGGTTTACTTACAGCTTATGTCGAGGGTTTCGCTGTCCTCACTTTTGCCCACGGAATTCTGCACCTCGCACTTGACAATCGCGTCGTGGAACTTGCGCGTCACATTGCGAATCACCTGGAACGAGGGGAGAGACAGGAGGAGAGGGTCGATCTATGAGTTCCAGTTGCGATTAATTGTGGGAACGTTAGGCCTTTCCGGTGGCTATCTAACTGGTTCCAATAATTGCCAACATTATACAACAGCAGGGGCAGCATTTTAATCGCAATAGTTGCTCTAATTATGCGCCAGCCTGCCAAGTGGAATGCGAACCAGTTTTCCCCCCCTTAAAAACCTCTGGAGAGATGCTGGAAAATCTGCGGAAAAAATCCAGCAGCAGGAGGAGGAGGAGGAGGAGCGCCACTTACCATCTCTGTCTTCTGGCCGCCAATGATGGGCTCGTCGTTGATGAACCAGCGGTACCGGACATCGCTGGGATTCGCATCTGCCCGGCACTCCAGTCGCACCTGCGAGTGCTCCACGATCCGGGAACCGGTGCCCATATGGACTCCAGCCCCTGCCCCACCGAGGGATGCACCAGCACCTCCGCCGGGCAGCGAACCCATCACGTTCACCTTCACCTTGGGCGCATATTTCACCTGGAAAGGGAGTGAATATCGGAAATATTTAATAAAGTTTTCGGTCTTTTAAAGTTTTATTATATATTCCTATCGCTTCCTAAGAAAGCATAATCCATATGAATTTAAGTACTGAATTTAATACTAAAGGTTATGTGTACCCTAAGTTATTTTTCCAATCCAATTTTTAATTAAATATAAATCTAACAATCGGAAACAATTGGTTTTTTTTATTTTTAATGATTTTGTATTGTTATTATATTAAAAAAAGATAATATCTTTACCCTAAAGTACTAATATACTAAATATTATAAAATGCTATATTAAACTGGTATTTTTTGGTGAGTATTATTTAGGTGCAAATTGAAAAATATTTCAAAAACATCACAAATTGTGTAATAGCTTTAAGAAGCTGAATTCCCCTGAACTACTTTTTTTGGAAATTCAATTGCAGTTGCACAATGGACATCTCATCTGCTCGGTGACCAAGGAATGCCCATGCATCGGCTCCAAGCTGGCCCTCATTCAGCTCAATCAGCTGGGAATCCCGACACTCCTTGGCCCGACATCTTCGTCAGGGATTTGTCAGCGCCATGGACATGTGACTCCCCCGTAGTTGCCGCCCAAAAACCAGACCAATGACAAGTGGGCTGAGGTCAGGTCTTTGTTGGCTCCTCACTTTCACACTCCTTGGCGAAATTGGGGGCTCGGTGTTCGGGGCTCGGCAGCCGGGACTCGGGGTAACCCATGATGGGCGCCTTTATGTCCGGGCATGAATTAGCCAGTCAGTGTCGTGCCATGTCCGGCACAAAAGCCCATTCAAAAAATACTATCCCCCGGCGTGCAGCTGTCCTCGGAAGAGTCGGGAAAGAAGGGGACTTCCACTTCCGCAGCGCCTCGCATCACGTAAAACTGATAGCAGGCTCTCACTCTCCCTCTGTTATGCCCCGTTCATACTATAGATAAGGTAACCTCAGCCTGCGGCAGTAGGATGCACTCGAAAAAAGCTCGGCACTAGTCCATAAATTACTTATCAATTTTTGGGATATAATAAGAGGATCCTCAGTAAATCCCCCCCTCTTTGATAGGAAAAATATGGTAGGATGATACCAGAGGTTCCAAAAAAAATGTTCTCTCAATCCTCAGACATTCCATAATAGAAAAGCAATCTAAATTCTCGCAGTGTGGTCATGCAAAACCTGCAATGACCTGTCAGCAGGACGACCACCGGGGGGTCAACTCCTGGTTGCGTTACCCGGAGGACTACTACTCACCTCGACACGTATTTTCGCCGAGCGATAGGTGCGGTCCGCCGTATTCTGCGCCTGGCAGGTGAAGCTCGTGTTGTGGTGCTCCTTTTTGGGGGTCAGCCGCAGGACGGACTTGGCCGTAAAGCGCCGCTGATCGGGCAGCGGTATCACCGTGTACTCAATGTTATCCGTTAGCACATTGCTCTGGCCATCAATCCAGGTAATCTGCGGGTGGCAAGAGAAGTGGGAGAGTATGGTCATTGTTGGTTCGATTAGTTGCCGAATAAAGTGCCAAAATGTACAAATTTTTATCACATAAATCTTAATTAATTTAAAATAAATCAGTAGAATTTTGAAATCACTTCGAAAGGTGTTCAAAAGTATGCTACAATATACTCAAAGTACTGAAGTGGGATAAAACAATGTTATTTTTTCACTGCGTACTTTTAGACACCTTTGATTTAAGTTTTAAATTATTAAGAAGCTTCTCAAAAGTATGCCACATTATATTGAGAATTCGAGTGCCCATTCTTTTTTCACTGCATACTTTTAGGTGCCTCAAGCCAATAATTTATAAAAATACTTTGAAAGTACACTCACCTCAGCAGCAGGCTTTCCGCCCACCGAAATGCACTCGATCTCCACCTTGCGATCCTCGGTGGCGTAAATGACCTCGCCCTGCGTGATCTTGGGCGCCTCGGGCGGCACGAGCACTGTCAGGCCGGCGAAGGTGGACCTGATGGCCGGCTGGGCCTCGGGGCCGGGACTCACTTGGCACTGGTAGCGCGCATCGTCGTCCAGCATCACCGGGTAAATGTCCAGCGAGTAGTCGCCCTCCTCGTCGCTGCCCACCATCGCGTACCGCTCGAAGCCACTGAGGTCCCGGGATGTGCCCAGTCCGAAGTCGTCCTTGGTCCACTGCAGGGTGCCCTGCTTGTTGATCACCCGGCAGGGCAGCGTGACCCTGGCCCCCACCACCGCCGTCTGATCTTGCGGCTCCATGGCGAACCTCTGGTTCTGGTAGCTCGTGTACGGCGAGCTCCTCACCAGCCCCACAATCGTGGCCAGCAGGAGCAGCTGCATCGCCTGCAACATGGTGCTGAAAGATACAAAAAATTTCAATTAAAGTAATTGAATTTGAATATATATTTTTATTTTTATTCTGCAAACCCTATATATTTTGTGGTATTTATAAGAGTGAACTCCATTGGAGATAAACTTCCTACATCGCTCGGCGATCCGGAACACCTCCGGTGATGAAAAGTCCTTCAATTAGCTGCGATTTTGGGTGCAACAAAGGCCGGGGTAAACCGGATTGGACTTCTTTGGGGAGGCCTTGGGCAGGCGCCAATACAAAATACAATGGACCCCCCAAACAAAATTGTCTTTTCTTCTTGTTCACACATGTATCTATTTGTTTATTTGCTGTGCTTTTTATGCGCTTTGTTTGGCTTTGTTGCGTTTTTTGGTTGCCTTTTTTTTATCGCGTTTCGCGTTTTGCTGAACAAATTTTTTGGAGGGTTTGGGGGGCTACAATTGCCTCAGGGTCTTATTACTTATTATTGTTCGTTTATTGTTCGTTGTTGGCGCGCGTGTTTTTTTTTTTTGTTCCAGTACCCGTACCCGTACCCATACCCATTTTATTTTTATTTTCATTCGCATTTTATTCGGTTTTATTCATGTTTTCCAAGTGCAGACAGCCGTACGTGAGCCCCGAAAACGAATTACATTCAAATTAGTCAAAGCAGCAGGTTAGGCGGTGCAGGGTGGTGCAGGGTGGTGCAGGGCGGTGCACGGGCAGCCACCGCAGAAAAAGGCTTAAGCCGCGGGGCAATGCCACAGTTTACGACAAAGGGCGCCCATAAACGGGGCAAATGTGTAAAAATCTTGCGAAAATATTCCACAAAGTGGCGGGCCAAAAACGCCAAGCACAAGTATTAAAAAGGCGAGCATAAAAATTGAAGCAGGGCAAGAAAAAACCAAGAAATGAATAAGAGTGCTGAATGAATAGGCAAAACTTTAACTGATTCTATGTTTAATATGTTTTTGTTTGTAAAAATTCCTAACAATTACTCGTTAAAGCGTTGAAAGCATGTCCAAAACTTAAAAGCACTCTTGGAATCCTTCTGCTTACTGCTCTGGTCACACTAATTGCTTTGAATGCAGTCTGTACTTGCGTTTCAATAGCAATTTACTGCTTTATTTGCTCAGATTTATAGAAATCACTTGGGCTAAATTCCTTCTGTTAACCACTTAATTCCAGCCAACAAGTTTCAATCCCCACTTTCAGCTCGAGTTGCGTTTGAGGAGATTTGCCTAATAAATTGCAGCCACACTGTGTGTGTGTGTGTGTATGGGGCGCAATCTCGACTCTAAGTACTAAACTACACTACTCTCCCTTTCCACTTTTCCGCTTTTCCGCACCTTTCGTTCCCAGAGCACTTTTCCACTTTTCCAGTTCGACGTACAGGTGCCGGTTGCCCTGGAATTTTCTCACGCATTTTTCCCAGTTGTTGGGTAACTATTTTACTATTTCTGTATATTCTCTTTGGGAGTTTGGGGTTTCTTCTATTTTATTTTTGTTTTCGTTTTTTTTCCCCTTTTTTTTTTTGCTTTGCTTCCGTCTGTCTAACTTCGTTTTCTTGTAGTTCGTCGCTATTATTTGTTTTTATTGCATTTATACGGAAATTGGCGCCTCAAATTAAACGAAATTATAACAGAAAATGAAATAATAGAAGAGGAGAAATCCATAAAAAAAAAAAATAACCCAAAAAAGATGCAAAGGGAGGCAAAAGATTAGCGGGTTTCCGTTCAGAAAAAGAGATATACCAAAAAAATGAAGAAAATACAAAGCGGAAGGGCTCCAAATCCGGGAGGCGGGGCCTGAAAATTACTCAAAATTAGAGTTGTATCCGAAAAGCGAGGCCCCGCAATCCCAAACCCACTGGAGGCTGTGGGAGAAACTCCACTCGATGGAAATCTCGAAACCATCACCGACTCCCAGCTGAAGATGATAATGCTGCGTTTGCCAAGCCAATTAAAACCGATTTCAGACACGCTCGCAGGGAGTTTTTTTCCCCGCCTTTTATGGGCGATAAAGATTCGGTTTCATTTGTTTTAAGATATCGGGATTCGGATTTTTTTTTGGGAGAAAAGCGATCTAAAAAGAGTGTTGATGGGCCTGCGTATCGATGGAAGAAATTGGCTTTACGGCCTAGATAGAATTTACGACCAAACCGGATCTTGCAGCTGAGAATTATATTTGTTTCAGATACATTACAATTAGTCAACAGTTTGTTAACCTTCTTAAATAGTTTTAAACTTGTTCTGTAATTTATCTAGCTTTTTTGGTTATTACTTTTCTTCCTTTAATATTCGCTGCGGTTTTCCAGTCCCTTTGGAAGCTGTTTTGATCATGTTTTCCTCTTGAAGTTCTTTCACTTTTTGGCTTTTTTAATTTGTTTCCATTTCGCTGTCACTGTCTCAATATCCAGGGCATGTCATACACGAAAATTGCTCCGAATCTGCACCCGGAAAAGTGTGTGGGTGGTGCAGGGCGAGAGGGTGGTGCAGCACCGGCGGTTGGCCAACAATACAAATCACTCCACCCATTGGCCAAGTCCGAGACTTAACAGTAGCAGCTGCCATCTGGTTGGAAAGTGCCTGGGCATCTCTCTTTCTCCTCGGGAAAACTAAAGCTCAAGTGGGGTGCCTGCTCCCCACCCCCGCCCCTGCTGGATTTTCCATGCCCCCGTCCGCCGTCCGCCGCCCGCCGCCCACCTGCCGAAAAACTTTTGCAAGAGAAAGAAGCCGGGCGAGTGTTCAATATAAATTTTTCAAAGTTATTTGTACCAGGTGGGCCTTTCTTTATTGATTTATGAGAGCCACTTGGACGTGCTTAGAAGGAGCAGCCGTAGAAGCTTCAGGGGCGTCGCTGGCGGGGGGCGAACGGGGGCTAGATAAACCGTAAATGACAAAAGTCTCGAAGGAAGCCGCACATCCGCTGCAGCTTGCATCTAATAACCGAAGCGAACTGGCGATAATAATGCGATCGTGGAAACTGGTTTACGTTTTTTACACTGGCCAACAGGGAAAATACTAAACAATTAGCGTGGCTCCAGGAGAGTGAACATAATAAAAGGGGCTTCTATCAAGATTATATGTTTTTAATAGTTTTTAAAAATATGAAATGTTTGATTATATTATAAGGTATTATATTTTGGTATAGATCTTATTAGAATAATTTTCTAACCTTCGTACAGATTATAAAAAACTTTCGTTTCCTCAGTTTATAATATTTGTAATATATCATGATCTCTTTTTATAGACTTCCAAATCAGGGTAACCCTTTTTTCTCGCTCTGGGCTGACGACTTGATCCCGGGCGTCGTCTTAGCACCTGTTCCCCCGATTCCAGTTGCAACTTGCAACTATAAATATCACAACAGATGCTTGGGCTGTGGCATTAAAGGATGCTGTTGGACGCTGGATAAGTGCAGCTGCAACTTGTGGTCAGCAGGGGCCAGGGACCAGGGACCAGGGACCAGGGGCCAGGGGTGTCGGCTCTCTCGCAAAAAAGGGGGCCCGAAAGGCAGCTGCAGAAAGGAAGCCCGATGGCCGGGGAAGTTGCTGCCAACTGGCAAAACTGGCAACTTCCAACTGCCGACTGCCGACTGACTGACAAAGCCGGCAACCATCTAGCCATATAGTGCACAGTATCGATTGGGTTGGTTTGGATGGAATGGGATTGGACTGGCCGGGCTCGGCTCGGAGGGCCGGGTAGTCGAGATTTATGTGTGATAAGCGTCGCCTGAAAATAATTACTGTATCTCTCTGTGTTGCCGGAGCTGCGAAAATTGAAAACTGGAGCGGAAAGCGTTCGCAGCGGAAATGTTTTTCTTGCCATCGGAGTTTTACTGTTTGCCAGTGATTGGCAGCGTGGGGTTAAGAGCGAGGCACTGGGGAGGGAGACGTGGGGTTAAGTCTCAGATTGTGGCATTGAAATCGGGGGAATTATCCTCACCAACGGTGTGGCAATCTGCTTTTGTTCGTCTGCCGAACGAGCATGCTGGCAGCAAAAGCATATTTGTATGCAAAGAAATCGAGTAAAATTAATTTGAAAATTCATTATTTATTTACAGTCGCCAACATTCAATTTATTTGCCAAAGAACCCAGAGTAAGTCATGTTAGATCAAAATCTTTCAGGTTTCGAGCTTGACAAAAGCTGATTGCCGTGCAACTTTTAATTTGAAAAGGTACAGTCTCGTCTGCTTTCTGTAGCTTTAAGATTTTCATTTAATTAGGGGTTTCGCAAAAAGGAAACCCAAGTCGATAAACCAAAAGCAACTTTACTCACTGCCGAGTAAGTGAATATGTGGCACACATCCTTCGACTCTCTGTTTGCCTGAGTAAGCTGTCCCAGCAGCCTCAAAGTTTCCCAAAACAAACCGAAAACTGAACTTTAACTGCCAGTTAAAGTGTCGACTGTACTTGAGGGCTCCTCCATCTGTCTCTGTCGCACCTACCGCTCTCGCTCTTCCTCTTCCTCACACATGCCAGTGCCCTTAGGGACCGGTTAACCCTTCACCAACAAAAAAAAAAGTAAGGAAAAAAGAAGAAGGAAGTAAAAAAGCTCGGCCAAAGGAAGGCTACTTAAAGGACTTTTGCTGACAAAATGGAAAAGGCAACAAGCGGAAGGGAAAAGGGGACGGCCATCGGGGTTTTTGGGGATCGGGGATAACCGGAAAAGGCATAAAGGATATTGGTCGAGGTCCAGGGTTCAGCAGAGATTAGGACAATTAAAAAAGGGAATGCTTAACAATTAAAATCAATTTGTGCGTATGCCTGTGTGGGTGAATCCCCCCTATCCCCGTTCTGTTGACAATTTGTTTGCTCGAACAAATCAACTAAGAGGCAACGGCTAAGTGGCAAAAGGAGAAAGCCAACGGAAAGTCAAAGTCAAAGGATGATGATGACTGCCCGGTATTCAATTGACCCTCTCCTTCCTGCTCTCCTCCTGCTGCCATCTCTGATTACGACACAAATGTGTGTCCTGGGGGCAAAGCCGGGCCACCAGGATCTGGGCTCTGGGATCTGGGCTCTGGGATCTGGGCTCTGGGATCCCGGCGTCCGGGTCTCCCATCCCATTTCAGTGTCAATAAAAAGGCAACTGGCAAAAAATAAACTTAAATCGCCTATTAATGGGCCACACACCAGAAGTTTTTGGCCAAAGTCAGCACAACTTAACGGAGCAGTAGAGGCAGGCCAAAAAGGTCATCGCTTATCCCCAAAAAGAGCCACTGATAATTATCACTGGGCCGGGAGATGGGGTAAGTGAATCGTTAAGGACAAGTTAAGGGACTTTGATAAATGTGACAGCCAGTGTTGTTCAATGGTTAAGGGGAGCAGTGTTGAACAATGCTGTTTACAGTTTAAGCTTTGGGAATCATTAAAACATGAGCAGGGTCTAATCACAGTGGTGAAAGGTACTAAAAAAATGTGATCCTTCAACTAGTTAACATTTCATTAACATTGTTAGCAAAAGCAGTGTTGAAAATACGATCAGCCAGTGTTGCCTAGCAGTAGCTGATGCTCAACACTCGGCCAGAACAAATGTTTTTCAAAGTAATCTCCCTTGGATCAACTAACCCGAAACGAAACGAAACTTGATGCCAGCTCAGATTTCATAACACTAATCGAATCAAGCCGCGACTGCTTCTTGCCTTAATATAATAACCAAGTGCAGCTCACCCAGAAGAACGAGTTAAGTTATTCATCAATTCTTCAGGCTCCGTGGGGCCCAGAGCCGGCGAAGGGGGTGAAAAACTTGTTAGCCGTGTATAATTAAAGCATCTGGGTTCGATCGCAGTCTCATTAGCATAATTCTAACATAATTCCTGACATGGCCAGGCATAAAATTATGAATCGAACTCCCAGCAGCCGAAACTCCAAATAAAATCATAAGAAAGAGATATATGCACGGCGAGGTTAGTACATATATATAAAGGAGATGGGCTTGGGGAATGGAGCAGATCGAATGAAAGTTGCTTGGCCACATCGAAGCAGAATTTCAATCAGTAAATTGAACACCTGAACTTAACTGATTTCGTGGTTGTTTTTGTTTCTGTTTTTTTTTTGATGCTCTTTTGTGTGTGTGGTTATATTATTTCGATTTTTTTCCTCTTTTTTTCGGCCGACTGGAAAGGGGAGAAGCTGCGAAGAAGCAAAACAAGTTGAAGTCGAGCAGCAGGAAATTAAGCCAGGCCAAGAAAAGACACTGCAACAATGACAAGCCAGCTGGCTTCGACTTGGGTCTGGGCTTTAGTCGGGGTTTTCGGTTGGGGCTTTGGTTTTGGTATGGGTTTTGGGTTCCCCATCGACCGCAGCAGCTTCTCCACTTTACGTTTAGCATTTTTTTCAAATTCATGTTTATGGTTTTGTATTACAAGCGATCGACACACAGCCTGCCTGCCAGCCAGCCAGCCAGCCAGCCAGCCCAGCCAGTCGAGATTTGTATAACTTTAAGCCTTATTAACATATTTTATGCTCCATTCGAGTTCCATTCCAAGTCCAAGTTCGCCCACACACCGACATTTTTTCATTTCATTTCCAAGCATTTCGTTTGACTTCTCCCCGTTTTCGTGTGGGCCGCCACTTTGACATAGATCGATCCAATCCGAAACCCCAAATAAAAAAATATACGGAAAGCAAACGAAAACCCACCAGAGAAGCCCAGGCGATGCGATTGGCAAAGAGTGAAAAATGATTTCGAAAGCGGCACTTGACCAGACAGTATTTGAATAGCCGTCAGATGGTAGGCAAAGATATTTACTGGGCGACATAGTGTGGGGATCTCACACAACTCTAGCTTAGTTACACGTTTTTAATAAAGCCTTAAAGTACCGAAGTTTCAGTAAGAAAACTCAATGGAATGCTGAGTTACTCAGGGATCCTTGAGATTTTTTTTGTTAAAACCTTAGAAAATCATATATTTTTTTATATAATATATCATTTTAGGTATAATACAAGCCACATACCAAATTTCTCCACGAAACCCTAGCAGCAACCCGAGTTCCTTGAGGTTACTTTCCGACAGCAAGTGACAATCACAACTAGCGTCACGCACTTATAGACGTTACCGCCTAACTAAGCACCATACCACGATTCATTGGCCTAACTGCACAGCAAACCGAGTTCCCATAGGCAGTGTTTTCATTTCAAATTATCATCCACAACGACAATCGGCTGGCAGGGAAAATAAAAAAGAGAGCCGGCGAAGCCCTCACCTGACAGCTGTCACTGTTTCGGGCACGGCGACGGGTACCTGTTCCCCCAAAAACCTAACCGAACCCAAAAAATAAACAATCTCCGCTGGCTACCTCATCTCGGGCTTGTTCTTTTGTCCGGCCGTCAGGGTATCCCCCATCCCCATTTCCTTCGCCCCATGCAGCTAATTGAGTTATATCCCCACCACATGACACTGCAGCCGCGTTGCAGACCCCGAAAAGTATATATACGAAAAGAACTGGGGAACTGAGGAAGGCGATGCAGAGACGAAACCTATTTTAAATCGTCCCAAAAAAGACGAGGGACTCCACAAAAGCCCGAATCAATTCAATAAACCAGAGCGGGACGGGTTCCGAGCCCCCGAGCCCCCGACCACCGCCCTCTGCAAACCCGAACGTGTTAGAACGGAGCGGTAATAATGAACTCGAACGGAGAGGTGCAGAGATACAGATACAGATACAGATACAGATACAGATACGGATATATAGATGCAGGTACTATCCGGAGATACTGGGACATTTGCGGATGTATATATGGTACCGATTCGACGACCCACTCGGCGCTGTCAGTTTTTCTTTCGTTGGCTTTTCCATTTGATTGCCTTGTGGTCGACCGTTACACGATTGGCCGTGTGGGCGGTGTACCCATACCCATGGACACAGATATAGTTATATTCCAGTTTCGGAGCACGAGTGGTGCTGGCGGTGCTGGCGGTGGTGGTGGTGCAACCACTGGGACAACAAAAAGATACAACTACAACGGGCGACACCTTCGCTCGCTCGCGTCTAACTAAATCCGATTATAACTAATTATTATGGACGCCGAACCCGAACCCAGGGCCCCGATAGAGGAAGGGGTACTGGTACACCAGGCGGCAGGAGGGGCCAGGGTTGCCACACCGCCAAACTACTCGGGCTTGGCGTGGGCCATTCTTTTGTATCTGTATCTCTGCGCATTGTGTTTCTTGGCTTTATTTTATTATTCTCCGCTTTTGAGGTTGCGACTTGAGTTGGGTTTTGTTATGACCATTGTGTAATGTCAGTCATGTGTCCATATGGAAGTGGTTCGAGCTGGTGGTGGGTGCAAGGAGAGGGAATCTTTAAGGTTCGAATTGGTAATTTATATATCTTTTTCATTAATATATATAACATTTTCCCAAAACTTTTGACATTAAAATTTTTAAAGCAACATGAGTTGCTTATATATCTCTTTTATTAATATCTTACTCAAACTTGCAATATATATATATCTTTTCCTTTAATATATTTTTGCAGCTTAAAGAGTTTTTCCTAGTTTTCCGACTCACCTTGAACACCCCTTTACTGGGAGAACACGGGTCTCAAGTGTCACTTTCTCGCTTTTCCCTTTTCCCGGCTGTCTGTTTGTTTGTCCTCGGGCCTTGAGATCTGCAAAGAGGTGGGGGGGGGGGGGGGGAGGAAAAACATAAGTAAGATTATTAATTCAATTTTTTCCCTGTTCTTGTGCCGCTTCATTTGTTTGCCTCCGCACGCATTAATTGTGCTGGCTAATGCCTCTGTTGGCCCTAATGTTGTTCGTCTTCATCTGGGCCATAAACACGCACAGGCCGCGTTTGGCAGCGACGTTCTGCCGCATTCACTGCTCTTTCATGGGGCACAAAATGTTTATTAGACATTATGTACCCGAACTTTCTGCACACTGCACACTACTCTCGTCCCGGCCAAAAAGGCGCAGAACTTGCCGGCAATCACGCATATTTCGCATAAAAAGTCAACCATCGACTTTGTGCCGGCTGCCTTCTTTTCTACTTAATTTTCTATTATGATCTTTGGTAATTGTTGCAATGCAAATTTATTGCACAAAAATATGTCCAGGCCAGGGCCATTTATTAACGAAACCCATCGAGGGAAATGAGGCCAGATATTGGTACGATATGCTGTTAAACATTAAAATATCTGCTGTTTATATTCCTCTTAAACGACGTAATCATTGTATTTTATTTAATAATTTAGCTACAAATCATGTTGTTTACCGGGCCAAATTGCGGGAATGAAGCCCGGTTAAATCGAGGATGTTATGCCCAATATTCTCGGCTGGCATGCAAAGACGCCAAACAAATTGAAAAATTGATGCCTGCACTGGGGGGTCCCGGCAGCCCCTGCCCGAGTGCCTCAGACCTGTAAATATAGCCACAGATAGGGGGGGGGCAGTGCCCACCCCCAAATCCCTGTCAGAACCCCCTTTTCCACCCGCCTGGCACTCTGAGACCCCTTTTAGTTTGATAAAGCGGCGGACATGATTCATGGAGGGTTCCGTGGGCTGTGCTCTCGATTATATCCTGGCCTGCCTAAGGTTTTCGAGGGGGGTTGAAGGGGAAGGGGGGGGGGGGGGGGCAGAACCCCCTTGCTCAGGGGCGGCGGTGCACAAACACAGACAGAACATGCAATACAATACAAATAAATACACAAAAAATGAAGGAGTACAAAACGTGTGTGGCACGAAAGCCGAATCAGGCGATTGTCTCTGTGTTGTTTTTTATTTATACATTTTTTTTTGGCCACGGCAGGCGGGGGGGTGGGGGGCGAGGGGTGGTGTGCCGGCTTTGAACGCACTCCAGGACACACAGGACTTTCGGGGCAGGACAGCTGGAACGGAGCTGAATGTGGCAACAAGCGTTAAGTGGTTGCCTGTTTGTCGCTCGTGTACTTGGAAATGCTTTACAAATTCAGCAGCGTGGATAAAAAATGGAAATAAATAAGGGGAGTATCGAGAAATCCGTCCAATATGGGGGGGTGGGGGGTGGTTGGGTGGCCAAAAATGGAAAAGGAAAAGCACCCCGTCAGCTGTTTTCTCCGCCGACCAAAGTCAGCTGCTAATCCTCGGCGGGGGTGTCCTGTCCTGCTGCCAGATGCCGATGACTCATAGGGCGACGGGGTGACTGTGATGCCTTATTTTCGGTGGTTGTCCAAAAAAAAAAAAAATGGGAAAAACAGAAATAATAAAATCGAAACTTAAACTAGAGCAGCCCGGGGGGTGGTTGCATAATGACTCATGGTCCCGGGCAAATGAATAATTTATTAGAAGCCCTTTCTAGCTCCCCCCCGCCCGGGGCACAGGAACTAACATTCCATTGATTTGGTAGTTTTAAATACTCAACTCTTGATGCTTACTCCTCTCAGGATTTTTTCCCGTGTATTATTAAAACTTTTCCCAATTCCCTGCCTTTTCCCCGGCCTACTTGGCTGCCCCTGCTCTCGCCCCAAATAGTTAATTTCCACCACCATGTTCTCGGACTATTTTAATTGTAATTCGAAGCGACTTGGCATATTCCCGACCGGATTTTCCCAAGATCTCGCCAGGAGTCCCCTGCCATGCCTTGACCATCAGCCCGCTATCATCGCTCTGGCATTTTCATCTTGTAGACCACAAGTATTTCACATGTAGAGGCCAGGGCAGGGATGTGGAGCCCCTACCTCAGAGCGTTGTCCAAAGTTTTCGGGCTTATCTAAATGCCATTTTATTCCGGCTTGTTCTGCTTCTTGGCTTGTTCTTGTTTATCTTGCAGATACATCTGCGTATCTGCGGGGCCGGCAACGTTCTGCGGTCAGGAGTTGTCAGTTGATAAAAATGCCCAAGTCCAAGTCCAAGCCCGAGCAGAGTCAACGATAGCCCGAAAATCCACTTTGGCTAAATGTAAATATTAAATTTGCGCATAAAAATAATACGGCAAAAAGGCAGATAGAGATAGTCGGGCCAAGCCGGCGAACTAAAGTGAATTCACAAAGGAAAAAGGAGAGCCATAAAAAGCTGACTGCGGCAGGACTATGAAGTGCCAGTGGAGGCTAAGGTCCTGGACTCGAATTCTCAATTGACGCGCCACGTCCTCGAAGGCGCAGAGAGATACATACGTATATCCAGATACAGATACAGATACGGATACGGATTGAAGGGGAGCGAAAGGGGCAGTGGCAAGGGGAGGGGCGAGGGGACCGTGGAGGACGACTCCATAATAATTTTATGCGCTTCCAAAAAACTTCCGTTCAGTCATTGCGTTGTGTTTCCGCCCAGAAGACGGAGACGGAGGCGAAGACATCGCACATGGTTACTTCTTTTCCATCAGAGGTGCCAGAGTGAGTGGGTAAATGTTATAAAAGTTATAAAAATGGGGTAACTATAACCTATTTTAACCTAGTTGTTCTTAAATTTAAAATAAGACAACTAAAGTCATGGCTCTATATAACATCTAAGTCAAGTTGCACTGCTTAAGCCAAAAAGGTGCACTATAAGTAAAGATTCTCAAGAATTCGCCTTCACTCTTTATGATCTGTAGCGCGAATTCTTCAGGATCATTGTGGATATATTGTGAATTGTATTCTAGAATTCTACACAGTAAGTAAATTATTCATAGGAATAGCGAATTTTTGAGGATAATTGAATTTCTAGAACTAAATTCACCTTGAAGTTCTGAAGAATTCGCAAAGAAAATTTAGCGAATTCTTAAGGAGCATTCTGGATTCAATGGGAATTTAAATCTAGAAATCTATTATTCATAGAAAATTGCGAATTATTCAGGATAATTTGGCATGTTGAATTTCTGGAACTTTGAAGGATTCCGAAGAATTCGCGGAGAAATTATTGCGAGTTCTATAGGATCATTGTAAATGAATTCTAGAACTTTATAATGTAAGCAGATTATTACTGGAAATCGCGAATTCTTTTGGATAATTCCACTTGATAAAACTCTAGAATTAAACTCTTGAAGTGCGTTGTGCTTAAGCTGATACAGCTGATTACTCCACAAACACAAGTCAACACGCCGGCATCTCTGGATATTTTTCACGTTGCTGGCCAAATTGGCATAGAAATTTCGTAGGTTCTCGTATTTTTTTTCGACCTCCTCGCTTTTCCTTTATGGTTCCCGTTCGCCGGCAGCCTTGCCTGATTTTTCCCCTTCCGCGGGGCGCTTTTTGGGTGGCTGTTGCTTGGGTCTTGAGTGCTGGCTGAATGAATGAGCCGGCGAGCGAATGAATGAATGAATGAATGTTCAACTGTCACTTCCGTCAGGCGGGCCAAGCGGAGTCAGGCCAAGAAAAGGAAACCCGCACCACCCGCACCACCCACACGTCGGGAAAGCGGGTGGCTGAGTGGGGCGACAACGCGTCAACATTGTTGGGGAAAATGCGGGGGCCAAACGAGTAATGACATATTCAAACGCAGCGCGAACTTGACGACGCCCCAAAGGAGTGAAGATGTTCTGCGCTGCGAGAAGACGCCTAGTGGGGGGAAAATCGGGGGAAAAGCTGGGGCCCGGGGGAAAAGCCGAGGGGGAAATGTGCCCAAGAAGCGTTGCCAGACATTCTGACAAAGCTGGCGACAAGGACGTACACTTGTAATAACACGAAAAGGATATTGTAAAACATTTTCATAAGTTCTCTCAATTTCTGAGCGCTTTTTTCTTCCAGCTCGCGTCGCGTTCAATTGCTGATGAAAATGCTCCTTGGAGGAGGGCACAAATCTGGCGACTTGGCGAGGACTCAAAAGAAAGTGCTGCAGATTAACTTAATTAGTGCTGGGGATCGCTTCCAGAAAGAAGTGGGTGAGTTTTTTAGTGCAGGAAAATGTCACAGAACAGTCTTTGTTGGTAGCAACTAAAATCATGATTTAAAAAATAAGAATTTGGTTTCCAAAAATAATAGAAGCCAATTAAGAGATACAATCTAATCAATCTAGGAAATATGTAACTATCTCCCCTACATTTTATTTACTTTTGTGCAATTGTCAGCTGAGGTAACGCCTAGTTTCCACCCCAAACACAATTTAATTAGGCCCGAAACTTGCCATTTCGGACACATTTACTCCTCTCAAAATCGACCAGCTTCCGACTTACCTTCGGCCTTCCCCGGAAATTCCCCCTTTCGAATTTTTTCTGCCATATGGCCATACATGCCCGAACTGTGTCTACTTATGCCAACTATTGTCCGGCAATAAGAAAATTTTATGCCCATTTGAGTTCGGTCTTTCGGAGTCCATTCGCCGCCTGCAAATCACCCTCCCTCGTTTTTAGACTAATTTGATGTTTGTCCCCGTTTGAGATACAAATTTCTTGGGTCTTTTCAGTTTTTTTCCTCCTCTTGGGCTGCCTGCCAACCACGGAGAAGTCAAGGGAATGGAATCACACATGGCCGCCCGTTTTCCATTTTATCCCCCATTCCAGGGGGATTTTTTCCTGCAATTTTCCTCCCCCCCGCCAGTGCCTTTTCAAGGCGATGGCACACTTCAGAGCCCCCTCCCTTCCACTCTGGCTTCAACTTTTCCCATCAATGACTATTAATTGGCATTCTCGATGGGTGGAGGGTGGCTCGTAGGGGGTGGGGGTGGTGGGTTGGGTTAACCAGGGGCGTGGGCGGGGGCGGTGGCGCCCCCCCCTGCATGCTTCACTTGCATTAAGGCGGCGCCATTAAAGCTCATCAAAAATGCAGGCCAAAGTGGCGCACTTTAAAAATGCCGCCTCTCATAGATTTTCATTTTCCATTTCCATTTTTGCCCCGCACAGCAGAGGGCTGTGTTTTTGGGGTCAGAAGGCCCCATCTCTATAAAGAACCCCCCCCCACTACCCCACCGCCTAATGATGATGGCTTGACAAATATTTATTGCTTAAGCATTTGAGTGCAAATATTTTAATTAGTCTGGCGACAAGACAACAGATCTGGAGATCTCGAAGTGCAGATGGAAGTGGAGCTGGCTGCTGGACAGCCCCCCGGCCCATTTCTCAAACGCTGATGAGGCTTAATGAACTGCAAAGCGGCTCTCAATTGTCTTCAATTAACCAAATTAACCAAGGGATAAATTGCTTGCCTTCTGGACTGCCCTCGTCTGGTTTTCTTCTTAAACGAGCTGGGAAATTAGTATTTTTCTCTTGGCAAATCCTTCAAAAATATTAAATACCAAGGGGGCCAAGCAAAAAAAAAAAGATGGGTGAAGCAGTCAAATCAGTGGAAACGATACGGCAGAAACTGTCAAAAAGCCTGACAGCTCCGCTCTCAAGGTGAGCCCCCTGGTGGGGGCAGCAAGGGGTTAAGGCGGCTGCCGAACATAATTTGTGGCATGCAAAGAACTAACAAAACGACAGGCAGGCAGCAGCAAAAAAAAAAAAAAAAAGGAAGGAAAACCAGGAACAGTGCAGAATCGCTGGGCGAAATTGAAAAGGAAAAATAAGTTTCGACATGCTGACGAGGACGCGTCAAAACGATCCAACAAATGCGGCCTCGCCAATCGATAAAAAGCTGCAAAAAGCGGCAAGGAACACGGGCAAAATGAGGCAGCAACAACTTGCGACATGAGCATGTTGCACTTCCTGCCACGCCCCCCCCGCACGCCCCTTTTTCGCCTCCTGTCGATTGTTTCGGACGTTTTAGCAATTTGCAATGCCAGCAAATTGGGCCAAATTATAAAATCCGAAAACTACGCACACAGTGCCCAAGTGCACTGAGGGAAATCCATCTATCAAGTCGTTTTAAATTTTTGTTTGCAGCTTAAGATTTCTTTAGAAGTTCCTCTTTTAAAATAGCTTAGCTATAGGTAAGACAGGTAAGTTATCAAGTACTTTTCTAAAACAAATAATTCATTCATAATAAAAATCTTTAAGTAATAAAATCCAACAAATATTAGGTTTAAAATATTAAATTATTTTAATACTAGTTAATTTAGGAACATTTTTTTAAGATAAAAAAATTTATATCATGTTAAAATGTCTTAAAAATAATACAACAATAGATTTCGTGTTAAAAAATCGTTTTGATATACACGTTTTTGAAAAAGGTGTTTCAATCCCATTTTTTTTAATTAACTTCTTAAGTTATATATATTTTTTCTGCTTTTATAATCGCCATATGTGGAAAAGGAGGAAGTGGCAGCATAAGTAAAAGCTAAGCTTGCCGAAGAAGAAGATTGAAACTTTGCTTGTTTTTTTTAATGACAAGACACAGGTGCGTGAGTTCGAAGCCTCACATACACAAGAATCCACACTGCAGCTGTGTGCGAGTATCTGTGTGCAATTATTGATGTATTGGTGGAGCTTCTGGGCCTGCAGCTTCTTCAACTCGCATCTGGCAGCTACCTTTTCTCGATTCACAGCCTGAGGCGGTGTCTTTTGGTTACACAAAAAAAATCCAAGTCGAAAATCAAAAAGAAATCCGTTAGAAAATTATTAATTAATGTGTTAAAAAGTTTAAAATAAAAAAAAACACTGGGAAATAAAATAATCTAAGCAAATATAAAAGGCGTCAAGATCACACACGAATATGCGAATGTGAAAATTATCATAAGGTGAAACACTCATTTGATTTAAGTTGGCCATTGTTGAGATAAGAACTCGAGGTTGAGTTTCGTATTCATTTAAATCAAACGTATGCCATTAACGATTTAAGCTAATAGCTACATTTTGCCAGCGCTTAGCATATCTCAGCCTGTTTTGACTCTTTGTCAAGCTAAGTTTAATTCAATTTAAAACAAAATAGTTTCAGTGCCGGAAAACATGTTTTCTTTGACCACAAATAAGCGTTTAATATTTTTTTTTTACATTTTCAACTAAAATGCTCAGGGAACGCTAATCGTTCTCTTGTTTGTTACTCTTTTAGTTTTAAACTTCTTTGTTCAAAATCATAATCATAAATCATGCAAAACCAAGGAAAGAAGAGATCGAATCAGTTAAGCAGAGCACTTTTTTCCCGAAGATGCTATGGTCAGAAGAAGTTAATTAGGTGTGCAAGGTCTGGAGAAGATCTATTATTTTAGAGAGGAAAGTAAATATCCAATTGGTTTCCATGTGCTAAGATTATGATTTTTTCTTCACAATCAATAAGTAAATAACCATAAGAAAAATTAGCCAAGAGAATAGGGAAATATTGTCAAATTAGTTAGATTCTAATTTGAAGCTTCAAATTGATATTATCATTTTCTTTTTATATGTAGCCATATTCAAAAACTACATTTTTTATGGGAGAGAAGTTTCGATTTATTTTTTGTAATTTGTAATAATTTTATTTATTATTTCTTTAATCCGTTGTTTTTTGAAAATTAATGGTAGTCGTATATTTTTTAGCCTCCATTTCACCATCAAAACTCTTATTTTTCTTGGACAAAAAAAAAACACAGACCACCTCACTGGTAACCAAAATGTCAAAGTGGCCAAAAGCTTAACTTCTTTGGGGCCATAAGGGGCGGCGATTCGGCGAACTGTATTTTATAAACAAAATCTAGCGAAAAGGTCAAAGTGAGGGAGCAGCTGTTGCAGTTGGCACACGAGCAAAAAGTAAACCAAAACAATGGGGTTTTCTTTGCTTCTAACTAACATGTTCATTATTTTTTACTCACATTTTTTTTATATTTAACTCGGGCTCCTTAGTCCTATAAACTGCTTTTATATCTGTTACTGGTTCTGAACAATCACAGGCACTAATCCATAATCGTTGTGTGACAATATTCAGCTTGTTTGGTTTTGTTTGGGCTGTTTTTTTTTTATATTTGTATCTTTGTTTAATCCATTTTAGCACTCACTTTTCCACTGGTAATCCACACCAAATTAATTTTTTGGCTTGCGTTGGCACCAAAAAAAAAATAATGTATTTGAATATTTTTCGATTTGTTTGGGTTTTATATTGAGAGTTCTTCTCGGGCGAATTGCGACTTCTCGTCTTCGGAGTCTCGGAAGTATCTGTGAGATACTTGGTATTCGAAAGTACGGAGTTTCCGCCGCTGCGAAGCGAACGGTAAGAGCGAACGAAACGAAGTGCGAGCTCGAATCCCAAACGCGACTTCTTTGGCCACGCCGGCTTCCATCGAACAAAACAAAGCGGCGCACAGTGGGGCGAGTAGAACAAAAACAGTAAGAACGTTTTTTTTAATAGATTCGTAGGAAAGTATGGGAGTAAGGGATCTAAAAGGCAGCGTTTCCGAACCTAAAATGTTTATATGTTCTTGATCAGAATCCTTAGTCGAGTCGGTCATCATGTCCGTCTGTCCGTTTGTCTGTCCGTCCGTATAAACGCAGAGATCTGAGAAAATATAAAGGCTAGGAAGATGGCACTTAATAAAAAATATCACATATTGATTTTTCTTTTAACTTGTATTGTTTATAATATTATATAATGAGAAATTGGTCGCCATAGCTCTTTACTGGTTCAAGGCAGGCCTGAGTTTTTTTCGCCCCACTGTGCGACGCAACATGTTCGCACCGTCGCAAGGCCTTTCGGGGGTTAACAGCGAGCAACAGGGCTAACAGCGAGGTTCGATGCAACCTCTGTTCGCTTTATTTTCAATCCTTAACTTCATTTAAATAGATATGTTATTTTTATCATATTTATTTTGAAAAAATTAATGGTTTTGGAACAGTAAAAATAGAAGATTACTGAATTAATTTGAGCAATATTTATATATTATAAATTTTTTATATATATTTAAAAATTTAATTTTTAAGAAAAAAAATGCTAAAATCAAAATGCAACTAAAATTTTTAGTAATTTTTTTTTAAAACCTAATATAAATTATTTTCAATAAATACATGTACGAAAATTATTATTTTTTATTTAACAGCACATTTGTTTTGTTATCTTTCATTTTTTAACGATGAAAGTAGATACATAATAAAGTGGGGAAAAATGATCAAATATTATAAAGAAATAAATTATTATATTTTTTTCTACGCTGATAAGAAATTGACAAAACTGCCAAAAGAGTGTTAAGAATGTAACTTATTTTTACGGTATAGTAAAGTTTTAAAATTTCTATTATATTGGTTGGTTTTAATTTTTTTTCTGTGCAAGCAATTTCGGGGATATCGCCGGCTCGAGTTCCTCTTGTTGGCCATCTGCCTCTCGGCCTCACCTAATTGCCCCCTGATTTGCTGTTAGCAGCGCCACCTTCCGCCGAAAGTGTGGACCACCAACTGTTGCCGCAGAAGATAAAAAAAAAAAGGGATAGATTAAATAAAATATAAGACCCTAAGAGCTGCAGATTGAGATGAAGTCGGGGAATTGGCCGTCGAGAGGTCAATGCTGTCGGGACAGCAGCTGTTCGCCATCTCGCCTCTTTCTTCGCACCCGCAATTCTTCCGGCTTTGGCAGAAATCTGCGCAGTCTTTCTTCGGCCTGTGGCATGCCAAAAGGGCTGTGAGGAGCGACATATGGTCCGCTCCAGCGTTTGGCCAGCAATTTGGGTAAAAGTCTAAAACTTTGATTTGACAAAACGGCGGGAGACCCATGGGAACCAAACCGAAACGGAAGAGTCGCTAGAAAGTAGGGAATTCGGGGTGAAAGAAATACATTATAATTAAAGATCAAAATATGACTCAAGCAGTATTTTTAGGATGCATAACGTTTTTAAGACTCCAATTTACCCCGTTTTAGTAGCCAATTAAAGTAGAATTACAAATATTTTGAACTACTTTCTCTGAAGAACTAAATTGGCTTTAGATATAACTTCTTTTAGATATTTCTATTATTTTAATTTTGAAGACCAGAATCTCTATGAAGCCCAGACTAGCTGGAATGCTGGCCTTGTGGGAGCCATTTGCTAGGTGCGACTTGTTAATCAAGCGACTGCCTGATGGGCTGATTCTACAAATCCCCATAATTGAATCGATACACAGGCAGCGCGATCCACGGGATGCAGAGACGCCGAGATACAAAGATAGCTGCGATGAAGATGGACTGCTGGATGGGAAGATTTGGGCACTGGAGACATGCGAAGACCAAAATAAACAAGTTTCGGCTGGAAATTTATGGCACGATTGCTGCGAACGCAATTTAAACTACGCGTGTGAGGGAGGCACCGCCGGAAAATCGGAAAACTCGCGCGGAGTGGGGGAGTGCTGGAGTGGTGGAGAGGGGGTGATGAAGTGTCGGCTCTCTTCCAATTTTCCGCTTACTTCTTCAGCTCTCTCTCGCGCCTACTTTCTTCACTTTTCCGAGGGGAGATTCTCCGAGCAGCGCTGATTTTCTACGGTTCCCCAAGTAATTGTCGTGTAATTTATAGCCGCCGTATGGGAATATCAATGCATTACGCTCTAAATTTACACAAAACCGACAGATAAAGATGGAACACTGGATAGTTAGGGTAGGCCATTTCCTCCACTCGACTGGGCTGGTAGAAAATTGTTTATAAACACCCCCAGCGAACAATAACAAAAGGGCTTCTTCGATAAGAAAGATCACGGCGAGATCCCATAAATTCCAGCAGCGATAGGGTTTTTTATCTGAAATTTCATAGATCGAAGCACTGCATTACGAATTAAAATCGTAAATTTCCTTAAATATTTAAGTTGGCTCCTTATCTGGAAGAGAGTTTTTTAACCCTAGAAAAATTTGTTTCAGCTAATTTGTGGTCCAAAAATTTCCCCATGCTTTTACATCCCCATTTTCCTGTTAGACTATTTTTAGCCGGAATTTCCTAAGATTTCCCTCCGAAGACAGAATCAATTTCCATGGCAGGGAATCAAATCACCCTGTTTTAAGTTGACAGTTTTGGCTGCTCATTAAGGTGGGGAAAAGCGGCGGAAAAGCAAAGCTGGGGGAAAACTGGCCATGGCAACTGCAGATGCAGACGCCCAGGGCCATCCCCATTTGGATGTTCCGCCATTGTTGCCAGGCAGCTAAATATAAGCACTCAGACGTGTAAGTTACAAGTCCCCCAACTCCGATCCAAAGTCCATATCCCGAGTCCCGCATCCTCATCCCCACTCCCATTTCCATCTCCCGGACAGCTGTACTTTGGCACGCTCCTCCGTTCCTGATTCTCCGGGATTCTGGGATTCTGGGCTTCAAGGGCAGAAAGACACCGCCAATCTCCCGAAGCGTCGTCCTTCCCCCGGGCCTCTCACAGACTCCTCGAACTGGAACTATTTTTGAACGTCCGGCCGTTTTTATTTGTATTTTTTGCACTGCGCCGTGTTCCCCTGGAAATTCCCGTGTTGTGTGCCTCCTTTTTTTCGGGATGAGTGACGTGGAAAATCAGGGTATATAGTTTTATCTGTGAAAAAAAAAAATGTTTAAATGATTTTTCCTTGGATTTTACGTAATTCTAGCCCTCTGTTAGTAGACTAAAAAAATTGAGTAACATCCTTTTTAATACTTTAAAATATTTTTGACCAAGGTTTACAGCCTTTTATTTTATAAGTTTGCAAAAGAAATAATATCAAAGAAGTTTTATACAATTTAGAAAGGATTTTAAAGATCTTTAAGAATCATAAATATTTTTAAAGGAAATAAAATGCAAATTTTCAAGGGTAGCCCCAGCGATTGGCTTTGCCCCGGTCTAATCCCCACCGCTCCGTACAGGGGCCAATGCCAGCGTCTCTTTTTATGTGTGTTTACTGTGAAATTTATTTTTAATTTCAACGACGCGACCTGCACTGCACCCTCCGGCTCCCCCCGCTCCAGACCCATTTTCCCTTTTTTCGCCCGCCCGTAAAAAGATGCCGTGGAAAGGGAAAACATTTAAACAGGATGCAGCATTTCCAGGGGGAAAATGTCCCACCCAAGTCATGCTGAAATTGCTTAAAAATTGCCAGACAGTGCAAATATGTTCCAGCCAAAAAAAGGGGGGGGGGGGATGCTGACTCAAAGTCCCCCCGATGGCCCCGCCCCTGGAGTTGACAGCAGCGGCGGCAACAAATAGTTTTCAGCCCTGCGAAAAAACGAGGCGAAATAAAGTGAAATAAAAATATAACAAAATGCAAAGCGAAAGGGATCAGAGACCCCCAACCCCCAGCCCCCTGCCTGCCGGCCAGCCCCCGCCCCTGGCTGTCAGTCTGGGGCGCATTAAAATGCAGAATGAGGAGCATTTCATTTGCCGCCGTCGCCGGGCGAAATTCAAAATCAGCAAATTACGTGCTGGGCCAGAATGTAACTAACACTTTGCCAGTCAAGCCACCCCCCCCTCGCGGCCCCCTGCTCAATTGCGCCGCCCCCCTCCGCCCATGGCATTCCCCATTTTCCCACCCCCTTGGCGCGCCTAAGACGACATGTAATTATCGTTCAAAGGGATAGTTCGCAGGGGGTGACAAAAAAGAAGTTCCGCCGAATGGGGGCCAGCAGTAAATAAGCCAAAGGTTAAGCAGTCACGGTGAAGTCACAGTTTTGAGATGGAAAGCCAAGCTCGAAAATAATGCAATCCTGAGTAGCTGCTACTGAAAACCATCAGTGAATTTAATGAAAAATACCTCTATATATTTTATTCAATATTAAAAAAATTATTTTAATATACGATTTTAAATAAGCTACAATTTTAAAATCATACTTGTATATCTAAAGGCATAGAAATATTTTTGAAATATAATATATATAATTATGTACGTGCTTATATTTTTGGAATACCTTTAGAATGACAACTTATCGCTTTGCTTTTCATTCCCTAACCTGTAACCCAAGAAGTATTTCTTACCGCCCAGACGAATTCCCACCCCTTGCAGCAGTTAATTGGAAAATGGTCTTAATAAGGCCGGGTGAAAAGCGACTTCTTCGATTCCTGGGGGTCATTGGCAACAGATGTTGGTGGAAATGGTGGCCTCCCCATTTTTACCCCCTCTCCCGCCGAAGTCTTAGAGTTTCGTTCGCGAAAATTGGGGGGACGAAAAGCGGTGTTGGGGAATTTTGGTCCCGTCCATTGCCCTCACGTACGAGTGGGTTTTTATTTTCCCCAAGTTCATTTAAATTTCCACCGCCTGTCCATCTGTCCGAGCCTCTAAACCAACTCGTTGCCGATTACTTTCGCTGTCTAAATTATTTGCGCCAAAAAAAGTGGGGGCCAGCACTTGAAACTGAAAAACCAAAGACTAAATACCCTAGAAAAATTTATTTTAGATTTTATAACCAATAAAACTGTAGAAAAATATAAAAAGTTGCATATCTTGTATAATAATGTAAGAAATATAATTTTAGTCAAAAATGATTTTACCGAGCTAGAGAATACTTATTTTCCAGTGATTTATATACCTTAGACACCTGAGTTTTAAGTGCATGACATCCCCTGGAATAAAAGTATCTGAAAAAGAGTAGGCAAATAAATGAGAGGTGGTAAATACGGTTTTGGGTGTTTGGGGATGACGGGCGGCTCAAGGTGAATGGCGCAGCGGTAATTAGTTAAAAAGCAGCTGCCTGTGAATGCGACTGCGACTCGATGAATTGTGAAGGCACTGCGAATAAATTGGGGGTATTTATAAAGAATTTATTTTATATTAATATAGTATCCTAAATATTTACGATTATGCCGAAATAAAAAATAATTTAATTAGCATACGATAATAATGTATAATACTTATAATTTCATCCAAAGTTCGATTTATCTTAGATTAACATATAATATATATTATATTTATAATATAATACCATATCAAAATTTTTAAGTTTCTTAAAAAAAATAGTTCAGTACGAAAATAAATAATAGCTCAAATATTACACGACTTTATAAAACTAATAATTTCAAAGTAAATTTGATTTGCTTTAAATTAATGTTTAAAATATTATATAATCATTTTTAAGTTCTTAAACAAAGTTTAATAAGTTGAATAATATAATAAAATAAATATTATACATATTATATTATTACTATGTATTACTCGTATATTAAATAATATTATAATATAATATTTTAAAATGATATTACTATTATAATATATATAATAAGTATATTATATGAAAGGGGATTGTACTTGTACTTACTTTTCGAATGAGTTACACTGCCCTCCGATTTCTGCCAGTGCATCCGTAAGGCTCGACCGTCTTTGGAGGATTCCGATTGGCGGGGGCATGGGCGGGGTGCGTGCACCGGTTTATAGCACGTTTGGGAGCCGGCTCGTGGGGCGGGGGCGGGGGCGTGGCTCAGGCAGGGGCGCATTGCGAGGGGGCGCACTTGACCGGCTGCCGTTCGCTTGACAAAAGTGAAATGTAAGTAATTAAAATTGCCAGCGTTTTGGCCCGCTTCATTTGTAACTCGAAACTCGGCATGTATTTGCCACCCGTCCGCGTCCTCCGGGGATCCACTGTACAATTCGTCCCCCCCATCGCCACCACCACTTTCCATTCACTTTCGAGGATAAACTTGGGGACAAGGCTGATAAAAAAATATCTTTGAGTTGATGTTAGCTCACCTTGTTTTTTAATAGATAATTGCGTCTACTTTTAGTGAAATTAATTTGAATTTCCTCAATTAATTCGATCTTCCCCTGCGAGCTGGTACCTTGCCATCCTTCAGATACTTCCCCCTTTCTATTGTGATTTCCCATTGTTGAGCTTGTATTAATATTATTATTATGATATATATTTTTTTCGGCTATTTGTTTGTTTTGTCTTTTCTTTTTGCCTTTCTGTTTTTCATTATTATTATTTTTGGGCTGCCGAAGAGGCTGCAAAATCGCCGAAAAGGCACGTAGCCCATGGATGGCCTGGAAGGCGGGGAGCGGAGACGCCTCTGGGGGGCAGCAGGGGCGTCGCAGGAACGGGGGCCGGGGAGGTTTGAGACAGGGTCGAGGCACTTCACCACGTCGCCGCCTGGCACTTGGCTTTCATTTCAGAATTTCAGAATTTTATTTGGACTCTCTGCGCCCGGCTCTCATCGTTTTCCACTTCGATTTTCCATTGCCGTATGAAAATTGCTGATAATCAGAGGGTCCCCTTCATTTCCCATCCTCATTACCCGAAGTGCGAGCAGATCACTCGAAGGGGGTCCGCTGATGGTGATAAGCGGAGGAGCAATTGTGGAGGGGGTTCTGGGGATGGAAAGCGACATTTGTCCATGATTTTCGGGTGGAATTAAATTAAAGCCTTAGTGTTCTAACGCCACGCCTTTAAAATATGGTTAGAAAAGGCCTTTTCCAGCCACCTAATCAATCTAAAAAAATCAGAAATATATTTATGTTTATATTTAAAAAAAAATAAGTGTCGTAGAAGCAGTTGTGGAGGGGGTTCTAGGGATGGAGAGTGACATTTGTCCATGATTTTCGGGTGGAATTAAATTAAAGCCTTAGTGTTCTAACGCCACGCCTTTAAAATATGGTTAGAAAAGGCCTTTTCCAGCCACCTAATCAATCTAAAAAAATTAGAAATATATTTATGTTTATATTTTAAAAAAAATAAGTGTCGTAGGAGCAGTTGTGGAGGGGGTTCTGAGGATGGAGAGTGACATTTGTCCATGATTTTCGGGTGGAATTAAATTAAAGCCTTAGTGTTCTAACGCCACGCCTTTAAAATATGGTTAGAAAAGGCCTTTTCCAGCCACCTAAATTAGAAATATAATTATTTTTATGTCTTGCAAAACAATCATTTGTTTTCGAGTGCGCCGCATGATTGATCGAATTAATAGATAACTCAATCAGGCATTCATTAAATGAATGCGCCAAGCAATTTCCATCATTTTCCCCCAGCTTGAGCTTGCGAGATGCATCTGCATCTTTAACCCTTTGCTCCTGCACGGTATGTACTCCACGTCTATACATATATGTGCAAGATATATGTGCCCAGCCATTGTGACACTCGCTGCGTAAAAATCATGTTAAATAAATGAAATTGTCATACTCGATGGGTTTGATGGGGCAGCTGAAAGCGAAAAATGAAGACGAAGACGAAGATGCAGACTCAGACACCCAGATGATGATGATGATGATGATGATGATGGTGATGGGATGGGGTCTTGAGATAGCATGGGGCTGGGATGGGTTGCAGATGGATTCGAGATGGCTTGCCAATGGAGTGGATGCTGCAGGCTGCAGCCTGACAATGAAGTTGACGTTGTCGCCCTGATGACTTTCAATGAGTCAACTCGAGGCTCCCTCGCCGTCGCCACCCCTGAAATTCTGGGGCCAAAGTCCCCCCCCGGCCCCTTTCACTGGGTTCCGAGAAAAGTCCCCCGCCTCCCCACCAATCGCAAAGTCTTTTTTGAGCCGTAATTATTACCCGGCATTATCAGCATCTCTCTCGCAGACCGACTGATAAAAATAAAGTAGTCTTCGAAATTGTCACCAACTTAAGTTTATTTTCAAGTTGTCATACTCTTTAAGGGGGTTTACAAACTAGAAGATACAAATACCAAAGCCTTAAGGTCCAAAGCAATGATTTTATATATATCAAATATTTTTAGAAATATTTATTTATATAAAATCACTAGAATAATTATTATAACTTTAATTTATTTTTCAAAACTTAAATAAATATTTCAGAGTATAGCCCGCTTCGTTGTCTGGGTCAGCCTTTCCGTCTTTTTCATTTCATAAAATCGCTTCATGCACAAAATTTATTGTTATTATTAGGCGAGCAATCGCCTCGATTGATAGGGGAATTTTCTTTCGGAGAGGGGACACTCGCTGGTATTTTCATCAAAAACATATACATTTCGGTCTTTCTTTTTGGCCGGGGCTGGGTAAAAATTTATGTGAAAATTCATAATTGGATTATGGCACTCGGAGCTCTTGGTTAGCGGTCGTCGCCTTTGAGGAGGTCCCCGGTTTCGCTGCCGACAAGTGACAATGAACTTGAAACTGGAAAATGCGGTGGAAAAGCGCTCGAGGGGCGGCATGACTTGGTGTTGTGGTTTTCCGATTTTCATCGCCTCTTTCTCTTCCATTTTGCCCACTGCTCAATTAAGTTTTTCCCCCCCCTTTAGCAGGGGATTTATTAGCCAAGTGACGTCTGCATTTGATAGTCTGGTCAGGTAGCTGGCTTTGTTGGGCTTCTTCGGCAGGTCAGGGGATTCCCATTTACTCTATTTGTAGCAATTCAAAAATTATAAAATTAAACTTAAAACTTGCCTATGATTCCTTATGTTTCCAATAAATCAAATGAAATCCTATATAGTAATGGGGAAAAATAATCTCATAATTTTTATGAGTTTAACACATGGAAAATCCCTGGGAAAGCGAGTGGTGGTTAGTTTTATGTTCGGGCATTTTGTTCTATAAACCGAATACAAGATTTTGTATATATTCACTGGAAAAGGAAGCACTACAAATACGTCCAACCTGTTCGCTGACCTGTCAGAACCCTGTTTATAAATCGAAGCCCATCATCGATTACACCCCACTCTTTGGTTTTTCAGATGAAATATGCATGTATTTAAATGCGTTACAATAAATTTTTGATTTATTTGCGACACCATTGACTGAATTTTAAATGACAGCGATTTATTTCAGATTTATACATAACAAAAAAAGCGATGGGTAAAAAAATTAAAGCATCTGCAGGAGGATTTTTTAGCTGAGCGTGAAAGGGTTTGGCGTTTGAGTTTATTTTGTCATAGACGGGGCAGTTTTTATAACCAGATATCCAATCTTCGGTCATCAGTCCATGATGAGGAATCGGTCAGCATTTTTCACATGTTTCGAAACTTTTATATTCGTTAGATTTGATTCGTGTCAACTTAATTCACCCTTTTTTGGCCAAGCCCATATTTTCCTAACTGATTTCATGGGATTTCCCGATGGAAAAGCCTCTGAAAATGCATCAAAAAGTGGTGTGTAATATTTTTTTAAAGTGCTTAAACTCTGCTGCCGACTTAATTAAGCATCGACGACGAAAAACACCTAAGCGCAGCTCTTACTTTTGGCCTGGGAAACTGGAAAACTCCGTGTACTTTGCGCAAGTTTCAATGAAAACAACAAATTAACTGAGAGAAAAAGCGAGTGTGGGGGGGGGAGCTTTTCCCCTTGGAAAACACAAATTATCAAAGCAAAAGGCGCTTGAAAAACAGACTTGAAGAGTAACTGGGGCCTCGTAATTATGCCGTCTTGCTGCTGTTTTTCGTTTTTTGTTTTTCCTACCTCTTTCAGTTTCAATTTCACATGATAAAGCTTAGAGATTTGCCCCGGCGAAGGCCTATAAAGATTAAAAATATAAATTAAAAGCGAGTCATAAAGATATAATTATATATCATAACAATAAAATATCAGTATTAATTTTCATATTATATAGAACACAAAATGCTATTTTTGGGTATTGTAATAGTACAAATTCACACATTTGGTAGAATTTTCCCCCATTAGAAGTGGAATTAGTGAAGACAACGACCCCCACATATGGCCATCCCCACACACGGAGAAATCCTAAGTGCTTTGTCTAAATATACGATTGGCAGCCGAAGCCGCGCTTGCCTGCCGCATAAATCCCGGAAAATCTCAGACCTTATAGTTTATGTCGGCCTGGCGACTCACTCCCTTAAACTAAAAATAACTGCAAATTGTCTAGAATTTACGAAGCACGGGAAATGGAGGAAAAAGGGAAACCGAGAAAATTTCCAACTCGCCTGTTGAGTAATTCTACGAAAGATCGTCTCCGTCTGGGAATTGGTTTTCCCTGTTTGAAGAGCCCTAAAGACGTCTAATGAGCATCATTAGGTCGTCTGTATCTTTGTATCTTGTATCTGGTGGTGTGTGCACAACGAGAAGATAGGATTTGTTTATAATGAAGTCGAAAAGGCACAGACGTGACCGAGAAGGATGGCTGGAGGGTGCGAGGGAGAGCGGGCATCAAGGATCTGAGGACCTTTTTTGGGCTAAGAATTTTCTGATCGATCTTTGGGTTTCTGGTTTTGATGCAAAGTGTTTCCAAGGGCAGGGAAAGTGAGGAAAATATTTCATATATTTTTTAAATTAATATCTTATAACGAATATCTTATAATAAAAAATTCTCGGATCGACCTTTGGGTTTCTGGTTTTGATGGAGAGTGTTTTTAAGGGCAGGGTAAGTCAGGGAAATATATCAAATGTTTTTTAAATTAATATCTTATCTTTGGGTTTCTGGTTTTGATGGAGAGTGTTTCTAGAGTCAGGGAAAGTGAGGGACATATATAATATATTTTTTAAAAGAATATCTCAAAATAAAATAAGTAAAAAAAGTGGGGGAAATTGAGGATAAATCCCCACCAATTTAAAGGGTTTTTCATCTGCAACCTTTCTTGTTCGATGTCAACTTTGGGGTTTTCGAATAATCAATAATGATGGATGGTTCTGCGATACGATCTCTGGGGTTTGAGTGGGTGTCTGAACTCACCTGGTCTTCCATCTCCCCTTCCTTATCTGCCTTTCCTGCCTTGTTTTGGTCACCTTTGACCTCTGCCGCCCCGAATTCCTCTCTCCCTGCTGTTCTTTCTGTTCTCGGGATCACATCTTCCGGCCCGCTTGACATTTTTACGATCGCCCTTTTCTTGTTCTGGAATCTTTATTGTCTTTGGCTCTGTTTTTTGGTCTCTCGCTCTCACACACAATCCTTGATATTTTCATTAGTAATTAAATAAAATTTACAATAATTTCTGTTGCACCTACCGCCTTCTATTTTTTTCGGTCCACATTTCCCTGGAATTTGGCTTTTCTCACACGCCTAACCCTCGTGTCCCCGGGGGGCTATTAAATGCCATCTTGTTGCCTCTTTCACTGGCCATTAGTGTTGTTGTTACAGCACACCTAGCGAAAGAGACAGGTAGCGGGGAGAGTGAAAGAGAGGGGGGCATTCGAAAACTCATTTTCACGTCCAGCTTCCGCAGCAGTTAAAAATAATGACAATTGAAATCTGGGAAGTATCTGCAGGCGGAGAGGAAGCCCAGATCTGCTTAGGCATAATTTTGATGAAATATTATTTCAAAATACATTGGGGAGTTTGAGCTCTGCTTGAAAACTACTTGAGATGAGGAAATTTCGATACATATGGCATCATGTTACAGAATACTTGGGAAGCCCAAAAAAGAGAGAGGGATACAATGAAGTGATTTTATTACTTTGAAATCATAGAAGAACCCCATATGATTTTCCTTTATGATTTAAATGCCGGTTGCCATGGCCCTGTTCCTATACATACCTTCATTCCCAGCCCATCCATCAAATCCCAGATGTTACTGTTTCTGCTGGCCGCATTTCTCCAGTTCTCCAGTGCTCCAGCCTCGCATTTCTCCATTTCTCTGGCTCTGTTCACAGTCAATTGGCAACCTTGTCCCGCTTGAGAATGGGCACTCGACTGGCTCTTGTTGGGAGCAGTAAAAGTTATAACATTTCTGCATAATTTGTAGGCCAGAGAACTGGCAAACTGCAGCGGCAACCTTGGCCAAGCCGAGGCGGTGGCGTGTGGGAAAAGATACCAAAGTATCTGCGTATCTCCGGCTGAGTGGCTGAGTATCTGGAGCCCTGGAATCTGCGGCCTGGCTAATTGCAGTTGCAGATTTTGCCCATCGCCGGGGTGTCAATTAAATTCACTCGCAGTCGGGAGGTGCAATATCGCAGCTACAGCAGCAGCAGCAACAGCAGCAGCAACATTGCTGCCACGACAGCAGCACATCTGCAGCCCAGCTGCTCCTCAGAGTTCGTCTGAGGTCACACTGCGCAAAAAAAGAGGGAAAAAATAAGTGAATATGAGGGAGCAGTGCGACGATGGCATGAAACGATGGCATCCCGTCAATGCACTTTATACCATTTAGTTTTCCATTACAACATTTTCCTGGGCTCTCATTTTTCCAGCATTTTCTGCTCCGCCTTTGCGATGGGAAAAAATGCAGACCAGCGACAATTTGTAATGCGATTAATGCGGCTGATTAAGTTTTGGCTTTCAAAGAATAGTAACTGCTGCCAGCACAGTGGGCCAAAGATTGATAATAAAGTGACCAGCAAAGAAATACCTAAAGATACTTTAACTATACCACTGCCATATAGAATTATTTCATATTTCTTGGGGTAAACTGTAAAATATAGTGAACTAGTTTGTTTTTATTCGATTTTCTCCTGTAAAAATACGCTTCATTAAATCGTATATATTCCCCAACTAATCAGTGAAATTCTCCAATAAAGAAGTGCACATCTCCCCCAGAAAATAATTCGGTATTGCCGGCCGATAAAATCACTCGATTTCGTAGATATATATTCGAAACATTGGAACCCGAGACAGCTGCGGCTCACACAAATCAGGGAATGAAAATAAAAACGAGAAGCGGGGTAAAAAAAATGCCAGAACAAAAAAGATATATACGTGTGTGGGGAAGCCGGAGCCAGGAGAGTGGAAAAAATCGAGTGCAAACGCACGAACCACATTCGTAGCTGGCTTTTCTGGTGGCCCCCGCACCCTAGAAGCCGATATTGCTGCCGGGTCGATGATGTTGCTGCTGCTGCGGTGCAATGTGCTGCATTTCCGGTAGCCGCTCAGGATCGACGGGCCTTCCACTGTGCCTCCGCTTCTTGGTTTCCTCGGTGCGTGTCTTTCGCTGGTGCGTGTGTCTCACTTCGGCCCGAATTCCCCGATTCTCTCGTTTCCCCCAGCACTCCGATTCTCCGATTCTTCTCCGATTCTCAAACCCTCAATCCCATTCAGAGCGGCCCGGGGAAGACGTGCCTGTTGGGCCCTGCAATTGATTTCTTTGAATTTTTTCGCTCGTTTGTTTTGCAGTTGGTCCTTACTCTTTCGGTGATATCTGTTTTCTACACAGGGAGAAAAAGTGTATGACAAAATTATAATATGAAGTAAGTCTTAAATAGAGGGTGTTCCTTATGCCAATTTAAGGTCAAAAGAATATCAGTGTTAGGAAAACAAAACGCGAATTCTTCAGATTTTTAGTTGAGGAACAAACAACGCGAATTCTTCAGATTTTTAGTATTTTTTCATATAGCAAATATTTAATAAAGCTGAGAACGTGTTCTGCTTTATCAGAAGTTAAAGTTAATTCAGGAGCAATTAAAAACGCGAATTCTTCAGATTTGTAGTGTTTTTTATCGATAGGAAAATGAACTGCAAAATATAGTAAATATTTTTAAAAAAGGGTGTATAGAGCTACCAAACTATTTAGCCTTACTAAGTAATTTAAAAGTAAGGCGACTATATATACTAAAAACAGAAAAAAACGCGAATTCTTCAGATTTTTCGGTATTGGAAAAGTAGGTTTTAAAGTATATTTTTTTGGCATTTTCGTTTTTCTACCACAATAGTATATATTTCTTCCGATGCACTCATTGCTGTTTTCTTATCCAGCTTTGTGTGAAGTCATTTTGTACCTGTGCCCAGGTAATGGGTAATGTCTGTGCGCGCCGGCCACCCCCCCTGTGGCGATGGAAGGGAAAATATTTCTAGTCCGATTCTCTGACCCTGGGACCTTGGCGACACGGCTTCCTGTGAGCCGGAATGCGCCTGTGATGAGATCCTGTGAAAAGTAGACACCGCACACTGCGAACTACACACCCAAGTGCAATTAACAAACAGAAGTGAGGCTCCCGTTTCGGGATTAGAAAAGCAGACGTGTGCAGCTCGGGGATATTCGGGATTGTCGGGATCTGCGAGATCTGCGGGTCTTTAACGTGTCATTGTCAGTTTCCCACACGAATGGACGTCGGGCATCATAATTTGCCTTAATATGTAATTTGTGAACGAGACGGGGCAGGATCCCTGGATGGGATTGGTTTGCGTGTGCGACCTTCTGTCGGCAATTAATGTGTCCACTTCTCGGAGGAGCTATCCCTCCTCCGTTCGCCCCTGGTTACCTGTTCATAATTCTCACCTCAGCTCTTTGCTCCTCATTATGAAAACAAGTCGGAGAACCACAAATCAAAGCCATCCGAGCCGACCTAGAAAAAACAAGAACCATGCCGACGATCGAAAAAGGGAAACTAGTTGCAGTATTTATAATAATATAACAACCTTTGCCGTCTGATCATCCCTATTTGTGGATTGCTTCTCCTCAAACAAGAGATAATTATTTTTAAATCAATAATTTCCTATTACCAAGGAAACAAAAAACCACAATCCTTTGAGCTCTTAACCGTACAGCCATCCATTAAATCAATATTAATTTTTGACTATTCACCTGCCACACATAATTAACCAAACAAAATGTTATAAAGCATGTTTTGCACCGCCGTCAAATTTAATAAATTAGTTTAAAATTGTATTTGCTCCCTTTGGATTATGGGCTCCGTGGATTTTTGTTTTTCATTTCGTCAAACACTTCAATGGAATGAAATGGCCGCAAAGTGCTATCATTTTGGCAAGCATACTGAATTTGTAAACGGGGATATTTTTGGCGTTTTAATTGCAGCGCCTTTTGTGTTTAATTAATTATTTCGAAAAACCGAAAAACGTAGCCCCAATATTTTTATGCAAATGCCTTGTAAAGTGACAATGAGGTCATCGATTGCTCGCCTAAAACAACGAGGGTTTGCGGATGGATTATGATTTGTTGAAATGCGTTGCGAATTTTCAGTTTATGGCTGCATTTTCCGTAAAAGTTGCGCAGCATTTGGTCAATAATTTCACCATTTGGGGGTTTCTAATTTGCAACTGTTTCAAAGCTGCTGGGGTGGCCGCAGCAATTTTTCACAATAAATTTAGTTGACCAGGTCGCAATTTGCAGTTTTATGGTAGACGGAACATTTTTACGACATTTTAACATTTATTTGGGAATGTGAAGCGCAATTTAAGTATGACCATAAACTTTTTATTTCAGGCACATAGCTGCAATTATTTAAAGCTTACTTTTTGTGAGTGCTGGTCACCCTGTTGGCGTCGGTGTGACCATCACCGTTGACAGTTTAAAGAAATTCCAAGGATTTCAATTTTCGTTTGCTTGTTTTTCGGAATTTTTTTTAAGTTTTCAGTTGGTGCGACCAAATCTGCCCAACTTTTTGTCATAGGCTAATTTTCGGCACGTGCTTGCCCCACTGCGAACTCAACTCAATAAACGAGTGACTAAGTGATTGACTGACGGCTCTGTTTCCCCGAGGAGAGTGTTTTGTAGTTGCCGGTTGCATAATTTCGTGCTTATCAAACGCTACCCGAAAAGCAAAAAAAAAGGACACTTTTCGGTTGGCTGACTCACACGGACAAGCGGACAAACGGACAAGCGGACAATATATTTCCAAAGGGGGTCGCGTGCCCGGGAGCAGGTGCACTGATTACCGCCTGAGTCACTTACCCCCGAAAAGCAGATCCACATCCCTTCCAAGGCATTTGTCAACGTCACAACTCTGCTCCTTGACTCCGGGGGTGGACTTTGGGTCCTTTGTGTTTGCCCAGCCCTTGTTGCTGTTGCTTTCTGCCTTCGCCAGTGCCTTTGCCAGTGCCTTTGCCAGTGCCAGTGCCAGTGCCACTGCCTTTGCCTTTTTCTGCATCATTCACTTCCGGTCCGTGGCTGCAACGTGACTCATTTTGGGCCGCAGTCGGGGGAAACCCCTCGGCGACGACCCTACCCTGCGTTGCCAGGGGTATTCTAATTTTGTAGAAGTTTCAGGTACTCCAAATAAAATGTAGTCGCTGAAAAGGTGGAAAAATAAAAGTTCATTCGGATCAATATTAGTGAAAAGAATATAGAAGTAAAATCAATATATACAAAAGATATTGAATTGTGTGATTTAATTAAATTTATTTGCATTAAGGTGCTCAATTTTTTGTCTAATGTTAGTTATATTTAAAGAAGTTCAAAAAAAATGCATGCCAAAATCCTAGCTTACAATTTTAATATGGCCATATATATTTCCAATAGTATTTTTTGGATTTATTATGTTTTTTTTAAATTTTTCTGATATTTCTTAGATATTTTTTTTATTTATCTATTTTATTTATTATATATTTTAAAAGAGCATTGCAAAAGTTTAGTAAACATACCCTTGGCTCTCCCTTGCTTTAGCTCTGCCTTCTGTCAAACTGTCGAATGTCCAAATGCTAATTGGCCACGCCTACGAGCCGCCCACAAGCTTATGGCAACGTCGCCACCACCGAAACCATTAGAACCACCAGAAGCCTCAGCACCACCGGCAGCACCGCCGGGAAAAGTCTGCAAGTCAGTCAAGGCTCTTGAAAGTTCGAGCCGCATGTCACACGGGTTTGTTGCCCCAATCCAGGCTGCACTGTACCACAGGGTAACAGTTTTGATGGTATTAGAACCATCAGTAATAATATACTACATCTTATCTTAGGATTTTAGTATAAAGTGTATATTAAAAAGTAGAAATGTAAAAAAAATGAATAAGTAAATTTGAAATACTACTTACATTTTATTGATTTGTTAGAGACTTTAGATTTATTTCCCTGGCTTGTAGCTCAGTGTCGCAGGATGTGGGGATGCCTGCAGGCTGCCAGGATGTGGCGGATGGCAAAAATGCAAAGTACGCTTGATTTACAGTCATTAAAAGGTCTCCTCCGCGTGGCAACCCCATCATCGTCGTCATCCACGTCGTCATCTTGGCTTCCCTGGCAATTGCGCTAGACAGGATCGTCGGGTTTTGTGGTGGGCACTCTCACATTTGCCTGGCGGTGGCATTTTAATTGGCAGGCCAGGACGAGAAAACATCGGCAGGAATTCGCCAAAGACGGAAGCGCATATCCTCCTGCATACCGTTGCATGTCCTCGGGTGTATGAATATGTATGTGTATGCGCTCTCACACCCACAAATCCTTCGTTTTTCCATCTTTTTTTTTGTTGGTCCTTTCAGTCGTAGTATTTAGCTGGAGCGCGAATGAATGAAATGCCGAGTTCATTCATAAAATAAATCACAGACGAGCGACGGCGAGTAAGGCGAGTTCTCTCAATGAAATGGATTAGTCAGCAGGTGGAAAAGCGGGAAAAGTGGGTTGGAAAATGGCCGGGGGTGTGCAAAAATAAATAAAAAATGAAAAACACTGCAGGCCGGAGAACAAAAGCCAAGACCAAAGCAGGAAGTCGTAGCCAGAACAAGGACAATGGGGAGCTGGTTCCAAGACCAAGACGTGGTCTCATTAGCGATGCCCCAGACTGACTCTCAGCTGAGTGGCACCCACCCGCGATAAAGGGATTACGGGAGTGCGATACCTTTCCAAGGGGTGGGAGTATGATGTCAGAACCCCTTTTCTTAAGTTTGTCACAGCAATATGCTAAAAATATCCATTTAAAATATAAGTTAGGTGTAAAATGGAACCTGAAAATGCAGGATTCACATGCCATAAGACATTACCTAAGAATCTTCAATATTTCAATAATTCTAAAAAAGACACCCCGCATACGACGAGCTTTTGCCGGCATTTTAATCAATTAATTATATTAATTAATTAAAGTTATAAAAACATTTTCAAATTATTTTCCCCTATAGAGTATATAGTCTTTCAATTGTTTCACGCGTTTTTTCCGCATTTCGCATTTGTAAAAACTCTTTTTGTCCCGTCTGCCTCATCTGCGACAGGGAAAAAAACGAGCTGCTTCTATTTGCCCGGGCGAAATGTTGGTACACTCTATTGACAGTTCACTGCACGACACTTGACTGTTTGAGTTGGCATTCAAAACAACTCACACAGATACGCACGCACACACAGACGGGCGCCGAGTGCAAACACAGATACACCGACACATTGAAACGAACTGGGCCCAACAACTGCAGCAACACTTTTTAAACAAATACAAACAACAACTGACAGCCACCGCACTTTCTTCTTTCTCTCTCGAAAAAAAAAGGAATAGAGAATAGGAACAGGGTGCCCAGGGGGTTAGGGGGGTCCGCAGAGGGCTAACACGACGCTTTGAACAATGCAAGTTAATTAAAGTGCAATTAAACACAGGCGGACCCACCGACAGATGGACAAAGCCAAGATGCAGATGCAGATGCGGCCAAAGAGATGAGGTCAACTGCGGAAAGGGGAAAGGCTGGAAAATGCCTGACAAAGGGGCGAAAAGGTGAGGATCGACAAAAACAAAATAGAAATAAATGAAAGAAACAAATTAAATTAAATTAAATATTTACGGTTAGGAAATATTAAAAAAAAAGAGTACTTGATTTTATTTTAAAGTTCTTAAAGCATTTTAAAAATAAATCAAATTATTTATGAATAATATTAGTTGAATATTTAGTTGGGTTTTAATAACATAGAATTTAGTAACAATTTTATAATATTTTAGTTGTAGATGAAGCAACATTTTAATGAATTTACTTTGTTGTTACATTTTAAGAAATAAATAAAATTATTTTCATTAAATATTGAAAGCCAGAAATGTTTTATTTGTCTTTATTCTAATGTGAATAACTCTAAACTTAGGAGTTATATATATTTATATTTTTTTAAATTTATTTATTTAATTCTATTTTTAATTTTTTATTTATTTTTTTTTTATTTAAATCAAATTGCACCAAAAGATTAATTACAACTTTGGCTCCTTGATTTTGCCATTCAGAGGGCCACAATGAAATCAAAGAGCCAAGCTGAAACATTCCGGCCACAAGAAAATCCTGTCTTACCAATTTACACTTAATCCTTTTTCGTGTGCGAGATGCCAGCCAAGAAACCGCAGAAACTTGACCAGCTGCAGGGACTGGCCACTGCCACCTTGCCAAAACCCCGGACCTTAGTTGGAAAATATTCTGACCCAAGTTCGGCCAGTTGTTTGTAATTATTTATGGCACCGCCAGGACGCCAGACTCTCGCCCATTTGTTCCTTAACACTTTCCAGCAATCCCCGGAAAGTTTCAGCAACAAAAACTGCAATCTTAAAGGATGCAAACTGGCAAAGTAAGGCGCATTCGGTTGGCTGACAGGTGCATGCGTCATCGGTGTGTTGTGTGCAAAAGGCCAAAGTTGTAAATAATTTCGGGTTTGTCTCGGCTCGGCTCGCTGGCTGGCTGGCTGGCAAAAGTTGGCCAGAAACAACCTGAGCCCCCTCGAAATATCAAACGGTGGAAAATCGAAATGGAAAAATGAAAAACTGGGTAATTGGGAGTGGCAACACGCCCCCGTCGGCCAACTGCCATGGCAATTACACGCCTCTGACAGGAGAGGTGCACACAAATTAGCCAAAAAAAAGCCACCGAGACAGCCGAAACAAAGCCGAGAGCCAGCGAATGAAATACGGGAGAACGCAGACAATGCGATGGCCGAAAGCCCGAAACCGAAAACCCAAAATAAGGCCCGAAAGTCGGTCGAAAAGATCCCCAAATGTGGAAAATTGAGGTTGGGCCCCTGGGCAGTGGTTTAAATGCGGTGCGAAAAGCTAAACTGAATGTTTTGGGGGGCTAGGAAGGTACAAAAAAATATGAAGTGTGAATTAAAAATTAATTAATAAATAATGGTTAAAAAATGTAAGTCTCTGTTATCATCCCTAAAAGAGGTTTTCCCTATGAGATCAAAAATTAATTTTGTACATGCTCAAATACTATATACAAAGTCCTTCCTAATTTTTTAAATAAACTTACATATAATTAAAAAACAACTTAGCTAAAATAGTCTTTAATTATGCTCATCCTAAGACGGTCTTAGGATTCAGATCTCCCAAGAATAGAATATTTCTCTTAAATATATTTTAAATCTTTATCAGGAATGGCTCTTAATATATCATTTTTCTTTATATGCTGATTTTTTCTTTGATATAATTTTAGTTTGATTTTGTTATAAAAACGTTCAGCTATATTTCTGCCTTCTGAGGACAGCTCCTTCCACTGTGCCTGCTGCTTTAGTTGCAGTTGGTTGCAGTTAGCCGCTGCGGTGGCTGGCTTTTAGTTTTTGGCCAAATAAACCAGTTTCAGCGCCAAACTTTCAATTTCGAAACGCCACCGAAAAAAGGTTAAATGTGAACGGGTCTGCGGTGGGTTTTTTCAGGGGGTTCGCCTGGGTTTCGGTTTCAGTCTTGGTTTCTGGGTAATGTCTTCGGCGGGCCTGACAAGCCGCTGATAAGAACGCTTTCTGGGTTGGGTTTCTGTTTTTTCCGGGCTGTCTTCCGATAAGATTTGCCTTTTTGGGTTGAGCATAACAAATGGTGGTCGGTGTTTTTGGTATTTTTCAGGGCTTATTTGCACTGGCTTTGGGTGGAAGGAGTCGGGAATAATATATAAAAGAAATATGGAAAATCATCTGACTCTTTAAATATTTTAAGGTGACTTCTAAAAATGTATTCCTTTTATTATGGCACATTTTATTACATTTTAGTTCTAGTTTAGCCAAGCCTTAAATGTTTTTTATGGTTTCAAACTAGACCGGATTACCGTGCGACTTTATTGAGCCATCATTTTGAATTGAGGCCATGTTTGTGATTATTTTTTCGCAATTTGTCAAGTGCTTCAGCCGCAGATCTGCTGCCATTATTGTCAGCTTAATTCCGGCACTCGCACACATCATAAATTCTGGCCGCTGCAATTATTCAAATCTCGCTTAAGCCGCGGAAAAAACGAAAAGCCAAAAGCCAAACGACCTTGTGCCCAAGACAATGCGAAGTGCAAGAGGCCCCGCTGGTCCATATGCCCCACCAGATTCCCACACAAGTCGCAATGCCACTCGAAATGGTCCAGTAAAATACATCTTAGCGTCGTCTTAAGGTGCCAAATGAAATATGTCTCGACGGTCTGAGGGGCTTAGAGAAGCGCGTGAAAAATGTGTCATCACCTCAAAACGCTGATCATTATGATGAAACCGAAACATTTGCATTCTGGATCTGATTCCGACTGCGGCGAGTGATTTACGATCCCTTTGCCAAATTCGAACACTGACTAATTCCAGATGCTCGGCTCTCCCGGGGCTCTGTTTGATCTCGAGTCGCGGGCCCAGGGAAATATAACAAATTGCCGGTGTTGATTAATAAATTGTTTTAACATTTTTTTTCCACGTTTGCCGAACGGCGCGGACCCTTCTTATCGCCAGAAATAGAAGCCATAAATCTCGCCCCTTTTTGTCCCCTTATTATTTGCATTCAAATTGGAAAATATCCGAGTTAAGCATTTGATAACTCAGCGGCTCAGAGATTTATTTCGGCCAGATAATAGAGTGAGTTTGGGGCTGACAAATTGCACCTCAACAGCCTTAACAGCCCAAATTAAAATATATATTTTTTGTATGCATATTTTAATTAAATCAGTAACAGTTTTCCTAGCAAAAGTCTGTCTTGGCCTGTTGATAAACTAAAAATATGCACTGGCATTGCCAGCAAAATGGGGTCAAACAAACACGGCCGACTAAGGAAAATACTATACATATTATTTAATCATCATTTCTGATTTAACATCTTTTGAATGCCTCTTTTTCAACGCCCACAATTGCCATTCGATTACAATTAGATAATTGATTTTCCCTAACACGTTCGCTGGCCGGCCTCCGCAAATTGTTTATTACAATTTTCAATTTGCCTTTGACCAAAAGACCAAGTCCAAGTCTTCGAGCCAAAATCGAAGCAAAACTGCAATAAAAATCGGTTGCCTAAATGACAAAAGCAGAAGTCCAAATGAAATGCGCAAAAGTGTACAAACACAAGATGATGTCTGACTCGATTCGACACTATAAAATTCGTTTATAATTTTACCAGCCATATGCAGCACTGTCAGCAATAAGTTGCGGGGAGAAAATCATTAAAATACTAATTTATTTAGCTAGTTATATGATATAGTTCCTTCTTGAAGTACCTACTTTAGACGTAAAAACTCCTCGCTAGCTCCTGCAAATTAAGTTGATGTCAAAAGCTAAGGCCCCCAACTGCCTGGCCATAAACTTTAGACTTGTGCCCCAGGTAAGCCGAACTCCATGCCAATTTCTGGCAGTGTGCGGCGACACGAAAACTTGTTTTGATGTCGCTCGTTTTTGCTGTTATTGTTATTAGCATTTTTCTCTGTCATTTGATGTTTTCTGTTTCTGCGGCCGCAGTCGAAACAAAAATAAAAATACAAATACTCGTACACATAAAAATAAAAACAAAATGCAAAGTTATGGCCCAGAGTTGTGGGGCAGGTTTTTATTTTATTTCTGTTTCTCTGGGCTGTTTTGATTTTTTTTTTCCTTTTTTCTGCTTTTGTCTGAAGACGAAACGCCCACGCGACCAACATTTTTTCCAGCGTTGCGTATACGTCGCGTGGTCTCTCGTTTTTTTATTTTTTTCAAAAACCCGTTGCCATCGAGGCAAATAAATAAATAAAAAATATGTCTGCCTGCGGGCGGGGCAGGGGGAGGTGAAATCAAAGTGTTACACGACAATCCGTGCAGGTGTCATTGAGAATCGAGACTTGCGAATGATTTGGCGCCAGTCGATGGCGCCAGCATGCAGGGGAAAACTCTCCGGGTCTCTCGCAATCCACTGAATCCGAAACTTCCCCAAATACATTTCAATTTGTGCGGCTACGGCGATAAGTCCAAGTTTATCCTGTGGCCAAAGTGTCGCAAAGTTTCGCGCAAATCTTGTGGCAAGGCAAACAGTCAAGTGACTTGAGTCGCGGCAGCCGGCTTCTTGAGGCAAAGGCAGCCTTCCAGGAAAACACCAAAAATACCCCGCAAAATAAGACCAATTTAGTGCCTAAAAATTCTAAAATAGTGGCGGAACAAAGGCGGTTTATTGCAAAAATATTACAAAATAAAATGCACAACCTGTTGGCTCCGGAATTCTGGGAATAGGTTTATTAAAGGGCGTGGAATTCACTTAGTTTCGTTTTAAGCAGTTACTTCCGTTCCGAGATGGACTCCCAGAGCCGAAAACTCCCAGCTGAGCCTATCAGCTCTGGCATTATTATTTCTCTTTCCCAAGAACTTCTGGTGACCCAGCGAAAAAGCTAACGGACATCGCAGAAGCGCAAATTAAAATTAAAATAAATAGCAAGCGGCTGGCAAATATAATTCTTTTGCCCCTGCTTGCCGCTCTTTTTTTGCTGCGTGTTTTTGTGTTATTTATTTATGTTTTAGTTGACCACAGATGCAGAGGCTGAGAAATCCAAGAAATCCAAGAAACCCGAGAGGTCCAAGCAGTCCCAGAGATCTGAGAGCCCCATCGGTCAGCCAACTTTGGGCTCTGCCTTTCGGCTCCTCTAATTAAGATGAATTAAGCAAAATCATTTCGATTAGAAAAACGGAGGGGCAGCCGCAAAAAAGCGCTCGCCGAGATGATGAAAAGGCAAAAGAAGCTAACTGTTCTGTGGGGCGTTTGATGATGAGCCGATGGATGACCGCCACAAAAAGCGGGCCGGGCTGGGGGAAAATAAATAAAATAAAGCGAAAAAAACGAAATAAAATAAAACAAGGTTGACAGATGCCGAGAGATGCTAAATGACGACGAGCGGCCGTGTAATTGCTGTTAACTCTGGGGCATAATAACTTTATTAGGAAGTTCGTCATGGCGGCGGCGGCCAACGCAATTGAGGGCAAACTTAAGTGCCCCGCCAGAATGGGGAAAAACGGAAACCGGCCCATGGTAACTCGGCTTTGATTCGGGGTTCCGTTGGGAAATTCGGTGTGAAGAACATTCGGGCACTCATGTGGCATCGTAGCTGGCTGATGAGGTGATTTGCTATAAATATTTTTTAGTAATTGCAAAGTTGTGTTAGCATAAGATAAGAGGGGTATATTTTAGAGTGTATTTTATTGTCAAAATGTCTCTTGGGAGCCCAGATTTATTATTACATTTTTTTGTATTAAAATTGTTATTATTAAATCCTTTTAAAAATGTTTCCACATTTATAATACAGTTTGATAAGTTAGAAGTAGATCTCATTGCTTTTTTTTTATTTAAAAAATGGATCAAATAATTTTTTAATATATCCAATGTCTTCTAAGAGACCAAGTTCATTATTACCTTTTTTGTTAACTAAAAGTAATAAAAAAAAAGGGCAAAGCAAACATTTTTCAATTTCATGATTCACATTGGTTAGTTAATAATACTTCATTTGAAAATTAAAAGATATATATAAATATATTTTTTTTATTTATTTTAAAAATATGTCATATAAGTTTATAATGCTTGTTAATATTTCCTAAAAGTCTGAATTCAGTATTACATGTTAATATTTATTAAAGAGAAATAAAAAATGCAGTCAAAAATATTTAAATAATTATGATTTTGTTAAGTTAGTTGGAAATATAGATTTTTTTTATGAATAATTTAACTCTCCCAATTATTTCTTAAATATTCTTTTTAATGAATCAAATAAGATTAAAATATAAGTTCTTGCTTTATGTATATATTATTCCCCTTTAATGATTTAAATTTGATCCAACAACCTCCAGACACTTATAAGCCCGCCTGGGCTTTCGGGCCACGTTTATTTCCCAGGCGTATGGCAACTTTCCGGCTTGTCGAAGCTTATTGTTGCGTGGTGTATTTTTGTGTATTTTAATTAATTAAGATTTATAAGCGTCGGCCGAGCGCAATTCGGCGGAAATTTAAATGCAGAGACCGACCGCTTGTTTCTCGCTCTTCCCGGGCCTCGGCTGCCCTTTCTTCTTGTGCGAAAAATGGCCAAGAGCCGGGGTCCGGTGCCCGAGACTCAAGACTCAAGACTCGAGACTCCCCGCCTTTCGCCACCACTCGCCATGTATTTAATTTAATTGAATTTGCGCCGCCATCAACGAGACGACGGAACTTAACGAGCGAAACGTGGCTAAAACACTGGCCAGCGGACGACCCCGTCCACGGTTACCGAGTTACGGGGTTACGAGGTTCCGGGGTTTCGGGGTTGCCGGGTTGCCGGGCTGCCAGGGGTTCCGGGGTAATATGATAAAATGATTACACATCCGCCTCGAGTTTGCACCGAGACATTGCTCATACGACACGTTGTTGCCGCCGCGCCCCGAGGGCAGGAAATCGTGTTTAGTCTTCAGCCAGGGCCCCCTTTCTCCGCTTTCTCCCCCGCCGAATATATGTGGCCATGTATATATATGAAGAAGCAGCCATTGCGAGATGTTGTGTCCAATGCAATTATGAAAATTTACGAGTTTTTTGTTTCAACAGACAAAGTGCGTTGTTTTCCCCCGCTCGCCTGCCTTATTTCGGTGAAAATAATTTACGATCTGCAAAAGTTTTCTCTCAACTTAATGCAGAAAAACACCCAGAATTAAGCTGGGAAGCTGGGAAACGGGTCGCAGGGGGCGAGTCTCTGTGGCTCGGCACTGAAAGGTTAGGCATTTAATGGGGCGAAAACTCAAGCAACTAGTGGCTTAACCCAGATAATAACTGAATTTAATGTAATATAATATACGAATATGTATCGTATTACATTCTGATAGGGTAAGCTATCTGGGAAATCGAAGATAGCCCCGATTTGGCCACCATTCAGGACACCATTTGTCTTGCATGCCGCAGACAATTTTCTCCTGCTCCTCCAGCGACTCTGCACTTAATAATTAATTATATAATTGCAGGCGGGGCCGGGGGGAAAAAGACAAAGACGAACACCGAACGCTGAATTCTCACGCTTGTCCCAGTCGCCGGGGTTATTTTGAAAAATTTATTATAATTATGGGTCAGGTGGTCGTCTATTCATAGGATCTGCGAAAATAATCGATATGCATGCGTGTGCCGTGGGGGCTGTAGTATTTTTGTGAGGCCCCCGTCTTCGGCTGACGAATTGTGTGGCCCAGCAGATCTGACACATGGGCAGGTGTAAAAAAAGATTAAATAAGGGGCCATACACTGCCAGAAATAAGGGAGAACAAAGATAGTAAAAATCACAGTTATTTAAGAATTTTAAAACACTTTTATAATGTGTTTGAGGTATTTTAAGGAATGTTTTCAGGAGGATCTAATTAAAAAGATGATTTATACAAGTTTTTATTTTTTATTTATTTATAGCTAAGTTGTATAGCTTTCTAAATAAATCTTTAATAAAAATACTGATTTATAAACTTAAAAAAAATAAAAACCTTTAAATAAGTTAATAATAATAATATAAAAAGAATTATATATATTAAAAATTTTTTAATATTTTTAAGGCATTTTAAGGTATGTTTTAGGAAGATCTAATTGAAATGATAATCCATTAAGGATTTTATTTATTAATTTTTTCATTACTATATTATTTATTTATTTATTTATTTATAAATGTTTCAAACAAAAAATACTGATCTTTTATAAACTTTAAAAAACATTAATGTATTATTTCTGAGAATCTTCAAATAAGTTATTCAATAATATCCTAACAAATAGGCTGATCTAAAATGCCATAGAAATATATATTTTCAAGCCCCAATTCTGATGTCTCACCACCTGTTTCTCGCTGTGTACGATTCTGGCCACCATTCGTCACTAAATCCTTTCGTCGCACGTGAAAACAGGTGGTTGGCATCTGTGTAAAAATGGGACGGGTCTTTCGCGTAGGGATTTCGCTGGCGTTGACATTAACCAAAATGCTGCCCATCATTTCGGCTTCAATTATGCGCAATCATTTTTCAAGTCGGCACGCGACAGAAATTAATAATTGAGCGGTGCGAAAGAGACGGCTGGCGGGGGCGCGAAAGAGACGGCACCAGTGCCATTTGCTAAATTGAAAGCAGCAGCTGATGGGGCTTATGGCCGAGGCCGGCACTGGGAATGGGCTGGCGGATCGGGATCTCTGGATGATGGTGGCGTGCGATGATGATGATGCCCAGTCAGACACAAAGTGGCAAATCAATTTCGTTTCACTTTGATTGTATGCAAATCTTCGCTGGGGGAGTCACTCGGCGGCGAGGGCGGGCGAGAGCGGCGATGCGTTCTGCATGTTGCATGCAAATTAAGTGCAACACTTGTTGCCCCAGCACTCAGCCACCACTCAGTTTTCAGTGTCGACACGGGGAGAAAATCTCTTCATATTTTTTCTAATCATCTTTGTTAAGGTTTAGTAAATTACTTGTCAAATATTATAAGTGAAACTTAATAAATATAATTAAAACATCGTTTTTAACTAAAAATCATAAATATGTATAGTAAATATTATAAAAAATTAATACTTGAAACAATTGTATTTTACATTATATTATTTATTTATGTCTCAGGATTGTAATATTTTTCTTTTATTTTTGCACATTATCATCAATTTTAAGAATTTTATATTTGTGCAAATAAAATATTATAATATACAATAAAATATAAATTTAAAAAATATTAAAGAAAAATATATTAAAATATTCCCAAGTAAATTAAGATAAATTTAGCTGTTTTTTCCGCCGTGCAGCATCATCATCAGCACTTTCCCATTGTGGGACAGGAAATGCAACCGAAGATTTGGCTGCAGCTCCTGCTCTTTGCTTTTTGCTTTCTGCTCTTTGATGGCCCCTCAATTTGAGCAACAGGATGCGGTGCGATTACGCAGCCGAGCAGGTGAAAACTTGGGAAAACTGAAAAGTTCGGCCGGAAAATGTTTGCTCTTCTGTGAGTTAGCTGCGGCCAGATTCTTGGCCCTATTTGGCGGCGCACAAATGTCGTCGGTTTTGCTCAAAATCAGCTTTAAAGATCCATTCGGACCCTCTCCTAAAACGAAATATAAAAGCAAATAATTCAATAATTTACCAAATTATTGATTTATTATTTTTTAAAAAATACCTAAGTACCTTTCCATTATCTTATGTTCCACAAAAAAGTCGCATAAGTTCCCATCCCTTTTGCTCATCTCAATTTTCAGCCAGCTGCACCCCAAAAGCCAATTACATTTTAGCCATAAATATCGAGTGCATATACCAAAAACCTTGGTAAATTATTTATGCCAAGGGAGGAGCGGGCGAAAGAGGTGAAAAGAAATTGAATCAATTAAATCATAATATTTGCAGCACACAAGCGAAATGATCAATGGGTCGAAACCTTGTTGTGTCATTAATTGAGCAGGTACAAGGGGGCGGGGCGGTGTGGAAAACCCAGGGGCTCCCCCGGAGGGTGGTTAAGCCAAACAACGGGTCGCATTTGCAAAAAGCCACATGAAAAACCGCATGAAATCACATAAATTAAAATAACTCTATTAACCTGAACAAATTTATTATTTTGACCAACAGCTTTTCCTTTTTTTTTTTTGGAGGGGGCGATGGACACCCCCCGTGGGTGGGGCGGGGGTCACTTGTATTCCGATTTGCTGTGACAATGAAAAGCGTGAGGGGGTCGAACACAGGGAATCCTGTTCCATTTTCAGTTGCCGCTTTTGTTATAGTTCGCTTCGTTTCATATCCCTGATTTTCCTGCTCTTATGTTCTCTTATTTTTTTTTACTCTACGGAGCACCGAAATTTATTATCCCTACCGCCTGCTGTGGCACCTACCCCCCGAAAAGCAGGCAACCCCCCTTTAATTGTGCGCCATTTAAGCACCTGCTGTGCAGCCCCCTTTTTGGGTGCGCCCGCCCCTGCCCGGCCACCCAAGCGATTTTCCAGCACAGAAAACCTCACATGTCCATACATCATTGGGCCGCAAAATGTTTATGACCCTTATGGCATGGCATGCCATGGCTATGGCGCCACCCCCCTGGCCCTCCACGCCCATGGGGCTCCCCAGCCCCTTGGTGAGTGCGCCCCCAACGAGCATTTAATAGTTTTGGCGCGGCATTTTCTCGTAATGCTTTATTTATTTTTAATCATAGAACAAATACGAGTCGAAACCCCCCTTTTGGCACGCCCCTCACTCAACCCCAAAAGTATACGATACGGCAGGCAAAAATATGGCCCATCATTTGTTCAACGATATGTGCAAACAATTGGCGCATTAAAGCCAAAAGCGGAAAATAAATTCTCATTTAATTGAATGGAACAAACAACTGGCAATGGTTAATAAATAGAATAATGACTGGGGATCTTGAACTATATAAGCTTCCAAAATAAATAAACTTTAATTGAGTTGGGCGGAGAGCGACGACGACTTCGGAGTTTTATTTTCTCTGCAAAATGGTAAACAATTAAGCCGGAAACAAGAAAACTGGGGAAAAATGTGCGCCGTATGAGTGGATGGATTGTCAATGATAAATTAACTTTCTTGTTTTGTTGCCTTAAAACACTTGTTGACCATTTCCGCCGTCAGAAATGAATAGAAAAATTCTGCTAAAACTCTATTCTTAATTCTTGTTGTTTACAATTTAATATAGCGTTTTTTGTAGAAAAAACTAAAACAAATTTTTACCAAAAAAAAATATATTTATTAGGCTGTCTGACGTACGGAAATAAGACCGACAGTTTTTAACAGCTAATATTCTGAACTACCAAATCCAATCATTAAACATAATTATTTTTTCACCCATTTTTCCATTTTTTTAAGGGGTCATATCATCAGTTTTTTAAAATCCAGATTTTGTTAAAAAATACTCATTTTCTTGCGGTTTTTTAGTCGTAGCTTGGACAAATCAACGTACAACCAAAAGACCGACAGTTCTGATCAGCTAGCATCCTAAGCTATCAAATTCAATCGTTTTTAGAGAATTTTATTTTTCACCCATTTTTTTCATTTTTTTAAGGGGTCATATCATCATTTTTTTAAAATCCAGATTTTGTTAAAAAATACTCATTTTCATGCGGTTTTTTAGTCGTAGTTTGGACAAATCTCAACGTACAACCAAAAGACCGACAGTTCTGATCAGCTAGCATCCTAAGCTATCAAATTCAATCGTTTTTAGAGAATTTTATTTTTCACCCATTTTTTTCATTTTTTTAAGGGGTCATATCATCATTTTTTTAAAATCCAGATTTTGTTAAAAAATACTCATTTTCATGCGGTTTTTTAGTCGTAGTTTGGACAAATCTCAACGTACAACCAAAAGACCGACAGTTCTGATCAGCTAGCATCCTAAGCTATCAAATTCAATCGTTTTTAGAGAATTTTATTTTTCACCCATTTTTTTCATTTTTTTAAGGGGTCGTATCATTATTTTTCTAAAATCCAGATTTGGGTAAAAAATACTCCTTTTCTTGCGGTTTTTTAGTCGTAGCTTGGACAAATCAACGTACAACCAAAAGACCGACAGTTCTGATCAGCTAGCATCCTAAGCTATCAAATTCAATCGTTTTTCGAGAATTTTATTTTTTCACCCATTTTTCCATTTTTTTAAGGGGTCATATCATCATTTTTTAAAATTCCAGATTTGGGTAAAAATACTCATTTTCTTGCGGTTTTTTAGTCGTAGTTTGGACAAATCTCAACGTACAACCGAAAGACCGACAGTTCTGATCAGCTAGCATCCTAAGCTATCAAATTCAATCGTTTTTCGAGAATTTTATTTTTTCACCCATTTTTCCATTTTTTTAAGGGGTCATATCATCATTTTTTGAAATTCCAGATTTCGGTAAAAATACTCATTTTCTTGCGGTTTTTTAGTCGTAGTTTGGACAAATCTCAACGTACAACCGAAAGACCGACAGTTCTGATCAGCTAGCATCCTAAGCTATCAAATTCAATCGTTTTTAGAGAATTTTATTTTTTCACCCATTTTTCTATTTTTTTAGTATATAAGCATATAATGATTTTTTGAAATCCATATTTTCTATATCATGTTTTGTTTATACGCAGATTGTAATCTTTTTAGCCGGTTTCTCACTCGTAGCATAGCGTAAAGCTATAAGAGCGACAGTTAGTTCTTAAAACAACTATAATACTTAATATTAAATTATACACAAGTATACATCCTAAGCTAAATGTGTTATATATAACTTATATACTATTTAAATTTAAAAGAAGATTGTTGGGAATGCTAAAAGTTTGTTTAATTTGGCTCGCCAGGGAAGATGATCTATAGTATATATATCATATATACATTTCATGATCACTTAATAGTGACCAATGCTTTTCCAAAAGGTACGAACACATTTTTTTAGCATGTCTTGGGTCCATCAACAACATGATTAAAAAATAAACTGGTGAATTACTAAATAATTTTGAACGCTCACATGTTTGCATTAGTTTACAGAAATATTTGCAAATAAAGATATCACAAAACATTGAAAGAAATTAGCTAATTTACATGGCAGCAATTTGGCAGCGTTTTACTAGAGACACTAAACCTAAGGGGTAACTAAAAATATTTAATTCACTAGGGTACTTACCTGAATAAGTTTTCGATGCTCTGGAGTCTTGAACGATGATCTCCGTATATATATCCTCCATATCTATCCATACATATCCTGTGATCTGTCCAAAAGCGCCAACACACTCACAATCATTCGCTGGAACTTCCGGTCAACTGGTTTTTCGAGTGACCATAGCATCCTTTTTTATCTAGAAGTAGAAGAAAAAATCAATTTGTTATTAGCATTAGCAATGACGTGGCCAACTGTAAACTTTATAAATTTGCATAACAATCACATGTTTAAGGTTATTTATACAACATAAAACATTAAACATATCTTGTTTGTTGTATGTTGAATGTTTTATGTTGTATGTTGAATGTTTTATGTTGAATGTTTTATGTTGAATGTTACATGTTGAATGTTACATGTTGAATGTTACATGTTGAATGTTACATATTGAATGTTACATGTTGAATGTTACATGTTGATTTATATATTGTGGCGACTTTAAATATTCAACTAACACCTAAATAAGGTTCCTACCTGGTCAGGATCACGATGCACTGCATCCTGGAGTCCAGTGCCTCCTCCATATTGTCCATTGGTCTGTCCAAGAGCACTAACACACACACACAAACACTCGCCGGAACTTCCGGTCAACTGACTTTTGGAGTGCCCATAGCCCACAGGTCATGCATTTTCGAGCTAGAACTAGTTGGGAATTATAAGCACCCACAGGAGAAATTAATTTGTAATTAATATTTTCGATGACGTGGCCATTGTAAAACTTAAATATTTCTGTATAACTGCTTTATTTAAGGTTTTTTTTTGCAACATCACACAGTTAACATGTCTTAAGTTGTTAGTTGAATGTTTTATGTTGAATGTTGCATGTTACATGATAAATATAAATAGTTTAATTTTGCATGTAAATATTACTTAATTGCATAATTTAAGGTTATTTTTACAACATCAAACATTTAACATTTCTTACTCTGTTAGTTGTATGTTTCATGTTGAATGTTTCATGTTAAATATACCTTAAGTGCTGAAATACCAATATTTAATTGAACTCAAATAAGGTACAGTCCTGGAGAGGTTATCGATGCTCTGCATCCTGGAGACCAGTTCCTTCTCCGAGAATATCCTTGATTTACAAATTTTTTAAAATGATTAATAAATAGTATTTTAAAGTCCCCTTTCAAAAGCTTTAATACCAGCAATTTATTGTCTTAAGTTTGACTAAATTGAGATCAAATTGTTGCTCGAGTTTGAACGGATTTCGAGAGACATTCGGTGTTATTAGACCAACTTTCTGGAGCCCCCGGGGCTCAGCCGTCACTTTTTGACTCATCGTCGCATTTCTTGATTGAGGAGACTCGTTTTGCTTTCCATTTTCCGGTTAAAAGAACCGAGTTGTGGCTTAAAGCCGCTGGCACTTTGTGGTTTTGAAGGCCATGTAATAATTATTACTGTTGTCATTCTTGTTCTTCGGTTTGTTGTATTTAAATGGCCATTTGATAGGAGTGACCACTGTATCTTGACGTTCTGACTTGAGTCAATTAATCAATCATTTTTGATAATTTCTTTTCGTTATTTTTTTTCTTGAAAGAGGTATTTTACCAAGAGAGCCTGCAGCACGAATATGTCAAATCTGTGCTCTTTAATGGTTGTGTAAATGGAAGTTTGGTAGCCCGGCAAGTCAACAGGTTTTACGTTTTGGTGAAAGATGTTCTAGGCCACAGAATTTGTTGTAAGTCAATAAAATGGCATAACAAATATGGGAGTATTTAATTTATTTAAATACCCAACTAACCAAAGAATGCGTAAAGTGGGTTAGAAAAATAAGCATTAATTTATTCAAATTATGAATAAGTTCCAATTCGTTTTTTCCCACATTTTGCCCAATGCTTTTCATTAAGAACTCGACTGTGAAATCGTTTTCAGAGATTCGCTAAGGTCAACGGTTGAATGGCCGCGGAAAATTCGCGGAAACTGCCAGCAGCAGTTGTCGATTTTTCTGATTTACTAATGATATAAATCAGAGATCCCAATCAATGCGTGATTTGTAATCCGAGCGATAAAGGGCTTCGAAAGCGGCTTAAACGGGCAACCTTTCGAGGGCTTTTAAAGCCACAATAGAGGGGTTGGCATGGCACCTCGGGCGAATGGCAACCGGCAAACTGGCAAAAGGCACCAAGTGAAAACGAAACCGAAGCCCGTTTTCCGGAAAAACGGAAAAACACCAGGCCATCCAGCCCACATCCTCTTCCGTCGCCATAGTCACAGGTTCGAGCCGCAAAATGCGCAGCTGCCCCGTTTTCTCGCCTATTTTTTATGATTTCCACACTTCCATTTGCCATTTTCATTTTCTGGCAGCTCTGTTTCTATTTTTTTTCCGTTTCTTTCTAATTAGGCAATCACCTTTTTTCTGCCCTCGCAATTTCCCGCTTATGTGGAGCATGTTAACCCATTAAGACATCAACAGGTGATGTGAAAAAATATTCTAGGCACCAGGGAAAATGGTATTTGATGAGCAGATTATTTAAAAAAAAAATATTAGACAACAAATGTATGCCTTGAATACTAATGAACCTTGATAATTTGGCAATTTAAGGGCCCTGTCAATGGGTTAATGAGACCTTTTTATTGCCCGGGGCTGCCGAAAATCTCTCGTAAGATTTTCCATTCATGGTTTTAGGCATATTTGATCCGCACTTCTCGCCAGAGTTAACTTTTTTACCCCCGGAATGGGGGGATCCAAGAGTGAAGGTCTTTCAAATGAAGTCCAACATCCAGCGAACAGTCACACACTCAGGCCTTAATCACAACTTCCTGTATGAATTTATATTTTTGTCTTTTGTAGTATGCCTCCGACATTCGTTATTATTTTTAGTTTATGTCTTGGCTGGCCGTGTGGTTTTTTTTCGGTACTTCTATCTTTTCTGTTTGATTTGCCAGCGTGGGAAAAAGCTAAAGGCCTTTTGGCCCATGGGTGGGGCCAAAACTTAGGGAGTTTGAATGGGAATTATGCAAGATTTGGAGTAGTGTTTTTAATCATAATTAATTGCAATAATAGGAGAGAGGAAATAATATTTTTTGACATTTTTATGATTTTATACAAATAAATAGGTGGACAATTTATTAATGCAAAATGAAAGGGGCAAATATTAGGTTATATATCAGTTTAAAATGAAACACAGTTCTTTAATTAATAATACAAAATTGCAACAGTAGGAGATTAAAATAATATTTTTAATATATTGTTTTATTACAGAAGCAAATATTTAAATATTGATTTAATAATAATTAGTATAAGAGTTTGGTACTACAAATATTTTATATTTTCATTATTTTAATTTTACAATTATTTGACTACTTTTTTAATGTAATGAATACATAAAGGAAACTGGAACTACAATTTTGATAATTTTTTTATGATTTTAGAAAAGACATGAGCTTATATTTTTGACTGCACAACCGAAGAGCAGCAAATACTTTTTAATAAATAAATCTAAAATCAAAGTCAGATTTTCCGACCAAATACAGATTATACAGAGCTCCCCCCCAAAACCACTGCCAATATTATTCTATAAATATGCATTTTATTTTCTATTTATTTTTATATATTTTTTCCCGAGTGCAACCGTGAGCTGCACGGCCTTGGGGGAAATTGGGGAGTTTTGGGGATTATGTTCGGTTTTTGGGATCCGCGGGCTCTGAGCGCATTCTGATTTTCGGGGCATCGCGGCTGCGGGGGGACGGCAATTGGCACGCATAATTCATGTAAATCGCAAAATCGCACTTTGACAATGGCCGGCGGCCTGGCCACGCCCCCCTCGGCGCAGCCGAAACCAGCACCGCCCCCTTAACCCCAGGCCGCCACTCTTAACCCGCCGAAACGGGCAGCAGCACCTAATGCGCATAAATTTGAGCATCTTTATGCGCTTGACTGCTGTCCGCTGATTGCTGCCGGCGAACAAAACTAAACACTTTTAAGCCCATAAATTTCGCCATCACAAAAGGCCCGGGCAAATCAAAACAAGCCCGAAAGAGGGGGACGAGCTGATTTGAATATTGATATGATTTCGATTTGGTCTCGGGGTCTCTGCATTAATTAAGAGCCCCGAAAATTAGCGCTCGTGTTCAGCGCGTGCGCAGAGCAAGTTGACTATATATCGCATGTCTATGATATGCCCGGCCATATATCTGGCCGATCGCGGCCGATATATAATATGTGCGGCCCTGTCCGCCGCCTGACAACGCGCCATTAATCCTCCGGCGATTTGTGATCCATTTGCATGGGCATTTAATCAATCGGTGATCTCGGAAAATAAGGCCTTTGGCCAGTATTCACGATTTATGGCCCAATCTCGGAGTGGAGAAAGGTCGACCAGAGTTGGCGAAAGCAAAAATCCGGGTCTTCAGCTTGGCTCTGTAAAGTATTAAAAACCTTCTAATTGAACTCATAAGCTTACTATAAAATTTGGTTTTTCTATTTCGTATATTTAATTATTATTTTAAAGTGATAAGCAGTATTTAAAATCCCTCTAAAATTTTCTATAATTTTTATTACATTTTTCTAAACTAAATCTTTTTCTATATTCAATTTATATAATTTTTCTTGCATTTCTCAGAACTAAAATTACCATTCTGGCTTTATCGAAACCATTTAAATTGCCTTTTAAATATGTCTTATTTTTATGATAGATCTAAGTGTTCAGCTTAATATCTTGTTTAGTTTCCTATTTTAGTCCCCTGGCATATTTACTCGAAAATCGTTTTCACGTTTCAAATCTTCTATAATTTTTATGAAATTTTTCTGAACTAAAACTATTATACGGTAAGCTATATTTACAATACTCCTAAAATATTATACATTTTTATTAAATTTCTGAGAACTAAAATTACCATTCTGGCTTTATCGAAACCATTTAAATTGCCTTTTAAATATGTCTTATTTTTATAATAGCTCTAAGTTCCCAGTTCAACCTCTTGTTTAGTTTCCTATTTCTCTTTATTCCCCCGGCATATTTACTAGAAAATCGTTTTCACGTTTCAAATCTTCTATAATTTTTATGGAATTTCTCTGAACTAAAATTAGTATTCTAGCTTTATCAAAACCATTTAAATTGCCTTTTAAACATGTCTTATTTTTATAATAGCTCTAAGTTCCCAGTTTAACCTCTTGTTTAGTTTCCTATTTCTCTTTGTTTCCCCGGCATATTTACTAGAAATATATAATTTTTATGAAATTTCCCTGAACTAAAATTAGTATTCTAGCTTTATCGAAACCATTTAAATTGCCTTTTAAATATGTCTTATTTTTATAATAGCTCTAAGTTCCCAGTTTAACCTCTTGTTTAGTTTCCTATTTCTCTTTGTTCCCCCGGCATATTTACTAGAAAATCGTTTTCACATTTCAGCTTTTTTCCTATTATTCACGATGGCAACTTTTCCTGGGTGTCCCCCGCCTTTTTGGTAGCCAAATGCTTCTGGTTTAATCCCAGTTTGAGCCTCAGCCAGCTTTTAAATCGGCTGGAAGGGGTTTGGAGAGGGGGTTACAGAGTGCGGTTATGATTTGATCGGATTTTGTTCATGTCGCCTGTCGGCTTTAGACATCAAATGGGTGGTGTGAAAACAGAGATAAAGATTTTCGAGTTGTTTGCCAATAAATTCTATTTTCGTTCAGACAGCGCGCAGCCAAAACATCTACCCATTTATGTATATTTTTCGGCTATTCTCTGTTTTTTTTTTTTTGTGATTTCCATTTGACTTTATATTGATGGCGGGGCTGGCTAATGTTCATTAAACACTTCCGCCTTCTGATGCTGTCTGAAAAAATTCATCACACAAAAGCTTTGCATGCTAACATCATTTTTCCCCCCAGAGAAACATGGAAACAAAGAACATGGCAGACAAAGAAAGGGAGGAATCTAATGTAAGACATGGGGCATCGCAATGCCCTCACCAAAATTATACGGAATTCTCGCCAAGAAAGCCAAATAGTTGTTATAAATTGCTTTTAATCTCAGTGATTTTCAGCCACAATCCATGGTTAGGCTCTAATCTTAGTGAATATACAATTTTCTAGTGATATCTGAGCAAACAACCAAGTTACCATAGGCTAAACTTATTTTTTGCAGGGTAAAGACTATAAAATGAAGGCGCAAATGTGCGAGAAACAAAACCAGGGAGTTAGGGAAATCCACTGGAAAAAAGAGGGCAGAGGCACTGGCAATTGGGCATAAATTTCAGGCACAATTACGGCGCAATCAACTTAATTACTTTGAATAATTAAAGACACAGATGATGGAAATTTAGGTCTCATGTAAGAGGCGCCAGCTCTGAAAAAAAAAGCACACAAATTCGCTTTTTATTATGATATCGGAAACGGAATCGGAATCGGTAGAAATGTAAACAGTTGGGCCAAGGAAGAACTATGTAGTCAAACAAAGACGGTGCCTCAAAAAGAGATCAATGAATGGAAGTGAATGAATTAATCTGGGGCCGGGGATGAACGCTCAATGGAGGCAAAATAAAAAAAAGTACAAAAAAAAGGCGAAAATAAAACATTAAAAATAAAGCACGTAGAGTTGGGGCAGTGCTCCCTTTTGTAGGCTGCCAATTTGCCTCATTGTAGTTGATAAATTTAAATGAATATGCATGCAAATGAAAAGCAGCAGCTCGATTCCCATTCAAAGGCCCTAAATACAATGGGGCTGGAGAAGCCCATTTAACTAATAATTGCCATGTTTTGTTCAATTTCTCTCTCTAAATGGGCGGAGCTGGGCTCTGGCGCTGGGATGGGGTCGCCGGATTATAAAAGTGGGGGTTTTTTATTTCGGAGTCGGCTTGAATGACAAAGAAAAGAGTCGAGAGGTCAACAGCCGCCGAAGAAATCGCACAAGATTCGGGTGAAGATATGGGTGCTGGGACTATCTGGCCAAAATCATCTTAATAGGTGGTTAAAATTTCCTTTTTTAATTTTTAAATATATTTTTGGCTAGACTAGTTTGTCTTTTAATTTAATTACTCTGGTTATGGTACACTTTTCATTGGATAAAACCATACCAATTTAGAGCTTTTAATTTTATTAAGTAATTCACTGAAATTCAATTAAAATCAAGTAAAATTATGAGGTTTTTATAAAAACAATTTTAACAATTAAAATTTTTTATAGCAATAAAAAGAACCTAGTATTGAGGGCTGTAAAATAAATTAAAATAAAAAATATATGTTTTAAAATTTAAATAATTTTTTGGCAAAGCAATTGGTAGTTTGAGCTGCCTGGTTGGCAAATGGCAGCCTTTTGAAGATCCCACCAGTTGTCGGGCATTTTCCAGGAATGATCAATGGCACTTACCACAAGTCCCGGCGATAATCACCGGCAATCTCGGCGTAATTTCTATCGGACGCTCTCCGGGGAAATGGAAAAATCCGAGGCGACGGCGGCGCAGACAGGGCCAAGCAAAAAAAAAAAGAGAAAAAACAATCTCGGTAACAACAGTTACTCAACTTGGCTAACTGCCGACTGTCAGTTGGCCAAAAGCACTCGGCCAGTCAGTCATGCAGTCAGTCAGTCAGCCAGTCAGTCAATCAATCAGCGTTCAGCTGATTTTTCTCACAATAATTTGTAGACCGCTAGCCTTTGTCAGAGACACCTGTGCTGGCCTTTTTCCCATTTTCCACTTTTCCGAGCGGCAGAGAAAGAGATCTTTGCGGGGCGGCCAGCTCAGGCGGTGGAGTGGCCTCGAAGGTGGCCAAATATGAACGCGGCTTCGGAGTCTGGGCAGTCCATAAATCTGTGCAGCGACTTTCCAGCTAAGCAGGCACACTGCAAAAAAAAAATGGGTAATTAATTATAGAAATATATCTCTGCATTATATATTAAGTATATTTGTTTTTGCATAACATTTAGCCAAAATATTTAATTTTTACTTTTTAAATACTTACTACCTTTGAAAAGCAGGCCTGAAAAATATTTAGAAGAATGTAAATATTAAAATACGTTATTAAAAATAATCATAATAATCATGGTATTAAATTATACATTTTTAAAAATATTTTAGACTTGATTATATTTAAACATTTAATTTTAAGACCATAGGCAGGGTCTTATTTATGATATTAATAATGGCTTCGAATATTTGTATATATATTTTTTAAAATATTATTTAGCCCCCTATTTTTTCAGAGTGTGGCGAATGCCCAGTCCAGCTCTGAGCCTGCCTTTCAGCAGAAGGAGCCACACCTGAGCCGAGCTGGGATCTGCGCCACGGCTACCTATGCCATATGCCATGGGAACGGCCTACGCTCCATATACGACCACGTTAATGTGTAATAGTTCTATTAGTCGCCTGTTGGCGCGTCTCTGGCTGCAGCTAATCTCCAGTGCTACCAAGTTTGGTGGCTCCGTCGCCACCGCCACCTGACCCCCACCAGAGATCCCCGCCAGCCCGATGAGAACTGGCTGGACGAGAACCGGATGGCGCTAGAAAAACGGTAATGAAAGATCGCCAGTGTTGGGTTTTCGACTAGAAGATACCTTTGTTAATTCAACTCTTAAATGTATTTAATTTAAAAAATATTAAAAATATATATAATATATTACTTAAGCGTAATGAAAAATAAACTGCGTATATATTAAACCATTTTATATATATGTATTTATACTAACTACTTTTATTTACTTGTCTTAATTAATATTAAACATTTTTTGCAGTTTCTTATTCTGATATTTATTGAATTATCTTACCTTTTTCTCTATAAATATACCCTCTACTCCCCGGCAAACACTGAGTACGATGAAAAAAAAGAATTACACCAACAGCAAATTTATCGTATCGTATATTTTTTGGCCTGAATAGTTTATGGCTGGCGCCTCGACGACGTTGCCCAATTTGGCTTGGACAAATAACCGGTTCGACTTTGGATTTCTGCGCCGTTTTTGAACTGGCTGCGTTTATGGGCCACAAAGGCTGATTTCTAATTAAAACGGAAATATTTCAAATCACAGAGAACTGGCCATATCGATGGTTGACAGGCAGACAAAACACAAATGCCATTATTTCATTTGATTTAACTGGCATACGCCAAATTCATATTTAAATGGCCAAACGTATTTCTCAAAACTGCTGGACTCAAATGGGCTTCTATAGGTTTTCTCTAGCTTCATAAATATTTTTGTTTCTTTTTACCCATTATAACGCTGAGGAATAGAGTTAATAAATAATAAAAAATACATTCATTCCCTTTGGCTAAGTATAAATAATTTAAATGTATGAGGTTACCCATAGACTCCATTTCCCTTCAGCTTTTAATATTTATTGAACCGAATTGCCTTTGTAAACATTTAAATATGAAAGCATGCACTTTGAATTCTTTGGAGCAAAGAATACATATGCTGGGGACTGCAATTTAATGTCAGGATGATTGATAATCCATCATGCTGATTAATGAAGCAATTAAGTTCACGAAACCGATCTCCGAACAAATGGTTTGACCATAAAATCCATCCCATAGAACCCATCTGGAGTAAATCATCCCCGAAATAAGAGGCCACAGAACATATTGGCTTGTCTATCCGCCTTGTGTCCCCATGGCAATCGTCTATCCATCAGTTTTCATTGCCCCTAGGCATTTACGATTTTACAATTTTTCGAACATTTACGAATTTCGAATTTTATGGCACCTGCCCGGAATCGGCTCCACCTCGTAGTATCTTTTGTTCGGCGGGGGCAGCCGTAGACCCTTAACCCATTCCCCCCGGGAAAATAGAGTTGTCGCTACGTTTTATGGCCGCTTTATCGCACTTTCCCATAAAACTGTCAAATTTCCCACAAATGAAATGCATTTGACAAACGGTTTGGTCTTTGTGGCGGAGGCTTTCACCCATCCCGAAGAGGCCGAAAAGTGGGGCCGATATGTGGTTAAGGCTTAACCCACGCATCTCCCAAGTCGACTTAGACTAATGCCATTGTCGAGTTTGGAGTAGCAATGCCAGGGAAACTCGAAAATTATCAAATTATCAATGGCTGCTGGACTAATCAAATCAACCAAAGAAAATATCATAAATATATAATAATACAAAAGAAACATTTTTGGACTTAACCCGGCTGGTTAAAAATTCGAAATCAATAGAAACTGTCCCTTATAATGACAATCAATTCGCTTGGCAAATTGCGAGCAAATCAAACAATTTATAATGGCAGCCAATTGACGTGCAATCGAGCCGTCGATATGGAATATCATTTATAGAACATGCCAATTTATAGTGACTATTTATAGCAGCTGGGCTATCAATTACGGGCAAAGACGATGCCATTAGCTTGACAATCCCGGCCCACAGTTCATGTCAGCCATCAACTCATCATTGGGCCAGCACAGCTACACTGATGAAAAATATAAGGTCACATAAAAATAATATATAAAATTGAATGTTTTAAAAGAGAGAAATTGGTATTAGGTTTTAATATCTAATAGGTATAACATATACAATTTTAATTCATTGAAAAATATATATAAAGTCGTATTAATTTTTGAGTGCACTTGAGCGACGTTCAAAGCCATCTGTGCCACATCCGCAACCACTTCCACTCCTACTTCCACCTGGTTACAACTACACCCTCATTCGGGCACACACAGATACTCGCACACTGCAATAAATACCACGCCATTCTTGCAAAGTCTTTGTGCATTTTTAGGGCTACGCGCCGCAAAAACCGCAAGAAATCAATTCCAAGAAATTGTTTGTCTTCCGCTGCCGCATCGAGATCTAGATAGATACTTTTATGAGCTACAGTAAGGCGTCGATAGGTGGTGATGGGTTTTATGAAACAGTAGAATTTGCCAAATAAAATATGTTTATAACTCTAAAAAATATATATATATCCTATAGATACATGTTTATCAAACAAAAATCAATATTAATTAAGTCATTTAATATACTTTTTTTATTATATGTAAAAATTAATTAATAAATTTAAGTATATTCAATAAAATATATGAATTTCTAACATGATTTATTTAAGTTCCATGATTTCTAATGTTAAAATCTCATGTTTTCCTTGGCCAGTTCTTACAGTAATAAAGGTCTGAATAAAGATACGGATACATGTGCTTCGGCAGATATAGAAAATAAATCGGTTGCATTTAGCACGCTTCATTTGAGGGCTTCCACCAGGGTCTTCTCCTCGGATTCTCGAGATGTCCGAGTGGCTCCATTATTGATGGTCGATCCGCACGGCATGAGGTGTGGACGGGTCATCTTTTCCCCCATTTCTCTGTTGTCTTTAATTGTTCTCGCTTTTGATAGTGAAAATAAAAACTTAAGCGGCGAGAGGAAGTGAAAAGCGGACATATATGTGGGTATAACGAAAAGCGAAACCAAAACGAAAAGTTTATTGGGTGCGGAAATGCGAGGCGTGACATTAACCCCTTTTCGCAGACACCTCTAATGACAAGCGTTTGTTGGCAAGTAAAGACCCAAAGAAATTAAGCCAGAATTGTTAGTGGTGAATGATGTGATAAGGCAAGCTCTAACAAATATTTTTATTACATTTAAATGCCCAACTTTAAAACTCTAAGGTCGGCAGCCCAAGGAAAGGCGAACTTAGGCTTCATTTTTGGCCATTAAATTATGCTCGCAAAAATGGTAGAAATTGCCAAAATATTTGCCCCCTATGACTAGCATTTTCGATTAAAATAGCTGAGCACACACACGCCGGCAGCCGCACATCCTTCCCTGCAAAAGGATCTGCCGCCGGCCCCCGGAATTCCTTCCTGGTCAGCGCAAACTAATTAAAAACAAGCGTTCGCTCCACTTGAGCATCATGTTAAAATACCTGCACAGGTGAAACGGAAGATGGCCGATGCACAAGATAGCACACACGTATACCATGTGCTTTAAGGTACACCTATATGTATGCCGCATCCGGGCCAGATTCAGGCGGAGATGGCCAAGGCAGTGGGTAGGCCCTGGAGTCGGCCAACAAATGAGTCTGGGGCCCCAGTCAGCTATTTATAATTACCTCAGACGGAAAGGCACAAAGGTGTGGGAAAAGTTTTGCAGAAATTGGAAAAGAACCGCACGGCTCATACGTCACATTGACACCACGAAAATTGGTCGGAAAATGGTCAGCAAAAGGAAATAGGGTCCTTGCTTTAATTAATATTTCATATTCAATTTAAGCCGAAGCGAACCCCTCTTCACATTTAAGCTGATTAAGTGTGCAATCTTAAAGGAAGGGGGTGAAGTTTACTTAAAACCCTAAGGTTTACTTTACATTTTGTTAGTGATAATTGGGCAAAAAAAGCTGATACATTGTTTATTATTTTTTAACATCATGCCAGCACTCTGGACTCATCCTCGGGAATGAAGAATGTGCGTATTTAGGCTAATCTCCGGCAAATACAGGCGCCGTCTTCGCTTAAGGATGCGGAAGGACTGGTGGCTCGGCTCATCTGGTAGTCAAGAGGCCTGTTGTAACCATTACTTCATCTGCGCCCCGGCTGTCCGACTGCGGCTAATTCAGACTGCCGTCGCTCACTACAGAAGTCAGCTGGGGTCATTCGTCACACACTCGACCACCCAGCAGCCAGCAGCCCCTACAATGCGGTGCAATTTTTGTCTGACTCGGCTAAATACTCGTACTTCATTTATTTTATGAATAAAACCGAAACAACGGGGCCAGCACGAGTGTGCCAAGACAAAAGGGCGGTGGTGCCAGGGCCTCGAGGCCTGCTGGCTGCACCACCCAACCACCAGCCACCCATCCACACACTCGAGGACACCGCCGAACCACCGAGCCACCGAGCCACCCATCCACCTATCCACCCACTCGACACACAGGCTGAAGTGTTGGGCAGGACGACGACTTCCTGTTTATCTGTCAAGACTGCATCACTGTCTCGGCTCCGGATGGAGTTGCCGTTGCCTGAGTCCCGATTCCGAATGCCAGACTATCCAGGGAGAGGGTGTGGGCTGCACTGGGAAAAATAACCAGCCGCAAACGCACCCGTTGGGCGAAATCTCCAGGAAATGCGCTTAAAGGTATGCTTCAAACTTTTATTTTCTTGTACCTTTCTTGATGTAACTTGGTCAAAACTGATGCGAAACTTAAAAGCTCACAAGCTAGGTTATTCATCACAGTCATTTTCTGGCTCATTCTAAAAGCTTAAAATTTTTTAAAATTTCAATTTTTTTACAAAAATTGGTCAAAAATAAAATTTTTTAGTTGTGAATGCCAATTGATTCAAAATTTTATTACGAGCTCAGCAAGGTATGCCATTCTATTTTCGGACTATTACTTGTTTTGTTTTGCCCAAAATACTGTTTTTTGGGTGGAAAATATAGATTTTAGATTTTGGGGAAATATCGATTTTTACCTTAGTCCTTTTTTGCTGTAACTTGGTCAAAAATGGTCCGAAACTTAAAACACGCACCGTTTTGGACAGCTAACAAGACAGAAAACTGATTGCAGTCAACTTCCGGCTGATTCTGAAAACTTAAAAATTTTCGAATTTTTTCAATTTTTTTGCAAGGGTAGCATCGTCATTTTTTGCGAAATTTTTTCAAAAATTAAATTTGTAAGGTGTGGATGACAATTGATTGGAAATTTTGTTACGAGCTCGGCAAGGTATGACATTCCATGTTTGGTCCATTACTTTTATTGTTTCGACCAAAAAACTGATACTTATTTTGGCAGAAAATAGGTCTCTCAGTTTTTGGCGAAAAATCGATTTTTTTCTTGGTCCTTTTTTGCTGTAATTTGGTCAAAAATGGTCCGAGGGCTAATAGACGCACTGTTTTGGACAGCCAATAAGCTAAGTAATTGATTGCAGTAATTTTCTGGCTGAATTTAAAAACTTAAAATTTTTTCAAATTTTCATTTTTTTTACAAGGGTAAGCATCATATTTTTTTGCGAAAATCGGTCAAAAATAAAATTTTTTAGCTGTGAATGCCAATTGATTCAAAATTTTATTACAAGCTCAGCAAGGTATGCCATTCTATTTTCGGACTATTACTTGTTTTGTTTTGCCCAAAATACTGTTTTTTTTTTTACGAAAAATAAGGATCCAATTTTTTGCAAGAAATCGATTTTTGTCTTTTACCTTTTTTCGTGTAACCTAGTCAAAAATGGTCGGAAACTTAAGATACGCACCATTTTGGACAGCTAGCAAGCTAGATAATTGATTGTAAAAATAAATAAATAATTTAGTTAATAAATTTTTGTAAGAACTCTGCAAGTTTGTGAGGATCATAACATAAATAACTGGTTTCCTTACTCTTATATTTTATCCCCTTCCCTTTAACACACAATCGATTTTGATCATAATTTTTGCCGGGTGTACTTGGATATTTTTGCAAGTGGCGTCCGTGCATGCTGAAGCATCCACTTTGGTGCCATTCACATGGCGAGGCAAAGACGCCCTGAAGGGGTTATCCTCCGACATCGCCTCGCCTGCTGCTGCGGTTAAGCGTTTTATATTCCCTGCCCAGAATCCCCAGGAAGATGAGAACATGGTTGTGGATGAAGCAGGTCCACAACCTGAGCTGCGGCCAGGGCTTCTTGCGGCTTAGAAATTCCTCCGTTTATATATTTTTAATAAATTTTAATACTGAAATTGTAGACGACAGTCGCCCCCCTTCCACTTCAGCTTATGGGGTTTCTTACGCTGCCTTGCCGCAGAATTATAATTTTTATGCCATACACTTAAAGATAAGATTACAAATAATTCATAATTGGGTTCATGCAAAACAGCACTGCGAGGAAAGCCAACACCACCGGCACCACCACCATCCAGCCAACAACAATGGACTTGGACTTGGAGCCGGGGCAAAAAAACAGGGGGTTGGCTTATTGTTAGTTGGCCCAGGATGGCTGAAAGGCTGTGGAGTCAACTCAATTATTAACCCGAGAAGCATCTTGCAGGATTTGAAATATGACTGAGGGCTGTCGAGGGTTACGCAATCAAGAACATAAGAAAGGGGAGAAATCCTTCTCAAGATAGAAATAATTTTATCGGCAGTGCATGAGAATAAACTGCAAAGCACTCGATTATAATTCCTGCGGATTGGGAAGTAACAAATATAGGAAGTGCTTGTAAGCCTTTCACTATTATATAAATAACGATAACAGTGTGACCATGAGTTGATCTAGCCTGCTAGAGGGACCATTACCCATGCAGTCAGCCAGTGTGGCCTTGCTGTTCCGAATCAGGGATTTCATCACCTTTAATAAGTGCTCGTGTGGAAGTAGCAACGGAAGTGTGGGTGCAATGAGGCGGTTTAAAGTCAAAATTAATAAGCACACCCACTGGCAGAACGGCAGCTGCACCAGAAAGTATGCGAGCCAAAGTGCTGAATGCTTTTTGTTGCTGCCGCTGCTGCTGCTGCTGCTGTCGCTGTTCTTTTGCATAAATATGAATAAATTAAAATCAGAATCAACATTTTGATATGCGCATGAAACCCATTTCTCCCGTTCCCATTCTCCCCCTCTGGAATCTGCCATGAACCCGGACAACTGGCCGTGTCCGGCTTTTGCGGCTCTCCGGACGTAGGAATAAAAACAGCAAAAAAAAAGGATCCACTGGGAGGGGGCAATACAGAAATTAAGGCGAAGGTGGATGTGGATGTGCGAGTGCGAGTGGGGGCCATTTTGTGGCCAGCAATTAAAAATGGCGCGCTGTTGCACATTTAATTATTGGGAATCGGCTTTCGGGTAATCATTGTTAATGGCAACTACGCTGCATTTAATCTTAACGTTGTTGCTGCTATTATTATTATTGTTGTTGTGCTTGTGCGGCCAATCGCCTTTAAGTTGAGCACATATTTACACACATATCTGACCGATATATTGGCGCGAATATATAAATGCACATGCATATTATATATATATATATATATATATATCTGCATATAGATTTTTCATAATTTCATCGTTGCGCTGCCGTGTCGCTGCTCAAGCAGAAATTTCCAATTAAATGCAATAGCATTAAATAATGTGAGCCACAGCCATAGCCAGCCAGTCGCCATCCTCCCTGCACAGAGGCTATTTTATTTTTAATCAATTCGATATTCGCACACACATGTCGGGTAAAAGTATTTAAAAAAAAAAAAACGAGAACAGAAAATAAGGCAGAAAGCTGCGAAAACAAAACGGGGAAAATTGTATCCCAAACAAGTCAATAAAGATGCATAAATAATTTTAAAAGGGCAGCACAGTGGTGTACGAAGTGGTTGACAACATAAATCGGAAATAATATAATTTACAGCACAAAAACTAGCAAATTTGATAATTAAAACTACCACCTTGCATTAAATTAATACTGCATTCATTACCAATTAAAGAAATGTTTTTATTTAAATATTCCACATAAATGGATAGTAATTTCATCCAATAATGAAAAGCTTATGGTATTTTCACCACTGTTCTCTTGGGGCAAAAGTTATTTATACTATACTGACACCACTCTCAGCAACTCGTTGCCATCATAATTGTCAAAAATTTGCAAATTTACTTGTAAAAGCCATTTAAAATATTAATACCTTAAAATGCCATCAAAAACGAGGGGGAGAAACGGGCAGACAGTATGAGCAATCTGACAAGAAATCGAGTAATGCCAATAGCTGCGGAAGGAGAGGCGTGCAATTGATGCAATTTCAGCTTTAACAGAAATAATTATTCATATGCGGATTCAATTGCGTTTGAGTGTCATCGGAAAAACAGAGACTGACACAGGAAAATCGAAAGAGAGGGGGTAAAAGTTCATTTCACAGACATATCAATATCACGAGGTAAATGCGAAAATGGAAAGTAAAACAGGGTAAATTTATAAATATTTTATTATGTGTCAAAGATCAAAAATATGACATTGCCTTAAAGTGGCTAATAAATTGTGCAAGAGGATTATAACTAAAATGGGAAATTTACCAAATTTAAAACAAGAAAATTAAAATTTTTAAAAATAACACATTGGTATAAGTAAGTAAAAAAGGCTTAAAGAGAAATGCCCTTTAAGTAAAAAATATTTCAGCACCCCATTTCGTTTCGTGTCCCTTGGACGAGGGATTAAAGTTTTGGGCTCGAAATTTAAAACCAAATCGGAAAGATAAGCCAAAAATACAGGGCCGAAAAAATCCTGAAAAACTCGAAACCAAAGGCAAGTGCAAAATTAAGAAAAGGACCAGCAGAAAAAGCAGGGGGACTCAAGGATGACAAGGCGACGAGGATAAAGTTGCAACAGACCAGAATAAGGAGCAAAAAAAAAGGGCGGGGAGGAAGACAGATTTCGCCACTGCGGTTTAGCAGGTAAAAACGAAGGGCGAAAGGGAAAAAGCTGGGTAAAAATATATAGAGGCTGCTGTACAAATATTTTTAATAACAGCAGCCGACCCCAAGCTGCATAAATAACATCGAAATATGAAGCCGTCGAATCCTTCGTCCTTGGCCAGCGTCTTTGGGCCATTAAGGTATTACATTGCCCATTGCAGTGCAGGTCAGAACTTAAGGCCTCAATAACGCAAAAAGTGAGGAGCAAAAATATGAACAGAGATTTAAGACGATTGGTCGAATGAGAGATGCCCTGGAACTATTTGTATTAAGAAATTAAATATTAATCCACTTGATAGATTTTCAAGTGTGACCGCATTCATATTTGGGCAGCCAGTGTGGCATTGCCCTTAAGTTGAAGGTATTTTTCTGCCCTTCTGTAATTACTTATTAACATAATTTAAGGTCCTTGCACAACATTTCCTTCAGTCTTTATACACACTTTTATTCACTTTTAAAAAATCAATACAAAATGAAAATTTCTGAAATCTGAAGGACCCTTTGGCGAAGTTCCTTGGACCATTCAAAACGGACCCCTTGAAAAAAAACTCAGTATAAATGTCAAGATTCTCGAACCGGTTTGACAGGGGCCCCAAACTTCCATCTCCCATATACCTATCCCATCAGAACTGACAGGCTCCGAAGGCAACGAACACGTGTCCCTCTCTTAAAGCAAAAAACAGGGACCTCATCTTGCCTGCTTTTTCCAGCGAATGAAGCCCAGCAAAAAGGGAATCTTTTTCGGCACAGGCTTCGAATGAATTCGTTTGCCTTTTGAAAAGGAAACAAAGTGCTGTAAATAATATTAACCATTATCATATATTAAAGTTCTCTAAAATACTGCAAGGTATTTCTCAAAATTCGTTAATTTAAGTTATTTCGCTGTGTGAATTTTTCATATTTTTATTTCCGCCCCGATTTTTAAATTTCATTTGCCAGTTTCTTGTTCGCGACACCGAATTGCTGCCGCCCATCTAGTTGCGATTCCTTGTTTGCTGTCCTATTTTTTGTACATTTTGTAGCTGCTTTATAATTTACATTGGCCAGCAGAACTTTGCCGCCAGTCAATTTCTGGGGCTAAGAACATGCTGGCCATGTTTTTCCGAATTTTCCCGTTCGGTTTTTGTTTAAATACCATGAGAACTCAACGCACCCGCACTACCAGTTTTTCCCGGCAGTTCTAGGAAAGTTGTTTGGCATTTTCCAATGGGAGTGGCTTTCTTAATGTTTTTCTTTTGTTAATTTGATGTCTAGGCTGTGCAAATAAATATTTATTTAATTTAAATTGCCGTTTCCCTAATATACAAATATTTATTCACCATTTGTTTGATCTCCTAAGAATAATTAAAAGTGGTTAGATATTTTTTTTTATATTCCTGCATCTAGTCTGAAAATATTTTGACCCTGAAACTTTGGAATATGTTTTGCCGAACTTGGGCAACTTAACTTTTTCGGGTGGACTGTAATGAGTGGAAAAATACACAGAGAAAATGCAGCAGTTAGGCCAACGTCGGGCCCAGGAAAATGCAGTCCCTTAACCCCTTGCAGCCGCCTAACCCCTTGCTCGCCCCCGTCATCTTGCCACATCGTCATCTTTCCGAGCCAAATGCATTTTGGTAGTGAACTCGAGTGGCGTCCAAAAATGTAGTTAGAGTTATGTTCGTGAGTGTGGGCCATTGTTTACAATGTGGCACAGTTCCAGCTGGTACTGCCCCGGCCCCTTAACCCCCCGTGGCCCCTTAACCCGCCCACTCGCACGCACATAAGTTGTTGTAGTTGCAGCTAAACATAAGTTATGTGTGCAAAGTGCACACACTGAAGAGAGTGACGGCGGCCGAGTGGGGTTAAGGGGTCTTGCATGCGAGCGCGGTGGGGCCAGCGAGGGGTTAAGCCAACTGTTGCATGTCAGCAGCTGAAATAACGCGAATAATTGCCGCATATTTGTTATAAACCAGATACCCTGCAAAGCCATTCGAAAAAATAGAATATGTTAGGGTTACTTTGGATTTATGAAAAAATTATTTTAATCGATATATTAGAGCGCTATTTAATTTATTTATTTAAAAATTAGGGCTCAAAATACTATCATTTTCTTACTGAATTGATTGAATAGCATAGATAGATAATAAATTATTATTTTTTTTTATATATTTAATTTTAACTTACCTCAACCAGATTGGCTTTAAAAGAATGTATAAACATTTTCTTAGTGATAAACCACTTTCTTTTATTTATTTTATAATATTCTCCGGTTTTCATAGATCAAAGTATACTTCTCTGTGAGGCATTATATATTTCTTTTATTATTTCTTTGGTTTATATACCTGAAATAATTTTTAAAAATTTAATTTTTAATTTTACTGCCCTAGCACATCAGCAAGTCGCTCTGGCGCTCAGCCAAAATTTCGGCTATTTGTGCCATTTGTCTGGCGTGCTTTACAAAATGTTTTCTAGGGCTCTTCGAGGCCCAAGATATCTGCCAGTCTGACAATCTGCGGATTGCTCAGTAAAATCAAACAGCTGGCTGCACATTTTTTTCCATACCTAACTCCATTACGTATTTGCATCTAAGTCCAGGCTCCTCTGTCGACACAGTTTTTTGCTCCTATTTCTTGCATTTTCTGGCAATTTTCACATCACCAAGCTGCGCTTTTCCAGGGGGAGCATAAAAGAAGATAGTGTACAAAAAAGAAGCAATTTCCTTTTCGCCTGATTAGCGGCGCTTGCATAATAATAAAATAGAACCGACAGCGCGCTCTCAGTGCAAATTATAGGTGGCAAATTGCAGGTGGGGCTCGGCCCGAGATGCAAATTGAAATGGTAATTAATTATGGCCATCCGAGTGGCTGCCGTCCCAGACCCCGAAATCGTGGCAAAGAAAAATGGAAATGAGCCCGAGATTAACGTCTTGTCAGGCGGTCTGGGAAATGTTTGCCATTTTCGGGCCAACTTGGCCAGTCAGTCAGTCGACAATGTGAAAATTGCGTAAGGCCCCCACCCCCCAGGGGGTAGCGGAGATCGGAGGGCCAAAGAGCCATAGAATCGTCGCAGCCAACTTTGGGCGAACAACTTGATTTTGGCCAAATGCATTCAGAGCAGCCGTTGTCTCTGTTCTGTGGCCCAAAACAACTTGGCCATTTATCTGATACCGGGCTGGAATTAACTTTGCGGCAGCCATAACTTGTGGATGGCCCAAATAAATAAAATTACCGTCTGCCTTCTGGCCGCAGGATGGAGCCAAGAAAGTCTGCAAAACAATTAGTAATGGTCGAGCACAAATTAAATTGCAAGCTGCATTTGCCAGGCGAACGCTGTTTGATATGACTTCTCCGTTAAAAAATTTAATCGTGAGGAAAATAGAAATTAGAAATAGAAAATAAAACTTATAAAAAAAATCTCTTAAAAATGCCCGAAATATTAAATTGTTTTCCCTGAGGAACAAGAAGAGAGAGCAGTTTCCAATAGACTGGCAGCTGTTCTCATTAGAGCCCCACCCAGGCAAAAAATAAACAATCTCAACGATCCCCTTAGGAGGCTCTAAGCCCCCCTTCTCTCGCCACTCGGCCACGCCCCTGGCTCACACATATACACACACTGTAATCGCCACCAAATTGACAACAATAAAAGCGAGGAGCAGGGGAAAATCCATGCAGCACCTGTCAGGAAGATGGAAAATGAAGCCCGGCTGACGATGCTCACGCACGCTCCTTCATTTTATTTTTTCCTCTGTGACTTGAATCTCTGGCACTGCATCTTATACACACATGTGCACCGAGCGAAATTGCAGTGATTTGCATCTCTGATTGTATCTTAATAAACATAAAATTTTGGTAATGGAAAAGATTAAGGTAGCTCACATTTTTTCTATTAATATTCTTATTTTAAAATAATATCACTGATAGAATAACTTCTTTTTTTTCATTTTTAATTTATTCTTAAAAATTATAATATTCCTAAAATTTTTATAAGAAATGTAATTATTTTGTAATATTTTCTCTATATATTTTAATGCCACACAAGGCATTAGTATTTAACTTGCAGTTTAAAAATATAGCTAGAAATATTTAGGTATTGTTGATCAAAGAAATAAGTTTGAGTGCTAAAAAAAATATATTTTTTCAGTGTATAAATAGCATTTTTTTGCATATGCAGACCAGTTGTTCAGGTTGCCTGGACATGTTAATTTTAAATTGGGTAAGCAAAACCGGAGGACTGCAGAACTGCGAAACCGAAGGCGAAATTGAGTTGCCGCACGTCTTCTCCATCACCGTCACTTCTCCAGCTTCCTCTTCTCTTTCTCCATCTCCATCTCCATCTTCTTCTTGCTCATCTACTGGTGGCAATTACTGACGAGCAAATCTTGGCACACGGTAGCTGGAAAAAAGAGCTACGACCAAAACAGAGAAGCCGAAGCCGAATCCAAATAACAACAAATTTGCGCAAGTGAAACTTGAGAACTTGCGATGACATCGTGACAAGCCACCACCGCGACGGTATCGATTACCAAAAGCGATGAAGAAATTAGCATAATTAGCAAAGTAATACGATCAATTTCGATAATTGTTTTCCAAAGTCAAAAGTCAACTAATACTATCGATTGTCCAAAAGATTCAAAATACATGCAAAAATATCGATAACAAAATTCGATTGCATTTAAATAAAAGTTTTAAGCATTTTATCTAATCAAATATTGTTGAAAAAGCGTTTTCAGAGTCGTATCTTATTCAATATGTAGTTTCTTTTCTTTCACAATATAAATTCTGTGCTTACTATATAAAATTATATAGAACTATCGATTGGCATATATGACCACAAAAAAGTTGATTTCCTTTCCAAATACCAATCAAAAATTCTCTTAGTAATGGATTCCTTGCCATTGCCTTGGAGATTTCCCTTAATTAATGCTTAATCTCTCGCATTTTTAGGCTTCGCTCACAGGTCCTTCGTCCTGCGTCATTTGCATAGGACTAGAAATGGGCTGGCAACTTTAACCCCATCACGTGCCCATCGCCAGGCGATTCATTTCGGAATCCGCTGGCAGTTAACTTCTTTGGCAATTTCATTATAATGATGATGACGACGCCTTGGCCGACTTTCAAACTTCGGCTATCAGTCAGTGCGGAATAGAGTGAAGGCTTCACTTCACTTCACTCAGATGTTTATCCGTTTTTAGAATATCAATTATAAGGCATTTGCTTGTGGGGCACGTCCGCTACAGTTAACCCCACAGTGGCCCCAGCGAGCCGGCGGTGTGAAGCTGTTAAAGTGCTTTTTAATTTAAGGCCCATTTTAATTGTGAGAACTTTATTCTATTTGTTTTGCTTTTGTTTCGCCCGTGGATTTTCGGTTTCTTTCCCGACAAATCACATAAAATGCTCGCCGGCTGATTTTGGGCAAAGAGATTTCACAATTACCCGGGCCCAGTGTAAGTAATTACACTTTATGAGGTCTTTTCCCCAAAATTAGCCCACTGATTTTCCAGCTCGCCCAAATGGAGTTACCACACAAAGTCGCTTAATTAATATGTCGTTTTCCCAAGCAAGCGACTGGGGAATTATTTCAACATTATCTGGAGAAAGTGTTGGGTATCTCACTTTCAATTATAATATCATTTTGCAGAACTCTAAAGAATTCGCATTTCGAATTGTATGCAAATAAACAATATCCAATCAGTTTTTACTTGTCCTCTAAACTAGTGTAAGTGCCAGTTAAATATTTCTGATTTGATTTTCCATCGTTAAAAAGCGCTGGCTTTCATGATCTAATATAGCTCCCAGTGCCCCTTGCGGTATCGTAAAGTAGCCATGCTGATCTGACAATTAAATAGGTTTTCCTTGTGCGCAGAAATGATCTCGGTTCGGATCTTATGGGATCGCAAGGATCGTAAAAAGGGAGGTTAATGGGTGCAAGAACCTCCGCGGCAGCAGAACTTCTTCGGAAGCTTCCTCGACACCTCCTGGCTTTTCGGTGGTCTCCACCGCCAGCTGTTCGTCTTCCTTTTTGAGCGACCATTAATTGAGTTTTTATCGATCCGCGGATTATGATCGCTGCCATATATAGTCGCATATATGCCGGGGATCGATTCATTGGGGAATCGAAGGCGCCGCACCGCTGAAATGGAGCGAATAAATATTTAATTGATGCAGCAGTTAATTAATTGTAACAAGTTCTCTTTTTGTTTCGGCCTCGTTTTGCGCAGAAACAAAAACAGGGCTAAAAGCGCGCATAGTTAGAGGGGGAGAAAAATCATTGGGGTAATGCAGGCTGAAAATAAGAATAAAAATAGGAGCCAAATCGATGAGGAGCCCCGATCACGAAGTCGAGGTTTGGGGCTGGGTCTGCTTTACACAAAACGGCGTGTTGATGCGAACTGAATGGCCAAGCGCAAGAAAACAACGAGAAGCACAGCTTTCTTGGGTTAGGCCGAACTCTAGATACTCTTTCCTATTCAAATTTAATTAAAACATAATTTTATGAGGGCTTTTTAGCTACCAGTGGGAGCAAATTGATCAAAGAAGTGAGAGAAGCCTATAAACTTAACAGAAAATATATTATTTTATTAAGGACTCACCAATATAAATAATTTTTGACCATATAAATTTATTAGATTTTAAATTTTTATATTGGTTTAGGGACAGGCAAAATTTATTTTAATTTCTATTAAATATTATAACAACTTTTAAGTAGCTGAACAATAATAGTGGCATTTGTTCTGTTGTGAAATAATTAAGTAATTTTTCAAGATTTATTTTATTTCAATTATTTTTGTTTAATATTTTTATGTGATATATATTTTTTATTTATTTATTAAATAAATTGTGGCTGACGTATTCGACTTAACCCACTCAGGCCCGCTTGCTGGCAAGGCCATTAAAAACCTGGCCGAGCCGGAGAAATAACGAAAGACTTAAGGCACAAACGCGACTGCACGCGTGTGCCTGTGTGTGAGCTGTGCCGGGGCACCTGTGCCTCGGTGTGTGTGTTTGGGCCCGGTTTAGAGGAGTGCATTCCGATGCAGCAGGTGTTTAGCATAAGTAATTGATATTCTACACACAATCGGAGAGCCGGAGAGGCAAATTAAACGAAGCAACTGAAAGATGGGTGAAGTTCGAAGTTGGAAGATTGAAGGCGCAGAGATGGATGGCTGGCCTGGCCTGGCCTGGCTAGTTGGATGAACCGAGCTGGGATGGGGCAAAATCAGAGACTCAGAGACTCAGAGAATCGGAGAATCACACACCGAAAACGATTCACGAGATCGGCGAAATGGGGCCAATACTCCCCGGGTCGAGACGATCTGCTCGTGGTCTCATTATTTACGATTATTGGTAATGAATTTGCATAAGGCGAGCGCGCTGAAACTTCACACAAATCAGAAGCTTATTGGCCGCTGTTTAGCCGCGGCCCATTATTATATTGATTATTATTCAGCCGATTGCTTTGGCGCCTCGAAAATCCACATTCGCCCGACGTCTGGCGTCTCTTGTTGTAATTTATGTAAATTTTTCACTTTGCCTTTACATAAACCATGGCAGCGGCCTAAGAAATATCGAAACGCCCAAACAAATGCCAGTCAGGTCGGCGAGATAGATCGCTTTGGCTTCGTATTTGTTCGATGGGCGTCCGAGAAGGGCGCAGCATTTTTTTTGTTAGATTTTATTCTATAAAAATGTTTATAAAAAATGCATTAACTCACTCTGGGAAGCCGTGAATTTAAAAAAATACATTTTCAAAAGTGTCAATGGCAACCTTTAAGTTCTTAGTAATAAATAAAAATAAACTAAGTACTTAAGTTAACTCAACTTGTCAGTACTTAAACTGAATTTGATGTTTTTACTTTAATTACTTTGTATTTTTAGTTTTGTATTTTGTGCCACAAAAAAACCCCTTGCTTCTCTCAACTACGCCACTTTAGTTTTAAGGCCCATTCATTGGCGTCGACCATTAACATTTCGCTGGTGCGCCAAATGAAAAATTGTGTCCAGCCAGCGCGATCATTTCAAAGAAATATCTATATGAAAACAAGACGCTGGAAAAACCTACGCCCACACGGCACGAAGCACGAAATCGGCGCCAAAATCGACGGCAAAATCGAAATCGAAAACCTAACGAAACGAAGCGAATCGTATCGAATGCGAAAATAATGCGTCTTTAGCCTGGCCAAGATCTGGCATTGGCCAGTGGCCATTGGACATTGGACGCTGGACGCTGGACGCTGGACAATTAATGCAAAAGGTCACTCGGCAATCCATCTCGAGTTCTGCGCTCCAGTCGACTCCACTTGAGGCCAATCCAGCGCAAAGCAATCCCATAAAACTCGAGATACTTGCAAGAAGTCGAGACATGGCCTGCGGCCCACTCTAGAAGACCCGCTCCCCACGATAATGAATCGAGGTAAAAACATATGGTATGTGAAAAAAAGAGCAATATGCATGTGGCGCTGTCAGCTTTTTGTTTGACATGGTCGAGAGTGAGGCAAATGCTTAATTATAACATTGCAAATTGTTTTAATTGCAGCGAAAACAAACCGAATAAAATGATATAAGAGGCCTTGCCTTGGCAGCTCGACATTCACTGGACTTTCTACGGCAATGTGGGTCATTTGCGCAGAGCTTAGCCAACTCTTGAATGAAAAAGAAATATTCACGCAAAAGCATAGAAAAATTCTTAAAAATATATATATTTGCCAAATTGACGGCAAGATGGTTTCATTCACAGGAAAATTCGATGGCAAAACGCTGCCAAAAATTAATCATCAGAAGGGCTCTCTTTTTCCGGCATCTTAATCATATCCACTTGGCGCAGATAGATTAGGCGACCCTTTGGGCCAGAATGTGTGACCTTTTGGCCGCTCCGATTGTATCAGAAATCGAAAGGGAATCCACAGGCGGAATCCCTTCCTTCTCCCGGGTAACCGGACAATTTAAAATGATTCGCATTTGTCGTTAAGTGGCCGCCACTCGAAGGCGGAAAAAGGAAACTAAGCCAGCCGGGGAAAAGCTTCCCGACCGGCTTTTCCCATTTTCCCCCCATTGTTGCTCTGGACTCCCCAGGCGATTGCGATGAGTCGGCACAAAAAGTAATGCACCCGTGCGATTTTTAGGCATTTTCATTAGGAATCCATCTTGGGACCGAAATGAGGACCATCACTTCTCCTTTGGCCGGCGGGATAAAGGACCCATTCAGAGTCCTGTCTGTGTGCTGCTCTCTAGCCAGTGATAAATGTAGTCAGTGTTAGGTACGTACAATGCACTGGAATAAATGAGGAGCTGATTCTGGATTTTAAAGCCCTGATATCAGGGACCTTGTCTAACATTGGAGTCTAAATAAATAATAAATTCCAGCATGTTCACGCTATATTTATACTTGTTACCTCCCTCGTTGTATTATATATTATTAAGCCGCTCCTACGCTTATTTTAGTACTTAGCGAAATTGGCTTAACTTCTGTAGAAAAGTACAGAGGTATAAATATAGCGCTCCATCAATCAATGCTGGAAATAAACCCTGCGCCGCCGCTACCTACCCCAGTTACCCCTGAAAGTGTTCACCCCCAATTACGCTCTACCCGCACCCAAAACCGTAAACCCGAGACCCATATTATCCCATCTTATTTATAGATATCAGCGACCGACGTGCGTCCGAAACTGACCTTTGACATGGGGTCTGCCGTTGCCACCCCCGGCACCAAATTCGCCATACATCCACTGATTTGGTCACAGTTTCGGATTCCCCGGAATCAGTTCCATTCATTTTCAGGCTCGTCAATTAGGATATTGGGATTGGGATTGGGATACTGGGGCATTAGAGCAGGACCTGACCCTTCGGGGCAATTATCCCGCCGCTCGGCTCCTGCTGAGTGACATATTCGGGCCCTATCCATAGTGGCTCGCGGTCTAAATTGATATGCTAAGTAGTTTCTGTTTCCCACTATCGCTCGACCACTCCCCGGTCGTTGGACATAGATTAGCTACCTGAGTTGGCGTGCCATTGTCATCCATTCCCGTTTCGTTTTCCCTTGCCCGATTTTCTCGTTTTTCCCATTTTCCCCCTCCCCCGAATTATCACAGCTTTTTATCGAGCGTCAGGGCGGTCGGCTAATTTACAAATAACGAAACCAGAGACCGGGCCAAATAATAAAAAAGGAAACAAAAACAAAGCACCGACAGACACTTTGCATTTCCGCTGGAAGATCGGAAAATCAGAAAATCGGAAAATCCTTAAGGTGCATTTTTTTCGAGGGAATGGGTAGGAAAAGTGATGGGGCACCTATAAGAAACCACAAGGGCAACAACAATAACAGCAACGACCAAATAAAACTCGTGGGTAATAAATAAAAATTGTTTTTAAACAACTTAATCGAATTTGTGTTTTGTGATTGACTATCTTTCATTTCCTTATGGCAAGGCGTAGAGGGGTGTTTAAGAAGTTTGGGAAAATGGGGAGTGCCAGAGGGGATTTTAAGTGATTTTAATAAAGTGTAGAAAATGATATTTGTAAATTTTATTATAGTTGATATACAAAAAATACAATAAAATGAGTTATTAATACAAATTTACAATTTAAATACTTTTTAAAAGTGGGATCAAAAAAGTAATTACCATTTTTAGGTGATTAAAAAGAAAATTTATTTCTTTTAAATTTATGTTGATATAGAAAAATACATTAAAAAATTATTAGAATAATTTACGATTTAAAAATGTATAGTTCTTCGTCCATATATTTTTTTTATATCTTCCTATAATTAAATTTATCTTGTTCCATGATTTCAAAATTTTTTTTTAATTTTGGAAAACTGAATTTTCTCCAACTTCTGAGTCCACCCTCGCCGACACTCCGCATATCGCCATCTCGCTTCGTTTTTATGTGCTCGCCTTTTGGCCTTTGACTTTGACATAAAAGAGGCGCCGCTGCAGCCTCTAAAAAAAAGAGCACAGGGGGCGGGGAGGGTGGATTTTTCCGGAGCGGTACCAAATGCGTTTCTGTTGTTTTGTTACAGCAATTTTTATGGGCAAAATGGCCATAAAACTCCGACGCCCTCCACGCATTTCCCCCCATTTGTCGCCTACGCATCGTCCTTGTGTGATCTATTTTGTGGGTGGATATTTTCCCACTAATGGAGTGTTGCTGTTTTCCTTTTCAGGCCGCGCCACGCGTTTTACATTAAAAATAGAAACCATGCAATATTGGCTTGCGAATTCGCCCCGCTTTAATTCTAGCCAATTTGCATTCTTTAATGGGGAGGAAAATAGGGGAAGATAAAAGTAGATAGCAATCAAAAATATCTAATACAAACAATTTTTTTCGTTGCTTAAAAAATTAAAATGTAATATTTACAGTGTGATAAAAAAATATAATAAATACCATAAGCATTATTTTCAATATTAACTATGGTATAAAAAATGCAGAAGAATATTTAAAAAATAAATCAAAATATTTTTAGAGCAATGAATATAGACTCTGCCATCTGCTGACCAGTGTGTACTTCTTTTATTTTTTTTTTTTTTTTGGGTAATGCCCGTCTTGTTTCCCATGTTGGGAGCGGTGGAAATTACTCGGGCGCCACAAAAATGCCAAATCAAGTGAAAGTTTTGCCACGGACAAAAACATGACAGCGGCAACAGCAACAACTACAGGAACAACCACAAACAATATTAACAAGCGAACAATTTTACACGTGTCAGTCGGTTGTCCATGGTTTTTGTTATTGCCGCCATATAAACCAAATTAGAAATATGCTTATGAACGCGGGGCAAAAACAAAGAAGCAAAGGGCAAAAAAAATACAAAACACACATCAAGAAGAAAAACATGAGCTGAGGAAAAAAGACTGGCATTCCAAACAAATGTTTTCCTCTAATATATATTTTTTTACATTTTTTTGGTGTTTACAACAACCGAGGGAAATATTTTTATGGACTGCGTTTGCTAATTTACTTTCCGGAATGTCTGACGAGGCCATTAAGCGTCTTTTGAGCTGATTAAAGGGCAGTCTTGGAGTGATTTTGGGAATTATTTGCAGCAGAAGGCAGGTTTTTATGGCACTCAGGGAAAAATGATTAATTGAATTTATGAAAATTTAAGCAAAGGGGATTACAAATCCTTTTAAAATATTTCAACTAGGCGATTAAGTCCTACTCCTCACTTTTCATACATAAGGAATCACATTTACTTCCTCCCTTTGTTTACATTTCAATTCTGAAATTCAATAGTCCCACAAAAAACTTTTAAACTCATATAAATTTAACCTTAAGGCCCTTTTTTATTTTTATTACTATTTTATTTAGCCCTTTTCTTATGGCGACACACCAAAATCAATCAAGATGCGTTGCCGATAGCCAACAAGTCGTTAAAAAACAGCAATTAAAACCAAAACTGAACTCCGCAGAACAAGCGGCAAGTGCACTTGAGTGTGTTCGTTTTTTATGAATGGATTTCAGGCGCAGATTTACTCGAAAAAAATAACTAAAAAACTACACAGCCAAAGAAGAGCGGGCAACAACAAAGAAGTGTGGGCAGTTGGCTGCCGTTTTTCGCGCAAGCGAGTATAAAAAGCGAACAAAAATCGGGAAAAAATCACAGGTAAAAAGAAGGCTGCGCACGCGCACAGCAGGCGCATGGCATGCGATCGGTGAGTGGGAGCGAGAGGGCGTGCGATCAGCTACCGTCTCACTCCCTCGCTTTTCACTCCTTGGCCAAAAGAGTGAACTTTGAACTTTACAGACCACTATTATGCGAGGTTTTTCCCCCTCTCGCGCGCACCGCTTGTAAACGATACAAATCACATAAGGTAATCAGTGATGACAAGTTAAAACGTATTAAAAAAAATATATATACTAGAAATTATATAAATACTAAAAATACCAAAAGTACTGTGTATACAGTATTTTTTTGGTATACGAATATTCTAGTACTTAGACTATTAATATATTTAAATAGAATGTTACAGAAAGAACTAAAAAATATTTATTAAAATTATAATATTATTATTATTTTCATAAGCGGAAAGGCAAGCACAGAAAAAAGCTTTTTAAGAGGCTTATAAGAATCCCAAACCCCTTGGATCTTGAAGATGCAAAGCCAGTTATGACGTGAAACCAGCTACTTTGACATTCTTGGCGGCAACCACAAGTCTGCAAATTGAAGCATTGCAACAACTTCGCTTGGTCCCCCTTGTGTTTTGTACCTTGTGTTTTGTGTTTGGTGTTTTGTGCCTTGTATTTGTATGGCTTGCAGCAAATATGCGCCCCTATCGGCCAGTTTGTTGCCGCTTCTCCTTTAAAAAGTTTAGTTATCGCATAAACCAGTTGCCCCCTCTCACTCGCTCCTCCACCCAGTCTTCCGCTCGCCTGTCCTTGTCTGTCCTTCGAGGCCCGGCTCTCATATGCGGACGATTCCAACGTATGAAAAGTGATTTCTTTGCATAAAACTGCGCCCGTCTCAGGTGCACTCAGCGAAATGATCAGGATAATGTTATAACTATATTATATTTAAAATACTATAAATATACTACACTTTATACTAGAAAAATATGGAATGGAACATAAGTTTCTTGATTTATAAAATAAATATTATCAACTAAAATTTTAGATATTTATCTCCTAAAAAAATATATCAAACAACTTAGTAATTAATTCATCATTTAAAAGGTAAAGGTTATTGGTATAATTATAAAAAAAAAGATGTTCCTAAAAATGTATAATATATTATTATATATACACGTACTATATATAAAAATCAAATACTCAAATTAGGAAAAATTCATACCCTGATATATATTACCATAACTGACTTCACTTAGTATTAATTCAAAAGCCAAATGGAATCTTTTGAATCGAATTTTTTCTAAAAATATGTCCTTCAGAGTCGCCCATTTCTCTCAGTGCCTGGAAGCGATCCCGATTGTGGGGACCTGAACTCGAACCCGAGTCGCTCGCCTGATGATGATTGGGTATAATGGGTTTTATGGAGCAGCTGCTGCTGCTGTTGCTTCTGATGTTGCGGATGATGCTGCATCAGCAACCCGCCCCCCCCTGCGCCCTGCCCCACGCCCCAAGCCCCCTCAAATGAGCCGCCCCTGCCCAAGTGGCGAGTCCCCACCAGAAAGGCGACTTGTTGGGCTGCTCAAGTTTTGTGGCTCACACCTGTGGCCAAGACCAGGCGAGCCGGGCTGACATTTTGAAATATTGCCATTGATTTGGAGGGGACGAAAGTACCCCGAGCGAAGTGATACAGATTCTAGGCCCGGCTGGCCCGATATGCCGCAGCATTCTTCCCATGGCAAATCCATATTGCCCTCATCCGTTTGCCCGCACAATTAGCAGGAACAACAGAAATTACGGAAGACCAAAACATTTTCAATTTTTGGGTCACCGGCAATTGGAATCGCCTCGCATAGATAATTTCCAGCAGTCAAATCACATGTGTGCACTGCGAGATAAGCTTGGGGGATTGAAAAGAATTATGAAAAAATATTAATATAAGCTTGAAAGATTTTTATAAATATTTATTTTATTATAACATGTATAGTATAGTATGAGACACATTTTAGGTTCTTATTATTTTATTTATACTATAACTTTGTAGAACATTTAACTCTTATAATTTCAGTTAAAATATTTTATAAAGCCCCATTTAACGGAATTATTATTAACGGGAAGATATTTTTTGCAGTGCCCTCGATTTGAATATATTTATAAGCGATTTAGCATAGCCAAATTCATTAACATTTTCGGCACGCACAGCCTGTAAATCTCTTAGCATAGGCATAAAAAACTTTGATTTCTGCTGGGACTCAAAGAACATTCGATTCTCCCTCTCACTCTTCTGGTGTCTACTTCTGTCCCACTCTATTCATGTGATCGCCGGTTCGATGAACAAGAAGTGTTAAGGTTTTCCTCATTGATTAACACTTTTCCACGTTTTTTCTGGAAATTCTCGCCTTGTTTTATGCGGAATAAAGAGGTCACAAAAAGGGGAAGAGACTGAAAAAAATAGGAAATTAAAATATTAAATAGTATTTCAAGGGGTGGCACACATTAATTATATAAAAAATAAAATATTTGAATATATGGCTTAAGCTTATACTTTGTTTCCCCTTTTTAAGACTTTGGAAAAATGTTAAAGATCAATCGTTGGGCAGCTGCTTAGCTGGAACTTCAATCGCTTGTCCCTTGATTGTCTCCGCCTGATTTAACCCCCTGCCGCCGGTTTCCGCCGGGCTTCCTTGGCATATGGCCCCCGTATCATTATGCTGTCCCTGTATTATTTTTGTGTTTTATGTTGATTCGTCTCCTTTCTTTGCCAGCCTCCAGCTGAATTGTCCAAATGTTTAGTTAGCAATTGTTATTGTACTCCCCGTGTGTGTGTGTGGTGTGAGTGTATCGATGTGTGTGTTAGCCCCCGGCAGTCTGCAATTCCCTCCGATGCCCCCGAACATATATTCTGGTATTCTGGACCCCAGAGCCACTGCCGTTTCCCCCACGAGCCGAGTGGAGGGGCGTAGAGGAGTCTCAAGTGCAAGTGTACTCAAAGTCTACCTGATGTTTGCTCTCCCCTACTTTCCCGCCCCCTCACCCCTTTCCAATCCCTGGAGGCTAAATCACACAAAGCTTATGCTGCACTGCAAAAAAATCAGGTGCCATACGCTAGTAAATGTTGACATATTGGGATGTATAACCCATATAAAGAATATATGGTCTAGGGATTTTAGAATTTTATTTTAAAAGCAGGCTTCTGGTATTTAATTTATTTATGAATTTAATTGTATAACTCTTTTTTTCTATTCAAAAATAAATTATTTTTTAACACCTTTTTATATGGATTATTCAGGGAACATTATCATCATTATATAAAATGACATCATAATTATCTTCAGGAATATATTTTGATAATCTTAATCTTAATCTTAATCTTACAATTTGTTTTCCTCATAAGTGAAGAAAATAAATCATCACAATCTTAAGAACCTATTTTAGTAATTTTAAATAAATAAATCTACCATCCATCCTGTGTTGAGAGTACATTTTAACAATTTTACTGCACTGCAGCGTATATATTAAATCGCATTTTTTACCGTGCTCGCCTTTTAAAGATATAAAGGGTCTATGGTCTACGGTGCTCCATCAATGCTCTTCCTCCTGCCCGCTTTCCCCGGCTTTCCACCTGCAGCTTTCCTCTCTTTTTTATCCACTGTGCTGGGTTGCATTTTAAAATTAATATTTGGATTTTAATTAGCAAGAAATTTACTTTGGGCCCTGGTAGTTTTGGGTTCTCGCTTTTGTGTTTACCTTTGCTAGGAGCCCGGCCACGCCCCCCGCACCTCTGCGCCCACCTGGACGGGTGTGCGAGTGTGTGTGTGTGTATGCACACTAATTAAATATACACACAGGGGCTCACATCGATAAGTGGAAAGGGGGTGAGTGGAAATTGGGTTAACCCAATCATCAAATATGCAACATTTGCTCAGTTCAAAATTTAATTTTCGCTCAACGGCGCCCAAGAAAACTGTGTGGAATTTTTTGGGTGGGCGGGGGCGGGGGCGGTAACAGGGGGTGTGATTACAATTTTCATTTTCAATTTTCCATTTTCCAAAAGCAAAATGCGATTATTGTGTGATTGCTTAATGCCCGGCATTTGTTACAAATTAATTGTGCAGTTCTCTGTCTCCAAAAGTCTGTCCCGTATGGCTGGCTATTTGGACCCCCTTAACCCTCGTGGTCCGCTTTGTTTACCATTTGGTTGCACGCTGGCGACATCGAACCCCAGCCAACAAGTTGCAAGCACGCGAGCTGTTAGCGGGTTAACAGCGCTCTGTTGTGGGTTAAGGTTTGCAGGGAAAAATGTGTTAAGGAGAGACAAATATTTTAGCTAATTTCTAAAGCCTGTTTAAATTTGTATTGAATAGAAATATATTTTTAAATTATTTCATAAACATAAAATAAATAAGTTTATTTAAGATATGAAAATTTAAGCTTAGCCAGAGCTCAATATATAATTTTGATAGTTTCTAAGCACTTCATAAATAAAGCATAAAGAAAAGTACCTCCAAAATATTTTGTAATATCTGGAATTTAGATAAAAATATTTAGAAGTAGGTACTTTAAGAAACCAAAAAAGTTGATGATTTTTTTTTTAATTTTAAAAATGTTTAACTGATAAAATATGTTTTTTTACCAAAGAGTTTCGAATAAAAGGGCATTTGCAAAATAATGTTTTCTTTTTTATATGAAAAGAAACCAACTTGGTATAAATAAATATGAATAAATTAAGGAACTCAGAAGACAATAAAGTGTAAGTGCTCCCAACCACCTCAAAGCTTTAATGTCTTCAAAATAAAATTTTTTTTGAAAAGCATTCAACACAATCTTTAGGCAGGCCGGCTCATGCTAATTGCTTGGATAATCCCCCCGGAATCCGACTCATAGCAACCCCCTGGGCCGGGGAACTACCCCTAAACAAGCCAAATCCCATTTGAACTTTTGCTGGAGTCGCTTTTTGGCGTTTATTAGATTTCGCGATTCTCTGGTGACTAACAAAGGAATTTTAAATTCCAATAAATCTGCCAGCTTCAATAAGTGTTCGTTTTGGGGGTTGCGGTGCCAGTGTTTTTTTTTTTTGGAGGGGGGCTGCTTGGGTTGGTAATGTTTGGTCCGGCGAGTGAATGAATAGGGCTTAACTGTTGATTTCCAGACGGCGAATGTAAGGCCCCCACTTCTGCCGGGAAGCTGGGACCCGTCCATCCATCCATCGTCTGTCCAATTTTTATGGGGCATCAAAAACACCCCCAGAAACCCACGAATAAATTTGATTGTCGCCTCGTGGTGGAAATTTGACAACAAAACATTTTCGTAGGCAAATTTATGTTGCTTTCGCCATACTTTTTTGTATAATTTTTACTTTTATTGGTTTCGGTTTTATAATATTTGCTTTTGGCGGACTCTGTGGATCGATAAGGAAAGGGCTTAGCCGGTCGGTTCCACCCTCGGTTTTAAGAGCACCGTAAAATAGAATTTATTATTTCCATTCGTGGAAATGGCTTGAAGAATCCTTTACATTTTCCTATGTTTCCCAAAACGTTTTGCGAATTTTTTTTTCCCTTTTCCAGCGGTCTGGGTTGCTATATTGTCCTTGCTTTCGGGCGACAGATTTTTAATTAAACGAGGCAAGACATGTCATATAAAGAATTTTACATTTAAAAGAAAAATATATTAAGGCTGTTTTATAATAAGAATTATTTTTGCAGAATATTTAACTGCTTCCCAATTTCTTTTATCACTTTACTGGTTAGTTTAAAAGACTTTCATCACCTGACTAAGAAAAACCCTGTATGAAGACAACCGAAAAAAAGACGTATTTCAATATAATTACAAGACTCTCGGCCTCATTAGGTTCCTGGCTTAGTGAAAAGTGGAAAGGGAAAATACTTTGAAGCACTTTTTCAGCAATTTGCATGTTTTTTTGCCAGCATTTCTGACTCAGCCACAGCCAAGAGCCATCATCAATTTCCTCTTATTTTCCGGCACAAGAGCGGAGAAAAGCGAAAAAGATATATAACGATTTAATTAAAAAGTTACATAAAATATGTTTTTGCCAAGGAACAAAATCAAAATCATTTTGGCACAACCAAAAACGGAGGAAACGGTAAGGAAAAGAGAAAAAACAGGCTAAGCCTTAGGTAGAACGCCACCTGCTGACAGTAAAGCATCTATTTAATGAACAAAAAATATTTAACGTCTTTAAGAATATATATTGCAACAATAAAATAATTAAGTAAAATTTATTTGCATAATATACAAATTAAATAAAATAGATTTTTCATGGGAAACAGTATCAAAATTTACCAATTATAGGCGAGGCAAATAACCAAAAAATATATTTTATATGTTTACATTTTATTTAATGATTATTTATATGGCCAATGTGTTTGACTTTGTAGTGGGCAATTGTTGAGTTCATGCATAATTTTTTAAATAATTATATTTTACGTATTTTTTGTATTTTTAAGCTACTGTAACGACAGCCTGCTTTTCGCTATCCTCGCTCATTAAGTCATCGTTCGAGTCGAGTTATTCAATGGCCAACCTTTTGAGTGCTGAAAAAGGGAGGACAGTTTCGGGCGCTCATGGGTTAAGGGGGCATTTTTATTTTCATAATTTAATGTGCTGTGTGTGCGCGCCTTTTGTTTTTGGCGATGCCCAAAACACTCGACGGGGAGAAAAAAAACAAAAAACACATCCAGCGACAGTGCAATGCGCGGAAAATCTGTGCGGCAAAAAAAAACAACAACAGCAGCGTGGAAAATGAAAAACGAAAAACCAAAACGGCAAGCTCACAATGTATTTTTCTCGTTTTTTTTTTTTTGGAGGCTGCGAAATCAAAGAATGTGAGTGCCACCCGCGCATTTTTCCCCCAGCCCAACGCGACTTTCACTTGTGCCTCAAGCAAAGAAAAGAAAAGCGGGAAAATGGGAAATTGGGGCGGGGGTGTGGGCAAAAACAAAACAAAAATTAAGCAACGGCTGCGAAATGAACGCCGAAAACCGTTTACCGCGAGTTGTTTACGGGTTTTCCATATATATTTTCTTTTTTTTTCCTGTTTAGATGCAGAACCCCAAGCGCCATCCCTTTTTTTTCATGAACATCTGCTGGGGATTTTCCGGAGGGGAGTGTCAAAGAACTCGACTTCGTCTAACCCAGTTAACCAGGTAAATAACATGTGAGTTCAAAGATTTCCATTAAATTATGTTTCGGGGGCTCTGAAATGTCGGAATTCAGAAAAATTGCCGGCTTGATGAGGCGTGCGAGGGGTCGCAGGTCACGGGAGATTGCCTAAATAAATGGAAATTAGATTTGCCGGCAATTAATAAGTGCTTACGAGATTAAAGGAGCCCCTCATGCGCAGAAAGAAATCAGGAGGTGGGCAGAAAATGTGAAACAAAATCTAGGAGGTGAATTAAATTTCTACAAAATATATATATAGGGAATTTTTAAAACCTACTTTAAATATTAAATTTCATGTAACCCTTTTGTACAGAGGGAACATATATTTTCCCACCACTAATTAAACCAAATAAAGCATTTTATCTGTGGCCCTGCTGCTTAAATAGTGAGTGCTATCTTCACATAAACAACCCTACATTCTGATTACGAAAAAAAAAAAACGCAGGCCCCAGCCCGCATGCCAGAAAATTATTAATGTTTGTTTAATATGTCGCACGACACTGGCCATTAAAGGGGGAAATAAAAAATTTAAATAAATTTGAGTGCAGACTGCAATTAAAATATCGAATAAAAATTCAATTGATTTATATGGCGCGCATTTTAAATGAAACCGAAGCTAAGTCTTGCGATGACGACGTTAATAACCACACCGTTACTGCCTTCTCAAATTTTTCAACAATTTTTCCGCATTTTATGGACGTTTTTCTGCCTTTGTGGCATCACATTTTTCTCGCATTCTATTGGGCGTAATGACTTTTAAATGAGACGCGTGCCCACAAATGACAAGAGGATCGGGCATCATTCATTCGGCCAAATTGTTATTATTAATAATAGTCGCATTATGACTAGAAATAATTAAAACCCATCAAACGACCCGCGGATGCGGGTGGCGAGGGTCGCCTTTGCGGTTTATTGAAAATGATTGAAAGGCCACCGCCAACACGGGCACAAAGGGAGCACATGCACGCACTTTTCAATTAGGCCAATTAATATGCAAAATAATTCAACATCAAATGGCCAAAAATTATTAAAACACACAAAGCCAAACATAGACATACAGAAAAAAAAAAATATGAATACTAAACTCCAAAAAATGTATTTGCAATTCCCACAATTGCTGGCCTGCCGCTAGATTGAAATAACTAAATTCCTCTAGCCAATTAGAAGTATTATTAAATATTTTCACTTTTTAGGGGTTATAATTTCTATAAAAAAATATATATGAGCTTAAAAAATGTATAAGGCCACTGAAATTGATTTGCGTTTTTTGTAGCTTGGGTATCTTTATTTTGGAAGCGATATCTTAGGGTTAAGTGTGCTTGACCTGGTCATTTTTCTGGTCGGGATATTAGCTTGACCCGTGCATAGTTTTCCGCACTTGGTGATGAATGCCCGGCCCTGGAGGAGCAAAACAAACAAGGAAAAGCGAGTGAAACGCGCCCACATATCATGGCACTTTTCTCCAGCACATTTTCTTCGCCTTCCCCCCTGGCCCGCCGCTCTTGCCAATTTTCCTCTTTCTTTCGGTGTTGGCCGTAATGACCGGGACAACAATGAAAAGGAGAAGACAGCGACGGACAGCATGATAATGACGTTGATCAACGCACACACCCTGCGAACGAACGTCCATTTGTCTAGAATTCACCCGGTTCCAAGTCCCCAGGAAAGGGCCACCCGCCCCCCGAAAATGCCACCCTCCACCATGCACAGACAGAAAAAAGAGGGACGTCTTATTGCAGAGAAAACCCATATCCTAACATTTTGTAATATTTTCGTATATTCACGAAAATATTTTAATATTAACATTAATTATTAATATTGATAATAATATTTTGACCAAGTCAGGATACTTTTTTTTTCGCCCTCAGAGCTAAGTGTTTTGGCTGGCATCAGGTTAAAAATGATCGGAACGCGGAATGTCATACCTCGTTGAGCTCGTCGCTTAATTTCCAATCTAATGGCAATTAAATCCAGAAATTTTTAATTTTAAGACATTTTTTAAAAAAAAAACCCTTGAAAAAAATGAGAATAAGGGTCAAAAAATAAATGTTCCTCGAAGTCATGGGAATCATTAGCATACTAAGCAAGCTGCTCAAAGCAGTAGGGTTTTTAGCTGTGCGCCTTGATTTGGCTAAACTACGACTGAAAAACCGGAACAAAAATCTGTATTTTTCGACAAACTCTGAAAATTGCTTACATTAGAAATTTTTGTCCTAACAAAAAATTTTACCCCTTTTTTGGAAATGGCATTCTTAAATGTTTCACAAGGAGGAAAGCTTATTTCAGCAAGCCGAAAGTTCTTAATACAACTCAGTTCTTAATACAACTATAACATATACCTTACCAATACAAAATATTAAAATATATTATATATATATTAAATATATACTTATATATATACACATCCTAAGCTAAATATATTATATATAACTTATATACTATTTAAAATATAAAGAAAATTGTTGTGAATGCTGACAGATTAGTTGGTTTTTATTGGCTCGCAAGGGAAGATGATCTACAATATATACTTGTGAACATATATGCATTGCATAATCAATTAAGAGAGGATTAATCAATACTTTTAATTGTCCGATAAGTACGCAAAAAACAACATGATTAGAAGATAAAACATTTCTTCATTTTACTAAATTAAATTGTTATTATATCATCTTTATAAAACGATATAACAAAAAATTAGTAAACGAAAGAGAAGGTCAAGATCCTCCTGGTGAATTTCTATAAAATTTTTGAATGGTGGTGTGTTTGCATCAGTTTACAGAAATATATGCACATAAGGATATCGGAAAACATTGCCAACAGTTCATAAAAAGAAATTAGCCAATTTACATTTCACCGTTCCACTAGAGACACTAAACTTAAGGGGTAACTAAAAATATTTAATTCACTAGGGTACTTACCTGAATAAGTTTTCGATGCTCTGAAGTCTTGAACGATGATCTCCGTATATACATCCTCCATATCTATCCATACATATCCTGTGATCTGTCCAAAAGCACCAACACACTCACAAACACTCGCTGGAACTTCCGGTCAACTGGTTTTTCGAGTGACCATAGCATACATTTTTATCTAGAAGTAGAAGAAGAAATCAATTTGTTATTAGCATTAGCAATGACGTGGCCAACTGTAAACTTTATAAAATTGCATAACAATTACGTGCTCAAGGTTATTTATACAACATAAAACATTAAACATATCTTGTATGTTGTATGTTGTATGTTGTACGTTGAATGTTTTATGTTGAATGTTGAATGTTACATGTTGAATGTTACATGTTGAATGCTACATGTTGATTTATACATTGTGGCGACTTTAAATATTCAACTAACACCCAAATAAGGTCCATACCTGGTCAGGATCATGATGCACTGCATCCTGGAGTCCAGTGCCACCTCCATATTGTCCATTGGTCTGTCCAAGAGCACTAACACACACACAAACACTCGCCGGAACTTCCGGTCAACTGATCTTGGGGGTGACCATAGCCCACAGGTCATGCATTTTCGAGCTAGAACTAGTTGGGAATTATAAGCACCCACAGGAGAAATTAATTTGTAATTAATATTTTCGATGACGTGGCCATTGTAAAATTTAAATATTTCTGTATAACTGCTTAATTTAACTTTTTTTTTTGCAACATCACACAGTTAACATGTTTTAAGTTGTTAGTTGTATGTTTTATGTTGAATGTTGGATGTTACATGATGAATATAAACAGTTGAATTTTGCATGTAAATATTATTTATTTATTGCATAATTTAAGGATTTTTCAACATCGAACATTGTATGTTGAATGTTACATGTTGAATGTAAATTGTTGAATTTTGTCGCTTAAGCTTACCTTCAGTAGTGACTACAAATATTAAAATTAGCTCAAATAAGGTACAAAACTAAAAAACATTTTTCGGCCTTAATATTAAATTTTTCGGCTGCTAAATAACAAATAATAGTGCGAATGAGAAATGTCGTACCTCGATAAAATCGTTGTTTAATTTCCAATCGATGGGCATTCAAAACTAAAAATGTTATAAAAAAAAAATCACAAAAAATCAAATCAAAATCAAAATAATTTTTGATTTTAATGATGGGGATCGTTTGCATTTTTAGAAAGCTGCTCAAAACAGTCAGTCTCTCTGTACGACTTTATTTGGCTAAGATAAAATTGAAAAACCACTAAAAAAACTATTCTTTTTTACTGAAATCACATACAACTAAGGTCACACTTATTTTCATACATATTCATAAAGTCGTTTAAATAAATATTTAATATAAATGCTTAGATATACAGATTTCATATATTCTAGAAATCTGTTTAACGAATTTAGTTTTATATAGTAGAAAATAGTACATACACATATCTTTTTAAATCTATATAATATATTTAGTTTATTAATTAATTTACTTATTTCTTATTTCTCTCCAATTTTATTAGAACATTTTCCCCCAGTGTGCACGATATCCTGCTAAGTTTTCCCCGTTTTCAAAAATGTTTCTGTGCGTTGTCTGGCTGCCTGCGTGAAGGGAAAACCTTTTCCACGCACACCTCTCACCACGGGCGGCCACACCCACCGCCTCCGCCCCCGCCCCCACACACGCACATGTCTATATATATACGAGACACGCCCACATCCAAGTCAGTTGGCTTGGCGCGTCAGCAGCTACAAAATATTTACAATGAAAAATGTCAGCAGGTATTTATTTTTATGGCCCAACATTCGTCAGTCTTATTGTTAGTTGACTCGCAGGATGTTGGGTGGGGGCTTATTTCCCCCCCCGATGGGTGGATATTTTCGTGGAAAAGCGTGCTTACAAGGGCTAAGCCCACTCTTTATGGGTTATCCATCAGCGGAAAAGTGCTCGCTTTTAATACGAAAATACACATTTCTGGGTAGTTCGAGAATAGCGTTTATAAATAAAATAATACTCCAGTTATAGAAGTCATTCTAAATGAATTAGGGTAGATATTTTTTACACATAAAATGCCAAAAATAAATAGAAAATAATTTTCGAATGCTTTCTATATTTTTCCCCGACTATCAAAACTTTTTCCTTCAAAAGTTCAGAGGAAGGCGCCCGCCCAAGAACATTTGTGTTGGCCTAGACTCTGTTCGCCTTGACTTTGCCGCTCCTCTGTTTGCGCCCCGCTCCCATTTTCCCGCCCACAGCAACGGCCCCCCCGTCCACCGAAAACGGCGCCCCTGGTGCTTAGCCACTTTTATGAATATTTATTCTGTCTCGCATATTAAAAATACAAGCCCCAACATACACAAACAGCGGGCCAATGACTAATAGTTGTATATTTTATTAATATTTGTCTCGCTGTTGGCAGGGAAATGGTCGAAAGGGGGAGGGCAAACTGAAGGTATTAGAGCAGCTTTTGCATGCCTCGGACACTCGGAAAAGTCCTGGCAAAGGTGAGGAGGAGGAGGAGGGGGAAAACTGAACCGGAAAAGCGGGCAACACATTTTTGCGTGCGTGGCCAAGAAGAAATGAGACAACGCCGGAGAAAATGCTGCCACATGTTTTTTTTATGCCACTTCCGCTTTTTATTTTTATTTATTTTTTGTACTTCTCCCAGGCCGAATTTCCTCGGATTTTCCCCCCTTTCTGGGAACACAAAACTGTCGACGCTGCTGTCGTCTGACTTTGTTTTCTCATTAGACAGTTGCCCTCGTGTTGTTTTTCCACTCGGAGCATTGCATAATTGTCAGCCCTCCGCCAGAAGCCGTCCAATAAAAGTCCAGATCTAGATTCGGGTCCCAGATCCCCGGATTCCCGGATCCGGGGTCGTCCACCCAGCCAAACCGCATTTCCGCACTTCTCTTCAAGGCTGCCACGCGTTTTTCCTCGACGGAAAACTTGGGTCCTGCTTGTTATTATGATACAACCCAGACATGTGTGATTTATGTAGAAAGTTGCCAATGATTGCTGGGGGTATGCTGGACTTGACCGCTGCAGGAGATCGTATTGAAAATAATCATACTATAAATATAACTTTTAAATGGAACCAAAATATGTAAGTGATGTCATAAGTATAAACTTATGCTTTTTAGATTTATGCATATTTTTTAAATATATAATTTCTATATTTATGTCAAAAGTTTTCTATATTTATTATTATTATATATTCTATATTAAAATTGATAATTTTGAAAATATTTATCTATAATAACTAAAATTATAGTAAGTATCATAGAAATATTTTTATACACCTTATAAAGACGTACGAATATGATAAAAAATGTCATTAAATATATACCCAACTATGAAATTATACCCTATCATTTATAAACAGTTCCATTAAATACCCGAATAATATTATAGATATAAACCATCTAAACCATTTTAAAAATAATCTTTAGCTATTGACTTTCCTAAACTTAAATAAAAAATCAGGGTAATGGTAACATCCTCATTTTCTTAGTCTAAAAATCCCCAAAAGGGTGCCCAAAACGAGTGACCCCAATCAAACTAAGGGGTATTACGAGCTTCGAGCAATTCCAGAAACTGCTATTACCGCCAAAGAAACAAAAACAGAAACTCTCAATAGTTGACTCAACAGCCGGAAAAGGGTTCATGCGACGTGGAATGGGATCCGTTGGGTTAGGATCGGAACTGCTTGGGTCAGGTTAGTTTTTGCCCGGGTCTACGTGTTGATTTGCGGCGCCTGCTGTGACTCATTTTTTTTCCCTCCGTCAAGCTCTACAATCATGTTTTATGACTCCGTCGAAATGAAAACTGATGGGTGGCAAATCTGGGTGGGGGGGCAAGAGAAAATCATGATGGGGACTTTTCGCTCGCCTCGCTTTTCCGGCTGATTTGTTCGGGCGCTAATTTAATGACATTAAGCTGGTTCCGATTTAGTTCCCCCCGCCGCGGCCCCCTCGCAATTTCCCAGACCGCTGTTCGTTTTCTAGTTTTCGCTCGACTTGTAATTTGGCACAGCTGCAGTTCGGCGATGGCCAACATTGAATAAATAGCAATTTCTATGCAATGTTTTTCTGCAATTTAAACTTTATTTTCATTTATGGCGGCCACTTCTTCGCCGGCGACCAGGATACTGCGTTTAAATTTCGCTTTTATGGCATTCCACAATTTCTCGTTGGCCCGTACTTTTCAAATTTTTCCTCCTTTTCGCCCGGCAAACTGCTTAAATGTTTCAATATTTCGTCTTTATGTGGCAGTTTGGGCCCATCAACCATAATAAGGGTAGTCAGGCCATGGGTTTCACAAAAGGGGGATATGCCTTTGGGCTAGAAGTGGATACCTAATATTATAATTATATGGAAAAGAAGAAAAGCTACTTCAATTGGCCTTAGTTATCATAGTTTTTTCCTAATATTTATATATATTTTTTATTTCCATAAAAATTGTAGTTCAGCGATAAACACTGCTGAAGCTTAAGTTTGACCGTACCCATTCGAAAGTTTGGATTTAAAAATCCCGGTAATCAAAAAAGAAAAACTTCCTGTCACATCCCATTAACCCTGCCCCGCGTCCGCCCTTAACCCACGAATGCCTCAAACTTTCGCCTTACCCATCTTATTAAATGCGACCTAGGCTAAGAAAGCGAGGACCGAGATGAGAGGCCAGGTGAGGCGGAGGCTCTGCCATAGTTTTGCACGTGTAACCGGTGCAAAAGGGCAGTGAAGGGGAAAGAAAACCCAGGCCACCACCACCCAAGCCACCCCCCCATTTCTCGCCGTGTATGTGTGAGCTTTTCTCATTTGCTGCTGAATTTTTATTACAAATTTCTTCATGACGCTGGCAGACGTGAATGTGTTTTTCCTTGGCTCTTCTTCTGGTGTCAAAAGAGGGCCAAAATAAATAGCAGGCAAAGGAAAAAGTCGTGGGGCAGGGGGGAAAAAAAAATAGAAGACGAGGAAAATCATTGCAATAGGAAATGAAAATGTTGCGGGGCGCATTGGAAAGTCGGTGGGTGGAGGGGTGGAAAATCAATAGGAAGCTGTGGGAGGATATTTAAGCAGGATATTTAATATGTGTGCAACTGGGATGCCATTTTCCCCCAAATATGATTTTCATCCTGTCCGGCCAAAGGAAAAAAGAAGTGAAACACAACAGCACCACACACATTTTCCTCCTTTTTTTTTACGCTGGCTTTGACCGAGCCACTTAAGCCACTTTCAATTTGATATCAATAATGGCCCAGTGTCCCCGTCTCTTTCTGGCGCCAGCAGGCCATCTCCTTCACCCGCCGGCATGGCACCCTCTCTTTCTAGTCCTGTTCTCCGGCGATTTCTAACGTCTGCTGCTGGTTTTCTAGCATTCCTTGGCTTTTTTGGCTTTCCATTTGTTGTATCTTCAGGAGCACTTCCTCCCTGGCTTTCCAGCTCCATCTCTATCTCAGCTTAGCCCGCTTTTCCTCTTATTTAACCACCACCCCCCTCTACCCACGGGCTTTCACCTCTTCCAACCCATTTTCCTGCAGCTTGTCTAACTTCAACTCGAACTATTTATCTTGTTAGCGGAAATCTATTGAAAATGTTGATGTCCTTTGTTGTTACGGTTGGTCCTGCCATAGGTATATGTATTTGTACATATATTTATGGGTGACTAAGAGTGTGTCTAACTATGTACGTAGAGATCCAGACATATTTGCAATATGCCTTGAGTGCGGAAAATTCACTTTTCGAGAGCCTTTCTGTTGGGCGCCGAAAGTTGTTCAACTTCAAGTTGAGCTCTTGAGTTATTGAGGAACAATTTATGGACATTGTTGTGCAGGCCCTGGGATTTATGGGTTTTTAATCTTTGTTTTTTACAGAAAAAAATAAAATAAACTAATCAAGAAAAAGTTATTTGAATAATACAAAAATCTATGAATTCGGATCACTACTATTTTTATATTTCTTCAACTTAAATAACAATTTATTGGCATTGCTTTCAAATATGTCCCATAATTTGTGTCTACAAAAATACTAACTAAAATAGATGTATGAAGAAAACATTACTATGATTGTTTAAATATTTCACTAATTTCCAAAACTCCTGATTCAAAAATGTAGTAACATATTATAAGATTTTGTTACCCCTTCTTCGCAATGTCATTGCTCTATAAAATAAACATAGAACCCACTCCCACATTCACCTTAATATTTTATAAAACGATTAGGCTATAGATAGCATCTCGCTATTATCGATATTTATCGCAGGCAAGCGCTTATTTCCCCCAGCCCCGAAAAGGAAACACTATCTCCGTCAAACAAAATCGATAAAATGAGCAGCGCCACCGGGCGTCTTTTCCTTTTCCTGTCGCCCAGGTGAAATAATGAAGGTGAGGGGGTCAGAGTTCAGTGGAGTGCTTTCAATTATTTTGCAATTGCGCTTTTTGCGGCATGCGGTCGTAATGGTGGAACTCTTTGCCATAACGGTTAACGGTCCTAGAGCGAACCCACACCGAAGTCGGGGCCTCCAACTGCTAACCTAGAAAAAATAATATAGACCCGAGCCCCAAAAGCAGTAGCAACAACATGTTATTGTCATAATGTATGCTGGTTCCCTTTTCCAGCTCATCACTTAAAAAAATATGGGAATAAATGTGACTTAGATTTAACTTGGTGTAAGCGAAGTTCTTGAAAGAACGTTTAATGATTTAAAAGATTTTTTATTTTGTATATAAAAAACAAATAACTAGAAAAAAATATAATAGATTTCTGGAATGAGTTAATCAAGGTTTTATTTTAATCGATAACAAATCGATAAGCAATTCTGCTTTGAAAGCAAGAAGCTTCTATTTTTATCGATTTTTTTATTTTCAATTTCCATATGCTAAAACCCCATTTTTTCCAGTCCACTCTACGCTTTCAACCCTTTATCGAGACTCGCTCCCTATTGTTGACTTTTTAGCGTTTTGTCTTCGCATTCATTTGATGTGGCCTCGCTAGCCCCTTAACTCACTCACCCCTTTCTCTTTTCTCCCCGCCCCTTTCTCCTTTCACGAGTTCTCTGCCCGAATGCTTCAACCATAATGTTGGCAACTTTATTTGCGGTTTTGTGTGACTGTAAATTACACAAACAGACGCGCAAATGAAACATATGTAACAAAATGTCTCCACTGTATATAACTCTCTCTCGGAACCCCCTTTCTCCCGTCGCCTTTCTCCGCTTCCCGGTGACTTTTGTGACTGCCAAGGCATAATAAATTATTAAGCAAAACTGCGAGAGTGTTCAGTGTTCATGGCAAATGCCAATGCCAAAATGTTTCACACACTCCGCTCCCCCCATTTGACATGGCCCACATGGCGTATGCGTAATTTTGTTTTATTCACCACCCTTTGTCTCTACCAAAATTCGATGTGCTTGCTGTATTATTTATGCATAGGACGCAGGGAAGATTGCAATTGGTTTCTGGCATATATGCCATACAATTTATCTAGCCAGACAATCAAATGCTTAATAAAAATAAACCTCCCCCTTGCTCGCAGAAAAAATTGAATCGAAATTCGTTTTGGCCAGGCATCGATAACAAATTCACCTAACATTTGTCTTTGACAAAAAGCATTGAGCCATCTGCAAAATAAAAATGAGTAACAGTTGCAAATCGAATGAAAAATCAAATTTGGTTACAGAATGAAGGCAGTAAAGGGGAATAAGTAACTAAAAAATCCCTGGCAAAATAAATGGTCACATTAATTTTTAAATTTGTCATAAATCCAGCAAAAATTAAGGAGCAAAATGATGTATTATGTGTTTCTTTTATGATATTGTACTCTAATCATTTAAATAGCTCTTTTTTAATTTTAAATGAATAATGAAATTTAGCTGCCTTAGAGAGAAAATTAATAAAGTAATTTTTTTTGTGTCATACTTTTTATTTAATTAAAAGCTTAGCTGCCCTCCTATTGTCTTACAAGCTGCTCTAAAAATAAACCTAATTTCAATAGTTCTTACCCCAGTGCCCTGCTGGCTTCTTCGAAAATATTCATAGCCCGTATATCCCTTAACCGATTTATTGCGCCCCAACTACTTGGGTATTTTTTCTATAAGCCCCAGTTGAAAGCCAGGTCTGGCACAGATATGTCAGGACTATGGAGGCATCCAGACAGTGTTTGAGTAACCGGAGCTCCTTGGACAACCCAATCCCTCATAAACTCCACAACATGCCATCATCTTGGGCATAAACTTTGGTCTGCCTGTGACACTCTGCCACCCCCCAGCTGGGAAATCGATGTATCGATTGCCATAATGGTTGTTTGCTACGCTTTTCCTTGGCAAGAAAAGGCAACAAAAAAAAAAATAAAAAACAAAATGATATAATACATTCTGTTGATATTTGATAATGACGCTGATGTGTTTGGTCCTTTGTAACCGCCAGCTAATTAGCGGGTCACTTTTCCACCGCTTTTCATGCTTTTCCCCGACTTTTCGCCGCTTTCCCCGCACAAACAGCTATCGGCAAAGTAAGTGAAAAATTTCCTGGCAATTTACATAGTTGATGACAATTTTCGTATTCTTGCCTTTTTGCCACTGACAACTCGGCGAGTTAGTCAACTTAAGTAGTTAGTTATTTGTTATTATTGCCGCTTTTTCACTGTCGACTCGGGGCCAACTTATTGTTGGTTTGATTGCCGCAAATTTTCCTGTCCCACGGCCATTCGAAAATGCTGTCATTTCAAATTTTTAATTAGGTTTTAGAAGAGTTATTGGTGAGTTTTAAAAGGAATACAAAAAACCATAAACAAAACTAATCAATAAATAAATAAATTTATTTAGAAAATATTCCATTATATGTTTTGAAAATTTATTATAAAATTAAAATTTCCAAAATATTTTTTATTGAATTTAAAATTTCTTGAATTTGAACATTTGGTTATATTTTCTCATTCGTCATCTAGAAAATCCTTTATTGTCAATGGCAATTTTTAAGTGACGCACACGAGGTCGCTCAAACGGCAGCCACTTCAAGGGAAAATCTCGGAAAATTGTGAAAAACGAGGGGCTGGGGACGGGGAAAAACCCAACAAACAGGCAACGCTTCTCGCTCTGAGCGACATCTCGGCATAATCCGCGTTCGTCATAAAAAGTCTGCCAAAGACAAGTGGAAAAATCCCTTTTGACAACTGCAATGGGAGGAACTTTTGCCAGAGGCAACATTAACATGAGCAACATCTGCAGCAGCAATTGAATAAAATGGAATATTTGCCATGCCATGCAGTTTTCGCAAATAAAATTGGTAAAACCAAATAAACTGAAAGATAAAAATATTAAACTAATGTGAGTTATACCATATAAAAATCTATAATTTTTTATATTTGATTCTGGAATTAAATTAATAAAATTTAGCAGCAGTATGAAATTATCAAAGGCTGCAGTAACATAAAACTGAAAACTGGGAGTAACAAGAGCGACTGCAACATTGAAACTACCTGCAACATCATGCGAAATTGCACTTTGTGTGGATAGCTAAATTTGCAGCAGCAACACCTAGAGCTACGGCAGCAACATAAAATCACAAAAAAAAAAAAAAAAGAGGCAACCACTCGCCGGTTAGGGAACATCATCAACATCAACAGCCAAGAGCCAACACTTCGGCCAACGGCAGCAAAATGCAATGACATTTTAATCGACAACCGCCAGTCACTCCGCCGAATCCCGGGTCCCCCTGCCCCCGCCGTGGCATGTAATAACGTTCTAGTCACCGTTGACAGCGGCAGCAACATCAAGTTGCTCCCCAGCAGCAGCAGCAACATCAGCGGCGGCCTCGCCCTCAACAGATGTCTAAAAAGCCGGCTTCAGTTTTTCAACGATTCCACAACTTCTTTTTAACATTTTTTGCCGAGACTCCCCCTTTGTATTTCGGTTGTTGGCCGTTGGTCGGTGCAACCTGCAGCAGAACAACCGCCAGGACAACCGCAGCAGCGGCGGCAGCAGGGACAGCAGCAACATGCAACAGCACGGCAGCAACATCGGCATCATTCGTGTCGTCATCATCATCATCATCGACTTGTGCAGCATCAGTGCCTCGTCAAAACGTCAATCGGTGTAATCAAGCGTTAAGTGATTCTGCGGAAGCGCAGCGAGGCCTTGCTTCGCCCCAAATGCACTGAGAAAAAAGTCGGTTTCCGTTGGAAAAAAAAATAGGACAAAAAACAAGTCAGAGAAATATATAGGAAGGAGGGGAAACATAGGTCTTACGAAAGGAAATTCAAACGTGAATTTGGAAATGATACAACTTTTTGAGGAAAAAACACTTATTATTCCCAGAGATTTATGATACATTTATTTATAGATTTTGTTTTAAATATAATCAACGAGCTTTTAATATATATTAATATTTTTTTATAATATTTATAATTCTAAGAATTTTGTTTTGCCTATAAATGCCTGAATTATAAATTGCCTAAATTATAAATTATATTTTATTTTAAAATATATTCATGTTTTCTTAATGTGTGACATCTAAAAAAAATCTTTAAAAAAATAAATATTAATCTATTCAGTTTTTAATGTGTTTTTAAAATGTTGAACTTTCTATTATATCTTCCAAATTAAATATTTTCTGCCAGTGCCGGGGCATTCCAGAGCGAAGAAAGGGGGCTATGGAACGCCGGCTGAGTTAACCCCCGTGAACCGGACCCAGGGACAGCTGCCAAAGGGGGCTTAGGCAGGGGCGGGTGCTGGAGGCAGCAGGGCTCACAACTGTCAGTTCGACCCTCTTTCGGTATTTACACAGGCAGCCGGAGAACAGAAACAGCGAAATCATATAAACCATATTTCCGTTGGGGGCGAATGCCTAAATAATTTATAAAACCTGCGATTTAGTTTTAGTATTTTGTTGGGCACCTCACTTGATTAAATTTTAGTTTAGTACTGCATCACAGTTATTTTGATAGAAATTTTATTTGTGATATCATCATACTTAAAGCCCAAAACTAAAACTCACAAAACCCTAAACACCGCAGAAAAACCTAATGAAAGATTTATATCTACTTTATTAATTTGTGTAAATTTATTTAAATGCTTGTGTATGAATTAATACTTCTTGTTTGATACATTCAAATGATTAAAAAACTGCAACAATTGCATAAGCAATAAGCAATAAACAAAAGGAGATTAAAATAAAGTAATTAAATATTGAAATTTATTAAAACTGCTGTGATGGCAATGCAGGCTATGAAAAAATAAAGCCATAAATAGTGAGAGATGGAAATTAAGTAATGAAGGCGGAGGTTAAACGCTTGTTAATTTTCCAATGGCCTCTCTATGACATTTCAATTAAACGGGCATAATGAGGCTTTGCAGCAGCAACATCTGAGCACGGCAGCAACATCCCAGCAGCAACAGCAGCAGCAGCAGCAACATCGGGCGGTCCATGATTAATGGGCCAAATGCGGGATCTTCGCCGGGCTGCGAAAGTGTTGACTGCCGGCCGATGTCCATCTCCTCCCCGGAGCTCTGGGGTCCGAGGGGCTGCACAGGATTTCGGGGGGAACGGGCATGGGCATGGGCATGGGGATGGGGCACACCATACAGTGCATCCATAATTTGCCTGCCCAGGGGCGGGGTGCGGCAGGGGGCGGGGCACTCGGACTGCCCTCGCTCGCTTATCGCAGCCGGGCGATCAGCATCCTCCGCCGAGACAGGGGAATCAGAACCAAGGTGCCGCTCCGGAAAACCGGTTGTTCCAGAGCCCCGTCTTGGGCCACACTCAGAGAAAAGGGGCCACAGAATGCAGCGAAGGTCCTGGAAAGTACCCCATAGTTTAAATGCACTTATGGGGTGCAATTGGTCACAATTGATCTCTAAACATATTTTTAAAATTACTTTTCAAACCCAATATTAAAAATAAAATACTCTTGTTCAATATAATTTTCTAAATAAATAATTTAAAGATAAATAAATAAATAAATAATATAGGAATGTATCTCTTCAAATATCTTAAAATCTCTATTTTAAAAATAAAAATTTTATGATGTTCCATAAACATTTTATTTTTTAAACATTAACATAGGTACATTTACTTTACTGTTACTGTTTAATTAAAACTGTTTACTGTTTAAATAAAAGTTTCATAATAAATAATAAATAAATGATATATAATTTGGGTACTTTCTTAAATTACTTAAAAAATGAATTCTTTAAGTAAATTATAATATTCTACTACCACGATCAATAATCACACTTAAGAAATCAAAAGTCACTCCATCCTCTTACTAAAAATCCCTCTTTTCTCTCAGTGCCCGCACCGAGGAATGGCTGAGCAATGTTTTCGCAGCTTATTATTGTCCAGTGTAGCCGCAGCCACCTGTGCGCGAAAAAATACGAGCAGAAACACAAAATCAAACCGAAAAGCAAAGCTCGTTATGTTTGGTTTGGTTTGGCTTGGGACGGGACGGGATGGTGGTGGAGATGGCGAGGATGTGGATGTGGACCCCATTCAGTCAGGCATTGAACCAGTTTCCAGATGGATGGATGGATGGCCGGCTGCGATGGGGACAGGCCAAAGCCAAACACCGCCAAAGTGGAGCAGTCAAGCAGGCTTTGAAACGCCGCTAAAGCTGCCCAAGTCGACCAGGTTGCCCAACTTGCCGGTCCAGTGCAGCCAGAACTTGGCCAAAAAGGATAGACTTTAGCTGGGATTTGGTAGAGGAGATTTCAAGATGATCGTGAAGGGAACTTCCACAATAGTTATAGTATTTTAAGCTTTATTTTATTAAGAAATGTAACTAAATTCTCCAAAATATATCAGATGTATTTTAATATTAATACTAAAAATACTAAAAAATACCAAGATTTTATTAAAAATTCAATTAAAAAGAAATTATTAATTTCAAGATAGGAAATTCACAAGATCAGTAAAGCTAAAGCATTCAACATTGTTATATGAGTAGTAAATAGATTTAGTAGAATTTTTTTATAGTATATAGATCCTGGCTTTATAGCTACTTTCCAGTGATCACCACTGGCTCCACAGGTTGCAGGATGCTCCTCACGCAACTCGGGGGATTCTGGAGAGCCGTTCGGGGTCTTCGATGCTCGGGGTGGGGGGCTACGAAAACTGGATGCATCGTCTGGGGATCTGGGGTTCTGCGCTCCTCGAGTTCTGGGGAGCGGAGATTAAGCGGGCTTTTCGGGCGCATTAGACCCCGACCGGTGGTGCGGTGACCACCTGGCGCTCTCGACCAATCGCAGATGAGCTGGCTAAATTAGTGCGGACCCCTGTGCAAAAGTAGTCGCTGATTTGAAATGCGAACCGCTTGGGCTTATTTTTAATATGCGTAAACTTTTACGATCCGAGGGCCCGGGCCTTATAGTCGGCATATACATACTCGTGTATGTGGGGTGTCTATGGGCGGCGATTTCCTTCGCATTTAATTTTTTCTCTTGTTTTTCTCTCCTCCTTTTTTTTCTTTTTTGGGCGGTCCACGGACACTTGTACACTTAAGTGATTTAGTGTAAATGATTGTGGCAAAGCGGCGGCCCCGGCTAAAATGTGAAATTTTCATTGTAATTGACAAGGCTTCTTCACTTTCGGGCAGGTGGATTGGATTGGTATCGGGATTCGGAATTGGTATCCCGATGGGATAAGTGGAGTGGCTAATAGATGCCCGGATAACACGCTCCAGTTACTAGATAGACTGGATTTGGATTTAGTTATTTATGGGTTGTGTGAACGGTGCCTAATTCGGTATATACTAAATAATCCTGCAACAATGTTGATACGCCCTTTTTGGTAGTGTTACCAGATATTGTTTATAGCATTTAGTATTTATTATAGTATTTGAGAGCAGACAGTGAGCTGGGGAGTTTAAGATTATACATTTTTTTTAAATATATTCAGGCATCCTTAAATAAAATCTATTGAATTCAAAAAGCTACATGCTTTCCACAGTGTGAGAATGGGAATTTGTGGGAGGGGAAAAATATATTTGATGATATATGATCTTTGATAACTACTATGAATGCAAGAAATACTAATTAGCAATATTCCTATCCAATTAGTAACTCGTCATTGCAAGGTAAGTGGGTATATAAAGCATATCGGAAAGTATTATTCAAGAAAATGCTAGATAAAGTCGCATTAAGAGTGCGATAGTGGTCCGATCTTAAGCAAGTACGCCCACATTACCCGCGTTTATCAGTGTTTCCACACTAAACGCTCGGAAAAACCAGTTGGACATCGGGACAGTCGGTTGTGCAACAAATTGGATGGGGCAACAAAAAATACAGAAAAAAAATATATGGTATAAAAACCAGTCGAGTGACAACGTTTTGTCGCTGACAAGATGCTCTTTATTATTATTATTATTTTCGGTTCAGTTCGGTTTGGTTTCGGTTTTGGGGTCGGGCTTTCTGATGCTCTTGAATTTATGTGCGCGTTCTAATTTTAATTGCCAATTTGTGGGCATAATTTGTCCATAAACCTTAATTAACGACGAAAGCCAACAACCGGCCAGCCGAAAGATGTCCAAATAAAACAAACACCTTAGCCTCGTCTTCGTCTTGCAGGCCTGACCCCGTCTATATCTATGTATATACGAGTGTATATATAAAGTATATAGATACATCTGTGCCCATCCGAACCCGTCGTCGCTCTATTTGCATGCAAATTAAACGAAACACCAGGCCGGGGCTTGGAAAATGGAAAAACTGGGGGGGGAAATGTCGACAAAGTAGCAGGCCAACGAAGTGGAAATACTCTCGAGGAAAAGTGTGCTTAAAAGAAGGTATTATTTAACATTTTCACACTTACAGCACAGTGACAAAACATTGAGAAAAATATAAATCGGGCCTCAGGGGCTGCTGTTTTTTCTCTTTTTTCTGAGAATTTCTTATGTTAAATTATCATTTTATGCTTTAATATATATTTTAACAATCACAGAAGATATACATTTAAACGTAGTGTAATTTAAGCTTCTTAAATCTAAACCTTTCTTTAAACACCTTTTTAATTTAAGACAAAGTCGTTGTTAATCAAAGTCCCAAAAACTCTAAAAACCCAACCAAAGAACCATGTTCCTACACAACAAGAAGAATACAAATCCCAAAGATTTCGAAGCAAATACCATTAAAAAATCAACAAAGAACGCGGAGAGAGAAAATCAAATAAAAATAATACAAAACAAACGACTGCGACAGTGTTTTGATATTTTGAATTCGATTTGATTTTGTCCATCGTTTGTTTTTGGTCATTTCTATTTAAATTTGATTCGGTTTTATTGCATTTCGCTTTACGTTTTACAACGCAGCCGAGGCATAAAAATTAACGAAATAAAAGACGAGGTTCGGGCTCGAACTCGAGTTCTGAATCATTAAAAACTCACCCGTTTGTCTGGCACACAATTTGCATTTGATCGCCGAACCGGGGGAATAGTAAACACCTTATAAGCCTAATGTAATCTCATTTCGAACCGCTGAAATGTGTCTTTAAATCAATTAGTTATCATAATATATGGCCAAATGCCGTCATCTCAATCGCTGGCCTTTCATATCTCTCAATCGCGTATGGCCTTAATGGCGATTCCAACCATAGATAACGGATTCTATTCATAACTCCTTAGCGAATCTGTGATTTTGGTAGCAAAATCGTCTATATTTGCGTAGGAATTGCCTTGGGAAAATCACAAATTCGGTTCTGTCAACGAACTCTCACGGATATTTGTATCGAGCTCCGATCTTTGGTCTCTAAGTCTTGCCTTTGCGATCACCAAGAGTTCGGGGCGAAACAATGATCACTGCTGTCTTTGTTGACCTCGATAGAGTCTCGGCTGGCCAGGGATTAGAACTCGTTTATGAATCTTTTTATGACATTTAGGATCGCCAGAAAATATTACTTAATTAGGCCTTAAGGCTTTTGCCTATTCTCCAGAGTCCATAAAGAGCATAAAATTTCAAAAGGAGCACTAAAATGTGGTATAGCCTAGCCCACTTGCCTTGCTAAAGGTCAAATTTCTAATATAATGAACAATAATTACATCGAAGGTTATAAAAAATTCGCTCAACGTTGCAGCCTTTTTTAATGAATTGGCAAAATTAAGAAGAATGCCTTTTCTTTCAGGGCCAAAGCGAAACCATTGATTATAAGCCAAACGATGATCGATAATAAATAGCATCGGCGCAAAGGAAAAAGAGAAACGAAAACGTTTCAACAGTTAATTGGAAGCTGGGCCTTTGCATATATTCTAATTGCTATTCAATTTCCCAAAGACAATTTTTCAATTGTTTTAATGCCTCCATGATTGATACACCTAATTGCCGGCTAGGTGCGCCCCAAGAAATCGGAGGGGAACACCAGGCATATACTATATAGAGTACTGCAGAATCAAATTGCAAAACGGCAGCCAACTGGGCAAGCGAAACACGTTTCAAAACCTCGCATTTCGCTTGCGTCATTAAAATGAGCCTGATTTATAGCCCCGGCTCGGGTCCCGGTTCAGTCTAGGCCGACACTGGCGGAAAAATGTATGCCCTGTCATCAATTCACAAGAAAAAATTCAAGATAACTAAAAAATTCAAGATAAATCGAGGATAAAAAAGGCTTCTTGGAACAAAAACGTTATGTATTTCTTGGTCTCATTTTTAAGGTGTTTCCTTTCCAAATATTTTTTTTAAATTTTTTTTAAATTTAAAAAAAAAATACCTCTTGTAAGAAATAAAATATATTAAACTGCTTTGTTTTTCAAGAGATTTTCATTGCTTAAAAAGTAATTCTTTTAGCGTATTTTCCTTCCTATTAAAGTAACGTCTTGCTGTCTTCTTAAAAATATAAGAAGTCTTCGATTTTTCCGCCCGTGTAGTACCTGAACCAGGTCCAGGAGCAGGTTGGAAGTGCCCGCGTTTCTACACATTGGCCATTGGCTACCACTTGGGCAAAAGACCCAAGACCAAAGACCAGGCCCAAACGCACATTTTCCCATCGGCAACCGGCGAGTAAACCATAACTATGACCATCGAGGCGGACCCTCCCAACCTGATCCAACCCGGGGATGTATATATATCCGATGATGGGGACCTGGACCTGGGACCTGGGACCGGGGACCTGTTGCTAGTTGCCGCTTGCTCTCGATGTTGCTAGTTGCTAGTTGCTGGTGTGCAGTTGCTGTTGCTGCTGGCAGCGCAAATCAAAGCGCAATATGTTGACTACATTTGACTTCCCGGTAATTAGACGTGCATGCCAAGGCGGCCAAGACGATGAACTAGATGTGCACAGTGGCTGCAAATCTGCCTTGAAACATCGTAAAGTCGATGAAAAATTTTACAAAAATAATTGTTTTTTTTTCCATTTTTTTGCTGCTGTAAAAAAACTAAACGTCAGATTGATGAATGCCATACCTCGTTGAGCTCGTTGCCTAATTTCCAATCCAATGGCATTCAACCCTGAAATTTGTTATTTTTGCCATTTTTCTGATAAAATTTTTGATTACAAAAAATGAGAAAATGGGTCAAAAAATAAATTTTCCCAAAAGTCATAAGGATCGTTAGCACATTGAGCGAGCTGTCCAAAACAGTCGTTCTTTTAGCTGTACGCCTTGATTTGGCTGAGCTACGACTAAAAAGCCGGAAAGAAAAATTGCATTTTGTCTAAAATCTGGATATTGTATTATTTTAACATATTCAGTATTTTGGCTGCTGTTTCTTACCCTTGGCATTTTTAAATGTCTTACAAGGAGGGAAGCTTATTTCGGCAAGCCGAAAATTACACCACCTGGTTCCCACTCTTCCAGATCCCAAGTTCTTAAAGCAACTACAAGATATTCCCCACAGAATACTAAATAGTAAAATATAATACTAAAACTCATCCTAAGCTAAATGGTTTATATTTAACTTACATACTATATACTTAAATATAAATAAGATTATTGTGAATGCTGACAGATTAGTTCGTTTATAGTTGTTAGGGTTATAATACAGAATAATAAGGATTATAACAATGCTATTACAATGAAATGCATGAAAGAAGAGGCCGAGAGGGATGGTAAATTTCTATATAATTTTACAGAAATGTTTGCAATAAAAAAAAAAGATATCAGAAAATATTGCCAATAGTCCATGAAATGAGATTAGCCAATTTACGTGGCAGGAACTTGGCACCGTTCCACTAGAGACACTAAACTTAAGGGGTAACTAAAAATATTTAATTCACTAGGGTACTTACCTGAATAAGTTTTCGATGCTCTGAAGTCTTGAACGATGATCTCCGTATACATATCCTCCATATCTATCCATACATATCCTGTGATCTGTCCAAAAGCGCCAACACACTCACAATCATTCGCTGGAACTTCCGGTCAACTGGTTTTTCGAGTGACCATAGCATCCATTTTTATCTAGAAGTAGAAGAAGAGAGAAATTTGTTATTAGCATTAGCAATGACGTGGTTAACTGTAAACTATATAAATTTGCATAACAATTACGTGTTCAAGGTTATTTATACAACATAAAACATTAAACATATCTTGTAAGTTGTATGTTGAATGTTACATGTTGAATATTAGATGTTGAATGTTACATGTTGATTTATATAATGTGGCGACTTTAAATATTCAACTTACACTTAAATAAAGTTCATACCTGGTCAAGATCTCGATGCACTGCATCCTGGAGTCCAGTGCCACCTCCATATTGTCCATTGATCTGTCCAAGAGCACTAACAGTGCTCTGGAGTGCCCATAGCCCACAGGTCATGCATTTTCGAGCTAGAACTAGTTGGGAATTATAAGCACCCACAGAATAAATTAATTTGTAATTAATATTTTCGATGACGTGGCCATTGTAAAATTTTAATATTTCTCAATAATTGCTTATTTAAGGTTTTTTTCAACATCAAACAGTTAACATTTCTTTAGTTGTTAGTTGTATGTTTTTTGTTGAATGTTACATGTTTCGCCAACATCGAAATCCCAAAAAATCCTTTTGGATCCCCTTAAAAAAATTCAAAATGTTTAACAAATTAAATATTTTTTTAAGCTATAGGGATCATTAGCAGAGGTCTTTATTTGGCAAAAATACGACTGAAAAAATCATATTTTTGCCCTAAAATATGCTCATTATTTAATTTGCAATACTTTGAAAATTTCTTAGATTTTTCCACGACCTTTGTACCACTGTAGCCATTGGCGTCGGCGTCGGCTGCCATTGATTAAGTGTTTCGAGTGTTTCAGTTTGCCGGGGCTCAGTCCGCTGGATGCTGGCTGCGTCGCTTTGATGTAAAGTGCACCTGTTTTCTGTTCTCCGTTTTCTAAGCCGGCCAAGATGATGGGTAGATGGCCAAGATATGGGGGACCAGTGGGGGGATTGGCCAACGCGAGGCCGGCCAAACAGAGTCATAAAACGCCACGGCGGCCACGCGCACTCCGCAGCTTCTACAGCTTGTTACAACTGGTTGTGATCGGCGTGGGAAGGGCTCTTTAGGATGGGGCTGCACTCGGAAAAATCTGGAGTCCACTTTTGTTGATTGTTTTGCAAAATAAATATAACTTTTTGTAATAAAATAAAATTATTAAAATTTTTTCTATATTTTAAAAAGTTTTCCTATTTTATCAAACATTTAAAGGTTATGATAAGCTAAACCTATAATAAATTCCAAATTATATTTCTTAAAAATGATTATTTTAAAGGTTTAAAATTAATAAAAATACTTAAATGAGCACATGCAACATGCTACTCAAGAATTCGCGAGTAGGTAGATATTTTCTAAAAATATTTTGAAAAGGTTCTGCCTAGTTTTTAGCTTTTAAAGGTTATTGAGAACTTTAATATTAAACCTGATAGTACATTTTAAGCAACCCTACATTAACGATGGAATCATTTTATAGATCTAAAAATCCAAAAAAATATTTGCAAAATGCTGCTAAAGAATTCGCGTATCTTTAGAGTGATTTAAAAAAAATTAAACAAATTGTATTACAATTTTAATAGTTATTATTATTATATTAGTTATTTATCAGCTCCTATTTTTTCACAGTGCCCTAGAATAGCCGCAGAATGGGCTGCAGATGGGCTGTGCTCATCCAGCGCCGCGCCGCGGGCCGCAGATCAGGGAAATTGGGGAAGGCGGCGGGAAAAACGGGGAAACTCGCGGAGGTGGGGCAGTGGCGGAGTGGGGACCACCGAGGAGCGATCGGCGATTTCGATGTCTGCTTGTTATTATTGATGCTGCTGCATCGGCCGCGGAATCAGAGAGCTGGGCGCATAAATAACCCGCCTCATAATCAGGCGCTGCCATTAGGTTTGTGTCCCAGCTAGAGGAGCGCAAAAAACAAGGCGAAAAAAGCTGCGGCCACCAAATATGGAATCATATGTAGCGCCAGTGGTTGTGGCAAGTTGCAAGTTGGCCGCTGCACGTTGCAAGTTGCCAGTTGCCCGTTGCCGGTTGCTGGTTAGCTGCAACTTTTGCAGCTGCCTCTTGTAGGAGGCGACAGGTGCAATTATGCGATTTGGGCTCCGGGCGGCGATTTCCGCATGCCGCACGCAACATTTGCACATCGCCATCGCATTCGTCATGGGATTCCTCAATTTGGAGGCCCATCAAAATTGCAGGTGGCCAATTTAATCTTGAACGTTTGGGCTGGGCTCGCCCATCGAGGATGCTCCGAAATTTTGAGGGGACTTCATAAGAGTTCATGGAATACTTTAAGGTCGGGGTCGTAATAAAGGTTTTCTTAATGCTTCCTAAATTTATCTTTAGAATTTGGAGTATTAAACGCTTGAAAATATTATTTAGCTAAATTTACTACATTTTAAATTCTAAAAAAAAATAATAACTAATTAAGTTCACTCTACACAATTCTTTAATGTCGAGTTTTTACGACAGGACTTGCATTACCTTATTCGCTGGTAAATAATTGCATTCAAAATTTAAAATATTATTATAATTCATACTCTTTAAAATGTTTTGAAGCTTAAGTATCAACATAAAAAGAGGAGGTTGCAATTAAAATTAAATTGTTAAATTTCAAGCATGTCATAATTAGTAGTTTTAAGGGTTTTTTATACCATATATTATTAATATATTTATTAGAATTTGCATAATATTTTATTATATCATATCTTATAGTATTATAAATAATAATAATTTTTTTAATTCAATAATTTTAATTTCTTTAATTTCCTTACTTCACCCTACACCATTATTTCTTATAGCTGGCATAACCATTTCATCTCCCGGCCTTCCTTTACGGCTTCCCCAGTCACTGGTTAACCCCTCAGAGGCCCCCTTTATGGGTCCTCTTGTTTCGTGCCATCTTCTCTAATGTATTCTAATATCCGACCGCAAGGCTTCTGTTTCTCACACCTTTGACAGCTACTCGTTCCTCGGGCTCACATATACATATTTTGCCGGCCACAGGATGGACTTCTTGCCACTTTGATCGACTTGTCTCGAGTTACGCTTATCGATGTCTGCCGATCACGCGCCATGTTGGCAGTTTTAATTATGTTGTTGTTGCTGCCCCTGATGTTGCTACATCTTGGCTATATCTTCCCTATATCACCTTTGTGTCCCCCCTCCAATCTGCACCCCCCCTTGGCCGGTGAGCCCCTGTGGAATGTTGACGAACTGCTGTCGCAATTAATACGCATTTGCTGTCGTCGTTGTCGCTGCAACTGAGACTTTTCAGTCGGGAGCCCTCCTTAGCCACAATGTATGGGGAGCCCCCTCCCGGCCCCGCCACACGACGCCACTGTCAACAGTATTTGCTATTTATAGACGACTTTGTCCCCACGCTCTGTCCCCACATAAAGCAGGAAAAACCGAGAAAACGGAGGACAGAAGGCAGCAAACAGTTGCAAACTGGTATGTCTCATGTTGCTGGTGTTGCTGCTGTTGCTGGTGTTGCTGTTGCTGCTGCTGTTGTTGCAGTTGCTGCCGTTCCTCATGCTGCATGTTGCTGTCGCTGCTCAGGTTCTTCATGTTGCTGCTGCGGCTGCAAATATTGCATGTTGCTGCCGTGCTGCCACTGCTACAGTTGATTATGTTGCTGCTGCAATTATTGCAGTTGCTGTTGCAGCAGGCAGTGCACCGGGAGAAAAGGGTGTGACTCTCTAAAATTCGAAAAAAATTATAATTTACAAGAATTGTTTGTAATATATTTATTAAGTTTAACTAGATATAGCGTCTCCAAATATTAACTTTTACTCTTAATCATTTGTTAAAGCTAAATTTGCAATCCTTTATATTTGTTTAGTACAAAAAAGGTAGTGAAAACATAAACTTAAGTCAATATAAAATAATTGTATTATATACATAGTAGTATTTTATAATCGTAGTATGATTGTGAAGTAATTAAATATTTTTTTATCATACAAAGTAGTATTTTATAAAGATTTAGAAGTAATCTAATATTTTTTTAACATCGTATAAATGATAAAATATTCCTCAATTATTTAGCTTATATAAAATTCAGGATTTTAGATTCTAGATATATCATTGCTAATAAATTTTTTTTACCATATTAGTACTATATAGTACAAATGTAGTATAATCCTTTTAATAATATTATGTACTATAATCCAATATTTTTGAATATTTAATTAATTATAATTATAATTAATTAATTTTAATTTTTATTTTTTGTTTTTTAATTACTTCAGCTTGCTTTAAATTCAGGACTTTACATTTTTAATATACCCTCTAAAAATTTGTTTGCTGTGCAGATGTTGCTGCTGCGGTTTGATTCATAATGTTGCTGCTGTACCTGGATATTGCCGTTGCCCCAGAAGTTGCTGCTGTTGTTGCTGCTGCTGCTGCCTCAACTCTTAATATTGCTGCTAATGTGACTGTTATTTTTTGCCTTGCTGTTGCACCTGGCGAGCTGGCATTCCTTCTATTATTTATGTTTCTGATTTAATTTTCCCAGTTTGTGTGGCATTGTTTAAAATGTTGCTGCTGCTGCTGCAGCAATCCATAATATCGCTGATGTATTAGGAATAGCATTCGCTTTTCTCACTTCAGTAGACTCTACATACGAATCGCTTGGTTGGAGGCTACGAAGCTGAGGTATCCCTAGGAGCCTGGAGCCACAAGGGTATTCCAGTTTGTTGTTCCGACTGCAGATTATTATTCCCTGCTTTTTCTGGTCCTGCAGCAGTTAGTGTTGCACTTAGCTCAGATATTGATATTGCTGTTGCTTGTGTTTCACTGGCAATTATTGCTGCTGCTGCTGCCGCTGCTGCAGTTGCTGTTGTCGCTCGTCCCACTCTGTTTTCCTTGGCACTCTGTCGCTTTTCACTCCTCTCCAGTGGCTGCCTAACCTGTTGGGGCCCCCCCTGGGGGGTGCCCTGGCCCCCCGCCATAAGCCACCGCCCCTAAACCACATTCTCCCTGCATTATAATGAAATTATTTGTACTTTTGCTGCATTTGAGCCCTTGTCTGCCGTCTGGCAGCAGCTTCTGCGGTTCGCTTCGGCAAATGGAAAATGGAAAATGCTTTTCCCCGGCCCCAATTGTTCGATGGGTGTGCGCAGCAGCCCCCCTGCTCGGGGATAACGCCCCTTCGGCACCCCTTCGATTTGTGCAATGTAATTATTTCAAACTGTCTCTGCTTCCGTCGAGTGAATTTCCTCGCATTTTCCCGCTCCGCTCGCTCTCACCTCTTGTCATTTCCTTTTGGCATAAAGTTTTCCCCCGGGAGGAAAACCGGCGGCGGGAGGGGGGCTTGCATTTTCCGAGGGGTGGCACACACATTTGCCAATTGAGCAATGAGGTTGCCAAGAAGACTGGGTCAAAAAAAAACAGCATTTAAGTGCGGGAAAATAGTTGCGACTCTAGAGATGGTGATGAATTACAAATATTTTTATACCTATAGAGTAGATATTAATCTTACAAAATGTAAATAAATTAAAAGCATAAAAATTGGTATGGCAAAATGTTATTATAACATTTGAAATTGTTTTAAAAATGCAAATTAATTTGACAAGTTGCCTTTATGAACATAAATTTATAAAAATAATTTAAAAATTAATTATATCTCCAGCTTTTTCCTCTCTTCGCCAACCCTAAAAACGAAATAAAGGTGGAAATCGGGGGAAGCGAAGCGCTTTTGGCTTCCAACTCAAATTCAAAATCAATAAGTTCGTCGTTGCAAGAGGGCCAAGTTAATTTTCGTAATTGGCATCTTAACAAGGTTATCTGCATTCGTTGCGATTTGCATTCATCTCGGCCCTCCAGCTCCCTTTTCCCTCGATTTTCCCCGCCCCTCTTATCAATTATGCAGCTGGCGTGTGGCACGCCCCTGCCCCCTGGCATTAGCATCTAAATGCAAAGACTCGAAATGAAAAAGAACTTTTTGGCTGTCAAAACGCTTTCGGATCAAAAAACTAAAATTTCATATTCGAGAGCATTCGCTTTTTTGTTCATTTCTTTTTTTTTGTGCGGCGGCCTCTGCATTTAAATGAAGTTGTAAGCCGAAAGCGAACCGAAAACCGAAAACCGAAACGAAATAAATAAGTTTAGGTACGAAGAATCCATTGCGTGTGGGCCGAGTGTGTGTTTTTTGGTAAGTCTTTTGAGGGTTTAAGGGTTCCAAATTAGCATACGAACTTTCAACCACACTGGTGGAAAAAACAGGTATTTTAAATTCCAAAGAAAGTATAAAATATTGATATTATTGATTCAGAAAGTTCTTGGCTATATTTCGGGATTCGAAAAGCAAACATTTTTGTTTACTCTGAAATAGACATAATGTTTCAAATTTGATTAGCTTAAATTTTTGTATTATATAATAAATTTGTTAAATTCATTTCTTGTTTATTTAGAAAAATAAAACATGTTGATATTATTGATTTTGAAAGTTCTTGTTCATATTTCAAACATTTTTGTGTGTTCTAAAATTGACATAGTATTTCAAATTTCATTAGCTTAAATTTCTGTATTATATAATAAATAATTTAAATTTATTCTTTTTTTATTTGGAAAAATAAAACATGTTGATATTATTGATTTAGAAAGTTCTTGTTCATATTTCAAACATTTTTGTGCGTTCTATAATTTATATAATATTTTAAAGTTAATTAATTTTAACTTTTGTAGTATATACTAAATTATTTTTAAATTTCCAGCTTTAAAATAAGATTGTACCATTAAATTTAATCATTTTCTATTTTTTCAAATACAAATAAAGTTCTCAGTGCCTTGCAAACGCCCTGCCCTCTCGCTTTTTTTCCTTTCTAGTTTGAACAAATTCCTGGCGAACCTCTAGAAGGCAGCACTGCATTAACCTTCTCCGCACAATTGAATTAATCGATGTGGCCCATTAGAAAACCAAGGCACGTCGCCTTTGTTGTCAATCATAATGACAACTTAACGCACACACTCGCAGGCGGGGAGTATCTGTGTGACTAGTGGGTCATACATCAAAAATGGCTGAATGAGAGGCCTTAAAGCGGGGAAAAAACGGCAGAAGACAAGACCCGAGAGATTATCATATTATGGGAACGATGGAGATAAATTATGCTGCAGTAGCTGGTCGAGCATAAATTAAGCAGGTGTATGGTATCTGGGTCTGCATTTCGCTTGAATGAATGGATATCAAACAATTTTGGATTGGATTTAAAAACAAAAAATAGTAACATTTATAAAAAACATATAAAGCCCTACTATTGTTTTTATTAAAAAAATAGGAAGAAGTTTTAAAACTATACTTTTTATTTAAAATAAATAAATCATTATTTAACTACTTCATTTATGTATTAAAAAAACTGGAATATATCTAAAAATATTTTTATTTAATTTTACCCATATGTATATATTTTTTACTTCAATTTAATTTACTTTAAATAATATTAATGTAAAACAAAAAAAAATAAAAATTAAATGTCAAATATCTACTAGTGCACCTACCACTAAGCTCTGCTTAAATTTAAACATAACACACTTACTGTGGCATATTGTAACTTATTTACATTTACTTATGGAATTATTTAGTTATTCAATTATGTGCAGAAATTGATGTAAGCACCGGCATTTTGTGCGGAATAAATATAATATAAATCAGATAATCCCCCCAAACCAATCATCTGGCAAATAGATTTCGCTCTCTGAATCAAAACTTTCGTTAGGCCTGCAACGGAAAATTGAATTCACCTTCCGTCGGGCCATAAATTGCCGACCGGGCCCGCCCCCTTTTCCCGCTTTTCCGACCCGCCCGCTTTCCCACGGGCAATACAAACCAAATCAGTGAAACCAAGTTACATTCTGCGATGTGTTCTTGTTTTTGTTTTGGTTTCGGTTTTCCTCTCCGCTCGAGGTCCTTGGGCTGCTTCCAAAAGACGCAGGAAAAAAAAATAAAATAAAACGCCAGGATAATCAATAAATGAAATTCAATTTGCTGCGCCATTTGCGCAGACAGTCAACAACAACGAAGATATCAGAGGAGTGAGCGGATTTTCCTTTTTTTCGATGGGCTTGAAGTGGCGAAGGACCCCAGATTATTCAGACTGCAGTGCACGGGGAGAAATTATAGTTGCTTCAAGAACTATTCTATTATCTACCGTCTAAATAGTAAAAGTTCTTATAATATAATTGTAATTTTGTGAAGTGTAAACTGGTTTACTTCCTTGTTATTCTATATATTTTGTTGATACCCTTAAAATTAACAAATATTTTAATTGTCAATCTAAGTATCTCTATATTTTATAAAATATTTTTTAAGGTCACACTTTAAAATATTATTTTTTTTTTTAAATATCTGTATATATTTAATTAATATTTTCATAAATAAAATGGAAAATCAGCTATACAAACTTATGTAACATGTATACATTTTGGAATCTCAATTGATTCATCACTTCATTCATAATTCATAAACACTTCTATATAAAAAATAGTAGTGTTTAAAAATGCAAAATATATATTTAAAGTATTTATAAAATTCCCAAAAGCTATGCTTTTTCATCCAGTGCAGATCAGGACCTCCCCCTCCCCCGAGAGGACCCAAAAGTCTAGGACTAAACACGAAAGAAGCAGCGCCCATAAAACGAGGACATCTAATGAGTGAATGAGTGGGCCAGGGGCGGGGGTTGGCGCTGGCAAAAGGGGGGCTGGCAAGCAGAAGGGGTTGGGGGTAAAGGGGGTTCGAAAGGGGGCGGCTGGGGGCGTGAGCCGTGAGCGACGCGTGACGTTCGTGTATTTTATCGATATTGCAATTTATTGTATTAGCCCGCAAACGACCGAAAGGAAAAAGCGGGGGGAGGGGGTTGGGAAAATGCGATAGGAAAAACAGGGAAAACTGGGGGCAAAAAATAAAAACATGGTGGAAATCCTGAAGCAAATATCGCCAACATCCCTGCCCCACAAAGTTCCGATAATATTCGCTGGCTATAAAGTGAAATATGTGTTAATTTTTTGCCATAGATAAATAGAAAAGCGGAAAAGGGGGAGCAGACACGCCCATCTGAATACATACACTTATATATACAGCATAAATATTTGTTGTAATGATAATATTGACATTGATAAGCGTCCACAAATTTATGCACAATTTGGCTAATTGATTGGGGCGGATCCGTGGCTATGGAAATCCACTGCAAAATGGCCGCATCGCACGCAAATGAAAATTGTGGAAATGAGGAAATGGATTGAGTTTGATTGAGTAAGTGATTGAGTAAGTTATTTGGGATGGTAAAATTCCAAAAACAGTAAGTATTGAGAAAATTTTCTATTTTTTGCAAGGGGTATATCAGGATTTTTGAAAATTCGATTTTTTGCCAAAAAATGCTCATTTTTTGTGGTTTTTTGTTCGTAGCTTGCCCAAATCAAGGCGTACAGCGAAAAGACCGACTGTTCTGAGCAGCTGGCGACGCCTGCTATCCGTCCCAATAATTTTTAGAAAAATTTATTTTTTGAGAAATTTTTCCATTTTTTGCAAGGGGTATATCAGGATTTTTGAAAATTCGATTTTTTGCCAAAAAATGCTCATTTTTTGTGGTTTTTTGTTCGTAGCTTGCCCAAATCAAGGCGTACAGCGAAAAGACCGACTGTTCTGAGCAGCTGGCGACGCCTGCTATCCGTCCCAATAATTTTTAGAAAAATTTATTTTTTGAGAAATTTTTCCATTTTTTGCAAGGGGTATATCAGGATTTTTGAAAATTCGATTTTTTGCCAAAAAATACTAATTTTTTTGTGGTTTTTTGTTTGTAGCTTGGCCAAATCAAGGCGTACAGCCAAAAGACCGACTGTTCTGAGCAGCTGGCGACGCCTGCTATCCGTCCCAACAATTTTTAGAAAAATTAATTTTTTGAGAAAATTTGTGATTTTTTGCAAGGGGTGTATCAGGATTTTTGAAAATTCGATTTTTTGCCAAAAAATGCTAATTTTTTGTGGTTTTTGGTTCGTAGCTTGCCCAAATCAAGGCGTACAGCGAAAAGACCGACTGTTCTGAGCAGCTGGCGACGCCTGCTATCCGTCCCAACAATTTTTAGAAAAATTTATTTTTTGAGAAATTTTTCCATTTTTTGAAAGAGATACCCCTTACAGATACAGATACAGATACACAGATACAGATACACAGATACAGATACACAGATACAGATACACAGATACAGATACACAGATACAGATACACAGATACAGATACACAGATACAGATACACAGATACAGATACACAGATACAGATACACAGATACAGATACACAGATACAGATACACAGATACAGATACAGATACACAGATACACAGATACAGATACACAGATACAGATACACAGATACAGATACACAGATACAGATACACAGATACAGATACACAGATACAGATACACAGATACAGATACACAGATACAGATACACAGATATAGATTCATCTGCCAATATGACAAAGAGGTGTGAATACTAAGATACTTTTTTTTTGAATCCGTCAAACTTTCTTTTTTTTAAATTTATCTGATAAATTTTTTTTTTTTTTAATTAATACAACTTATTTTGCTACCTTCCTAAAGCTTGTAAATAATATATATATATTATATAATTGTAAGCTAACTAAATTTTTTAGGGGGGAAAATGAAAACCAAGACCAATGCCCTTGGCCAGTGAATTGCCAGTCGATTTAAACGCATCTTGTAGATTGCCCCATGTGCTGGGCGCAAAAAGGAAGTCAACAAGTGCAAAGTCAAACAATTAAAAACTCAATTAGCGCCATATTGAAAAGCTGCCAATCATTTGTCACCTCGCCCCCACAAAAAGCAACAAAAAGTGGGTAAAAAAGATACAACCCACGAGCTGCAGATACATTTGTATCTATGTGCTGGACAGTGGACTGTGTTTGTTTGCATTGTGCGCCGCAAATTGGTCAAAAGTACAAAAATATCAAAGATTCGACCCAAAACAAAGGCGCAAAATCAACAGCATGGGGAGAACCCAAAATAAAAAAAAAATGAAAAACAAAAACAGAAGGAGCGAATGGCAAACCAAATCAAACAAAAGGCAAAGGCAAATAGCAAACCTCACAAATAGAGCGTGAAATTGACAAACAAAACACGCCGAAAAAAAAAACAGACACACTCAGACACACTGTAAAAGCTGCACAAAAACTGCATAAAGACTGCCAAATCCGAAAAACAAAAAACCAAAAGAAATATAACAATACTGGCTGAACAATAAAGTGCCACAAATGCAAAATAGTTTGACCAAGTCGCAAAAAAACGAGGAAATTGTGGAAGAAATGCCAAAAGATACATTTGTATCTATGGATGGAACATATGACAAAAGCCCTTGTTCAGCAATTGAAAGGACCAAACGAACGGGAAAGCAGATGGTAAAAGACCAGAAATTGGCAAAAAACCAAACAGAAACAATGAAATTTTAAAACAAACTAGGGATAGGCAACAAAACCGAAGGATTTCCAGTTGATTTTGTAGTATAGTATTATCATACTTTTTAGCAACTAAATAAAAACTAAAATAGATAAATATCAAGCAGAGCTAAGGTTTATAAATTTAAAGATATAACATTTAATTCCTTAAATCCTTTGTACGCCGCCCAATGAATTTGCAATTTGCCGGTTGACATTTTACGTCTAGACAGCAGTAATATATAAGCATATATATGGCTGAAGCATAATGTCTTTAATGTTCTTGCAGTTTCTCAGTTACCCATTTCATTATTTTTTTTTATCACAGGAACTGAAAGCGCCAAGACACAAGTGCAATTATGGAAATTCATTTGATTTGTGTTTACGATTTTTGCCAACGTCCGTTGAGTGTTAAGCATCAGCGCCAAGGAGAAGGAAAAAAAAAACGCATATAAAAAGATTTAATTCGCCATTGCCAGAGCCGAGAGCCGAGAGCTGGGAGCTGCCAGCTTTGGGCTACCCGTTAACACTTGGCCGCAAAACGCAAATCATGCGCCTAAAGATCTGCGAGACAAACAGTAGTGCCCCCCTTTCGCCCGCCTGTGGTAGTCGCTTTTACCAACTCATTGCCTCGTAATTAGTGGAAATTACCTGAACAAAAAGGCGCACACGGGGGCAACGCGGGGCGAACGGGACGCAGAGGAAGCCGCTTGTAATTACAATGCTCTGGGGCAGGCCGAAAGATCGCTCCTCGATCACACCTCTCCTTTCTCTGCTGCCGCAGCAGAAAGCACACAAAAAGCAGGGGGATCAAGCAGGAAAAACCAGAAGGGGGACGAGCTGCTGGGACCGAAGATTAAATACCCTGACAAAACGCGAATTCTTTAGCATTTTTACGAAAATATATAATATAATATGGTAGACTGCAACATTAAGTATATTTAATGGTTACTATATCTCTTAATCAGAGTATTTTTTCTTAGAGTATTTTTTTTGAAAATATTACAAATCGCGAATTCTTCAGAGTCTTGCGTAATTTATAAGGAAATGTCATATTATGGACCCTAATGGATAGGATACGATTTAGTTATGCTCCTTGGTTTCTATAAAAATATAAATAAATAAATATGTTAAGCAAATGTTAAAAAACGCGAATTCTTTAGTATTATGCGCAAATATTTTAGGCCTGAAGATAAAATATAGAATGCGTATTAGCCATTCTTCTTCATATTGTATAAATCATAAAGATTATAAGACGCGAATTCTTTAGCTTTGTGCTTACTTCCAATAATAAATAATCTTAACCCCTTTATTATATTTAGTGGATAAGATTAACCTTCAGGACAATATTTTTTCTTAAAATATGTTATTAAAATGTTTCATAAAGCGAATTCTTTAGCAGCATCCGCATTTCCACATGGTAATATTTTAGGGGGAAAATTTAAAATAAATTTTATTAGTAGGATTCTTTTTGGTAATTTTGCTAAATACTTTATGAAAATATTCCAAAACGCGAATTCTTTGGCATTTTTGTGGTTAAGTAATAGGTTAATTAATATGACTTTATGAAATATACCACTATTTTAAATACCAAATACTAAATGTAACGGAACGCGAATTCTTTATGATTTCAATTTTAAATTTATATAAAATGCTCCGCAAAGCGGACCAAAAAGTCCGTATACCCCACCTGCAAAGAGTATTTCCGCTCAAAAACCTACTGCACCTTCTTAAGGGCGTTCGCGAAAGTTAAAAAAAGAGATAACTCAACTCTGGACATGACACGGCAATTTGTGTCGCCGGCGACGGCTTGCGAAATTAATTTGTGTCCGCTGTTATTATAAACTTTCCCCCCTCCTCGCGAGGCTGTTATTGTTGCAGTTGTTTGTTTGTTTGTTGTCGTTTTTCGTTTGTCTTTTCATTGAATTAAGCATTTTTTTGTGGCTCACTTTCAGTCTGCGTCGAAAATGGCGCCCAACGGCAAGGTGAGACGGCCACCAGGGATGCGATTTCGTTAATTGCGTTCTTGGATATCAGTTTCTTAAGCTGAGAGATATAATACATTTCAGGCTTAATAGAAGTATCAATTTATGCTTTAATGAGCATGTAAAATTATATATATTATGAAATAAAATGAAATAAAATAAAGATTAAACTTTATGAAATTTAATGGATTTAACCCTATATTTATTTTATTTGAACATTCTGCTGAATATTCAGTTAGCACAGATATATTTCATTTTCTAAATTCAGTACAAAATACAGTATTTTATATTTATATTTTAAATGTCTAATATTTAATATAATTTTTTTTAAAAATTACTTACTTCTAGCCCTGATCTCTAGTGCTTTAGCGTGGGCGTTTTGCTGTCTGATTTCGCTTCCCTTTTTTTGACCGCCCGTCCTTCTTGATTTTCGGTGGCAATCGAAGTCGTCGCCGCCTCTGTGCACTTGACATTGACGTCTCGCTCTCGACTGGGCTAAAACCCGGTTAAAGCCAGGCCAAAACCCCCCGCCGAGCCCCATCCGAGGCCCGGCGGCTGCGGTGGCTGCGTCTTCTTGGGCCAACACTTCATGCTTCATTTGAGGCCGCTGCCTGTCCAACCAGCCGGAAAGGTAAACACAACCAGGCGACTGGTCATGTCCAGGGCATCCTCCTCCGCAGGCTGAAAATTAGGACGAGGACGACAGCATGGGCAGGGCGCCGGGCGGAGGAGGGGCTGAGTACCCTTCCTGCATTTCAGCAAAAGTTCGTCGAAAGTTTCGAGCCTGGCAAGTCGAGGGCACTGGATTAATTAAATAACTAAAAGCCAGCTAATCATCTGAAACTTAATGAGGGCAGCCAGAGAAAAGAAATCTTTTACTTTTCTATTTTCTAGTTGCTTTGAAGGGAAAACCCCGAAAACAGATGCCCTTTGCCTCCGGCGAATCCTTTCGAAGGACGTGGCATAGTGGCGAAAAATAGTAGTTTATGCAGGGCTAAAAACACTTTTTATAATATGATAAGTCATCACTAGCAAGCAGTATTTATATATAATTATTTATAATCAATTTAGAAAATATATTTCAGTTCTTCTTGGACTATAAATAAATAAAGGCATTTACATTAAATGGAAAATAAAGTATTACATATATATTTATTAAGATTGCTTTGAAAATTCAAAAGAAACCATTTAATCCCTAAAAATCATCTGATGATTTACAACAGCTTCAAAATAAAGTGTGGTTTTTAATTTTTATAAAAAAATTAAAGGGTCTCAAATACTGAACAAAAAATCACATAGCCCACTCGTAAACCCTAATTTCGGGTTACCAAACTTTGGTTTTCCTAGCTTATGGCCCTGATAATTGCCAGCCCCGTCCATTTATTATTATTCTTAGTTTACAGCGTTGATTCCCGGCGCATTTGCATCGGCATCTTCGAATTTGCTGGGCCCAGTCAGTGCATCTGCCGTCTGGGCTACACAGGAATTAATAATTTGATACGACGGGCGGCTGCAAAACAGCAATCAAAACCAGGGATGCTCCCCCCCGGACCTGCCCCGCCCCCTCTTCCGGGGCTTAACCCTCTTTTTGCAACTGGCTTTAATGGCTCCGTTATTTGCCGAAGACTCTTTGCGTTCGCCATCCACTCGAGTTGAAATAATTTTAATTTAGTTGCTCTCGGCCGGGGAACTACGAGTGCCACATGTGCGTGTGTGCATAAACAGGCTCCGGGTTCTTCGTCCTGCCTGCGCCCAGACATCCCCTCCGTGTCATCAGCAGTTCCCATTGATAAGCAGCACGCAGGCTCCCCTACTTCCCCGGAACACCCGACTCACCAGATTTCGGAGCCGATGTCGATGATGCCACGTCATGTGGTGATTAAGACTGAAAGCTGCCGGGGAGATGGGGCACACTGGGAGATATTTCTTTAAAAAACTGTAACGAAAAATAACATTTTTAATATATTAAAAAAAAATACCAAATATATTTAAAAATGTATTTGAAATGTATTTTTTAAGCAATTGTATTATAACTAACATCATAAACGGATTACCATTTATTCCTTTTAATCAGAGTATTTAATCAGAGTATAGGCAAGCATTTTACCAACTGATAGTCTTACAATTTATATAAAGACTTTTTGCTTCTACGAAAAACAATTACTTATGTGTCTTAAGTTCTAATCTAAGGAATTATATATTTAATTTTTCCATTGCTCATTTCCTGTCAAAATTATTTCGGTAGTCATAAAAATAGTCAATCATAAAACAAGCCAGATAAGAATATATAAATAATCTTTTGTCGAAACTAAAATATATAAAAACAAAAATAAAAAATATAACCATTCCCATAAAATAGTTTTCAATAAGTATTTTTATTTTATTTATTTTCTTCTTGGTACAACATTATGATAGACACAAATCAAGTTTCTGTTTATACTGGCTTTAAATGTTGTTCAGTATTTTTTACAGTGTCTTAAAACCTTTAGAAACAGGGCTTTCCGGGTAAAGAAATAATAAGTGAAAGCAGAAACCTATTTAAACTTATCGGACTTCGAAGCGATGCTGTTTTTAAAACCCCAAGAATTCCACAGAGGCTGGAGCCAATATGAAACTCAACTATGACAAAATAAAATGAAAAATGATTTGCAGCATCTAATCAGTAATTGCTGATGGTAAAATCCTATTCCATTTTTGTTGATGTCTGCAAAATAGTTATTATCTTAACGATTGATTTCTGACATTTTTGGATTCGATTCCTCTTTCGCAGCTGCAGAGTAATTAATTTCAATTTGCAAAGTTCACAAGTTGTTGCCAGCCGAAAAGCCCCCTAGAAAACCCCCTCACAACACGCCCCTGACTTCTGTGACAAGCTGGAATAATTGTGGTGCAAAAGGGCAGCATGGACAACTTAATATGCATGGGAATAGGCCAGGGGGAGGGCTCCTTTCCTTTTCACAGGCTGCAGCAGCAGGAAATTCAACAACTTTTGGGCATTTCCCATTTTTTGAGCCAATTCTCTGTCGCATGTTCTCCAGAGCTGACGGACAGGGCTGGGGTTTTATGTTTTGTCCGTTGGGGAGCTTTAAGAGGATTTTTTGGGGGCGAGTGTGAAAGCGGGGGAAGCCCCCACCAGCCAGTGCTATAAATTTATTTGCAATAAATTTACGACCTGCTGCATTGCAGGCAATTGCAACAACAGAGGCGGAAAACAGCAACAGCAACAGAAACAGAAACCGAATTAGAAACAGCAACAAATGACAATTGAAACATTTTATTCCCATTTGGCCTGGACTTTCCGAGATCCCACAACTTTGACCACGGTCTGCTAATGAAGATAAATGCAGAATAGATCGATGGGAAGTGGGGCCTGTCGCTTTCGAAACGACTCTTTTGACCCTTAGCCCTCTACTCTCTTACATTTTTTCAAGATATTAAACATATATTATACTACATATATATAAATCTCCTTAATGTTTTGGGCAATACCATAAAGCAAGCATAAATCTGAGTTACATGAAAAATCCCTTTCGTTGGTCTCCAATTTCTTGTTGCCCAATTAAAAGCAAATCCGACTCATCAATGACATAGATCAAAATTATCATTTGTCGGCTATTTTTCATTTCCTTATCCCCTTTGCCTCTTCAGCCTTTTTTTTCCATGGAAATGGTAATATTTTTTTTGGGACCCAGGCAAGTAAAAGTGGAAAAGCCGGGGGAAATGGAGGAAAACTAACCCACTATGTGAGAGCCCGGTGAGTTATGGGTAGAGCACTGGGTAATATTTTATGGGCCTAGTGTGCGGGGGCATTTTCTCCAGCTTCTTTTTCCTCTGCGAGTGTGTCATAATTTACAACTGTTGCCGATTAGATTACACTTTCCTCTTCCTTATAAAATTGTATCAAGAATGCAGGCCTTCATTTTCCAGTTCCGTGCAGGCTGGAGAAAACAAAAACTTAACTTAGTAAATTACAGGGCAGCGAATCGAACGCAGGGCAGCCCTAATTAAAAATCCATTCATCTCTTTCGAAACTAAAAATAATCATAAACTCTTCGAGATAAACGGACTCCTGGAATTTCTCAGCGGAGCCGGGCATAAATCTTGATTATCACAAGAGCGACAAACGACACTGATACACCAAAGGGCCAAAAACGAGCGGATGATAAATACAGCGTCCAGGCATTAAGATATAACAATATATCCGAACCGAAGATGGAAGACATTAAGAGGCGCCCGAGTTCGCTCTACCAGTTCAAAACTTAATTAGCCGACCACGAAACAGTGAAGCAAACTTATGAATATTACTCTTAGATTAGGGAACCAGAAGAAAATAATTATAAAGGTTCTCAGGATTTCAAAATATATCTTAATAAAATAAAAATACACCTTATTCGACTTAATTTATAAATGTTTCCATCACATATTTATTTATAAAATGAATTGAATATTTTTTTTAATGTATTCAACATTTGATTTTAAGTTTTTTTATTAATTTAGAATGCTCTAAATGTTGCTTTAAAGTAATGCCCATGCCCATCTAATTAAACATTTCGTATTTTAATATTTTAATTTTCAAAATAATAAAAAAAAATTCCTTTAAAAAAAGTTCCATTATACAGGTATTTACCAAATGAATTTAATAATAACTTAAGACTTATTATGTAAAACGTTAGGCCCTTTTTTTTAATATACATAAATTAATTTCAAATTATTCTCACCTTTTCCATCGCCTGTTGACCACTGTGCGGCTGCTTTATGAGTTGATTCCGATTCTGATTGGACCCTGGGCCAGCATTTATGAGTGGCTACCCATTGCTGGACTGGAGGATTGGGGGACTGTGGAGAATGGGGGACCTCCGATTCAGATTCTGATGCCGATTCCGATTCCGATGCGGAACCTAATGAAGTACGCCCGGGAGTTGAGTTGGGAGCACTCCTCCTGGTGCCTGGCTTTCATTAGCATTCGCACTAATTGTCCTCGGGCTGGAACAGTTTTTCTTACCGCACATTCCAATTCCCAGTCGCAGTCGCAGTGGCAGTCGTATTCCAATCCCTATTCCTATTCCAATTCCAGCTGCCAACTGCTGCTGATTTGATTGAAACCAAAAAACAATCAGAGCTTGCTCCAGCAGCTGCTAATGAAGTCAATCTCATCAATGCACATTGCGTGCTCATTTCCGCTTTTGATTTATGCTCCACAGAAAATCGCCAAAGTGCGACAATGATAATGCGATAGACTGCGAATAAAGTCCGATTTGCCATGGTTGCGGGAGAGTAAAGATATTTTAAAATTTTCATCTACAAAAGTACCTATTAATATTTTATTTCGAGCTAAAATAGTCTTAAGCATAAACTGGTGATAATTATATTCTGGATATTATTTATATTTCTTATAAGAACTATTACTAATCTAAAATGCTTCACTTTGCCTGCACTTTTTCATTTAAGCTTGTTTATAAAATATATTTAAAGAAATGCACCGCAACATGTTGGTAGGGTTTCCACCATCAATTATTTTACGATAAGTAATAATGTGCATAGTGCATTTCTTTAAGTGTAGGGCAAATGGGGGAACAGCGGGAACTGTACCAGGTGCTGATTGTGCTGGGGGCTTCCCTCTGTTCGTTTGATTGATGATGTGCGATTGTGCAAACAATAATTGCGAAATTACAGTTATGTTCTCGAAAGCGGCAACCCTAAAAGTGTTGCAAAACGGAAACGAAGTCAAATTACGATGATTGAGATTGATGGCACGATTGAAGACAGGGGGACAGTATGGCCATATTGTGATTTAATACGCATGTATTTCTACTCATGCATGCCATTAAATCTCCTAGCCTACTAACTAACTACACTCAAGCAAAATGCATATTTAGAAAGCGTTTCAGTAAGGATGTGCAACCTTCGATTGATGCACTTTTCGCAATCCTATCCACGTGCCCCTCGATTGAACTCTTGATTAACCACTGGTGCACTCAAATCAACTGATTGATTGATTCACCGCACTCATCAATCATGGGTCACCGCATTTCGAGCAGCTGTCAATCAAATTTAGACAAAAACCAAAGCAATTTCTCAATATCTTCCGTTTTTGTATTTTTCTCTTATTTTCCTATTTTTTGTGTGCCTTATTTTTGCTTTATTTTTGCACATAGTTTTTCGGTTTTGTTTTATCAGCAGAAAATGCTGAGGAAGCCGGCTGGCGAAGGCAACAATTAAAAGCTGGTGAAAAACAAAAGGAGCTGAAATAGTAGTGAAAAAGATGCGGGCAGCACCAGCAGCAGCAGCAGCAGCAACAACAGCAAGGAGCATACCGAAAGATTCGCAACAAAAATCTGCTCAATCACTTTTCACTTAACCCAAACACAAGAACTTCAAGTTGAGCAGAGCAGCAAACGGGGGTCCGAAGAGGGTTAAACGTAGGATGTAGGTTGGGTCCCGGGCTCAAAGCGCTCTTCTGCGGGCAGAAGAAAGAAAGGGAGAGTGTGAGGGCAAAAGTGATGTGTGGGCTTTTGAATACCGGCAAAAAGAAGAAAAACAACGTTCTTTACCATCCTGCCGACTATGATACTATCCCACACTTCAAAATACCTAAAAAAAATAACATATTTTAAAAAAGTTTAATATTTTAGAATTATTTGAGCGATCCAGGTTTGACTTTGGGTGATATTACAATAAAATGCAAACTTTCATATGAATTTAATCATATAAAGTACCCCAAAGGTATGAGATTGCATTTCTAATTTCCCAAGGGTTATCTTCCAAATTTTCACTAAAATCATACATTCTAACAATAAGAACCCCGCATACCAAAAATTTCAGCTCTACATCTTCAAATCGCTGGGATCAAACGGTTTATACCCTATGGTCAATCGATGGGTATCATAAGGAACACGAGGCGTGCAAACAAACAAACAACAAACAACAGCAACAACGGCAAGCAGGCAAAAAGCAAAGGCAAACTTTACGTGTATGATGATATGCAAAAAGGCCGGGCCCTAGGTGCAAGTGAGATGGACGGACTGGGAGTGAGGGAGAGGCAGCACATGTGCCGGCCACTCACTCACACACACACATTCGCACACTTCGGCACACTTGATATTTAATTCCTACTCCAAAAAGGAGAAGAAGCAGCAGCATAAAAGCGTTGGCTACGTCAGCATCAAAAGCATCAGCACTTGACCCACAAAAGTGCAAAAAAAAATCAAAAAAAAAAAGGAGAAAAAGTGAGCGAGTAGCATAAAGGAAAGCCGAAAATTTGTTCTTGTTGCTTGACCGAAAAATGTTTGCAAGCAAGCAAAAGTCAGGGCGGAGAGCGCGGTGGAAGGGGTCAGTCGATAGCTGCGATGACGGCGTGAGAATATATCGAAATTATCGAAGGTATCGCGATTAGTGCAGTTTTGTATTTTGCCTGGTTTTTTAAGGTTTTTATCAACAATTTAATGTATTACCTATACATGCAGACAAGCCTTAACTGAAATATCTAACTCATTTGCAAAAATGTATGGTATAAAAAATGATCAAGTAATCGATAACCAAATATTTTAGTAATGTCAAAACAAATTGTTTAATTGCCTTGTATCTTTTTTTAAAATACCAAAAGAAGTGCCTTTAAACTATACAAAACGTAGTATGTCTAAATCGAAAGCGTTCCCCAATAAAATGATATTTTTGTACAGTTCCCATCTGGTAAACCCTGCATTCCACCTCGACGTGTCTATCGGTAATCTTCTTATCTATCGTTTCTGTTTTGAGGACTCTTCACCGACTGCAAGTTTATGCAAAAAGCTTTGGCCCGGACTTAAATGCTCATTAGAGTGCAGAGGGTGGGGATTCGAGAGTGCCCCCCAGGAGGCCCCATGCCATCTGAAAATATCAGAACCACAACGCCCTCCGCCCTTTTCGGCAAGTGCAGTTGCCATTGTTGTTGTTTCGCCTTGCACTTCAAGCTTCTTAAGGGAGAGAGTTTTCCAAAAAGTGGGGCGGTTTTTCTGGGGCTGGGGTGGCTGGGCGGTATGTGGTTCCGACTTATTGGCAGTTTCGAATGTGTCAGCAGCAGCAGGTGCCACGCCCCTGGGCCCCGCCGCCCCTCCTAATACTCGTTGATGATGAAAGTGCGTCAAATGGTTTTTTGATTTGCTTGTTTGCGTAACTGAGCTACATCTTCCCCTTGGACCGCTCAAATCCTGGCAAAATCCGGGTGGTGGCAAAACCTGGCGAAGACCTCCCTTTTCCTAATTGCGTATGCGTGTGCTGAGGCTTCTAGATCCTTGCGTAAATTTAACAAGTTCGCACTTGAGCCGAAAGCAAAGTGAAGCACAAGAACTATGCCTGCCAAAGGGCAAAAAAAGGGGGAGGGCACAGGCTAACTAGACGAGGAGTGGATCAAAACTGCAGTCAGCAAAAAGCCCCATAGACTCTACCACAAATGCTTAGAAAAAAGGGTTTACGTTACTATAAAATATATTATTTAAAAAAGCATAGATATTATTATTTTACCAAACAAACAGACCAAAACAACAATTAGGAAAGTATTCCAGAAATTCTTAAAAACTTGGTCAAAAAAAGCATCCTTTCTTCATTTTTAATTTATCATGAAAAAAAGTATAGTCTAATATTTAAATTTTAGTTTTATTTAAGACATATTTAAAATTTCAAAAAAAATTATAACAAAATTTAAACAATTTACTTTTTTTGACTTTCCTTATAAAATCTTTATACATAATGGCAAAATATTTTGTTTAACATATATATTTTTTTAATAAGTATCCCCTCTCTATATTTCTTTAATTTCTCTTTAAAAAAAATTTAGATTAATATTTAATATTTGTTTTTATTTAAGAAAAGCATAAATACTATATTTAAATTTCAAAATTAGAACAAAAATGTAAACAATATAATTTTCTTGACTGTCCTTAATCTTTCCCAAAATCTTTATAGATAATGGCAAAATATATTGTTTTATATAAATATATATTTTTTTTGTTAATAAGTTAATTAATATTTTTCTTGCAGTGCAGCTAGCGCATAAGTGAGCAAGTCTTTGCCCGGGATTAATTTGATTTAGATGTTCAAGTGTTTTGCCTCAAGTTTCCTCTGTTTTTCCCTCTTACCCGCCCGCCCCCGCAGAACTAAACTTTTTCGACTTGTTAGATACTCTGGGTAAACTTTTTTTTAATGTCTGCGGGTAAAGTCGAATAAAGTGAGCAGTACATTTAATTGGTCGATTTTTTACAATAAATTTAAAAATTGCAAGGAAAAATAGGATTAAATAATTCAATTTAGCTTAGGAAAATTGTATAAATATATTATAACACGAAAAGCAACAACTAGGTTTCCATGTAGACCTTGGAAAAAATAAAACAAACTTCGTCTAGTGGAATTTTCTTTTCCCAACCGATTTTCCCCCTCTTTTTTTCTGGGGGGGCAACAAAGTTGCTGTTGACAGGTCGTACCAAAATCAGGAAAATAAAAAAACACTTAAAACGCTGATTTACGTCACGTCTAAGACAGGCAGCAACAACACTCCTTCGTTAACCCTTAATTGAATGAGGGTAGGATTTCGGGGATTTTCGGGGCAAAGGATCATTACGACGCACAATTCGCCAGCTTTTTTCACCCTTGCCTGCCATTCTTTTTTTTTTGCCAAATTGACTTTTGTACCAAAAGTGCAATGAAATTGGGTGTTAAGGAATGACGGGGCTACAAATCGATGAGGTGTTGCCGAAACCCCCCCTTTTTTCTCACTTTCTGCCCTCTCGCTTTGACAGCTGCAAATTAATTAGATTTAATTATTGGCCCCACTCCAGTCACCTTCTTGTTGTCCTTGTATATTGATTGAGCCTAATTAACTGTGCTTGAAGTTTTGTACGCGCTCTGCAAAATTTCAATCATCCATCAAAGCCAAATCAGGACCTACCGGGGGGGTGGGGAAAATGTGCGAGGGGCGGAAAATGGGCGGGGAAAATCACGGCGCGAGCTGGTGGAAATGGGCGGCAGCTGATTGGTTATTTTGCAACTGGTTTCTTTCGCCTGTGTAAATTACAATAGATGCAATTATGAAGGCACTCCGAATCAATCAATTAATTTTCTTATCAGTGCAGATGGATTTCAGTTGATAATGCGGGGTGGAGTCTCAAATTCCTTCGCCGATGGGTATTTAAAATGAACGACATTAAAGGGGTTTTGAGTGGCATATGTATAACTATCGCTGGGGGTTGGTTATATGGTAAACTTAATGAGGAAACCTTATAAAAAAAAAACTAAAAGAATTGTTAACAGAGATACTGAGGAGTTTGTAAGGTTGTTTTGTTGATAAAGGTGAATTTATTTGGCAAAGATGATGGCGTGCAACTACTTTGGAGAAGATTTCTTTGACATCTCGCCTTCCTTGGCCTTTGAGGATGAAGAATCTGACTTCTCCATGGCAGTCAGAGGCCTCTCCTTCTTGCATAGACGTGAAGACGATGGCAAATCGGGATCCAGGGAGTCCACCTCATTCACAGGAATGGAAGGCTTCGGTAGGGAGCCGGGGTCATCGCCTTCCTTTGCCGTCTTCTTCGGGGCAGGCTCTTCTTCCCAGAGATCTTTCCCCTCGGATCCGCGTTTACTGGTCTTATTCTGAACCTCGAGCACCTCAGATGAGCCTGGTTCTGCCTTGGGCTGCTCGTCGGACTTCTTTTTTTCATAGATCAGAACGCCACCCCGCCAAGAAAGCCTCCCTAAAGACAAAGTGTCACTGCAGTGGTTTATCTCAAATGGTTTAAATAATTACTACTTACCGACAGCGTCCGCATTTAGTTTCTTTAGCATTTCTTCGCTGAACAATTGGTTCATGAACTCCTCGTCCTCCTCGTCCGAAGAATCCCGGCTGGGGCACAATTCGACTTTCGATGGACTTGGCATGGTGGCAGAAAAAAGCAGAAACAAAATTGATGCAGGACACAAAACACTTTTATTTATGTGATAAGTTCAAATCAATTGTCAGACGTCAAGAAATTCATCGGCTTGCTGCGTTAGCAATCGCCAATCGATAAATCCTATCCGCTAGAAACCAGAGTTGTCACCCCGTTTCCCTAAGAAGCCAAGTCTACCAAGTCTATGGCTAAAAAGCCATTATTTTAAAATCAATAAGTAAATAAAAAGTTTAGTTTTTATTATCTTGCTAATAGTTTTAGCCATTCACTTATAATGAAAAATAGAAGAAAAACAAAAGAAAATCTTTTTTCTTTTGATTTTCCTTATCATAAGTTTTTATTAAGATTTACATATTGACTTTGGTTTATTTAACAAAAGCTTAAGTGTAAGTGAATTTCAAACTCTGGATTATTTATAGCTTGAAAAGTACGTAACACAATTTTTAGAATTTTCATAAGGTGTAAGGTTTTTTTTAAAAGGTCAATAGATAAGAGATATCAACTAAGAAATAAAAAAATAATTTCAAATGTTTAAAGCCTAATTAGTTTAATTTAAGCTGTTAGCCGTAAAATGACTTCTCTCGATTTGAAGTACCATAAGTCTGCATTCCTTGTACCTCTTTTTTGGCTAGGTGGTCATTTTTTGTCCTCAACTAACATTTTTGTAGAGCGACATTTATCAAACGCTTGAGAGATATGTGCATGGCTTTTAAAGTATGAACGCTGCCTCTTTTTTTGCAATTAATTCGCCAAATCATTTATCAATCAATCAGCGGTAATGTATCGAGGCAGAGAAAAACAGACCTTACGAAAAACTTGAAAAGGCAGTGGACAACCGCAGAGCAAGGCACTTGACAAGTGTGCCAAAAAGGCAAAAACCGACAAGGTCGTTGGCCACTTGTGAAGGCCTCAGCTCCGCCGCCCCCCCAAAGGCCCACCGAAAATTGGCTTACAATTGGTCTTGTAGAGCGGCCGAAAAAGTACTAAGTAAATCAAACGTCAAGTGGCCAAAAGCACACAAAAAACAACGAGGCTGAAACTGAAAAAAAACCAGCAGAACAAACACGTCACGGCAATTAAAAGCCAACGGAATACAAGAAATTTACACAGCAACAAAAATCGAATAATTGGCGGGGAGGGTGGGGGTCGGGGGGATAAAAAACTAAGCCACAATTGTTGTTGTTGCCATGTCAATTGACCATCGGTTGGAGGGATACCAAAAAAAAAAGCCACGAAGAATTCGAGAAATATCGACAGACAAAGCTGAAGAATGGGCAAAAAAAAAGAGAAGAGGAGCCGCAGAATTTCATCGGTTCTTACATCTTGCCTGCACTGCCACTTGGCCCCGAAAAACAAAAGGCCGAGACGAAAAACTGCCAGAGATGGCAGCATTACCAAGTTTTAGTGGCAATAAAAAAAAATATATAAATGTAAATACTTAAGGATTAAAATAAGGTAGAGTTTTTTATGCTGCACTTCAATCTATGGAAAAATCAAATATTTTATAAATTTTTGTCATATTTACAAATTTAAGTTAAAAAATATTCTAAAACATCAGCTAGGCGTCAAATGATTTTAGGTTTTTTAAATTATAAAAATACAAATTTAAAAAAAAGGAAAAAATATATTTATTATGGGATGTTAACTTAGAGAAAAAAAATGTTCAAAAGAAAAGATTTCAAAACTGTGTATTAAATATTTTAATTAAATACAATAACTTAATGTTAGTTTGAAAATATTTAAAACAAGCTAGAAAATATTAGTTTCTATCTAAATCATAATTACTTTATATATTTATTTCATGAAATATATTATATTATGGATAATATCATTAAAAACCAATGATTTTATTTTAATTTCCAATTTTAAATTGTTTAATTAAATATATATATAATTATTGTTAAATATATATATAATTATTGTTAAATATATATATAATTATTATTAAATATATATATAATTATATTAAATATTTTCATAGAGGTATAAAAAAGTAAACAAAAAATATATAAATTAAAAATAAAATTCATGGATGTGCTACATTTTGTATCGATTCAAAGTATATAATATTATTAAATTAAATATTTTCATATTTAAGATTAATAAAAGTATGAAACATTAGGCATAATATATTTAAATTGAATACAAAATCCATGGATTTAACACATTTTTTGTATGACTGCAGAGTATTTAAATTGCTAGGCGATATTGTTGGGTGAATGGGCGCCTCATAATTTGCTTAGGCAATTTCCCAGGGTTTCCCCACACAAAGTGCCATGATTATCTCTGGCAATCCCGGCGCTTCCTGGCACGTGACTCACGCACCCATCTCTCGACGGCCCCCGCTGCCGGAGCCCCGGATCCCCGGAGCCCCGGACTCCTGGACCCTCCTCTTCCGCCGGAGGATGCCCCGCAATTATGCCCTTTCCTGACCACAGACGTGGACACTCTGCATGCCAAACTTTTCCACTTTGCAACTATTTCAAAAGTGAAGCGAAACTTGTGGCCCACTTAGTCGGCCGGCCGTGTCCGTATGTGTACATAGATGTATATATTTTCGGCTGTGGCACACATGGCAGATCTCCTCCGATGCCCGGCGTCCCGGATTCCGTGTGTCCGTGTGTCAACGCCGGAGTTTGGGTCGCCGTCGTCGATTTCCAATGCGGTTCGTGTCTTTGCCTGCTGCATGATTTATGATTTCTGCCCCGAAAAGTATTTGCGGCATGGCCCCCCTATTTTTGGGCCCGCCCCGCAGGTCCCAGAGATCCGTTTCCGAGTCCGATTCCGAGTCCAAATCAGAAGCCAAGTCAGTGGCAGAGTCACAGCCAGAAGCGTTCAAAGTTGTCTACTCAAATCATTTTAATTGAAAATTACACATGAGCGAAGCCGAGGAGCTGCCAAGGGGAAAAAGCACACTCAATAGCGAAGAGCTGGGTTTTGAATGCTCTTTAATATATCTTCAAATTTAACTTGGCTAGTAATCTGTATTTTTGAAGTGATAGAAAAGACATTTTAAAATTAAATAAAATATTTTTAAATAGCTTTTTATTATAGGAAAATTATTATAAGTTGTATTACAATTTGTTCTTTAAAATAGTACCTTTCATATTTAAATTTACTATGCTTGTAATAAATAAAATATTATTTTTAAATAATACAAAAATAGTCTAACTTAATCGATAAAATTTGTAAAATAAAAAAAGATATTTATTTATTTTAATTTATTTTTTAAGTAGTCAGATCTGTAGTCATATAAATAAATACTCCCTTATTTTAAGTTTTAAAAGCTTATAATTAAACAAGCACTTTAAGAATATTTATATTTATTAATTTCATATAATATATTATATACTTTTTATATGTTCAAATGTTTTAAATACTTTGTACACTAAATCTGATTAATTGGTATATAAAATATTTATAATATTCATACAAATATATATGATATGAAGAAATTAATCTTTTAAATACTTAGCAAACTATTTCTTTTGTATTTATATAAAATATCAATTCTTGAACTATTTATTACAAACAAACTGGTAATTTAAGCGCTGAATCACAGTTTGCAGGTCAAATTGCATAGGCCAGCTAGGAGACCCGGTGAAAAGATCCCCCACATGGGGCAGCGAAATGTATCCGAGCAAAGAGGGCCAGCGAATGGATCCAAGGGCAGTGGATGTGGCGATGTGGACTTTTAGCACAGCACATGTCCTTGGGCTGTGAACCTGTACCACCGCCCGGGAGTGCCCCTTGTGGCCCCCCAAAAACCACCGAGGTCCCCCTCCCCTCCCACCAAGCCCAGTTCCCCGAATCCCCGCCAGCTACCTATGGTACCCCTTTGCACCGACCGCCCGAAAGGTTTCGCGGGCTTGGCCAGGACCTTGGCTCTCGGTTTTCGGCCTGGCACATGGCACGTTTTGTCCGGACCGGAAATGTCCATTCACTTGCATATTAACAAAGTTCCGCACACTCACACACTAGTTGCCCTTTGGTCTATGCAAATACAGAGGGAGAAATGGACAGTAACTTTTAAAATCAAATAAGTAAGTAATAAATAAAAATATGCATTTTAGAAAAAAAAAAATTGCCACACCAGGAATTTTATATTAAATTATATAAAAAATCATTATTTTCTTTTTATTAGTAACTAAGTACCTTATATTATATAGTTTTTGTAATTAGAAAGTATCATAATAAATACAAAAATTATTATTTTCTGTTTTCAGCTGATAAGTACACTACACTTATTACTTAATATGTGACATATTTTATCAATAAAATATAAAAATATATAAGGACTTTATTTTTGATATTCTTTTTAACTCTTTATAGAAAGAAATGAATAAATAATTGGAAAGGTTTATGGTTTATCATAAATTAAAATAAATATTAGGATAGATATTTGTATTTAAAATATTTTTTCAGCTACTTAGAGCAACGATTGATTGCTCCCCCTTCTTGAACTCTAAAGGTCCCCAAAATACCCACGTGCTATTTATATAAAATAATTATAGTCCAATCACAATCGCACCGGCATTATCCTTAACTTATCCCCAGTGTATTCTTGGCAGTACTTAATAAACTCCCCAGGGAGGAGCGCAAAAGAGAAGGCCAACCAAGTTGGTCGTACATCATAGGGTCCTTCCATATCCTGGCCATGGGGGGGGCGGCGGAAGGGAAACAGGAAAGTATTTCGAAGGCACCGGAAACCGGAAGCAAGCAATAATTCAAATGAATTTCAAATCAAATCATTGCAAAACATTTACAAAGTATGTGCGCCAAAGCGCTGCACAAAACCGCACAAGGAGCAAAATGCCAGAGTGTTTCAGCGGTTCAACTTTGACTTTTGCCAGCTGCAGGTGGGTGAGAGCCGCCCTTTGCCCCCCTTCGCCGCCCTTTCGCACGCCCATGCCGCGGTGGCCGTGCAGTGATTAATTTCTATTATTATGACACTGATTAGGTCCACTTACAGGCTCATTACAGTCATGAGCACATAATGCACAGCCAGGACACGTGACGGTGATTTAGGGGGCGCGAATCGCAACAGGGGCGGCGCAAGGGGGTCGCGGGCCCGGGGCAGGGGCACCGGGAGCCCAAGGAGCGACCTGGAGCTCCCCGGGCGCCATCCTGCAGACATTTATCAAGACATTGACCGCCGCATGCAGCGCCGACCGGAGACCGTTTGTCTTGCACTTGACCAGGGGCTCACCAAGGGGGTTCCGCCCGGGGCAGCCAGCACACTCGCACACTCACACACACCGCTGGTGTGCCCCTTCTGAACATGAACACCAGTTGGCCCATAAATTAGAGCCACAACCCCAGGCACACTGGCCTACACAAATTTGAGGTTTCGCAATCGCACCTGAGGAGTTCATTACGCGGGAACACGATTGTAAAACTCACTGAAGGCAGCCATACATCACTAGGGCTTGGTTATATTATTATATTATAATTAAGAAATTCGAATAAAGGTAAAAGAAAATTTTAAGAGACATGATTAAAACATTTAAATAAAAAGACCTTATTTTTTTGGCACAAATTCAATTTTTCTTTCACTTTTTTGGTGTAACTCGGTCAAAAATGGTCCAAAACCCACAGGGCGAACTTTTTTGGACAACTAACTAGACAGATAATAGATCGCAATCATCATCTCCTTGATTCTAATAACTTTAATATTTTTCAAATTTCCAATTTTTTTACAAGGGGTAGCACCGTTTTTTTTTTTGGAAAATGGGTCAAAAATAAAATTTTTTAGCCGTGAATGCCAATAAATAGGGAATTTAATGACGAGTTCAACGAGGTATGACATTCAATTTTTTAACCATTACTTTTTTTGTTTGGTCAAAAATACTGATTATTTTTGGGCCAAAAATAAGGATCTGATTTTTTGTCGAGAATTCGATTTTTTTGGTAGTCCTCTTTTGCTGTAACTTGGTCAAAAAAGGTGTTAACCCTAAAAGGATTTTGGCCAGGAAATAAAGATTTCATTTTTTGACGAATTTTTTTCCATCGTTATTTTGTGTAACACTTAAAGCTTTTTACAGAAGAGTTCCATATTAAAAATAAAACTTCCATTTTTAATGGATGAAAAACACTGCGAAAACCCAGAACTTAACCAAAAAGGTGATAAGTAAATTAAAATATTTTCTGATTGCTATAACCAAATGGAACCTTTGCCTGCCAGACCCAAATAAAAAACCTTTGTTGCACAGTGTAATTGCTTTCAATTATTTAAATAAATAAATTAAGTTGCCTTCTCGCATACTAATGGTAATAAATAAAAAAATATCTTGGCTTCGAAAAAAAAAGGTATTAATGTTGCTTAGCTAGGGGTTGGGGTGTGCTCTCCTCTCAGCCGCGATTCGGACGCACAACCATCACCTGGGCCTTGTTCTTGTTGCGGCCCCGTTTGTTGCCCCGCCGGCGACGCCTCTGATTGTTGTTGATGCTGCCACGCCTCTTGTTGACCCGCCGCCTGCGGGCGGGGACACGCCTCCTGTTGTTCTGGCCGGGACGCACTCGACTGGACACCGCCTGGCCGACGATCTGGGGCAGAAGACCGGCGACCGGCGACGAGCCGTAGATCACCTGATTGATGGCCGCGTTGTTGCTGGACGAGGACGACGACGATGAGGAGGAGGACGAGGAGCTGGAGGAGCCCGAGTTGCCCAGATGCACGTAGATGGCTCCATTCGTGGTCGTCGTCACCAGGCCACTGGTGGTACCCGACGAGGTTGTGCCCGTCACCGAGCCCGTTCCCGTGCCCGTAGTTGCCGTACCCGTGCCAGTGCCCGTGCCCGTTCCACTGCTGGGACGCAGTTGCTCCAGCATGTCCTGCTTGTTGGTTATGTACTGATTCAGGGCCGAGTTGAGGCCCGAGGAGGAGCTGCTGCTGCTGCTGCTGCTGCCACTGTTGAGTCCGGAGGCCAGGAACCTCAGCTGCCCGTTCTCGTTGCCATCCTTCACATAGATGCCGGCCAGCCGGGTGCTCTGATCCTTGACCTGCGGCAGGGGATCCCTCTCCCTGTCCGCCTTCTGGGCCAAGGAACCGCCCAGCAGGCAGAGCACTAGAATTGCGTAGATCATTTCTGGACAATGGCTCCTCGAACTGTGTGTGCCGCTGTCCAGATCTCTGGCACTTTTATAGCCCACCATGAGTTGACGGATTTTGGGAGTCGCGTTGGGAACGCTTTCTTTGCTCACGGTTTGGGGGCTGCCAATACGGGGTTTTTAGAAAGCCTTTCTTCTATTTTATTTGATTATTTTTTCTTACCCCCGGGGTAAATAGTTGGCTTTGGCTTTTGAGTGCCAAGAGAGCGTGTCAAGAAGTGGCCGTACTTGTAGGCCATTGTTTGCTTTGCCGCGAATCGTGAACCTCAAGTGGTCACAGCCAGAAAGTCGGAGCCGCACTTTAATTAAAATTTAAAATCAGCTACAGAAACGCGACGAGTTTTGGCCATTTTTCGCGGCCACAGTGGGTTAAGGGGTTGACTGAGAACTTATTTCAGGCTTCTACTGATGATATCATAAGAGCTCTCACTTAAAAGTTAAATAAAATCAAGGAACCTGAATATAAAATATAAGATAAATTATCTTAAACAATTTTCCCAATTTAATTGGGCACATTTATACCTATAAATATAAAGGATATATCTCAAAATGCTTCCTTGAAATAAATCTTAAAAGGGCCCTGCAAAGGGTTTTCATTAACACCAAGGAACTTGCACCAGCAAGTCCGTATTTCTTTTGCACAATACAAAGTTTAACCCATAAACCGCTGTGGCACTTTTATGCACCCCCTTAACGCTTTTTCTCTGTGAAAACTGCAGCTTCTCCTTTTTAAGATCAACCGCTGTGAGATTGTGCATTCGGAATGGTTTCCATCACTCTGGCGCCAGTGTGCCGCAGATGGCGCCCCCTATTGGGGCGCATTTGACCCCCTGCACCACGATGCTTAACCCCCTCGTGCCAGCCTCATTTCGTTCTATTGCCGCTGATGCGGCGCTGGTGTGCCTTGCTTCTCAATTTTTCGCCTAAGTTGGCCAACCGACAGTTTTGGGGCTGAATGCCTGGCGGGTGCTGTTGAAATAAATTTCACTTACGCCAGCGCTCACACATACGCACTAAGTGTACACTGGCGAAAAATGCGGGTGACTTTGAAAATGGCACCAAAAAATATTAGGGAGAAACTGTATTGCTCGTTTGCCTTTGGAAGACACTTAAAGCTGAGTTTAATTATTTGATTTTTGATTTTTATTATTTTAAAAGTAAAGTAGTAATTTATGTACATATAAAATATATTTAATTTTTATTTCATTTACAATTAAAATTACTACTTTTATAGTTTTAAATGTAAGAGGCTAAGCTTTTGGGAACTATTTCAAATCAACCTCTTAGATCAATATTCGACTGGCAAGCCAACTTTATAAGACACAATTATTTTTTTTTAATATTTATTTAATTACTATCCTACCTTAAAATTATTGGGATAGATAGAAAGATTATAAAGAAAAAGTTATTTTGTTTTACTTAAAATAATATTTAAAAGGTCAGTAATACCTCTTTTTTTTATTGAGTGTTAAATAACTATATTTGTAATACGACATATTTTGTAAGCTAAATGCGTTGCATTTATTGAGATTTTTTTAAGAAAATGTATTTATAATATTTTGCAATACATTGAATATTTTTTGCAGTGCACATCCACACATGGAGTCACACGAACGGAGAGACACATACGAATGTCGCTCACTGTTCGCGGTTCGTCGTTTACTTGGCAATGCAATTACAGGCGCTAACCGCGCGTGAAAACAGCAACAGCAACAGCGGCAATAACAACAACGGCCAGGGGAAAAACTATCCACACCGAAGTTAAGGATATGCTCTTAATACCAACCCTGGAAAATATAAATATTTTAGAAGCCAGTAATAGAGGGAAATTGCTTGAGAATCCATTATTTAGTTAGCTCCAAATGCAAGTGCAAAGGCACTTTTCTATAAAATTTTATATTTTTCAAATGGATGCAGTTTATTTTTTTTACAATTATTATATATTATTATATTGTTTATATATTATTTCTAGATGTCTATTTATTTTATATGTTGAACTAAAACAAAAGATTTTAAAAGTGAGCAATTTTGAAATATGCTCATAAATTAAGCCCACTTATTCCAACAAATTATCTAATATTATACTCATGTAAACGTAATTAAAATGTTTTATTTAAAACAAGTTAAATTACTATATACAATTTTTTAAATCTAAATTATAATAAATATATTTTAACTTGCTTCTGAGCATTTTAGCACCTTGGCACGAATTTAAAAAAATATATTAAATACTTTACAAAGAATAAAAATTAGAATCCTAAGAATCCTTGTGAATTTTTTCCAACTACTGATAAACAAAAGTAGTAAGCCCAAGGATATACAATTAAATTCAATTATTTACCAAACAATTTGGAATTAAATATGCAGACATTTATTTTTTTATGGTTTAAAAGTGCCTAGATGATCTTAAAATAAAGCTGTGTACAATGGAAAGAAACAAAAATGATATGTGCAATTTGAGGCGAAATTCGGCAAGAGTATGTCCGATAGACTGTGCCCGCTCCTTGGTTTTCCTCTTGATTCACTTTATCCGGCCCCGCCGCTCCCCCTGGCCTGCCACCACCCACCCACTCATATCCTCACCTTCCATTTCCCATTTTCCTGCCACTGAGCGGCTTAAAGCGACGCAATGACAATTAACAACAGGCGACAAAACGACAACGAAGGCAGGTGAGCTGGGTGATGGGGGGAGGGGTGGAAATTCAAGAGGGCGGAGGGGGGTGGGAAAAGCTCAGGGGGTGGGGAAAACTCAGACCGCCTGAGCGGGGCTACAGAATGCCATATCAATGACAGCAGCAGAAGCCGGAGAAGAAAAATAAAGAGACAACTTCACGGCAGGATGCCACCCACCCACTCAGGCAAGGCAATAGCCAGCCACCCAGCCACCCACTCACCCACTCGCCCACCTGCCCCACACACACTTACGCATATTAACAGGCTTGAATTTTTCAGTTTTTCGCAGACTTTCCCAACAACGCCACCCCTTCCATTTTCATTTTCACGTGCAATTGAAGTGCAAAATGCGTTTGGCAATAGAATTGCCAGCCAAAGTTTTCCCCCCGTCCGAAAAGCCCCGGAACCCACTTTTGCCCAGACTTTTCCACCACAAAACAAAACTCAGTTCCGTTTTTCCATCTACTCAATTTTTATTTTTGCTCCACTTCGGTTTGGTTTTTGAAGGCAAATTTTTGTAAGTGAAATTTCAATGACATTTTAATGGAAATTGCAAATGAATGTAGAAGTGGGCGGTGGGGGCCAAAGGTGTACTTAGTGGCTTGGAAAAGTGCAAAAGAAGGCGGGGGCCACAGAGTTGCATAATTGATTCCAAACTCTGGGATATCTCGAAGAGGCCACTTAAGGAGCGAGACAGAGCAGCTCTGCATTTGATTCCGGTTTTAAATATTTAAAAAATATTTTATAAAATGTTAAGAACATTACTGCTAAAAAAAAAACAGTTTAAAAATATGTTTAAGGGGGACTATAAATATATTTGAACTAAATATAGCTTGTGATTATAAGAGGGGCTTAAAAAGATCCGAGATTCCTTGCCTAAATGTTGCAGAAGATTTAAAAAAGTCATTCATTCAGGTCCCATTTTAATGGGATTTCTCTTCTCCCCTTCAAAAGAAACATAAAGAAAACACCTCAGGCAAAGGAAACAGGGGGAAGAAGATCGCCTCAGACATGCGAACAGAGTCCCTTTGGACCGGGGATAAAGATCCAGATACAGATACAAATCCAGATACAGAGATCCCCCCATGGCATTACATCTTCGACTTTGCCCTCGGGCCTGGCGTCAGCTGTCTTTTCTTCAGTCTCAAGTCTGCAGTCTGCAGTCTGCAGTCTGCAGTCTTCGGTCTTCAGTTCTCAGTCTGCAATACGCCGTCTGCAGATTGCAATGTGCTATGTGCCACATAATGCTGGGCTGTCTGGCCGGCAACCGAAATAGACGGAGTCAGAAGAATTTCCAGCCTATGTCAACGTTGCCCGCGATGGGGAGAGACGTTCTGGCATTCTGTTCACCGAAATAGACCCACAAATGCTCCCCGATCCGAAAACGGCACTTGGGAGCGCTGTGCAGTGAGAAAAAATTCTAAGACTCGCGATAAGAAATTGTTTTTAATTTTAAATAATATCTATAGGTACTTTTGACCAACAAAATATTTAATTTAAATAATAATAATTTTAAGAAATATATGTAGTGTGAATAATCTATGATTTATTAGTAAAACTTCATGGATACATTATAAAAAAAAAGTATAGAACACAAACTTTGAACTTTACCCATTAACCTATTTATTCATTCAATATTCTATGATATTCATAAGGTAAAAAATGTATATTTTTTTTATTATATTAAAAGGAAATTTTGAAAAATTAATTAATTTTTAATTCTATTACATTAATAAGACAAATCTAATAATTATTTCGTGGATACAAAAAATATAAAATATTATATAAAGCTGAAAACTTGAACTCCTCTCATTAACTTCTTTATTTATAAAATATATTATTGTTTAATATTTTTAAGGTAAGTAAGTGCTATTTTGATTCTGTTATATTGATAAAAAAAAATTATAGACAATTATTTAACAAACTTCATCGGAAAAAAAATATATCAAAATTTTAACTACTCTCATTAACTTGTTTATTTACAAAATATATTTTTGTTCAATATTTTTAAGGTAAGTAATTGCTACTTTGATGCTATTATATTAATAAGAAATTAAGAAATTTATAACAATTATTTAAAAACTTCATGGATAAAACCATATAAAATATTTATGAAGCTCAAAACGTTAATTACTCACACTAGAATATATTTTTGTTTAATATTCTTAAGGTAACTAATTGCTAGTTTAATTCTATTATTTAAATTAGAAATTCCAGTAATTATTTATAAGACTTCATGGTGACTTTCTCACTAACTCGCAGCCACTTGTTCATTTATTGAATCCTTTGTTTTCAATATTTATAAGGTAATTATTTATATTATTAAATTTACAACAAATTCAAAAGCACATTCTATAAAGGATAATGCTACCAACTCTTACGTTTTTCGCAGTGCACTCCCTCCCACCGCTTTCTCCCAGCTCCTCCCGAGATTTTCGCATTAAACATGTCAAAGTCCCGTCTCGTCGGCTGCAATTAATAAAGGTGCTACATGGATGCGACTGGGGCTGGAAACGGAATGACTGGATCAGGCGACCGAGTTGTCTGCCCCGGGTCCCAAAATAGATCTACACATCCATCCCCCGAAGCTCCCACATCCCACATCCCGCATCCCATTTCCCCTGCCTCGTAGTGCCGCATTTTCCGGACTTTTCGCCCGGCGTGTTAATTTGTCGCTTGCCAGGGGGGTTTTCCTATAAGTGGCTAGGAGAACGAGAGGCCCGGGATCCGTAGAACCCCCGGCTACGCATTACGCCCCCTAAACAACATTTCTCGTTATTTATTTGCCGCGTCTGTTTGTCATTTTCGGTATTTGGTATTTGGTATTCGGTATTCGGTTTTCCAGAGGGTTGCGACCAAACAAAGCGAACTGGGGAAGTTGGACACCTTTTTTTTATGACCCAGCGCGGGGCAACATTTTTCAATGTTCCTAATGTTTTTCTGGGAGGGGTGAGGGCCCTACCTTTACGAAGGGGGCGCGACAATTATTGATCTTTAGCCAGAGGCAGAAGTTTGTTACATTTCCGTGGCTATTTCGGGCCACCCGGGGAATACACAATTGAAACACTTCCGTTAATGCATTGATATCACGTGCGAGGCCATGTTGACAATCTGATTTTGAAGATCCCCGCCTGGGGAGACCACATTTGCTTTGAAGATCGGGTGGAGCCGGGGGAGGTGGCGATGATGGGGAAGTCGCGTCTTTGGGGCAGTGACAGCGTACCTTTCGGAGAAAGAAGGGGAAAGTTGGGGGCCCATTTTCCTTTGGAAAAAGTGGTTTAATGTAGAAATGACACTTTATTTCATACAAAAAATGACTTTTCAAGAGAGCTTACCTTGCAGCTAATATACTTATATACTTTTTAAGGCCTTCGTTGACCCAAGAACTTGCAAAAAAAAATACCCGGCAAATATAATCTCTATGAGTCACAAATTCTAAAATAAAATTAGTATTAATTGCTTCGGTGTTCTGTTTTATCGCCAACGGCAAATACGCCCCTTAAAACCCTTGTCAATTTAATAAGCTAAAGCCATTTGTGAAATAAAAACAATTTTTTTGCATTGTTTAAACTTAAACTACTCAGTAAATATTATTGTAACAAAAAAAAACAAGAAATATTTAATAGAGAAAAATTAAATCAGAAAATGTTTAAATACAAAAATGTTTATTTTAAATATGTAAGCTATTTATACTCAGTAGACACTATTATAACATTTTTAAGCTCTAAGTAAAACGGAAAATAGGGATAAAATAGTGGGTTTCTTTTTGCTAGAATGCTCTATAAAGAAAGCACATATTTATTTTAAGTATATCAACTATTTGAACTCAGTATATATTATTATAAAATTTTTAAAATCTAAGTAAAACGAAAATAAAGAATAAAATAGTAGGTTTTTTTTTGCTAGAATGCTCTATAAAGAAAGCACTTTTTTTAAATATATAAAAAACTATTTTTATAAAATCATATAAAAATATGTTTATTTTGAATTTTTTAAAAGTGCTTTTAAAAATGAAGTATTTCTGTTATGATTATTTTTATTATAATATTTAAAAAATATTTTTTTAGAACAACCATCTGCCCCTGAGAACTGAGGAGAACCGAACTTTCAGGCCTATCTTGGCGACACATGACAGTGTGATAAGGGCAATCATTTCTCGGATAAGTCAAGGATCCTGCTGAAAAGGCCGCCGCTCGCAGGCAACTTTCGTCGCCGGTCATTAGCATGCAATCCAGGCCGTCGTCTTAAGGGCACCCTTGGAGAGCCCCGGATCCCTGCCGGAGCACTCGAACTAAGTTTGGGATGCCAACTCGACTCGAGGGCCCGGACACTGGAGAGTCCACACCCACTTGAGGGGACCGATCGGGGCTGACAGCTGCAGGCGGGCCCGATGGCAATTAGCAGCGGGCCAGTACGAGGACCTAAGTACTTCCAGATGACCATCGTAAATAATGGAGAAAGACCGAGAGATGGTGCGGGCGTAACCCAAACATCCAAAACATGGAAATCAAATTTCGAGGGGCCGTGACACACTGCATTTCTATGATATATACATGATATATCTCTCCGTTGACCACTCGAAAGTATTGGATGACGGGCCGCAGGCGCCTGGGGGCGGGTCCTGGCCGGATTTATCCTGCGGATAAATCAGTGTCCGGCCAGGGCCTGCACTTGCACTGGCACTTGCACTTGAAGAACTCAACTCGACAAGGCTCTCGGACTGCCAGCGCAGGATAATGACAGCCTTTGTAATGCGAGACGCAACTTCTGCGTCCCATTCTTGTTAGCGTTTTTCCTTTGAATTTGTGCCGCAAACTTGTGTTTATTTGTTTTGTCAACATTTCTGGATCTCTTCTCGTTTTTTTTTTTTTGGAAGTCGTCTTGGGTTTCGCCTGAAGTTTCGGATTCGTTTTTATTTTTAATTTTGGAATCTCAGGAAATGCAACTCAATCAAAAAGAGATCCGTCGACTTGTGTGGCTTGGCTCACACGCATTTTTCACGCTAAGCGATCGGCTCTTTATTGGCCTCAACAAAAAAAAAAGAAACACACGCTGGGCCCCCGGAAAAGGGCCCTCAATTTGTCATGCTCTTCGGGCTATTTTATTCCTATATTCATTTTCATTCTAGTTGCGTAATGAATTTGTTTTAACCAAAAAAAAAAAAGCAACGAAAACTACCGTGCTGGTGTCATACACACTCGTGGTCACAATAGTGGTACTGCTTGCAAGTTAGGGCCATTAAAAATAATAATATTAGAATATTTATATATATAATAACATTTTTTTTTTAATTTTTTGGGCTGCATAATAATAATAAAATATATCTTTTAGAATTTTTTACTTTTTTTCTTGTTTTTTTCTATATTTTGTTAGTGATATATTTGAGAACCTTACTTTTATTGGAATAATTTATTTCCCCTTTTCTTAGCCATATATTTTTTTTATTAACTAACTAACAAATACCTGTACCTATTTTTGCAAGTGCCTTTAATTTTCTGACCACCACTGTGGTCGCCCAAAATGTGTGGAGTTTTTCCCGTGTACTCGCTCTGCATGTGGCGCTTTTCATTGGATTTTCATTAATTTGAGCCGTGTAGTTTTTCCTTCCCGCTGCTTTTTTTGGTGATGTTGTAGTTTTTGTAATTGCCGCCGTTGTTGTTTCTGTGGTTGTTGTTGCTGAAGAGGGCGCGTAATTGATTTGTGGTTCATGCATCCTAAGCAAACAAATTGGATTTGCAGCGGTTGAGTGGTGGGTTTCGGTGTTTTTCGGGCGGTAAATTTGGGGGGCAAATCATGGAAAATCTGGCGAAAATCTCAAAATGGAAAGAGTTTAAAATTCGCCGGAAGACCATGGCAAAAATGTATGGAACAACTCTAATAATTAAAAAAAAGTCATAAATACATATGGTATCAATATCAAATTAAATATTGTTATATCACTAAAGATCTAGTGATTAAATAAAAAGGGTTAATAACACAAATTTTATAAGGTCAAACAAAGAAATATTATTATAAACCCCAGGTAATATTAAAATTCTTATATAACATAGCTAAGATAACGAAAATAATTAAATAGAAAAATATATTTTAAAATATTTTTTAAAAACATTATTGGTTGTTTAGCAAATGTATAAATTACGAAAATAAAAATAAGACAAAGTCCTTTAAAACCATTAAAGAAACTCTGAATTTTTAGTTGCGATGGCGAAAACTAGCAAAACAAATGTTTGTGGGGCACAACTAAATTTCGATTAGCCATCGCTCTCCACATAGGAGTCCCTCAGCAAATTATAATCCAATTATCGTTAATTCCAGCCCCCCGCCGCCGGTGAACAATCCATTATAAGGGTCCTTCCGGCGGACCCTCGACCATAATACTGCCCCCATATAAGCCACGATTCCAATCCGTTTCATCAATCATCCGCCCAATCAAATTCGCCGACTCATTCGAGTGACTTTGGTGTTGCTTTTGACACATTTCTCGAGCGCCAAATCGATCATTATCAGCAAATGCCGTCGTCGCAAACGCCCCCAAAAAAAAATGAAGTATAAAATATATATGTATCTATGCCCAACAAACAGAAAAAATCACGAGAGGAAGAGCCCGATATACCCTAATATATACTAAATTTTAAATTTTAAATTTTAAATTTTAAATTACGAAAAATTAAAATAATAAATAAATTAATTATTAAAACAAAATTAAAATGCAGTGTTTTATAATATTTTCTAAGTAAGAAAAGTTTTATTTATTACCATATAAACTTATATACTTTTTATACTAAGCTATAAAGATTAACTGACTTGTTAAAAAGCGAATTCTTCAGGTTTTGTCCTTTTGAAATTTCTAACACAAAAAAAAAGATATACAAATACCATGAACGTAAAATCCAGTTTTTTGATTAAGTAAAATAAATAAATAAATAATTTAAAATTTTATTTATTAATAAAATCTAGTGCTGAATATTATTTTCTAAGTAAGAATAATATTATTTATTACCACATAAACTATAAACTATACTTTTGATACCAAACAATAAAGTTAAGTAACTTGTTAATACGCGAATTCTTAGGATTTTGACTTGTAAAAATTTCTAAATATAAATAAACAACTAATAAAAATAAAATGTTATTCAAAGCGAATGCTTTGTATTTTTTATGTCTAAAAATATTATTATTTAGATATTAGATAAAAATCATAGCACAACTTTTCCTTTATAAAATTAACAAAAAATCCAGATTTTTTAAATTCCGAATGATAGATTCGATATGGCCTGTGGCAGGGTACACTGCCGAAAAGATTATACAAAAAAAGAGAGAACGATCTGAGGAAAGTGGTGGGCAGCTCGTTGGGAGCTCTGATTTGGTCATTTTGGCGTCTGTTTCGCCCGTCTCCATTCGCCCTGCGAGCAAATTATGTTTTATTAATTTAATTTTTAACGAGCCGCGATCCAAGCCGCGATTTATGGCCACGACCTAGGCACATATTGAGACATATTCCGCATGGTCTCGCAGCTTATTTATTTCTAATTTCGTTCGGAGAAGGCATCGTAATGATCGCTGATGAGGTGTTTATGAGCACGGCCAGGCATTTGGGCTTCGGATATTTTGCATTAGTCACGCTTATTGTTTTCGACCGAAACGGGGGAGTTCCTTGGCTTTCTTGGTTACGGGTTATGGGTTATGGGCTATGGGTTTTTTGAGCTCTTCGATCGGCATTTACTATTGTCTTTGTGGCGCATTTTCCACCTTCGATCTGGCGGCAGTCATTAGGCACAGGGAAATCGCTCTGAACTCGATCCGCCGGATGAAATCGAAAACGTGAGAAATGGATTCGATATGCTGGCGGCGAGCGAATCGCCGGAAGCCCATCTTTAAGGTGTGGCCCTCAATCAGATGCGGGTTGCTATGGGGATATATGAGCTTTTAAGTGACGGTCATGAAGAGCAGTCCACACTAGGCGTAATCCAAATAAATATTATATTTATTAAAAACAGTCTGAAAATGTAAAAAAAAAAATTATTTTGAACAAGACAAGTATATTTTAACATGGAAAATAATTAAAGCAAAAATTGGTTTTAGTATAAAAAAGAAAAGCAAAGATTCAAATAAATAATATTTATAATTTCCTGTTTCAAAGATATGGAATTGCAAGCAATTTGCTGGAAAACCCAGATGATAACGCAGTCTGATCCGCGGTCGCTTGAACTCTTGAGCCAATACATTGCTTTGGAATGTGTTCGTATATAATATATTATAAATATATTATAAAATAAGATTGTACAACTTATATATAAACAAGAAAGGACGGCTTAGTCGATTGCCTCGACTATCAGATACCCGTTACTCAGCTTAAGGGAGCAAAAGAATAATGAAGATATATAAGAAGAAAATCGATATTTTAGGGCGCCACCTACCGGCTATTTCAGTAGATGTTAGGTAGCCCAGGAATCTGCATGCCAAGTATGAATATTCTACCTCTTATAGTTTCCGAGATCTCAGCGTCCGTATGGATGGATGGACGGACGGACAAACGGATTTTTTATACTAATAACGTTTAGTTCATCACACTTGCCGAGAGCACTGAGCCTCCGTCAGTGGAAGTGCCCCCCGATGAGGGTCCGGGAGTTACTCGCACCCATTTGTGCGAATTGGTTTAATGGAGCCGCGTGCGGGAGTGTGCTAATCGAGCCACTGAATACGGCCATCTATCTATTTGGCCGGGCCAAACAAAGGCCCCATCCACATGCAAGATACCATATGTGCTGTGCGTGGGTACAGTGTACACCCGCTAGCACGCCCCTCCCCAAAATACTGGCCACTTAGTGGATCTCGAACTGTGCGGCGCCCAAAAGTGCAGTGCGGAAATCAAACAATGCCATTAGGCCAATAATTGCCGCTCGTTATTGCTGTAATTGCCATCGGAGGCATCGGAGGCTCTCTAGCTGCCAGCCAGACTAAATGTATTAATTAAGCTATTTATCTAAACTAATGCGAGCATTTAGTGGCCAAGACAAGAAGCAAATTGCACTCATTAGCCCGATAGTCCGGTAGTCCCGCAGTCGGCACTCCAGTCTTCGATGAGCCGGCCAATCGGTTTTTCTCCCAGAGATAATTGGCCCGGATAAGTAGCCGGTGGCCGGTGGCCAGTGGCCAGTGCCGCGGCCAGGATTGAGGAATGTTTTCGGGGCCAATCGGAGATATCGTCACTGGCCGGCGGAGCGATCAGCCCGGGATGCGGCAGCTATATCATCATTAAAGCCGCTGCCTGGCCTCGAAAACGGTACAGGGAACACGCCGCAGTGCACTGAGCAAAAAGATTCAGATGGGGAAAAAGGTAGTAGAAAAACGCGTAGTCTTAAGCTTCATTTTGTGGGAGGCAAATAGTAAGTGTAAGTGCATACAAAATAATTTATTGATGGGATCGCAAAATAAATTAGATCCAAAACGCGAATTCTTCAGCATCATTTGGCAAAGGCGTTACAACCATTAAAAAATTGGTACCATTTCTTGTAAGTAACGCTTATTCTTTAGAACTTTAAAGTATACAAAAAAAAAAACGGTTAAATAATAAATTTAATTATTTTTTGTAAGCAACGCGAATTCTTTAGAATTCTTCTTTAGAAGCAAAAATGAAGAATATTCAATATAATTGCATTATTTTTTGTAACTAACGCGAGTTTTTCACAACCCAGCAAAAATAAAGAATATATAACATAAAAGCATTATTTTTTAACGCTAATTCATTATGAATTTAAGCTATACAAAAACAAAGTATATATAAATAAATTGTATTATTTTTTGTAGGCAACGCGAATTCTTTAGAACTTAAAGGCATGCAAAAATAAAGAATATATAATATAATTGCATTATTTTTTGTAAGTAACGCGAATTCTTTAGATCTACAAGGAACCTATGTTGCGCATAGTTTTCGTCATATTCTATAGTCATTTTTGTCACAGTGTAGCTTATCGTCTGCCGCGTCATTAGCTTGATTATGATTATCAATGAGCACATCGCCAACGCCGTCGCCGTGCCACATTAAGCAACACAAGAACTTGTCTTTGTCTTAAAACTGGAACTGGAACTGGAACTGGAGCTCAGGGCTCTTTGCTTGGCTTTTAACTTGGCTTTGTCTTTGGACCTGGACTTGCTCAACTGACCGCTGAACTTATTTCACAAATTAATCGTGGGCCGAGCGAGAGTCCCCTGGCATTTGCCCGAAGTTGGTAACGAAAATGTATTATGAAGAGAAGTGGTAAACTAAATATAACTACAGAGTCGTACAGAGGCATTCTAGTTAAAAACAAGTATTAAAATTTTCCAGAACTATCAATATAAAATGGTTGAAATAATTATAAAGGATAAAAATACCCAAACATTAAAGTCGAATTTATGATTGTGGAATAGGAAAATGTCCAATTTAGGGTATTATAACTTCCCCAAAACCCGCTGATCCCATCGCCCGTTTAATTTTTGCCTTAGTTTCGTTTTTGGGCTTCTTCTCCAGCTCTCCCCCAATGACTCCTAAGATCTGGGATCGCAGATATCCGGAGATCTGGTGCGGCCGATAAAAGCGATGGGCTTCCCAGGCGGCGTGACAAATTGCTGGGAGCCGGGCTCCAGATTGGTTTCAGCTCCACGGTCGCAGGGTCTCGCCAGCTCTAATCATTGTGATTAGCATAATGAGGTTGTCAGGCGGTCGGCACATATATGCATATTGATTCTGTCAGCTGTTGCCGGTTTCTGATTTCTTTAATGGAGCCCTCAGCCCCGGGGACAGAATCCAGAGTCGTTGGGCCCCAACTCCGGCACTTACACGTAATCATAATCGTAATAAAAGGCCACATATGGTTGCCAGGTAGCGATAGGCGGGTGGCTGGTGATAGGTAGGAATCGGGCCTGGCCCTGGGGATGACTGGCGGTGGCCACATGTGCCATCTAGGGGGCACACACACTCTAAGCGAGCAAAATGTGCTCATATTTTAACATTCCACACCCCCGAAAGCCAAGCGGAAAAGAAGAGCAAACCATCAAAAAGGCAACAACATCATCATAAGCAGCATCCCAAAGGCACTCGGGGAAAATTTTGATTTTTATAGAGGTTTTACATTTAAAAACCCTATTTTTTTATATACAAGCACTTTTTATAAAAAAATTTAAGAGCCCTATAAAAATCTAGGTAGTTTTCCCACTTTAATTTATTATAATGATGTTATGATTATTTTAAGTTTTAAAAATTTGAAGTGATAAATTGTTTAGATAGATATTGTAAAAATATTATAGGTCTGCAAATTTAATTAGGAAAAACCAATTGAGTACGATGAATAATAAATATAGTGGATTTCTTATATAAGCTTATTAAATAGAAAGATACAAAAATATTTCAAATATTTTTAAGGCTTGAATGAATGGTTTTATTAAAGTGGGTCAGTAGGACTGACTAACTAATAGATGTTTAAAAATTATTATAGAGCAAGCAATTTTTTGATTTGAAAGCAATTTAACAAGAATTGAATCATAAATATAATACACTTTTTACAAAGACTTATAGATAGATTTACTGAATACTTTAAGCTTTTAATCGTTACACAAAAAATGTTTTAATAAAGTGTGTAAGCTAGGACTATTAGAAGTTTTCAAATTCTAATAGAGCCCTGAATATAATAAAAATAAAAAGACATTAAAGTTAAGTGAATAATAATTATAATGAATTACTTTTGATATTAGATAGATAGATAGATAGATAGAAAGATAAATAAATATATTGTTATACTTAAGTGGTTTAGCCATTACTAATAGATATTTTAAAATTATTCTATAAGATATTATTATAAATTGCTATATTTATTAGTTTAAAATTGTTATAATTAAAATTACAATTTATTATAATTCAACATGAAATGTAATGATTTTCTTTTATAGGTTTATAAGGTTTGCTAAGGGATAAGTTCCATAACAAATCTAGGTATAGATTGCCTCAAGCTTAGTTGGGGCTTGGGGAAAATAGGAAAACATATTGTTTTAAGTGCCGGGTGCCCACCCCCCGCACTGAGCTACCCCGGCAACAATAAAAAAGCCACAGAAACTGTCACCGGGCACAATGTTTGACAGATGGACTTGCCAGCTGAAGCCGAGCTCATCTAATTTTTGCTATTTGTTCCCGCTGCTGTTGGAGATGGGAATGGGGGCTCCCCGGCCCCTGAGATCCCCCTTGTGTCGGCCCCCACCATTTCGCCGCATATTCCATTTCCGAAATCAGATTCAAACGCGCTCCTCGCGGATGGATCCTGCTCATCGCGTGTATCCTGCAAACCGCAATATGAATGAAGTTTTAATAGATGTCTACGGTGACACATTAAAGACCAGCCAAGCGAGGAACAGGGGGTCCTCGTTGTCCCTGTAACAAGGCCAAAGGAGGATGAAAAAAAGATGACAATGAGAAAGAATAATGAATCGCAAGATGCAAAGCTACAAAGATACGGAACGATGTGTGCGGGGACAGCGGGAAATATGAAAATACACGGAATCACTCAGATTTTACGACCCACACACATCTGGCACTTTAATGGGGATTGGTTGCAGGCTTAAAAGATCATAAACTGCGCCACTGCCACTGCGCAGAGTTCATAGTTCGTGGAATTATGGGGGCCAGAGATTGAATTTTAATTGGCGCGGCTTAAGGGGAACTGCATTTTATTATAATTTTATTTTCAAACGAAAAGCGCGACAAGAAGGGAGCTTAGGGTGGAAAGTTATTTTCAGAAATCCTACGATTTATGAAGGATATGTGAAGGCTTCTTACTTTGGCTTGGAAATATCACACACAATTGCACCGAGCAGGAATTTTTTAAATACTATTTAACACTTTCTTATTGCAAAAATTATATATGTTTATGTGTACAAAACCCAATAAAATTCAGGGCAATTATGGAATATACCAGGAAACAACTCGTTTATATTTATTTTTTTGTTTATTAATTTATTTATCATTTGCTCTTTAAGGTATACTATCATGTATTAGGATTTTACAAAAATACATATTTTTTTAGCTATATTTTTTTCAAACTGAAAAAAGTTAACAAATTTAAAAAACATGTTTGAAAATCTATAACTTCAGCTTTAGTTTTTTGATGCATTTCTTTTGTATTAATTCCTTTGAAATAGCGTGTGTTGACATATTAAAAATTGAAGAAAACATATAAAAAAAGATATTTAAAAAATGTGTAAAAAAAATATCACTCAAATTGTTAAAACTTCACAGTCATAAGTATCGACTTTACAATGGATCATGGTGCACACTCACTATATTTTAACAATTCTCGTCACTATTATCTTAACCGCTCTTGTACGCATCCCCTAAAAATTGCTTTATCTTTTTTTCGCTCGTGGGGCTGTAAAGTAATAACGGGAAATATTCCATATCGAAAAAGAATTGTTGTAGCGCCTTTTATCGCTGGCAAACTTTCGAAAGTTAGTCACTTACCTCAGCCGCCGCTCTCGCCAGGCCTTCCCTTCTGGACCTCGGCAACCTCTCACGTTATTTTCCATAAACATAAAAGTTTCCTGCTTCCTTCCGCAAAGCAGATGGGCGGCGAAAGGGGGCTGGGAAAATTTGGCAGGGGTGTTGCCACAAAGCCCTGCATATTGTATTTATATTTTGTGATTTTAATGCGGCATTTTGTGGCTGCGGCTTCCTCTGTAAGTGTGTATTTTTTACACGTGCACTCAGCGAAACGAGGGGTCTTGAAGATGGGAGATTTAATGCTCAATTTCATTTTAATAGTATATTTGGTTGTGCTTTGGTACTTTTTTTACATTACTGAGAAAATACATATATAAATGTTAAAAACGGCATTAAAAATAAATGTTATTTTAAAACAAAGCATTAAATAATACATTTAACTAGGCTTTATTTATTGACCTATTTTAATATTTACCTATTATTATGAAACCCAAAATTTCATGTGCCTAATTCATTGTTTTCTTAAATATTTAAGTTCAAAATATTTTGTTGCTTTAAATATAAACAGTACTTAAAAATTTCTAGTCAAACTAAAGTTTATATATTTAACACGTAAAATACTTATTTAGTGATATATTTTACTACACTTTCATACTCATTATTCCACTTTATTGTTTACCTATTATTATAAAATATAATTTTCCATGCGCCTAAATAATGTTTTTGGATAATTTATGTTCAGAATATTTTGCTACCACCGAGATTTTAAAAAATAAACATAGAAACTCCATTTGTTTCAAACCTTTCTTAAGCCGTACATTTTCTCAAGTGCATGTGCTCAGCATTAGCAGCAACATTTTTATGACATAATTTTTGTGTTGTTCACCAGCAGGAAACACGAAAAAAATAAGGGGAATGGCACGGGGCCACCCGAAAAAGGTGAGCCAGAAGACAATCTGCATATGTGGGAGCGGGGATTTACGGGTCCTGGGTCCTGGGTCCTGGGTCCTGGGTCCCGGGCTCCGAGCCCCGAAACTCCCCCGTAACTTCGATGACCCGGCAGGACCTGAATCCAGGACGAGAGGCGGTTGCCTTGGACTCTTGTTTTTGCCGAGTTCCCTCTCTGAATTGTAATTACAAGCATGTAACCTAATGACACGCCGCTGCCTTTAACCCACCCCGCCCACTCGGCAATCTCCTCCAGATATCCCACATACATACGGATGTACACTCCCCACCTTCGAAGCAGAAGAATCTGTTTTCCTTTTTTTTTGTTGGTTTTTCTTGTGGTTTAAGTGGAAAATGTTGTACAACAAAAGTTGGGAGGGAAATGCAAGGAGATACGAGGTAGGAGTATATCATTGCTGTGGTTTTTTTTTCGGGGGGGGGGCGTTATTATACGAGGGATACTGCAGGATTTTATGTTAAACTTTACATTACTAAAAAGAAAAAAGGGAGCACAAATTTAAAAAAATATATTTTTAAGCCTCGGAAATAATATATATTAATATTATTACTTATTTATATTTTTATTTCGCACCTCTAGCCAACCTATTGAAACACAATAGGGCTAAGGAAAATCAGAATTTAAAAGTGAGATAAAATTAGGAACCAACACATCTGGCTAATGAAGACGGTGACTGGCATTAGCGAGCGCATCGTTATACGCAGTAACCTCTGACCTCAGCCTGAAACCCACCAGCCAGCTCCAAACCATATCCCCAAACAGACACAGACACAACCTCATTAACACCCACCCACTGGGGGAAAACAAAAAAGCCTCCCAACATCGCCAATTGCAGGTGTAATATTTCAATGTGCGTGGGCCCTAACCCCCTGCCGCCCCAGCACTCGGCTAAATTTATACTCAGGCTCGGCCTTACGCTGCAATAAATACACTGCGAAAAATTCTACTCTTTACCCCTTGTTAAAGGTAAGTTAAGTCGTTATTTGTAGAGTTTTTCCTCTGTTATAATGATTATTTATACATGATGTTTTCTATATTTACAATGGGTTGCCCTTAATATATTTATAAGAATATAAATAATTTCTAAAAATTAAATTAAATTAACATTTGTATACTATTATCATTAAAAATACTAGCTTTTATAGGAAATTTTGTATTTTCTTTAAAAGTATGCAGAAAATAAATCATATAATTTGACTAAAAATATATAGGAAATTAAATAACGACTTAAAGTCTAATGATAAAATGTGAGAAAATACTGTATTATTTTCTTGAAAAATGTGTAATAAATAAATATAACAGATAATAGCTATGTAAAGACAGCCACGAGCTTAAAACAAAATCTGTAAAAATAATGATTTCTCTGCTATTTTATCCCAATTCATCTGTGCTTTTCTCGCAGTGCAGCAATCCCAAGGAGGAGCTGGCGAGTTATGTGCAGCCTAGAAAAGCAGGCTGGAAAGAAACCCAGAATAGAACCCCTGAGCACCAGGCCTTGTGGGTGTATTATCTTTTGAATTTATTACCTACAAATGTTATTTCTAGAACGTTAGACACCGCGTTTGTTGGAAGCTGAGTTGGAAGTCGGGTTTTATGCGCCCGCCTCATCAGCGCGTTCATTAGGGGCCCCATGGAAAAACAAAAACTGAAGCCTGAAAAATACGCACGAACCGAAATGCAAAAAAAAAAGGAAATTGTGAAAGCAAGAAGGAAAAGCCGAGGCAAAAACATCATTAAATTTATGAGAGACTTTGGCCTGACAAAACACGTAAAACAGCTCGAAACAAAGCAGCTTAGGTGTGTGTGTGTGTGTGGGGGGGGGAGGGGGGGGGGGGATATATACACCGATATGGGAGCACAACTTTGGCATAATTATCCCAGGTTGGGCTTAGGCCAAAACTAAACATTTCAGTGGTTTTCAAGAATTTTACGCAAGCGAAAGTTTTTCTCTTCCAAGAAACGGACAAGAAATTTATGTGCTGAGCGGTGATTTTAGGCGATTCAAGATTAAATGACTCTTGTACGGGCTCTCCGGAAATATTCAACTAAGATCTGGCTTTTTAAGTTGGGTTCTAACATATTTTTGTATTCCTCAAAAAAAAAACAAACTAGATTCACAATTATTTTTCTAAGCAATAGTATCGATAATGGACCAAACCATCGATGACTTCGATATCCTTATCGATAATGCTATAGATTGTTTTAGCAACCCTACTTCAAGAATGTAATAATATGTAATAAAATATTCTTTAAAGAATTATAATTAGCTTTTAAAATTTTCAAAGCCTAATATGGTACTTTTACAACTTACAAGAAATTGAAATATTAATTTTTACATTTCTTGAATTATTAACGAAATCTTTATGTAACATCTAAATTTACCCTTATTCATTTTAAATTTAAAGCTTAAAGTTTAGTGCCTTTAAAGTCGCTCTTCAAACTTAATTAATATCCCAAAACTATTCCTTTCAAAATCCTCATTAATATAGTAAAATTTGATTAGGCAAGGACTTAAATGTAATTTTGCAAAATTAACCGCTGTATTTTCCACCACATATCAGAGTTTTTGATATGGTGACAAAGGATCTGCTATTTTTTTTGGGTTTCGGGCATCCTTAACACTTTTGGCTTAGCCCAAAGACAGCCGAGGGCAAAACTGTTGCATTTCCCCCATCTTGCTTTTCCGGTCTTTGACATTTACAACAGTTTTCCCCCCACAGAAGGCGTGGGGGTGTGGCTTTTCACGGGCGGGAAGGGGGTGGTTTGTGGGGGTAGGTCATGACAGTTAGTCATAGCATGTTTACAGAGTGGGTGGTGGGCAGAGAACCCACTCTCGCACACACACACACACACTCCCACACACGGGAAAAGGGGTGAAAATGTGGGGGGGAAAAGCAAGACAGCGACAGCAACCATAATGGCGTCATAAAGATGATATCATAATTTCCTACTTTGCTTTCCTTTTTCCCCATTATTGTGCGGTCTCCCTCACTCCCCCTCTGTCCGTTTTTGCGCTATTTTTCCTTGGTTTTCATTTGCTTTTTCTTCCTGCTAACTGGTATTTGCTTTTCTCGCACTCACAGTAGAGAATCGTCGTAGTGAAAACTTAAGGAAGAAAACCACTACGATTGATTTACTATAACAAAAACCACTTTAAAGATATTTCATAATAATAATTTCATAATAATGTCATTAATTTTAAAATCAGTTTTTAGATAATGACATAAATCAGTCTTGTTATAGACAATGCCAAAGACGAGCAGTTATTTTCGGCGTCCCATTTTCACAAGAAAATATTTCATTTTTAGTTGCATACTTCTAGGCGCTTAAAATAACATTTAAAGGCGATTTCACACCCCTTCGCGTTGAAACGCATTCTAAATTACTTGTGATATCTTTAGTTTTGTACATAATTATAAATAAATCATTTTAAAGTCATTTCACAAAATATTTATTTGATCTTGTACTGTACCTTCCTTATTTTTAGTTTTATTTCTCCATTTCTGTGCGCTGCTTGTTTTGCGTTTCTATTTGAATGGTGGCCAAACAATTCGTCAATATTTGTCAAGCCGTTTGATCAAGGTGCCAGCTCTGCCTTAACCCCCTAGTGCCCCATTCCCGTGGCCACTCTTAATGTGCTTGCAAATCGTTCCAGGAAATTGAGTGAGCTGCACTTCAAGGCGGGGAAAAAAATAATAAAACACAAAAAAGCGGCAATGTCGGGAAACTGGGGAGCGGGGAAGAATGGCAGGCAAAATAAATTCCCTTCGTTTGGAAAAATTATGAATAAATTTAATTTTATCAAGCGGCGACCGAGCTGGCGAAACTAAAAAAAACAGCCAGGAAAAGGAGGAAATATTTTGTACAGCTAAACGAACCAATGCCCTATGAAAACCGCGGGATCCCCGAGTCCGGAAATTCACTGAGGTCCTGCGATGGGGGAAGAAATATGCAGTGCACGGGGGTCTCTTTCTCCCTAAGCCAAGAATCTATTTTAAGGGACCCAGAACGTTCGCCCTAAGTGGCGGCTATAAAAAAGAACTGCGGAATCTGGAATTACGCTTGAGATCGCAACGAACTCGGAATTCGCATTCTAATGGGCTCTACTAGGAACAGGCACGTTTAGTGCGGAAATTAGCGGCTTAAAAAGGGAACGTGATTTACAACTACAAATTAAACAAACAAAAATATAATTGAACCCATCAGCAGTTCTTACGTACTTCTACGGAAGCATTAGCATGGGACGCAAGCTGCTCAAAACAGTCTGTCATTTAGCTGTACGCATTGATTTGGCTAAGCTGCGACTGAAAACCCGGAAGAAGAAATCATATTTTTGACAAAAATCTGGATATCGTATTTTTCGACATACTTAGTATTTTGGCTACAGTAACATAAATACAAGTGAGTGTTGTACCTCGGTGAGCTCGTTGTTAAACTTCCTATTAACTCGTATTAAAATCTGGACATTTTTTACCTTTGAAATTGAATGCCCTAACAAAAAATGTCAACCTTTTAATGTTGGGAGTGCCATTCTTGAATCTTCTCAAGGAGGGAAGCTTATTTCGGCAAGCCGAAAATTACACATCCTGGTTCCTACATTTCCTGATCCCCAGTTCTTAAAACAACTATAATATTAAGTACTAAAATATACTATTAATACACATCCTTAGCTAAATGTATTATATATAACCTATATACTACTTAAAATAGAAAGATGATTAATGCAAATGTTGACGGATTAGTTTGTTTTTATTGGCTGGCAAGGGAAATGACCTATAATATGCATTGCATAATCAATTTATAGTGGATTCACCAATGCTTTTAATTGTTGAGTCCATTCACAACATGATCAAAAGCCAAACCGTTTGCTTATTTTACCAAATGATGTTATATGGAAAATCCTTATAAAATGATATGTCAAATAAGTAAAAGAAAGAGAAGGCCAAGATCCTCCTGGTGAATTTCAATATAATTTTTGACTGGTGGTGTGTTTCCATCAGTTTACAGAAATATATGCACATAAGGATATCGGAAAACATTGCCAACAGTACATAAAAAGAAATTAGCCAATTTACGTGGCAGCAACTTGGCACCGTTCCACTAGAGACACTAAACTTAAGGGGTAACTAAAAATATTTAATTCACTAGGGTACTTACCTGAATAAGTTTTCGATGCTCTGAAGTCTTGAACGATGATCTCCGTATATACATCCTCCATATCTATCCATACATATCCTGTGATCTGTCCAAAAGCACCAACACACTCACAAACACTCGCTGGAACTTCCGGTCAACTGGTTTTTCGAGTGACCATAGCATACATTTTTATCTAGAAGTAGAAGAAGAAATCAATTTGTTATTAGCATTAGCAATGACGTGGCCAACTGTAAACTTTATAAATTTGCATAACAATCACGTGTTCAAGGTTATTTATACAACATAAAACATTAAACATATCTTGTATGTTGTATGTTGAATGTTACATGTTAAATGTTACATGTTGAATGTTACATGTTGAATGTTGTATGTTGAATGTTGTATGTTACATGTTGATTGTTACATGTTGAATGTTACATGTTGATTTATATATTGTGGCGACTTTAAATATTCAACTAACACCTAAAGAAGGTTCATACCTGGTCAGGATCACAATGCACTGCATCCTGGAGTCCAGTGCCACCTCCATATTGTCCATTGGTCTGTCCAAAAGCACCAACACACTCACAAACACTCGCTGGAACTTCCGGTCAACTGGTTTTTCGAGTGACCATAGCATACATTTTTATCTAGAAGTAGAAGAAGAAATCAATTTGTTATTAGCATTAGCAATGACGTGGCCAACTGTAAACTTTATAAATTTGCATAACAATCACGTGTTCAAGGTTATTTATACAACATAAAACATTAAACATATCTTGTATGTTGTATGTTGAATGTTTTATGTTGAATGTTACATGTTGAATGTTACATGTTGTATGTTGTATGTTGAATGTTGTATGTTACATGTTGATTGTTACATGTTGAATGTTACATGTTGATTTATATATTGTGGCGACTTTAAATATTCAACTAACACCTAAAGAAGGTTCATACCTGGTCAGGATCACAATGCACTGCATCCTGGAGTCCAGTGCCACCTCCATATTGTCCATTGGTCTGTCCAAGAGCACTAACACACACACACAAACACTCGCCGGAACTTCCGGTCAACTGATCTTGGGGGTGACCATAGCCCACAGGTCATGCATTTTCGAGCTAGAACTAGTTGGGAATTATAAGCACCCACAGAAGAAATTAATTTGATATTAATATTTTCGATGACGTGGCCATTGTAAAATTTAAATATTTCTGTATAACTGCTTAATTTAAGGTTTTTTTTTTGCAACATCACACAGTTAACATGTCTTAAGTTGTTAGTTGTATGTTTTTTGTTGAATGTTACATGTTGAATATAAATTGGTGAACTTTGCATGTAAATAATACTTAATAATTGCATAATTTACGGTTATTTTTACAACATCAAACATTTAACATGTCTTGAGTTGTTAGTTGGATGTTTTATGTTGAATGTTACATGTTGAAAATACATAGTTTTTTTTTTTATTTGGCACATTGAAAGTTCCTAAAGATTACTTAAGTGGTGACTAAAAGTATTCAATTGAACTCAAATAAGGTACAGTCCTGGAGAGGTTTGCGATGCACTGCATTTTAAAAACCAGTTCCTTCTCCGAATATATCCTTAATTTGGCGATCAAAGAATTAATTAAAAGTGAGCATTTTCCTTCATAATATTTATTTTTTTTTTATTTTTTGATTTTTAGGATTCCGATTTTGGCGAAAAATGGTAATTTTTTAGCAGCTGGCGACCTCTGCTATCGATCCCCATCACTTTGGGGAAAATTTATTTTTTGAAAAAAGTTTTCATTTTTTGCAAGGGGGTGCATCAGAATTTTTTGGGACTCAGATTTTGGCGAAAAATGGTAATTTTTTAGTGGTTTTTTGATCGTAGTTTATCCAAATCAAGGCGTACAGCAAAAAGACTTGCTGTTTTGAGCAGCTGGCGACCTCTGCTATCGATCCCCATCACTTTGGGGAAAATTTATTTTTTGAAAAAAGTTTTCATTTTTTGCAAGGGGGTGCATCAGAATTTTTTGGGACTCAGATTTTGGCGAAAAATGGTAATTTTTTAGTGGTTTTTTGATCGTAGTTTATCCAAATCAAGGCGTACAGCAAAAAGACTTGCTGTTTTGAGCAGCTGGCGACCTCTGCTATCGATCCCCATCACTTTGGGGAAAATTTATTTTTTGATTTGGATAAACTACGATCAAAAAACCACTAAAAAATTACCATTTTTCGCCAAAATCTGAGTCCCAAAAAATTCTGATGCACCCCCTTGCAAAAAATGAAAACTTTTTTCAAAAAATAAATTTTCCCCAAAGTGATGGGGATCGATAGCAGAGGTCGCCAGCTGCTAAAAAATTACCATTTTTCGCCAAAATCGGAATCCTAAAAATCAAAAAATAAAAAAAAAATAAATATTATGAAGGAAAATGCTCACTTTTAATTAATTCTTTGATCGCCAAATTAAGGATATATTCGGAGAAGGAACTGGTTTTTAAAATGCAGTGCATCGCAAACCTCTCCAGGACTGTACCTTATTTGAGTTCAATTGAATACTTTTAGTCACCACTTAAGTAATCTTTAGGAACTTTCAATGTGCCAAATAAAAAAAAAAACTATGTATTTTCAACATGTAACATTCAACATAAAACATCCAACTAACAACTCAAGACATGTTAAATGTTTGATGTTGTAAAAATAACCGTAAATTATGCAATTATTAAGTATTATTTACATGCAAAGTTCACCAATTTATATTCAACATGTAACATTCAACAAAAAACATACAACTAACAACTTAAGACATGTTAACTGTGTGATGTTGCAAAAAAAAAACCTTAAATTAAGCAGTTATACAGAAATATTTAAATTTTACAATGGCCACGTCATCGAAAATATTAATATCAAATTAATTTCTTCTGTGGGTGCTTATAATTCCCAACTAGTTCTAGCTCGAAAATGCATGACCTGTGGGCTATGGTCACCCCCAAGATCAGTTGACCGGAAGTTCCGGCGAGTGTTTGTGTGTGTGTGTTAGTGCTCTTGGACAGACCAATGGACAATATGGAGGTGGCACTGGACTCCAGGATGCAGTGCATTGTGATCCTGACCAGGTATGAACCTTCTTTAGGTGTTAGTTGAATATTTAAAGTCGCCACAATATATAAATCAACATGTAACATTCAACATGTAACAATCAACATGTAACATACAACATTCAACATACAACATACAACATGTAACATTCAACATGTAACATTCAACATAAAACATTCAACATACAACATACAAGATATGTTTAATGTTTTATGTTGTATAAATAACCTTGAACACGTGATTGTTATGCAAATTTATAAAGTTTACAGTTGGCCACGTCATTGCTAATGCTAATAACAAATTGATTTCTTCTTCTACTTCTAGATAAAAATGTATGCTATGGTCACTCGAAAAACCAGTTGACCGGAAGTTCCAGCGAGTGTTTGTGAGTGTGTTGGTGCTTTTGGACAGATCACAGGATATGTATGGATAGATATGGAGGATGTATATACGGAGATCATCGTTCAAGACTTCAGAGCATCGAAAACTTATTCAGGTAAGTACCCTAGTGAATTAAATATTTTTAGTTACCCCTTAAGTTTAGTGTCTCTAGTGGAACGGTGCCAAGTTGCTGCCACGTAAATTGGCTAATTTCTTTTTATGTACTGTTGGCAATGTTTTCCGATATCCTTATGTGCATATATTTCTGTAAACTGATGGAAACACACCACCAGTCAAAAATTATATTGAAATTCACCAGGAGGATCTTGGCCTTCTCTTTCTTTTACTTATTTGACATATCATTTTATAAGGATTTTCCATATAACATCATTTGGTAAAATAAGCAAACGGTTTGGCTTTTGATCATGTTGTGAATGGACTCAACAATTAAAAGCATTGGTGAATCCACTATAAATTGATTATGCAATGCATATTATAGGTCATTTCCCTTGCCAGCCAATAAAAACAAACTAATCCGTCAACATTTGCATTAATCATCTTTCTATTTTAAGTAGTATATAGGTTATATATAATACATTTAGCTAAGGATGTGTATTAATAGTATATTTTAGTACTTAATATTATAGTTGTTTTAAGAACTGGGGATCAGGAAATGTAGGAACCAGGATGTGTAATTTTCGGCTTGCCGAAATAAGCTTCCCTCCTTGAGAAGATTCAAGAATGGCACTCCCAACATTAAAAGGTTGACATTTTTTGTTAGGGCATTCAATTTCAAAGGTAAAAAATGTCCAGATTTTAATACGAGTTAATAGGAAGTTTAACAACGAGCTCACCGAGGTACAACACTCACTTTTATTTTTGTTACTGTAACCAAAAAACTGAACATTTAGGGCAAAAAATTAGATTCCGATTTTTTAAAAAATACGAGATTTCTATTTTTGACAAAAATGCGGTAAAAAATACATTTCGTCAAGCAGATGGGGATTGTTAGCATGTTTAGCAAGCTTTCCAAAACAGTTGATGTTGTAGCTGAACGTCCTGATTTCGTTAAACTACGATTAAAAAATGGAAAAGAAGACTCGTACAGTACGTACTCGTACTTTTCACAAAATCTGAATTATGATTAGGTGCCATATTCCTCCCAAAAAGTAAGGTGTTGAGCTCGTTGTTCAATATCTTTATCATTAACATTTACCCCTGAAATTCTTCAACATTTGCCTTTTTTTCAAAAGAAAAGTTTAAGTATTTTAATTCTAAATATCCCTTCATATATTTTTGGATGAAATCTATCAATTTAAATTATTAACTGCGTTCATTAACATTTACAAAATAAATAATAAACTACATTCAATTACAAGTTGATTAAAAGTGGGTGGTCAGGGAAACCCCTTTACGACTCTTTCACTTCGGCCATATTTCGTGTTAACATTTAACGCACCCTAAAATCCAACTCCAAACCGCAAAATGTACCTCACTTAATGTTAATAAAATTTTATTTGCGTTTCATTTTCATTTACTTGCATTTTATTATTTTATTTGATCATTCCGTTGGGAGGGGAGCCAAATTGACATAAAATCAAATGAAGAAATTTTTATGGAGCTATTAAAGCGAACAGCAACAGGAACGGGACCGAATAAATAAATAAGAAACTGCAAGGACCTCAAGAAGGAGAAGCCGGGGAAAAACATATTTATGCATGGACAGGACGGGAAGTAAAATGGAGGGCGGAAATGGAAATCAAATCAAAGAAAATTAAAAACCCATAAAAAAGCGAGCCTTAAGCCTGAAAAACAACAGAGGCAACTGGCAAGTGACAATATTAAATGGCTAAAGACAAAGGGAAAACAATGAGATGACAGGAAAGTCCCAAAAAAGGAATTTTAATTTCAAGAATCTGGTATAAATAAACATCTTGCCCCAATCCAAGAGCTCCAGAGATATATAAGAAAATATAAATAAGAGTACTTTACACTTTCCTTACGAAAATATATCTAGAAAATATTAATTGGAATTATTTTGAATATTTTCAAAATTAAATGTATGGGCTAAAATTAATTTAAAATATTTTTTAGTTGCTTTTTAACTGAAAATCAATATTATTTGGCAAACTTTCTGTCTCGAAATACTTCACTTCGATCACTCAGGCTGTCAAAGTGAATGCACATTCAAATTGCATAATCCCGATTAAACAGAGTCAGACATTTGACTAACATATTATGGCACTCCTATGTACAAATCCAGTTGGCAAATCCCTTAAGCCAAAACCCAAAGTTCCCCATGAAATTGCCACCAAAAATTTACATTAACCCCATGGAGTGTGAACGCATATATGTGCCAGCACATATCTCTTTCAGAATAATTAAATGCTAAAGTAGTGACAGCCTCCTCCAGGCTTCGATGCTGACTCAGTGGACGGGGCTCTGCCAGGGAAAGATGGAGTGGCAGGAAAAGCGGGAAAAGCGTCTGGCCTGATGGGGTGAAATGGCAAAGAAACTGAAAATGCACACACTCAAATGAATTAAAATGCAATTGAAATATGGCAAATGGCATGCGTCGCTTGTCGAGGAAACGACTTGAAATTCGGATGGGTGGAAAAAGTGGGGAAAATTGCAACAAACCCCCGCCTTTCGATTCAAAGATGTCGCAAATATTAAAAGAAAAGCAGGCAAAACTCAAGCAAACAATGCGAAAGTGTTCATTGCTCTGATCGAAAATATATCTTATACTATGAGGCCCCATTTAATATTTAATATGTATTTATTTACACAAGAAATTCTGCGTAATTGTGAAGCTAAAATGTGTATACAAATATGTTTTGTTTGGGAAATGAGCGAAGAAATGTTCTCATTTAAGTGACAATTTTTTAAGTTTTTCAAATATTTTCTTTGCAATACTCAATATTTATTTTTATTAAAAAGTAAGCTTACATTTTCATAAGAAATTGAATAAAAATTGTTCTTCTTAAAATGATAATTTTTTAAGTTATTAAAATATATTCTTTGCCACATTCAATATTTATTTTTGATAAGTAAAAATCAAGCTTTCAATTATTTTCATTCGAGAACAAGACTATGAATTAATCCGCACAGAAGTAATTTGTTTCTGAAACCAATTAGAAACGATACAAAACGACAATGGAAAACATTTCAATTCATTGACTGCCCTAATGGGCATTAATTGCTTATTATTTATTAGCTGCTAAGCGTTCAGAAATTCAATTCAAATACTTTCCAGTAGTTTGCCGCCCTCAATCTATTATTCCTTGAGAGCTTATTAGTACCGCACAAAAGACATCAATCAAAGGGGGGCAAAGTGGAAATTATTTCACTGGATGGAAAATTAGAAAATGAAGTATCGAAATATGGCCAAGATCATTTAATTATAAATTGGGGCATAATTAAAGAGCAACAAATGCGAGTACAATGGTGTCTCGTCAGCACCGGCAATGCCACGCCCACGGATTTTCCGCCCAGCCCTGCACGCCCCCTCCCCTCCATCTGCTTTTCCACCCCCTTTTTCCCTGGTCCGAGCGACGACTTAAGCCTCGAAAACACTTCTTTGTGTCAGTCCGGTATTTAACCTGGAGCTTTTGCCGCCAGTGGGTGGCTAATTGGAAATTTAAATGCCGCCCTCTGCGCCCACCGATGCTGCCACGCCCCCTAATCGCCCACGTAGCTACTTCGCTGCTGCGGCAACGTCTCATGTCTAATTAAACGTGAAAATCCTTGACCTTTGAACCTTTTGTCAGGGAGCCTGGCTTTGGAGAACCGCCGCGGCGAGCGGGGGAAAATCGAAGGAACAGGAAGTGAAATATTTGCGTTGACATTGCTTTGACAGTGTTTGTATGTTGCCCTTGCACTGAGCGAAAAATTAAGCACGAAAATTAAAAATTGTAATAAAGCATAGACCAAAAAAATAAGGGTTTCAATAATAACAAATAAAAGGGGTAAAACTCCCGCTTCACAAATAATTATAAATAAATAAAAATGTTAATATGTTTTAAAATTTTTATGTATTTTTTTAAGTAAATGAAATTAAATTATTTAGAACGACTTTAACTCTCGCAGCACATCCACAAATCGTTTTCAATAAATTGCTAATTAATTAATTATAATTAATTAATTTTGTAAAAATTCTTACATTTTGTTACATTTTATTAAAACAGCTGCTTTATATAGGTATAAATAAATAAAAATGTTTATAATATGTTTTAAATTTTTTCTGTATTTTTTTTTTAGGTAAAAGAAATTAAACCTAAATGTATGACTATTTATAACGACTTAAACTCTCACAGTACATCCACAAATCGTTTTCAATAAATTGCTATTAATATCGTAACAATTTTAAAATTGTTAAATATTTTTTTATATTTTTACATTGAGTTTATATAATTTCTTTTATATAAGCAAAGGCATATTCCATTTTTTTTTTAATTTTTTCAAGATCAGGAATTCTCTTTCATAACTATTTATTTATTCGCATTTCCCAAATCATTCAGATTAATCTATTTTTTGATTGATTTGCGGTGGTTTTCTGCCAGTGTAGGCATCCCCCTTTCCTGGCTTCCACCGGTGGCAGTCGCTCATCTCGAAAACATGTAGGGGTAAGGAAAACATTTGCTATTGTTGTTCCAAATGGCGTCCCTGTTGTTGCAGCAATTGTTGAAAACGCAATTTCGATTCGAGACGCCCCTCTCCGGGGCCTGCCCCTTATTTTTGTATTTCTTGTTTTTACTTTTTTTTCTGTTCTGGTGCTCTGCGTTCTGGTCCCCCCGAGCCACTCGAATCGCATTTCAGCTGGAGTGTGAATCATTTCCGTTCGAATTTGGTTCATTGCATGATTTTCACATTAAGAACGGGGCACGGGGACCGGCGGGGCAGCCAGGGGCAGCCAGGGGTTAAGATCTTGGCAGGACCCCTCGCTTGATTGTGTTTTCCTTAACTTCTTTTCGAGCGCAATTATTGACGTGTGCCCCTCGAAAAAATAAAACGGAAACAATGAGCGACTTACAACAGTCACGATGCTGCGATACTCTATTGATATTTAAGTAGTTTGCGTACCCCGCTTTATTTTAGTTTTAAAGTGGATACCATACAAAATACAATACATAATACAAAGTATAAAAAGAAATAGAACAACCTTTAAAAATATATTAGGAGGATACATAATAGAATTAATTTGATTTATATCATTTTTCAATATAAAAATACATTTATATTTAAAATTAAATTTTAAGGGAAGTGTTTTTGTAAGCTGTAGATATTAATTTTTTTATTTTTTGAGCGAATATATATAAAGAAATATGCTTTAAAATGACAACTAAATACTTAAAATATATAATTATCGATTTTAACTGAAAACTTAATGGATAGCAAGGGGTCTCAAGAGATTCTCTGTGCTTTTCCTTACTTCTTTAGTTGGTATTATTTGCGCTCGAACGGTTTGAGTAGCATAATAATTGCCCTACTAGCGGCGGAAACGGAAGCGCTCATCACGCATCCCCCTCCCACGCGCACTCGCAGCTTTGCACCTCTCACTCGCACCCACTTGAGGGCGAACACAAGAAAATAAAAACAGAATTTTCGGCCTGACTAAATAGAAGTATCAACGCCGAAACTCAATTTCCAAACAACAACAAGCGGCGCGGGCCATACACAAATATATCAAACGCAAATACAATAACACGGGCATCAGGCGCTAAGCACACAAAACTTTAATATTTAAAATTTTCTATTGAAATGCCCGAGCAAACAGTCAAATGCCTACAAATAAAAAAGGGGAGCAGGGGGTAAAAAAAAAACAAATCACAATGAAAAAATGTAAAAAATACACATAAACCAGCGGAAGTGCCGGGCGTTACAGATTTTCTAGGCCACAATTCCAGGCTGCAGTGCAGTGGTTTAAATAGGATATTAAATAGGAAACGTGTTTACATAATTAAATGCATTTTTGGTAAGAAAAATCAGTTATAGAATATGATTAAAAAACAAAAGTAATATCTTTAAATGCTTTTTTTAGGTACATTATTTTTGGTATAATTTGATTTCCTTAATTTTCTGGGCCTTGTGCCCACTGTACTTCGGCCGGCGCTTCCTTCCAATATTCAGCTGTCATCGGCCACAAAATAACAAAAACAAGAGCGACTCGAACAACTGCAATCATAACAACACTAAGGAGGCAGAACCCAAACAACAGCAGCAGCAACATCGTAAAAGGCCAACCGAAATGAAAATACGAAACTAATAGCAGGAGGCACAACTGGGGGGCGGAGAGCTCTGAGAAGAAAGATACACAAGATTCAAAGTCGAAAACGCTCGTTTTTGGATTTTCTGGAGTGCAGCAATTAGAGTAAACTTCCCTTTCAGCCATAAAAAAGCCTTTCCCCGCGGTGATCGCATAGTGCCGTCTCTTTCACCGCACCTATATGCCTCTCTTTCTGCGGGCAGCTTCCGTTGTTCCGCTCTCGATTGTGCGGAAACATCTTTGGAGGCTCAACTGCAGTGAAAATCCACTAAGATCATTTTTTGTAAATTTTGTGTTTTTTTTCAGTTAAATAAGGTTATTGCAATTATTTAAGAAAACAACTTGAAGTTTTTATTAAGCTGGTAACCCTTAATGTTTGTTCTGTAAACCTTATTAATATTTTAATTATTTGAGTTAAAAAAAATATTAAAGGTAAAAAAATTGGATTGAAAATGAATACATATGTATATTAATTAACTGGTCTTGTATTTATCTTATAAGGAATTTATTTCTTTTTGTGCTGGTAACTCTTAATGTTAGAGTGACCAGTTATGTATTAACAGCAACCTTCAGTATACGGGAAGAATTTGCTAAAAATATGGTCACTCCAGCATTAAGGGTTGCCACTTCACACTGATTACTGATAAATAAATGAAAGTTTAATAAATAAAATCCCCCTTTTAGTTCCTAGTCAAGCAATATAATATATCAAAACCAATTATAAACATTTAAAAAAATCTTAATAATATGTAGGATATCTTATGTACCCTGTTCTCACTGTACCATTCATCTGCGGCTCATTGGCATTTGAAGCGTCTCGTGTTTCCGCCGCCCGTCTCTTTCGCCGCCGTTGGCCCCCTCTCTGTCTAAAGTCGTTTGTCGTTTCCACTAAGTAAGTAATCCCGATAAATAAGAGGAAGAGGCGACCGAGCACCGAAACGAGCATCCAAAATCCCAGGAAATATGCACAAAAATGTACATAAATTCGTTTGTAAGGGGGGTGGCGGCCGAATCCGAAACTGATCCACATGGACACGTGTGTCCCGCTCCGCATCGCCCTCCCCCTCGCACCCCATGCACCCCTCTCGCTCTGTCCGCACCTCGGCATACCGCTCGACTACCTCATCTGCCGTTCCTGGCCATTCATTCCCATTCATTCAACGCTTCATTGCTGCGGTAATTGCTTCCAAATGCTTAAACGCTTGCATTGTTGCTGTCACACCAGGCACTGGGAGAAAATTCGAGTTAATCCCAACTCGAAAACCAAAAAAGTTATATTACATGTCAATAAAATCTTTGTTTTTTTTTTAAATAATGCTTTTGATTAGTCTTCAACCTATTCTCAATTAAATGGTAGATATACTTGAAAAATGCTATATAGGGTAATACTATAAAAATACTAAAAATACTATCTATTGTACAAAATTTTTTTTATTGAAAATAAATAATAAAATATTTAATTTATAATCAAAAGGTGTCTATTTAAAAATGTATTATTCTTTCTATATTATACCGTTCCCATTAGATAATGTAAAATATACTAATGGTAAAACTAGGTATTTTTCGTTCTTTATAGGTATCTATCAAAATTCTTACTTTTTTGGATGTTTTTTTTTATTTCAAAATAGTGTTTGGCCAACATTTAAAGAATTATTAAGCTACAAAAAATATTAAAAAAAAATGCCATGGAAGTGACTAAAAGACTTGGAAATACTAGCACATATTTTTTGGTCCAATTATTTTTTGCAGTGCACCCAGATTTCTTGGTGTCGTCCCCACTCCGTGCCATCTCTTCCGACTTCCAGTTTTCGGTTTCAAGTTGGGATGTCCAACATGTGTCGTCGTCATTGATTTGTTGTTGATGGGCATGCGACGGCTGCTGAGCCGTGCGAGTGGGACGGGGCGACGGACCGGGGCACCTCGCCCGTCTCCCTCTATTGACATTCGTCTGTCACAACCCAGAAATCAAAATCGGAAAAAAATGAAAAGCGAAACGAGATCCCAGGCCCAAAAAATTTCAAAATGACGCCCCTTTTTGTTGTTTTTGGCTTCTAGGCCTAGCTCTTTTTTGTAGTTTTTTTAGGAGGCGTTACTCCTAAGTTTTGTAACAAAAACATTTTGCACTATCAATGAATGTTTAAGTTTTTAAAAACCGCTTTTTAATATTTTAACAAATTTAGAAAATGGACTTCAAAGTTACTTTATATTTTGCTAAACTGCAATTAAATATAAATTGATGGTAAATGAGTTTATAAAATTAAAAAATAGTATATAAATATATTTTTAGCAGTAGTATATAAATAATAAAGCATGATTGATTTTTTAATAATTTTTGGTTTATGTTAGAGTAATTAAATTGAGTTATCATATGAAAACATTTGTTTTGTGATTGATAAATGAAATATATCTTATTTAAGTATGTAGGTACGGAAAAGAAAATAATAAAATAAAAATAAAAATACTACTTATATAAAATATTAATATATAAATAATAATATTAATATTACATATTATTTTAAATAAAATTATTATTATATGCATAAAATTTAAAGTGAAAAGCACCAATTAAAATAAAAAAGGTTGACATCGACCTTAAGAGCGATTAAAAAGTAGGTATTGTTATGGGCCTGTTGAAGAAGTGGGTTGTGGGTGGATTGAGGCTGGCTGGGCGGTTCTTGGCTGGGAGTATGGAAAGTTCTCAGTTGCATTCTGGGCCAGCTTTTAATTATGGGCCTGGCCTTTGTTGTAAACATCTGTTGTGTATTCTTCACATTACCTCCTCTTCTTTTGCATGCGCATTTTATTTAAATTTTTAACCCCATTCCCAATCGCAGGAAAAAATAAGAGCGCAACGTGAATTGTCAATAGTTCTTCGAACTGGGAAAGCTGGCGAAAGGGGAAAATCGCTTTCAAGTGCTTGGTCACGATATCGCCGGGAAAACTGTGACGCCTAGCCAGACTCTGTCAAAGGTACAGCAATTTAAGAGCTCTATAAATAAAACTGTAACAAAAATGAGAATAAAATAAAAATAAATTATTTTCACCATCAGAAATTAAAAAATCTATAGTATTAAACAACCTGAGAGTTACCTAAAATAAAAAATAGCTAAGAACTTTTAAATTTTAAGAGTAAGATGTACAGAGTATTAGACCTTAATAAAGGGTATTATTTGCTATAGTAATTTATTCGATAGGCAAGAACACTTTTCCGACTCCCACTGTGCTCTCCCAGCATTTGGGTGACCCATTCTCCGGTGGAAATGGAAGTGGCAGTGGGACTCTTTATGCCAGTTTGTCTTATCAATGTCAAGAGTTCGCCTTCCCATATAACACTTCTCCCCCGCGGGATGCCTCCGCCGATATATGACTTCACCTATTAACAGCCCAGG